>NW_024470321.1:2325140-3525140 GCF_900496995.4 Aquila chrysaetos chrysaetos | reverse complement strand
GTTGCACTGTGCATCACTCATTTTGTATATTCTTTTATTAGTACTGTTGTCGTAACTTGTCTTTTTGTGTTGTCCCAGTAAATTGTCCTTATCTCAGCCCACGAGCTTTCGGGTTTTTTTTTTTTCTTTTCTCCTTTCTGATTCTCCTCCCCCTCCCACTGGAGGGGGTGGGGGAGGAGTGAACAAGCAGCTGTGTGGTCCTTTGTTACCGGCTGGGCTGAAACCAAGACAGCGCTTTACTCCATTTCTTTTTCTGAAAGGGAGACGCAGGTCTTGTTTGTTTACTTAAATTATTTTAAGCAGTTAATATGGTACAATGGTGTCTAGCATATTAGATCCAACAGTAAACATAATCTAAGATTTCACAATGAGGATTTCCTCTTCCACACCACCCTTGAAATTACCTACCTCCCATTAGATTAATGGCTCTTATTAATGGGCCAAATTCTGCAGTTCTTATTACTCAAGCAGACTAACATCTTATTAACTTCAGAGAGCAATTTATGCAAGAACAATTTAGGCCAACAATAATATAGTGGATTTTATGGCTCTATTCCCAGGATCTCAGAAGGGATATATATACACGCATTAACTAAATCTCACACCACTGTGGTGACAGCTCCACATAATATCTCAAACACAAAAGGTATTCCACACAAACCTGCTAATTAATTTGGACCTTATAAGAGCAAACAGAGTAATATCATTGGATTGCAAATAGATAGTTGCTTGGGTATCAGTGATTATATTTGATTATATGGTTCTGCGCAAACAGAAGACACTTCTCACCTCAAATACATAATTGGTACAAAGTTAAAGTTCCTTTTAGAGAGTATTTCAGTTATGAAACAAAGTGATTAAAATACAGTTAATAGAAAGTGAGGGACTGGCAGCAACCAATATCACTTAGAAGTTTTGAACATAGAAAAAAAAATAGTAAGAAAATCTAAAGACCAGATTTGGGGGTGGGTAGGAAAATCATTCAGCAGGGTTAGAGAGCAAAAAAAGTTTAAAAGACTATTAATATGAAGAAAACACTAACAACGACATAGACTTAATACTAGATGGAAATGGTAGAAACTATACAGAACAGATGTAGACCTTGTTTCATAAGATGATAGCGTATAATTTCAAATGTACTAATAAGAAAGAAAGATGTGTAGCAGATGGCTTTCTAACATTTCACCAGTAAATGAATACCTTATATCAGAGAGACCTAGAAGAGTTGTCTAAGAAAACTTCTGGCCTGTTAAAGTTAATTATGTTTTAATATATTGAAATACTACAAAGCTGAAAGTGAGCTAATATGCCATTCAGAAAAACAACAAAAATAAGTGAGACAAGGGGAGTCAAAAGAATCTCAGTAGACATAATAAAGGGGGATGAAAGATGATGTTTAGCACTTACATTGTTGAAATTAGCTGAGGCAGAGACAGTCCTTGATAAGAAGAGCTGGCCCCAAGAACCAGCCAATGAGGCAGAGACAGTTCCTGATAAGAAGCAGGAGCTGGCCCCAAGAGCCAGCTAAGACTGGTCTTGCGGCTTGGGTGAATACCAAGAAACCACTGAGCCTGCGCAAGAAGAAAGGTTACTAGCGGTGATGGAGTCGTCTATCTTCATCTCTGCGACCACCAGACGACCACCATAAGGAGGCACTGCGCAAGCACAGTTGAGAGGAGACTATGGAAATGACCTCTCGGAACTCATTTTAATATGAAGTGGGGATAGGTCATGCATATGTATAGGCATATTGTGAATATCTAACACTTGATTGTATAAATTTGAAGTGAACTGCCGAGTCAGGCGCGCACGACTTTGGTGGGACTACCCCCCGTGCTGCCCAGCGCTGAATGAACATACCTACTTTACAATCTCACTGACTGTGGAGTCTGTTTCTGCACATCAATAAGTGGAATAATACTGATACTAATGAACTAATTGACTTTTCTTTAATCTTAAACAAGACAAAGGAAAAGGTGATTAAAAGATTCAGTTACTGTAGAGTGAAGATATAGGAATATAAACACCAGTCAGAGTTTGGAACAAAGCAGGTTTTGTCAAGCAAAACTGATTTTCTTTACAACTAGTTTAACTGAAAATAGAAATACACAGCTGTGAATAACTTTGTAACATATTGATTTAATACTGCTTGCAAGAGTAAAATAAAACAGGTAACTAAATTTTACAAATGACTGCATTCTCAGAAAAGGAGTTTTAACTGGGAAATCATCATTTCTAGTGGAATTATATGAAGACTGATGAAAGTACTTAATTCTCTCAAGACAGAATGAGCTATTTGGAAGTATACATGTGAACATAAACAGACAAAATCACACTACCACTACCTCTGGTGTTGACACACTGACTATAGTAATGTAATTCCATTAGAGTAACAATTTAATACAACCAAAAGCAAGGACATTTAAAGAAAAGACAAAAAATCCAGTCACTCTTTGAGAGTGTAGAACTGAACTCCGGAAAAGGGTGATTCTGAAAGAGAATCAGGAATCACAATGGATAAACAAGTGAAATTGTTGCCAACATAAACCTATAGCTATAGTGGCTGATGCAGTTCTTGTGTGCGCACACACACACACATGTGATCCTTTTCTAAGGATCTTAAAAGCCAAGATAGAGACACTATAGATATGCATTTCCAGGGCTGGAAAACATGATTTACAGTGAGATTTAATAAGCCTCATCTCTTCAGCTTACCAAAAGGAACTCCAAAGATGACTTAATATAAACACACTAGCACTTTTGTTTGGAAACTATTCTTAAAAACACAAAGAGCTTTTCAAGCTAGTCAAGAACAGTCCAGAAAAGATGTGCCTTAGCTATAATATGAATATTCCACTCTTCAGTGGATCCAGTATCTCACTGCCTATTCATCCCAGAACTGCTTTCCAGGTCTAGTAAAGCTTATTAGCTTAGGCTCTATTGCCTCATCTATAGTGTGTCCAAAACTTTCAGTGAAGTCCATCTCAGTGGTAGGGAAACGTTGTTTCAGTCAAAGTTACTGTACTCAAAGCAAAGACTACCAGGTTAAATTATATGATGTATTATATGAGAGGTCATGAAAACATATCCACTTGCCCTTTCTGCCTCAAATATTTCTGCCTGATATTTCAGAAACAAAAGACGAGAAAGGAGGAGCTGGAACATTAAGTACAGTCCTCAACACCTGAGGGCAACTATGTAACAGCCTTAAAATCCATACTAATATCCACTCTGCTCTTGCCACACCACAAGCCATAAGAACAATTTGTTGTAAAATATCTCATAACAAATGAAGCTTTGTTATCCTTAAGTCTTTCATTACAGAGAAAAATATACCATAGGAGGAGAATTAAAAAGGGGAGAGGAAAAAAATAAAAGGCTACCAGCACCATGAGTCCCTGGTAATGCCATGGTGTTTCTTAGGTGAAATGTACTCAGATTAATTTAAGCAGCTCATCATGTTCTCAACAACTGCATCAAACCGTTCATAGATCCAAGTGATTGGTATAACTACAGGCATTTGAGCAAGATCACCTTAGCCAAGTACTTGAGAGGTTTCTCAGTACTGATAGCAATACTAATGCACTTCACCAAAATGTACTTCCCATTCTTTCTTACTGTGATTAATCTTAGGTGTCTCAGAGAAAGACAAATGCTTTCTCTTCAGTCTTACAGAAAACAGGCAAAAGCCTTAATGCATATGATTTATTAATGATAATATAAGGAAAAAAAATAATATAGATATATTGAAAAGTTACCTACATGAGAAGAAATGAATAGTGGAAGGAACCAAATTGTTGTGGTTTAACCCCAGCCAGCAACTAAGCACCATGCAGCTGCTCACTCACTCCCCCCCACCCAGTGGGATGGGGGAGAAAAATCGGGGAAAAGAAGTAAAACTCATGGGTTGAGATAAGAATGGTTTAATAGAACAGAAAAGAAGAAAACTAATAATGATAATGATTACACTAATAAAATGACAACAGTAATAATAAAAGGATTGGAATGTACAAATGATGCGCAGTGCAATTGCTCACCACCTGCCAATCAACACCCAGTTAGTCCCTGAGCAGCAAACCCCCCACCCCCACTCCTCCCAGTTTATATACTAGGCATGATGTCACATGGTATGGAATACCCTGTTGGCCACTTTGGGTCAGCTGCCCTGGCTGTGTCCTGTGCCAACTTCTTGCGCCTCTCCAGCTTTCTCACTCCCTGGGCATGAGAAGCTGAAAAATCCTGACTTGAGACTAAACATTACTTAGCAACAACTGAAAACATCAGTGTGTTATCAACATTCTTCTCATACTGAACTCAAAAACATAGCACTGTACCAGCTGCTAGGAAGACAATTAACTCTATCCCAGCTGAAACCAGGACACAAATATAGAAAGGGCCATCACAAGAACTTGGCCAAACTCTTCTCGCTTGACACACAGGCCACAGAACTCCCTGTTATGTCAAGATCTTTAATTAAAGAACATCCCTGAAAAGTTATCACTTTCTGTGCAAATGGTTTGGCAATCTGCATAAATATTCCAGGTTGACTGGAATATTGTTTGCACTTTACTTACCTGAAAATTAGGTTGAAATACACAGCAGTCAACAGTATTATAATGCCTTCTAAGAATAGTTATCAGTTCTTCTGGTATAAACAGCAATGGTACTACCATATGGTACAAAGGCAAATTCTGGATTACAGCCACAAAGGATGGTGAATTTGAGTCCTTTTCTACTTTCATTACAGACTTCCCCATATTTCACTTGTAAAATGAAGGATTATGCAGTTAGCTATTAACTAAAACTACAGGAAATAACTTTACATAGAAAGGTCAATTTCATTTCTTCATTAATACCCAATAAAATTAATTTTAAATAGGCTTCCCAATGTTAACACAACTCCTGAGATTTTGAAATCCAGATATGTATCAAAAGAATAATTTTTCTGTTCATTAAGTTCACTCTTCCTTAATATAAACTTTAAGAGAAATAAAGATATGCCTAAAAAAATCAGCAGTTCCACACTTAGAGATAGAATTTTCACAGGCTGTTGAATGCCAGACCTACACTGAGCACCTAAATTATCACTGAGATAAGAATTGGTTCAGGAATTGCCTCCTTAAACATTTTCCCAGATGATCCAACATAATAATTTTCTCTCAGATACTGAAACTATTAAAAGAACTCCTTACACACAACAGTATACAGTTATAAATAAGATACACATTATGTTTTCTTAAGTTCCATCAATTGGAAATGTAACGTATAAGGCTTTAAAGAACCCACTTTAAGACAAAGCAATTACATTTTCCCAGCATGTTCTCCTCAAAATATGCCACATACACACAATAAATGTTGATATATCAATTTCTAAGTATTAGTTTTAAAACAGAAGCCTAAAGAAGACCACCTTTAAACTAGACTATGGAAAACAAAAAGGTAATGTTTCTTGTAGTTGGTAGTGGGTGTAGGCCTGACCACATTGTTTTATTCAGTTTCAGGCAGTAAGTGTAAAGTGAGTTAGTGTTCTCAGCCTAGTTTCTATTAAGTGTTTTCACCTCAGAAAGATACTTAAAACCCAGTTTACTGAAGACTTTAGTCCACAGATTGAACAAAAATTGACCTACCACTACCTTCTACCCTGTAAGTGCCCTTTGCTTATCAGAGTTGACTGATGTTGCAGAAAACTACATTTCTGAAGTGCATATGCTAGTAGGATGGCAAAGAACAGAAGCACCAGTCCAGCCAATGCAAGAACTAGCCCTCAGGATTTCTCAGCGAGTCATCCCTTGCTTGGGGAAGAATGAACAGAGGAAAAACATCTGCAACTTAGGGAAAGATTCTGCATTCTCCCTCATGAGTTACTAAGAAACAGCAGGAGATGAATAAGCAATATGAAAACAACTGAAGGGCAAGCAGAAAGACAGCATAAGTAAAGGGGGAAGATAAAAGTAAAGATATTAGAAGAGACAGACTCATGAAGAAGCAAATAAGGAATAACTTCCTAAATTATTATGGACTAGTTAAGAGTGATATATAAAAATGCCTATCTTCTACCCACAGCTAAATCATCACTGAAAAATTCAATACTGTTCCCTATAAGGGCAGCTGGGATAGAAGCAAATGCTACATTTCTGAGACCTGGCTTGTGAGGTGTGTGGGAAGCCTTTGCAAATAAAAGTAGTATAAAAAGTATAGCTTATTAGTGTCTGTACGTTTCAAGCTCTTGACAAGTCCTATACAGATAAAAAGGTCACCGAAGGTTAAAAGTGGAAGTTTCCAAACCATGCTAGGAAATATTCCAGTTGGGTATATCAGTCTAATTAGGTTCCTATCAGGCATCAAAACTGTATTAATGAGAAAATACAGAAGTACATTCATGAGAACAGCATAGCTTACCTCTAAACAAACTAATTACAACAAAGTATTAGAATTACGATAAATAAGACATACATATATGTCGTGGTTTAAGCCAAGCCGGTAACAAAGTACCACGCAGCCGCTCGCTCACTCCCCCCCCCCCCAGCCACAGTGGGATGAGGAGAAATATAAAGGCAGGCTCGTGGGTCAAGATAAGGACTGGGAGGGATCACTCACCCACTATTGGTCATGGGCAAAAGACAGGCTCAACTTGGGGAAGAAACAAAATCAATTTGATTTACTACAAATCAAAACAAAACAAGGATAATGAGAAGTAAAACTAAACCTTAGAAACACCTTCCCCCCACCCCTCCCTCCTTCCCGCCTCAGCTCCACTCCCGGTTCTCTCTACCTCCTCCCCCCGGTGGCGCAGGGGAACAGGGGATGGGGGTTGGGGTCAGTTCATCACACCTTGTCTCTGCCGCTCCTTCCTCCTCAGGGGGAGGACTCCTCACTCTTCCCTCCCGCTCAGCGTGGGGTGCCTCCCATGGAGACAGTCCTTCACAAACTTCTCCAACGTGAGTCCTTTCCGTGGGCTGCAGTTCCTCACAAACTTCCTGGCGTGGGTCCTTTCCACGGGCTTCAGTTCTTCCTGAACTTCCCTGGCGTGGGTCCTTTCCGCGGCTGATCTTCAGTCACAAACTGCTCCAGCGTGGGCTTTCCCATGGAGTCACGGCCATCTTCGGGGGACTCTGCTCCACCATTCACCTCCATGGGCTGCAGGGGGACAGCCTGCCGTCTCACCACGGGCTGCAGGGGCATCCACCTCCTTAGGTGCCCCTCCTCCCTCACTGACCTCGATGTCTGCATAGGTGTTCCTCTCACATTCCAATCCCCCTACTCGCCACCGGTTCCCCTTCTTAAATCTGTTCTCCCAGAGCGCTACCACTGTCACTGATTGGGTCGGCCTGGGCCAGAGGCGGGTCCGACTTGGAGCCAGGGGAGCTTCGAGCAGCTTCTCACAGGAGCCACCCCTGTGGCCCCTCCCCCGCTACCAAAAAAAAACCCGCGCCACACAAACCCATAACAATATATATATATTCTTGAAGAGGGATAAGTCCACTATGAACATCTGAAATTCACAAATTATTTCATGATTTAAAAGAAGTATTTTTCTAATAAAATAACAATATTTTTAGTTTAAATTCATTAGTACTACATAGCATTATATATAATATAATTTGTTTTCAAATAGTATTGTCCTGCAACTTATGCTCTTAATTCTGCTGAAAAACAGAGACCCACTCATATGTACAATGTTAGTAAAACTCTCTGGGTTCATTTTAAAGCTCCCTACCTAAACCTCACAGGCTATAGTAAAAAAAAAAACAAAAACAAAATTCCTAAGTAAGTATGAAATCACTTGACTATAAGCTAACAGATTTGTAAAATTTCAGGTAAATATTCTAATACAAATGTCTTGCTTTGTCAGGTTCTTGATCCATAGTACATCGATTGCCTGAGTCCAAAGTTGAGGCAAATATAAACATCAGTCAGGATGAGCCAGGCAAGGAAGAAGTCTTCTTTTTGCTCTATTATTAAAGTATGCTCTTTTATAGCGAAGAGCACTTACGTAAGAAAAATATAACAAAAAGGAGTCCTGAGAAATCTCTCTCAATCATCATAAAAGCTGTACAAAGAGAGTTTGATTAGCATACACGTAGGTTGATTTTTTTATTATTATTTTTTTAAATATTGAGAGGATATTTTCATGAGATCTGGAGCTTATGTTATGTCCTTTGTGGATACTACTGCTCATTTTATACGGAAGTGTTGTAAATACTGACTGTGTTAAGTCTTGTTAATGCTAGTAGTTTTAAGAGGCATATTATTCTGATGATAGATAGAGCAATTAAACTCCTTTCCACAGCATGTGAGCTATAACAGCAACAACTCCCACCACAACACTGCTCATAACAAAGGCATGTACAATGAAAGGGAGGATGGTGTCGCACTTTCTCCGCTGTGACAATCTAGGGAAAACGACACAAATCTCCAGGGACTCGCCCTGGGGAGAAAAACGGACCAACACAGATACTGTGGATCAAACGATTTCTCCGTTTATTAACTGCGCAACACTCGGTTATATGTTTCTAGTATCTACTCACACATAAGCCATTTGTTGATTGGTTAACATGTGCCGTTCACGCGCGCTTAAACAATAGTCTAATTGGATAAAGTCTTCTAATCACGCAAATAGTTTCCTCCGCCTGCATGCTGTCTTGCACTCTGTCTTCAGTCACGTCGCCCTCCTGTTATCAGTCACGTACGCCCGACCTTGTTCTACTTTTTGTGCATTCTTCTTCAGCAAGCTCATAATAATTGTGCCTTTGTGCAGTTAGCAAACTTACAACAACAGTTGTGCCTTGTGCAGTTTCCTTCGTCCTCCCACAATTTCTCCCACAAATTCTCCCACAGAGTGGAGGCTGGGAAAAGTAAATTATATGGGTATACTCAGTGTAAATGTTCCTGCTTAATAAAGGAGCAATGGAAAGGAAAGGATGCTGCCAAAACAAGAACTGAAGAAAGATCCTAAGAATTGGCTTTGTCCTTTGAGCACACAGACAAACAGAAAACCTGCCTCCTTCTATTTGATTTTTCCTATACTCAGTGAATCAGTACTTTCTATTCTTTTTTGTGATAAAGGATGTACACAAGATGTGTACGACTCCAATATTCATTTATCTTACTAACTGAAACAATCCACTAGGGCCAAAATTTGGCTCATTGCTCAAAAAAATTAATATGCATGGATTAATTTCTATACCTTTTGAAAGGTATAGAAAAAAATTATGGAGAGCAAAAGGACTAGTTAGTAGGGGAAATAAAGGGACTATAGCGTGAACTTGTATCACCTGCATATGCATTTATTTGTCTGCTGGTGCCTTAAAATTATTTAAAACAATACCTCTGGGTGGTATGTGAAAATACAGTACTCTGGAAAATATAATTCTGGACTTGAAAAAGCGAGACAGGATCAAGCTACTCCATGTCAAATAAGAAAATTGTAAAATAGCCTATGAACTAACAGGCACAGAAAAAACAAAAAACAGTAATCCAGCTGGGGTAGGAAAGTGAACAAACTGCATTATCTACTTTGGTGATGGTGATTTGAAGACAGAAAGATGTCTGTATACGAAGTGATGAGAACAAGCTGGCAAACATAGGTAGCATGGGGATAGAAAAGTCCTTTCATTTAAATGTCTGTGTTCTGAAACTAAGCAGCAGAAGTAAGAGATTTCCAAGGTAGAGTAAAATTTCTTCCTTTCCTGATAGCAATGACAGACCATTATTGCTATTAGCTAAAATCCCATGGAAATTGACCTACCTCGTATGTCCTTCTTTCAAAATAAAGGAAGGAAACAACAATTTTCTTTACTGAACAGAAAATTAAAACAGGAACGTTCATATGGCATCTTGATGTGCAGCTTGATTTGAGCACTCCAATAGTATACTCCCGTGTGCACCACAAGACTCCCAAATACAGATAGGAGGTAATTCATGGAAAAGACCACTTCCCATGCAGTAAGTCATCAATGCAGATGTATTTACTGAAACTATTTGTACAGTTCCCAGCAACTTAACTGTCCTTTTAGAGAAAAAAAACCCCAAACAACACAAAACAACAACAAAAACCCCAACAAACAAAAAAATCCCCAACCACATAAATCACTTTTCACCCCAGCTAAACAAAAACAACTGCATCTCTTGCTCTACAGCTGGAAAATATACCAAATCAAACTGCTTCTTAGGTAAGCAGTCTTCTAACTGAGGTACTACATGCTTTTTCCTGTGTTTCTCAAGTTAGATCAGTGCATTAATAGTGGAAATATGTATACTATACATATACTAACTGACCAAAACAAAACAACTGTTTATTATTCCAGATCCATTCCACAGCTGACAAAGCAAATGAGTAATTTGTTCTTTTGTGCTCCCTCCATTACAGATTGATTCTGTTAACTTCCAAGTGGTATTCCAACTGAATATGCTGACAACACATTACTTTGCTGTAAACAAACATTCTAAAACCATAAATAGAAATATTGTTGAGGTTTGAGCTGACTGTAAAGTAAGCAACAAACTGCAGGTAGTTCATTGAAATACTCTTAAAGGCATACAAAGAGCTTCCTTATTATAAAAGCCTACTGTTGTCCATTTTTGATGATGCAGTTTCTATTGGCTAATCTTTTCAGCCAGTTCTAATGAGCAAGAAAGAGTTTATAAACTTCTTTAGTGCCTGAAACTGAAGCATGTGAAAGAGACCCAGAAAATGTGTCTCTTCTCTGATCGTTCCAATCTCCTGTCAAACCTATGGAAGAGCCGAGTATTGTTTAGAGAAATTTGAAATAACACGTTTCATATGCAAGCCACATAAAACTGAAAAGTATATTTTGCCTCCCCCAAAAGTGATCACAAGCAAACATACAATTGTTTTGGAAAACAGTCACATCTCCTAATACAAAAATTAGTCCAGGCTCCGGGAAACCCTATTGCGGCCCTTTCAATACTTAAAGGGGACTTATAAGAAAGAGGGGGACAGACTTTTTAGCAGGGCCTGTTGGAATAGAACAAGGGTAATGGTTTTTTAAACTAAAAAAGAGGGTAGATTCAGACTAGATATAAGGAAGAAATTTTTTTATGATGAGGGTGGTGAACACTGGAACAGATTGCCCCATAGAGGGTGGTAGATGCCCCATCCCTGGAAACATTCAAGGTCAGGTTGGACGGGGCTCTGAGCAACCTGATCTAGTTGAAGATGTCCCTGCTTGTTGCAGGGGGGGGTTGGACTAGATGACCTTTAAAGGTCTCTTGCAACCCAAACCATTCTATAATTCTATGATTCTCTTTTCAGCAGTATCAGTCAGTTTCTCCTCACTTCATTACCTCAGTGTTGCCATTCTCACCCATATTTGTCTTAGCAGAATGCAAAACTAAGTTATGTTATTAGGAAATAGTAGTCCAACTATAGTACTGAATTAAGAAACAGAGCCATGAGAAATATGTTTAACATGCAATTATCATAAGGCAACATGACAACATAGGTAGATGTAGTTTATAGTTATATGACTTTGAAGCAAAATGTTTTTGGGAGATGTCAACAAATCAATACTTAAAATTTGCTACTATTTTTGTGATGGAAAAACAAGGAAACAATTTTTCATTTGCTAAAACAAACAAACAAACAATCACACTGTTAGAAAATTTCCCAACTATGTTGAGCCTTTCAGAAGCTTGGCATCACAAGCCAAGCCAAGGGTATGCAATTCTGATATCAACTTATTCAAATTTCACTCTCAACTTATAAAATGGCCATTTCTTTCTGTAATTCAAAGAAAAAAACATGCCAACCAAGAAACAGAGAAGAGAAATATCACATTATAATCAACAGCTAACATTTGCAAGAGCTATAGGAAAGCCAAGAGGATCTTTTAGACTGAAAATGGTTGGAATGGAAAAAAAAAAAAAAAAAAAAAACAAACCCCAAACGTGCCCATACTCACTGAATTTCTACAGATTGGAAAGTTATTGCCCATCAGCTAAGCTACCTGCGTTATGCTCTTTGACATAATTGAGCGTGATTAACCAGGACGATACTTTGAGTTAAACATGTTTTACTTTGCTATAAAACAGATAACAATGTGCACACTAATAAACAGTATGAAGTAAGTATCTCTATAATGCTCTATCATTTTCCTATACCTTTAAATGCAATTACTATTTCAAAATTCTGTACAATCTTCCTATAAAATAAGCTGATAGCTCTTCAGGCTTAGTTTTTCTAGGCAAGATCTACAAAGCTGTAAATAGGTTAAAGTAAATTATGAAAATTAACTTTAACAGTGTATTTGAATTATAAAAAACATGCATAATGAATATATAAAATTTTACCATCAGACATTTTTAGTGCATATAACAGTACAGCAACATCTCTACCTTGCTGTTGCCAAAACATGTTCATGACACGGGGACCAAGACACTGCCAGTACTTCTTGCCTGTGACCTAAAAATGATATGAGAAAGCTTGTATGATTTTCTAGGAAAATATTTGTACACACCATTTTACGTAAATAACTAAAAGTAAAAGCAAATACTTGGTTCTATAGGATCCAGCAATCCAGAAAAATAATATAAATTATATAAATTGTAATACAAATTTGGATTTTGTGAAAACAGATTATTTTGGGCTAGAGGTTATTTCCCTTTCTTCCTCTTGCTTGAGTGGGACTGCAATGAGCTGAAAGTGATACATGGAGTATTACATGTGTATAACTTTTGATAAGAAAGATGGTTTTACCTGTGCAAAATACATTCTAGCACAGACAGCTACTGAGTTTACTTTAAATACTGTTATTAAATTTTGTATTATTAGCAATGGCATTCTCACATGCAGATGGAAATTTCCATCTGTTTTTCTTCAAATCCTTTCAAAATGTTTAATAAAAAGTATATTTATCTTATGTACTTAAGACTAAGACTTTATTCAGCTTACCCTCAATACTCTGGTCCTGAATTTGGGATATTCCCCCCACCCATTACGTCTCAAATATTAAGATATTAAGATAAATGTTGTCTTAGCAAATGCATACCCAGTACAGCTTAGTGGTGAGTAAAATATATATATACACACATACACGAACACACTTTAAAACTTGGAAATTTTAAAAAATGTTAAACAAATACAGAAATAGGAAGTGTAAGGTGTCCTAAATGTAAAGCTTGCAGTCACGCTTCATGTAATAAAGGAAACACATTGCTGAAAAAATAAACCAAGTTATACAAATACATTTTTTCTATGCAGTTTAGAGCTATGTGAACCACCTTGTTTCTGTGTGGTGAGTTGACCTTGGCTGGATGCCAGGTGACCACCAAGCTGCTCTATCACTCCCTCTTCTCAACTGGACAGGGGAGAGAAAATATGACGAAAGGCTTGTGGGTTGAGAAGGACAGGGAGAGATCAGTCACCAATTACCGTCACAGGCAAAACAGACTCAACTTGGGGAAATTAATTTAATTTATTACCAATCAAATCAGAGCAGAGTAATGAGAAATAAAACCAAATCTTAAAACACCTTCCCCCCACCCCTCCCTTCTTCCCGGGCTCAACTTCACTCCTGATTTTCGCTATATCTCCTCCTCCCGAATGGCACAGGGGGACGGGGAATGGGGGTTGCAGTCAATTCATCACACGTTGTCTCTGGCTCCTTCCTCCTCACTCTCTTCCCCTGCTCCAGCATGGGATCCCTCCCATGGGAGACAGTCCTCCACAAACTTGGTGTTATGGATTTGTGTGGCGCAGGTTTTTTTTTAGCGGGGGAGGGGCTGCAGGGGTGGCTCCTGTGAGAAGCTGCTAGAAGCTCCCCTGGCTCCAAGCTGGACCCACCTCTGGCCCAGGCCGACCCAATCAGTGACACTGATAGCACCTCTGGGATAGCATATTTAAGATGGGGAACCAGTAGTGAGTAGGGGGATTGGAATGTGAGAGGAACACCTATGCAGACATTGAGGTCAGCGAGGAGGAGGGGAAGGAGGAGCACCTGAGGAGGTGGATGCCCCTGCAGCCTGTGGTGAGACGGCAGGCTGTCCCCCTGCAGCCCATGGAGGTGAACGGTGGAGTGGAGGCCCCCCAAGATGGCCGTGACTCCATGGGAAAGCCCACGCTGGAGCAGTTTGTGACTGAAGATCAGCCCGCGGAAAGGACCCACGCCAGGGAAGTTTGTGAGGAACTGCAGCCCGTGGAAAGGACTCACGTTGGAGAAGTTTGTGAAGGACTGTCTCCCATGGGAGGGACCCCACGCTGGAGCAGGGGAAGAGTGAGGAGTCCTCCCCCTGAGGAGGAAGGAGCAGAGGACAATGTGTGGTGAGCTGACCCCAACCCCCATTCCCCGTCCCCCTGCACCGCCGGGGGGAGGGAGGTAGAGAGAACTGGGAATGGAGCTGAGGCGGGAAGGAGGGGGGGTAGGGGGAAGGTGTTCTAAGGTTTAGTTTTACTTCTCATTATCCTTGTTTTGTTTTGATTTGTAGTACATTAAATTGATTTTGTTTCTTCCCCAAGTTGAGCCTGTCTTTTGCCCATGACCATAAGTGGTGAGTGATCCCTCCCAGTCCTTATCTTGACCCACGAGCCTGCCTTTATATTTCTCCCCATCCCACCATGGCCAGGGGTGGGGAGTGAGCAAGCGGCTGCGTGGTGCTTTGTTACCAGATGGGCTTAAACCACAACACATGGGTCCTTCCCACGGGCTACAGTTCTTCACAAACTGCTCCAGCATGGGTCCCTTCCATGGCGTGCAGTCCTTCAGGAGCACACTGCTCCAGCGTGGGTCCCCCACGGGGTCACAAGTCCTGCCAGAAAACCTGCTCCAGCATGGGCTCCTCTCTCCACACGGTCATAGGTCCTGCCAGGAGCCTGCTCCAGTGCAAGCTCTCCATGGAGTCACAGCCTCCTTCAGGCACATCCACCTGCTCTGATGTGGGGTCCTCCATGGGCTGCAGGTGGATATCTGCTCCACTGTTAACCTACATGTGCTGCAGGGGGCAGCCTGCCTCACCATGGTCTTCACCACAGGGCAGGGGAATCACTGCTCCAGTGCCTGGAGCATCTCCTCCCCCTCCTTCTTCACTGACCTTGGTGTCTGCAGAGTTGTTTCTCTGACTCCTCTCTTCTGGCTGCTGTTGTGCAGGTTTTCTTTCCCCTTTCTTAAATATGTTATCACAGAGGCACTACCACTGTCATTGAGTGGCTCAGCCTTGGCCAGCAGTGGGTCTGTCTTGGAGCCAGCTGGCATTGGCTCTATCGGACATGGGAGAAGCTTCTGGAATCTTTTCAAAGAAGCCCCCCTGTAGCTCCCCCGCTACCAAAACCTTGCCATGCAAACCGAATACATTCTGGTACATCTTCTAGTAGTTGGCTTTCCACTACCTGAAGTAATCAAAGGTCTGTGGTGCCAGGATAATGGAAAAATTCTCCAATACAGGTACTACAGTATATAGTTGGAAGGCTCAGGGCAGACACATTTATTTGGATCCATTAAGTAAACTACAGCCAAGCATGACTTTTTAGCTCCATTTCAGCTGTCAGAGCCTATGTGAAAATATTCACATCTATTTTCAAGACACCATTGAGCGCTTCAAGTTCTGTAAAGAATGATTAGATGAAGTTTAGTGAAGTACATAATCTGCCTCCACTTGTTCCTTTGATATTGCACTTGAGCTAACTGTCCCAGACTGCATGCAAAGACACAACCAGCTTGTGCCTGGAAAGCACTAACTCTTGTGTCAATATTAAGAAGCCCTGCTTAAGCCAAACTGATTCTCTAGAGAACTATTTTGTGTCTGCACTCTCTGGTGCTCTCAGTTCTAGAAACAGAACATTGAGACACCCATCGTGGTTGATTCAGTTCAGGAGGACCTACTAGCTCAAGCTCTTCATCACACGAAAGCACCTAGGCTGCTTTTAGACTTGAGCTGGCCAGTGAAGAAATAGAGCTGCATTTGCACATTGCTGTGTCTGAGCTAACACTTCTCTACAGTTCTAGATCAGATCTGGCTCTCGCCCTGCTGGTTTGAGGCATGAAGATTTACCTTGTGATTGCCTTCACTTGAGCATGTTTACATATACTCATCCTCCAACAAGTAAACATTAGAAAAAAAGACATTAAGGGCAAATTCTCATTAAGTGCAAAAAGTAATGGCTTATGGAACAATAAAAGCCTATGGCTTACTGAATTGGGTAAATGCAAAGGATTAGATACTACCCTTCTATAGCAATTAGTATCTTGCCTGTTATACAGAAACTTCTAAATAAAGCCATGCAAGCACCTCCACAGGATACTTTGTTAAAAATTGCGAAGGTTTTTCTGTTTGTTCTTTGCTTGTTTTTTTTAAAAAAAACCAAACACAAAACAGCACCCCATATTGAATTTCCATGAACACAAAACCAATGTCAACACTTAACCATGTAATAAATAGTAATCACTATTGATTAGATCATGAAAATGCCCAAACATCTGTAGTAACTGTTCATTAATTAATATTTGTTTTCTCCAATTCATTAGCTAACTGACTAACACCCAGAAGAAACTTTTTCCACTGTGTAACTTTCACAACTGGCACTAAATAAATTAGTCATGTTACTTACAAAGAATACATTGTATACAGTGTTTTATAGGTCCTGCTTTACTCAAAGTAGCTATTGTTTAGCATTTGTTTCAGACTAAGTACCACCCTGCAGAATGTGAGAACAGGATCCAGACTTCAAGTCACAAAGCTATACTTTGGGGCTTTTGGCACCAACTGTAACAAGAGAAACAAAGACAGTTAAAAGCCCCAGCATTTGAGAGAACAGCAACAAAAAAATCTTAGCAATGACAAAGAACTAGAAGAAAAAATGTTAGCTGCATAACAGTTCATTTAGTCAGAACAATGCATTCTATTAATAGATTTACATTTTTAGTCCAAGTAAATTTACCATATAACAAAAAATGTAAAAATTGGGGGTAAACAGGACAGTACTTATGAAACTTAAAAATTAAAAATATCTCTTCTTTAAATATTTTTTGGCTAAACATAATTAAATTGTTTATATAAGCAATACCCCCCCCCCCATTTACACAATTTATTATGTTTGGATCTAATAACCTTCAAATTCTAACTATAGCTAGGAATTTTTATCTAGAAGGTGAATTGAATGATGCATTGTTTCAGAAGAACAAATGTGATATTCTCATCGACATAATCTGACTAATCAAAAATATTTTATTTTACCTATGACCTTGCATCTTATGAAGACTGAAAATTTGTAAAAGTAAGACAAGGGAAGGAAAAGCAAACAAAACAAAACAAAAACCGAAAACACCACCCTACTGAATATTACTTGCTTTTTACTATAACCCCAAAATACATAGGAAATTTCTTAAAAACACATACATACCTGCCATTAAACAATGCTTTGTAGCAACTGGAGATATGTGATGGCTATAGACTGTTCCCTCAAAGTGAAATACACCTGCAGGCTGATAATAAAGAGATTAAATTAATCAGAGCACAAATATGTTATCAGAACATAAATCCACATTATTAAGTATTTTTCAAGTATCAGCTACAAATTAGACTAATACAAATATTACTATTTACATACTAACAATAACTTTCCTGGTTAGAAACCCAGTCGTGCAAACACTGCAAAGTACATAAGGTGTTTGCAACACTAGAACAACTGTGCCAGACATGGGAGATGACCCAAACAAAGTCCAAGAAAATTGGCTAATCAGAAGCACGAATGGAAAAGATTTAAGGATTATCAAAATTAAAAAAGCTAAAAGAAAAAACAGCAAACAAGAAGGTTACAATATGGAGAAGTCAACAGGGAAAGAAGTACTTAGACTAAATTTAGAAGCCCCTTGTCAATTCACAAACATCACATGCTATCTTCCATTCCTTAAAAAAAAAAAAACAAAAAAAACCATACAAAATTATTTTCTCCGTTGTCAGTGTTAAAAATTAATGAAATAATATTGGCTTTAATAACCAGTACAATGACTTTCAGGTACAATTGCTTTTGTTGTCTCAGTCTAAAATATTGTATAGAAAAAAATAAACTTAAAACTAAGTTTTCTGTGTTTTCAAATACCACCATTTGGTGACAGAACAGGTCAATCAATAACCTTCATATAAACATTGTGTCTTGTAAGTGATGCTCACAGAACTACCTGGAAAGTGAACTGAACTTTGCATTTAGGAGAAGATTTAGTGACTGAAAACATAGCTTCACATCTCTCAAAAAAAGAGGTCAAAATTTATTCTCTATTGTGTCCCTAGGATGACAGACTCTTCATTCTTTCACTATGCACAAAACACCATTCAAATAGCATCAGTGTAAATCTATTAATGCATACTGGAAACAGGACAAACTGCAGTCCAGAATTCATAGTTTAACAGTTAGATGCTAGGATTAATGATTCAGAGCAACCTAAAAGCCTACAAAATCTGTTAACTTTAATAAAGTCAGTTACACTGGTTAGCATTTTCTTAGTGGTTTCTCTCATTCTCCACGAGTTTTTAGAAACTGGGTCTATAGTGCTTACAACAGCAGAATTTTGGACTTAATGACCCAGTAAGTCCTTTCCAAACCCATATGACTATTGCTTTTAAATATAAAACACTTTGTCCTCTTTATTTCTAAATGCCAAGACAACCAGTCCTTCAAAAGCAGTATTTAGGCTTTGGTCACTAAAAATAATTAACCCTGCTGTACACTACCATCGCTATAAAAATAAACTAAATATTTAATGGTTTGGGGTTTTTTTGTGAGGCACAACAATCCCCCAGAATGAATTATAGCTTCAGACCAGTCCTTGGTAGGCAAATTTATGTAGCATAAAATCACTAGCTGTTCACATCAAAGCAGAAAGGAACTGTTCCAAGGGTTCCAAGCTCTCGTACAGTTTAGGCATTCAGGTCTTCAGAAACAGACAGGTACACACCAAGGTATACATGAATGCCAGAATCACACCACCCTGCTGCTGCACCCACAGTTCTAACAACTGGCTGGTTTTCATCCTTCTAGATGCTTTCTCCTGTTGAGCTCTGGGTGAACCGCAGATGTGCAATGAATTACATGTATAGAAAGAAGCCTGGAAGCTGTAGAAATTCTCTCTTACTTGTAAAGTATTTGTATCCCATATTTTCAAGGTTTTATCATGAGGATACCACTGGACTGTCTCCACGCTGAATCTACGTACATCAGGATGGCTCCTAAAATGAAAGAAAATATTCCAGTTGGTTAGTCTTGATAATTGGCTTATAATTGTCTTGATACTTGATGACAAGTTGAAAAATATAGTTTAAACTTTTTTTAAGTTGCACCAAAGTTTCAAGAAGAACTAGTTTTTGGTTCCTTAGTTTTCAATCAACCAATGTAAATTACTTTGAGAAGCCCTCATTTCAAGAAGCTACAGATAATTTACCTTTTCAAATATGGTATCTAAGCATATCTCAAGTTAAGACACTCAGTCTGAGGCATAAAAGGCACCAATGTCTTGAAATTTTCAAATTCTATTGCTTAAAGATCTAATTGTTTAAAGTGAGGGCCTAACGCTACAAACTATGGTTTTGGAATCCCACTGTCTTAGAATTGGATCCACTGAAAAATACAATGAAATACACAGTTAAAAAAATTCATTATTATTAGCCAATAATTATAGCTACAGAGTTATTGGAAATTCAGATATACTGAAGTCACCAGATAGCAGTGGACTGAGTTAATAAGAGTTAATTATTTTTGTGTTCAGAAATTAAAGAACAACAACATCATAAAACTTTCAACTCAACTATGCATAGTAACAAAATGTAATATAATTAATAATATATTAACAGTGGTGAAAGAAGGGACACCAAGGCCAATCTTGACAGCTCCAGAATATGATTCAACTGACCAGGCTGTGAACAATACAAGTAGTTCCACGTACCTGCTAGGGCACTAATCTGAGCTGGATCCACATGGATCCAGCTTCAGGGCCCAATGCCATGCTCCTAGACTCAGAAGTACCATGCTGTTGTGGGTTAACCCTAGTAGGCAGCTAAGCACCACCACAGCCGCTTGCTCACTCCCCCCCCTCTCCCAGTGGGATGGGGGAAAGAATCCAAACGACAAAAGTGCGAAAATTCATGAGTGAGTTAAAGACAGTTTAATAAGTAAGAGGAAACAAAACAAAACAACCCACAAAAAAAAAGAAAAAAAAGTGTGTGGGAGCATAATCATGGACTCAACGACAGATCAATATGATCATAGTTGAAGACCCTTTACTAGAGCATCAGACATCATTTTATACATTGGTTACATCCGTACATGCATTTAGCTATTTTACTATTGGTTGCACACATTATTCACGCACTGTCCACGCGCCTAGTTACACTTAATGATTGGTTATATCAACACTGTACACGCGCATAAACATAAGACATAATTGGTTATACTAAAACATGCGAAACTTGTCTCAGTCTAATTGGTCAAGAAAACTGCCGAATTGAGGTTCTTTGTGCCAAGTTCCCTTTATCGTGGAATGCGCAGCTGTGTTTCTTCTAATTGGTATCTTTTTTTTTGTCTTCTTGTTTATTCTGTTCAAGGCCTTCTAAAGGCGTCTGGAATGCTCTGTGACCGTTAGCTAAATATGTGTCCAAATTCCCCTTTTTTGTTTTGTCAATTAACACAGCCTTACTTGATTCATCAATTAATTCCTAAACACATTGCAACATACAAGGCACACAAATTAAATACAAAAAAAAAAAAAACCCATACGAGATAAATCAAAACTATCTTAACCATGATTTAAGAGCAGCTCTATTTTGCAAGGTTGTGTGTCTAATACTATATACATCTAACAGTAAATCAGATAATACTACACCAATCTGTATTCAGGGATCCCAGAATTTGTGATTCCTGGGGTGGCAATGAGGGTGAATGCCCGATCCGTGGAAACCAGGCATTCCCATCCATTGAGTCCATGACCTGCTGACAGGGGTCTCCATCAATAAGTTCTTAAACTTTGTTGATGTCAGTGGAACCCCCTATTAAACCTGTGAAAAAGGGATTGCTTAGTGTTGCTGTACGGAGGCATAAGCAATCTTGTCCGGTCATGTCAGCCAGGGTCATCCAGATGTTTTCTTTGGCTTGCGGGTATCCATGACTACGTCCCTCCGAGGACTGTGAGAAGATGGACCATCCGTACATTCTTGTGGTCTTGTTCCGCGAACTCAGCCCAGCAATCGGTAGGTGCCAGCTTTACGTGGGCGTCCCCACAGAGGCAACGATGGCCTTGCCGTACACCACCCGATGCTCTTCGGAAAATCCCGGTATTTGTACATTTGTAGAGGAACGGATTTCAGCACACGTGGCCAGCGGGTGCCAAAATTCGCCTCGGTTGCAACATGGGGAGTCTATGACGCATGCTCGTTGGCCAGGCGCGCTGCACGAGTCATAGCCATCCTGTCTATTGGTTCATGGGCTTTGTGATGCGGTTGCAATGCACAGAGAATCTTGACCTGTTATGTTGGCCAAGGTGACCTACAAGATCTATGAACACAATTAATTAAACACAGTAAAAGCAACATTATACCTAATAAAATACACAAGAATAAAAGAAACCCCGATTTTTAACAAAGATACAAACCAACTCCTAAGTCCCCATACCGCAGCTAAATGCTCTAAGCCGAAATGACAGCTTTCTTAATTGCGATAAAACTCTTGCAGCTCCTTCTTGCCTCTGCAGTTCTGTTATCTTGTTTATTAATTGCTCCACTGTCCAAGTTCCTCATGTCCGTTGTTTCTCTGGTGGTTCAAAGTCCTTCATACTGCAGCTGTCACGTACTCCGGCCCACTCATGTTAACTGCGGCCTACTTATGCTAACTCTAAATAATCAGGCTCAAAGAAATGTTCCCCATTTTCCATGAAATCTCCCACAATTTCCCCCTTTTTTTTTTTTGTGCAAGCCAAGTTACAGAAATGCTTTTGCAATCATACGTTCAACTATTTTTATGATACGTGGTACAATCATTACAACTGCTATTACAATTAAATAAAATAACTAAGCCATGCATAAGCAAATCTTTCAACCATCCCGTAATTCCCAAACTTGTTAGCCATCCAGTTAACCTGTGTCAGTTATCGTGAGCCTTTTACTGTGAATCATATTGATATCGGGTGTTAGTAACGCAAGTGTCCGAGGCTACATGGCCCGTTAAGTTTCGATGGAATTCCTCTCCCACGCTCTATTCCCACAAATTAAAAACATCTCCGCAGGTAAAGCAGCTGGAATAGAAAAAAGAGTGTGATATTCTGGAATAGATATAGTTACACCAAGCTGTAGCATCTCTATATACAGGCAAAATAGCATTTATATTCTGACCCTTTCGAGTGGTGTTATGGGTGTAATTAAACATCACACAGGGATTCATGATGACTGATCCTAACAACTCTAACTCTTGAGGTTCTTGCATTTCTTGAGGCAGGTGTGCATACAACAGGAAAAGTAAACATGGTATCTCCTTGCTGTAGAGCCTTTTCTCGACAGCGTTGCATCAAGCTATGTGTATTTTTCCCAAATCATTAAGTGAATCGTCACGGATTAGACAGAGGCACAGAGTTAGAGGGATTAGCAGGAGAAGGAGATACAGGCAGTGCAGCAAAGCCAGGTTCTAAGTTCTGCAAACCCTGGAGAGGGAGTACCAGGCGATTGGGGTGGGGGGGTGGGGGACGGCGGCGGCACAGCGGCGGCCCCGGCGGGCGCGGCAGCGGCGGAAAGCGGCGGGGCGGCGGGGCGGCGGGGACCTGTATGCGGTGGTGAGGGCCGGCGAGCCCGCGGAGCCCGTGCTGCCCGCCCGCTGCCTGCCTGCCTGCCTGCCGGCGGGGTGTGTGCGTTAACGGTGTTAGTGCAGGCGGCGGTGGAGATAATGAGGGATATAAATCCGGCTCCTTTTCAGAGTCCACCCTGCCTGATACAAAAGAATTATTATCAGAATCAGAATCCTGCTCGTTAGCGGCCTGCTTACAAACTGCCTCCTCAAAAGCAGTATCAGGTTGTATTGGTATGATTTTCTCTGCCGGCTATAAATGCACCAGCGCAGTACAAATAAATTTCCATGTCGACAACAAGGTTTTAGCAAGCATTCGCGAGTCATGTGGAGTTAAGGTTGACCCAGAAAATGTATGGGACAAAACTGCCTGCATAAAAGGCGATTTTAAACCATACTGAGCAATTGCAACCTTTGCTTCTTTTATGATTTTCCAATTAAATGGAACCCATTGATTAGGTCCCCCCCAGCCCCAGCAATAACTGGAAACGCTGTGGGAGCTGCTATGATTTCTCCCTCAATTAAGGCATCGAGAATAATTCCTCGCCATCTATTCTGGGGGTCCGTTGTTTCTGGAAAGGTGGGGATCGGTTCCCTGGGAGGTGGAGAAGGTAGAGGTATAGGTATAGGACAAGGAAGGAGGGGCAGAGGTAAAAAAGGGTTTGAAGGAGGAGGAGGAGGAAGGGGGGGGGGGGGAAGGGGTGCATCAAAGGATACGGCTGGCGGTTTTTCTTGCTTCACAGCAGCCAGCTGTGCCAGCTTTTCTATTACTGACTGCAACTGCTGCAAAGTGAGCTCCGGCCCCTCTTCGTGCTCTTGAGGCGACCCAGGCGTAGACGGAGGCAATGGAGGGTATATGCTAGGTATAATTTGTTCATGTTGAGCGGCGATATCTGGGGGCTGTTTTTTCCTAGGCAGATTTTTACTCGCTTCCTGATTCTGTAGGGTTTCCTTTAAGCATACAGTTAGGGAGGCTTGGGAACTGTCAGATGGCTGATTAATATCGGCAGTCCCAGGGAGTGGAGCAGAAGTCAAGGGCACAGGAGCAGGCGGACAAGCTCCGGGAAGCCAAAAGTTCTCTTGCTGCATTATGTTTTTCTCCCTGCGTTTCCCCTTCACTTGTGGTTGGAGAGCGAGCAGCAAAAGCAGACACAGCTGCTTTACAATCTGCTTTCATTTCTTGCAGAGTTGTCTTAATTAATTTCCATAAAGTTGCAAGACCTTTAACTTCTTTAGACCCGTCACTAATTTCATCCCATAGGGAGGTTCCGATAGCTTCCCGGGTACTAAGCTCAAAAGCTGTACCCACACTAATTAAAAGGTTTCTGTCCTTGTTCCATTGTAAAAGCCGCTTTAAACAAGCTTCATCATATTTTATGTCTCTCTTTCAGAGTATATGGAGGAGCTTAACTACTGCTTCTTCTTCTTTGGAAAGCGTAGACCCCATCTCCTCCCCCGACCGCTCACCTCCTTTACGGGTGAGTCTTCACCTTGATGGGCGAAAAAAACGACAGCGCTGTCTTCCTGCCTCTATGGGCACACCAGCCAGGGCAGCTGGTCTATCGGTCGGGATCCTCCCGTCCTCCTCTTATCCTGCCATTCGTTCTCCAAACGTAGCACAGAATTTGGGGGTCTCTGTTCGGGCGCCACTTGCGGGAGCATAATCATGGACTCAACGACAGATCAATATGATCATAGTTGAAGACCCTTTACTAGAGCATCAGACATCATTTATACATTGGTTACATCCGTACATGCATTTAGCTATTTTACTATTGGTTACACACATTATTCACGCACTGTCCACGCGCCTAGTTACACTTAATGATTGGTTATCAACACTGTACACGCGCATAAACATAAGACATAATTGGTTATACTAACTAAAACATGCGAAACTTGTCTCAGTCGAATTGGTCAAGATAAACTGCCGGATTGAGGTTCTTTGTGCCAAGTTCCCTTTATCGTGGAATGCGCAGCTGTGTTCTTCTAATTGGTATCTTTCTTTTTTTGTCTTCTTGTTTATTCTGTTCAAGGCCTTCTAAAGGCGTCTGGAATGCACTTGTGACCGTTAGCTAAATATGTCCCACACAAGTGATGCAAAAGCCATCACTCACTATAGGCCAACCAACGCCCAGCCAGACCCCGAGCAATGGCAGCTCCTGGAAAACTCCCCTCCCAGTTTTATTGCTGCACATGACATTATATGGTATGGAATATCCCTTTAGTCAATTTGGGTCAAGTATCCCAGCTGTGTTCCCTCCCAGCCTCTTGTCCACCCCCAACCTACTCACTGAGGGGCAGACTGAGGAATGGAGAATGCCTTGACACTATGCAAGCACTGTTCAGCAACAGCTAAAATATCATTGTGTTATCAAGACTGCTTGGTCAGTGTCCTGGTTTCAGCTGGGATAGAGTTAACTGTCTTCCTAGTAGCTGGTACAGTGCTATGTTTTGAGTTCAGTATGAGAAGAATGTTGATAACACTGATGTTTTCAGTTGTTGCTAAGTAGTGTTTAGACTAATGTCAAGGATTTTTCAGCTTCTCATGCCCAGCCAGCGAGAAAGCTGGAGGGGCACAAGAAGTTGGCACAGGACACAGCCAGGACAGCTGACCCAAACTGACCAACAGGGTATTCCATACCATGGGACGTCCCATCTAGTATAGGAACTGGGAAGTGGGGGCGGGGAATCGCCGCTGGGGGACTAGCTGGGTGCCGGTCGGCGGGTGGTGAGCAATTGCACTGCGCATCATTTGTACATTCCAATCCTTTCATTATTGCTGTTGTCATTTATTAGTGTTATCATTATCATTATTAGTTTCTTCTTTTCTGTTCTATTAAACTGTTCTTATCTCAACCCGTGGGTTTTGCTTCTTTTTCCCGATTTTCTCCCCCATCCCACTGGGTGGGGGGGGGAGTGAGTGAGCGGCTGCGTGGTGCTTAGTTGCTGGCTGGGGTTAAACCACGACAGTCAGAAATCCAAAACATAGCACCATACAAGCTACTATGAAGAAAATTAACTCCATCCCAGCCAGACACAGTACACATGCGAAAATAGTCTAACTGTCTCCATCTGCAGCTAGTGAAGGGCTCACAAAATTTCTTCACTTCAGCTCTTATCTTTGCATTGTTCTCTCAAGTGTCCTGGCCTCCAAAGTGATAACTATTGCAGGGGCATCATTGTTTAAATGCAGATCCAGATCTTCTGTATAGATCTGGCACTACACCTAAGCTAATAAACCTTCCTGCTTACTTTGGTTGCTAGAAAGCACAGAAGATGTCTTTAAATAGAGTCATCCTGAACCCAGCACTGACAACACTAAGCAAGAACTATTGAGCAACTGTTGAGCTTAGTTTAATAACTCCTGCATTGCTTATCCAAGCTATATCCTAGAACAGCCCATGACTTTGACACAGTGCTAAACTCAACAGATTTTGTACACTTATTCTTCAGGGGGTCAAGCTAAAAATCTTCACTATCTGCAGTGCCAAGAAATCAAGCCTCGCTCAGTGTGAACTTACTCCTGCAGAGGCATTTGTATGCACTGTGCAGAAAAAAAATAATTCTAAACTCATGGAACTAATTACCCTGGTGCAGTAAATATAAGTGCATAACACTGGACTGTATTCAGCACTGCACCAGAGCAATCAATTCTCCCATAATCCAGAGTGCTGAGGAATGAACTAAAAAACTCTTGAGTAGCTCTGCAGGAATCACCTTTGACCTAGCCAGGCTTACTAGTGGCCACGTGCCACTCAGACTAGCTTCATGTCTCAGGGCTGTATGCTACTCCCAGTTCATTCTACATGCAGTATTTTCCCCCCATTAATCAGGATATCACAACTTTTTTACCAAAGAAAAGCAGAGAATTAATTCCATGGATAGCAAAGTCACTGCCATTCATTCATCCTGGACAGGTTTCAAGTAGAGGAGACAACCTTCCACACAAGCATCAGCTAATATACCACAAGCATCTAGACAATATATCGAGAAGCTGGTACTGTTCAGTTACTCTCAAATGACAGTTTTTGCCACAGGACAGTGTGGATCATATGAAACCAGGTAAAGTTCAGTGTGCTGACTCCCAGTGGAACAAGGAAAACTTTAGAAAGTTCTTGTTTTTGCAATAGTGGCCCTACATTCTAGATGAGAAACACTGGGTAAATCACAGTCTACCATCAGGAATTCTCTCCTCTAATGTTCTAAATTACTGGACCCTCAGCAGGCCCAGTTCAGAGTCTATTCAGAAATAGCCTCAAAGGGCCTCTAACAAGAGCTTATTCTCCAAGCAACTTCCAGACCAGAGTTGCCTTGTGCCTTGCAAAATTGGAACACAGTTGTATTGGGTTTGTGTGGCAAGGTTTTGGTAGTGGGGGGGGGGGGCTACAGGGGTGGCTTCTGTGAGAAGCTGCTAGAAGCTTCCCCCATGTCCAATAGAGCTAATGCCAGATGGCTCCAAGACGGACCCACCGCTGGCCAAAGCTGAGCCAATCAGCGACAGTGGTAGCGCCTCTGTGATAACATATTTAAGAAGGGGGAAAAAACCTGCTGTCGTGGTTTAATCCCAGACAGCAACTAAGCATCACGCAGCCGCTCACTCACTTCCCCCCTACCCAGTGGGATGGGGGAGAGAATCAGGAAAAAAGGTAAAACTCGTGGGTTGAGATAAGAAAAGTTTAATAGAACAGAAAAGCAGAAACTAATAATGATAATGATAACTAATAAAACGACAACAGTAATAATAAAAGGATTGGAATATACAAGTGATGCATGATGCAATTGCTTACCACTTGCTGACCGACGCCCAGTTAGTCCCCTAGTGGTGATCCCCCCACCCTCACTCTCCCAGTTTATATACTAGGCATGATGTCACATGGTATGGAATACCCCTTTGGCCACTTTGGGTCAGCTGCCTTGGCTGTGTCCCCTCCCAACTTCTTGTGCCCCTCCAGCCTTCTTGCTGGCTGGGCATCAGAAGCTGAAAAATCCTTGACTTAGTCTAAACATTACTTGGCAACAACTGACAACATCAGTGTGTTATCAACATTCTTCTCATACTGAACTCAAAACATAGCACTGTACCAGCTACTAGGAAGACAATTAACTCTATCCCAGCTGAAACCAGGACACCTGCGCAACGGCAACTGCAGCCGGAAGAGTGGAGTGAGAATATGTGAGAGAAACAACTCTGCAGACACCAAGGTCAGTGAAGAAGGAGGGGAAGGAGGTGCTCCAGGCACTGGAGCAGAGATTCCCCTGCAGCCTGTGGTGAAGACCATGGTGAGGCAGGCTGTCCCCCTGCAGCCCATGGAGGTCCACAGTGGAGCAGATATTCACCTGCAGCCCGTGGAGGACCCCACGCCAGAGCAGGTGGATGTGCCCTGAAGGAGGCTGTGACCCCGTGGGTGACCCATGCTGGAGCAGTTCGTGAAGGACTGTCTCCCGTGGGAGGGACCCCACGCTGGAGGAGGAAGAGTGTGAGGAGTCCTCCCCCTGAGGAGGAAGGAGTGGCAGACACAATGTGTGATGAACTGACCACAACTCCCCTTCCCCGTCCCCCTGTGCTGCTGAGGGGGAGGAAGTAGAGAAACTCAGGAGTGAAGTTAAGCCCAGGAAGAAGGGAGGGGTGGGGGGAAGGTGTCTTTAAGATTTGGTTTTATTTCTCATTATCCTACTCTGATTGGATTGGTAATAAATTAAACTAATTTCCCCATGTTGAGTCTGTTTTGCCCATGATGGTAATTGGTGAGTGATCTCTCCCTATCCTTATCTCGACTCATGAGCCTTTCATTATTTTCTCTCCCCTGTCCAGTTGAGGAGGGGGATTGATAGAGCGTCTTTGTTTGGCACCTGGCATGCAGTCAGGGTCAACCTACCACAACAGGTAAACCTTTGCAACACATCATTTTCGTGTTTCAAAGATTGGAGCCATATAGTCAGATGGGAAGTGTTTCTTACTGGCAATTATAAATTCATTTATGATGTCATGAACTCTGCTTGGATAATATTCCAATATCCGAAGCTATATCTGTAGCTAATTAGCTACAATACATGTTTAAAGCATACTAGGAAGCTACATGAATACTTGGAATAAATAATTGAGGCAAAAAACCTACTGTGGTTACTTTAAGCAATAATGATAATAATTGTAGAAGATTTTAGAAAATTTTGGACTATAAGACTGTTAGAAATTTATATAGAATGGGTTAAGTTTATTAATGGCAACAGAGCTGCTCAACAGGCCATGAACAGCATTCTCAGCCTGCCCCCCTATATAGCCCCAATCCATGACCGGATTAAAACCCAGTCAAGCTAATCAGTAGAGACAGATCAAACAAAAGGTGAAAAATCAGCAAGATACAGGTGCGTAGCTGGGGAGTGATTAAAATATGTAGAACTTACAAAGATAAATGTGAAATAGTTAATGGAACAACCAAATTTTTTCAGAATTGTGTAGGTACGAGACTTCAAAGTAAAGGGGATGAGAAGATGACTGACCCAAGACGGACTTCGAAACCCACAGGATGATGATGGATGGAACAAAAGAAGAATTGATGAGATAAGATGATGATGAATAGTAATGACATGGGAAGCGAGATCAACTGGAACATTACAAAGACTTTGGACTAGGATAATGGGTGGTAAAAAGGTATATAAGACAGAAATTTTTGGAAGGTTGCCATTCACTGCGGTGGTGGCCCAACTCTGAGTTGTTAATAAAGCAAACCTAGAGAAACCCATGACTGAGAATTCTTTAAAATAATCCTATCATTTAGAACATTGTGTCACACAGAATTAGATTTTACTAGTATGATTTATGCTCCTATTCAACTGATGATAAATAAATATGCATCAACACAAATTAATACCTACTCAAGAAACAGACTTTGAACTAACTATGCTCATAAACAGAATTTTCAAGTATGGAATATTTCTACTGACCTAACTGAAGTAAGCAATGGCATGATTTTAGCACAGATTTGCCCATTTATATGCTGTGCGTTGTGAGCATGTATTTCTTCAGTTTGCTGTATCTGTTTCAGAATTCGTTTCAGTTTTGAGATTCGGGGATGTATAGTCATTACTTGTTCTTAATTACAATTCTAATTTTTTTGTTCAAGCAGTCCCAGCCATCAACACTTACCAAATGCAGCTTACTTGTAGTAGATTCTACCCATTTGTTTTGATGCATGTTCTATTATCCTTTTTCTTTCTTATGGTCCAAGATACCATTTAGGCCTCTTATTGTTATAAATCTGTTCTGTTCTTGTCAGTCTTACTCATGAAGCTCTTAGACCTCAAATAATTTGAAGACAGTGGAAAAATAAGGGGAAAAAGTAGCTACTAATCTTTTAGAGTAGGATATATCTTATTATGAGCCTCAGATAAAGTCCTAACCTACTAGATAACCCTAATATCTAAACACAAGGAAAAAAACCAGCTTTTGCTAGAAGACTTAATGCCCATAATGGACAAGTTGATACTGCCTGCAGGGAAAGTCTGACAAATCAGTAAAGGCTTTGAGTTATAGATTACACAAACAGTATAGTAGTACCCTGTTCTTCAGAAAAATATGTCCCATTTTTGTCAGTAATACATCTGTCTTCGTTTAAACATGTTCTTAAGAATCATAGAATGGTTTGGGTTGGAAAGGACCTTAAAGATCACCTAGTTCCAGCCCCCCTGGGCAGGGCAGGATACCTTCCACTAGACCAGGTTGCTCAAATCCCCATCGAACCTGGCCTTGAACACTTCCAGGGAGGGGGCATCCACAGCTTCTCTGGGCAGTGTTCCAGTGTCTCATCACTCTCACAGTAAAGAAATTTCTTCCTAATATCTAATCTAAATCTGCCCTCTTTCAGTTTAAATCCATTACCCCTCATTCTATTACTACATGCCCTTGTAAAAGTCCCTCTCTGGCTTTCTTGTAGGCCCCCTTTAGGTACTGGAAGGCTGCTATAAGGTGTCGCCCAGAGCCTTCTATCCTCCAGGCTAAACAACCCCAACTTTTGCAGCCTGTCCTCATAGGGGAGGTGCTCCAGCCCTCTGATCATCTTCGTGGCCCAAATCTGGACCTGCTCGAGCAGGACCATGTCTTTCTTATGTTGGGGGCCCCAGAGCTGAACACAGTACTCCAGGTGGGATCTCATGAGAGCAGAGTAGAGGGGGAGAATCACCTCCCTCAACCTGCTGGTCACTTCTTTTGATGCAGCCCAGGATGCGATTGGCTTTCTCGGTTGCGAGCGCACATTGCTGTCTCATGTTCAGTTTTTCATCCACTAATATCCCCAAGTCCTTCTCCACAGGGCTGCTCTCAATCCCTTCATCGCCCAGCCTGTATTTGTGCTTGGGATTGCCCCAACCCAGGTGCAGGACCTTGCACTTGGCCTTTGTTGTGGAACATTTTTAGCTAATGATCACAAGAGCATTCCAGACGCCTTTAGAAGGCCTTGAACAGAATAAACAGAAGACAAAAATAAGAAAGATGATAGCAATTAGAAAAACACAGGTGCACATTCCACGATAAAGAGAACTTGGCACAAACAACCTCACTTCGGCAGTTTATCTTGACCAATTAGACTGAGACAAGTCTTGTATGTTTTAGTTAGTATAACCAATTATGTTTTATGTTTATGCGCGTGTACAGTGTTGATATAACCAATCATTAAGTGTAACTAGACGCGTGGACAGTGCGTGAATAATGTGTGCAACCAATAGTAAAATAGCTAAACGCATGTACAGATGTAACTAATGTATAAAATGATGTCTGATGCTCTAGTAAAGTGGACTTCACCTGATCACATTGGTGTGTGTGTGCTGTCCTGTGCCTCCGCAGGCCTTGTTGAAATTCATGAGGTTCACATGGGCCCACCTCTCAAGCCTGTCAAGGTCCCTCTGGATGGCATCCCTTCCCTCCAGCGTGTCAACTGCACCACACAGCTTGGTGTTGTCAGCAAACTTGCTGAGGGTGCACTCAGTCCCACTGTCCATGTATCCTGCTTTCAGCTGGGATAGAGTTAATTTTCTTTCTAGTAGCTGGTACAGTGCTATGTTTTTGAGTTAGATATGAAAAGAATGTTGATAACACACTGATGTTTTCAGTTGTTGCTAAGTAGTGTTTAGACTAAGTCAAGGATTTTTCAGCTTCTCATGCCCAGCAGCGAGAAAGCTGGAGGGGCACAAGAAGTTGGGAGGGGACACAGACAAGGCAGCTGACCCAAAGTATTCCATACCATGTGACGTCATGCCTAGTATATAAACTGGGGGGGGAGCTGGCCTGGGGGGGTGGCTCGGGAACTAACTGGGCATCAGACAGTGAGTGGTGAGCAATTGCATTGTGCATCACTTGGTTTGTATATTCCAATCCTTTTATTAGTATAGTAATTTTATTATTGTTATTATTATCATTATTAGTTTCTTCCTTTCTGTTCTATTAAAACTGTTCTTATCTCAACCCACGAGTTTTACCTTTTTTTCCGATTGTCTCCCCATCCCACTGGGTGGTGGGGAGCGAGTGAGCGGCTGTGTGGTGCTTAGTTGCTGGCTGGGATTAAACCACGACAGTCCATTTTGGTGCCCAATGTGGGGCTTGAAGGCTTGAGCTAACAACAGATCTGACCAGAGAGTTTTAAAAAAATTTTTTACAAACATTCATTATATTGGTTTAATAGCCGCTGGTCACAATGTCGATTTATGAGCTCTTAGAGTTGTGGCATTTATTTTTAAAGTTCTGTTATGTATCACCTCACTTGCTGTATATAGTCCCTGTGTGCTGCTTATCATCTATGAGAGGTGGATTAAGGTTTTTGCTTGGATGTATTGTGTAATACTGGTTTATGGTATGATAAAATTATCGGTCGTGGGACTAATCCAGTATTTGCAATCAGCATTGTTGTCACCTCTATACTTTGGGAGCCATCTGTGGGAAACTATTAATAATTACAACCATTTACCTTTCTCCTCAGAGAGCCGATCTGTGGGCGAGACACCTTTCTTCCCCTTTCTTTCCCTTCTCTTCCAGTCTAGTTACAACAGCATATGAGAATTTTGAAAAATTTGAATACCCTTGGGATGTTGAAACCAGCATGGTCCTATTGCTAGGAACGAGCATGTTCCTGAGTGTGGTTCAGGTCTTGTATAAGGTTAAACAGCTATTTAAGAAGATCACCCAGAGATCTGCCATGAGGCTGGATAATTACGAGTGGCAGGGTGTGTGGGGTAGTATGGGCAAGTACATAGGACAGTGGGCACCCCCAATGTTTGGAACTTCACCCCTGGACAAGTGCAAAATCGGGAAGAACTAGTAAAATATTTGGAAAAGGTATGCTGTCACCCTGGCAGCTCCAGAGAGACAGAAATCACTGCAATGTGCTGGGGCCTGGCTTATGCCTATCGAGCCCTGTTCAACACTGTTCAGTACCCTCAAGAGGAAGAGAAGGTCTCTGGACCTAACAAGAAGGTGACAGGCACTGTGGTCACTCCAACCCCTGCAACAGGCACTGCGGCCACTTCAACCCTGACGACAGGCAGCTGGAAAGATGAAGAGGCACTGACGGTGGATGAAATGGCTTGCCAACTCTGGCAATATGAAGAAAATCTCTCTCATACCTACAAGCCTGCATTTCGGCTGTGGAGAAGCTGTCCCATGATGTCCAGCAATTCAAAGAGGATATGTCCTACTCCCCACCTGTACGGACCAACATCTCAGCTATTAGGGGTGAGCGTTCATCTGCCCAAGAGACAATATAGAAGGTACACACCACGAGGTGCCCTGTGGTTTTTACCACAGCGTGGGATGCGTCGGAGCGTCGGATCCTCTGTATCCAAAACCCCAGGGGTCAGCCTCGGGTTTCCTGGGGTGCTTTTTGCTAGAGGATCCAGGTAGGGCCATTCTCTCCGGCTGTGGTATAGAGCACATTTTTCACATCTTGTCCTGCCCGGACTGGCCCAAGGTCTACTGCATGAACAATCTCCCATTTAATTTGTTCAAAGGCTTGTTGTTGCTCAGGGCCCCATTTAAAATCATTCTTCTTCCAGGTAACTTGATAGAGAGGGCTTACAATCAGACTGTAATTTGGAATATGCATTCTCCAAAAACCCACACACCTAAGAAAGCCTGTGTTTCCTTTTTATTAGTCAGTGGAGACATAGCTGCTATTTTGTTGATCACATCCATTGGGATCTGACGACATCCATCTTGCCATTTTATTCCTAAAAACTGGATCTCCTGTGCAGGTCCCTGACCTTACTTTCTTTTATGGCAAAACCGGCTTTCAGAAGGATTTGGATTATTTTCTTCCCTTCTCAAAAGCTTCTTCTGCTGTGTTGCTGTCGTGGTTTAACCCCAGCCAGCAACTAAGCACCACGCAGCCACTCACTCACACCCCCCCGATCCAGTGGGATGGGGGAGAAAATCGGGGAAAAGAAGTAAAACTCGTGGGTTGAGATAAGAACGGTTTAATAGAACAGAAAAGAAACTAATAATGATAACACTAATAAAATGACAACAGTAATAATAAAAGGATTGGAATATACAAATGATGCACAGTGCAATTGCTCACCACCCACCGATCGACACCCAGTCAGTCCCCGAGCAGAGATCCCCCCAGGCCAGCTTCCCCCCAGTTTATATACTAGGCATGACATCACATGGTATGGAATACCCCTTTGGCCAGTTAGGTCAGCTGCCCTGGCTGTGTCCCATCCCAACTTCTTGTGCCCCTCCAGCTTTCTCGCTGGCTGGGCATGAGAAGCTGAAAAATCCTTGACTTGAGACTAAACACTACTTAGCAACAACTGAAAACATCAGTGTGTTATAACATTCTTCTCATACTGAACTCAAAACATAGCACTGTACCAGCTACTAGGAAGACAATGAACTCTATCCCAGCTGAAACAAGGACAGTTGCCCACATGATGTCATCATGTATTGCCGGTGTTCTGGAGCTTCACCCTTCTCCAGTGCAGTCTGGATTAGTCCATGGCAAATGGTGGGGCTGTTTTCCACCCCTGGGGCAGTTGATTCCAGGTGTAACTGGAATCCCCTCCAAGTGAAAGCAAACTGGGCCTGCACTCCGCTGCCAAAGGGGTTGAGAAAAACGCATTAGTGATATCAATTTTGGCGTACCACTTGGCTACCTTTGACTCCAGTTCATATTGAAGTTCTTGCATGTCCGGCACAGCAGCACTCAGCAGCGGCGTGACTTCATTCAGGCCACGATAGTCAACTGTTAGTCTCCACTCCCCATTAGACTTTCGCACTGGCCATATGGGACTATTAAAGGGTGAGCGAGTTTTGCCGATCACTCCTTGGCTCTCTGTTTTGGGTTTGTGTGGCGGGGATTTTGGTAAGGGGGAGGGGTTGCAGGGGTGGCTCCTGTGAGAGCTGCTGGAAACTTCCCCAGCTCGAAGTCGGACCCACCTCTGGCCAAGGCCAACCCAATCAGCAATGGTGGTAGTGCCTCTGGGATAACATATTTAAGAAGGGGAAACCTGCAGGGGAGGGGAGGAGATTAGAATGTGAGAGACACACCTATGCAGTACCAAGGTCAGTGAAGAAGGAGGAGGAGGAGGTGCACCAGAGGAGGTGATGCCCCTGCAGCCCGTGGTGAGACTGCAGACTGTCCCCCTGCAGCCCATGGAGGTGAACAGTGGAACAGATGCCCACTTGCAGCCCGTGCAGGAGCTCATGCCGGACCAGGTGGATGCCCCCGAAGATGGCCATGACTCCATGGGAAAGCTCGCTGGAGCAGCCTGTGCCTGAAGATCGGCCTGTGGAAAGGACTCATGCCCGAGAAGTTCATGTAGGACTGCAGCCCGTGGGAAGGACTCACGTTGGAGAAGCTTGTGAAGGACTGTCTCTGTGGGAGGGACACCACGCTGGAGCAGGGGAGGCGTGAGGAGTCCTCCCCCTGAGGAGGAACCAATGGCAGAGACAATACATGGTGAACTGACTGCAAACCCCCATCCCGCGTCCCTGTGCACCGCAGGGGGAGGAGGTAGAGAAAAACGGGAGTGGAGTTGAGACAGGAAGGAGGGAGGGTAGGGGGAAGGTGTTCTAAGGTTTGGTTTTACTTCTCATTATCCTTGTTTTGATTTGATTTGTAGTAAATTAAATTGATTTTGTTTCTTCCCCAAGTTGAGTCTGTCTTTTGCCCGTGACCATAAATGGTGAGTGATTCCTCCCTGTCCTTGGCTCAACCCACGAGCTTTTCTTTATATTTTCTCCTCATCCCACCAGGGCCAGGGTGAAGGAGTGAGCGAGCAGCTTCATGGTGCTTTGTTACCTACTGGGCTTAAACCACGTTACTCTCCAGTTGACGAATCAGCTTGTGGATGGGAATCAGGGAGTCTCAGTTGGTGCGATATTGCCACCGGTGCACCGTTGTGGTAGCAATTGGCACTTGTTGTTCTTCAACCCTCAGCAACCCCACAATCAAAGGGTCTTGAGAGACACCAGGCAGGGTAGACAGCTGTTCAATTCCCTCCATCTCCAAGGCAGCTATACCAAAAGCCCATCGATACCCCTTTTGGTCCTTAAAATACCCTCTCCTGAGGATGCATGGAGCCTCTGGGCCAGTCACAATGGGGTGTTTCTGCTACTCATTCCCAGTTAGACTCACTTCAGCCTCCAATACAGTTAGCTGTTGGGTTCCCCCTGTCACTCCATAAATATGGCATCAGGGTACACCATGCACTGGTGTGTACTAGAGCCTTATACTCCTGTGGGTCTGATGTGCCAGGCATCAAATCCACAGTGCAGTAAACCTGGTTGCCCCTTTCCTTCACCTGGCTGGAGGCAGGGCCCCTCTAGTCGTGGTCATAGTATTCACTACTCACTTATTGTAAACATGATTCAGAATTCCCTTCAGAGGATCACAAGTAAGATCAGCCCTTCTACTCTGTCTGGGGATCTGCCCACTGGAGACTGAAGCAGCAATTTTCCTGGAATAATCCCTGTTGTGCTGTTTATCATCTCTGGAGGCTGGGTTAAGGTTATCATTTTGCTGTACTTTGTAACACTGATTTATGATATGGTAAAATTACGGGTCGTGAGACTAATCTGGTATTTGTTCTCAGCATTGCCGTCATCTCCGTACTTCGGGAGCCATCTATCGGAAGCTTTTAATAATACACTCTTTACCTTTCCTCCTCGGAGAGCAAATCTATGGGCGAGACACCTTCTTCCATCTTCCCCTTCTCCTCCAGGCTAATTCGAATAGCTCTTGAGAGTTTTTGAATATCCTCAGGATGTTGAAACCAGCACGTTCCTATTGCTATGTCTCCTGAATGTGTTTCATGTCTTGTTTAGGGTTAAACAACTATTTAAGAATATCACCCAGATATCTGCCCGGAGGCTGGAATTATGAGTGGCAGGGTGTGTGGGGCAGTATGGGCAAGTGCCTAGGACAGTAGTCACATCCAACATTTTGGAACTTCACCCCTGAACAAGTGCAGAATCCTGAAAAACTAGTAGAACATTTGGAAAAAGTATGCTGTCACCCTGGCAATTCCAGACACACAAATCACTGCAATGTGCTAGGGCCTGGCCCATGCCTACTGAGCCCCGTTCAACATTGTTCAGCATCCTCAAAATGAAGAGAAGGTCTTTGGATCTGATGACAAAACGACAGGCACTGCGGCCACTCCAACCCCGGTGACAGGCACTGTGGTTACTCCAACCCCGGCTACAGGGACACTGCAGATGAACCAAAGAACCAACCTGTGCTGTTATCAGTCACCCCTATACACAAGGAGAAATACTGGAAGCAAAAGTCAGCTTGTTTAGTAAGGGATGAAGGAGCTTGTTCTAAGAGGGAGCAGGAGGAGGAAGTGGACGAGGCAGACTACTCCAAAGCAGGGCCATCACAAGAACAGGAAGAGGAAGAGAAGTGGCTGTATCAGGGTGTAGGAAGAAGAAACTCATAAACCAGGCAGTAACCACCTGATCCCTATCCCCGAGTGAGCTGCGAGATATGCGAAAAGATTTCAGCCATTGTCCAGGCGAGCACATTGTTACCTGGATGCTCCAATGCTGGGATAACTGGGCCAGTGGCCTGGAATTAGAGGGTAAGGAAACCAAACAGCTGAGATCCCTTTCTAGGAAAGGGGGCATTGACAAGTGATTGGAAAAGGGCACAAGTCCTCAGCCTCTGGAGGTGACTTCTGTCAGGCATGAAGGACAGGTACCCCTCAAGACATGTTCTATGTCACCCAGGCAAGTGGACCACCATGGAGAATGGTATCCAGTACCTGAGGGAATTAGCCATGCTGGAGGTGAATTATCATGACCTGGACAATGAGCAGTTATCCAAAGATCCGATGAAGTCAAGTGTACATGATCCATGTGGCAGAAGTTTGTACGGAGTGCGCATCATTGTATGCCAACTCATTGGCAGTAGTGTTCTGGAAAGAAGGTGAGGGGCAAATGGTGGATGAATTGGCTGGCCAACTCTGGCAATATGAAGAGAGTCTCTCTTACTCCTTCGTCTCAGCTGTGGAGAAAGTGGTCTAGCAATTCAAAGAGGATAGATCCTACTCCCCACCTGTACGGACCAGTATCTCAGGTATTAGGAGTAAGTGTTCTCTGCTCAAGAGAGAGGATATAGTGGGTCCACACCACAGGCCACCCTGTGGTTTACCTGCATGACCATGGAGAGGACATGAGGAAGTGGGATGGAAAAATCTACCTTGACCCTAGAGGCACAGGTACATGAGAGTTACAAGGAAAAACAATCACAAAAGGGGGTTCTTCCAGGAAAATTGCTGCTCCAGTCTCCAGTGGGCAGTTCCCCAGAGTGAGCGGAAGGGCTGATCTTACTCCTGATCTTGATGAAGGTACTTCTGATTCGTATTTACAAAAATGAGTAGTGAATACTATGACCAGGACAAGGGGGCCCTGCCTCCAGCTTCCCTAACTGTAGCCGCCAGCCAGCTTTCCCCTACTTTATATACTGAGCATGACGTCATATGGTATGGAATACCCTTTTGGCCAGTTTGGGTCAGCTGTCCGGGCTGTCTCCTCTCAGCTTCTTGTGCCCCCCAGCCTACTTGCTGGTGAGGTGGTGTGAGAAGCTGTAAAGTCCTTGACTTAGTGTAAACACTGCTTAGCAACAATTGAAACATCAGTGTGTTATCAACATTCTTCTCATCTGAAATCCAAAACACAGCACTATACCAGCTACTAGGAAGAAAATTAACTGTATCCCAGCCAAAACCAGGACACTCATGTGTTGGGTAGCAGTAACAAGAAGTATCAAAATGCAGCTTTTGAGAGGAGCGCCTGCCTCACTAAAACCCTTGATTATACCAGCAGTCACAAATGCTACTGGTAATGTAGGTGCCCTAGCAAATACATTGAGGGAAATTGGGGATTTTAACTTCAGGACCATTTGTGCGGGTGGTGGGTAAAGGAAAGCCAGCAAACCGAAAGGAGTTACATCACAGGTGATGAGGAAACAAATGTGGAATGATATTGTACGAGCCAGTATCCCACAATCAAATATAGATGGGATCATAACATCAGAAATGTTTCACTGTGGTGGGTTGACCCTGGCTGGATACCAGGTGCCCACTGTCACGTCCCAATTTCTCAGGACAATGACTCAGGTTCGCTGATTCCCAGGTCAGGATTAAGGTGAAACGACACCAGGGATCCTTTAACTCACAAAACTCAACTTTTATTCACTCACAACAAGAATTGGCATGAAACTATGTCAGTAAACCATATAACATGTGCCAGTGCAGTCGGCAACATCCTGTCGAAGTGCTGACATTTGAGCCCCAGTATCTACTAAGACAGTGATGGGCATTTTAAGGGGACCAAGGGGGAAAGTAATCATTAAATCCCCTCAGCTGTTTTCTGTGAGCCTCCTTATATAGACCCACCCACTCTCCCCTAGCTCACTTACTGGGGATGGTACATCTTGTTTCCCAGCTTCAAGTCGATTAGATCTCCCTCTGGGGCTGAGAGAGTGTTTGTCTGCAAGCTCGCTTTAGGTTCTGCCCTAGTAATATCTCAAGTAGGTGGTTCTTCTTTTGGGGATATTTCCCGTTTGCCCTTCCACACATGGACAAGGTTCTCCAGTGCCATGGTGGGCATCCCCTCCATTAAATCTTGGGGAATTCCCCTCTCAATTCCTTCAGCCCAAAATAAATTCCTTCTGACTCCCTGATTTCTTGGGGGGAGTGGTTGTTCTCTTGGTTCTATTCTCTGTATCACTGCCCATTGTTTACCGGTTCTTCCAATTACTCCCATTCTCATTCCATAATTAATTAATTCCTGTGCGACCTCCCACCAGGTTAGGGCTCTGCCCATTCTCAGCCTGGCAGGAGTTCCTGGTTGCGGAGTCAGGGCGTCCCTTAATCAGTCTTGCAACTGAATTGCATATCATTTTAGGGAGTCTGGCAAGCCCCTTATAAGTGGGGTAATTCGGTCAGGATCGGCTACCAATAGCACCGGGGATGGCTGCCTCGGGATTAATCGTCTATGATGCATGAGTTGGAGGCAGGCGGTTTTTTGGATGCTTTCAGTTAAGTGATCAATATTGGGGGTTGTCCTGGGTTTGGTTGGGATAGAGTTAATTTTCACAGGAAGCTGGGAGGGGACACAGCCAGGACAGCTGACCCAAACTAGCCAAGGGGATATTCCATACCACGTGACGTCATGCTCAGTATATAACTAGGGAGCGGGCTGGGGGATGGAGGTGGTATCACAGCAGGGGAAGAGGCGGAGTGTCAAGTTGCGGGTGGGTGAGCAATTGCATTTGCATCGCTCATTTTGTATATTTTTATTAGTACGATTGTTATTATTGTAACTTCTCTCCTTGTGTTGTCCCAGTAAACTGTTCTTATCTCAACCCACGAGGTTCTACCTTTTTTTTTTTCTTTTCTCCTTTCTGATTCTTCTCCCCATCCCACTGCAGGGGAGGAGTGAGCAAGCAGCTTTGTGGTGCTTTGTTGCCAGCTGGGCTTAAACCATGACAGGGGTATCGATACTGATCAGATTTCCTCTTTCTAGAGGGTCTAAACTTCCAGCCCAATAAGCCACCCTTTGGGTCAGTGACCAGGGTTCTCTAGGGTCGTCTACCGTGAGAAACACCCCCCGGCCCCCAATATCCTTGGGCTTCGTCCTCTGATAGCATGATTCGGTCACCCTGTTAGCGACACCCTCCACACATATTCAGTCTCAGTCTCCTTCGCTAAACAGCTAAACTTTTCCTGAAACTTAGACAAGTCCGAGGCTGAGTACTGTATCTGTTTTACCACAGTCTCTTCATCTTCCTCCCCGACATCTGTTATCTCAGTTTTTATCAAAGGGCACAATACCGTTTTACCTTCCTTAAGAGATAAGGTTTTCCTAAATCTTCCAAACCTTTTAAAGGGTAAAGTGGTTTGGGTTTTCAGGAGTCTGGTTCGTCTCTCTTCACTAGGGACGGAAAACCAGCCTCGCTTTCAGAATCAGAATCACTAGCTCTGCTCCAACCTTAAGCGCCTCCCACAGCATTTTCTCCCTATCTCGTAAGTCAAACAGGTTGGTACGAAGTTGGTGATTCGCCTTGCGTTCCAAATCTAACAGGGTCTCTTTCCTTTCCCTTCTAGACCTTTCTTCCACCAACTGATTTTGCAGTTCCCTCAGTAAGTCTTGAAGAGATTTTATGCTTTCTTCCTCAGCAGATTTGCTTACACTCCTATACTGTTGGGATGCCATTAGAGTGGCTCCCAGTACTCCACATACCATTGACTTTCCTTTTCCCGGTCTCTGTTTTTGTTCTTTCACTAATACCGTAATCCTTTCTGCCACTGATTTAGGATCATGCCAACTATTGTGAGCCCATATCATCCCCAGTGGGGTGGGACACGCTTTATATTCTTCCAATTTTTCAGAAATAGGAAAGCAGTCAAGCTCCGGCATTTCCCAGGCAGCCATGGCTTGGCGCTGCTTGGACTGTCCCAGCCAATAGCTGAGAAGTCACTTCCTGAATCTCCCTGCCTGTAAATCGAGTGGATTGTTGGTATTTCCGTTGGATTCTCCTTGACTCAGGGAAACCTGTCTGTGATGCCAATTAAAATGTCACATCCCAATTTCTGAGGACGACGACTCAGGTTCGCTGATTCCCAGGTCAGGATTAAGGTGAAACAACACCAGGGATCTTTTAACTCACAAAACTCAACTTATATTCGCTCACAACAAGAATTGGCATGAAACTACATCAGTAAACCATATAACATGTGCTAACCATGCATCAGCAAACATATACTACAAGCCTTGCTTATGTTCGGATCAGTTCAGGGAAGAAAATAAAATAAGGAAAGCCCTCCCATTGAGTCATGAGGTTCAGAGTGGACCCCCTTGCTTTCTAGACTCCTTCTCAGAGAAGGGCCTAGGGGCAGCTGGATCCACTCCTAGTCCCAGATTTGGTCAACGATTCTATGTGTAAAGGGATGAAGTGTAGGTGTCTGCAGGATTGTTTCTCTTACATGTTCTCACTCCTCTCTCCAGCTGCAATTTCTGTTACAAATTTTTCCCCTTCTTAAATATGTTATCATAGAAGCACTACCACTTGCTGATTGTCTTGGCCTTGGCCAGTGGCAGGTCTGCCTAGGAGGGCTGGCATTGGCTCTATTGGACATGGGGGAAGCTTCTATCAGCTTCTCACAGAAGCCACCCTTGTAGACCCCAGCTACCAAAACCTTTCTAAGCAAACCCAATACTTTTGCCGATTGCAAAAGTTAGTGTCTACGCCAAAAAGCTGACTGCCCCTGGCCCCACTGCCAACTCCACGCCCATCCTCCACCCCCGCACCTGCTACCTCAAGGCAACGCACTATGTGTCAAATGCCAAAACAGCAGAAATGAAGGTTTGGCACGTCCCCCAAAATCACTGAATCATATTTGGCCTGTTTGAAAACCGTATGGCACTTGGAGAATTACTGTAGATTATAGAGAATTGAATAATGTTACCTCCCCATTTGCAGTTATGGTACCAGTCATGGTTACTCTTATAGAAAAAAAAATCAGCAAAAATTTACATCCCTGGAAGATGGTGTGATACATCTTCTAATGCTTTCTTTTCAATAGCCGTTACATATTTATAATGTGCACATAATTGTACTATTTGTATACAGCTACATTTAAGGGCATTATATAAGCCATGGGGAAAGATAAAATGGGGTCAGTGTGCCTTGAATACCTGGCAGGTTGATTACATGGGCACCCTGCCCCTGTCGAGGGGGTGGTGAATGTATTCACTGCTGTGGATAGAGCGTCAGGACTGTTTTTTGCTAAACTCACCGAATATGCTAACAACATAGCACAATTGAAGCATTAGAACAATTCATTCTCTCCAAAATCTTAACTACAGGGGAAATGGAGTTGTTCACACCAACAGATTGCGTGGTGGGACCAGGACCTATTAGTCTAGACATGAAGATTCATATAATAACCCCTGAGAATGCCCCCTCTTCCAAGCTCGAGAAGGCTACTCAAGCGGTGGGCGTCAGCCCAGAGGAGACCCAGGTATGGTTGCCACTCGGGTGAAAGCCATTGTTAGGAAAAATATGGCGACGCAGACAGAGCTCCCATGTAAACATGCAGCTGTCCAGGTCTCTGGCTGCAGGGAGTGCCTGAGTCTATCGCTGATGACGGAGGGCAGTGGGGACACCTTTGTGTGAGGTGTGACCAGGTGAATGATCTGCTCAGCCTGGTGGTAGAGCTGAAGGAGGAAGTGTGGAAAGGTTGAGGAGTATCAGGGAGTGTGAGAGGGAGATAGATTGGTGGGCCACACCCTACCATCCCTGAGGCAAAGGCAGCAGATGGAGGCTCCACAAGAAGCGGAGGTTCCCCTGCCCTCTTGCCACCAGGCAGGAGGGGACCTAAGAGATGGAGGGGAACGGATACAGGTCCCTGCTCGGGGAGGCAGGAGAATCCCCTCCTGGTCTCCCTCACCTTCCCAGTTGCCCCTACACAACAGGTATGGGGCTCTGGAACTTGAGGACCAGGCCATGAAGATCAGAATGTAGATGAAGGCCTATCCAGGGGGCTGCCTAGGCTGAGTCAGTCAGCCCCATGCATTCTGACAGCCTCTGAAAAAAGAAAAAGGAGGGTAATTGTCATAGGCGATTCCCTTCTGAGGGGGACAGAGGGCCCAATATGCAGACCTGACCCATCCCACAGGGAAGTCTGCTGCCTCCCTGGGGCCCGGGTAAAAGACATTACCAGGGAACTCCCTGGTCTGGTTTGGTCCTCTGATTATTACCTATTGCTGGTTGTGCAGGTTGGCAGTGATGAGATTGCAGAGAGAAATCCAAAAGCAATCAAAAGGGACTTCAGGGCACTGGGGTGATTAGTGGAAGGATCAGGAGCACAGGTAGTGTTTTCCTCAATCCCTTCAGTGGCAGGGGAATATACTGAAGGAACAGGAAAACACACCTGGTTAACACGTGGCTCAGAGGCTGGTGCCATTGGTGGAATTTTGGGTTTTTGATCATGGGGAGGTTTACACGGCACCGGGCTTGCTAGCGGCAGATGGTGTCCAGCTATCTCAAAGGGGAAAAAGAATCCTCGCTTGTGAGTTGGCGGGGCTCATGGAGAGGGCTTTAAACTAGGTTTGAAGGGGGTAAGGGAATAAAACTAGGTGCACCAGAGATGAGCCTGGGGGCAGCATGCCGATGTTAGGGGTGGATTGGATAGGCCAGCTCAAGTGCATCTATGCCAATGCACGCAGCATGGGCAATAAACAGGAGGAGCTGGAAGCCATCGTGCAGCAGGATAGCTATGACTTAGTCGCCATCATGGAAACATGGTGGGATGACTCCCATGACTGGAGTGCTGCAGTGGATGGCTCTAAGCTCTTCAGAAGGGATAGGCAAGGTAGAAGAGGTGGTGGGGTGGCTCTCTATGTTAGGGAATGTTTTGACTGTACAGAGCTACACGATTGTGATGACAAGGTGGAGTGCTTATGGATAAGGATGAGAGGGAAGGCCAATAAGGCAGATATTGCTGGGAGTCTGTTATAGACCGCCCGACCAGGTTGAAGAGACGGATGAAACATTCTACAAGCGGCTGGCAGTAGTCTCACAATCGTGTGCCCTTGTTCTCATGGGGGACTTCAACTTTCTGGATGTCTGCTGGAAATACAACATAGCAGTGAGTAAACAGTCTAGGAGGTTCCTGGAGTGTGTGGAAGATAACTTCCTGACACAGCTGGTAGGTGAGCCAACTGGGGTGGAGCCTTGCTAGATCTATTGTTTACGAACAGGGAAGGACTGGTGGGAGGTGTGATGGTCGGAGGCCATCTTGGGCTTAGTGACCGTGAAATGATAGAATTCTCGATTCTTGGTGAGGCAAGGAAGGGGGTTAGCAAAACCACCACTATGGACTTCTGGAGGGCAAACTTTAGCCTCTTCAAGGCACTGGTTGAGAGAGTCCCTTGGGAGACGGTCCTGAAGGGCAAAGGGGTCCAGGAGGGATGGACATTCTTTAAGAAGGAAATCTTAATGGCTCAGGACCAGGCTATTCCCATGTGCCGCAAGTCGAGCCGCCGAGGAAAACGACCGGCCTGGCTGAACAGGGAGATTTTGATAGGAGTCAAGAAAAAAAGGAGAGTTTATCATCTCTGGAAGAAAGGGCAGGCAACTTGGGAGGAGTACAGGGATCTTGTTAGGTCATACAGAGAGGAAATTAGAAAGGCAAAAGCTCAGCTAGAACTAAATCTGGCCACTATTGTAAGGGACAACAAAAAATGTTTTTACAAATATGTTAACAGTAAAAAGAATCCCAAGGAGAATATCTATCCTTTAATGGATACCAAAGGGAACGTAGCCACTAGAGATGAGGAAAAGGCTGATGGTACTTAATGCCTTCTTTGCCTCGGTCTTTAATAGTGAGACCAGTTATCCTCAGGGTACTCAGCCCCCTGAGCTGGAAGACAAAGATGGAGAGCAGAATATACCCCCCCTTAATCCAGGAGGAAATAGTTAGTGACCTACTATGCCATCTGGACACTCACAAATCTATGGGACCCGATGGGATCCATCCAAGAGTGCTGAGGGAACTGGCGGAGGTCCTTGCCAAGACGCTCTCTATCATCTATCAGCGATCCTGGTCAACAGGGGAGGTCCCAGAGGACTGGAGGCTTGCCAATGTGACTCCCATTTACAAGAAGGGTCAGAGGGAGGATCCGGGGAACTACAGGCCTGTCAGCCTGACCTCGGTACCAGGGAAGATTATCGAACAGTTTGTCTTAAGAGCACTCACATGGCAAGTCCAGGACAAGCAGGGGATCAGGCCCAGTCAGCATGGGTTTAAGAAAGGCAGGTCCTGCTTGACCAACCTGATCTCCTTCTATGACCAGGTGACCGCCTAGTGGATGAGGGGAAGGAAGGCTGTGGATGTTGTCTACCTTGACTTCAGCAAGGCCTTTGACACTGTCTCTCATGGCATACTCCTTGAGAAGCTGGCGTCTCATGGCTTGGAAAAGTATACTCTTCGCTGGGTGAAAAACTGGCTGGATGGACGAGCACAGAGGGTTGTGGTGAATTGTAGGAACATATTTAGCTAACAGTCACAAGAGCATTCCAGATGCCTTTAGAAGACCTTGAACAGAACAAACAAGAAGACATAAAAGAAGAAAGATGATAATAAAGCCAATCAGAAGAACACAAGTGCGCAATCCACGATAAAGGGAACTTGGCACAAAGAACCGCAATTTGGCAGTTTATCTTGACCAATTAGACTGAGACAAGTTCGCATGTTTTAGTTGGTATAACCAATTATGCCTTATGTTTATGTGCGTGTACAGAGATGGTATAACCAATCATATTCTATGTTTATGTGCGTGTACAGAGATGGTATAACCAATCATATTCTATGCTTGTGCGCGTGTACAATGACTTTGCAGAATATGTGATTATAAATATGTGTGTGTTTTAGCAATAAAGGGTCGTCTGTTGTCTGCTTTCAACTTTATAGGTGTCTGTGTATTTCCACCTCCTGCAGTGAATGGGGTGAAATCTGGTTGGCGGCGGGTCACAAGTGGTGTTCCCCAGGCTCAGTGTTGGGCCCCGTTCTGTTTAATATCTTTATCAATGATTTGGATGAGGGGATGAGTGCACCCTCAGCAAGTTTGCAGACGACACCAAGTTGGGAGGGAGGATTGATCTGCTTGAGGGTAGGAAGGCTCTACAAAGAGATCTCGACAGGCTGGAGCGATGGCCCAAGGCCAATTGTATGAAGTTCAACAAGGCCAAATGCCGGGTCCTGCGCACTTCGGTCACAGCAACCCCATGCAGCGCTACAGGCTTGGGGAAGAGTGGCTGGAAAGCTGCCTGGCAGAAAAGGACCTGGGGGTGCTGGTTGACAGCTGGCTGAATATGAGCCAGCAGTGTGCCCAGGTGGCCAAGAAGGCCAATCGCATCCTAGCCTGTATCAGAAATAGTGTGGCCAGCAGGAACAGGGAGGTGATTGTTCCCCTGTACTTGGCACTGGTGAGGCTGCACCTCGAGTACTGTGTTCAGTTTTGGGCCCCTCACTACAGGAAAGACATTGAGTTGCTGGAGCGTGTCCAGAGAAGGGCAACCAAGTTGTTGAGGGGCCTGGAGTACAAGTCTTATGAGGAGCAGCTGAGGGAGCTGGGGCTGTTTAGTCTGGAAAAAGAGAGGCTGAGGGGAGACCTTATAGCTCTGTACAACTGCCTGAAAGGGGGGTTGTAGTAAGGTGGGTGCTGGTCTCTTCTGTCAGGTGGCTGGAGATAGGATGAGAGGAAATGCCTCAAGTTGCAGCAAGGGAGATTTAGGTTAGTATTAGGAAAAATTTCTTTACTGAGAGGGTTGTCAGGCATTGGAATAGGCTGCCCAGGGAAGTGGTTGAGTCACCATCCCTGGAGGTATTCAAAAAGCACATAGACGGGGTACTCCATGACATGGTTTAGTGGGCATGGATGATGGTTGGACTTGATGATCTTGAAGGTCTTTTTCCTACCTAAATGATTCTATGGTTCCGTACCCCAACTTCTCTTATTTTTCATCCTTTGTTGATATCAGATTCTCGATTTCTTGTACTTCAGGTATCTTCAAGAAATAGCTGTGCCTTATCTAGAGGAGATAGCATTGGAACAGTGTTGGTGTTGTGAACCCGACATCAAATTGAAGTTCAATCTGAAAAGCATAAGCCATAGCTCTTCAATCTGTGTGGGCAACTACCCCACATCAGGTTATCAAACTGTCATGGTTTAAGACCAGCCAGCAACAAAGCACCACAAAGCTGCTCACTCGATCCTCCACCCCCAGCCCCGGTGGGATGAGGAGGAGAAAATATAAAGAAACACTCTTGGGTCGACACAAGGACAGGGAGGGATCACTCACCAACTTATGGTCATGGGCAAAAGACAGAGTCCACTTAGGGAAAAAATAAAATCAATTTAATTTACTACCAATCAAATCCAAACAAGGATAATGAGAAGTAAAACCAAACCTTAGAACACCTTCCCCCCACCCCTCCCTCCTTCCTGGCTCAACTCCACTCACGGTTTTCTCTACCTCCTCCGCCCAGCAGCGCAGGGGGACATGGAATGGGGGTTGCGGTCAGTCTGACACACCTTGTCTCTGCCGCTCCTTCTACCTCAGGGGGAGGACTCCTCACTCTTCCCCTGCTCCACCGTGGGGTCCCTCCCACAGGAGATAGTCTTCACAAACTTCTCAGGCACAGGTTCTTTCCACGGGCTGCAGTTCTTCAGGCACAGGCTGCTCTAGAGTGGATTTCCCATGAAGTCACAGCCATCTTTGGGGCATCCAACTGCTCCAGCGTGGGGTCCTCCATGGGCTGCAAGTGGGCATCTGCTCCGCTGTTCATCTCCATGGGCTGCAGGGGGAAAACCTGCTGTCTCACCATGGGCTGCAGGGGCATCACCTCCTCTGGCGCACCTCCTCCTCCTCCACTGACCCTTGTGTTACGGAGGCACGCACAATCAAATCCAACAGGTGTTAAAACTCAGATTTATTCTTCAGTAAAAAGTTAGTTAGAACTCCCATAACATTAGTGAACCACAGGCTCAATGATGTAAGGGGAATTAGTGCTACACAGCCGACTCAAGAATCCCCAAGATTTAAAGTGATGACTCAAAATGTGCATATCACTTACCTAAAAGATGAGGGGTCTCTCCCTTGAGGAGTTACCTCGGGCGGTGGCCCTGACCCAAGGGGGAGTCCCCGACTGCAGACCCGCTGCTTCCGAGGAGAACTGATTCCAACATGTCCTCCGGCGGGACCCCATTTATAACCCCTGTCAAATCTGATCTGTGGTCATTTAATCCCTATTGGCCAAGAAGGTCACCTCAGTGTACCTGGCACATCTCGACTGGTCTGTTCAACTTTCAACCTGCAGCCTCCAGGGTTTCCTTCCCCTTCTCCCTTCCTGGAGAAGTTTTGTTTCCTGCTGGCGGGATGGGGGGGGGGTGGGGGGGGGGGAGTGTACTGCCACACAGTCCCACCCCGTGACCACAGTCACGATTCGACTGGTTTCCTTGGAGTGGTGGTACAGTCACCTCTTGCCTCCAAAGTTAAAAGGGAGCGCAGTCTGATGAATTTGATGCTCATCGTGGGTCATCATTCCATTCTGGTCTAGAATTAGAGTGGAATATCTGACACAGGAATATCCAGCGCACGAACAGGTATTTAAGGGAGTATACTTAACCATTAGTACAGGCTTCACTACCAAGCGTTTTGATACAACTTATTGCAATATAGATTACAGTATTCATAACTACAAGCATTATTAAAGATTAGAGAAGGCTGGTCATCCACCCTGTCAAAGAAAATCCAAACATATCAAAACCTTTCCCAGCCAGTTAGTCCCTGGTGCAGAAGCAATTGCCTCTAGGTCTCTTGTCACTTTCTTTTGTTGATTTGATCTTGAAGCTACATTGACACATTTGGAGTGAACACAGCAGTTGTCCATCGACAGGTTCAAAACTTCACATACACCCTTCTCTTTCAGTAGCATCAAATCCAATACGGCTCAATTTTGGATAGTCATTTTACCGGTATGTTATAACTGATTGTTCAAGAGTCCCCAAACTGTCAGATGTAACGTTGGCTAAGGTTGACATTTGTAAACTCAGTTCTAGAATGCTCTGTCGGTGTTCCCTTGGGTACCATACACAGTCGCCCCCATGGAATTTCAAGGCATAGTGTAGTACCATTCCAAATCCACCCTGTGATCCCATGGGTTAGTTGGAGGATATAGTCACATTTGGTGTTTCACACTGAACTAGCATTTATCACACCTGGTGACCAACTATACACAACATGAGTATAACCTCCTCCCCCATCCAATCTGAACCTCCAACTATAATCGTTACATTGCTCCCATGTGAGCGAAAGGGCTCGCGACATATTGATGTCCATCATTTTGCCACGACATTATCATCCAGATCTTCACCATCCACGCCTGCCACCATCATCACTGCCGGTAGAAGCACTGGAATAGCTCATTCCTTCATTGTCCTGTAAGAAAGCACAAACTAGGCCTCGTTCTTAAAATGGGGTCACAGGGTTAGAAGTCCGGGATTATCCACCAGGCACTGATGTGGTGTCTTTCCGCTCCATCTAAGGCTTCCTAGGCATACAAGCCTCTGGGTTTTGCTAGGTCATAGGAACAATACCAATGGAGGGCAGTTTCCCCATGACAGGTTGGCCCACGTATGTCTCCAGTGGGAATTGGTGTCTCTGATAAGCCTTAAGCTCATCTTTCAGAGTGTTAAGGGCTTCCGTATGTTGCAAAGTCCAATCCCATTTCCTATTCTTTCGGAGCAAGTCATAGAGAGGGCGGGCAATCACTGAAAACCCTGGTATATGTTTTCTCCAGTAGCCCAAAGTACCTAACAGCTGTTGTAATTCCGTTTTATTGCCTGGAGTCTGTCCCTTTTCAATAGCTGATAGAGTGTCGTCAGGTACTGCAACTGCTCCAGCTATCCACCATGCCCCCAGGAATTTAATTTCTTGTCTAGGACCTTGACATTTAGAAGATGGGACGTCTAGCCCATTCTTGACTAACAGATTCCAGATGGCCTCAGCCACTTGCCCTACCTGTTCCTCTCGCAGTGCCGCGAAAGGGTTCAGTCTCTCTTCTCGAGGGGATGGGGTTGCTGGCACTTCCCTTTGGTCTCTATCTGTCCCCTCCAGCAATTCCACTTCTGGATGTCATCAGTGGACTGCCCATGCAGCACGGCTCAGGGTGCCCCCAGTGCCAGTGCCTTCCACCAGAGATCATTCCTTTCGGGATCTTAATTCTGGTCCGACTGACCGCGAGATCAAGACCGCTCGGGGCGGGGTTTACAACCGGCTGCCCGGACCTTCCTGCTGCCCTTTGTGCCACCTCTTGTCTCCGCCCATCCCATCTCGCGCCTGTGAACTACTATGCTGTGCTGTACTTCCTCCCAAGTCATCACATGTGGGGGCGGCCTCTGGGGGTTCTGCTGGTTGCGCTCAATGGCCCCCTGGATTCTTTCTCTGAGGGACTGGACGTGTATCTTTAAAGCATCCGGCAGACCTCTAATAAGGGGTCTTAGGTGGCAGGGGTCCACCGGTGCAGTCATCGTTATCCCTTGCTGCCCTCTATCATACATGGTCTGAACACAGGCAGCTTTTTGCACTCCCTCCATTATACTCCGACAGCCCCTTTACCTGGATAGTAACAGATTCTCCTCTCTCCTTGGGGTCCACACCCCCAGCCCAGTAGGCTACTCAGGACATTATCAACCGATCACCTGCCGGTCCCCAGTAACCTCTCGCTTCATCATCACTCAACAGTATCCGATCTCCCCCCGTTAAAGAAACTCTCCACAAATACTCAGTTTCGGTTTCACCCGGCTTGCACAAAAAATTAGCTTGTAACTCGCTGAGTTCGGGTCCCGACCAAGGGGTTGTGCGAATAGTGGTTCAGGGGCTCCCACTGTGCGGACCCATGTGCCTTTCTGTTTTAATAAGGGGTCGCACGTCCCTTTCCTCCAATTCCTCTGCCTTGTCACAGCTGTTTTCATCAGAGTCTCCCAGATGGCCCCATGCCAATCCTCAGTGTCCGTACCTGTGATTAACTTTCAGATTTGGGTAATACTGGGGGGCCTTTTTGCTTGTGCCAGCATAATTTCGTTCCAATGAACGCGTCTGCTCCTTTCCTTATCTCAATTCCACCTTCAGACAATCTATTTCCCCTTGCTTTTAAGCAGAATCACTCTTTTGGTTTTTTTCTTAAATCAAGCAGGTGCCTAGGAGGGCACACACACTGCCTTTGCCTTTGCCGTCTCAACTACTTCCGTGGCATAGTTCTACTCTCTCCATGACCGCTGCTGGGTTGGTCCACTTCTCCTTCTCCCATTCCAGACCTGGGGGAGAAGGGCTACAGCCATGCTTCTGTCATAATTCCTCTATTAACACCATCCTGCCAACTACGCCAATTTAAAATGTTATGGAGGCACGCACAATCAAATCCAACAGGTGTTAAAACTCAGATTTATTCTTCAGTAAAAAGTTAGTTAGAACTCCCATAACATTAGTGAACCACAGGCTCAATGATGTAAGGGGAATTAGTACTACACAGCCGACTTAAGAATCCTTAAGATTTAAAAGTGATGACTCAAAATGTGCATATCACTTACCTAAAAGCTGAGGGCTCTCTCCCTTGAGGAGTTACCTCGGGCGGTGCCCCGACCCAAGGGGGAGTCCCCGACTGCAGACCTGCTGCTCTGAAGAGGACTGATTCCAACGTGTCCTCCAGCAGGACCCCGTTTATACCCTTGTCGAATCTGATCTGTGGTCATTTAATCCCTATTGGCCAAGAAGGTCACCTCAGTGTACCTGGCACATCTCGACTGGTCTGTTCAAACTTTCAACCTGCGGCCTCTAGGGTTTGGGTTTTTTTTCTCTTCTGCCTGCCTGGAGAAGTTTCATTTATTGCTGGGGGGAGTGTACTGCCACACCTTGGTATCTGCATAGGTGTTTCTCTCACATTCAAATCTCCTCCCCTGCTGCAGGCTCCCTTTCTTAAATATGTTATCCCAAAGACGCTACCACTGTTGTTAATTGGGTCCGCCTTGGCCAGAAGCGGGGCCAACTTGGACCCGGGGAAGCTTCTAGCAGCTTCTCACAGGAGCCACCCTTGTAGCCACCTCCCCCATTACCAAAAACCCGTCACACAAAGCCAAAACACAAATCCAGAGTGATATTAGCTGAAGGAGCTGGAGCAATGACGTATGTATTACTGGAAGGAGACGACACTCCTTTATCACAGGTTGGCTCATCGTACTTTGTAGTCTTGTACTACAAGCACATGCCTTGGATACATTTTCATGCGATCAACATGTAAATACTTGGATTTGGTTGGCCTCTACTGTAACTAACTCATCTGCCTTTGTATTGAGGGAGGATTAACAGCTGCAGATGTCTTGACAGAGTGTTTCATTGGCATGCCAATCCCAGTAGCTGTATTACAGAATTATACTATGCTAAGTGGTTTTTATATTAATGTTCCTCATTGCTATTTTTTCTGAGTAGGTAATGGCTATACACCAAGGAACATTACAAAATTGATTGGTGGTGAACAATCTCTTTCTCTTCGACACCATAAACACTGCTCCGATTTTGAAGGCATATGTTGCTTCAACATAACTGATGAATCAGCCAGCTTAGAGGATGACATTCAACATCTCCAGGACTTAATGCATCAAATGAAACAATCTACTGGTGGTGCCTGGCTGGCTAAATGGTTTAATTCCCTGACAGGATGAGTGGGACAACCTGATTCAAAGCATTATTGCAGGGATATGTTTATTACTTTTTCTATATGTGTTTATTACATGCCTCTGTAAATTACCCTGCCCTACACCCCACAAGCCCAAATGAACACCTCCAACTTTGCCAGCCACAGCGGAAGTAGTCCCTTGAGTCAGGGGTTGGAATGTGGGAAAATAACAGAAGATTGGTGAGGAGAATTGTAAACACGCTCAAGTGACTTGCAGCTGGGGTGTAGAAAAATACATATATCATTCTAATTGTTGTCTATCCTTGTGTGTGTGACAAGTAAAACATCTGTGTTCAGATAACATAGGCCTGTGACAGAGGCACCCTATCGAACATGCTTGAGATTCCTGCCCTGCTGTGGGAAAGATCAAAGCACAGTGGTAAACTATGCCTGCACAAATACCTGAAAAACAGGTGCAAACAGCAGGTTCAGCAGTCTTCTAGCAAGGACTGAGCTCTGCGGTGCCTGTGTCCCTGCTTGTGTGCCTCTGCCCGGGTGCTGCTTCGGGGATCCCCTGATTGGCGAGGTAATGAAAATAAATTTACTCTTTGCATTTCGGCCGTGGTTTTGTGGTTGTTCCTGTGCCCTGCCTGTGCTGACTCACACAGTCATTGAGACAGAAGGATAGTATGGTGGGTTGACCTTGGCTGGATGCCAGGTGTCCACCAAGCTGCTCTATCACTCCCCCTCCTCAACTGGACAGGGGGGAGAAAAAAGACTTGACTGGGGGAAATTAATTTAATTTATAGCTAATTAACAAAGGAATAGGATAATGAGAAATAAGAACAAATCTAAAAACAGCTTCCCCCCACCTCTCCCTTCTTCCCAGAGTTGTGGTTTAACCCCAGCCAGCAACTAAGCACCACGCAGCCGCTCACTCACTCCCCCCCACCCAGTAGGATGGGGGAGAAAATCGGGAAAAAGAAGCAAAACCCACGGGTTGAGATAAGAACGGTTTAATAGAACAGAAAAGAAGAAACTAATAATGATAACACTAATAAAATAACAACAGCAATAATGAAAGGATTGGAATGTACAAATGATGCACAGTGCAATTCCTCACCACCCGCTGACCGACACCCAGCTAGTCCCCAGGCGGCGATCCCCCGCACCCACTCCCCCCAGTTCCTATACTAGATGGGACGTCACATGGTATGGAATACACCGTTGGCCACTTTGGGTCAGCTGCCCTGGCTGTGTCCTGTGCCAGCTTCTTGTGCCCCTCCAGCTTTCTCGCTGGCTGGGCATGAGAAGCTGAAAAATCCTTGACATTAGTCTAAACACTACTTAGCAACAACTGAAAACATCAGTGTTATCAACATTCTTCACATACTGAACTCAAAACATAGCACTGTACCAGCTACTAGGAAGACAATTAACTCTATCCCAGCTGAAACCGGGACAGTATCCACCCCTTATGCTATACCATTGACATCATGCTCAGTTCCCATACCTTCAGTTACATCCTGGTCAATCATCATCACCTTTTCCGTCCCTTTGAGACATATGAACAATGATATATATATATATATGTATATATGTATGCACACACAGAGATATCATTCCTTTAGTTTATGGGTTATGTTCATAAAATGTTTGTTGAGTTCATTTAGTTCCCGACTCTGGGCTCCATCTGTCGTACCAGTCTTTCTAGGCAGGAGGGGTGGTGCAAAGTCCTCTCAGTTGGCAGAGCAGGATTGGGCTTCAGTGCGGTGTGACGAGCAGGTGACATCTGACGCAGCAGGAGGATGGTGTGCACTGTTGGATTGTTGCATGCTAGAGTCAGTTCTGGTTCCATCACTACTGCGCTTTGCTCAGTTTTATCACAGTTCTTTCTTGCTTGATCTAAGTGATTCTTACTGTAGTACTATGGATATAGCATATAACAATTATAGTAATGATAACATACAGTAGCAGGGTTATATAGCAACTAACATCATAAAGATTAATTCTGGCTATTCTCACCTAAAATCAAATCCCCTTGAGGCACACATCGGACTTCCCCATCTTTTCGCATCACCCACCAAGTGCACCCAGGTCCTTGAGCAAAAGCAATCCCACGAATGGGTTTACTTTTGCCTGAGGCAGGAGTAACCCAGACTGTCTTCCCTAACATATTTGTTATGTGCACCACAGGGACTTTATCCCCTTCTACATTACGTAAAAATTCTGACTGGGCAGTGCGGCGACTCAGTCAAGCACTCAAGCTGTCTGTGCAAGATTCCCCTTATTTCACAAAAGAATCCAACTTATATATGTTTCAGTGTGGTGGGTTGACCCTGGCTGGGTGCCAGGTGCCCACCAAAGCCGCTCTATCACTCCCCCTTCTCAGCTGGACAGGGGGGAGAAAATATAACAAAAGGCTCGTGGGTCAAGATAAGGACAGTTTAATAAAATGAAAGCAAAGGTCGCGCGCGAAAGCAAAGAAAACAAATGATATTATTCTCTACTTCCCATCAGCAGGCGATGTCTGGCCACTTCCTGGGAAGCAGGGCTTCAGTACGCGTGGTGGTTGCTCGGGAAGACAAAAAATGCCTTCCCTTCCGCCTCCCTTTACTTAGCTTTTATATCTGGGCTGACGTCATATGGTATGGAATATCTGTTTGGTTAGTTTAGGTCAGCTGTCCTGGTTATGTCCCCTCCCAAGATCTTGCCCTGCCCCAGCCTGCCATTGAGGGAGGGGGCAAAAATGTTGGGGAGACAGCCTTGATGCTGTGCCAGTGCTGCTCAGCAGTAGCCAAAACACTGGTGTGTTATCAACACCTCTCTAGCTACTAATGCAGAGCACAGTTCTATGAGGGCTGCTATGGGGACTATTAACTCCATCTCAGCCAGACCCAATACAATCTCCACCCCTTATTCCATACCATTTGCGTCATGCTCAGGTCCCACATAATTTAATACAGATGTCTTCTAACCATGCCATTGTATTTAATTCTCATTACTGAAATCCCTTCTTACCAACACTTACAACTGTAACTACATACTTAAACCACTTTTATACCCAACATACAGATTTATACATTCTTATTAATTACTATCCCCTGTCCTTTAAGAGATAGATCTTCCACTCCTCCAGATGTTCACACACAGGTTATGACTTGGGCCCCATCCATCAAGATGAGTGGTCAGGGCAGGAGAAGCAGTATGTTCGATCGTTGGGCACCAACACCGGCTTGGTTTGGGTCACCGATGCACTTGTCTGGTTCCTTGCGAAGTTCACTCCTTTGCAGTTCAGGTCATTCCTGCTACATTACTTCCTACAACATACAACTCACATCACAGATTATTTTTCCCTCAAGGTTAAATGTCCTTGAGGCACACATTGGGTCTCCCCATCCTTCCGCATTACCCACCAAGTACACCCAGGTCCCTGAGCAAAGACAATCCCACAAATGGGTTTGCCTTTTCCCATGGGAGGAGAAATCCACACCGCCTTCCCCAGCCACTTCCCCATGTGCACTACGGGGACCTTATCTCCTCCCACAGTATGTAGGGGTTTTGTTTGGGCAGGACCAGGACGGTTAGCAGATCCTCTGGTGTTAACTAGCCAAGTGGCTTCTGCTAAATTTGTATCCCAATGCTTCCATGTCCCATTGCCTAGCGCTCTCAACATAGTCTTCAACAGTCCATTATATCTCTCAATTTTTCCAGATGCTTGCGGGTGATAGGGTAGGTGGTACACCCACTCAATGCCGTGTTTCTTTGCCCAGGAGCTTATGAGGTTATTTCGGAAATGAGTCCCATTGTCTGATTCAATTCTTTCTGGGGTACCATGTCGCCATAAAATTTGCCTTTCGAGGCCTAAGATGGTGTTTCGGGCAGTGGCATGGTTTACAGGGTACGTTTCTAGCCAACCAGTAGTTGCTTCCACCATCGTGAGTATGTAGCGCTTGCCTTGGCGTGTTCGTGGCAGTGGTCCAATGTAGTCAATTTGCTAGGCCTCGCCATATCGAAAACCCAGCCAGCGCCCTCTGTTCCAGGGAGACTTTACTCTGGTGGCTCGCTTGATTGCAGCACATGTTTCACATTCATGCGTGACCTGTGTGATGGCTTCCATGGTCAGGTCCACCCCTCGATCACGAGCCCACCTATATGTTGCATCTCTCCCTAGATGTCCCGATGTTTTGTGGGCCCATCGAGCTACAAATAGCTCACCCTTACGCTCCCAGTCCAGGTCCACCTGAGCTACTTCTATTTTGGCAGCCTTGTCTACCTGTTCATTATTTCGATGTTCTTCAGTGGCACGGCTTTTGGGCATGTGAGCATCTACATGACGTACCTTTAGAGCCATGTGTTCTACACGGGCAGCAATGTCCTGCCACAATGCAGCTGCCCAGATGGGTTTACCCCTGCATTGCCAATTGGTCTTCTTCCACTGCTGTAGCCACCCCCATAGGGCATTAGCCACCATCCAGGAGTCAGTATAGAGATAGAGCACTGGCCACTTTTCTCGTTCAGCAATGTCTAGGGCTAGTTGGATGGCTTTCACTTCTGCAAACTGACTTGACTCGCCTTCTCCTTCAGTGGCCTCAACGACTTGTCGTGTGGGACTCCACACAGCAGCTTTCCACTTTCGATGGTTCCCTACCACACGACAGGATCCATCAGTAAACAAAGCATAACGCCTTTCGTTTTCTGATAACTCATTATATGGTGGTGCCTCTTGGGCACGAGGTACCTCCTCAGGCGTTGCTCCAAAATCTCTGCCTTCTGGCCAGTCCATGATCTCTTCCAGAATTCCTGGGCGGTTAGATTTGCCCAGTCGAGCCTGTTGCGTAATCAATGCTATCCACTTACTCCATGTAGCGCTGGTTGCATGATGTGCAGAGGGGATGTTTCCTTTGAACATCCAGTGTAGCACAGGCAGTCGTGGTGCCAAGAGGAGATATGCTTCTGTACCAACAACTTCTGAAGCAGCTCGAACCCCCTCGTATGCTGCTAGTATTTCTTTTTCAGTCGGGGTGTAGTGGGCTTCTGATCCTCGGTACCCCCGGCTCCAAAACCCTAATGGTCGACCTCGGGTTTCTCCTGGAGTTTTCTGCCAGAGGCTCCAGTTGAGACCATGCTCCCCAGCTGCAGTGTAGAGTACATTTTGTACATCTGGTCCTGTCCGGACAGGCCCAAGAGCTACTGCACGAGCTATTTCCTGTCTGATATGCTCAAAGGCTTGTTGTTGTTCAGGGCCCCATTCAAAATAGTTCTTTTTCCGCGTTACTCGATAGAGAGGGCTCACAAGCTGACTATAACCTGGAATATGCATTCTCCAGAACCCCACAAGGCCTAGGAAAGCTTGTGTTTCCTTCTTGTTAGCTGGTGGAGACATAGTTGCTATCTTGTTGACCACATCCATAGGGACATGACGGCGTCCATCCTGCCATTTTATTCCCAAGAACTGAATCTCCTGTGCAGGTCCCTTGACCTTGCTTTTCTTTATGGCGAAACCAGCTTTCAGAAGAATCTGAATTATTCTTTTTCCCTTCTCAAACACTTCTTCTGCCTCGTTGCCCCACACGATGATGTCATCTATGTATTGTAAATGTTCAGGGGCATCGCCTTGTTCCAGTGCCGTTTGGATTAGTCCGTGACAAATGGTAGGGCTGTGCTTCCACCCCTGGGGCAGTCGATTCCAGGTGTATTGGACACCTCTCCACGTGAAAGCAAACTGTGTCCTGCACTCTGCTGCCAAAGGAATGGAGAAAAATGCATTGGCAATATCAATTGTAGCATACCACGTGGCTGCCTTTGATGCCAGTTCATATTGGAGCTCTAACATGTCTGGTACAGCAGCACTCAGTGGCGGTGTCGCTTCATTCAGGCCGCGATAATCTACTGTTAACCTCCACCCTCCATCAGACTTCTGCACTGGCCATATAGGACTATTAAAAGGTGAATGAGTCTTGCTGATGACTCCTTGGCTCTCTAGTTGATGAATCAGCTCATGGATGGGAGCCAGGGAGTCTCGGTTTGTCCGATATTGCCGGCGGTGCACCGTCCTGGTAGCGATTGGCACCTGCTGTTCTTCAACTCGCAGCAATCCCACAATGAAGGGATCTTTCGAGAGGCCAGGCAGGGTAGATAGCTGTTTGATCTTCTCTGTGTTTACAGTGGCTACACCAAAAGCCCATCGGTACCCCTTTGGGTCCTTGAAGTACCCTCTCTTGAGGTAGTCTATGCCAAGGATACAAGGGGCCTCTGGGCCGGTCACAATGGGGTGCTTTTCCCACTTGTCCCCTGTCAAGCTCACTTCAGCCTCCAATACAGTCAATTCTTGGCATCCCCCTGTCACTCCAGAGATCCAGATGGGTTCTGTGCCCCTGTACCCTGATGGCACCAGCGTACACTGTGCACCAGTGTCTACCAAAGCCTTATACCTCTGTGGGTCTGATGTGCCAGGCCATCGAATCCACACAGTCCAGTATATCCGGTCATCCCTTTCCTCCTCCTGGCCGAAGGCAGGGACCCTCTATTGCTGTTCCTCATCAGAGTATTCACTGTCTGACCCTTGCGGTGCCAGACCAGAAGTCCCCTCACCAGAATCAAGGGAGGTGGTTTCAGTTCTTTTATGCCTGGAGGATCGCTGATTGCTTTCTTGGGCCTCTACAGCAACAACACTGACAGCCTTCTTCTTGGGTGACCCCTTCTTAACAGCTGTCTTCCCTCTCAGTTCACGTACGCGGGCTTCCAGCTTAAAGGTGGGTTCACCATCCCACTTCCTCATGTCCTCCCCTTGGTCACGCAGGAAGAACCAGAGCATACCACGTGGCATACGCCCTGGGCTCCCTTTCCCTCTGACCGGAGCAGGAGAGGACTGATTTCTTGGAGCATCCCTAACAGCCAAGGCACTGTCCTGTAGGGATGAGGAGACACAGAGATTTTCTCCAAAGTTTTGGAGCCAAGACGACACTTTGTCCACAGTTGGTGTTTCCATATCTGGGCAATACGTCGCTGCCAAGCTGTTAGAATACGACGCTGGGGCACCTTGAATCACCTTTCTCCACATGGCCCGTGTGCACAGGACATCCTCTGGATCTTTGGAGACCTCCTCATCATCTAGATCACTGTAGATGACTTCCACCACTGCTAACTCTCTCAGGTACTGGATGCCTTCATCTGCAGTAGTCCACTTTTCTGAGGAATTCACAAGATCTTCCTTGAATGGATATCTTGCCCTCACACTTGAGAGGAGCCGGCTCCAGAGACTGCAAATTGCTCCTTCTTTTCCAATTCCTCTTTCAATTCCCCGGTTTCTAGAGAGGGATCCCAGCTGTTGGGCTTCCTTGCCTTCCAGTAGCTGACTGTCGGCCCCATTATCCCAGCATCGGAGCAGCCAAGCAGGGATCCGCTCACCTGGCTGGCGGCTGTAGTCTTTCCGCAAGTCCCGAAGTTCTGAGGACGTCAGGGACCGGGTAGTTTCCGCTTCCTGTTTAAGTTCTCTCACTTCTTCCTCCAATTTCTTTATTGAAGGACCAGGTTCTAAATTAAGGCTTTCCTCTTCTTCTTCTTCCCTTACTAATCGATGGTATGGACCTGTTGATCTCCTTATCCATTGTTTCCTTTTCACTACTGGGGCAATTACTGTGGTGGTTGTTGTTGTTTGGGTCCCTATCTCGAGCATGGTGTCCTCAGATGCAGTCTGGGTCCCTGCCTCAACCATGGTCCTCTGAGAGTGTTGAACTATGGCTCGGTAGGCATAGGCCAAGCCCCAGTACAGTGCGAGAAGCTGCTGGTTTTCATTGGGATAGGCAAGGCACCCTTCTATCAGGTGGCGCGCCAGTTTGCCAGGGTTACTTGCCTGTTCAGGTGTAAAGTCCCAGATTATGGGAGGTGATAACCGTCCTAGGAATCTGCCCAAATCCTTCCATATACCCTGCCACCCAGGGACCGGTCACTTGAGGGCACATTTCAGTATTGCCTCACCCGAAACTTGTCTTCTTTTATACCAGGATGAGACCAGATTCCACAATACCCATAATACACCACCAGTATTAATTATTAGTATTGAACAGCTCACATAAGGGTGAACAAGGACCTCGGGAGCCTGCATAATAAAACCATTCACATCAATGCCTGGTAGGGAGAGGGAGATGTGTTCCCTCATCTCCTCCACAAGATAGCTTCCACAATACAGCAAAGCCATCAGTGCCAGGACAAAGCACATAGATATTATTTGTATTAGCATGTTCCCGAGTTCCTTCATTCTCCCCACAAGATAGCTCCCGCAGCACAAAAAAACCATCAGTGCCAAGGCAAAGCACACAGCCATTATTTGCATTACCATGTTCCCAAACTCAGCAAGGTAGAGATAAGCAAGCAGCCAACAAGCTCCGTGACCTGCACAGGAGCTTGCCACTTAATAACTAGCTAAGGCACGCTTAATGCAAAACTGCCGTTGTCTTGCCCCACGTTGGGCGCCAAAAAAGGACTGTGGTGGGTTGACCCTGGCTGGGTGCCAGGTGCCCACCAAAGCCGCTCTATCACTCCCCCTTCTTAGCTGGACAGGGGAGAGAAAATATAACAAAAGGCTCGTGGGTCAAGATAAGGACAGTTTAATAAAATGAAAGCAAAGGTCGCGCGCGAAAGCAAAGAAAACAAATGATATTATTCTCTACTTCCCATCAGCAGGCGATGTCTGGCCACTTCCTGGGAAGCAGGGCTTCAGTACGCGTGGTGGTTGCTCGGGAAGACAAAAAATGCCTTCCCTTCCGCCTCCCTTTACTTAGCTTTTATATCTGGGCTGACGTCATATGGTATGGAATATCTGTTTGGTTAGTTTAGGTCAGCTGTCCTGGTTATGTCCCCTCCCAAGATCTTGCCCTGCCCCAGCCTGCCATTGAGGGAGGGGGCAAAAATGTTGGGGAGACAGCCTTGATGCTGTGCCAGTGCTGCTCAGCAGTAGCCAAAACACTGGTGTGTTATCAACACCTCTCTAGCTACTAATGCAGAGCACAGTTCTATGAGGGCTGCTATGGGGACTATTAACTCCATCTCAGCCAGACCCAATACATTCAGCAAAGATCTAGAAGGTACTAACGGCACACAGCCAATACTACTAGCACAGGAGGGCATATCTGACCCAGCTGGGATGTTTGCCAGTCCTCAGAACACTTAAAGATAAAAACATTCCATAGACATACTCGTGGCTGTCTTCAGCCACATCTTCCCAGGCCTACACAAGGCCATCCTCCAACCTGACCTTGTGAAACTAGTTCTTCAAAGGCTTGGCAAACATGCAGCACAACAAATTCTAACCGTCACTCTTGAAAACAAATGCCAGGTGTTCCGAGCTGCTCCCACAGGGCAGGGCCACCCCGACTGGCAGATCCTCTGGTGTTGACTAACCAGGTGCCTTTTGCTAAATGTGTATCCCAATGTTTGAAAGTTCCACCCCCTATTGCTCTCAATGTAGTCTTTAACAGTCCATTGTATCGCTCAATTTTCCCAGAGGCTGGTGCATGATAGGGGATGTGATACACCCACTCAATGCCATGCTCTTTGGTCCAGGTGTCTATGAGGTTGTTTCGGAAATGAGTCCTGTTGTCTGACTCAATTCTTTCTGGGGTGCCATGTCGCCACAAGACCTGCTTTTCAAGGCCCAGGATAGTGTTCCGGGTGGTGGCATGGGGCACAGGATATGTTTCCAGCCATCCCATGGTTGCTTCCACCATTGTAAGCACATAGCACTTGCCTTGGTGGGTTTGTGGGAGTGTGATATAGTCAATCTGCCAGGCCTCCCCATATTTATATTTCAGCCATCGCCCTCCATACCACAGGGGCTTTAACCACTTTACTCGCTTAATTGCAGCACATGTTTCACATTCATGGATAACTTGTGCAACAATATCCATGGTCAAGTCTACCCCTCGATCACAAGCCCATCTATATGTTGCATCTCTTCCCTGATGGCCTGAAGTATCATGGGCCCACTGAGCCATAAATAGCTCACCCCTACATTGCCAGTCCAGGTCCACCTGAGCCACTTCAATCTTGGCAGCCTGATCCACCTGTTGGTTGCTTTGATGTTCTTCAGTGGCCTGACTCTTGGGTATGTGACCATCTACGTGACGTACTTTTACAACCAGATTCTCTATCCGAACAGCAATATCTTGCCACAGTGCGGCAGCCCAGATGGGTTTACCTCTGCGCTGCCAGTTGCTCTGCTTCCATTGCTGTAACCACCCCCACAGGGCATTTGCCACCATCCATGAGTCAGTATAGAGATAGAGCACTGGCCACTTCTCTCTTTCAGCAATGTCTAATGCTAGCTGTATGTCTTTCACCTCTGCAAACTGACTCGATTCACCTTCTCCTTCAGCAGTTTCTGCGACTTGTCGTGTAGGACTCCATACAGCAGCCTTCCACCTCCGACGCTTTCCCACAATGCGACAGGACCCATCAGTGAACAGGGCATATTGCCTCTCATTTTTTGGCAGTTTATTATACAGCGGGGCTTCTTCAGCACGTGTCACCTCCTCCTCTGGTGACATTCCAAAATCTTTGCCTTCTGGCCAGTCCGTGATCACTTCTAAAATTCCTGGGTGACTGGGGTTTCCTATGTGAGCCTGTTGTGTGATCAGTGCGGCCCACTTACTCCACGTGGCATCAGTTGCATGATGTGTAGAGGAGACCCTCCCTTTGAACATCCAGCCCAGCACTGGCAGTCGGGGTGCGAAGAGGAGCTGTGTTTCAGTACCAACCACTTCTGAGGCAGCTTGAACTCCTTCATATGCTGCCAATATCTCTTTTTCAGTTGGAATATAGCGGGCCTCGGATCCTCGATATTCTCGACTCCAAAACCCCAGGGGTCGACCTCGGGTCTCCCCGGGTGCTTTTCTGCCAGAGGCTCCAGGTAGGGCCATTCTCCCCGGTTGCAGTATAGAGGACATTTTTAACATCTTGTCCTGCCTGGACTGGCCAAAGGTCTACTGCATGAACAATCTCCCGTTTAATTTGTTCAAAGGCTTGTTGTTGCTCAGGGCCCCATTTAAAATCATTCTTCTTCCGGGTCACTTGATAGAGAGGGCTTACAATCAGACTGTAATTTGGAATATGCATTCTCCAAAACCCCACAACACCTAAGAAGGCCTGTGTTTCCTTTTTATTAGTTGGTGGAGACATAGCTGCTATTTTGTTAATCACGTCCATTGGGATCTGACGACGTCCATCTTGCCATTTTACTCCTAAGAACTGGATCTCCTGTGCAGGTGCCTTGACCTTACTTTCTTTTATGGCAAAACCGGCTTTCAGAAGGATTTGGATTATTTTCTTCCCTTTCTCAAAGACTTCTTCTGCTGTGTTGCCCCATACAATGATGTCATCAATGTATTGCAGGTGTTCCGGAGCTTCACCTTTTTCCAGTGCAGCCTGGATTAGTCCATGGCAAATGGTGGGGCTGTGTTTCCACCCCTGGGGCAATCGATTCCAAGTGTACTGGACACCCCTCCAAGTAAAGGCAAACTGTGGACGACACTCTGCTGCCAGAGGGATTGAGAAAAACGCATTAGCAATGTCAATTGTGGCATACCACTTGGCTGCCTTTGACTCTAGTTCGTATTGAAGTTCTAGCATATCTGGAACGGCAGCACTCAGCGGTGGCGTAACTTCATTCAGGCCACGATAGTCAACTGTTAGTCTCCACTCCCCATTAGACTTTCGCACTGGCCATATGGGACTATTAAATGGTGAGCGAGTTTTGCTGATCACCCCTTGGCTCTCCAGTTGGCGAATCGACTTGTGGATGGGAATCAGAGAGTCTCGGTTGGTGCGATATTGCCACCGGTGCACCGTCGTGGTAGCAATTGGCACTTGTTCTTCAGCCTTCATCAACCCTACAATCAAAGGGTCTTGAGAGAGACCAGGCAGGGCAGACAGCTGTTCAGTGCCCTCCGTCTCCAGGGGCAGCAGGGCCCCTCTAATTCTGGTCAGAGTATCCAGTATTCACTTCTCGTAAAATTGGCTCAGAAGTCCCTTCAGGAGGATCAGAAGTAAGATCAGCCCTTCTACTCTGTTTGGAAACTGGAGCGGCATTTTTCCTGGTAGAATCCCCTTTTGTGGTGGTTTTTCCTCGCAGCTCACGTACCCGTGCATTTAGGACCGAGGTAGGTTTTCCATCCCATTTCCTCATGTCCTCTCCATGATCACATAGGTAAAACCACAGGGCACCTCGCGGTGTGTACCTTCTATATTCTCTCTCTTGGGCAGAGGAACACTCACTCCTAATAGGTGAGACATTGGTCCTTACAGGTGGGCAATAGGACATATCCTCTTTGAATTGCTGGAAATCCTTGGACAGCTTCTCCACAGCCGAAATGCAGGCTTGTAGGGAGGAGGAGAGATTTTCTTCGTATTGCCGGAGTTGGCGAGCCACTTCATCCACTGTCGGTGCCTCTTCGTCTTTCCAGGTCATTATCGCCAGTGAGTTGGCATAGGACGATGGTGCGCTCTGTACAAAATTCTGCCACATGGGTCGTGTGCATGTGACTTCGTCTGGATCTTTGGGTAATTATGGGTTGTCCGGGTCATGATGAATCATCTCTAGCACAGCTAATTCCCTCAGATATTGGATACCTCTTTCCATGGTGGTCCACTTGCTTGATTGACATATAACATCTTCCTTGAAGGGGTACCTTTCCTTCACACTTGACAGGAGTGGCCTCCAGAGGCTGAGGGCTTGTGTCCCTTTTCCAATTGCCTTGTCAATGCCACCTTCCCTGGCAAGCGATCCCAGCTGCTTGGCTTCCCTACCTTCTAATTCCAAGCTATTAGCCCCATTGTCCCAGCATCGGAGGAGCCAGGTGATAATATGCTCACCTATACGGTGGCCAAAATGTTTTCGCATATCCCGCAGCTCACTGAAGGATAGGGATCGGGTTATTACCTCTGGTTCTGCCTCTTCCTCCTGTTCCCGTGATGACCCTGGTTCATCTTCATCCTTTGCTAAGCGAACTGATTTTTTTGTATATTTCTTTTTCTGTATGGGGGCAACTGATACTGGTGCAAGTTGGTCCGCTGGTTCAGTTGCAGTATCGCTCGCTGGGTTTTGGATAACTGCAGCGTCTGTCGCCAAGGTTTGGGTAGCAGCAGTGCTTGTCGCTGGGGCTGGAGGGACCGCAGTGCCCGTTGCCAAGGTTTGGGTAGCTGCCGTGCTCGTTGCCACGGCTGGAGGGGCTGCAGTGCCTGTTGCTGAGGTTTGGGTAGCCACAGTTCTCATCGCCAGGGCTGGAGGGGTCGTGGTGCCTGTCGCCAATGTCTGGGTGGCCGCAATGCTCGTCGCCGGGGCTGGAGGGGCCGCAGTGCCCATTGCCGAGGTTTGGGTGACCCCAGTGCTCATCGTTTTGTTGTTAGGTCCAGAGACCTTCTCTTCCCCTTGAGGGTACCGAATGGTGTCGAACAGGGCTCGATAGGCATGGGCCAGGCCCCAGCACGTTGCAGTGATTTGTATCTCTCTGGAGCTGCCAGGGTGACAGTATACCTTTTCCAAATATTTTACTAGTTCTTCTGGATTCTGCACTTGTTCAGGGGTGAAGTTCCAAAACACTGGAGGTGCCCACTGTTCTAGGTACTTGCCCATACTACCCCACACACCCTGCCACTCATAATTATCCAGCCTCGGGGCAGATCTCTGGGTGATCTTCTTAAATAGTTGTTTAACCTTAAACAAGAGCTGAACCACATTCAGGAGCATGCTAATTCCTAGCAGTAGGGCTAGGACCATGCTGGTCTCAACATCCCAAGAGTATTCAAGTTTTTCAAAATTCTCAAACACCATTGTAACTGGACTGAAGGAGAAAGGAGAGGGGAAGAAAGGTACCCCACCCATAGACCGGTTTTCCAAGGAGGAAAGGTAAATGGTGTAATTATTAATAGTTTCCCACAGATGGCTCCCGCAGTATAAAGGTGACAATGCTGAGTGCAAATACTGGATTAATCCCACAACCGTTGACTTGATCATACCATAAACCAGTGTTATACAATACATCAAAGCAAAAACCTTAATCCACGTCCCAGGGATGATAAGCAGCAGCACAGGGACTACACACAGCAAGCGAGGTGATACATAACAGAACTTTAAAAACGAGAGCAACAACTCTAAGAACACATAAATCAACATAATCACCAGCGACTCTTAGACCAATATAATGAATGCTTATAACAAATTTGTTTTAACAAGCTCTTGTCAGGTTTGTCGTTATCTCAACCCTTCGTGCCCCACGTTGGGCGCCAAAATGGACTGTTGTGGTTTAACCCCAGCCAGCAACTAAGCACCACGCAGCCACTCACTCACTCCCCCCCCACCCAGTGGGATGGGGGAGAAAATCGGGAAAAAGAAGCAAAACCCACGGGTTGAGATAAGAACGGTTTAATAGAACAGAAAAGAAGAAACTAATAATGATAATGTTAACACTAATAAAATGACAACAGCAATAATAAAAGGATTGGAATGTACAAATGATGCACAGTGCAATTGCTCACCACCCGCCGATTGACACCCAGCTTGTCCCCGAGCAGCAATCCCCCGCCCCCACTCCCCCCAGTTCCTATACTAGATGGGACGTCACATGGTATGGAATACACCGTTGGCCACTTTGGGTCAGGTGCCCTGGCTGTGTCCTGTGCCAACTTCTTGTGCCCCTCCAGCTTTCTCGCTGGCTGGGCATGAGAAGCTGAAAAATCCTTGACATTAGTCTAAACACTACTTAGCAACAACTGAAAACATCAGTGTTATCAACATTCTTTGCATACTGAACTCAAAACATAGCACTGTACCAGCTACTAGGAAGACAATTAACTCTATCCCAGCTGAAACCAGGACACCCAGGCTCAACTTCACTCCCCAGTTCTCTACCTCCTCCCCCCAAGTGGTGCAGGGGGATGGGGAATGGGTGTTGCAGTCAGTTCATCACAGGTTGTCTCTGCTGCTCCTTCCTCCTCACACTCTTCCCCTGCTCTAGCGTGCGGTCCTTCCCACGGGAGACAGTTGTCCACGAACTTCTCCAATGTGGGTCCTTCCTACATGCTGCAGTTCTTCACAAACTGCTCCAGAGTGGTCCTTTCCACAGGGTGCAGTCCTTCAGGAACACTTCAGGGTCACCCACTGGCTCACAGGTCCTGCCAGCAAACCTGCTCTAGCGTGGGTTCCTCTCCACAGTGTCACAGGTCCTGCCAGGAGCCTGCTCCAGTACCGGCTCTCCACGAGGTCACAGCCTGCTTTGGGGCACATCCACCCGGAGCACACAGTGGGGCTGGTGGCGAGGCAGATCCGGGTTCAGCTTGCGCAGATGAAGCAGCAGCGAGGGCAACCCCAGGGCCCCACCTCAGGCTGGCCCGGCTTGGGCAAGTGAGGGCTCCCCAGCAGGGCGGAGCCATGGGCTGCTGGTACCACCCCACAGGCCTGAGGCAGCCACTCCGGGGCCTCACCGTGCAGCCCCACCTCAGTCCCTGCTCCCCCCAGGCCCTGCTACCTCTGGGTGGACTTGGCCCAGCTTAGCCACACTGGATCACTAAAGCTAGCCTGACAGTTTAAAATGAACCCCAACATAGCAGGGCCACCCAACAGCACTCCACCATCTTTTGCCTTGGGTGGCTAGGATTAGCTCGGTGGCCGATCTCCACCAATGACGAGCGACGTTGCTGGCATGTCTGCTACTGATGGGTGGAGCCAGGCAGGCATCGGGGTACCCATGAGCATGGTCAGCTGGACAGGGTAGGGTGCAGGACGGCACGTGTGCATGTGACGCAGCCCGCCAGGGGCGGAGCTTGAGGTGCTGCAGCGGGGGTCTTTGGTGGCAGTGACCTTGTTGGCGCAAGTTGTGTACCCTGCCTGGATGAGCCAGCTATGATGGGCGCTGTGTGTTCTGCATCTCCTTGGGCCTGTCAAGGAGATGGTGGGCACCGACTAGTTCGGCAACAACTACTACTGAGTGCCCAAGCACAAGACCTGTGTAAGTAGGTGCGAGGGGCTGCCAGGCCACCCCGGTGGGGTGAGGGGCCACCTACCAGCGAGGATCGTGGCTGGGGGCCTGGCGGGCTGGTGGCAGCAGCTGATGGTTGAAGCAAAATGCGTGTGTGTGCGGGCCATGCGCGTACGCGTGCCCAGACATGCCTGCCTCTTCCCCCTGTCCAGGAGACCTGGGCACTGCTGCAGAGCCCCCCCCTCGAGCTGCTGGCAGAGTGCTGAGCCCCAGCGGAGTGCGGTCCTGCGTGGTCGGTGACCCTGTTGCAGCTGTCTGTGTAGTCAGCAGGGCTGATTGACTGCTGCTGCCCAGTTACAAAGAAGAAAGACTTCTAAGTGAAAGGGTGTAGCTGCTGAGGGGACCAAGGGTGGGCCCATTTTATGCGGCTTGCTTTGAAAAGCACATTCAGTTTCTAATTAGACTGATGCTCTAATGCAAGACAAAAATAAAGCCAGTCATCAAAAGACTTTAAAGTGTAGCTATCAGCCTGTAGTAGGTAGGCAGGCAGCAATAAGCAAATTGACTCTTCTTGATAATTCAGAGCACTTCTGCATGTTTTTTAATTAATTCTTGTATGTATGTTCACTGTACTCCTGAGGAAAAATAGTTTTCTAGGTTTCTGCCTGTTTTCCAGGAGCCTGCGTGCTCTTATAGCATGTCCTCACATCATTCTCTACAGATGCTATGTTTACGATGTAAAGCTACATATAGTTTATTGAAGGCAGCTTCCCTGAAGGTGTCTAAATGCACATGCTACAATATTTTACAGTCCTGTTTCCTCTCCCTGCACAGGCTTGTTTATCTTGTTTATTCTTGTAGATGGCCATCATTTGCTAACCTCCAGTCAACTGGGACCTCCCCAGTTAGCCAGGACTGCTGATAAATGATGGAAAGTGGCTTGGTGAGCACTTCCGCCAGCTCCCTCAGTACCCTTGGGTGGATCCCATCTGGCACCATAGACTTGTGTGTGTCTCTGACTATATAGAAGCATCATCATGAAAGACCAAACAAGTATACATTGGAAATAAGGTGAGAGTGGACAAAGACTTGGATCAAATTGGAGATTTTCCTTCTTAATGGATATAGTTAGAAAGAAATGGATTTAGAGAGACTGAAAAGGTAGAAAAAGTGGGAGCTTAAATGCTGGACAGCGATAGGTATTTATGGTTCAGTCCATTTATAACTGCTGTTTGAAGCAGCAAAACAATTCAGAGGGGGGAAGAGAACAGAAATGTATATGCATTTGAGATTTAGGAGAGTCATACCCTGCAGAGTTGGTGGGTTTTTTTTCTCCACCAAATATGGAACATGTATTTTTTTCTCACGTTAATGCACTGTGTATTAACATCCATTGTTTCTCCATTTAGTTTGAAGTATTGCCTAAATGCATAATGTGATATAATAATGTCAGTTTAATCTCTGAAACATTCAATTCATTGTTTTGGGGATGGTGCACCTGCTTCCTAGAAGGGAGTAGCTTTCAGCTTAATTTGAATTATATTTTAAGTATTGGTCCAGTTAACAAAAAATGAGAAATTCCCCAACTGTTCAGTTGTCATGTAGAAGAATGTTTTATCTCTGAAGCACATTATCATATCTAAAGTTGATAGCATACTCTGTTGATTTTTTTTCCCCCCCACTTCCCCAGGTGTCTCTTGGTATAGTTTTGATTAAAAAGAAGTAATTCTGTACTTTAAGTAACCTGTCTCAAATGATAAGGTTTTTTTGTTCCTGTCATTTCTGTGGCACTGCAATGGCCAGACAAGTTACAATATGTATGCAGTATTCACTAGATTTTCCACTTACTTCCCTCTCACACCCTCAAGCTGTGAAGAGTATAACAACCACTGTGCTTAATTTTAGTAACAATTCACAAGCAGCAACAACATTTTACCCTTTTATGAATACCCTGCTCATCTGTAGCTGGCATGCTGCATGCACTCCTTTTTCTCAGGGTAGTTTCCGTGGCTTGTCTTCTGTTGTGCTGGAGGAGCTCACAGATGATGAAGCCGGTGTTTATGTGAATTTAGAAAATTTTGCATTCTCAGATCAAAGTTTGTAATTTACTGAATATTGCTTTATTGAGAGCCTTTTCAAAAGAGGTCCAAATTTATTTCTGAAGAGTTATTGGCAGTCTGGAACTTTTATCTTACATTACTACAGTTAAAGTTGACACAGTAGGTTAAATCATAATATCACTATTTAATATTTTTAAAGTGTTAGCGCTTTAAAATGACAATACTATCTAAAAATCTTCTGTAATAGAAGATCTCATAACTGCTAGGTGAAATTGAAACTGTTTATAGGAGGTAATTTCTAGGCAAGAGTTGACAGTCTGCATGAATAAGACAGCAAGTGCTTGGACTGACACTGGCATAACGGGGTTCTGATGATTTTGTAAGTGAGGGAGCAGGGATATGGAGATTCTGAAGTGTTTCTGTAATGTACCGAGCAATTTCAGCCATTTTCTCTGAAATTCTGTGGGATGAGGTTCAAGAATGCATTGACTCTGTATTTGAGCCTATGAGGACATACGTGGCTGTAGTCCAACTAGACGAACTAAACTGTGGGGGGAAAAGAGGATACTAAGATGAAGAATGAGCTGAGTAAAAATAATGGTATTATTAATTAGGAAAAGATACAGAGTAAGACAGTTGGCCAAAATGTAAAGAGGGATCTGGAGATGGCTCAAAAGAAAAGATGCTATTGGGTGCATCTGAAGATTGGCATAAGTGTGGATGAGTAATAAGTTGCTGAAGATGAATGACTAAAACACAGTACTTAATTCTGTGTAGAGAAAAAGAACCTGCAACTTGTTATAAAATAGGAGAGAGAATGCAAAAGGTATTTAAAATGCACAATAGAAACTGCCCATTAGAATACTGGGATTAATTATTTTTAAATATGAAAAACATTAAAGACGTAACAAATAGTATGTCTGCATCTGACAAGCAACAAAGTTATGGACTAAAGTAATCAGTAGTTTCCTCTGTATCAATATTGATAAGTATTTAGATAGTATACCTAAAAGAGGTTTAATAGGTGCTAAAGAAAATAGAATGGAGAAAAAAATGATTAGAAGACACTTTGTCCGATGGATGTATGGGTTATGATGTTGAATTTGTCTGATATTTCAGTTATGACTGTATCATACATAGGACAACCTGATGTGAAATGTTAGTGTAACTACCCTTTACACTGCCAGCTTCCAAAAAAGATCAATCTACCATTGTGGTGGGTTGACCCTGGCTGGATGCCAGATCCCCACCAAGCCGCTCTATCACTCCCCCTCCTCAGCTGGACAGAGGGAGAAAAATACGACAAAAGGCTCATGGGTCAAATAAGGACAGGGAGAGATCACTCACCAATTACCATCATGGGCAAAACAGACTCTACTTGGGGAAATTAATTTAATTTATTACCAATCGAATCAGAGTAGGGTAATGAGAAATAAAACCACATCTTAAAACACCTTCGTCCCATCCCTCCCTTCTTCCCGGGCACAACTTCACTCCCGAATTCTCTACGTCCTCCCCCCTGAGCAGTGCAGGGGGACAGGGAATGGGGGTTGCAGTCAGTTCATCACACATTGTTTTCTGCTGCTCCTTCCTCCTCACACTCTTCCCCTGCTCTAGCATGGGGTCCCTCCCATGGGAGACAGTTCTCCATGAATAATCCAACATGGGTCCTTTCCATGGGGTGCAGTCCTTCCGAAACACTGCTCCAGTGTGGGTACCCCGTGGGGTCACAGGTCCTGCCAGAAAACCTGCTCCAGCATGGGCTCTCCACAGGGTCACAGCCTCTCCATGGGGTCACAGCCTCCTTCGGGCACATCCACCTGCTCCAGCATGGGATCCTCCATGGGCTGCAGGTGGATATCTGCTCCACTGTGGACCTCCATGGGCTGCAGGGGGACAGCCTGCCTCACCATGGTCTTCACCACGGGCTGCAGGGGAATCTCTGCTCCAGTGCCTGGAGCATCTCCTCCCCCTCCTTCTTCACTGACCTTGGTGTCTGCATGGTTGTTTCTCACATATTCTCACTCCTCTCTCCCGACTGCTGTTGTGCAGCAGGTTTTTTCCCCTTCTTAAATATGTTATCACAGAGGCGCTACCACTTGCTGATTGGCTCAGCTTTGGCCAGCGGTAGGTCCGTCTTGAAGCCGGCTGGCATTGGCTCTATCGGACATGGGGGAAGCTTCTGGCATCTTCTCACAGAAGCCATCCCTGTAGCCTGCCCCCGCTACCAAAACTTGCCATGCAAATCCAATACACCCATCCTTCCCTCTTTTGCTATTCCAAACATGTGGAAAGCCTTGGATGGAAGAATCCATACAAGGAAGTCCCACATTCCTGTTTTCCATTTCAGTGCTCTCCTTTCTATACTTTTTCATCAGGGCAGTACTCTGAGCCTGCTGTTTGTGATGCATATTACAAGAGCAATTAAATTTAGAGAGCCTTTAACATCTCTATGTGTACTGTTGGCTGCCAAATTCTATGAGGCTTGTGCACTCCAGGAAGGGAAGTTTGTGTAGAGGACATGCTCTGTCATTTGAAGCAACTGTGAAATAGTTTTGTGGTGGTGGTTTTTTTTTTTTTCCGTTAAGAGAAAATGTGAGAATAGCAGAAGGATGTTTTGGCTAATCTTGGAAGAAGTAAATAAAAGATAGACAGGTTTATGAAACAACCATTGAAACTTTTAGGAGGGACTAAGAATGCAGGTGTAAATATTAATGAGCACAGAAGGGTAGGATTTGATGGCTGATACCTAAAAATTGAATTGAGTGCTTGTCTTCTTCCTCTTACATCAAAGCTGTGCAGAATTCTCATGTTGTACATACGGCCTATTTAGGATTTTTTAATTATTGTAAATCTTATTGTTGATCATCCCATTGATGGAAAATATTTGAAAATGAGACTTAATGTGTAGAATTACGGAAAAAGGATAATATGTACCTGATTGTGCATTAACATGGATTAACATGGCCTCACTCTAGATGAGGCTTTCAAGGCTATCATAAATAATGTTATTGGATATCACTGAGCAAAATGATTATTCATATTGTTTTGTGAAGGGTGCAACAGTTCTGGAATGAAAGCTTTTCCAGAAACATGCACACAAATTAGTATTATACTGAGAACTATTTTTGAGAGACTGGAGATTGACCATGTTTTCTTTTAAAAGATAAACCTTGTGTATATTGGGGGTGATGCAATTTTATTATAGATGACGTTATGCAAGCAATGCTGCTGTGGTTTAACCCTAGCAAGCAACTAAGCACCATGCAGCCGCTCACTTGCCTCCCTCACAGTGGGATGGGGGAGAGAATCAGAAGAGCAAAAGTGAGAAAACTTGTGGGCTGAGATAAAGACAGTTTAATAGGTAAAGCAAAAGCTGCACACACAAGCAAAGTAAAACAAAAGGAATTCATTCACTACCTCCCATCAGCAGGGAGGTGTTCAGCCATCTCCAGAAAAGCAGGTCTGCATCACGCGTAATGGTTACTTGGGAAGACAAATGCCATCACTCTGAACATCCCCCCCTTCCTTCTTCTTCCCCCAGCTTTATATACTGAGCATGACATCATATGGTATGGAATATCCCTTTGGTCAGTTGGGGTCAGCTGTCCCGGCTGTGTCCCCTCCCAACTTCTTGTGCACCCCCAGCCTACTCGCTGGTGGGGTGGTGTGAGAAGCAGAAAAGGCCTTGACTCTGTGTAAGCACTGCTCAGCAGTAACGAAAACATCTCAGCATTATCAACACTGTTTTCAGCACAAATCTAAAACATAGCCCCATACTAGCTACTATGAAGAAAATTAACTCTATCCCAGCCAAAACCAGCACAAATGCTTATAGAATTCTAGAAATGTTTCCATTTTTTCTGAGGGATAAAATAAGCATTTCCATATGCTTTTTAATTTCACTAGGGCTTTACTTGGTTAATATGACAATTTTTCTCTACAGATCCAGCAGCTGATGGAAGCACTCTGATTCCGTTTCCTCCTCCCCCATGGGCAACAGAAAAGGAGAGGCTATTGAAAGAAATGGGAACAGAAGGGAGATGCTCTCTTCCTGAGAGCATTCAGGTACAAGGATATCCCACTGGACAACTTCCTGCTGTTGCAGTGTTAACCTGTTCTCTGTGTATCGTTCCTGTGTTTCCTTGTTAACATGCCATAAACGATGGAGACCATGTAGAAAGTTTCAAAGTTAATGTTCCCAGAGAGGGCATATCTTTTATGCCTTATGGTGAATTAACTGACAATCCTGCAAATGATATAGTTTTAACCCCTGTATATTTTCTGTTTTGAAAACTATTATTTGCATTATAAGGCTTGGTTAAACTTCATGTCAGTTTTCAAGAAGATATTTTTAGAGTTTTGTCATGGTTTAAACCCAGCCGGTAACTAAGCACCTCGCAGCTGCTCACTCGCTCCCCCCCACCCAGTGGGATGGGGGAGAGAATCAGGAAAAAAAAAAGTAAAACTCGTGGATTGAGATAAGAACAGTTTAATAGAACAGAAAAGAAACTAATAATGATAATGGTAACACTAATAAAATGACAACAGTAATAATAAAAGGATTGGAATATACAAATGATGCACAGTGCAATTACTCACCACCCACCGATCAACACCCAGTTAGTCCCCGAGCAAAGATCCCCCCAGGCCAGTTTCCCCCCAGTTTATATACTAGGTGTGACGTCACATGGTATGGAATACCCATTGGCCACTTTGGGTCAGGTGCCCTGGCTGTGTCCTGTGCCAACTTCTTGTGCCCCTCCAGCTTTCTCTCTGGCTGGGCATGAGAAGCTGAAAAATCCTTGACTTTAGTCTAAACATTACTTAGCAACAACTGAAAACATCAGTGTTATCAACATTCTTCTCATACTGAACCCAAAATATAACAACACTATACCAGCTACTAGAAAGAAAATTAACTCTATCCCAGCTGAAACCAGGACAAGTTTTATAAGTGAAATGATTACCTTACTTAGAGATTGTCATGCTACAAAATACCTTTGATGAGAAAGTAATTGACAGTTAAAAAAAAAAAAGTGAAATCAAGCCCTTTTGTTTATTTTTATTATTCATTTCATTGTCACTTCACTTTTGGCTTTGCTCCCTTCTAATACTGTCAATGATTATGCTGTATTTAAAAACAAAAATCAGCTTCATGAGGTAGTAGTGCTACCAACCTTTCTAAGCAAAAACTTGTTAGATCTCTTGCCATTTACAAACTTTTCCAGTTGCCTTAGGAAGAAGGTGAGAAAAAAGAAATCATGAACTTCTGTGCATGGGGGAGGGAGATGTTATTTAATTAAAAGCAAAGCTAAATCAACTGTTTAGTATTATTGGCTATTGAGTAGAAAAGATAAGGAAAATATTGTGGTGAAGCTTTAGCCATGATCGTTAAGAGATGAGCAAGGCAACGTTTGTAGATAGAAGGCAATATTTTTATTAAAACAACCAATATATTTTCAGAAAAAATAAACAGACTAACTTTTGAGCCCAGAAGCATATCTTCAGTTCTGAGTCAGAAGTTGAGTTTTTCAATGATAAATATGTGACTTTGGGGGCATCTGGAAGGAGGCCAATGCAATCTGCCAGTGGTCTACTTTAATGCCATAAAAATTACAATTTTTGTTTATTTGTAATACTTCTGACACCTTGCCAAAATGTAAGTTCAGTGTCATCCTTGGTTTATCTGACCTGTGACATTAATAACTGATGCGTATTTTTATATCTGCAGATGACCGAATTCCCCTCGTAATACAAATTTTCACTTAACAAAATTCTAAAACTGTTTTGCTTAGGATTAGGGCTCTTTTTGAGTGCATAAGTTTACTATTCTTGTTAAACATACATATGTAATTGATATGCTAACGACTTTCAAGGTTATACTGGAAGGAAAAAAGAAATCACACTTGTTTAGTAACTGTAACACTTCAGTCTGTTAGATGGAAAATTAATCAGCTCCCTTTGGAAGTGCTTCAACACTCTGTGCTTCAATAAAGCATCATGGCCTAGAACTTGAAAGATATGGATACAATGGAAGTAATTGTTTTTGGGAAATAGAGGTGAGGTTTTGAAATAATGCAAGACAAAACTAAACCTTAAAAACAAATGCCCAGTGATGGAGGATTAATGCAGTTAGGATGGATTCTTGGTGCCTGTCCTTCACATATATTACAGTGAGCTCTATCAGTAGTACTCTAGATATTTTGAGAAATAGAACCAGATTTTTTTGTTATGCCTCCCTTCCTTTCTGGCAGGCTCCACAGATAAATGTAACCAAATAATGCAATATTAAAGAAGCTGTTATAATGAAAGCTATTATAATACATTCAGTAATTACCATTCTTGCTATTTACCCCAGCAGAATCTGTAGCTATACTCAGGTGTTAAAACTTGTGACTGGAAACTACGTGTGTGTCCTGGTTTCAGCTGGGATAGAGTTAACTGTCTTCCTAGTAGCTGGTACAGTGCTATGTTTTGAGTTCAGTATGAGAAGAATGTTGATAACACACTGATGTTTTCAGTTGTTGCTAAGGAATGTTTAGTCTCAAGTCAAGGATTTTTCAGCTTCTCATGCCCAGCCAGCGAGAAAGCTGGAGGGGCACAAGAAGTTGGCACAGGACACAGCCAGGGCACCTGACCCAAAGTGGCCAATGGGTATTCCATACCATGTGACGTCCCATCTAGTATAGGAACTGGGAAGTGGGGGCGGGGAATCGCTGCTTGGGGACTAGCTGGGTGTCAGTCAGCGGGTGGTGAGCAATTGCACTGCGCATCATTTGTACATTCCAATCCTTTCATTATTGCTGTAGTCATTTTATTAGTGTTACCATTATCATTATTAGTTTCTTCTTTTCTGTTCTATTAAACCGTTCTTATCTCAACCCACGAGTTTTGCTTCTTTTCCCCATTTTCTCCCCCATCCCACTGGGTGGGGGGGAGTGAGTGAGTGGCTGCGTGGTGCTTAGTTGCTGGCTGGGGTTAAACCACGACAGTGTGTTACAGAACATCTGCTTCACTATATAAAATGACTGGCATTAGAGAAGATATTGGTGTGTGCTTTTGTTTTGCTGTTAAAGATAATAAATATATGACCATGTGAAACAAATGAAGTCCTGGCATTATTTTATCTGGGATGTTGTGACTCAATGAAGCAAAACCAGAGATCTGTTGAAATAACATTTTGAGCAAAGTCAGGGTTTTTTTTGTCATGCTGAGCAGGGAACTTGCATTCTAATAATAGGAAGTTTATGAGGGTCAGTTTAATGAGTATGGTCTAAAAGGGAGCCCAGTAGTTTTCTCTGAGCGACTCGCCACTCTGACCTGCTTATTTGCCAGAGCATAAGATTTCACCTAACTAGTGCAAGTCTGCTCAGCAGCTGCATGCCAGCATTCTTTCCTTAGGCCTTTTTTTGAAACATATCTGATTTTTGACATAGACTAGTTCTCTCACTTGTTTGTTTTTTTTCTTTTTAATAAATAAATCATACTTAAGGTTAAGAAACCAGTCAGGGAAATTGTATAGATCAGTTAGTTTTGAGAGTTTGGAAATATGATCAACTCTCGGGTCATTCCAGTTCACATAAAACAGAATGCAGTTCAGGTAACCAAGGGGGGGGCTTGACCAAAGAAATTCTGTAGTGATGTATTAAGAGTGATAAAACTTCAGTACATTAAAAGTCTTCTGCAAGAGAATTATTCTGTAGCTGCTCATTTTTAGGTTTCTTTCTTCATTCTGAGAACTAACTGAAAGTTTGTTGTACACAGAAAGAAGATGCCCCATTGAATTCTTGTGTAATCTGAATGACAGTCTTGTGTTTCGGAAGATGGTATTTTTATTGAAACATCCAAAACCAGCATCATTCTTTTCAGTGTTAGTAAAGTACAGTTCATTAAGCCCCACCACCACATGTATTTATCCCTGGAGAGAAGAAAACAAGTAGACAGACAGACAGTTCTTAACTACATGAATAGATGGATTGTCTTTATCAGTGAATTTCTCTTTGTGAATGGTATTTTTATATATGGAAAAGGGGATGAGAAGGATTTGTAATAAACAGACTATTTAGTTTGCTTGCAAATTGGAAAAGTAGTATTGTTTTACATATTTCATGTTAGTGTCTACAGAAGAGAGAAACAAATATTCTTCTAAAGCAAACTACTTGAGCTGCTATAATATACCTGATAGGCTGTGTGTTTTCTAAACTACTGTAAGAAACAGTAATTGAATGAGAAATTGTATTTTGCTTTTCTGTATTCAGAGAACAGCAAACTGTTCAAAACTGTACTAAGTTATCTTAGTCATTTCAATATATATTTTATTTTTTTCCATCAACATTTAATGTAAGTCAATGCTGTGGTTTAACCCCAGCTTCTGGGATTTTATTACTGCAAAATGAATAGTGGGTTCAAATAACTGATTTGTAAAATATTTGGAATATATTGAAGGCCTTTCTATTTTATTCTACTACTAAATGGAATATAAAATGTAATTTAATTTTTTATATAAAAGAAAAAAAAAGGTGTCCTGGTTTCAGCTGGGATAGAGTTAATTTTCTTCTTAGTAGCTGGTACAGTGTGTTTTGGATTTAGTGTGAGAATAATGTTGATAACACACTGGTGTTTTAGTTGTTGCTAAGTAGCACTTATCCTAAGTCAAGGATTTTTCAGGTTCCCATGCTCTGCCTGCAAGCAGGTGTACAATAAACTGGGAGGGAGCATGGCCAGGACAGCTGACCCGAACTAGCCAAAGGGATATTCCATATCATAGAACATCATGCTCCGTATATAAACTGGGGGGGGAGTTGGCTGGGAGGGGCGGATCGCTGCTCAGGCATTAGCCAGCAGGTGGTGAGGAATTGCATTGTGCATCACGTGTCTTTTCTTGGGTTTGGGTTGGGTTTTTTTTATATTCCTTTTCATTACAATCATTATTATTATTCTAGTTATTATTATTATATTTTTTATTATTGTTGTTGTTGTTGTATTATATTTTATTTTACTTTAGTTATTAAATTGTCCTTATCTCAACCCATGAGTTTTACTTTTTTTTTCCGATTCTTCTCCCCATCCCACTGGGTGGAGGGGAGTGAGCGAGCAGCTGCGTGGTGCTTAGTTGCTGGCTGGGGTTAAACCATGATAACAGGTCATTTTTCATGGGTTATTATTTAACTCTTTCAATGGTGTAGAGAGATAATAAAGGGAAAAAAATTACTTGTCTCAAGCTGGTAGGTACTATATCTGACCTAGCTCTATTTTAGTGCAACTTGAATTCTAACATGAGAAAATTGCAGAAATTTACAATTCAAAGTGTGTTTCATCATGGAGAAACCCACAGATTGTTTTGACACTCAGTTAGAGATTCAGCATGAAGATGGACATCTCATGAAATTTGCAGCTGGTGATTGAATTTATATTTCCATAAAGGCCATCAACAGTAGCAGCCTGCAGGGGAAGTGGGGGAAAACTGACAAAAATTGTGAAGCCAGCATTTTTTCCTCAGCCTTATAGTAGCAAATTACTTGTAATAAGGTCTTACACTGACCAGGATTAAAGAAAAATATAGGCAGCCAGAAGAGAATGATTTCTCAGTTTAATTGATTTGATATTTAAATATATGTTTAGTTATCTGTGCAGTATGTAAAATGCAACTACAAATCAAAAGTGTCCTTAAAACTGAAAAATAAGACTCTTACTGGTAATTACAGAAGGTTTATCATACAGGTAATTTGATTTTATAATAAATACCCAGGATAGAAAATGTGCAGAAGTAGGTTGTCTTTATTAGGGGTAAAAATCTTATCTCATATTTGGCGTGCATGTTCTCCCTCTCATTCATACACACACACAGAGATAGGAAAGGATGTGTAAGATCTGAATTTATTTTTCTGAGTAACAACTCTCATTACATTGATCACTTAAAAAGCAAACATGCATTCACAAGAACAAGTCCATGTTGTCAAAACAGTTAGTAAGTAATGCCATTGAGGCAAATGGTTTAATGTAATTGAACAAATTTATCTTTTGTTTAGAAGGTTTTGTATATTACTGTCCATTTATGTTTCCATGGAAGGAACTGGAGGGGGGGGAAGGTTAAATATTTTTGAAATATCTTCTTTTTTGGCAGAAACAGTATCATTATTATCATCCTTGAGAGACTGTAACTCTTAACACCTCAATTTCAAAATACCTGTGCATCTTAAGACTACGGGAAGGTTTAACGTTTAGGTGTTTTCTTTCATCTCGGTACTACAGATTTATGCATGCAATTCCCAACGCATAGCAAGGCAGCTATACCCACCGAGTTATATTCAGAAGCTTTTTCCTCATAGTTAATGGTCTGCATCTGTGCCATCCTATGCTGCAGTTCCGTCATGTCTTGCAAGCTAAGCAAGGTCAACAGAAATAAATTTTGAGGTCAGTAGACACCTAAATGTTCCAGAAACTGATAAGGGAGATCTCTGTAGCTGGACAACGCAGAGTTCTGCTTTAGTATGGTGAAACACAAGTCTTGATATCAGTATGGTTTCTTAGTATACTGAGATATTTAAGAATGAAAGAGCTTGTGTGACATCTTAATATAAAACCACAGGGATCACATATCTTAGCTGCTCAAACCAGAAAGGACTGAGTTAGAATTCTAATGAGATTAATTTAATAACTTTGCAGTAATGAGAATCTCTATGAATGTCATTACTTCTGAGAGTTTACACTTTAGAGATTAAATTGGGAAAGTGTAGTAAAGTAATTTTACTTCTAAAAATTAAAATACAGTTTAGGAACCTACAAGTCTTTGATATACCTGGAAATTAAATTATTTGATTGTAGAGTTTATAAGTATCACAGCTTGTTCTTTCAGTGATTGTAAACTCTGTATCAAACACTTGTATTATGGTTATTAGAAGCTATGCAAGTCTAAAGGTTGCTGTCCAAAGGCAGTCTCTCTTTTCTTTTCTTTCACTGGCATCAGCATAAATGCTTTCTCACAGAAACTTTTATACGTACTTATTGGCTACAATAGTTGCACTTAGTGCTTTAGCTTCTAGTAACAGCAAAATACTCTGAAATAGATGGGTGCACAATTTGAGTACTTAAATACTTGATGATTAGGTACTTATATAATGTGAAAGAACATATACCTCAGTATTTGCTGGTTAGCCTAAAATTTGTTTAGTTAAGTTGGAACTGTGGAAGTAAAAAGCAGGAAAAACTGGTAAGTGGGGACTGCATGTTGCTTTTTGCATGTGCATTTGTTTTTCTAACTTGCTCTTGTGGTTTAAGCCCAGCTGGCAAAAAAGCACCACGCAGCTGCTCGCTCACTCCTCCCCCTGTGGTGGGATGGAGAGGAGAAAATATAAAGAAAAGCTTGTGGGTTGACACAAGGACAGGGATGGATCACTCACCACTTATGGTCACGGGCAAAGACAGGCTCAACTTGGGGAAAAAACAAAATCAATTTAATTTGTTACCAATCAAATCAAAACAGGATAATGAGAAGTAAAACCAAATCTCAAACCACTTTCCCCCTATCCCTCCCTTCCCAGGCTCAACTGCACTCCCGATTTTCTCTACCTCCTCCCCCCAGTGGCACAAGGGGATGAGGAATGGGGGTTGTGGTCAGTTCATCATACGTCTCTGCCACTCCTTCCTCTTCAGGGGCAGGACTCCTCACACTCTTCCCCTGCTCCAGCATGGGGTCCCTCCCATAGGAGGCAGTCCTCCACGAACTGCTCCAGCGTGGGTCCTTTCCACGGCCTGCAGTCCTTCAGGCACAGACTGCTCCAGCGCAGGCTTCCCATGGAATCACGGCCTTCTTCGGGTTCAGCCACCTGCTCTGGCATGGGGTCCTCCATGGGCTGCAGGTGGGCATCTGCACCACCATTCACCTCCATGGGCATCACCTCCTCCAGCACACCTCTTCCCCCTCCTTCTTCACTGACCTTTGTATCTACATAGGTGTTTCTCTCACATTCCACTCCCCTCTCCGCTGCAGCTTCCCCTTCTTAAATGTGTTATTGCAGAGGCGCTACCACCGTCCCTGATTGGGTCAGCCTTGGCCAGAGGCGCATCCGACTTGGAGCTGGGGAAGCTTCTAGCAGCTTCTCACAGGAGCCACACCTGTAGCCCCTCCCCCACTACCAAAACCTCACCACACAAACCCAATACACTTGCAAAGTGACCACAGAAACCCTGGGATTTGAGTAGAAAAATAAATTCATGGGTTGAATTGGTCAAAAAGGCTTTGACTTTCAGGTAGTTCTTAGTCCTTTTTATACTCTATCCTTTTCCTGCTCAAAGTAGCTTTGAAAGCAGATCAGACATTGCTGCAGTATCTTGGCTATGTGAAGTTTTTTTTCTTCACCACCTATACCACTCTGAGCTCAACAAAAACAGCTACAGTGTATTTTTTTCCCAGAATCAGTGTTATTGGAAAATACCTTAACCAATGGGTGTGCACAGGCCAGCTTGAAACAAACTTTTGAAGCAGAGGTTTAAAAGTAACCTAACAATGGAAGGTAAGAATTAAATCAGGCAAAATTTTCAGCTGTTGAAAGAGAGATGATTCCACACTATTAATCTTAATCCATGAATTTTTGTACTTTTTTATAAGTATTTTTAATTTCAATTTTAAAAAAAGTACCAGTTACCTTGAAAATACTTGTTTTTCTTGGAACTCTAACCAAGTAAAGATTTTTGATTTCTCTATGTAATAAAAGTTGATATTTTACAAACTCTTGACTTTTAAAGATATAGAAGTACATACTAACCTGAACAACAATGATAATTAAGCTCCTATGAGCGTTAGTATAGCATTCTTTTAATCAGCATATTACTAATTATACTTTCAATCTAATTCTTATTTTTGGCTTCTATATCTTTTTAATATATGAATATATATAACAAACATATATATAATAAAGACATGTAAAAAAGCACACCAGAAATTTATTGTAAGTATAAACAAACTTGAAAGTAAAGCAAAATATGACTGATGAACATAAAATCTTATTGCACTCGTGTCAAGTGTGAAACCAGTGAGTCAGAAATAAGTTTAGAAAGTTGTTTCTAAACTAACATGTACCATTTTTTAGATATCTCATTTTAAGCATCTTTCAGCCTTCATACATTTTAAACTTAAATTAGGATGCAAGAGTAAAATTGTGGGGAGGTTTTTGGCCTATTAACTGTCTACCCAGCTGCTTCTTGGGGATCCTGAGGGTCAAATGCTACTATAATAATTAATAGAAATCACAAAGGATGGTGCATATCCTATGTTTATTAGAACTGAGATAACAGTTTTGAATTCAAGATGTATATGTATACCCCTATCATATTATAGATATGGAGTTGTCTTTAAGCCCTCTTCAGTAGTATTTTTTCTTACTTATAGTGAAACTAAGACATGATTTGCTTATGGGATAAGGTAATCAAGTTCAGTTAAGTTTATCTGAGTAAAAATTTAAACTTTCAAGTTGGAAATAAGTGATGATAACATACTTTTATTTGAACACACTGCTGCAATATGTATGTGCTACATAATATAGGTATTTTGAAGCACAGAAAATTTTTGTGATAGCATTTTGAGCTATCAGTTCAATGTACATGCTTCTTTCCCAGGTCAGGCAATGTTCATGTTCTTTGTTTTATTCCAATACCAATTTTTGTTTCATCTCAAATGTGAATCTTTAGAATTAAAGCTCAATCCAAGTGAAAGGTCTGTGTTTTCAAACAGAAACTTCAGTATTGTTTTATATATAACATGAATAAGATATCTGGATGCAAAACACAGTTGCAAGATCCCGCTCTTCAACTGCCAGGCCTGTGGGTGCATTCTCAGTTAGGCAGCAGTGCCCCTGTGTGCACACTCGGATGCTGTGGAATAACATCATTTGATACGTCAGTGTCTACACCTTCACAGCCCTTTAGATTGCTTTATCCAAGAGCTGAGGGAAAGGCAGTCCCTGTTGCCACTTTATCTGGTTGTGTTGATCCTGACTGCCTCAGCTCATAAGACATGTTTTGCCATGCAAGTTATTTTATAAAAGTAAAAAACTTCCTGTTAGACCCAGCTGTGTGATGAAATGGAAAATATTTTCTCTTTGGCAACCCTGGCAGACTCTACTATATTATCTACATTTATTTCAGTCTTTGTTAGGTATTTTATTTCCTTGAAGTTGTACAGCATTTCTCTTGACTCTAGTAGGCTACACTTAGCAGACATCCCTGCAAATCATTTGCATGTTCAGGGTCATGCTGTAGTCACTTGTCCTGTCATATTAAAATTGCTTCCTCTTCTCCCAAGGAAGAGCTCTTGCTCTTTCCTGAGATCCCTGTCAGGTCTTGTCTTGCCTAGCAGGCTGTCCCTCTGAATCCACAATAACCTGTTCCCTTTATCAGCCTTCCTTTGAAAATGGCATTTTGGTGGTCATCACCCCAGCTTAAAAATGTCAGTGAAATGCAAGACAGAATGTCAGGGTCCCACAGGCAGTGTTTTGTGAGGACCGCATCGTGTTTAGGCCCTGTTCTCTAATATTTGAATTTTTTTCTCTTTTTTCCTTGATCATTGGGCTTTCACAACAATCAATATTTCTTATTTTCTTTCCAAAGCCATATTTTAACCCATGAAGAGTAGTATTTCACCTGCTAAATGAACTGAGAGGGTTTTTTGAACAGAACATACACATTCAGCATGTCTCCCAAGTTGACTGTGGCATTTGCAGAGGGGGTCAGGAGTTAAGTCTGGTTCTATTCAGATTTCAAACCACACCACCAACTTCAGAGCCACATTGACACATCTAGGAGGGGCTCACCTCCACCTTCTGTGTCTGAAATTTTAGGAACTCTGTTCACATCTTGCTCAGATGGGAGCTTTGCAATAGTTTTTGTGTAATTGCTTTGTAGGTGAGAACAAGCAACTTTTAACTACAGTAGGAGTTTATTTGTTGTGTTATATTGATCTATCTGCATCCCACTTTTTCATCTGAGTCTGTATTCGTGAGACTTCTGTTAGTGAAAGGACTAGGTGGGGATTTATATATACACACCTTCTCTTATGTTCTCAAATGCTCTGTCTTGGAGTATACAAATAGTGCAAATGCAGCTTCAAAGGATAATTTTGTAAAATATAATAAAATGAGTAATATATAAATTGTAGAATAAAGAATAATTTTTAATGCTGTTTAAAAGAAATGTCTATAGGATATGCATATACCTGAAATGGATAATATATCTCAAAGGACAAATTAGTTTAGCTAACCTTCCTTTTCTTCAGAAGCTGTGCTCTTAGGTTGACCGTGGCTGAAATATATGAGCGTTCTCTCCTATACTCTGCAATGAAAAGCAAGCACAATAAAATAGCAGTACTAGTATTCTTTAATTCTTCAAGTGCTATGCACAGTACTAGTTGTAATTGTGTTCAGACCTTGTATAAGACTGAATTTTCTTTGCAAATCTCAAACCCATAATCCTTTTGTAAAATTTATTAAAACTTCCTAAAAACCAGAAATAGCATTAGCTCCTTGAGAGTGTATGTGCAGCTAGCTGTAATAATTCCATTTATTCTGAAAAAAATGGAGATGGTAAATGAGCATTTGCAAATGATTTATAACTGAAATACAATTAATCATCCAAACCAGACTGAAACACTGCTGTGTTGGGTCATATTGCTTAATTGATGTTCTCCACAGCTGTAACATCCTTTTCATTTCATTTACAATTCATACTCTTGCTGTCATTTGCCCATTTCTCTTCCCTGCATGACTGCCTTTTTGTTTATATTATGCATTATGTTTTTATTGTACACTTTCTATCTGCTTGCTAAATTCCCTTTATACATGCTAAATCCCTATTTTAGGCTGGTTTTCATATATTTACGGAAAATATTCAGTACTTCATTCCTGGATTTATTCACATTTTGACAGTAATTGGTAGAAAACAGTTTCTTGAATCTGATAGACCAAAACAAACCAAAAGAACAGTTGGGAGAAAGCTTCTGCATGTCAGAGCACCAAGCATCCATCAGCTGTCCAAGGAAGTGGCATTTGTACCAGTATCATTTACACTTTTGTTGCAAAAAGAATTGTAATGTTGCATATTTCTAGTAAGCTTATTATAGATTCATTTAAAAAACAGTGGTTCTTTGTAAAGGTATAGTATCTGTTGGGCTTCCTGTTGCTACGATGAGGTAGAAGGCACAAGGCTTTCCAGTGAGCAGTAAACGGGGGCTGGTGTCGGTGCATCCTACTGCCTGCCGAACAGAATGTGCAGACTAGAATGACAACAGGCATTTAGCAGAGGGTTTTTAAATCTCGGTGTCTACTGAAGGAACTTGCTTCTCAGGCTTCTCCCACTGATTCTGTTCTCAGAAGGGGAGCCACTCAGTGCACCCTTTAAACACCACATATGAATCTGTATAAATAAACACTGATTGTTTGGTCTCAACTTCCTTAGTAAATACACTCCACACAGCGATCAGCTCTCCTACTTGAGCACTTCCTTCCACTTCTATCACAATTCGGTCCCCTGAATCAATATGTAGGGCTACTGAGAAGTCAGGGATGTGTTTCCTCCAAAACACCAACAGGCCTAAGGCATGTTGGAGTTCGTTCTTATTTGCAGGCATTTTCACTAGTTCAAGGGTGGTCAAGGTTTCAGGAGGAATGCACACTGTTCTTCCTCTCCACTAGATACCCAAGAACTTCACTTCGGAAGATGGGAGTTGTATGTTTTCATCTGGAATTTGGAGTCCTAATTTTTCTAGGTGAGTAATTATCTCTGTTTGGGTCTGTCCCACTGCTTTGGTATCAGGGCTGCCAATTAATACATCATCAATATACTGGTATACCTTAACCCCTTCTGTGGGAGTGATTTTGGCAAGTTCTTGAGCCAATGCATAATGCACAATCATTGGCAAGTGCCGATATCCCTGGGGGAGATGTGTAAAAGTGAATTGTATCCCTTCCCATGTAAAAGCAAAGTGATCTCTCTCTGCTTCCTGCAAAGGGACCATAAAGAACAGATCTTTTACATTGATAGCTGCTAAAATTTGATGGGCTTGTTCTTGTATTGTTGCAATCAGCTTGGCCATGTTAGGCACTGCAGCTGTTAAGGGACCTGTATTGGCATTCAGGTGCCAGTAGTCAATCGCCACTTTCCGTTGGGTTTACGGACTGGCCACACCAGGGAAGTATAAGGTGAGTGTGTGGGGACAACTATCCCTTGCTCCTGTAGCTCAGATACTACAGGGGCCATCCCCTCTCTCGCCCCTAGGGGCAAGGCATAGGGTTTCACATTGACTATTTGTGAAGGTGGGAGTGCAGGTGCAGACTGCAAAAGTCTCATCGAGGCCGCAGGGAGTCTGAACTTCCATTCCCTCCCCTTGGAGTCTATCCATGCTCTCCCCTTCAATAAGTCGAGCCCCAAAATGTTTGTTGGTAGCAGTCCCAATATCATTATAGTTTCTGTCGCAGTCTCATCTCCTGGCAACCAGCACTTAACTCGAGCAGTAGCCTGGGGCTGAGAGTTTCCAAATACATCGGTTACCCATATCTGTTTCCAGTCAGCAACTATGCCGTTGCGATTGACAACATCATCTTATAGTTAGAAAAACCCCTGTCCCCAATATCCTCGTGCCTCGTCCTCACTTAGTAGGATATGGTTGCCCCCAGTAAGGGATACTCTCCATACATACTCAGTTTCCGTTTCTTGGGGTCCCCAGGAATTTTTTTCCTGAATTTTAGCTAAATCGGTGGGGGAATAGGGGACGATGAGGGTGGTAACTTGTTGGACTCCTCCTTGACCACCATCCACAGTCTTAGTCTTAATTAAAGGTCACATCATGGTTTCCCCCCTCCCAAGAAAAATATTTCCTTTATACGTCCTAGGTCTTCAAAAGGGTATGATTTTTATTCCTTTCCCCCATCAGAGTCTGCATCCACATCTTCTACATCGATCTGGGAGCGATTTTCACCTAATTGCTCCCTTAATACCCTTTCCTACTCCAAAGCCTCAGTCAAAGCGGTATATAGTCTCTGGTTAGTCACTCGCTCGGTGGCGAGTTGATTGGAGAGACTTCTTGTTTCATTTTCCAATTGCTCCTGCAAAGCCTTCACTAAATCTTGAAGGGATTTTATCGTCTCCCCTTCTGCTTGTTGGACCATGCGTTTGTCCTGTTGTGCTGCCACCAGAGTGGCTCCTAAAACTGCACAAACCAACGCCTTCCCTTTTCCTTGCTTCAACCTTCGTTCTTTAGCCAAAATGAGAATTCTGTCTGCTATAGCTTGTGGATCATGCCAATTGTTATGGGCCCCAGTCATAAAAAGGGGGAGAGGGCCGGGCATTGTAGCCCTCTAATCTCTCCACGAGAGGGGTACAGTCTACGGTTGGACCTCCCAGGGGGGCTATAATGAGCACGCAATTACAGGGATCAGATCCCTTTATTAGTCCTCTGAGGGCTATCTCCCTTTGTGTATGACTCCTCTCAGAGACAGGCCACAGCAAAGACCTAGTCCCAATGATCGCTTTAGCAACACCAAGGGAATCCTGCCAAGCAGGCCAAAAAAAATGTCACGACCTGTGCTGGATAGACCAGGGAGGGGTCGTGGTGAGTTCTGAATTCCTTTGGGCTAAATTAAGGTGAAGCTACACCAAGGGATCAGTTGAATGTTTTATTTATGGCAGAAGCAGCCTCAACTTGGGAGGCATAACAGCAGGTGGCGTGGTTTCTCACAACAAGAATTGGCATGAAACTACATCAGTAAACCGTATAACACATGGTAACCACATATATATCGATTCAGGGAAGAAAATAAGGTGAGTCACGAGGTTCAGAGTGGACCCCCTTGCTTTCTAGACTCCTTCTCAGAGAGGAGCTTAGGGGCAGCTAGATCCACTCTTAGTCCCAGACTTGGTCAACAGTTTACATCTAAAGGGATGAGGTGTAGGGATTATGAAAAAAGAGAAAAAGAAAGAGAAAAGAGAAGAAAATGAGAAAGATTTCATCAGTCCTGGGTCCAGCCAGTCTAGAGGTCCAGTTCCAGAGGGTGCATATATGTGGGGCTTCAATTCGTGTCCTTTTATAATCTCCTTGCCCCTCCTTTCGGTGGGCACTCGAACTCATTAGGCTAATGTGGTAGGTTGACCCTGGCTGGGTGCCAGGTGCCCACCAAAGCCGCTCTATCACTCCCCCTCCTCAGCTGGACAGTGGGGAGAATATATAACAAAAGGCTTGTGGGTCAAGATAAGGACAGTTTAATAAAGTGAAAGCAAAGGTCACACACAAAAGCAAAGAAAAACAAATTATGTTATTCTCTACTTCCCATCAGCAGGTGATGTCTGGCCACTTCCTGGGAAGCAGGGCTTCAGTACGCATAGTGGTTGCTCCAGAAGACAAAAATGCCCCCCCTTCCATCTCCCTTTATTTAGCTTTTATATCTGAGCTGACGTCATATGGTATGGAATATCTGTTTGGTTAGTTTAGGTCAGCTGTCCTGGCTATGTCCCCTCCCAAGATCTTGCCCAGCCCCAGCCTGCGGTTGAGGGGGGGCAAAAATGTTGGGGAGACAGCCTTGATGCTGTGCCAGCTCTGCTCAGCAGTAGCCAAAACACTGGTGTGTTATCAACACCTTTCTAGCTACCAATGCAGAGCACAGCACTATGAGGGCTGCTATAGGGAAAATCAACTCCATCTCAGCCAGACCAAATACAAAGGTGTAGTTTTGCATTATAATGACCTAAACTAAGTATTTGCATTTGAAGCCTCTGCCATTTATCTTGCTGTGCCTGCAGGTTGGTTTATCAGTGATTGGTTTATCAGTGATTGGTTTATGAAGTGATCATTTCTTGCTGACAAATGAGCCATGTTCAGAGCCTGGTCAGTCTTACAATCATTCATATCAACAGAACAGATCATCTAGATTTGCTGGACTATACCAGCAAATATACTATATTTTCAGCATACCTCTTAATTTTTTGTTATATCATACAAGTATTTTTGTACTTTTGTGATGGGTTGACCCTGGCTGAATGCCAGGTGCCCACCAAAGCCGTTCTATCACTCCCCCTCCTCAACTGGACAGGGGAGAGAAAATATAACAAAGAGCTTGTGGGTCGAGATAAGGACAGGAGAGAGATCACTCACCACTTACTGTCACGGGCAAAACAGACTCAGCTTGGGGAAAATTAACTCACTTTATTACAAATCAACCAGAGTAGGGTAATGAGAAATAAAACCAAATCTCAGAACACCTTCCCTCCACCCCTCCCTTCTTCCCGGGCACAACTTCACTCCCGGCTTCTCTACCAACCCCCCCAGCGGCACAGGGGGACGGGGAATGGGGTTTACGGTCAGTTCATCACACGTTGTTTTCTGCTGCTTCATCCTCCTCAGGGGGAGGACTCATCACACACTTCCCTGCTCCAGCGTGGGGTCCCACCCATGGGAGACAGTCTTCCACGAACTTCTCCAACGTGGGCCCTTCCCACGGGCTGCAGTTCTTCACGAACCGCTCCAGCATGGGTCCTTTCCACGGTGTGCAGTCCTTCAGGAGCACACTGCTCCAGCGTGGGTCCCCCACGGGGTCACAAGTCCTGCCAGAAAACCTGCTCCGTGGGCTCCTCTCTCCACAGATCCGCAGGTCCTGCCAGGAGCCTGCTCCAGCGCGGGCTTCCCACGGGGTCACAGCCTCCTTCGGGAACCTACCTGGCCCGGCGTGGGGTCCTCCACGGGCTACAGGTGGATATCTGCTCCACTGTGGACCTCCCTGGGCTGCAGGGGGACAGCCTGCCTCACCATGGTCTTCACCACGGGCTGCAGGGGAATCTCTGCTCCGGCGCCTGGAGCATCTCCTCCCCCTCCTTCTTCACTGACCTTGGTGTCTGCAGGATTGTTTCTCTTACATGTTCTCACTCCTCTCTCCGGCTGCCGAATACCGCCTGTCCCAACTTTTTTCCTTCTTAAAAATGTTATCACAGAGGCGTTACCACTATCACTGATTGGCTCGGCCTTGGCCGGCGGCGGGTCCGTCTTAGAGCGGGCTGGTATTGGCTCTCTCTCGAACACAGGGGAAGCTTCCAGCAACTTCTTACAGAAGCCACCCCTGTAACCCCCCCCGCTACCAAAACCTTGCCACACAAAGCCAATACAACTTTATAAAAGGTGAAATGAAATGCTAGTTAATTTTTAAAATATATAAAAAAAAGACCTAATCTATGACTGATTAATTGTTTTATCTTTTTTTTTTTCTCTCTTTCCCTTCTCTTTGGCCTCATTAACAGAAATGTTGCATCTATTAGTTTTTTGACACCAGTTAATAGCTTTTCAACACTAGAGTCAGAGTATACACACTGATTGACTGGTAATCTTTCTGTGAAATAATGTGGAGTAGTTGTACCAAGTATTAAATACAGTTATTCAGACTTCAGGTTCTGCCTTCCTGTTCTCTTCCTGCTGGGTTTAAAGTACATATTTTTAATTTTTGTACAGGATTGGCTTCCTATTCCCAATGCGGCATCGAGTGTTACGTCCTGTTTGCATACTGTAGACATACTTAATTTTGTATGCATTTGTCTGCTTACCCAATTGTAACATTTACAATGCAGTTAAATTGAGCCTTGCTTTACTGGCTCTCTTTGGCTAGAGCTAAGGGTTTGGGGTTTTTTTTGGGGGTGGAGTGTGTATAATTTGTTCTCTTATTTGACTGTAGAGAAGATACTGTAAAACATTTGGATCCAGAGAACTCTGTGGTTTCCTCATCTTCTATTATATTTAAGGATAGATTTAATCTTGCTGCTTGGAAGGAATTTGTCATATCTCACAATGAATATTCTCATTTGTTTTATAATCCCTTCAGCCCTAAATGCTCTGACAAAATACTCTGTTTACTAAGGAGAGAGGTTGTATCTTTCTTACTGCTAATTAACTACCCTTCTTTGAGAATAGTGTGGGGTTTTTTTGGGTTTTTTTTTTTTTTTCTTCAGCAGCACAGGCTATCAGAGATAACAAACAATATGTTTTGATCCTTGTCCATGACCTGGATTTCTAAGGTGTTGGCATAGTATCTGTAATGCTACCCATATCCTCAGGAACAGTGATGGTATCCGTATCCTCGAGAACAACGACAGAAGTGATTATTTCTAAAATTAAAGGCATTTGTCAGAGTTCTAGGCAAATAGACATGGACCATGTAAACAATTAATAAACTCAACCCAGCAATAGCAGTATTTTAGTCAAATGATTCCTGCCACACCAGATTCAATGAACTAACACCTCAGATGTTAGTTTAGATGCATCTATAGGAGCTGATGCCACATCTCTGGATTGGCATGTAAATGTTAAGCCAGACCCCACAAGATGACTTTTATAGTTCTACACTGAAAAAGCATCTTCTGGCCTACTAAAAACTTAGAGCCCTCTCAGCCCAAAGACTGTATTTTGGGGCCATCTTGGGTTGAGTTCACAATTGCCATCCAGAAGGATTTCAAAGCAATATTCAACAACAATGGAGAGAGTGTATCAGAATTACTCTGTGAAATCTAACATGCAGTTAGACTGCCATACTGGTGGTAAGCAAAGCTTTTCTCCTTCGACATGCAAATGTTTTAAACAGATGTTTTACTAAGCTTGTCTTCACATCTGTCTGTATACCAAAAAAGTTAACTTCTACTAGCCTCTAAATGGTTGTGTTACATTCCTGGTACATTTATATATATGTGTGTGTATGTATATGTATTTTTAAACTTTTCATCTCTGAGGTGATTCCATTGGGAGATGGATAAAGTGATGCTGGTACACACAGTGCATGGTTTCCACTGAATATTTTGCAAGCTTGCATAAGTTTCTCTCTGAGTGACCTGAGCAGTGCCTTTTTCTTCTTTACAAATATTTTATATTTTGTATTTCTGACTGTGGCTTTGTTACCTGATCAGAAAGTAACTCCCAAAACACACAAAGTATGTTTAGAGAGGAGACATTGCTTTATTCTGCGCAGGGTGCCAGGTGGAAGATTTCCACAAATCGAGCACACCTACTCAGGTTTTCAGTCCATACTTATACACTACAGCTAAAACACCACGCCTATCTAATACATATGTTCCGCCTAAGTATTGCATATTCTTTATGTTGAGCAAGCATGACATGTTGTTCTCTTGAGCAATCATCCCAGAGTCTTCTATGCCTGCGCGGGGGGGGGTCTCTGGTGGTCTTCGGTGGTCGTTTAGGGAAGAATACCCCTACTCCTTTTGTCCTTTTATGGTCATGGGTCATCTGAGGACACCAGGGTCTTTGTTTCTCTTGCCATCCCCTCTGTTTCTCAATGCCGAAGGAGGATGTATGTCCTTAATTAGCAAGTCTGTGACTCCTTAAGCATCCTCTATTGTAAGCAGAATCTTAAACTAGATAAGCTTTACCTTGAGTACACATAATCTAAACAGTCCTTGAACAGCAAACATACCACACTTCTCATGTTTTAATTTTTTTCTTTAAGCTATCACCGCCTTCTTATTTGTTAATCAGTCTTTTAAAGGCTTGAGGCAATAAGCACAGGTGTTGTGGGACCGGGAAACTTCTACACCAATCTTAAAGAGGAAAAAATACGGACAGAATTATAATGAGCCTTTCGGCAACTGTGTCTAAAAACCTTGTATTATACCATTCCCACTCAGTCAACTGGCTTCTATAGTATTATTTGAACTCTCTACTCTTTCCATTCTTTCCCATTTCTTACTCACAGAGAATTTGTCATTTTACAGGAGTGTGAGAGACTGAAAGAGTTAATGTCTCAAACTGTGGTGGTGCAAGTTCTGCTTAATGATGAACTCTGTAAAGGGAACTAGGCCTTAAGCCTCGTTGTTTCTAAGACTATTCATATCAGACATATAACTAATGATTAGAGATTGTTTTAGACGTGATTAATAGAATGCAGGTGCTTATGAAACAATATGCATAAGCTGCTCATTGGTCCCTTGTATAGCCCTCACCATAGCTGGCTTAAAACCCAGTCAAGCTGAATCAACAGAAAAAGAATCATACATCTTAGACCTAAGACATGAGAATAGATAAGAATAAGTGATTAACTTCAGAGTAAGCAATATCAGAAAGGTTAGCTATTTTAGACTAGACATAGGCTAAGTATGAATTAATAGAACAACCTGAGTCATTCTCAGAAATTCAAAGGTGATCTTTGAAGTGTAAGAAGATAAGTGACTGTGGTGACCGGAGACCTTCTGCCTACGACCACTAACTTCAGAAGAACCGAGATGAGACAATAAGAATCAATTGAAACAGGAAAATTTATTGGACTTTTGAAACCACTGGAGAATAGAGAACTGAGAGTTCGTGGAAAAACACCAAGAACACCAATGTTACTGATTTGTCATTAATTTGTTATTAGTTAGAATTAATCATATTTAGTTTTAATATTTTAGCAAAATCATATGTATGTTGTATTTTATATATTTAACCACCAACCAGTGTCTGCTGTAAAATCCCCTGTATAGCCCCGTATCAAGGCCGGAGAAATTGGCTAAAATCATCTAGTAGGAACATTTAGAACTTAAATAACAAGATAAAGAAATACCTGACAACGGGGTGGTGTAAGAGTTGTCAGTACGTTACCTGACAACGGCCTGTTTGGAACGCAGCGGCCGATCCCCAAGGATAGAATGTGCAGTACAAAGCTCCTGGAAGATCCCTGGCTAGAGCCGTTAGAGATAACCGCATAGCTACTGTCAAAAAGGATGGATTGCACCTGTTGCCATAACATCGATGAAGAAATCATAAACTCTAGACGAACTTTGCTTCATTATAATACCAAAACACACCTCCTGGTCAAAAGCTACCCGCCTCCAAGACTTACCACGCCTCGGAGAGACCTTCAGTGCGCCTGCGTAAAGGACATTTACATATGCTAATGATTTCCCGGAAGTTTAATGAATATGTATAACTTTTCTTGGAAATCTAATGAATATGTATCAATAAGTCTTAATATAAGGTGTATTGTTTTGGTGACAGGTGTGCGTGGTTCGTGAGAGGACTCGCCCGCGCACCCGGCCATCAATAAAGAAGTGTCTGCTTATCTACACTAAATTGGTGTTGATAAGTTCTTCATTCCGAGCTTTTCGGTAACAGTTTTGGCGACCCAGATGGGACCTCGCTGAGAGAGACCGGAGGAGTCGGGGACCGATCGGTTCCTGCCGGCACCGAGGATTTCTCGGGGATACCCATCGATCCCCGATCCATAAGGCTCTTTGCGACGTCCCCTGGATTTTGGTAAGACACTTCTTTTAAATATTAAGGATAGTGGGTTAGAGTCCCACCGGTATTGTTTGGGGTTAGAGTCCCCCCGAGTGGGTTAGAGTCCCACCGGTATCGTCTGCCTGTCAGACGCGGCGAAAGCTGCGCAAGGTTGGACAAAAGGATCCTGAAGGAAGTAGAAGCCTAGGCGTCTGCCCGTAAGACATAAGCGAAAGCTATTGCTGGGTTGGACAATTTGGGAGTGGGTTAGAGTCCCACAACTTTTGAGGATTCTGGGTTAGAGTCCCAGCTTCAAAAGCATTTTGGAAATTTTGGGTTTGAGTCCCAAATTCTAAAGAAAAAAAAAAAAAAAAAAAAAAAAAAAAAAAGAAATAAAGAAAAAAAAGAAAAAAAAAGAAAAAAAAAGTGAGATATATTGTGTACTTGGAAGTATCGTGAGTGTTGTAAGTGTGGGATGTGCAATTGAGCATGAAGTGAGTCTTGGCAACGATTGTAGTGTCTCTTATTGAAGTTAGAAGTTATAAAGTGTGAATATATTTGCTGGTTAATAATTTTGCCAGGGGATATTGGTTATGACTCTTGCTTAGGGAAGTCGGCTTTGTCTGTGCCCTGGGCAAGTAGGTGGACTCCATTACCTGGCAACAATTGTTATTTGTATTTATTTAATATTTGGTGTTTGATATATGTATTTGGTATTTGAAACTTTGTATTTGATACTTGGCATTTGATATTTGGTATTTAACATCTGATAATTGATTATTGATTTTTGATATTTGTTATATATTTAATAGATATTTAGTATTGGGTATAAACATAATGGCATTTGCCAAATTATTTAAGAGTAAGAGTATGGGAAATTTGTCCACTGATGGAAAGATACCGAAAACATCTCCGTTGGGATGTTTGTTGGCACATTAGGGTGAATCATATGATGATTTACGTAAAAATCAAATGATTGAATATTGTAATCATTGGTGGCCTCTGTATACATTAGAGGATCAGGAAAGATGACCCGTGAATGGGACACTGAATTATAACACCATTCTGCAGTTAATGTTGTTTTGTAGAAGAGAAGGGAAATGGAGTGAAGTACCTTATGTGGATTTATTTTTTTACTTAAGGCAGAGACAAGATTGGCAGAATGAGTGCAAGCTAGTTAGTAGGGACAATTTGGTAATGGCTATAACTTTTCATAATAAGAAAGAAAAGAAATGTTGTCTGGCATGTGATATTGCCCCCAAAGAGGATGAAGGGCCAGAGTTGGATATATCCCCTCCCAGGAGAGGAAGGAATTGGGGGCGAGAGCATAGGGAACAGATGGAAGAAACAGAAAGCAGTGGAATAGAGGATACAGGGGAAGGACCGTCTGAAGTTGTGATTCATACCCCCATTTCTCGAAGAACCTGACAGCAGGCACAAACAATAGCTCCCTTGAGGCAGGGAGTTGGTAACAATGGACCAGTGTATGTAAAAGTGCCCTTTTTAGTTGTGGACTTGATGGCTTGGAAGCAGGCAGCTGGAGTATATAGAGAAGATCTTGAGAGAGTTGGCAGAGTAGTGGATACTATAATTAGAACGCAGAATCCAGACTGGAGTGATTTACAGGTGATCTTGGATAATTTGTTGAATGATACAGAAAAGCAGATGGTACTAAAAACTGGCAAAGCACAGGCAGAAGTGGCAGTATTGAGTGGGACAATAGGTGGAACATTAGAACAGAATTTTCTGTCTGGGGATCCACAGTGGGATCCAAATAACGTGGAACATAGAGAAAGGCTGAGTCGGTATCAGAAATAGATTTTATATGAAGTTAAACATGCTATCTTTGAATTGGTCTAAATTATATGAGGTGAGGCAAGATAAGAATGAATCTCCCTCAGCGTTTCTGGAAAGATTGAAGGAAGCTGCCAGAAAATATACTGATTTAAGAGTAGAAACAGAGGCGGCTCAGATACAGTTGGCTTTGATTTTTATGGGGCAGTCGGCACCAGACATAAGAAAGAAACTTCAGAAGCTGGAGGGAGAGGATTCAAGGAGTTTGAATAAAATGTTGGAGACAACATGGAAAGTATATAATAACAGGGAAAAAGAAGAAAGAAAAATCAGAGAAAATAGATTACTGGCCGTAATGACAGGAACAGCAGACAGAAGACGAGGTAAAGGAAGAAGACGAGGTGGCAGTGGACGGAGAGGATTTATGAATTTTAGCAATCAGAATTTTAACACCCCCTTAGGAGTGAATCAGTGTGCTTTGTGTCGGGAGGAAGGACATTGAAGAAAAGATTGTCCTAAAAATGTGCAGTGCTCAGGAGGAAATATTCAAAAGGAAGTAACCAGAATGATGGTTTTGGATGAATGAAAAGGACCAGAGGGGAACCCAGCTGAGCCTCTGGTTATAATTAAGCTGGAAAAAAAAGAAATTAAATTCTTAATAGATACAGGAATGACATTTTCGGTATTAAATACTTGTAAAGGAAAAATTAAAACAAAAACAACAAACATAGTAGGAGCAACAGGGAAAGAAGAAAACAGACCATTCCTGCAACCTCTGGATATAAAATTTGGAAATAAAATAATTACACATGAATTTTTGTATGTACCAGAATGCCCGATACCCTTGTTAGGAAGGGATTTGTTATCTAAATTAAATGCACAAATTGTTTTTAAGGAAGGAGAACTCTTTTTGAAGATACCTGAGTCAAAAACAGGAGAAATTTTAATGATACAAGAAAAAGTGGAGGAGCAGGAAATTCCACCAGAGGTGGATTTTGCAGTGATCCCTACAGTGTGGGAAACAGATATTCCTGGTAAATCAAAATTAACAGCACCTGTAAAAAAAGAGATCTAAAAAAAAAAAAGATGCAAGAACAGTAAAAATTAAACAATACCCAATTAAACCAGAAGTTAAACAAGAGTTAAAGAAATTGATTGACAAATTTTTGAAGTATAAAATTTTGAAGGAATGTGAATCTGAATATAATACTCCTATTTTACCAGTTAGAAAACCCTCGGGAGAATACAGGTTAGTGCAAGATTTGAGAGCAGTGAATCAAATAGCCAAAGACATATATCCTGTGGTTGCAAATCCTTATACATTGTTAACAGCATTAAAGGAGACTCATCAGTGGTTTACAGTGCTTGATTTAAAAAAATGCTTTCTTTTGCACACCCTTGGAGAAGGAAAGCAGAAAGTTGTTTGCTTTCGAATGGGAAAATCCACAAACTGGACGAAAGATGTAGCTGACATGGACAAGACTAACCCAAGAATTTAAAAATAGCCTGACAATTTTTGGAAACCAGCTGGCAAAAGAGCTTAAAATCTGGAAACAGGACAAACCAAAGCCTGAACATTTACTTCTACAATATGTGGATGACATATTGATTGCTACAGAAAAAAGATCTACCTGCATACAGGTAACCATTGATGTCTTAAATTTTCTGGGACTAAATGGGTACAAGGTATCCAGGAAGAAAGCTCAAATAGCATGTCAGACTGTGATATATCTGGGCTTTGAGATTTCGAAAGGGCAGAGACAATTGAGAAAAGATCGCAAAGAAACCATCTGTAGTATACCTGAGCCAAAAAATATCCATGAACTTAGAGCGTTCTTGGGAATGGCAGGGTGGTGTCGTCTTTGGATCATGAACTACGGTCTAATAGCTAAACCGTTATATGAGGCCCAAAAGAACTCTTCCTTTGTGTGGGGTCCAAAACAGCAAAGGGCCTTTACAGAGTTAAAACGCGCTTTAATGTCTGCACCTGCTTTAGGCCTCCCTGATTTAACTAAAGATTTTCAGCTGTTCGTTCATGAAAGACAACACCTGGCACTTGGTGTGTTAACCCAGAAGATAGGGAGCTGGAAATGACCAGTTGGCTATTTCTCCAAACAACTGGACACAGTGAGTAAAGGGTGGCCAAATTGTCTTAGAGCAGTGGCTGCAACAGTGATGATTATACAAGAACCTCGGAAATTGACTTTGGGAAAAACAATAACAGTCTATGTCCCACACATGGTGAAAACTGTTCTAGAACAAAAGGGGGGATACTAGCTATCTCCGAGCAGAATGATGAAGTACCAAGTAATATTAACAAGATGATGTAATTTTAAAAGCAACTAACCTGGCAAATCCAGCTGTGTTTTTAAGTTCCATACAGGAAGAAGGACAATTGGAACATGATTGCCTGGCTGCTATTGAGTATGTTTATTCCAGTCGTGAAGATTTGAAGGATGTACCATTGGAGCGACCGGACTGGGACCTGTATACAGATGGTAACAGCTTTGTAGAACAAGGAGTTCGATACACTGGATATGTGGTAACAACAGACACCACAGTTATAGAAGCAGAAGCATTGCCAAGTACCACCTCAGCTCAGAAAGCGGAACTTATTGCTTTGATTTGAGCTTTAGAACTAAGCGAGGAGAAGAAAGTAAATATTTGGACAAATTCAAAGTATGCTTTTGGAGTGGTACATGTCCATGCAGCATTGTAGAAAGAAAGAAGATTATTGTCCTCCCAGGGATCAAATATTAAACACCAAGATGAAATTTTACAATTATTACAAACAGTTCAGAAACCAGATCAGGTAGCAATCATACACTGTAAAACACATCAAATTAGAAACACAAAGGAAATCACTGGAAATAATTTAGCCGACCAAACAGCAAGAAAGGTAACAAAAGAACGAGCATTGCAAATAGCATTAATTCCCTCCAAAACAGTAACTCTCCCTAGGGAAAAACGAAAATACTCAGAGGAGGATGATAAGCTAGGTCAATTATTAAATGCTAAGAAAAACCTAGCCGGATGGTGGGTAACACCTAAAGGACAGGTAGTAGTTCCACCCTTTTGATGAGAGAAATAATTCAAACAAAGCATCAGGAGTGTCACTGGAGAACAAAGGCCTTAATAACTTCCTTACAAAAATAAGTGGTATCACTCAGAATGTTAGGAATAGCTAAAATAATAACTGCAAAATGTGAAGTATGTTTGAAAAATAATCCAATAATCAAGAAAAAGGTTCAAATAGGTCGAATAAAATCTGGTACAGAGCCTGGAGATTATTGGCAAGTAGATTTTTCAGAGCTACCTAGACAGAATGGGTATCGGTACATCCTGGTGGGAGTTGATACTTTTACAGGATGGCCAGAAACTTTTCCCTGTCATTCCACACGAACAAAGAAAGTAGTAAAATGGTTACTACGAAAAATAATTCCAAGGTTTAAAGTTCCTATTAGAATTTCTTCTGACAGAGGTCCACACTTTGTTGCAGAAGTGGTCCAAAATGTTAACAAAATTCTGGGTATCACATGGGATTTGCATACCCCATGGAGGCCACAATCCAGTGGGAAAATAGAAAGAATGAATCAAACCTTTAAAAGACAAATAAGCAAAATTTGTCAAGAGACTAATTTAAAATGACCTCAAACACTTCCATTGACATTATTACGAATCAGAATACAGCCAAAGAGTGGAACCTCAGTCAGTCCTTATGAATTATTGTATGGGAAACCTTATGAATCTCCAGAACCAAACCCGAACATGCAGGTAAAAGGAAAACAAGATGTGTATAACTATTTGCTTTCCTTAGAAAAAACTTTGACTGCAATTCGAAGAACAGTGGTATAGAATAGACCATTATCCCTGGAAGTTTCGGTGCATAACTTACAACCAGGAGACTATGTCTATGTGAAAACGTGGACTTCCGAACCCTGCAGGAACATTGAAAAAGACCCTTCCAGATACTGCTAACCACCTTCACAGCTATTAGAATTGCAAAATCAGATGTTTGGATACACTACATTCAAACGAAGAAAACACCTACTCCATGAAAAATTATTAGCCGGGATCCAAAGACTTTAAAACTGACTCTGAAACATGTCTAATTTTTCATATCTGTTTGTGTTTGTTCTTTTTATATTAGTTCAGCAGATAATGATAGTGGAAACCCGGACTGATTTGATAATCAGGAACAAAAGACAAGTAGAAACAAAACGATTGACATTCCTGAAAAAAATGTCCGAAGAAAATTTAATATTAAGATTGATTAAAGGATTTGCCAGCTTACAAAATGTTACCCAAATTACTGCTTGTTTACCGATACCAAGAGCAGTGAAAGAATCTATTCCTTGGAGTATTTTAACTATAAATTTAACTACCCTAGAACTTAAAAACAAAACCACCTATTACAAACAAAGACCAGTGACTAAATACAACCTGGCCATCAGTAGACGACAGGGACAGTTCATTATAAAAAAAAGAAAATTTAGTATCTTAGTGAAGATGTAAAAAAATTTATTATTATAATACTAAAGACCCAGCAATCGAAAGAATTCCTCCTTTAGCTACAGCCTTAAAATATAGCTGCTTGTTTAGAACATTCAAAAATGATCTCAAATTAACTGAAACTATTCGAGAAATATGTCAGAAGATTGGTTAGGAAAAATTTTTAGTAGATTGAGATGAAATCTGAGCTCTTGGTTACAGTCTATAATCAAAACTTTGTTTCTGTTACTAATTGTCTTTTTGATGATCATGCTACTATATGCTTGTCTGAAGAGACAATTTATCAATAGAATTGTAATAAATCGCATGATCATGAGAAAAGTTCCAATTGTTCCACCAGAATACAGTCCACCACCAGTATATGCCGAAACAAATATTGACTCTCAGAATAATAATAAATAAATATTAGATAGATGATGTGAAAGTATTGAAATAATTTTCAACACTTTCAAAGGGGGGAAATGTTACTGATTTGTCATTAATTTGTTATTAGTTAGAATTAATCATATTTAGTTTTAATATTTTAGCAAAATCATATGTATGTTGTATTTTATATATTTAACCACCAACCAGTGTCTGCTGTAAAATCCCCTGTATAGCCCCGTATCAAGGCCGGAGAAATTGGCTAAAATCATCTAGTAGGAACATTTAGAACTTAAATAACAAGATAAAGAAATACCTGACAACGGGGTGGTGTAAGAGTTGTCAGTACGTTACCTGACAACGGCCTGTTTGGAACGCAGCGGCCGATCCCCAAGGATAGAATGTGCAGTACAAAGCTCCTGGAAGATCCCTGGCTAGAGCCGTTAGAGATAACCGCATAGCTACTGTCAAAAAGGATGGATTGCACCTGTTGCCATAACATCGATGAAGAAATCATAAACTCTAGACGAACTTTGCTTCATTATAATACCAAAACACACCTCCTGGTCAAAAGCTACCCGCCTCCAAGACTTACCACGCCTCGGAGAGACCTTCAGTGCGCCTGCGTAAAGGACATTTACATATGCTAATGATTTCCCGGAAGTTTAATGAATATGTATAACTTTTCTTGGAAATCTAATGAATATGTATCAATAAGTCTTAATATAAGGTGTATTGTTTTGGTGACAGGTGTGCGTGGTTCGTGAGAGGACTCGCCCGCGCACCCGGCCGTCAATAAAGAAGTGTCTGCTTATCTACACTAAATTGGTGTTGATAAGTTCTTCATTCCGAGCTTTTCGGTAACACCAAGAACCTCTTTTGACAAAACATCAATTGCATATTGTTTTGTAAAATTGTATATATAGAAGGCATTTTTGAGTTATCCTTCACCATTCACTGCGATGGTGGCCCAACTCTGAGTTGTTAATAAAGCAAACCTAGAGAAACCCATGACTGAAAATTCTTTAACAACTCTGCATAACAATGAACCCTGCATAGCAAGGAACCAGAGGTGAAAAGAAGCCCATTAACACAGATCAGCACAGGACATCAGCAACAGGATGGGGAGGGCATGCAGGAGGGTGCACAGTTGAGTGTTCTGGATATGCTGTTCTGATATGCTGAGCAGGGCAGCTCACCATATATGGCCAAAGATCAAACAATGGTCATGTCTGCAGGGAAGGGGAAGTTACTCCCCAAACGACCCCCAAGCCCACCGACCCATTTCCCAAAGGTTCTGAAAGCACAAACCGTGCATGACACCTAATTAGCCTAATGAGTTTGAGTGCCTGCCTGAAGGAGGGACAAGGAGATGATAAAAGGACACAAACTGAAGCCCCACACACGCGTTCCCACCGGAACTGTATCTCTAGGCTGACTGGACCAACGCTGGACCCAGGACCGGTGAAATCTTTCTCTTTTCCTTTTTCTCTCTCTGTCTTGCTCTCTCTTTCTCTTTCCTTTCTCATAATCCCTACACGTCATCCCTTTAGACATAAAACTGTTGACCAAGTCTGGAACTAGGAGTGGGTCCAGCCGCCCCTAGGCTCTTCTGTGAGGAGGAGTCTAGAAAGCAAGGGGGTCTGCTCTGAACCTCCTGTCTCAATGGGAGGGCTCTCCTTCTTCCCTGAACTGATGTATATGGTTACCATGGGTTACGTGGTTTACTGAGATAGTTTCACGCAAATTCCTCTTGAGAGAAACCCCTGCCACCTACTGTTATGCCTTCCAAGTTCAGTTTGCTTCTGCCATGAATAAAAGGTTTAACTGATCGTTTGGTGTCGCTTCACCTTAATTTAGCCCAAGGGAATTCCAAACTCACCACAACCCCTCCCTGGTCTGTCCAGCACCGGTTGTGACACCTGGAAATATTTAAGGGTGTGAGCTGTATGAAGAGAACTTGCACAAAACCAAGTGAAAGGGTTTGTTTAGGGAGTGGGAGCAGGCTGTAGTGACATTTGAAGGGATCTGAGTTAAATCTCATTGTGTATCTAAGACCTACAGCCTGGACAGCTGGTAAACTAAGGGGCTGATTTTGGGGCTGTTTTTATCAAGTTATAAACATGAAATAGGGTAACTGAGACAAAGTAGAAAGCTATAAAGCAAGTAGATAAACCTATCATCCAGATTACAGGCTCAGTCTGTGCAAGCTGTTTCTCAGACTCTGGAGAGGATTTTTGTGTATTAGTCCTGAGAATTTACTGAATATAGGGCCAAGGGTTTACTCCTGAAGTGTTTGCCTGGAATTTTTCTCCTGAAGGTGTTAGTTTTAAGTGCTCCACAGGATTAAATTTCTTAAGTTCTCAGAGCTGTGAATTTTACAAAACTTCTGAATGTCTATTAAGGCTTTTGTAAAACTGAAACATGCTCAGTATTATATGTTATAGACGCTCGTGACAAATTGGAGGAGCCAATTTGTATTAAATAAAAGATCAAATTTATTAGCAAGCGATAAAAGAGCAAAACAGCGCTGGGCGGCCGGGGAGACAGTGCTCCGCCACAAGCTTGCACCCAAACAGGGGAAGAGCCTCTTTATTTATACAGTCTTTTTAGTCCCTGTTACGTGATGGCTGGCTGGTATCTTCTGTATCTTGTGCCATCAGGTGTTAAGTGGTCGTAATTTGCCTTCTGGTGGTTGTTGGGATGAAGGCCGAAGTCTTCCTCAGCTGTTCTTTAGGTGACTCAAGTCCCATTCATGCTCTGTAAACGTCTCTCTACATATGCTAATCATCGGTACTCATGGTCTTAGATAAGTGAAGAATATCCCTACCTCCACATGCGATTTCATGAACAAAGTTAACCCGTTCATTACATTATACAAATAGAATCATAATCCCTTGTGTTCTCCTTAGTCTTAGCTATTTGTACATAGAAAATAAGTCGATTTTCATTCTAAAAATCCAAAAATGTGTTTCCATTTGTACTGCAGTTTTGAATTTAGAACGTAATCCATGTGCACAATACAAATATTACCTGGTTTTGTTTAGATGAAACCTCTTATATTTTACTACAAAGTGGGAGTGCATACTTTTCTTCTCCCTAGGTGATATGGACGTGCACAACAAATAACTTTTCTGTAATGTTAATTTTGAATGTTCACCTGCTGTAGAATGTGTAATTTACTTCCTCGGGACATGTCAATAGTGCTCCTGAGAAGACATCAGTAATTTTATGTACCTTTAGAGATTCATGAGAATGCTACGCAGCATTTTATTGCCCATCTACTCCTAGTCTTTTTTTTTTTTTTTTTCCTGGTAACCTTTAGTGATTAATGCAAGTCTTAATTTGCATGCTCACTTTTATGCTCGTTACAGTGCGTTATGTGCCAGTAGGAGTCTTAAAGTTCAATGAAAATCTCTAATGAGAATGCAAATGAGTGCTGATGAAAATATGCAAGGGTCTTAAGGTAGGAAATGTCCAGCTATCTTGCAAGATTCCTTTCAGACAAAGTAGCATTACAATGAGTACAGAATGCAGGAAGCGCCATTCAGATAAAATTATGTGGTGGGTTGACCCTGGCTGGGCACCAGGTGCCCACCAAAGCCGCTGTATCACTCCCCCTCCTCAGCTGGACTGGGGGGAGAATATATAACAAAAGGCTCGTCGGTCGAGATAAGGACAGTTTAATAAAGTGAAAGCAAAGGTCGCGCGCGAAAGCAAAGAAAACAAATGATGTTATTCTCTACTTCCCATCAGCAGGCGATGTCTAGCCACTTCCTGGGAAGCAGGGCTTCAGTACACGTAGTGGTTGCTCCAGAAGACAAAAATGCCCCCCCTTCCATCTCCCTTTACTTAGCTTTTATAGCTGAGCTGATATCATATGGTATGGAATATCTTTTTGGTTAGTTTAGGTCAGCTGTCCTGGCTATGTCCCCTCCCAAGATCTTGCCCAGCCCCAGCCTGCTGTTGAGGGGGGCAAAATGTTGGAGAGACAGCCTTGATGCTGTGCCAGCTCTGCTCAGCAGTAGCCAAAACACTGGTGTGTTACCAACACCTCTCTAGCTACTGATGCAGAGCACAGCACTATGAGGGCTGCTATGGGGAGAATTAACTCCATCTCAGCCAGACCCAATACAACAGCTGTTCAATTCCCTCCGTCTCCAAGACAGCTATACCAAAGGCCCAACAGTACCCCTTTGGGTCCTTAAAATACCCTCTCCTGAGATAGTCTATGCCAAGGATGCACGGGGCCTCTGGGCCAGTCACAATGGAGTGTTTATGCCACACATTCCCAGTGGAATTCCAATACGGTTAGCTGTTAGGATCCCCCTGTCACTCCAGAATTACAGATGGGTTCTGCCCCTTGATAGCTTGATGGCACTAGGATACATTGTGCACTGGTGTCTACTAGACCCTTATACTCCTGTGGGTCTGATGTGCCAGGCCATCGAATCCACACAGTGCAGTAAACCTGGTTGTCCCTTTCCTCCACCTGGCTGGAGGCAGGGCCCCTCTAATTTTGTCAGAATATTTGTTACTCACTTTTTGTAAACATGAATCAGAAGTCCCTTCATGAGAATCACAAGTGAGATCAGCCCTTCTACTGTCTGGGGAAGTGTCCATTGGAAACTGGAGTGGCATTTTTCTAGGAAGACTCCCTTTTTGTGGTTGTTTTTCCTTGCAACTCATGTACCCGTGCATCTAGGATTGAGGTAGGTTTTCCATCCCACTTCCTCATGTCCTCTCCGTGGTCACACAGGTAAAACCACTGGGTACCCCGTGGCATGTACCTTCTGTATTGTCTCTCTTGAGCAGAGGAACGCTTACTCCTAACAGCTGAGATATGGGCCCATACAGGTGGGTGGCAGAACTTATCCTCGAATCGCTGGATCTCTTGGGACATTTTCTCAGCTAGCATGTCTGGCAGTTTCTCCAGAGCTGAAATACAGGCCCGTAGGGAGGAAGAGAGACTTCCTTCATATTGCCGGAGTTGGACAGCCACTTCATCCACCGTTTGTCCATAGCCTTCTTTCCAGAACAGTACTGCCAGTGAGTTGGTGTGCGATGGTGGTACACTTTGTAGAAACTTCTGCCATATGGGTTGTGTGCATTGGACTTCATCTGAATCTGTGGGTTACTGCTCATTTTCCGGATCATTATAAATCGCCTCCAACACAGCTAATTCCCTCAGGTACTGGATACCTCTCTCCATGGTGGTCCACTTGCCTGGTTGACATAGAACATCTTCCTTGAAGGGGTATCTTTCCTTCACGCCTGACAGAAGTCGCCTCCAGAGGCTGAGGACTTGTGCCCTTTTTCCAATCACTTTGTCAATGCCCCCTTCCCTAGAAAGGGATCCCAGCTGTTTGGCTTCCCTATCCTCTAATTCCAAACTACTGGCCCCATTATCCCAGCATTGGAGCAGGCAGGTAACAATGTGCTCACCTGGATGGTGGCTGAAATCCTTTTGCATATCTTGCAGCTCGCTCAGGGATAGGGATCAGGTGATTACCTCTGGTTCTGCCTCTTCCTCCTTTTCTCGTGATGACCCTGGTTCACCTTCATCCCTCACTAAGCAAACTGATTTCTTTGTGCATTTCTTCTTCTGTATAGGGGTGACTGATACCGGCACAGGTTCGTTCTCTGGTTCAGCTCCAGTGTCTGTCACCGGGGTTGGGGTAGCCACAGTGCTTGTCGGTCTGTTTCCCCTCCCTTCCCCCTGAGGGTGCTGCATAATATCGAGCAGTGTTTGGTAGATACTGGCCAGGGCCCAGCACAGTGCAGTAAATTGTGCCTCTTTGGAATAGCCACAATATTTTCCTTTCAAATACTCTTTCACTTCATCAGGGTCCTGTAGTTGTTCAGGAGTAAAGTTCCAAACCGTTGGAGGTAAGAAGTTCTCTAGGTACCTGCCCATATTCTCCCACGTGCCATGCCACCCATGACTATCCAGCTTTGGGGCAGATCTCTGGGTGGTATTCTTAAAAAATTTCTGTGTATCCCTAAACAATACCTGAAACACATTCAGGAGACCTAGCAATAAGAACTATGCTGGCTTAAACATCCCAAGGATATTCAAAATTCTCAAAAGCTGTTGTAATTAGCCAGAAGGAGAAAGGGGAGGTGAAAGAGTGGGATTCAGTATCACCCCTGTCTTCCCCACAGATTGGGTGCGATTACTTCCCCATAGATTGGGTCCCAAGAGAAAGCACCCAAGGTACAGGCATGACAACAATGCTGCATACAAATACCAGCTTAACCTCATGACCAGTGATGTAATCATATCATAAGTCGATATTACCCAGTAGAGCAAAATGATAGTCCTGATCCCTCTCCCAGAGATGATAAACATCACCGCAGGGAATACATAGTGTATATAAGGATTTGCATAACACTACCATGTGAACAAATAAACCAACATTGTGACCAGCAACTATTTAACTAATATAAGAAATGTGTATAACAAATTTTATTTTAACATGCTCTGGTCAGATCTGTCATTATCTCAACCCTTTGGGCCCCACGTTGGGCGCCAAAAAGGACTGTCATGGTTTAGGCCCAGCTGGCAACTAAGCACCACACGGTGCTCGCTCACTCCTCCCCCCCAGTGGAATGGGGAGGAGAATCAGAAGAAAAAGGTAAAAACTCATGGGTTGAGATAAGGACAGTTTAATAGGACAACACAAGGAGAGAAGAAGTAATAATAACAATAATACTAATAAAAGAATATATGAAGCGAGTGATGCACAATGCAATTGCTCACCACCCAGAACCCGATGCCCAGGCTGTTCCCAATCTGCATTCCCTCCTCCCCCCCCACCCCCTGCCAGCTCCCCCAGGTTATATACTGAGCATGACATATGATATCGAATATCCCCTTGGCTAGTTTGGGTCAGCTATCCTGGCTGTGTTCCCCCCCCCCAGCTTCTTGTGACAATTAACTCTATCCCAGCCGAACCCAGGACACTCCTATAAAACAACTGCTATATCATATCCCAAGACAACTTTTGTTAATAACTTCTGACACCATGAATGCTTAGCAGGTAAACTAATTTGCATGTAAAGTGATAAATTATTAAATCCGCTTCCACAAAATAGCATTTGATTAAAAATATTTTAATATCTGTAGCCTTTAAAACATTTCCATTAATTTAAAACTGTAAGCTCTCTAGACAAGGACATATTTCCTATTTGCCCAAAAACATGCTACATACATCTAGTTTCCCATATACATAATAAAGAAATGTAATGGTCTCCTTAATTATTCATCACTTGATAAATTGGTTAAAATATAATTTACAGCTGTACAGGAATAAAGGTAATGACAAATTTTCCTCAGCCAACCATATAGGACCATACACAATATAAGTAAAGGGACAGATGACAGAATGCTACAGTAATGCAAAAATATACATATACAAGCTCAGATTCTCACCTGTTATAAAGCACTATGTGTATATGTACGTGTATGCACACATGCATGCTTACACTGGGTGCAGATGTGATCCAAAATTCTCTATCAAAATGGACCCCCTGATTACCATAAGAACAGAATATGTTTAAACACAAGATAAGAAGCAACTTGATCTGGATTTATTTGCAAAGTTATCACCCTCATCATAACTGAGTTGAGAATGAAACTTGGCATATTTCAAGCTGTAATAAAATCAAAAGACAACCGTTTCCAGTATCCCAGAAGCTGGCTTTCAAAACCCAAGGCATCCAACCACTAACATGCCTTATGTTACTGATCAGATTAGAAATAACCAAGGTGATGAGCAGCATTCTCGGGTTATGATTAACCCAGCACACAGAAGTCCTGCTCTAAGTGACTTCCTCCAAAAAATTGGAAAAAAGGGGATAGGGTGGGGGCAGGGAGGAAAGAAACTGTAAGTATGTGAAACACTAAACACTGAGCAAGTTGTCTTGTGAAGTCATTGGATTATTCTTCCATAAGAAAAATTAGAATCTAAAGATAAAGAGATGTAAAGCAATTTCTTCTGTGAGAAAATGAAAGCTTTATAATGGAAACAAAAAAAGAGATCAGTTAGGTGTTTGTGGAAGAATGGCCTGATTCCAAAACATTATCAAGTCTTAAGAACACCATCAACAGACTTAGCTGGTATCATGACCTAGCTACCTTGACCAGTGTAAGGAAGGACAACTCACATTCATTCTCACTTAAGAGTGACTGACATGTCATGGTGATTCTGAATGACATTTTGTTGGCCTACACTATTCACCAAGCCATTGGTTCCCAAAATATGGTCATCAGTAAGATGTGTCCAGCTGATTTGTGAAGCCGTATTTGAGATTTGTTATACAGGGTTTCAACATGAAATATGGTCACAAATATTCCTTCCTTCCATAGCTGTCAAACAGCAGTTTACCATATCAGCATTAGCATCAAAAAGGGAATATAATGCAAAATAGCAGCCAGTAAAGTTTATGTAGCTAAAGCACTAAAGCCAATCAGTCCTACAAATAGAGACCAAACAGTATTCTATATGTACTTCACTAGTATAATTATACTTATATTGTGGTATAAAGCTTTGTGATATAAGGGTTTCAAATTAGGAGAAAAGTAGATCATAGATATCACCCTACACTAATACAGAAAAAAAATTCAGCTGCACTGTCACTTATTTAAAATGTGACTGCAGCATTATTTTCAAAATATTAGCAAGAATTTTTAACATACATATATTTGAAGTAGCTTTTCTTATACAGGAAAAGAATTTAGAGATTACTTGAAAGAAAAGATAACTACTTTTCAAATTCCTAGTATATCACTTCTGCTCTGATAAGGTCAATGCACAGCCCTGCAGGTAAAGTACCTAGCTGCTAAATTATTTTTCAGATCTGTTACTTCATGAAACTGAAGGTATAAGCAGTCCTGTAACTCTGAATGCACCATTATTCCAAATAATCTTTCATTCTCCATAAATTGCTTTTTCTGGAAGACAAAATATTTAGAACACTATTGATCCACAGTTTTCTCACCTGTGGAGACTCCTTGCTCCCTATTTTGAAACAGAACTAACACCTCCAGTGCCAGGAGGAGCTTTATTGCACCAATTCCAAAACCAGGGTGGCCCATGTTCTCTGGGACAGGTTCATCTTAGCACAATTATCAAGGTAATCTGGCTCATGGAAATGATAGGACAAAAGATGTGCAACACTGCAACACTCCCCATCTTCAAGTATCACGAGGTGATAATTTCAACAATAAAAGTTGTATGTATACACTTAGTATGAGCCAGAGCTACTTAAAAGGAGATCAGTCCCAGCTTAGGCAGAACAACTGCTGAAGTATCCCTTCTGCACAAATAACTAGGATGATGAGGGAGGAGAAAAAATAAAAAATAAAAAATGAAAAAAATCACACTTAATACTTCCCTGAATGCTAATGCGAAGAGAAGTGTGTTGTGATTTGTTTTAGGTCCTAAAAAGCTTTGAGGATAAATTTAACTTAATTTTCTTCCATTCATGGGTGTATTATAGTCCTTATTATCTCTACAACCTCAGCAGCAAGTGGGGAAAAGAGGCAGAGAGAAATTGTTGAAAAGCTGCAAGTTGTGTGGGAGTTCATTTCAATGAGTTGTGGCTTGTAAATATTAGCTGACAAGCTTCCCCAGGTCATCTTAACACACGAGCAGGCAGGACAACTTTTCACAAACCAGTATATTTCAGAAGATCTCAGTGACCAAATCCTTGGCTAGAGCATGCCAATGTAGCTTCACTGAATTCGGCACAGCTATTCCTACTGATGCAAGTCAAGTATCTGCCCCTGTGGGTGTCAGTTTGAATCTTCTGTAGTAATCCATGCCTCATCTACTCACTCATTCTTAGCTGGCACTTAGCAACTTGGAATACAAATCCAGGGCAAGTAGTGTATGTGCGTGCATCTGTATATACAGATCAACAGTCAAACTCGTTCCACTCTTCACAAACCCATCAGCATGACAGACTGTGGGATATTTCCCTGCTTCATTCCATTAGAAACCACTTACGGAAAAAGTCGTGGCTGCAACTCCCCCATCTCATTGGCATTGTAAAATGTTGATGCAATTTGTTTTCCTGTACTGATGAATATGCTGGCAATTGGATTTGAAACCTGCATTTTAATGTCAACTACCATGAAAAAAAGCTTGCATTAATACATAGAGGACCTGTTTTAAAAATTCACAGCAGTAATTTCAGAATTCTTTTAATTAAAGAAACTCTTGAATAGCCACGACCATCTTAAAGACTCTAACTTCATGTAGATAAAAGAAACAACTAAAGAAGGTTGGAGTTTATATTTGCATTTATTTTTTCTTTTTCCTAAGTGTTAGATATCTAGTCTGTGTATAATTTCATCAATTAGGCAAGCAACATACTAAATTCTCCCCCAAAAGTGACAAATTACTGGACAGATGAGTCCACTATAAACGAATTATTGTAGTTTAATTACAACTGAAAATTTAAAGACACTTCATCTCTCAACTCAATGGTGGGTAGATCCTTTCTTTTTTTTTCTTATCCAAGCTGCAAAAGAAATAAAAATCAAATGGATTATTTCAAAGATCACAGATAGTATTAAAACTCAAAATTATGAATTCGTAACAGAAAGCAAACATTTATATAAAATTTAGACTAGAATTTGCCTCAACCTGGCAAGCCATAATATCATTTCCCCAAAGTATAAAGTCCCAAGATGTTATTTCCTGTGTCAATACTCTCAGTCTTCAGAGAAGGGGGGGATCATCTCTGTTAGGAGAGCTTGGGCACAGTTTACATACCACCCAGGCTTCCAAAACAGGGCTTAAGCAGGGCTCACAGCCCAGGCCTGTTGTTGAGCTTGCTATACAAAGCTGAGCTTCACCCTGAGAAAATGACAAGATGACTGCTGGAAAGTATGAAAAGCCTTAGACCGCTCTGGAGAAAAAGGATTCCTGTGTATACCCCAGGCATTGTTAAAACCAAACCCCTCTTATTTATGTTAGTGCCAGCTAGATTTCCTTTATAGGGATGGAAGATACAGCCCCAAACCTGAGTAAGGGGCTGCAGAGCCCTGACTGCACCATATTGTAAGGCTGTGTGGGATTACCCACTGTATCGAGGGAAGGCTCCTTCCATCTCAGTCAATTCATGCTGGAAAGGACAGCGGAGGAATGAAAGCAGTGGCAACAATTGTCCTGTGGCTCAGGTTTTCCATGATGAACCAAAATCAATAGACTTAGGCCCACTCCCACCACAAACACTGATGGTTAGCATGGGAGTGACCGGAGGTAGCAATCCAAAGGGACCCCATTGCAGATGGAGAAGCATCACTCCATTGGGTCTCGCTTCATTCAGTCAATGAATTATTAGAGATAACTCCAACTCTATTACAGGTATTATTAGACAAATAAATTCCCTGACTGTGAACAAGGCAATATCCATCACTCTAAAAGTATCACTACCATAGCATTTTTTCATAGCTTTTCAATCCACACAATTGGTAGGTTCCAGGTTGCATATTTTGTAGACATTTGTCTTTTCTGCTCATATTTTTCAAATGAATGATTAGCAGAATGCAAGTGGCCAGTAATGAACAGAAGGACAAACATAAGGAAAGCCAGTTCCAAGTGCCGAGATATGGCAAAATGTTCTTTTGTATGTTTGGATAATTAAGACGTTTGTTACTGTGCTTGAAAATTAGAGCAAAAATGACATTTTCTTTATCACCCAGTCAAATTCCTGGTCTGACCTGTAGCTATCTATAAAGTTTCAGAAATGCTTTAAGAAGGAACTATTCCAAATTTTAATTTTCTAATACTATTTGTGCTGTATTTTGAGGGGAACTAGGGAATGAGTTAGACAGCAAGTCCAAAACACTAAAAGCTGCACAGAGTAATAATTTCACCTCACCACTGAAAATGCAATTACACATGGGGTGAAACACTAACACCACTATGCTTCAGCAACATTATGAAACTGGCTTTAGGAGGAATAGTTTCCAATTAACATAAGATTGGAATTAAGGGAGGCAAAATGGCATTACATAGCTTGGAATTTAGCCATGATGGCAAGGCCAACAGCCGTAACTCAAGGATAATGGTAAAATACCTCTAATGGTATGAAGCAAGGTCTTACTTTTGTTTCTTGTCTATCAGATAACACTTTCTGAAGATGTGTTACTTTAAATACCATTCTCAAACATCTTTTCTTAAAAGCAGTCCCTGCCAGCTCTTCTTAGAGGTATTTTGGTCCTAACAAAGATTAGACTCAAAGTTGCCATTGTGGAAAAGCAACTGAACACTGAACAGTCAACATCACCCTTTCTGCAAAACTTTAATGTTACCAGAGAGAAAAACAGTCCATTAAGATAATCCAAAATACAACTAAATGACTTTCTATTAAATCTACAGAGTTAGAACACATTTTGCATATACCTGTAGCATTTTCAAACACTTAAATTTTATGAGGATTTCCAAATGCAAAATCTGGCAAGACCAGAGCCTAAACTGGCATGACTGAGACTGGCACTTCTCAGCTGGCACCCTTGCAGACACCCTTTGTAAAAGGATCAACAATGGTATTTGAGAAAATCAGAGCACACAAGCCTTTCCTCCTGACAGAAGTCATCTTTGTCCGTACTTAGCAACAGTTCCAATAGCATCCAGAAAAGCAATAAAGTGGTAGAGATATCAGGCATAGTGAAGTATGTATACTGGACACTAACCAATAAAAGATACAGCTGGAGAAAAAAAGGAAAAGAAGTAGTTTAAAATGTTTGGTAAAAATTAAGTTTTAAACCTTCAAAATTTAAGGGATTACTTTCAACAAAGTATCATCTTCTGCCTTGCCATGCCTTGCTTCTGTCACATGGAAGTAGTTACAGTACCACTGGTTTCAATTCCACAACCCTCAGCACCTAAAAATTGCTTCATTTTGTTGAAATTGCCAGTAATTTCTTAAAATGCCAGCCATATTTTAACTTCAACTGATTACAGTTAGTGATTCTTAAAGAAAAAATCTTAAAATTTGAAAACCTACAAAAATTAATCTGCAGTTAGAAACTACTGCTGAAAGATAACCATTACAATAGATTTTCTTTCAATAGCAGATGGGACTTTCAGGCAGATATTTGATTAATGATTTTCAGATTAATGGAATACTTCTATTAAAAGATTTTATCATTTAATTATCTGACTCAGTTTAACAAGCCACAGACAGAACAGTGAAGGGTAACACAATGACGTGTCCTGTGAACAGAAGCTGTGAAGCAAGGAGTGTTATGTAACACATTTTAATTCATTAATAGATCTCAATTAGTACCAACACTCAAAAGCAACAATCCTCAATTTAGAAATCGTATCAAACATTCCATTATCAGACTGTATCTAAATACACAATGCATACGGTTATAACATTATGCTATTTTTCTTTCAAGCTATAATGAGCATTTGAATACATGTTTTTATAGGAGCTATCAACCTTCCTACTTTCTAATACGTCAGGACTAAAAATCTTTTTCAGTTTAATCCTAAATAAAACTTGCTGACTCGAAGATTGGATACCATATTCCAAATTACTACAGGTAAATTCATTTTAACATTTCTCATGAGCTGCATTAGAAAATCATTACTTGATGAAAGATTCCTTCACTGCATTGTAGCCAAGGGAGAAATACAGTAACAAGATTTACTAAAATCTCTTTATAGCCATAAGATGAAGTTAGTTAGCTTTAATATATAATATTCCCTCTGTGCAAATCCATTTCTGAAATATTCTCCATAAAGGACAGCTCAAGATACATTTCAAGATTAAAAGCAAAGAAAACATCATCTGAATTGAGTATATTTTAGTATATTGTACTTTAGCTTCTAATAGTTTTATCAGTCTTTCAAAAGCAACACATTTTTTCTAAACATTCATCATCACCTCAGTCTTTGGGGAGAAGAATGGATGTACTCTAATGTATATAATCCCCACCAGTTTTCAGGTGGTTCCCTTTCAGACAGAAAACTAAAAAAACCTTTCAAATTTTTCTAAAGGTATCAACAATATTTTGAGCACCCAACACATGGTTCAAAAACACTGGACACCAACTCCTCAACTTAAGCATAAAAGAAATCCACGGTAACAATTAAAAGAAAAATGAATGTATAAAAAAATATAACCAGTGATTTCTTACTGATTTAGCACCAATTTCAACAAATCCAACTGAATGATATCTTAAAATTGCACTGCATTACACTTTTAGTCAATGCAGCTTTAAATTACTGAACAGATTTATACCACAGTTAAATACTTGTTGATGGAAACAAGGCAGGTAGGTGCTTTATTAGATGTTATTTGAACACCATATGCATGTACACACACACTTAACTAAAAAGCGTTCAGTGACAGTTATAGCTGGAAAAGATTTCCACATGAACACTCCTGTTCCCTATGCTAACAAAACAAAATGCCCTCACCATTGTCAGCCAAGATGCTTTAAACCTGGTAGAGAAGATAACATGTACTGACTGCAACCAAAACATGCTTCCCTACCTCCCAGCCCCACAATGGTTTGGCAGAATGAATCAATTGCCTCCATTTCAAACTAATTATGCTGCTGCTTCTAATTTGTATTGGGTCTGGCTGAGATGGAGTTAATTCTCCCCATAGCAGCCCTCATAGTGCTGTGCTCTGCATTGGTAGCTAGAAAGGTGTTGATAACACACCGGTGTTTTGGCTACTGCTGAGCAGAGATGGCACAGCATCAAGGCTGTCTCTCCAACATTTTTGCCCCCCCTCAACCGCAGGCTGGGGCTGGGCAAGATCTTGGGAGGGGACATAGCCAGGACAGCTGACCTAAACTAACCAAACAGATATTCCATACCATATGATATCAGCTCAGCTATAAAAGCTAAGTAAAGGGAGACGGAAGGGGGGCATTTTTGTCTTCTGGAGCAACCACTATGCATATTGAAGCCCTGCTTCCCAGGAAGTGGCCAGACATCACCTGCTGATGGGAAGTAGAGAATAACATCATTTGCTTTTGTTTGCTTTTGCGTGCAACCTTTGCTTTCATTTTATTAAACTGTCCTTATCTCAACCCACTAGCCTTTTGTTATATATTCTCCCCCCTGTCCAGCTGAGGAGGGGGAGTGATAGAGCGGCTTTGGTGGGCACCTGGAGCCCAGCCAGGGTCAACCCAGCACAGTCCTTTTGGTGCTCAACATGGGGCACGACACTGGCAGTTTTGCATTAAACGTGCTATAGCTAGTTATTTAGTGGCAAGCTCCTGTGCAGGTCACGGAGCTTGTTGGCTGCCTGCTTATCTCTATCTTGCTGAGTTTGGGAACACGGTAATGCAAAAAATGGCTAAGTGCTTTGCCCTGGCACTGATGGCTTTGCTGTGTTGTGTGAACTATCTTGTGGAGGAGATGAGGGAACACATCTCCCTCTCCCTACTGGGCATTGATGTGAATGGTTTTATTATGCAGGCTCCCGAGGTCCTTGTTCACCCTTATGTGAGCTGTTCAATACTAATAATTAATACTGGTGGTATATTATGGGTATTGTGGAATCTGGTCTCGTCCTGGTATAAGAGAAGACAAGTTTTGGGTGAGGCAATACTGAAATGTGCCCTCAAGCAGCCGGTCCCTGGGTGGCAGGGTATATGGAAGGATTTGGGCAGATTCCTAGGACGGTTATCACCTCCCATAACCTGGGACTTTACACCCGAACAGGCAAGTAACCCTGGCAAACTGACGCGCCACCTGATAGAAGGGTGCCTTGCCTATCCCAATGAAAACCAGCAGCTTCTCGCACTGTACTGGGGCCTGGCCTGTGCCTATTGAGCCATAGTTCAACACTCTCAGAGGACCATGGTTGAGGCAGGGACCCAGACTGCATCTGAGGACACCATGCTCGAGATAGGGACCCAAACAACAACAACCACTACAGTAATTGCCCCAGTAGTGAAAAAGAAACAGTGGACAAGGAGATCAGCAGGTCCATATCATCGATTAGTAAGGGAAGAAGAAGAAGAGGAAAGGTTTAATCTAGAAGCCAGTCCTTCGACAAAGAAATTGGAGGGAGGAGTGAAAGAACTTAAACAGGAAGCGGAAACTACCCAGTCCCTGACCTCCTCAGAACTTCGGGACTTGCGGAAAGACTACAGCCACCAGCTAAGTGAGCGGATTGCTGCCTGGCTGTTCCAATGCTGGGATAATGGGGCCGACAATCAGCAACTGGAAGGTAAGGAAGCCCAACAGCTGGGATCCCTCTCTAGAAACCGGGGAATTGAAAGAGGAATTGGAAAAGAGGCAGCAATTTGCAGTCTCTGGAGCCGGCTCCTCTCAAGTGTGAGGGCAAGATATCCATTCAAGGAAGATCTTGTGAACTCCTCAGGAAAGTGGACTACTGCAGATGAAGGCATCCAGTACCTGAGAGAGTTAGCAGTGGTGGAAGTCATCTACAGTGATCTAGATGATGAGGAGGTCTCCAAAGATCCAGAGGATGTCCTGTGCACACGGGCCATGTGGAGAAAGGTGATTCAAGGTGCCCCAGCATCGTATTCTAACAGCTTGGCAGCGACGTATTGCCCAGATATGGAAACACCAACTGTGGACAAAGTGTCGTCTTGGCTCCAAAACTTTGGAGAAAATCTCTGTGTCTCCTCATCCCTACAGGACAGTGCCTTGGCTGTTAGGGATGCTCCAAGAAATCAGTCCTCTCCTGCCCCGGTCAGAGGGAAAGGGAGCCCAAAGCATATGCCGCGTGGTACACTCTGGTACTTCCTGCGTGACCAAGGGGAGGACATGAGGAAGTGGGATGGTGAATCCACCTTTAAGCTGGAAGCCCGCATACGTGAACTGAGAGGGAAGACAGCTGTTAAGAAGGGGTCACCCAAGAAGAAGGCTGTCAGTGTCGTTGCTGTAGAGGCCCAAGAAAGCAATCAGCGATCCTCCAGGCATAGAAGAACTGAAACCACCTCCCTTGATTCTGGTGAGGGGACTTCTGGTCTGGCACCGCAAGGGTCAGACAGTGAATACTCTGATGAGGAACAGCAATAGAGGGTCCCTGCCTTCGGCCAGGAGGAGGAAAGGGATGACCGGATATACTGGACTGTGTGGATTCGATGGCCTGGCACATCAGACCCACAGAAGTATAAGGCTTTGGTAGACACTGGTGCACAGTGTACGCTGTTGCCATCAGGGTACAGGGGCACAGAACCCATCTGGATCTCTGGAGTGACAGGGGGATGCCAAGAATTGACTGTATTGGAGGCTGAAGTGAGCTTGACAGGGGACAAGTGGGAAAGGCACCCCATTGTGACCGGCCCAGAGGCCCCTTGTATCCTTGGCATAGACTACCTCAGGAGAGGGTACTTCAAGGACCCAAAGGGGTGCCGATGGGCTTTTGGTGTAGCCACTGTAAACACAGAGAAGATCAAACAGCTGTCTACCTTGCCTGGCCTCTCGGAAGATCCCTTCATTGTGGGATTGCTGCAAGTTGAAGAACAGCAGGTGCCAATTGCTACCTGAACGGTGCACTGGCGGCAATATCGGACAAACCAAGACTCCCTGGCTCCCATTCATGAGCTGATTCATCAAGTGGAGAGCCAAGGAGTCATCAGCAAGACTCATTCACCTTTTAATAGTCCCATATGGCCAGTGCAAAAGTCTGATGGAGGGTGGAGGTTAACAGTAGATTATCGCGGCCTGAATGAAGCGACACCGCCACTGAGTGCTGCTGTACCAGACATGTTAGAGCTCCAATATGAACTGGCATCAAAGGCAGCCACGTGGTATGCTACAATTGATATTGCCAATGCATTTTTCTCCATTCCTTTGGCAGCAGAGTGCAGGACACAGTTTGCTTTCACGTGGAGAGGTGTCCAATACACCTGGAATCGACTGCCCCAGGGGTGGAAGCACAGCCCTACCATTTGTCACGGACTAATCCAAACGGCACTGGAACAAGGCGATGCCCCTGAACATTTACAATACATAGATGACATCATCGTGTGGGGCAACGAGGCAGAAGAAGTGTTTGAGAAGGGAAAAAGAATAATTCAGATTCTTCTGAAAGCTGGTTTCGCCATAAAGAAAAGCAAGGTCAAGGGACCTGCACAGGAGATTCAGTTCTTGGGAATAAAATGGCAGGATGGACGCCGTCATGTGCCTATGGATGTGATCAACAAAATAGCAACTATGTCTCCACCAGCTAACAAGAAGGAAACACAAGCTTTCCTAGGCCTTGTGGGGTTCTGGAGCATGCGTATTCCTGGTTATTGTCAGCTTGTGAGCCCTCTCTATCGAGTAACCTGGAAAAAGAACTATTTTGAATGGGGCCCTGAGCAACAACAAGCCTTTGAGCATATCAGACAGGAAATAGCTCGTGCAGTAGCTCTTGGGCCTGTCCGGACAGGACCAGATGTACAAAATGTACTCTACACTGCAGCTGGAGAGCATGGTCTCACCTGGAACCTCTGGCAGAAAACACCAGGAGAAACCCGAGGTCGACCATTAGGGTTTTGGAGCCGGGGGTACCGAGGATCAGAAGCCCACTACACCCCGACTGAAAAAGAGATACTAGCAGCATATGAGGGGGTTTGAGCCCCTTCAGAAGTTGTTGGTACAGAAGCATATCTCCTCTTGGCACCACGACTGCCTGTGCTACACTGAATGTTCAAAGGAAACATCCCCTCTACACATCATGCAACCAGCACTACATGGAGTAAGTGGATAGCATTGATCACGCAACGAGCTCGACTGGGGAAATCCAACTGCCTGGGAATTCTGGAAGAGATCATGGACTGGCCAGAAGGCAGAGATTTTGGAGCAACGCCTGAGGAGGTACCTCGTGCCCAAGAGGCACCACCATATAATGAGTTATCAGAAGATGAAAGGCGTTATGCTTTGTTTACTGATGGATCCTCTTGCATGGTAGGGAACCATCGGAAGTGGAAAGCTGCTGTGTGGAGCCCTACATGACAGGTCATTGAGGCCACTGAAGGAGAAGGTGAGTCAAGTCAGTTTGCAGAAGTGAAAGCCATCCAACTAGCCCTAGACATTGCTGAACGAGAAAAGTGGCCAGTGCTCTATCTCTATACTGACTCCTGGATGGTGGCTAATGCCCTATGGGGGTGGCTACAGCAGTGGAAGAAGACCAATTGGCAATGCAGGGGTAAACCCATCTGGGCAGCTGCATTGTGGCAGGACATTGCTGCCCGTGTAGAACACATGGCTCTAAAGGTACGTCATGTAGATGCTCACATGCCCAAAAGCCGTGCCACTGAAGAACATCGAAATAATGAACAGGTAGACAAGGCTGCCAAAATAGAAGTAGCTCAGGTGGACCTGGACTGGGAGCGTAAGGGTGAGCTATTTGTAGCTCGATGGGCCCACAAAACATCGGGACATCTAGGGAGAGATGCAACATATAGGTGGGCTCGTGATCGAGGGGTGGACCTGACCATGGAGGCCATCACACAGGTCACTCATGAATGTGAAACATGTGCTGCAATCAAGCGAGCCACCAGAGTAAAGTCTCCCTGGAACAGAGGGCGCTGGCTGGGTTTTCGATATGGCGAGGCCTGGCAAATTGACTACATTGGACCACTGCCATGAACACGCCAAGGCAAGCGCTACATACTCACGATGGTGGAAGCAACTACTGGTTGGCTAGAAACATATCCTGTAAACCATGCCACTGCCCGAAACACCATCTTAGGCCTCGAAAGGCAAATTTTGTGGTGACATGGTACCCCAGAAAGAATTGAATCAGACAACGGGACTCATTTCCGAAATAACCTCATAAGCTCCTGGGCAAAGAAACACGGCATTGAGTGGGTGTACCATATCCCTTATCACCCACAAGCATCTGGAAAGACTGAGAGATATAATGGACTGTTAAAGGCTATGTTGAGAGCGCTAGGCAATGGGACATGGAAGCATTGGGATACAAATTTAGCAGAAGCCACTTGGCTAGTTAACACCAGAGGATCTGCTAACCATCCTGGTCCTGCCCAAACAAAACCCCTACATACTGTGGGAGGAGATAAGGTCCCCATAGTGCACATGGGGAAGTGGCTGGGGAAGGCGGTGTGGATTTCTCCTCCCATGGGAAAAGGCAAACCCATTCGTGGGATCGTCTTTGCTCAAGGACCTGGGTGTACTTGGTGGGTAATGCAGAAGGATGGGGAGACCTGACGTGTGCCTCAAGGAGATTTAACCTTGGGGGAAAAATAACCTGTGATGTGAGTTGTATGTTGTAGGAAGTAATGTAGCAGGAATGACCTGAACTGCAGAGGAGTGAACTTCGCAAGGAACCAGACAAGTGCAACAGTGACCCAAACCAAGCCAGTGTTGGTGCCCAACAATTGAACATACTGCTTCTCCTGTCCTGACCACCCATCTTGACAGATGGGGCCCAAGTAACATCTGGAGGAGTGGAGGAAGCCCTTGGAATGGGACAGTAATATCTATCTGTTAAAGGACAGGTGATAGTAGTTAATGAGAATGTATAAATCTGTATGTTGGTTATAGAAGTGGTTTAAGTATGTAGTTTCAGTTGCAAGTGTTGGTAAGAAGGGATTTCAGTAATGAGAATTAAATACAATGGCGTGGTTAGAAGATATATGTGTATTAAATTATGTGGGACCTGAGCATGACGCAAATGGTATGGAATAAGGGGTGGAGATTGTATTGGGTCTGGCTGAGATGGAGTTAATTCTCCCCATAGCAGCCCTCATAGTGCTGTGCTCTGCATTGATAGCTAGAAAGGTGTTGATAACACACCAGTGTTTTGGCTACTGCTGAGCAGCGCTGGCACAGCATCAAGGCTGTCTCTCCAACATTTTTGCCCCCCCCTCAACCGCAGGCTGGGGCTGGGCAAGATCTTGGGAGGGGACATAGCCAGGACAGCTGACCTAAACTAACCAGATATTCCATACCATATGACATCAGCTCAGCAATAAAAGCTAAGTAAAGGGAGACGGAAGGGGGGCATTTTTGTCTTCTGGAGCAACCACTATGCGTACTGAAGCCCTGCTTCCCAGGAAGTGGCCAGACATCACCTGCTGATGGGAAGTAGAGAATAACATAATTTGTTTTTCTTTGCTTTTGTGTGTGACCTTTGCTTTCACTTTATTAAACTGTCCTTATCTCAACCCACTAGCCTTTTGTTATATTTTCTCCCCGCTGTCCAACTGAGGAGGGGGAGTGACAGAGTGGCTTTGGTGGACACCTGGCAGCAGCACAGGGACTACATACAGCAAGTGAGGTGATACATGACAGAACTCTAAAAACGAGAGCAACAACTCCAAGAACACATAAATCAACATAGTGACCAGCGACTATTAGACCAATATAATGAATGCTGGTAACAAATTTGTTTTAACAAGCTCTGGCCAGGTTTGTCGTTATCTCAACCCTTCGTGCCCCACGTTAGGCGCCAAAAAGTACTGTCATGGTTTAACCCCAGCCAGCAACTAAATCACCATGCAACCGCTGACTCGCTCCCCCCCACCCAGTGGGATGGGGAGAAAATCGGGAAAAGAAGTAAAACTCGTGGGTTGAGATAAGAACAGTTTAAAAGAACAGAAAAGAAGAAACTAATAATGATAATGATAACACTAATAAAATGACAACAGTAATAATAAAAGGATTGGAATGTACAAATGATGCACAGTGCAATTGCTCACCACCCACCGATCAATACTCAGTTAGTCCCCAATCGGCGATCCCCCCGCCACCACTCCCCCCACTTTATATACTAGATGGGACGTCACATGGTATGGAATACCCCGTTGGCTGCTTTGGGTCAGGTGCCCTGGCTGTGTCCTGTGCCAGCTTCTTGTGCCCCTCCAGCTTTCTCTCTGGCTGGGCATGAGAAGCTGAAAAATCCTTGACTTGAGACTAAACATTACTTAGCAACAACTGAAAACATCAGTGTTATCAACATTCTTTGCATACTGAACTCAAAACATAGCACTGTACCAGCTACTAGGAAGACAATTAACTCTATCCCAGCTGAAACCAGGACACCATGACAAATGCTAGGGCTGTGCTTCCACACCTGGGGCAGTTGATTCCAGGTGTATTGGACACCCCTCCACATGAAAGCAAACTGTGGCCTGCACTCTGCTGCCAAAGGAATGGAGAAAAACGCATCAGCAATGTCAGTTGCAGCATATCACGTGGCTGCCTTTGATACCAGTTCATATTGGAGCTCTAACATGTCTGGTACAGCAGCACTCAGTGGCGGTGTCACTTCGTTCAGGCCGCGATAATCTACTGTTAACCTCCACCCTCCATCAGACTTTTGTACTGGCCATATGGGACTATTAAAAGGTGAATGAGTCTTGCTGATGACTCCTTGGCTCTCCACTTGATGAATCAGCTCATGGATGGGAGTTAGGGAGTCTCGGATTATGCGATATTGCCACCATTGCACTGTCCTGGTACACGAAAAGCCCATTGGTACCCCTTTGGGTCCTTGAAGTACCCTCTCCTGAGGTAGTCTATGCCAAGGATACAAGGGGCCTCTGGGCTGGTCACAATAGGGAGCTTTTCCCACTTGTCCCCTGTCAAGCTCACCTCAGCCTCCAATATAGTCAATTCTTGGCATCCCCCTGTCACTCCAGAGATCCAGATGGGTTCTGTGCCCCTGTACCCTGATGGCAACAGCGTACACTGTGCACCAGTGTCTACCAAAGCCTTATACTTCTGTGGGTCTGATGTGCCAGGCCATCGAATCCACACAGTCCAGTATATCCGGTCATCCCTTTCCTCCTCCTGGCCGAAGGCAGGGACCCTCTATTGCTGTTCCTCATCAGAGTATTCACTGTCTGACCCTTGCAGTGCCAGACCAGAAGTCCCCTCACCAGAATCAAGGGAGGTGGTTTCAGTTCTTCTATGCCTGGGAGATCGCTGATTGCCTTCTTGGGTGACCCCTTCTTAACAGCTGTCTTCCCTCTCAGTTCACGTACGCGGGCTTCCAGCTTAAAGGTGGATTCACCATCCCACTTCCTCATGTCCTCCCCTTGGTCACGCAGGAAGAACCAGAGTGTACCACGCGGCATATGCTTTGGGCTCCCTTTCCCTCTGACCGGGGCAGGAGAGGACTGATTTCTTGGAGGGTCCCTAACAGCCAAGGCACTGTCCTGTAGGGATGAGGAGACACAGAGATTTTCTCCAAAGTTTTGGAGCCAAGACGACACTTTGTCCACAGTTGGTGTTTCCATATCTGGGCAATACGTCGCTGCCAAGCTGTTAGAATACGATGCTGGGGCACCTTGAATCACCTTTCTCCACATGGCCCGTGTGCACAGGACATCCTCTGGATCTTTGGAGACCTCCTCATCATCTAGATCACTGTAGATGACTTCCACCACTGCTAACTCTCTCAGGTACTGGATGCCTTCATCTGCAGTAGTCCACTTTCCTGAGGAGTTCACAAGATCTTCCTTGAATGGATATCTTGCCCTCACACTTGAGAGGAGCCGGCTCCAGAGACTGCAAATTGCTGCCTCTTTTCCAATTCCTCTTTCAATTCCCCGGTTTCTAGAGAGGGATCCCAGCTGTTGGGCTTCCTTACCTTCCAGTTGCTGATTGTCGGCCCCATTATCCCAGCATTGGAACAGCCAGGCAGCAATCCGCTCACTTAGCTGGTGGCTGTAGTCTTTCCGCATGTCTCGAAGTTCTGAGGAGGTCAGGGACTGGGTAGTTTCCGCTTCCTGTTTAAGTTCTCTCACTCCTCCCTCCAATTTCTTTGCCAAAGGACAAGCTTCTTGATCAAATCTTTTCTCTTCCTCCTCCTCCATTACTAATCTATGATATGGACCTGTTGTTTTCCTTGTCCGCTGTTTCTTTTTCACTATTGGGGCAATTACTGTAGTGGCTGTTGTTTGGGTCCCTGCCTCAACCATGGTCCTCTGAGAGTGTTGAACTATGGCTCAATAGGCACAGGCCAGGCCCCAGTACAGTGCGAGAAGCTGCTGGTTTTCATTGGGATAGGCAAGGCACCCTTCTATCAGGTGGCGCGTCAGTTTGCCAGGGTTGCTTGCCTGTTCGGGTGTAAAGACCCAGGTTATGGGAGGTGATAACTGTCCTAGGAATCTGTCCAAATCCTTCCATATACCCTGCCACCCAGGGACCGGCTGCTTGAGGGCACATTTCAGTATTGCCTCACCCAAAACATGTCTTCTCTTATACCAGGACGAGACCAGATTCCACAATACCCATAATATACCACCAGTATTAATTATTAGTATTGAACAGCTCACATAAGGGTGAACAAGGACCTCGGGAGCCTGCATAATAAAACAACCCATATCAATCCCGGATAGGAATAGGGAGATGTATTCCCTCATCCTCCCCACAACATAGCTCCCCCAGCACAGTAGGGTCATCAATGCCAGGGCAAAGCACGTAGCCATTATTTGTATTTGTTACGGATGCACGACTAACCAAATCCAACAGGTGTTAAAACTCAGATTTATTCTTCAGCAAAAGTTAGTTAGAAGTCCGGTAACATTTTATAAAACCACAGGCTCAATGATGTAAAGGGAATTAATACTACACGGCCGATTTAAGAATCCCCAAGATTTAAAGTGATGGCTCAGAAGGCGCATATCACTCACCTAAAAGCTGAGGGCTCTCTCCCTCGAGGAGTTACCTCGGGCGGTGCCCTGGCCCGAGGGGGAGTCCCCGACTGCAGACCCACTGCTCCTAGGAGGACTGCCAATGTGTCCTCCGGCGGGACCCCTTTTATACCCCTGTCGAATCTGACCTGTGGTCATTTAATCGTATTGGCTAGGAAGGTCACCTCGGTGTACCTGGCACATCTCGATTGGCCAGTTCAAATTTCAACCTGTGGCCTCCAGGGTTTCCTTCCCCTTATCCCTTCCTGGAGAAGTTTTGTTTCCTGCTGGCAGGATTGGTGGGGGGGGAAATGTACTGCCACAGTATTATGTTCCCAAGCTCAGCAAAATAGACATAAGCAGTGCAGCCAAGAAACTCCATGACCTGCACAGGAGCTTGCCACTTAATAACTACTATAGCTATAGCACAGTTAATAAAAAACTGCCGTTGCCTTGTGCCCCTGTTCAGGCACCAAAAAGGACTGTGGTAGGTTGACCTTGGCTGGCTGCTAGATGCCCACCAAGCCACTGTACCACTCCCCTCCTCAGCTGGACAGGGGGGAGAAAATAAGATGGAAAAAAAACTCATGGGTCAAGATAAAGGCTGTTTAATAAAGCAAAAGCAAAGGCCGCATGGAATAAAGGAAAACAAAAGATTTATTCTCTATTTCCCATCAGCAGGTGATGTCCAGCCACTTCCTTGGAAGCAGGGCTTCAGTACTCGTAGCAGTTGCTCCAGAAGACAAATGTCATAATAATGAATGCCCTCTCTCCTCCTCCTTTCTTTTAGCTTTGATTGCTGAGCAGATGTCATATGGTATGGAATATCCCTTTGGTCAGTTTAGGTCAGCTGTCCTGGCTATGTCCCCTCCCAAGATCTTGCCCAGCCCCAGCCTGCAGTTGAGGGGGGGCAAAAATGTTGGAGAGACAGCCTTGATGCTGTGCCAGCTCTGCTCAGCAGTAGCCAAAACACTGGTGTGTCATCAACACCTTTCTAGCTACCAATGCAGAGCACAGCACTATGAGGGCTGCTATGGGGAGAATTAACTCCATCTCAACCAGATCCAATGCACTAATATTCAATTAAAGAATGATCAAATGCTTCTGTGCTCTAGGGGAGACTCATTTATGTAATACCATTGCTTTTATTACCCTTATAATGAATGATATAATTGAAGAACTGAAGTGTGTCAAGCCTTACTCCATCCTTCATTTCTTCCTATTTTAGGTATTTTTACAGTCCAAAAAGCTAAAGGAATTATCAAAGATACAAATGGAAGTTATACAAATAATAGAGATCTTTTCTTCTCCTAGATCACTACTGCATTCTGATGTGGCCATAGCTGATATGAGTATTAACTGACTTCTGGATTTTCTTTGGTTATTTTAAAGGGAAGAAGAGAAAAAAAACATCATTGATACAGCTTTATAAAAATCCAGAGGTAGCTTAGTGTAGCAGTTCAAATAAGAAACTGAGAATCACGGGATCTTATTCCAACTGTGACACTAGGCTTGGGCTCATTCTGAAAATTTTAGGTGCCTCCATGAAGTCTGATCCACTGGGAACAATGGAGCAAGGCAATGGAGAAAGATTGGTGCCTCTGAACAGTGATTCTGAACAGGATGCGAGTCACTCTCTGAAGCTGCTTGTTTCCTTTCACGGTCCATAGAGGGCACTAAGGACTGAGGATAGCGTTCCCAATTTAAACACCTCAGTTAAATGACAAATTGAAGTGCAAGGAACCAAAACCAAACAACATATCCTTCAGTGAATCAACTCCATGTCCTTATGTGTATGATGTAGGTGATAATATTTATCCACCTTCTAAAATATTTTTAGGGTGTTGAGTAAAAGAAGCAGTGCCAGTATGACTATTAATTTAACTTTTAGGATTCAGATTCAGATTTTCCTTGCTTTTGTAGAAGCTTTCATTTAACATTCAATTTATGCCTATTATAAATCCATATGCAAGTAATTGATCTAAACACAAACTTTTCAAATTCAGGGAGTATGGATGTGGTTCTAATAGTTCTAACTGTGGTCTTACCCTATTTTCTATTGCTAAAACTTCCTAGAAGTTGGTATTTCTAGTGCGTAACTAGACATCTCCCCATAACTGTGTACAAGCAGGTTCATTTTGTGGCTTCTTCAGCAGAGAAGCTGTATTGGGTTTGCATAGCAAGGTTTTTATAGTGGAGTGGTGCTACAGGGGTGGCTTCTGTGATAAGCTACCAGAAGCTTCCCCATGTCTGATAGAGCCAATGCCAGGCAGCTCCAAGGCAGACCCGCCACTGGCTAAGGCTGAGCCAGTGATGGTGGTAGTATCTCTGGGATAATATATTTAAGAAGGGGGGAAAAAACTGCTGCGCAACAATGGCTGGGAGAGAGGAGTGAGAACATGTGAGAGAAACAACTCTGCAGACACCAAGGTCAGTGAAGAAGGAGGGGGAGGAGGTGCTCCAGGCGCCAGAGAAGAAGTTCCCTTGCAGCCCATGGTGAAGACCATGGTGAGGCAGGCTGTCCCCCTGCAGCCCATGGAGGTCCACGGTGGAGTAGATATCCACCTGCAGCCCGTGGAGGACCCCACGCCGGAGCAGGTGGATGCGCCCAAAGGAGGCTGTGACTCCATGGGAAGCCCGTGCTGGAGCAGGCTCTTGGCAGGACCTGTGGACCCTGTGGAGAGGAACCCACGCTGGAGCAAGTTTTCTGGCAGGACTTGTGACCCAGTGGGGGACCCACACTGGAGCAGTGTGCTCCTGAAGGACTGCACCCTGTGGAAAGGACCCATGCTGGAGCAGTTTGTGAAGAACTGCAGCCCGTGGGCAGGACTCACGTTGGAGAAGTTTGCGGAGGACTGTCTCCTGTGGGAGGGACCCCACGCTGGAGCAGGGGAAGAGCATGAGGAGGAAGGAGTGGCAGAAACAACATGTGATGAACTGACCACAACCCCCATTCCCCATCCCCCTGTGCTGCACAGGGGGAGGAGGTAGAGAATCTGGGAGTGAAGTTGAGCCCAGGAAGAAGGGAGGGGTGGGGGGGAAGGTGTTTTAAGATATGGTTTTATTTCTCATTACCCTTTTCTAATTTGATTAGTAATAAATTAAACTAATTTCCCCAAGTTGAGTCTGTTTTGCCCATGACGGTAATTAGTGAGTGATCTCTCCCTGTTCTTATCTCGACCTAGGAGGCTTTCATTATATTTTCTCTCCCCTGTGCAGTTGAGGAGGGGGAGTGATAGAGCGGCTTGGTGGGGATCTGGCATCCAGCCAAGGTCAACCCACCACAGAAGCCAAAGATGAGGAGACTGATTGACATTTAAGTCTAAAATTAAGTTCTTTTTAGAACTTAACTGATGTACACTCTAAGGTAAGAAACTTATCCTGCTCTGTACATACTATGTATGTTCTACTAGAGAACCATAGCCATACTTCTGTCTAATCCATCACATTTCATAGAAGAACTGAGCATAGTTATTATCTTTATGGTTTTTTTCCAAGAGCAGTAGGAAGTAATGATACTGCTTCACTAAGTGTCACAGCTGCTTCACTAAGTGTCACACTGTCCCTAATTGGAAATTAACAAATGTCCCAGGATGGAGCCTGCAAGAACCTCTTTACCTGAAGCATTGTGCTCTGCATATGGTGTAAGAATGAGGTCCTGATACTTGCAGTAATAATAATTGTACTGTATAGTGTTTTAGTGCTGTGAAGTGTTCAGCACATAGCCAGGGAATATCTTTCACAACTGTTCTAATGTCCTTGCTAAATTCTAGTTCAAGTAACACATTTCCCTAAACAAAAATTCCTTTTCACAGCTCCAATGATTTTGATTTCCATTTTAAAGGGTACCACAAAGATGGCAGGCAACTCAGGAAGAGTACAGGGATCTTGTCAGGTCATGCAGAGAGGAAATTAGAAAGGCAAAAGCTCATCTAGAACTCAATCTGGCCACTGTCGCAAGAGGCGACAAAAAATGTTTTTACAAATATGTTAACAATAAAAAGAGAGCCAAGGAGTATATCCATCCTTTATTGGATGCAGAGGGGAACATTGCCACCAAAGATGAGGAAAAGGCCGAGGTACTTAATGCCTTCTTTGCCTCAGTCATTAATAGTGAGACCAGCTATCCTCAGGGTACTCTGCCCCCTGAGCTGGAAGACAGGGACGGAGAGCAGAATATACTCCCCATAATCCAGGAGGAAGTAGTTAGTGATCTACTACGCCATCTAGACGCTCACAAGTCTATGGGACCAGATGGGATCCATCCGAGAGTACTGAGGGAGCTGGCAGAGGAGCTTGCCAAGCCACTCTCCATCATTTATCAGCAGTCCTGGTCAACAGGGGAGGTCCCAGAGGACTGGAGGCTTGTCAATGTGACACTCATTTACAAGAAGGGTCGGAGGGAGGATCCGGGGAACTACAGGCCTGTCAGCCTGACCTCAGTACCGGGGAAGATTATGGAGCGGTTCATCTTGAGTGCGCTCACATGGCAAGTCCAGGACAAGCAGGGGATCAGGCCCAGCCAGCATGGGTTCATGAAAGGCAGGTCCTGCTTGACCAACCTGATCTCCTTCTATGACCAGGTGACCCACCTAGTGGATGAGGGGAAGGCTGTGGATGTTGTCTACCTTGATTTCAGTAAGGCCTTTGACACTGTCTCTTACAGCATACTCCTTGAGAAGCTGGTGGCTCATGGCTTAGGTGTACTCTCTGCTGGATAAAAAACTGGCGGGATGGATGAGCCCAGAGGGTTGTGGTGAACGGAGTTAAATCCGATTGGCGGCAGGTCACAAGTGGTGTTCCCCAGGGCTCAGTATTGGGGCCAGTTCTCTTTAATGTCTTTATCAATGATCTGGACGAGGGGATTGAGTGCACGCTCAGTAAGTTTGCAGATGACACCAAGTTGGGAGGGAGGGTTGATCTGCTTGAGGGTAGGAAGGCTCTACAGAGGGATCTGGACAAGCTGGATCGATGGGCCAAGGCCAATTGTATGAGGTTCAGCAAGGCCAAGTGCCGGGTCCTGCACTTGGGTCACAGCAACCCCATGCAGCCCTACAGGCTTGGGGAAGAGTGGCTGGAAAGCTGCCTGGCAGAAAAAGACCTGGGGGTGCTGGTTGACAGTTGGCTGAATATGAGCCAGCAGTGTGCCCAGGTGGCCAAGGCGGCCAACGGCATCCTGGCCTGCATCAGAAATAGTGTGGCCAGCAGGAGCAGGGAAGTGATTGTTCCCCTGTACTCAGCACTGGTGAGGCTGCACCTTGAGTACTGTGTTCAGTTTTGGGCCCCTCACTACAGGAAAGACATTGAGGTGTTGGAGTGTGTCCAGAGAAGGGCAACAAAGCTGGTGAAGGGCCTGGAGCACAAGTCTTATGAGGAGAGGCTGAGGGAACTGGGGTTGTTTAGTGTGGAGAAAAGGAGGCTGAGGGGAGACCTTATTGCTCTCTACAACTATCTGAAAGGAGGTTGTAGTGAGGTGGGTGCTGATCTCTTCTGTCAGGTAGCTGGTGATAGGACGAGAGGAAATGGCCTCAAGTTGCAGTAGGGGAGGTTTAGGTTGGATATTAGGAAAAAATGTCTTTACTGAGAGGGTTGTCAGACATTTGTGACGGAAAAAGACTTAACTGCAAGGTTCAAGCAAACGACTTATTTGAACTTCACTTACAGACTTCACACACCACTATTGCAGGTGTTACAGATACAATGGAGGAATGCACTATTGCAATTCTTTAAGGCAAGAGTAGTACATTATTACAACCACAAGCGATTCACAGGCAACCACAAACGCATTTACAAACTTAAAGCATAAACAATATTCACTTACCCCTCCAGGTAAGGGCTCTTAATCCCAGGGAAGTTACCTTGACCAGCATCCCGATCAAGGCGGGGAAGGATTTCCTTCACAAGCCAACTGTATAGTTGGAGAAGTGACTCCCCCTTTTCCAACCTGAATCTTAGGGGTTTTATCCCCTGACTTGCAGAATGGTGTGTATGACTATGAGTGGATTATGATATATGCCTAAATGGATTATGTATATCTGAGTGGAGTTTCCCCTTATCTTTCCTTCATTGGTCTGTGATTGTTTGAATACACAAGGTTGTCATTTGAAACTGAAGCTGAAACCCTCCAGGTTTTGGTTTTTTTTACCTTGCTTCCTCAGCAACTGGATAGTGGTTGGATTGAGACTCAGGGCATACTATTTGTTAAGGGATTTCAAGGCTCAGTTTGGGTTTTGGTTCTTTGAATGGTGCAGCCACTGCCCTGTTTAGTTTAGGGTTTATCAGACAACCCAGGGCTAAGCTGGCTACACAGCTCCCCGTGGGTCGTCTCTGCAGAGAGACAGGGCCTCAAGGCAACCCAAGTCTGGGTCACTTTTGTAACCCCCCATGAGTCGCCTGTGTGCACTAGACATGGTGAAACTCGTTTGTGAACTATGAGCCGGACAATCCACACAACATTGGAATAGGCTGCCCAGGGAAGTGGTTGAGTCACCATCCCTGGAGGTATTCAAAAAGCACGTAGACAAGGCACTCCAGAACATGGTTTAGTGGGCATGGTTGACAGTTGGACTCAATGATCTTGAAGGTCTTTTCCAACCTAAAGGATTCTATGATTCTATGATTCCTGGTGATCCAGGTTAAAAGTGAAGTTTGAGACTCTTTCATTATAGGATATACTTTAATGAATCAGGACTGCTGTCATAACAAAGGACCCTAATTCCTAATTTCTCTTTGGGCAACTAGACCTATATGCTATGGCACATTTTTTCTGTGTGTTATATGACTGCCATTTTCCATCTGAACATGGCAGTATCTTTTTTTGCTTATGTGTGTTTAGAAACACCTTATAAAGTATTGCGAGGTCTCTGCTGATTAAAGATGCTGTATAAATCTTCAGTACCGATAATGAGTGCCCATTTGAGTATTAAATTAACTTACAAGAGTAGTATATGTACGAGTCACTGAGAACTGAAAGACAGCCAGCATTGTTGGCTGCTTCCTGCTCTGTCTTATATGGAAAGAAACCGTTGTCAGTGGAAGTAGGAGTCTGTACCTTATTTGAATTCTTAGTCCTACGGAATGGAATGCTATAGCAGTCTGTAGCATTATGCGTACATCCCTCCTGCTTTCTGCTCAGCAGCAAAGTTGTCTTTAGCAAAAAAGAAAATTCTAATATGTTCTCTTAACTAGTTTTCATGCTAGAGTTAAAACACCTAAAGTTAAAAGCTTTTCAGTTCATTCTTAGCAAAGCAGAATGTTAAAACATAAGGAAACATTGCCAAGACTAGAATATCTAAACATCAATCAGTCTTGATGCTGATTTTGTGATCTGAAACACCTCAGCTTCAGGATCACATGTTTAAATGGTAGTGCATGTTCAAAAGGCAATCAGAAAAGCTATGTGATTCACTGCTATGGAACTTGTACTTATTTCCTTCTTCCTCAAATTATAGGCGATAATGTTCTTAGAAAGGCAGCAACTTAAAAGAAAGGAGTGAATGGAGGCAAGTCTATGCTCGGAGCAGCAGGCGAACCGCCTCCCTGCTGACCTCGCCTTCCCAGGTGCCTCTATACAACAGATATGAGGCTCTGGATTTGGAAAGTCAGTCAATGGATGATGTGGATGATGGTCCATCTACATCAGAGGTGTTGCCAAGGTCAGAAAGGCCTACCCCCTGTATCGTGACCACCTCCATGAGGAAAAAAGATGGGTTATAGTTGTAGGTGACTCCCTTCTGAGGGGAACAGAGGGTCCAATATGCCAGACAGACCCCCCTCTTAGGGAAGTCTGCTGCCTCCCTGGGGCCTGGGTTAAGGACATCACTAGGAAACTTCCTAGCCTGATATGGCCCTCGGACTCTTACCCATTACTGCTCTTCCATGTGGGCAGTGATGAAGCCACAACGCGTGGTCCACGTGCAATCAAAAGAGACTTCAGGGCCTTGGGATGGTTGGTAAGGGAATCTGGAGCACAGGTAATTTTTTCCTCTATCCTTCCAGTTGCAGGCAGCAATGTTGGAAGAAACAGACTGGCCCAGTCTATTAATACATGGCTCTGTGGCTGCTGTCACCACCACAATTTCAGGTTTTTTGATAATGGGATGTTCTACATGGCACCAGGACTGCTAGCGTTGGATGGGATTCATTTTTCTCAAAGGATGAAGAAGGTCTTTGCTCACGAGCTAGTGGGGCTGATTGATTGACAGAGCTTTCAACTAGACCTGAAGGGGGAAGGGGATAACATAAGGCTTGCCCATAACAAGCCATGGTGTCCTGGTTTCAGCTAGGATAGAGTTAATTTTCTTTCTAGTAGCTGGCATAGTGTTGTTTTGGATTCAGTATGAGAAGAATGTTGGTAACACACTGATGTTTTCAGTTGTTGCTAAGTAGTGTTTATACTAAGTCGTGTTTATACTAAGTCAAGGATTTTTTCAGCTTCTCATGCCCAGCCAGCAAGAAGGCTGGAGGGGCACAAGAAGTTGGGAGGGGACACAGCCAGGACGGCTGACCCAAACTGGCCAACAGGGTATTCCATACCATGTGACATCACATCTAGTATATAAACTGGGGGTAGTGGCGGGGGGGGGGGGGGGGTGGCTCGGGAACTAACTGGGCATCGGTCGGCAAGTGGTGAGTGATTGTATTGTGCATCACTTGGTTTGCATATTCCAATCCTTTTATTAGTATTGTAATTTTATTATTGTTATTGTTATCATTATTAGTTTCTTCTTTTCTGTTCCATTAAACTGTTCTTATCTCAACCCATGAGTTTTACCTTTTCCTTCCGATTCTCTCTCCCATCCCACTGGGTGGGGGGGAAGTGAGTGAGCAGCTGCGTGGTGCTTAGTGGCTGGCTGGGGTTAAACCACGACACATGGGATGACATGCCAAGGTTTGAGGGATGGGGTACTAGTGAGGGCCCTCAGCCTGTTGCTCTGAGACGTGCTGGGTACACTGGAGCACACTTGAAGTCTTATGGAGAAGAGCCAGGGGCTCCTGAGGTAATAGGAGCCAATAGGGAAACACTGGTGAAATACCTCAAAGGAATTAAGGTTTGTTACTCTGAAAAGGTCATGTGGCTGATCAGCCCAGCTGAAGTGCCTCTACACCAATGCATGTGGCATGGGTAACAAACAGGAGGAGTTGGAAGCCACCGTGCTGCTAGAAAGCTACGACCTAGTTGCCATTACTGAAACTTGGTGGGACGAATCCCATGACTGGAGCACTGCTATCGATGGCTGCAAGCTGTTCAGAAGGGAAAGGCGAGGAAGGAGGGGCAGAAGGGTTGCCCTCTACATCAAGAAATGGATAGATTGTGAAGAGCTGTGTCTGAAGAATAGCCACGAGCATGTTGAAAGATTATGGGTAAGAATTAGAGACAGAGGCAACAAAGGGAACTTTATGGTTGGTGTTTACTACAGGCCGCCCGATCAAGGGGAGCCTATTGACGAAGTCTTCTTACTCCAGCTTCAAGAGGCATCACGCTCACAGGCTCTCATCCTGCTGGGGGACTTCAACCACCCCGACATCTGCTGGAAAAGTAGCACGGCGAGCTGTAGGCAATCCAGGAGACTCCTGGAGTACATCGAGGATAACTTCTTAGGCCAGGTAATAGACAGCCCTACCAGAGGGGATGTGATACTGGACCTGATGGTCACCAACGCAAGTGAGCTAATCGGTGATGTCAAGATTGGAGGCAGCCTGGGCTGCAGTGGTCATGCACTGGTGGAGTTCACATTCCTGAGGCATATGGGTCAGGCAAAGAGTAAAGTCAGGACCCTGAATTTTAGGAAAGCAAAATTCCAGCTGTTCAAGGAGTTAGTCAATAGGAACCCCTGGGAAACTGTCCTCAGGGACAAGGGAGCAGAACAGAGCTGGCAGATCTTTAAGGATGCTTTCCATAGAGCACAAGAGCTCTCGATCCCCAGGTGTAAGAAATCAGGAAAGGAAGGCAAGAGACCAGCATGGATGAGTCGAGACCTGCTGGTCAAACTAAAGGGCAAGAAGGAAATGCCCAGGGCAGTAGAAGCAGGGACAGGTATCATGGGAAGAGTATAGGGATGCTATGGGATGGGGTCAGGAAGGCCAAGGCGTGGCTGGAGATGAACTTGGCAAAGGACGCAAAGAATGATAAGAAGGGGTTCTACAGGTATGTCAGCCAGAAAAGGAAGGTCAAAGAAAGCGTACCCCCCCTTGATGAACACAACTGGCAAACTGGTAACAACAGGCGAGGACAAGGCTGAGGTAGTCAACAACATTTTTGCCTCAGTCTTCACTGGCAATCTCTCTTCCCACACCTCTCGAGTGGATGGACCGCAAGAGAGGGACTGGGGGAGCAAAGTCCCTCCCACTGTAAGAGAAGATCAGGTTCGAGACCACCTGAGGAACCTGAATATACATAAGTCTATGAGATCTGATGAGATGCATCTGAGAGTCCTGAGGGAATTGACTGACGTAGCTGCCAAGCCACTCTCCATGATATTTGAAAAGTCATGGCAGTCAGGTGAAGTCCCTGGTGACTGGAAAAAGGGAAACATTGCACCCATTTTTAAAGAGGGTAGAAAGGAGGACCCTGGGAACTACCAACCTGTCAGCCTCACCTCTGTGCCTGGGAAGATCATGGGATAGGTCCTCCTCAAAGTTATGCTAAGGCACATGGAGGACAGGGAGGTGATTTGAGACAGCCAGCATGGCTTCACCAAGGGCAAGTCTTGCCTGACCAACCTAGTGGCCTTCTGTGATGGAGTGGCTACATCAGTGGTCAAGGGAAGAGCTACGGATGTCATCTATCTGGATTTCTGTAAGGCTTTTGACATGGTGTCCTAGTTTCAGCTGGGATAGAGTTAACTGTCTTCCTAGTAGCTGGTACGGTGCTATGTTTTGAGTTCAGTATGTGAAGAATGTTGATAACACTGATGTTTTCAGTTGTTGCTAAGTAGTGTTTAGACTAATGTCAAGGATTTTTCAGCTTCTCATGCCCAGCCAGCGAGAAAGCTGGAGGGGCACAAGAAGTTGGCACAGGACACAGCCAGGGCACCTGACCCAAAGTGGCCAATGGGGTATTCCATACCATATGACGTCCCATCTAGTATAGGAACTGGGAAGTGGGGGCGGGGAATCGCTGCTCGGGGACTAGCGGGGTGCCGGTCGGCGGGTGGTGAGCAATTGCACTGCGCATCATTTGTACATTCCAATCCTTTCATTATTGCTGTTGTCATTTTATTAGTGTTATCGTTATCATCATCATTATTAGTTTCTTCTTTTCTGTTCTATTAAACCGTTCTTATCTCAACCCGTGGGTTTTGCTTCTTTTTCCCGATTTTCTCCCCCATCCCACTGGGTGGGGGGGGGAGTGAGTGAGTGGCTGTGTGGTGCTTAATTGCTGGCTGGGGTTAAACCACGACACACGGTCCCCCACAACATCCTTCTCTCTAAATTGCAGAGATATGGATTTGATGGATGGACTATTTGGTGAATAAGGAATTGGCTGGATGGTTGCATCCAGAGGGTAGTGGTCAACAACTCAATGTCCAGATGGAGATCAGGGACGAGTGGTGTCCCTCAGGGGTCCATATTGGGACCAGTACTGTTTAATATCTTCATCAATGACATAGACAGCGGGATAGAGTGCACCCTCAGCAAGTTTGCCAAAAACACCAAGCTGTGAGGTGCAGTTGACATGCCTGAGGGATGGGATGCCATTCAGAGGGACCTGGACAAGCTCAAGAAGTGGACCCATGTGAAACTCATGAGTTTCAACAAGGCCAAGTGCAAGGTCCTGCACCTGGGTCAGGGCAACCCCCAGTATCAGTACAGGCTGGGGGATGAAGGGATTGAGAGCAGCCCTGTGGAGAAGGACTTGGGGATACTGGTGGATGAAAAGCTGGACATGACTCTGCAATGTGTGTTTGCAGCCCAGAAAGCCAATTGCATGCTGGGCTGCATCAAAAGAAGCATGGCCAGCAGGTTGAGGGAGGTGATTCTGCCCCTCTACTCCGCTCTGGTGAGACCCCACCTGGAGTACTGTATCCAGCTCTGGTGTCCTCAGTACAGGAAAGACATGGACCATTTGGAGCAGATCCAGAGGAGGGCCACAAAAACGGTCAGAGGTCTGGAACACCTCTCCTATGAAGAAAGGCTGAGAGACTTGGGGATGTTCAGCATGGAGAAGGGAAGGCTCCAGGGAGACCATATTGCAGCCTTTCAATACTTAAATGGGGCTTATAAGAAAGATGGGGACAGACTTTAGTAGGGCCTGTAGCAATAAGACAAGGGGTAATGGTTTTAAACTAAAAGAAGGTAAATTCAGACTAGATATAAGGAAAAAAATTTTTATGATGAGGGTGGTGAAACACTGGAACAGGTTGCCTAAAGAGGTGGTAGATGCCCCATCACTGGAAACATTCAAGGTCAGGTTGGATGGGGCTCTGAGCAACCTGATCTAGTTGAAGATGTCCCTGCTCATTGCAGGGGGGTTGGACTAGATGACCTCTAAAAGTCCTTTCCATCCCAAACCATTCTGTGATTCTATGATTCTATGAAATGCCCTCACAACTGTGATAAATTTACCTTTATTTTAACAGCAGTGGTCAGTTTTGCAAAACATATATGTTCTTGAAATCGAGTTGTTAATGACATGCATATCAATATGGGTAACTGTCAGCTTGCCTATCCTTGCCAATGCCTGGTCTGCTCCTAAGTTTCAAGCATATGGAGTATACACTTAGAACAGGCATCAGTTAGCAAAAACAACCAAGTAAAATTGTGTAACTTAGATTGTCACCGAATACAGTAGTATACATCTGATTTGTTTGAGGAGCAGCTTGGTAGCCTAGCTAGCACAGCTCATACAGCTGAGCTCACACTACTGAAAATTGCTATCAGGATGTTTCATCCCTGCAAGAAAATCAGGTGCTTTTTCCTTAATAGTTTCTCCATTCTGAGGCATACAACAGCAGTAGATTTGTCATGGTTTAACCCCAGCCAGCAACTAAGCACCATGCAGCTGCTCACTCACTCCTCCCCCACCCAGTGGATAGGGGAGAAAATCGGGAAAAGAAATAAAACTTGTCGGTTGAGATAAGAACGGTTTAATAGAATATAAAAAGAAGAAACTAATAATGATAATGATAACACTAATAAAGTGACAGCAGTAATGGTAAAAGGATTGGAATATACAAATGATGCACAGTGCAATTGCTCACCACCTGCCGATCGACACCCAGTTAGTCCCTGAGCGGCGATCCCCCCACCCCCACTCCCCCCAGTTTATATACTAAATGGGACATCACACGGTATGGAATACCCCGTTGGCTACTTTGGGTCAGCTGCCCTGGCTGTGTCCTGTGCCAACTTCTTGTGCCCCTCCAGCATTCTTGCTGGCTGGGCATGAGAAGCTGAAAAATCCTTGACTTCGGACTAAACACTACTTAGCAACAACTGAAAACATCAGTGTTATCAACATTCTTCTCATACTGAACCCAAAACATAGCACTGTACCAGCTACTAGGAAGACAATTAACTCTATCCCAGCTGAAACCAGGACATCTGATTTTCCTTTCTCTCTGTAGTGGAGAGCCTTTATAGAAGAGATAAGATATGTTTTAAAGGTGGAAATATTCCTTCCTGTATGCATGCTTTTTAAGAGCTCTGTCCACAGAATTAGCATAAGAATGTATTCTGTACCCTCCAAATGTTCACAGTCATACTTGGCAGGAAGCAGCAAGGGCAGGCCACTCTGTAAGGGAAGGTGATCCAGGAGCCAAGGCAGGCAGGACAGTGGCATCACTGACAAGGGTGGAGTCCCACAGTACCTGAGCATGAAGAGCAGAGCAGGCCCGGTGATGGTAGCGAGGTTTAGCCAACAGTTCATATCACCAGGCAAGCCTGTAGTGATGAGACAGGTCCAAGATCAAGCCAGAAAGTCAAGTGAGCAGGTCAGGATCAGAGTCAGAATCAGGAAGATAGAATACCAAGCACAGGCATTCCTGCAACAAAAGTCAGACAGAGACTGAGAGTGAGAGCCTGAGCATAAAAGCAGCTGTGGAGCTAAGGTGGACAGGACCCTATTTCCCACAGCTTTTTCTCACACCACTCTTTCTACACAGCCCTCTGACTCAAGGCTACAGAGCTGCATGAAGCCAGCACTGAGCTTGAGTCATAGGCAGCTAAATCCTTGGAGAAGAGGTGCACTTGGGGCCCTAACAAAGCTTGATACACCAACTGCATGTCTATTTAGTCTGAGTTGGACTTGCTTTAATTTCTAGAAAAAAAATAAGATCCACACCTGCAATTTTGGGCATGGTCAGGTGAGCTGTTCTGCCTATAGCTGATACAAGTTAAGAAGCTGGCCCCCAGTGTTATTTGCCAAAGCTTTTGTGTCACGGGCCACTGTCCAACTGGACCTGTGTTTGTAATTGCTCTCTACACAGTTTTGTCAAAATTATCTGGTTAAAAACATCTACTAAAAACATGTTTAAGATAGACTGCGTTTAAGGTGTGTTTAAGATAAACTGAGTCATTTTAACAGAACTGGGTTAAGGAGCAATTACATATGCACTAATGCTGGTAGACCTTTAGGGGAAGCAACCTCTTAATTCAAATTGACTGTGGCTAGATCAGGATGTCTAAAATGTCCCTACATACTTCATGCTTTAAAAACCCTAGTTTTGGAAATTAAGACTGGAAGATATTTTCTGAGTGTGTTAGTCTTATTACAAGCTACTGTAGGCAACTATGTCTTATTAATAAAGAATAAACAAAACAGATTCTCAAGATTAATCAATTCTACTAGGAACCTTTTCACTTTATTTTTCAACAATAACTGTTGTTGTCTACTAGTTCTTTACCTGCAATAAACCCTATTTTGTCCAATTTCTTTTGCTTACAGCATTTCTTTTGTTTAAAAAAAAAAGTATTTTTATCAAAAACTGTGTTGGGTAATATGTACCTTTCCTAAATCTGTGCTTCATATCTTCATCTTTCATTAAAAAAAATGCAGTAAATAGTTAAAAGCTAAACAACTTATGAAAAAAAACAGAAAAAGTTTGAATGATTATTGGAAACTTTTAAAGAACATTTTACTAGATGCCTCAGAAGCAAAAAATCCCAGAATAAAAAGCAGAAGACACAGACTAAAAACCCCATTTAGAGAGAAAATTTAAGCAGCTATTTCAGAAATAACAGCTATAAAGAAAGGGTAAACTAAACATTAATACATATTATAAAGCAGAAGGTAGGAATTGCAGAAAGGTGGTAAGAGAAGTAAGTAAAGGAGGATGAGCTTACAGCCAGCAGAGTTAAGGATAACTAGGAGTTTTGATTCTATTCTATTCTAATAAAAGAATTGGTCCAGGAACAGTTTAAATGTTCAGTAAATATTTATGATCTACATCTGGAGAAGAGTCTTGTTCATGCCCTAATATGTGCATGCACTTACTTATAAAAGGATAGGTCAGGTTTACATATCTCAAAAGGAGTCTTTTCCAGGGAAAGAATGGTTCTATAAAGAGATTAGTTCAAAGAAATCTTGTAGCCAGAAAAGAACAGGAGGTAGAATAGGTGGTCACAGGGGATTTCTTATATTACATATTTAGTGAATATTCTACTGAATTGAAACCAGTGCTTCTAGTGACAATGATGCCAGTTGATAGTGGGACCTGAAGAAAATTTTAGCCTCCTGTGGACACATATTTAGCTAACGGTCGCAGGAGTATTCCAGACGCCTTTAGAAGGCCTTGAACAGAATAAACAAGAAGACAAAAAAAGAAAGATACCAATTAGAAGAACACAGCTGCGCATTCCACGATAAAGGGAACTTGGCACAAAGAACCTCAATTCGGCAGTTTATCTTGACCAATTAGACTGAGACAAGTTTCACATGTTTTAGTTAGTATAACCATTTATGTCTTATGTTTATGCGCATGTACAGTGTTGATATAACCAATCATGTTTCAGAAGCTGCCAGAAGCTTCCCCCATGTCTGATAGAGCCAATGCCAGGCAGCTCCAAGGCAGACCCACCGCTGGCTAAGGCTGAGCCAACCAGCAATGGTGGTAGCACCTCTGGGATAACATATTTAAGAAGGGGGAAAAAACTGCTGTGCAACAATGGCTGGGAGAGAGGAGTGAGAACATGTGAGAGAAACAACTCTGCAGACACCAAGGTCAGTGAAGAAGGAGGGGGAGGAGATGCTCCAGGTGCCAGAGAGAGATTCCCCTGCAGCCCGTGGTGAAGACCATGGTGAGGCAGGCTGTCCCTCTGCAGTCCATGGAGGTCCACGGTGGAGCAGATATCCACCTGCAGCCCGTGGAGGACCCCACGCTGGAGTAGGTGGATGCCTGAAGGAGGTTGTGACCCCATGGAGAGCCCGCACTGGAGCAGGCTCCTGGCAGGACCTGTGACCCCGTGGAGAGGAGCCCATGCTGGAGCAAGTTTTCTGGCAGGACTTGTGACCCCGTGGGGGACCGACGCTGGAGCAGTCTGTTCCTGAAGGACTGCACCCTGTGGAAAGGATCCACATGGAAAGGACCCACATTGGAGCAGTTCGTGGAGGACTGTCTCCCGTGGGAGGGACCCCATGCTGGAGCAGGGGAAGAGTGTGAGGAGGAAAGAGCAGCAGAGACAATGTGTGATGAACTGACTACAACCCCCATTCCCCATCCCCCTGTGCCACTCAAGGGGGAGGAGGTAGAGAATCTGGGAGTGAAGTTGAGCCCAGGAAGAAGGCACGAGTGGGGGGAAGGTGTTTTAAGATATGGTTTTATTTCTCATTATCCTGCTCTGAATTGGTTGGTAATAAATTAAGTTAATTTTCCCCAAGTCTAGTCTGTTTTACCTGTGATGGTAATTGGTGAGTGATCTCTCCCTTTCCTTATCTTGACCCACAAGCCTTTCATCATATTTTCTCTCCCCTGTGCAGTTGAGGAGGGGGAGTGATAGAGCGTCTTTGGTGGGCATCTGGCATTCCCATTGGCTTGACTGGAAGGAGAATCAAGCTCACAGAAATCATGGTGAGAAGCATGATGCAAATTTTATACCCACAAAACCATTGATCATATCTGTCTAGGAGAGGCAGATAATGAATTCTTTGGCTTTTTAGAAGCTGTTGCTTGATTTTACACCACTGGAGAATCTGCATAAAAAAAGTTGAAGGCAGAGGAGAGGGCTTTTTGAATTGTTTAGAGATGATTGCCTATGCTGAATTTCCATGTTGGGCAAGTGCTTTACAAAATGCCTCTGCCTCAAGGAGCTAGTAAATTAAAATAGGTACACATAACAAAGGGAAAAAAATAAGAGGACTTCTACCTTGTACTTTACTTGCCTCAAAAAGCACAGAATAGTTGTATCCCAAACCCCAGTATCAGGGATTCAAATTGGCTTCCTTAATGCTAGCCGTGGCTAACAGTGGAGGAGATATTCTGAGATATTCTTTGCTCTCTCTAATATCTGTCATGGTTTAACCCCAGCCAGCAACTAAGCACCACGCATCCGCTCGCTCATTCCCCACAACCCAGTGGGATGGGGGAGAGAATTGGGAAAAACAAAAAGTTAAACTCATGGGTTGAGATAAGAACAGTTTAATAGAACAGAATGGAAGAAAATAATAATGATAACAATAACAATAATAAAATGACAATAATAGCAAAAGGATTGGAATATACAAAACAAGTGATGCACAATGCAATTCCTCACCACTTGCCAATTGATGCCCAGTTAGTTCCCGAGCAGCAATCTGCCCCCAGGCCAACTGCCCCCAGTTTATATACTAGACGTGACGTCACATGGTATGGAATACCCTGTTGGCCACTTTGGGTCAGGTGCCCTGGCTGTGTCCCCTCCCAACTTCTTGTGCCCCTCCAGCCTTCTTGCTGGCTGGGCATGAGAAGCTGAAAAATCCTTGACTTTGTATAAACACTGCTTTGTAACAACTGAAAACATCAGTGTGTTATCAACATTCTTCTCATACTGAATCCAAAACATAACACTATACCAGCTACTAGAAAGAAAATTAACTCTATCCCAGCTGAAACCAGGACAACATCCCTAGTAGTGCCAGAGAAGTATAAAACAGTTTTAGTGTAACTGATGATTAGGCTGCCAGAATGGTAAGCTTGTTGCTTCTTTCATAGGAAATACTTATATTAATTTACAAACACTCCCATACATCACAGCTGGAAAAAACCATGAGTGATACTGCTGCTCTACTTAATTCACTTCCAACCATCGTTATAAATTGTTCTACTACTATATACTTTCAAGGATAGAGCAAGTGTTGGGACAGTGCATGAATGACCCATAGGCCAAGGAACATGCTACACACTCTTGTATCTTAAGAAAGTGATAAAACATAGAAGTATGTATATTTAATTGTGGTGGTTTGACCTTGGCTGGATGCCAGGTGCCCACCAAGCTGCTCTATCACTCCCCCTCCTCAGCAGGTTAGGGGGAGAAAATAAGATGGAAAAGAACTCGTGGGTCAAGATAAAGGCAGTTTATCTGGAGGGGTCCTCCACGGGCTGCAGCTGGTTATCTACTTCACTGTGGACCTCCATGGGCTGTGGGGGGACAGCCTGCTTCGCCATGGTCTTCACCACGGGCGGCAGGGAAATCTCTGCTCCGGTGAGTGGCAGTACACCCCCCCGCCCCACGACAGGAAACGAAACTTCTCCAGGCAGGGAGGAGAGGAAAAAAGTAACAAACCCTAGAGGCCACAGGTTGAAAACTGAACTGACCAATCGAGATGCACCAGGTACACTGAAGTGACCTTTTGGCCAATAGGGATTAAAATGACCACGGATCAGATTCGACAAGTGTGGGAGCATAATCATGGACTCAACGACAGATCAATATGATCATAGTTGAAGACCCTTTACTAGAGCATCAGACATCATTTTATACATTGGTTACATCCGTACATGCGTTTAGCTATTTTACTATTGGTTACACACATTATTCACGCACTGTCCACGCGCCTAGTTACACTTAATGATTGGTTATATCAACACTGTACACGCGCATAAACATAAGACATAATTGGTTATACTAACTAAAACATGCGAAACTTGTCTCAGTCTAATTGGTCAAGAAAAACTGCCGAATTGAGGTTCTTTGTGCCAAGTTCCCTTTATCGTGGAATGCGCACCTGTGTTCTTCTAATTGGTATCTTTCTTTTTTGTCTTCTTGTTTATTCTGTTCAAGGCCTTCTAAAGGCGTCTGGAATGCTCTTGTGACCGTTAGCTAAATATGTTCCCACAGACAAGGGTATAAACGGGATCCCGCCGGAGGACATGTTGGAATCAGTCCTCCTCGGAGCAGCAGGTCTGCAGTCAGGGACTCTCCCCTTGGGTCAGGACGCTGCCCTAGGTAACTCCTCGAGGTTGAGAGCCCTCATCTTTTAGGTGACTGGTATGCGCATTTTGAGTCATAATTTTAAATCTTAAGAATTCTTAAGTCGGCTGTGTAGTACTAATTCCCCTTACATCATTGAGCCTGCGGTTTACAAATGTTATGGGAGTTCTGTTACGGATGCACAACTAACCAAATCCAACAGGTGTTAAAACTTAGATTTATTCTTCAGTAAAAGTTAGTTAGAAGTCCGGTAACATTTTATAAAACCACAGGCTCAATGATGTAAAGGGAATTAATACTATATGGCCGACTTAAGAATCCCCAAGATTTAAAGTGATGGCTCAAAAGGCGCATATCACTCACCTAAAAGCTGAGGGCTCTCTCCCTCGAGGAGTTACCTCGGGCGGTGCCCCGTCCTGAGGGGGAGTCCCCGACTGCAGACCCGCTGCTCCGAGGAGGACTGCCAACGTGTCCTCCGGCAGGACCCCGTTTATACCCCTGTCGAATCTGACCTGTGGTCATTTAATTCTATTGGCTAGGAGGGTCACCTCGGTGTACCTGGCGCATCTCGATTGGCCAGTTCAAATTTCAACCTGCGGCCTCCAGGGTTTCCTTCCCCTTCTCCCTTCCTGGAGAAGTTTTGTTTCCTGCTGGCGGGATGGGGTGGGGGGGAATGTACTGCCACAAGTTCTAACTAACTTTTTACTGAAGAATAAATCTGAGTTTTAACTCCTGTTGGATTTGGTTAGTCGTGCATCCGTAACATTTTAAATTGGCATAGTCAGCAGGATGGTGTTAATGGAGGAATTATTACGGAGGCACGGCTGCAGCCCTTCTCCCCCAGGTCTGTACTGGGCAAAGGAGAAGTGGTCCGACCCAGCAGTGGTCGTGGAGAGAGTAGAACTATGCCGCGGAACTTGTCGAGATGGCAAAGGCAGTGTGTGTGCCCTCCTGGGCGCCTGCTTGATTGAAGCATAGAACCGAAAGAGTGATTCTGCTAAAAGGCAAGAGGAAATAGATTATCTGAAGGTGGAATTGGAGGAAAGGGACGTGCGGCCCCTTATTGAAACAGAAGGGCACATGGGTCCACACGGTGGGAGCCCCCGGAGCGCTGTTTGCACAGCCCCTTGGTCTGGACCCAAACTCGGCGAGTTAAAAGCTAAGTTTTCACGCAAGCTGGGTGAAACCCAAACTGAGTATTTGTGGAGAGTTCCTCTAACGGGGGAGGATCAGATACTGTTGAGTGATGATGAAGCGAGAGGTTACTGGGGACCGGGAGTGTTTCTGAGTGATGGACTGGCAGGTGATCAGTCGATAATGTCCCAAATAGATTACTGGGCTGGGGGTGTGGACCCCAAGGAGGGAGGAGAATCTGTTACTATCTGGGTAAAGGGGCTGTCGGAGTTAAGGGAGGGAGTGCCTGTGTTCAGGCCATGTATGATAGAGGGCAGAAGGGATACCGATGACTGCACCGGTGGACCCCCGCCACCTCAGACCCCTTATTAGAGGTCTGCCGGATGCTTTAAAGATACACGTCCAGTCCCTCAGAGAAAGAATCCAGGGGGCCATTGAGCGCAACCAGCAGAACCCCCAGAGGCCGCCCCCACATGTGATGACTTGGGAGGAAGTACAGCACAGCATAGTAGTTCACAGGCGCGAGATGGGATGGGCGGAGACAAGAGGTGGCACGGAGGGCAGCAGGAAGGTCCGGCCAGCCAGTTGTAAACCCCGCCCCGAGCGGTCTCGATCTCGCAGTCGGTCGGACCAGAATTATGATCCCGAAAGGAATGATCTCTGGTGGAAGGCACTGGCACTGGGGGCACCCCGAGCCGTGCTGCACGGGCAGTCCACTGAGGACATCCAGAAGCTAGTGGAATTGCTGGAGGGGAAAACTAGAGAGCAAAGGGAAGCGCCAGCAACCCCACACCCTCGGGAAGAGAAACTGAACCCTTTCGCGGTGCTCCGAGAGGAACTGGAAGGGCTAAAAACATAGAAGCTGCGGTTTGGGGTTCAGGCCGCCCAGTCCGCATGGTGAATACCTGCCAATGGTCTGCTGATAAGGAGCCTTATATACACATTCCTGTGGGCCCAAAACAGATAAGTTTAGAATTTTTAATCGATACAGGAGCCCAAATTAGTGTTTTAAATGATCAACAAGCTAGTGAGCTGGGAATTAAACCATCAAGAAAGGCTATAAACATTAGAGGAGTAACAGGGGCGACAGAAAATGCCCCATAGCTCGAACTCAACTTTGGTTACCTGGGGAAAAGAGAATGACAGCTGTGGAACTGACTTTAAGCCCCTATGAGGGAAATATACTGGGATTTGATGTGCTGGCAGGCAGACAATGGGACCTACCCAATGGTAGGGTGTGGAGCTTTGGGGGCAGGGAGGCAGAGGCTATTCATGTGAGAACCTTGCAGGTTGCTCCTGCGCTACTGCAATCTAAAGTAACCCGTGTCCCTCAATACCCACTTCCAGCCGCAGCCAAACGGGGCATTTCGGAAATAATTAATGATCTGGAGAAAAGAGAGATCATCAGTTGCACACATTCCCCTTATAATTCTCCTGTTTGGCCAGTGCATAAATCAGATGGAAGGTGGTGACTAAGAACTGATTATAGAAGATTGAACAGTAATACCCCACCATTAACTTCTGCCGTCCCAAGTATTACCTCAGTGATTGCCCGCCCTCTCTATGACTTGCTCCGAAAAAACAGAAAATGGGATTGGACTTCGCAACATATGGAAACCCTTAACACACTGAAAGATGAGCTTAAGGCTTATCAGAGACTAGGTCCATTGCACCCACGAGATCCATTAAAGGTGGAATGGGGATTTGCTGAACATGCCTCATACCGCAGCATGTTTCAAAAGGGACAGCAAGGACCAGCTAGGCCTTTATTATTCTCTTCCACTTCATTTAAAGAGACTGAGCAACGATATTCAGATTGGGAAAAGGGGGTCCTTTCCCTCACTAGAGCGGTTAAGGAAGCTGAAAAGCTGCGTACCTCACAAGATGTTATAGTACAGGGTCCTTTCCCTCTCTTAAATTCAATCCTCAGTGAGTCACCTCCTCCGGAGGGAGTAGCCCAAAAGGCCACAGTAAGGAAATGGTATGCATACCTAGAAGGGATAAGCCAATTGCTCCCACTAAAGGAGTGTCCCACTAAGGTTTTCAAACTCCAGCAACCTGTAAACCCCAATCCAACCTTGTTGGGTCAACCTTATAAACCTTCCCAATTGAGGAGGCACCCGAATTTGTGGCAGGCTCAGATGTGCAGGGAGTGTGGTTCACTGACGCATCTGCCCATCGAGTGGGATCAAAATGGCAATATAAAGCAGTGGCGTTGGAGATTGGTACTGGGAAGAAAGTCGAGGAAGAGGGTGAAGGTAGTGCACAAGTGGGAGAACTACGGGCTTTCTTATTGGCCGTAGAGAATGGTGCTACCATCGTCTGTACTGACTCTTATGCAACCTTTAAGGGTGCTACAGAGTGGATATGTCAGTGGGAATCTAGTAAGTGGGAAGTAGGTCATGCAAAAGCGTGGAGGACAGAGGACTGGCAACATCTCCTGGCAATAGGGAGATCCTGACCTTTAAAGGTGGGATGGGTGAAGGGACATGCTTGGGATGGAACCCCAGCTGTGAAATGGAATCAGCAGGTGGACCACCTGGCCCAAATCAGGATGGTCACCAGTGAGAAGGAAGATTGGGACAGACTAGCAGAATGGTTGCATATCAAATGAGGCAACTCAGGGAAAGCAGATCTCTGTTATGAATGCTGATCTCGGGGTTGGCCAGTGTCTATGAAAACCTGTGAAGCAATTCTTACAGCTTGCCCGCAATGCCAAATAAGGCTTAAGGCTAATCACCCAAACCAAGCTCCGGCCCAGCATATCAGACAAGGCAAGGCTCTTTGGAGCATGTGGCAGGTTGATTACATTAGTCCTCTGAAACCATCCCATGGGAGGAAATATATTTTGGTAGGAGTGGAAGTAGTATCAGGATTGTCTATGGTAACAGCCGTTGGCACAGCTACTGGAGACCAGACAGTCCAGGTTTTGCGAGAATGGTTTGGTATTCTACCTATTCCTGAATGTATTCAAAGTGATAATGGGTCGCATTTCACAGCCACAGTGGTACAAGACTGGGTGCGAGGGGAAGGCATCAAGTGGGTGTTTCACACCCTATATTACCCCCAAGCTAATGGTATAGTTGAGCAAACCAATGGCTTGATCGAAAAACATGCTGATGTCTCACGCCATAACTGGGACACACGATTACCACAGGCAGTTTTTACTGTTAATAACCGATGGGGAAATTATGGAAGTCCAAAAATTTGACCATTTTGTCCTACGGGACCATTAATGGGCGATGACTCTATACCAGATGATCAGAGACACCAGTTCCCACTGGGGACATACATGGGCCAACCTGTCATGGTGAAACTGCCCTCCATTGGTATTGTTCCTATGACCTTAGCAAAACCCAGAGGCCTGTATGCCTGGGAAGCCTTGGATGGGAGCGGAAAGACTCACCGCATCAGTGCCCGGTGGATAATCCTGGTCTTCTAACCCTGTGACCCAGTTTTAAGACCGAGGCCTAGTTTGTGCTTTCTTACAGGATGTCCTGGGTTCAGCTGGGATAGAGTTAATTTTCACAGGAACCTGGGAGGGGGCACAGCGAGGACAGCTGACCTGAACTAGCCAAGGAGCTATTCCATACCATGTGACATCATGCTCAGTATATAAATGGGGAGCGGGCTGGGGGGGGGCTCTCGGCTTTCGGTGGGGGAAGTGGAGGAGCGTCAGGTTCCAGGTGGTGAGCAGTTGCACTGTGCATCACTCGTTTTGTATATTCTTTTATTAGTACCGTTGTTGTTGTTGTAACTACTCTTTTTGTGTTGTCCCAGTAAATTGTCCTTATCTCAACCCACGAGGCTCCGGTTTTTTTTTCCTTTTCTCCTTTCTGATTCTCCTCCCCATCCCACCGGAGGGGGGCGGGAGGAGTGAGCGAGCGGCTGCGTGGTCCTTTGTTACCGGCTGGGCTGAAACCACGACACAGGACAACGTAGAAACGAGCTATTCCAGTGCTTCTACCGGCAGTGATGATGGTGGCAGGCGTGGATGGTGAAGATCTGGATGATAATGTCGTGGCAAAAATGATGGACATCAATATGTCGCGAGCCCTTTCGCTCACATGGGAGCAATGTAACGAGTATAGTTGGAGGTTCAGATTGGATGGGGGAGGAGGTTATACTCATGTTGTGTATAGTTGGTCACCAGGTGTGATAAATGCTAGTTCAGTGTGAAACACCAAATGTGACTATATCCTCCAACTAACCCATGGGATCACAGGGTGGAGTTGGAATGGTACTACACTATGCCCTGAAATTCCATGGGGGCGACTGTGTATGGTACCCAAGGGAACACCGACAGAGCATTCTAGAACTGAGTCTACAACTGTCAACCTTAGCCAACGTTACATCTGACTAGTTTGGGGACTCTTGAACAATCAGTTATAACATACCGGTAAAATGACTATCCAAAATTGAGCCGTATTGGATTTGATGCTACTGAAAGAGAAGGGTGTATGTGAAGTTTTGAACCTGTCGATGGACAACTGCTGTGTTCACTCCAAATGTGTCAATGTAGCTTCAAGATCAAATCAACAAAAGAAAGTGACAAGAGACCTAGAGGCAATTGCTTCTGCACCAGGGACTAACTGGCTGGGAAGGTTTTGATATGTTTGGATTTTCTTTGACAGGGTGGATGACCAGCCTTCTCTAATCTTTAATAATGCTTGTAGTTATGAATACTGTAATCTATATTGCAATAAGTTGTATCAAACGCTTGGTAGTGAAGCCTGTACTAATGGTTAAGTATACTCCCTTAAATACCTGTTCGTGCGCTGGATATTCCTGTGTCGGATATTCCTGTGTCGGATATTCCTGTGTCAGATATTCCACTCTAATTCTAGACCAGAATGGAATGATGACCCACGATGAGCATCAAATTCATCAGACTGCGCTCCCTTTTAACTTTGGAGGCAAGAGGTGACTGTACCACCACTCCAAGGAAACCAGTCAAATCATGACTCTGGTCACGGGGTGGATTGTGCGGCAGTACCCCCCCCCCCCATGACAGGAAACAAAACTTCTCCAGGCAGGGAGGAGAGGAAAAAAGACCAAACCCTAGAGGCCGCAGGTTGAAAATTGAACTGACCAATCGAGATGCACCAGGTACACTGAAGTGACCTTCTTGGCCAATAGGGATTAAATGATCACAGATCAGATTTGACAGGGGTTATAAATGGGGTCCCGCCGGAGGACATGTTGGAATCAGTCCTCCTCGGAGCAGCAGGTCTGCAGTCGGGGACTCTCCCCTTGGGTCAGGACGCTGCCCTAGGTAACTCCTCGAGGTTGAGAGCCCTCATCTTTTAGGTGACTGGTATGCGCATTTTGAGTCATAATTTTAAATCTTAAGAATTCTTAAGTCGGCTGTGTAGTACTAATTCCCCTTACATCATTGAGCCTGTGGTTTACAAATGTTACTGGAGTTCTAACTAACTTTTTACTGAAGAATAAATGTGAGTTTTAACAACTGTTGGATTTGATTGTTCATGCCTCTGTAACACAGTGCCTGGAGCACCTCCTCCCCCTCCTTCTTCAGTGACCTTGGTGTCTGCGGAATTGTTTCTCTCACACATTCTCACTCCTCTCCTCCGGCTGCTGTTGCACAGCAGTTTTTTCCTCTTCTTAAATATGTTATCACAGAGGTGCTACCACTGTCGCTGATTGGCTCGGCCTTGGCCAGCGGCGGGTCCGACTTGGAGCTGGCTGGCATTGGCTCTGTCAGACATGGGGGAAGCTTCTGGCATCTTCTCGCAGAAGCCATTCCTGTAGCACCCCCGGTACCAAAACCTTGCCACGCAAACCCAATACAGAGACCAAGATATAATATGATGCAGTCAAAACTGAACTGCACTGTTGTCTGTAATGAGCCATGCAGATATATAAATATATGTTTGTACACATATATAAAAACACACACAGAGTAGTGTTCTGTCATACTGTATTTGAGGCTATGTATTGTACAATCATGCAATATAAAGGAACACTTAACAGTTAATGTCTATCACTGATATCTTTAAAGGCACTTGGGGATTATGCTATGTGGACACCAGAGGGATTAGATTTAATGTCTATGCAGAAAGTGGTAAAATAAGAGGGAACTTGATTGTATAAATGCAAATCTCAGTTACACCAAGGCTCCTTTAAAATGGGCCTAATCATATCTACATTTATGCCTGTTTTAATGTCCCTGTATTTTGTCTGAGTGATATAAGGGGCCATAATGTGGATATGTCTGTCCTTGTATTTAGTATTATTGCACTTATGTTAAAGGTTGTTATTGTTTTGGTTTTAGTTGGAAGGGAGATTTGTATATAGTTATTTATTACTTGGTTAACAATTATTGCATAAATACAATGTATTAAATAACCTCGTAGGCTGCTGAAACTAGATATAGCTCAGAGCACTTCAGTTTTCAGACCACTTCAGTATTATTTTAGCATTATTGTATGAATCTTTCTCTTATGAATTGTGGTGTTTAAGAATATTATTCTTATTGACCAAAATTCCTTCAACCATTGCATTTTACTTTTTGTCTTAAAAAAATAAAGGACAACATAAGTGGAATGCTTTCTTTTTACAGTCTGCACTTCTTTTTAGTTATTGATTTGATTTCTGCAGCACCAATTTGATTTCTTAGTGTATAAGGATACATTAGTGTCTCTTTAAATCACTTGTGAATCTTTAATAGCACCCTCTGTGTTTATAGAAGCTGCAAGAAACCTGTCAGAGCAGCAGCATGCCCCTAGCTATATCTTGCATGTTTGTGTATTATTTAGTAAGTGCGGTTGTTTGGGACTTAATTATATGGCATGGTTTCTTCATTTTGTTTTTGTTGTGGAACAAGCAAAAGACATGTATAATGACCCACGGCTCTTAAGTACCTTTCAGCATTTAGCATGATGAAAGCCTACAAGGTTTCAGTACATATTTCAGTTCATCAGAATTTCCAACTGTGAATACTCCTATTTACACATTCTCCCACAAAAAATAAAGACACTCTAGGGACCAATGTTATGAAACCCCACCTACTTTGTTCTTCATATTTCCAGCCCTTCCATCTCTCAGGCCTCATCCTCTTTGAATGCCTGCAATATAAGAGGGACTATGTAGCATGCCTGGAATGTTTCTAAATCCAGGAACTAGTAGACCAAAGAGGGAATCAGATTCCAGAGCCTAGGGCCTTGTTGTGTTAAAGCCTAACGAAGATCAGCAGAAAATTAACCCCCTTGCATTCCAGCTTGTCCTCAGATATCAGAGGGGCTGGGGGCAGCTAGGCTTAGATTCTGGGTGATGCACAATTCAGCACTAGAAGTTCGGTTTGCATTCAATATATTGAACTATCACGATTATGGATGCACTAATAGTGCGCTATACTTTCAATTTAGCCACGTTCAACAAATTAGAATGGCCAGACTTGAGGAGTTTGGTTGTGTTCAATGAACTATCGAGGCTAGATTTTAATGAACAGTAGAGTTTATTAAAGCAATACGAGTACAGGTTCTTTTGGATTGCCGGTGATAAATACACTGTCTGCAAAGCACATGCAAGTACCAAGAATACAGCCGACTCCAAGCACATTAAATTATGGAAAAACTATAGAGATTTCTAAGTTTCCCGGGGAAGCACTTGGTATAACCGAGGGTTTGAATCTTACCCAATAGGCGTCCCTATGGGGGGGAAGAGAGGTTCAGCCCGTCGACTGATACCAGAAGTCAGTGATGTCCTCCCGACTTGTCTATGATGGTATCTTCCCTAACATTCCTCCTCTCTTAAGCCCTTTTTATACTATTATTTTCTTTTTTTAGGTGGAGCTTGAGTGACTCTAGTCATACATACCTTATTATGATTGGTATAAAATCTCCTCGCTTTGCTTTTAAAGGTATGTGCTAGAGAAAATTCAGAGCGCATGCTCAGTGAGGGGTGGTCGCACCTTGGAGGCGGGGTAGCTTTTGGGATGGAGGTGTGTTTTGGTATTATAATGAGATTATAATGAGCAAAGTTCACCCAGAGAACATGATTTAGCGTGTCACTACTCCAGAACTGGGCACTTATGATATAAATCAGAAGTAAGACAATAGCATTGACAGAACCCCCCATTATTTCACCTCCTTGCTTCAGTGGATTCAATGCAGGGACCTTCCATTCTTGTTCCAGTAGTTCCAGTTCCCTATCCCTGTCGTGATATCATAGAGCCTGGCCGCAGTGTTTTCCACTCTGCTCCACCCTCCGTGTTGCTTCTCTTAGAGTCAGCATACCAAGCTCCCCTGGTGTTGCTATCATCTAAGGTTGCAGGTTATGTTGCTTAGGGAATTATTATGGAGCAGATTTCTTGCATATCCACTGCATTCCACCCTGGAGTTTTACCTTCCCTTAAGAGGGGGGGTGTCATATCCATAAGTCACCTCCAGCAATCATTCCACTAGCCTCTCATGGGGAGTGCTTTGTTATTTCTGAACTCCCAAATAGTTTGGAAAGCATCAGAATCGGGGCTATGCTTTTGGGCCACAGCTATCTAACACATATGTAGTGATAACATACAAGAAATGTAAAGAAGAAAAAAGAAATACGTAGTTCCTTAGTCTATGTAATGGTTAGCAGCTGTAATTCTGAAGGCTAGAAGATTTTTTCTCTTCAAACATAACTCAGTCTTCACACAGAATGTATATGTAATATGACAATGTTTTCCGCTTATTAAATGCAGCTAATTAAATTAAATGTTTAGCTATTTATGAGAATTCTAAAAGAAATAGAATATGAGTCAATGTAATGTTGGGGAATTTTTTATGGTACCCCTCAAGGTGAAATAAACACATATTTGTGTTTAAATATAAAAGAAAAAATTAATGAACAATGCATTGGGCAGAGTCCTACCACTATAAGCGATTCTACAAGGAGTCTGCAAAGATGTCTTGCCTCAAGCCTTCAAAAGACTGATTAACAAATAAGAAGGCGGTGATAGCTTAAAGAAAAAAAACCTAAAACATGAGAAGTGTGATCTGCTTGCTATTCAAGGACTGTTTACATTATGTGTACTCAAGGTAAAGCTTATCTAGTTTAAGATTCTGCTTACAATAGAGGATGCTTAAGGAGTCACAGACTTGCTAATTAAGGACATACATCCTCCTTTGGCATTGAGAAACAGAGGGGATGGCAAGAGAAACAAAGACCCTGGTGTCCTCAGATGACCCATGACCACAAAAAGGACAAAAAGGAGTAGGGGTATTCTTCCCTAAACGACCACCGAAGACCACCGCACAGGCATAGAAGACTCTGGGATGATTGCTCAAGAGAACAACATGTCATGCTTGCTCAACATAAAGAATATGCAATACTTAGGCGGAACATATGTATTAGATAGGCGTGGTGTTTTAGCTGTAGCATATAAGTATGGACTGAAAACCTCAGTAGGTGTGCTCGATTTGTGGAAATCTTCCACCTGGCACCCTGCGCAGAATAAAGCAATGTCTCCTCTCTAAACATACTTTGTGTGTTTTGGGAGTTACTTTCTGATCAGGTAACAGTTTTGGCGACCCCAGATGGGACTTTAAAAACCGGATTTTGATCCACGCTTGCTACCGCCGGAGGAATCGCAAGCCGGACTCCAGCGCGCACCGGAGGATTTTTCCAGGGACTCCTCTTGTGATTCCCTGGTGGGTGGTAAGTGATCGAATGGAACTGGGGTACAGACATTGCTATTTTGATATTATAAAGCATATCTGTTTAGGGTAAGAATTGGTGGATTAATTGCAGCTGCTGGTTGGAGATATTTTATCTCTCCTGCGTCAGTACGGTGACAACCGGAGCAGGTAAAGAGTTGGGTTTGGTTCGGTGTACTTGCATTTTTGGTATTATTGGTTCTTTTAAATTGTTGTATTAGGTTATATTGGGAAACTCAGCTTCCTCTGTGGAAGGGGGAATAATTGAAGCTTCCCCGTTGGGTTGTATTTTGGAACATTGGAACAAGTTTGGTGGGAATCCCCTAACAAGGATGAAATTAAAAGAGTACTGTACTCAATGGTGGCCGGTGTATAAATTAGATGATGAAGAAAAATGGCCGGAAATGGGAACTTTGAATTATAATACCATTTTACAGCTAATGCTGTTTTTTAGAAGGCAAGATAAGTGGGATGAAATCCCATATGTGGATATGTTCTTTGCTTTAAGAAATGATTATGAAACAAGAAAGAAATGCAAATTGTCAGTGTTTGATTCAAATGTGTTAATGAATGACAATATCTCAACTGATTGAGATTGCTTGTAAGGTGTATAATAACAGAGAAGAGTTGGGGAAAAAAAAAAAAAAAGAAAAACAAAAGGAGAAACTAAAAGATCAGAAGCAAAAGGCTGCTATTTTAGCAGCAGCGTTACTCAAGCACAAACATCCTCCAGGGGAAGGGGTTTCCTGAGAGGACGAGGATGTGGAAGGGAACGGGGAGGAGGGGGAAACATACTTGGTCTCCCCCTTCTGCCCCTATTCCTGAGGCCAATTTACTAATGATCGGTACAGAGGATTGTGATTGATGGGGACTGGGGGCTGAGCCCCAGCCGAGCCCCTGGTTCCAGGCGAGCTGGGGAATGAAATTGTTAAATTTTTAGTAGATACAGGGACAACTTAACCAGTGTTAAATAGCTGTGAGGGACCTATGAGTAAGTTCTCTATGTCGGCGGTTGGTGCCACGGGAAAGCGAGAGGTTAGGCCCTTTCTCCAACCTACGATGTGAGAAATTGGAAACAACATTGATGCATGAATTTTTATATATGCCAGAATGTCCATTACCTCTTATGGGACGGGATTTACTAAATAAATTGGGAGCACAGATAACTTTTGAAAAAAAAAAACCAAACCAAAAAACAAACCCAACAAAATTCAAGTGCATATTCCTCAGAGTAATGCCTGGGGAGCACAAGTTTATATGTTACAGGAATCAAGGACATGAAGAATGAACAAGTTGAAATCCCCTCCAAAATTATGGATGTGGTGGTCCCCTTTGTGTGGGCAACAGAGAGGCCTGGAAGAGCTAAATCAGCCGAACTGGTGAAAGTAGAATTAAAACAGGGAGCGAAGCCATTCTGGACCTAAAAGAGGCCTTTGTCTGTATTCCTCTGGAAGAACAGAGTAAAAAACTGTTTGCCTTTGAGTGGGAGAGCCCTACAACAGAATGCAAGATGCAGCTATGTTGGACAGTACTTCCCAAGAATTTAAGAATAGCCCCACCATCTTTGGTAATGTACTAGCGAAGGAATTGGAACAATGGCAAGGTAAGAACTCGTTAATTACCTTGCTACAATATGTGGGTGTCATCCTGTTGGGGGCAAATACCATTGAGGAGTGTAAAGAAGCAACTATTAGTTTATTGAACTTTTTAGGGCTGGCTGGATATCGAGTGTCTCAGAAAAAGGCGCAGATTGCACAGAAAAATGTGACCTATCTTGGTTTTGAAATTTCTCAAGGAGAAAGAAAACTGGGGATTGAGAGGAGGGAAGCGATTTGTCAGATTGCCCCACCCAAATCAAAAAGAGAGTTAAGAGGATTTCTTGGAATGGCCAGGTGGTGTCGTCTTGGGATACCTAACTTTGGATTGATGGCTAAACCTTTGTATGAGAGCATTAAAGGACCAGGAGAAGTGTTGGAATGGACTCCGGAATGTTGAAAAGGGTTTGACAATATAAAGGTTGCTCTTATGAGGGCCCCTGCACTAGGCCTCCCCAATTTGACAAAGCCTTTTGAGCTTTATGTGCATGAACAAGGACATGAAGCGATGGGAGTGCTTGTGCAAACTTTAGGGGACTGGAAAAGACCGGTAGCTTACTTTTCAAAAACGACTGGATAGCATAAGCTCCGGATGGCCGAGATGCTTGAGGGCGGTAGCCGCAGCAGTGATGTTAATACAGGAGGCACGAAAGATAACAATGGGACAGAGAATTTGGAACAAAAAGGACATAATTGGCTGTCTCCGAGCAGGATGGTACAGTATCAAGCAATATTGCTTGAACAAGAGGATGTGGTATCTAATACTTTAAATCCAGCGTCATTGTTGCCCTCTCGAGGAGAAGAAGGAGGATAACACATGATTGTTTACAGACCATAGAGCAAGTATATTCTAGCCATCCAGATTTAAAGGACTCCCCTTTACAACATCCTGATTGGGAGCTATTCACTGATGGAAGTAGCTTTGTAAATAAAGGGGAACGGAAGGCCGGGTATGCTGTTGTGACTTTGGAGAAGGAAATGGAGGTGGAACCATTGCCTGTCCTATAATGAAGGAGCTAACGGAAAGGGCACATAAAAGTACGCACATAGGAGTTGAAGCTTTGCTTGAGGCAACCAGACAATATGCTGTGGGAATGAATATGTTGATAAAAGCTAAAAGGATTGTACAGAAATGTGAAGTTTGTTTAAAGAATAATCCTAAAATTCAGAAAAGGCCCCCCCCAGGAGAGGTGAGAAAAGGTTATACACCTGGAGATTACTGGCAAATCAATTTTTTTTTGAACTACCTAATTGTAAAGGATATAAATATCTACTGGTGACTGTGGATACTTTTTCAGGATGGCCCTGACGTGTGGAAACAGACTCCACAATCAGTGAGATTGTAAAGTAGGTATGTTTATTCAGCGCTGGGCAGCATGGGGGGTAGTCCCACCAAAGTTGTGTGCGCCTGACTCGGCAGTTCGCTTCAAATTTATACAGTCAAGTGTTACATATACATGGAGTTTCGCAATACGCCTATACATAGGCATGATCTATCCCCGCTTCATATTAAAATTAGTTCCAAAAAGTCACAAGGCCGGTCTTGGCTGGTTCTTGGGGTCGACTGCTGCTGCTTATCAGGGACTATCTCCTGCCCCAGCCAGCCTCAACAATGCAAACGTTAAGCATCACTTCTCATCCTCTTGGGCCTTGTCTACCTCTACTGAAATTTCTTTAACTTCACTATAAGCTAGATAATTCTTAAACAGTTCCTATCTACATCCATATATCTACTATATCTACTAAGGTTCCTTTGGCTCCCCGTTTCAGCCCAAAGCTTTCCTGTGTCGCACCAACAAGGCAAGGGAAGTAGTAAAGGTTTTATTGAAAGAAATCATTCCGAGATTCGGGGTACCGGGAAGCTTCTCCTCAGATCGAGGACCGCGCTTTGTAGCAGAAATAGTCCAAGGGGTATCCAAATTTTTACAAATCAAATGGGACTTGCGTATCCCATGGAGGCCGCAGTCTAGTGGGAGAGTAGAAAGAATGAACCAAACAATTAAGAGACAATTGAATAAAATTTGTCAGGAAACTCAGTTGAAATGGCCGGAAGCTCTCCCTTTAACATTGTTGAGAGTGAGAATTACACCAAGATCTAAGGAAAAGGTTAGCCCTTTTGAGATATCATATGGGAAACTTTATCAAAGCATGAATCATGAGCCAGGTTCTATAGAATTAACAGGGAAACAATATCTTAAAGAGCATGTGATTTCTCTAGGGAAGGTTCTGTCTTCTCTTAACAGGTATCTACAATTAAGGACGCCTTTGAGCCTGAATACTGCAGTTCATGAATTTCAGCCAGGAGATTGGGTTTATTTAAAAACCTGAAATGACGAACCTCCGAAGGAACTTTGGAAAGGACCCTTTCAAGTTCTCCTAACCACATATACTGCAGTCAAACTTAATGGAGTGGGACCCTGGATCCATTACGCTCGGATCAAGAAAGGACTCCCTTCAGATAAGTGGATTGTGGAAAAACAGAAAGAGAATTCTCGGCATCTAAAATTTAAAAGGGTTAATTCATAAATTGTACTCGGGAGCAGGGCACAACATATTTTTGTTTACTATTGTGATAATTTGTTCATGATTTTGATAGGAGTATGGAATCTGAAAATTTTAATCATCATTAACTTAATGACACTAACAAAAATTAAGGGATTGGAAGATAATTTAATTTTGAAATTCATTCAAGGTTTTGGCAAATTACAAAACACCATGAGTATTGCTACTTGTATACCAATTCCACATTCCAGCAAAAATCCAGTAGGATGGGGAATTCTTGCATTGAAAGAGCCACCACTGGTAAACTTAAGCAAAAGCTTAAAAGCAAATGCGACTTGCTACCTCATACGGAACAAGACATATATTACAGGCAGCAATTATGAGACAGGTTTATCTTCCTGTTATACATACCACATAGAAACTGGAGGACCTGAGATGGGAGAGTTTGAGGCTTTTGATGAGAAGTCTACTCCAAAGGTTAACTGTCCTACACCCAAGGATCCAACAAATTGGAGAAGCCCCGTGGAAGATAACTGGCCTGAGACATACAGTCAAAAGATAGATATGAACCTTAGTCCATGGTGTTTTGAATGGACAGGACAATTTATAAATACTAGCAATCAGTATGATGAGATTATCATGAATCCCAAGGATGGAGAATATGCCCCTGAATGGAATTGTACTCAAGTGTTCAACTGCTCTCATATGGGAGTTTTGAAAAACATAACAGGGGTGGAAAAAGCATTGCAAATTGGATGTCAGTGTCAAAATTTAATTGTAGAGAAACAAGATGTAGTCCCAAGAAAGGGGATTATGCGGATATCTCAAACTGGATAAGGAACATTGTTGTGTCCACATTCTCAATGTGACTGAAGATCTTAATAAACAAATTGACCAAATCAGGGAGGTAGCAAAAGGGACCAAAGAATTGCGAGAAAGTGCTGAAAACAATTGGATAGACAAAATTCTACGAGGCATAGGTGGATGGTCCCTTACAGGATGGTTAGCTAGTTTGATCCAAAGTGTGATTATGATAATAGTAGTGATAATAATCATTGCAATGCTAACTGGATGCATGAAACAAGCAATTGTGTGAACTCTGCTTGTCCGGAATATAATGATGACTAAAGATCTTGGAAGTCTCAAATAAAATATTTAAAACTTCCAAAGGGGGGAATTGTTGCCTCAAGCCTTCAAAAGACTGATTAACAAATAAGAAGGCGGTGATAGCTTAAAGAAAAAAAACCTAAAACATGAGAAGTGTGATCTGCTTGCTATTCAAGGACTGTTTACATTATGTGTACTCAAGGTAAAGCTTATCTAGTTTAAGATTCTGCTTACAATAGAGGATGCTTAAGGAGTCACAGACTTGCTAATTAAGGACATACATCCTCCTTTGGCATTGAGAAACAGAGGGGATGGCAAGAGAAACAAAGACCCTGGTGTCCTCAGATGACCCATGACCATAAAAGGACAAAAGGAGTAGGGGTATTCTTCCCTAAACGACCACCGAAGACCACCAGAGACCCCCCCCGCGCAGGCATAGAAGACTCTGGGATGATTGCTCAAGAGAACAACATGTCATGCTTGCTCAACATAAAGAATATGCAATACTTAGGCGGAACATATGTATTAGATAGGCGTGGTGTTTTAGCTGTAGCGTATAAGTATGGACTGAAAACCTCAGTAGGTGTGCTCGATTTGTGGAAATCTTCCACCTGGCACCCTGCACAGAATAAAGCAATGTCTCCTCTCTAAACATACTTTGTGTGTTTCGGGAGTTACTTTCTGATCAGGTAACAGATGCATCATAAGCAGGTTCCTTATATACACTGGCACCAGCACCAATCCCCTGAGCAGTTGCATGGGGTACCTCATCCAGGCCCTGGGTCCATCCACCAGCCTAGCTCTGCTGCCCAAAGGTGGCCCCTGAGTGCTCCAATTCCAGGATGGCTACAAGACAATGCTGAGGCTGTTTCTTATCTCATCACCCAGGGAAACTTCACTCCTTTGCAGGGTGTCCTTCTGTCTCTGGCATTCCTGCTTCCAGCCAGTTTAACCCCTTCTTGCAGCTGGGCCTTCTTGCCCTCCATGCCAGATCATTCCTCGGTCACAAATTACCACTGCTGAGCAGTTACTTTTTGAATTTCCCCTTCATTCTTCCCTTTTGTGAGTATTTATTACTCACACACATTCATCATTGCAAGTCTTTATAATTCTTCCTTATGCTTCTTTCTATAATTTTTCATTTCCAAAGACATTTGCTTTGCCTCACTTAGGTTTATTCCCTTTGCTAGCTTTGCTTGTTTACAGCTCAATTTCAGATAAGGAGGCTCTTGTTCTTAAAGATCTAGAGTACGGTAGAAGGACCACAGTCATCCTGCTCAGGACTTCTGGGAGCCCAGGATTGATCACCGCATGGGCCATGCTGTCCCATCATCCATTCTTGCCTCTAGATTTTATAATCATTTATAGTCATTAGTCCAAGCACTTCTTCCTTTTCTTCTTCCTTACCCTCTAACATATTTAGCATTATTGTTCTGGCTTCTGCTTGCGTTATGTCTTGTTCTATCCTTTTACATACCAATTGGCTACAACATAAGATCAACTGAACTAATGCATACATAACCACCAAAGTTAATAATCCCAACAAATTATATTTCAGTGTTGCCTTAAGCAGTTTTTCCTTAACCATCCTTTCATTTCTTGGAGCTGTCCACACCAGTCAAAAAGGGTTTTTTTTCCAGGTATTTCACGCAGTACTTGAAGTTTACCTCAAATTTTATGTATGTCCATTTCTATTCTCTGATCTTGGTCTGCATCTGTACAGCAAGTGGTGTATACATGTATCTTTCTTGAGTGATGAGCACATAATTTAATGCCATTCTGTTTTGCAGGGCTACCTGAGATGCTTGTTTTACCTCTAACTGTAAGGCTGAAATAGCATTACCCATCTCTTCCATTACAATAGATATATTTACGACAGCCCTTTAGAATTCTGATGCTCATAGCCATGGGAGGAATGTTCATGCAAACTGGTGGAAGCCAGTTTGTCAAATATTTAACAAGTGGATTTTGCACAGAGTGTTTTATACTTTGTTTCGTACACTGGGGTAAGTTGTGCCCATCATTCCAGAAGAGGTCTGGATGTATTGAAATGTCAAGAAAAAAACAACCAACCCATCCTAATGTACAGGTGTTAGTCCAATTAACAGGCAGTATCTTATAGGCCTTAGAGCCACATACCCCTCATAATCCTTCATTCCTTAAGATTTTATCATATAACAATTCTTACGGGTTAGTATACGATCAGTAATAATATAAACCCAAATGCAAAATCCCAGAGCAAACAAAGCTACAATTTCTAAAAACAATCGACAGGTTCAGATGGTAATAATAGTGTTGTCCCACAAACGGGGTTCATTTACCCAGTGTGCAAGCCAATAAGACACAGAGTCGAGGTATTCTCAAAATAATTTCATTGATGCACATGAATGGTGCCTGTCTCAAGACAGCACACCCTTGTCTCAAAAATCCTCACGTTTATACACTTAACTAATATATATTCATTGTTATTTTTCTTAATGATTGGTTCTTTCTTCTTTGCCCCTCATGCAAATTAGTGTGCAGACTCTGTCTTCTTCCTTCATTGTCTTCTTTTGAGCAGGTGGTGTCATTTGAGTAGGTGGTCAATGAGTCGGTGGTTGCGATCTCCCCCTGTAGGAATTACCTTTTACCTACTTCTGCAGTTCCAAGCGGTTCTTCAAGGTTTGTTGACCAGACCACAATCCATTACCTTTTCTGACATAAACATAAAGCCCCATTGTCTAGCAGTTAGTTCCTAAACCCTAAATCATGTCTAGTTATTGTTTCCCTAATTTAAATATTAACTGATGGGGGCTGTACACAGAACTTTAGCAGCTCCCTGGTTATTTCAATCATATTATGCATAGTAATTGATAACATTAGGGTCATCAAAATCTATTTGCAGGGATGTAGATTGTACTTCTGTTGACATTTGATCAAAGGAAGTTCATCCAGATCATCCAGCTCTGTTGTGACAGGTGATACACTCTGCATTGTGTCTGAAGGTGGTGTGACCCTTTTACACTGGGAAGCACTGATCTAGTTGAGCAGCCCTTGCGCATTACTGTAGCATTAGTAATTACCAGTACCTGATAAGGTCCCTTGCAGCGCAGCTGAAGGTCATGTGTTCACTGGTATACCTTAATGTAGACCCAGTCTCCTGGTTTCAAGGAGTGACAGGCTTCAGTCGTGGGTTCTAGTAAAACTTCTTTCAGCTGTGTGTGGAAAGTCCTTAAACATTTCATTAATACCTGGCAATATTTTAGAAGAGCATTATCTGCTAGTTTTAAGTTTGACTGCATGGGAGTTAGGGTTGCTGTGTAAGATGGTCACACGGGTCTGCCCATTAAAAGCTCATGAGGTGACAGTCCATATTTTCTATTCACAATGCTTCTCATATGCATCAATGGGAGAGGTAACACATTCAGACATTTCAGGACAGTTTCTGCACAAATTTTTGCTAAATTGATTTTAAAATCAGAGTTTTTCCTCTATACAGCTCCACTGGATTGGGGGCGATGGGCAAAATGACACTTTGGTTCTCTTTGTAGGGTTGCAAAAATTTTCTGCATTATTTGTCCAATAAAATGGGTCCCCTTATTGCTATCTAATGTTAGGGGACTATTAAACCCAGGAATTAGTTCTTTCAGCATTTTTTTTTGCAACAGTTGTTTCATCTGAATGTTTACAAGGACAGGCGTCCATCCTGAGAACATATCTAAAATGACAAAGACATACTCAAAATTACAGTATTTAGGTATCTGAATAAAGTCAATTTGCAAATTTACAAATGGTCCCCATGGTTTAGGGTATGCAGCTATACTTGTCTTCTCCTTCTATCTTACATTATTTTGTTTAAAAGGTGTCCTAACAATATGAAGATTCAAGAATTTAAACAGTACTTTGCTAGCAAGCTTCAGTCATTTACACTTTAATTTCTGACAAAAGGAAAGCCCCTTCCTGATTGTTCAAGCTATAGAACGATTTGATTAAATAAAAATATGTATGAATTATACAAATCATAAATTTATGTGGACTATTTATAAGAAAATGAAATCATATTTAAAGTTCTTTAACGTTCATTTTTCAGTATTAGCTGTATTTTCAGATATGCCAACATTTTTATGATCTAGCCATTAGCTCAGTGACTCCACTAAAGCATTCTATTGCTCTTATTCCATTCCAAAATATTGTTGAGAATAGACAAATAACTGAAAAATACATGCACAAGAAAAAATTGGGGCAAGCCAATCAAAAGTTTGGAGCAAGCCAATCCCGTCATATAGCTGCAATCATCCCCCCTTTGCTGGTGTGGGCCACTGAACGGGTCACATGAGCAAAGGCAGGTCTATCTGTTATTCTCGCTGTACTCCTGTCCTGATCCAATGTCAGGGAAGGTTTCCATATGATCCCAAGAGCGAGATTAAGACAAAAACGAGGTCAAATGCTGTATATCCAAAACAGCTTTTATTATCAAAAGTATCAAAAGTAGAAAATAGTAGTGATAGGATAGAATGGAAGAAAAGGCAGAAATCAAGCAAGCAGTCAGGATAGAGTTGCAAGGATAGTCACCACCATGGATCCAGCGGCGTCCCATTGGTCCTCAGTCTTCAGTTCTTTGGTGATGGGTGCACACCACGGCTTGTCTCCATGGTTTTTTATAGGGCATAGTTCGATGATGCATGCACATACATACAGTTCATGCACTGTTCATACGCTGCAGGTTTGGTCTATCACACGACCTTCGACCTTCGTGTGATCAACACCAGAAACCAGTACCTTATCTCAAAGACTACAGTTTCCATGAGAATGGTAGTGTCCACATTCCTGCATGCTTTGCCAGCTTCGGCCTGTGTCCTCCCCTGGATGCCTCAGTGGCCTGGTAATCGTCCTCATGGACAGAGGAGTGCCCTGCTTAAACAGGCCATCCCAGAGACAAATGGCTTGAGATAAATAGTTCACAGTTCAGTCTCTCACATCAAACAATCCTTGAGATGAATGGCTTGAGATGACAGTCCAGTCTCTCACACCTAACAATCTTTGAGACAAACAGCTCAAGGTAACAATTCAGTCTCTCACAACTCCCAAAGCCTCTTTGCCTGCAGTTTGCAGGGAGCTGTAAATCACTCCAGACAGGCTCAGGGCAGGGTATTTCCTGCCTCCTTGGGTTGTTGTAGTACAATTAGTGTGAAGTGATCAAGTGAGCTATAGCTTGAAACCGGGGTGGGAGAGAAGGTTTTTCCAGCAATAGGAGAATTTCCCTACCTCTCCTTTACTATCTTCTCAGGAATATCTCCTAGGGAGAAATCCCTGGGCACATCACAGGAGTTTGATCATCCCCACCTTCTTCATCCTTAAAAACCTCATCTCAATCAGTGCTGGTTGAGTAGTTAGTTTAGCTGGTATTCAGTATGAACTGAAACTTTTAACGCAAAGTTCGTGATGCTTTGGTGAATGAGCCTGGTATCCCTGGGTCTCTGGGCAGGGGAATCTGAACGTTATCTCAGCCCCTTACCCCATGCTGACCCCTTCACTGCCGAGTGCTGCTGCCAGAGCCGCCTTTAGTGCTAACATTCAAGGGGGGGATGGGGACTGCAGGACTCCACCGAAACTGTCAACTGGCCCATCCCTGTGCCCACATTGTTGGCGTTTTTAAGGGCAGAATCTTTCAAGGACCCCAGAAGGGTCCCAACTCCTTAGGGGAGGAAAAGGTTAAAAAAACCAACCATAAAACCAGTCATATATCTCCTTGGATCAGGGACTTATCTGAGCATCCTTGGAGATGTGGATCTCTTGTGCCACTGGCAATCAAACTGGCTGACCCTGGGTTGTCCTGTCCAGCCACCTCTTGTTTATAAGCAGAATGGTATGCATTTCTCTAAGAAGATTTAAATTTCCACTAGGTACATTATTTGTACAGTTAAGTGATGTTTGTTCCCCTATAATTCACCGATTTCCTCTGTAATACTTGGTTCTACTATTTGGCTCTATTAGGTTTAAATCTCTGTAAGACAAGGCCGTTCCTTTGCAACTGTGCATTTCCCTTTTTTACTTGATTCTTTACAAATTTGGAAATTCAATTTGTAGAGAGCTCAGCTTTATCCTGATCCTCTCAGGTTTCCTCTTGCCTTATAGCAAATATCATTATCGATTTGATAGGTGGAAGTGATTTGTTACTTACAGGAGGTCTTGTACATACTTTGGTAAACCTCTCTTTTCATCTCCCAAACTACAAATCCCAGTCACTAGGTGTCCTAGTTTCAGCTGGAATAGAGTTAACTGTCTTCCTAGTAGCTGGTACGGTGCTATGTTTTGAGTTCAGTATGTGAAGAATGTTGATAACACCGATGTTTTCAGTTGCTGCTAGTAGTGTTTAGACTAATGTCAAGGATTTTTCAGCTTCTCATGCCCAGCCAGCGAGAAAGCTGGAGGGGCACAAGAAGTTGGCACAGGACACAGCCAGGGCACCTGACCCAAACTGGCCAACAGGGTATTCCATACCATGTGACGTCCCATCCAGTATAGGAACTGGGAAGTGGGGGCGGGGAATCGCCGCTCGGGGACTAGCTGGGTGCCGGTCGGTGGGTGGTGAGCAATTACACTGTGTATCATTTGTACATTCCAATCCTTTCATTATTGCTGTTGTCATTTTATTAGTGTTATCATTATCATTATTAGTTTCTTCTTTTCTGTTCTATTAAACTGTTCTTATCTCAACCCGTGGATTTGCTTCTTTTCCCGATTTTCTCCCCCACCCCACTGGGTGGTGGGGGAGTGAGTGAGCGGCTGCGTGGTGCTTAGTTGCTGGGTGGGGTTAAACCACGACACTAGGCTTGCAGTTTGAGCCATTTACACCTCCTATTGACCTTCTAATGTTCTGTAAACATCTTTTCAACCCTATTGTTCAAATTAATCCAAGAATTTATTAGCACAGGTTCCGTTTGGGTGCCTGCATAAAGCTCAAAAGGTTGGTTACAAATTTAACACTGTAGGCACATTAGCAAAGGATCAGTCCCCTATGACATAAGAATTATATATGTGTAATCTCGGAGTACTCACAACTTGACCAAATCCTGCTGGCTACGAAACTGTTAAAGGATATTAGAAGTGATGTACTTAAGAAATGATGTACTTAAGCCACCTTAAGAAGACCACAAAGGTCTTGTGAAACAAGATACCCTTTGTATACACAAGGCATGCCTTGCTAAAGACTGTGCCCCGAAGAAGAACTGAAAGACTGATAAGAAGGGAACATCCTACCCCAGGAGGCGCCTGAGAAGTTGGAAAATTGCTAATAGGCATGAAGTCAGCAAAAATCTTCGATAACTGGAGGAAAGGTAAAGGCGGCAGGGGGAGATCACGACCACCGACTCAATTCAAGACCAAAAAGACTTGCTCCCCCCACTCTCCTTGAGCATGTGCTGTAGAATAAAAGAACACTGTACCTTTAATTCGAAGCAGGAAAACTTTAGCCCAATAGAAACTGTGGTAGATAAGCAACTACCAATAATAGTTTTGGGGAGGAACTTTGGAAATTGAATATGTATAACTGAACTGTATAAATTGCTTGCCCGTTTAGGCATGAGGTGTGGTAGCTTTGTGGATTACCACCTAGCCCCCATCTTTGCGCAAACATGAATTGGAATAAAATACCTCTGCTCTGTGTGTATATTGGCGTTTCACACACCAGGTAAACGATCCCACTTTTGGGACAACAGAAGCACGGCTGCCTCCTCCAGCAGCCCCAGCCAAGACCCTCCTGCCCAGCCACTGCAGCCTAGCCCTGGGCTGAGGGATGCGACTGCTGCTTTCCCAGTTACAGGTTCAACCAGTAGTGAAGCTGAGCATATATCCCAGAGACACACACACAGACATACACAGGACATTGACATGGCCAGTCACAGAAACTGTAACAGACAAGGCAGTGTTATTAACAGCACTCACATATAGGATTCACATAAACCAAACATAGCCAGCCAAGTCCCCTACCTTCTCTTCAGCTGATGGGATACAAGTTCACTAGTGAAAGTGCACACGCGATCACACACACATATTACTTTCTAGATTTTTCAAGCACACGCACATTCACAGATCCCCCGAAAAACAGCATGGACCTTCTGTCCTCTCAGTATCCCTGCCTGGATCTTGGCCCTCTTTTAACCCTGCACCACCTGCGGTATAACGTGGGGTGTCTGGCATCACCAGATGAGTGGGATACGGGGGTAAAACTGGTGCAGTAGTACCAGGTACTAAGCTTGGGTACAGAGATTTAGGTGCTGCAGCTGAAGCTTTAGAAGGATCCTTATTTTTATTTTCGCCTAATTTCACCTTTTATCTTTTCAATTTGTTCTTTCATTTTTTGCATTATTATCCTGTAAGCTAGCTATAACTGATTTCTGCCTGCGACTGTTCGCCTCCTCGTCCCACAAAAAACCAAGCATCCATTTGTCTCTGTTTATTGTCTTCGCAAAGGTAAGTTAATTTGTCCAGGTCAAAGGTTACCTCTTTCTGGAAATTGCAGTTCTGGTGTGGCAAAAGCATAGCCCTTCCACTGGTGGGCAAGTTGGACCGACCTCCTGCCCCCATGTTTTCCCAGTCGTGCACCGTAATTGTGGCACATGGAGCCTAACAGGCTTTTAGGATCTGGACAGGAGGAACCTTGACCCATTTTCCCAATTAGTTTTTGACTTTTCTCAGTGAGGGAGTACAAAGCTAAGACCTGTGCATGGCAAAGGGACAGAAGGAGAGGTTCAGGCATCCCTGAAAAGACAGAGCTTTGACTCGAGCCCCTCAAAGCGAAAAGCTTTCAGCACCTACTCTCATTTGGTTTCTGGGTCCTTATAAAACTGAGGGAGCATGAAGCTGAGGCCTGTACATGGCAAAGAGATAGAAGGAGAGGTTTGGCAAAGGGACAGGAGGGGAGGTTCGGCAAAGGGGTAGAAGGGGAGGTTTGGGTGTCCCCGAGAAGACAAGAGCTTCGACTTTATCCCCTCAAAACCCGGACCCAAACAGGAGATGACTCATCATCACCCACGGAGATGTCTCCAGAGCGCAACCTGAGCTTTCAGAAGTCTCAAACCTAGCCTACTCTCATTTGGCTAAACCGGCCATTTCCTTGTTGGCCTGGGCCCACACACTGAGACAACTCATCGTCACACACATGACCCAAGCTTTCATAAGTCTCAAACTTAGCCTACTTTCATTCGGCTAAAAAAAGCCTTTTAATTCTGTTTCCCCTTAATTTTCCCCCTTTCTTTATATGTCGTGGTTTAACCCCAGCCAGCAACTAAGCACCACGCAGCCGCTCACTCACTCCCCCCCCCACCCAGTGGGATGGGGGAGAGAATCGGGAAAAGAAGTAAAACTCATGGGTTGAGATAAGAACGGTTTAAAAGAACAGAAAAGAAGAAACTAATAATGATAATGATAACACTAATAAAATGACAACAGCAATAATAAAAGGATTGGAATGTACAAATGATGCACAGTGCAATTGCTCACCACCCACCAATCGACACGCAGCTAGTCCCCGAGTGGTGATTCCCCCCGCCCCCACTCCCCCCAGTTTACACACTAGATGTGACGTCACATGGTATGGAATACCCCGTTGGCCACTTTGGGTCAGGTGTCCTGGCTGTGTCCTGTGCCAACTTCTTGTGCCCCTCCAGCTTTCTCGCTGGCTGGGCATGAGAAGCTGAAAAATCCTTGACTTTAGACTAAACACTACTTAGCAACAACTGAAAACATCAGTGTTATCAACATTCTTCTCATACTGAACCCAAAACATAGCACTGTACCAGCTACTAGGAAGACAATTAACTCTATCCCAGCTGAAACCAGGACATTAAATTATAAGCACAAACTAAAATAACATAGGATTTGCTTACCACTGACGTGACAGCCAACCAGGAGACATGGTAGGGGACCAAGACCACACGCAAGTAAGATTTTGAAATGAGGATCTCTTACCTATTGTGGTGGCACCACGTTGGGTCTCCCCACTGGTTCCAGTCTGGTCACTTCTGCCAGTGTGCAGCAATCCCACTTCTGACATCAAACTGTTGGGGAATTTTTATGGTACCCCTTGAGGCGACTTAAACACACGTTTTTGCTTAAATTTAAAAGAAAAATTTAATGAACAATGCATTGGGCAGATGATACCGAAAAGCCAGTGGAAGAAACTCTCTAAATCTCATTTTGGAGTTTTAGAAAGCAGGCATTCGTTATTGCAGCACTGGATGCACGGGGGATAATTCCACCTAGCATGCATACCACAGCTTTAGCACAAACAGGTTATATAGAATAACTAATTGCATATTCATCAGATTAGTATACATATACATAAAAATGATTGTAACTGATTATCATAGTACTGCCTACAATCCGATCATGCGCAATGAAGGATCCATTTGAGTCGAAGGGCTGCTTTTGCGACCACCGACCCATTTGAAGTTCTTGTTGGCTGTCCTTGAAGTCTATTCTTGTCCTTGTTCTTTGATCTTGAAGCTTAACGCAGTTTCAATCACGTGTGGGTCAGTTTCAACATTGTTCTCATCTAGCGTACAGGAACATCTAGTCATAAGAGCAAAGAACTGCCAAACTTATGAGTGTACGTTCCCCACATGGTAATCACTGTGCTCAAACAGAAAGGGGGGCATTGGTTATCCCCTAGTAGAATGCTGAAATACCAAGTGGTGTTGCTGGAGCAAGATGATGTTTACTTAAAAACTACTACTATCGTTAACCCTGCTGTGTTTTTAACAACTGATCAAGTTGAAGGAGAACTGGAACATGACTGCTTGCAGACAATTGAAGAAGTCTACTCCAGCCAACCGGATCTCCGAGATGCACCACTGGAAGAAACAGATTGGGAAATATATACCGACGGAAGCAGTTTCATCCATGAAGGAAAATGTTTATCAGGATATGTGGTAACCACTACTGAGAAGGTAATTGAATCACGAGCTTTGCCTTCAAATGTATCTGCCCAAAAGGCTGAATTGATAGCTCTTACTCGAGCACTGGAACTAAGTCAAGGAAAGCGAGTCAACATTTGGACAGACTCAAAGTATGCTTTTGGAGTAGTACATGCACATGGAGCAATATGGAAAGAAAGAGGACTGTTATCTGCACAAGGAACCACCATTCAGCATGCAGAACAAATACTGAAATTGTTAGAAGCTATTCAAAAGCCGGCAGCAGTCACGATAATGCACTGTAAAGCACATCAGTCAGGTAGGACTGTCCCTGAAACAGGTAACCGATTGGCTGATAGAGCTGCTAAAGAGGCTGCAGAAAAAGGCATCCTAGCACAAGTTCCAGAGAAAAGTGTAAATTTTCCTAAAGATGCTCCAAATTATAATGAAAAAGATGAAGAATTAATTATTAAATTGCAGGCTAACAAAAATGAAACAGGATGGGCCATAACACTAGCAGGTTAAATAAGAGTCCCACCTGCAATAATGAGAGAAATTGCCCGGGCTGGACATAACAAAGTACATTGGGGAACAGAAAACCTTGTTAAACATTTACAAAAGTGTATTTTGAGTAGAGATATGACAAAGAGTATTCGAACAATTACAATTGGATGTGAAATTTGTATATGTAATAATCCCAAAACCAATAATAAAATCATTTTTGGAATTACTAAGCAAGGAAATTCTCCAGGAAAATATTGGCAAATTGATTTTACAGAATTGCTTCAAAAAGAGGGATACTGATATATCCTAGTTCTAGTTGATACCTTTACTGGGTTGCCTGAAGCTTTCCCTTGTCACACCAACAAAGCAAGAGAAGTAGTTATCATCATTGTTATAATCTGTGTCGCTTTTAGCTGTCTTAAATGAGCTGTGATACAATCTATGTTCAAGTGAGACTACTAAAAGAATTAGTAGCCTCAAACAGAAAGGGGGGAATTGATAGCATATTTCCATACATTCTGTATGGTATGTCTAAATATTTTGATGGTTTTAATATTTTGTACCAGATGTGGAAACTGGTTTGCTGCTAGGTGACTGTAAAAGTGAGATTTGGTAAATAATTATTAGAAATCTTATACTAACACTATGATTGAAACAATAGACAAAAGTGTAGCCAAGCAATTAACTAGTAGAGGTAGTTACTCATAAGTTTGGCAGTTCTTGGCTCCTATGACTAGATGTTCCTGTACGCTAGATGAGAACAATGTTGAAACTGACCACACGTGATTGAAAACTGCGTTAAGCTTCAAGATCAAAGAACAAGGACAAGAATAGACTTCAAGGACAGCCAACAAGAACTTCAAATGGGTCGGTGGTCGCAAAAGCAGCCCTTCGACTCAAATGGATCCTTCATTGCACGTGATCGGATGTAGGCAGTACTATGATAATCAGTTACAATCATTTTTATGTATATGTATACTAATCTGATGAATGTGCAATTAGTTATTCTATATAACCTGTTTGTGCTAAAGCTGTGGTATGCACACTAGGTGAAACTATCCCCCGTGCATCCAGTGCTGCAATAACGAATGCCTGCTTTCTAAAACTCCAAAAACGAGTTTTAGAGAGTTTCTTTGACCGGCTTTTCGGTATCACAGAGTCCTACCGCCATAAGCGGTTCTACACGGAGTCTGCAAAGATGCATCACAAGTAGATTCCTTATGTACACTGGCACCAGCACCAATCCCCTGAGCAGTTGCATGGGGTACCTCATCCAGGCCCTGGGTCCATCCACCAGCCTAGCTCTGCTGCCCAAAGGTGGCCCCTGAGTGCTCCCAATTCCAGGATGGCTACAAGACAATGCTGAGGCTGTTTCTTATCTCATCACCCAGGGAAACTTCACTCCTTTGCAGGGTGTCCTTCTGTCTCTGGCATTCCTGCTTCCAGCCAGTTTAACCCCTTCTTGCAGCTGGGCCTTCTTGCCCTCCATGCCAGATCATTCCTCGGTCACAAATTACCACTGCTGAGCAGTCACTATTTGAATTTCCCCTTCAGTAAAAACAGGAAGTGTCCATGTCAGGGAGACCATGGCATTTTCTATTATTTGCCTGAGACTTACTCTTTCTAGAACACAATGCAGTGGTAAGAGCCAAGTGTTTGCCCTGTACTTTGGTCCAATACTGCAGATATGTGCAGAGACTGGAAGATACAGGCTTCTTTGTGGACTTGATTGTAGTATCACATTTCTTAGACCAGTTTCCCCTTTCCTAAGAGATATAGTTAGAACCTAGAATTTCCATTTTTACATAAAAGTTGTACAAAACAAACAATTAATGCATTCAGGGCAAATACACTTTGCATAAAGCAGAAATTGAGAGGAGTATGGTTTGGGACAGTTTTTGTTTAGGTGAATTTTAAGAAAGTATATTGAATTTTATTTTTCATCTTTTTATTAGCTGTGCCTTCTTCCATATGAAAGAAAATGTACCACTACTACCAGTGTGTCAGAGTATTTTTATTTGTAAAATCTTTAGTGGAAGCTAAAAGACCTCATTTCCTAGATTAGATTGCCACCGGATTTTTACCAATGAAGTGAGATGGGGAGCCAAAGGAACCTTAGTAGATATAGTAGATATATGGATGTAGATAAGAACTGTTTAATAATTATCTAGCTTATAATGAAGTTAAAGAAATTTCAATAGAGGTAGACATGGCCCAAGGGGATGAGATGTGATGCTTAACATTTGCATTGTTGAGGCTGGCTGGGGCAGGAGATAGTCCCTGATAAGAAGCAGCAGTCGACCCCAAAAACCAGCCAAGACCAGCCTTGAGATTTGGATAAATGCCAAGGAGCGACTGAGTCTGCGCAGGGACAGAAGGTTAAGAGTTCACTGCGGGAGCATAATCATGGACTCAACGACAGATCAATATGATCATAGTTGAAGACCCTTTACTAGAGCATCAGACATCATTTTATACATTGGTTACATCCGTACATGCGTTTAGCTATTTTACTATTGGTTACACACATTATTCATGCACTGTCCACGCGCCTAGTTACACTTAATGATTGGTTATATCAACACTGTACACGCGCATAAACATAAGACATAATTGGTTATACTAACTAAAACATGCGAAACTTGTCTCAGTCGAATTGGTCAAGATAAACTGCCGAATTGAGGTTCTTTGTGCCAAGTTGCCTTTATCGTGGAATGCGCACCTGTGTTCTTCTAATTGGCATCTTTCTTTTTTTGTCTTCTTGTTTATTCTGTTCAAGGTCTTCTAAAGGCATCTGGAATGGTCTTGCGACGGATGTTAGCTAAATATGTGTCCACAATTCCCCCTTTTTTTGTATTTTGTCAATCAACACAGCCTTACTTGATCCATCAATTAATTCCTAAACACATTGCAACATACAAGGCACACAAATTAAAATACAAAAAAAACCACTATGAGATAAATCAAAACTATCTTAACCCATGATTTAAGAGCAGCTCTATTTTGCAAGGTTGTGTGTCTAATACTATCTACATCTAACAGTGAGTCAGATAATACTACACCAATCTGTGTTCAGGGATCCCAGAATTTGTGATTCCTGGGGTGGCAATGAGGGTGAATGCCCGATCCGTGGAAACCAGGCATTCCCATCCATTGAGTCCATGACCTGCTGCACAGGGGTCTCCATCAATAAGTTCTTAAACTTTGTTGATGCCAGTGGAACCCCCTATTAAACCTGTGAAAAAGGGATTGCTTAGTGTTGCTGTACGGAGGCATAAGCAATCTTGTCCGGTCACGTCAGCCAGGGTCATCCAGATGTTTTCTTTGGCTTGCGGCGATATCCATGACTACGTCCCTCCGAGGACTGTGAGGAAGGTGGACCATCCGCACATTCTTGTGTTGTCTTGTTCCGCGAACTCAGCCCAGCAATCGGTAGGTGCCAGCTTTACGTGGGCGTCCCCACGGAGGCAACGATGGCCTTGCCGTACACCAGCCCGATGCTCTTTGGAAAATCCCGGTATTTGTACATTTGCAGAGGAACGGATTTCAGCACACATGGCCAGCGGGTGCCAAAATTCGCCTCGGTTGCAACATGGGGAGCCTATGACGCATGTGCTCGCTGGCCAGGCGCGCTGCACGAGTCATAGCCATCCTGTCTATTGGTTCATGGGCTTTGTGATGCGGTTTGCAATGCACAGAGAATCTTGACCTGTTATGTTGGCCAAGGGGACCTACAAGATCTATGAACACAATTATTTAAACACAGTAAAAGCAACATTATACCTAATAAAATACACAAGAATAAAAGACACACAAAAAGAGGTTTGATTAATAGCTTTAGCCACTGTCACCCAAACATTCTTACTGTCCCACGGCGTTAAACGATGTGGATCAATCACCGGTGTCACTTTCATGCTGCTTACTACAGTCAGTGTGTTTCCATATCAATCTCAGCATAAGGTTTCGTCCATTTAGTTGGAATCCACTTTGGCCCATTTTCTGTAATGACACAAGCATAACCTCGGCCCCACGTTATTACTTTAAAAGGTCCTTCCCATTGCTGACGTTCAATATTTTTAACCCAGACTTTCCACCCATTATCAATATTTTGAATCCCACTATTCATTGTTTGAAAATGCCGAACTACAGGGGGAACAACTGATTCTCCACGCAAGGTCAAAAAATTCATCACATATATTGCTTTCATGAGTCTATTTGAAGGAGGTTCCCCTAATTCCCCTGTTTTTTGTTTTTCCAAAAAATCTTTTAATACTTTATGAGTACGTTCAATTATAGCTTGACCTGTGGGAGAATGAGGAATGCCGGTAATATGAGTAACTCCCCATTGCTGAAAAAATTCCTGAGTCCGTTGTGCTATAAAACGTGGTCCGTTATCTGTTTTTATCTGGGCCGGGACACCCATTACTGCAAATGCTTGTCGTAAGTGTGTTTGTAGATGTCGACTTGTTTCGCCCGCAAGTGCTGTGGCCCATATCATCAAGGAATATGTATCAACAGAAACATGAACATAACGCAATTTTCCAAAAGCTGGTACATGAGTCACATCAGTCTGCCACAATTGCAAGGATTGCAGACCCCTAGGATTTACAGCGCCATCTCCGTGCCCAGATAATTTCTGGCACTCAGCACAGGATTGAATGATGGCTTTGGCATCTGCTATAGAAATTTGAAACTGTTTGGCTAATACTTTCGCTGGTTGGTGGAAAAAAACTATGAGCTCCACGTGCCTGTAGAAGTTTATTGGGGGGTGGCCCAGTCCATACAGGATTAGCTAGTAAATCAGCTCGTTTATTCCCTTCTGTGATCCATCCAGGCAAACTGGTGTGACTTCGCACATGCATTATATAATAACACTTTGTCCGTTGGTTAACAGAAATAGCAACATCTTAAATTTTTCAAACAATGTGATGTTATCAATTTCTTTCAAATAAGCCCATCTCAAGAGTTTTACTACACCTACCACGTATAAAGAATCAGCAATAATACTGACCTCAACATCCTGCCACTTTTTAAATACTTCTATTACAGCTTGAAGTTCCACCACTTGGGGGGAGCCTTCACATGTGACAATGTGATTTTTCCATACCTGACCTTCTTTCCAAAACTACTACTGCCTTTCCTGTTTTCCACTGCCATCCGTAAATACTGTAGGACCATCAGTAGGTAACTCTGCACACAATTCTTTTTCTTCTAGTTGTATATTTTGTAGCAAGGTAAACATTTTGTGTGCAGGAAGATGAATATCTATCTTTCCTTTGAAATCTGCAAAAGCAATTTGTAAAGTTAGACTATTCTGTAGACACCATTGTAAATATCCTTGAGTCAAAGGAATGACAATCGTGTGTGGTTCTTGTCCACAAATCTCAATAATCCGACGTCTCCCCTTTATAATTAATTCTGAAATCATTTCAATTCGAGGAAAATATGGTTTTTCGGGCCTGATGAGCTAAAAAGATCCATTCTATTATTAACAAGTCTTTGTGACTCCCCTCCCATTGATATATGATCCCGAGGGGTTGTTTTTTCTCGGTTTAAAATGCTAAGATTAATGTCAAGATTTTCTTTAATCCTAAAAGCCTGACTCTGGGATATTATATCTGCTATCTGTTGTAATGCTTGTTTACCTTGAGGGGTCAATTGTCGAGGTGCCGTTAAGGTAGTGTCGCCTCGTAACATTTCAAATAAAGGGGTCAGAAGCTCATTATCTATTCCCAACAGTGTTCGAACCCAATTGATTGTCCCCAGTAATTTTTGCACATCATTCAATGTTTCAATCTTGTCTGTAATTTCCAGTTTTTGTGGAACTATAGTTTTTTCTAAAATCTTCCAGCCTAAATATTTCCATGGTTGCATTTTTTGTACCTTTTCTGGTGCTATTTTTAAACCAAAATCAGACAATTGTGTAGTCAATTCTTTGAGCTTTTCGGATAACTCTCTTTTCCCTGCTATCAAGTGTAGGGAACACCGTTCGGAAGATCTCGCGATGTCACGGAAAGGTAGAAGGCTAGTCGTCGCCTCCCTATGACATATCAGTAATCCCACCTACCGTTGTTAGTATAAAAGGAATTAACTGCGCAATAAAGGACGGAGTTGGCACTCACACCATGTGTGTTATCTGTCTCTTCCCTGGTCCAGGCCGACCAGTGATCTAATCGCGGCACCTTGATATGTAGCACTGCTACATAGTGGTGACCCCGACGTGATCGGCCGCACAGGCGACGATGAGGCTTGCGCAAGCGATTAAGGTATTAAAGGTGTTAGCTTATGAGGTGGGGTGCCCGCGGTTCGATTAGGAGGGGCCCCACGGGCGAATGCATCCAATGGATGCTGCGCCGGGGGGACATTGAGTTTCCTAGATAAGTTTTGAGCCCCCCAAATTGGGGAGAGATTCGGGAGTCCTTGCTCCGATCCGAGCGCGGAGCTGCTGAACGATCGCAGAGTTGGGGGCAGGTGGAGCAGGTGGTCGCGGCGGGACGGGAGGCTGAGGCGTGCTGGCTGGCGGCGCGAGCTGCTGTGTCTGCGGGGACAGCGCCCTCGGGAGCAGCGGGGACAGCGCCCTCGGGGACAGCGGGTCGGACTCAGACGGAGCTGGCGGCCGTGGAGCGGGGCTCGCAGAGTGGGCCGTCTTTGATCGCGGACATGGGCACGGAGGGTGCGGCGGAGACGGAGGTTTTTCCTGCAGAGGCGGCACCAGCGGGACCTGATGCGCCCGCCCCCCCCCCCCCCCCCCAGTATCCATGAGAGGAGTTGCGGCGGGTGGTTCGGCAGTTCATGGGGAGGGACGGTTTGCAACGCCTCAGGCACAGGCACAGGGCATACGCGGGCGTGACTTTACGGCACTTGCAACAACTGCCTTGGCCGCACTTGGGCGTCTCGCGGCCATGGATAGAGCGGACCCCCTTGCGTGAAAGTTCCGCAGGGGATTGCCGAGAGGTTTACTGCCTTTTTCGATCGGCTTCAGCTTGCTGTGTAGGCGGCAAACCTCCCGGAGGCGGCTAAAGAGGCGATTGTGCTTGAATGTGCTAGGGCTCAAGCTAACCCACAGAGCGCAGCGCTTGTCTCTCATTTGCCAGCGGGTTCGTCCCTAGGTAACATGATACGCCATGTACTGGAGAGAGAGCAACACCGGGAAGCGCGTCCGATAGTGGCGGCCTTGCAACAACTTTTGCAGGCGGGTACAACCTGATACTGCTTTTGAGGAGGCAGTCTGTAAGCAGGCCGCTAATGAGCAGGATTCTGATTCTGATAATAATTCTTTTGTATCAGGCAGGGTGGACTCTGAAAAAGAGCCGGAATTATATCCCTCATTACCTCCACCGCTGCCTGCCGCGGCCATCCCGCCGCTGCCTCCCACGGCCTCTGCGCGGCCGGGACCGCCGCCGTGCCGCCGCCGTCCCCCACCCCCCCCACCCCAATCGCCTGGTACTCCCTCTCCAGGGTTTGCAGAACTTAAAACAGAACCTAACTTTACTACACTACCTGTATCTCGTTCTCCTGCTAATCCCTCTAACTCTGTGCCTCTGTCTAATCCATGACGATTCACTTAATGATTTGGGAAAAAATACACATAGTTTGATGCAATGCTGTCGAGGAAAAGCTCTACAGCAAGGAGATACCATGTTTACTTTTCCTGTTGTATGCACACCTGCCTCAAGAAATGCAAGAACCTCAAGAGTTAGAGTTCTTAGGATCAGTCATCATGAATCCCTGTGTGATGTTTAATTACACCCATAACACCACTGGAAAGGGTCAGAATATAAATGCTATTTTGCCTGTATATAGAAATGCTACAGCTTGGTGTAACTATATCTATTCCAGAATATCACACTCTTTTTTCTATTCCAGCTGCTTTACCTACGCGGATGTTTTTAATTTGTGGGAATAGAGCGTGGGAGAGGAATTCCATCGAAACTTAACAGGAGGCCATGTAGCCTCGGACAACTTACGTTACTAACACCCGATATTAATATGATTCACAGTAAAAGGCTCACGATAACTGACACAGGTTTAACTGGATGGCTAACAAGTTTGGGAATTACAGGATGATTAAAAGATTTGCTTATGCATGGCTTAGTTATTTTAATTGTAATATTAGCAGTTGTAATGATTGTACTACGTATCATAAAATAGTTGAACGTATGATTGCAAAAGCATTTCATGTAACTTGGCTTGCATAAAAATAATTTTAAAAGAGAGAGAGAGAGAGAGAGAGGGGAAGAGACAGGAAAAAAAAATTAATGAAAACAAACGGCTGGAGAGGGGGAAGAGAGATGCGGTTGCGGAACACACAGAAATGGCAGCTGAAGAGTGAGAACATGTAAGAGAAATAACCCTGCAGACACCAAGGTCAGTGAAGAAGGAGGGGGAGGAAATGCTCCAGGCGCCGGAGCAGAGATTCCCCTGCAGCCCGTGGTGAAGACCATGGTGAGACGGGTCGTTCCCCTGCGGTCTATGGAGGTCCACGCTGGAGCAGTGTGCTCCTGAAGGACTGCACGCTGTGGAGGGGACCCATGCTGAAGATCTTCGTGGAGGACTGTCTCCCGTGGGAGAGATCCCACACTGGAACAGGGGAAGAGTGTGATGAGTGCTGCCACTGAGGAGGATGAAGTGACAGAGACAATGTGTGATGAACTAATCGCAAAACCTCATTTCCCGTTCCCCTGTCCAGCTGTGGAGGAGAGAGTGATAGGATAGCTATGGTAGGTAACTGGTGTTCAGCCAGGATCAACCCATCACATAGACAAAATGCATTATAAAATAGAATGAAATTACATTGCAATTGGGAATTTCAAAAACAAGGACTCTGTGTAACTCCTTTACAAGGGAATGAAAGTGTATGTGATTGGAATTAGGTGAAGGCACATTTGCAAGGTGCATTTGCTACTAATATTGCAGGAGAGACCTAAGACCTTGCACAGATATTACAAGATCAAATGGGAAATATACGAAATTAGCAGAATAAGGTGTTTTTCAAAGAATTGTCTAATACTGTTGAATGCTTAAATCCAAAAACATGATTTGAAGGTTTAAATTTGTATATCTGAATTTATATTGCTATTGGAGAATTATTAATCATTTGTGTGTTTGCAGCAATCAGAATCACCTGAGCAGCAGTACGAGGATTGCGTCAGTTCGAAGCTAGAGTCCTCGCTGCCTTCCTCGTGAATCTGATGTTCCTAAACAAAAAAGGGGGCGATGTGGGAGCAGCTCGGAACACCTGGCATTTGTTTTCAAGAGTGACCGTTAGAATTTGTTGTGCTGCATGTTTGCCAAGCCTTGAAGAACTAGTTTTACAAGGTCAGGTTGGAGGATGGCCTTGTGTAGGCCTGGGAAGATGTGGCTGAAGACAGTCACGAGTATGTCTATGGAATGTTTTTATCTTTAACTGTTCTGAGGACTGGCAAACATCCCAGCTGGGTCAGATATGCCCTCCTGTGCTAGTAGTATTGGCTGTGAGTCGTTAGTACTTTCTGGATCTTTGTTGAAACATATATAAGTTGGATTCTTTTGTGAAATAAAGGGAATCTTGCATGGAAAAAAAAAAAAAAAAGGGAAATTGTGGGAGATTTCATAGAAAATGGGGGAACATTTCTTTGAGCCTGATTATTTAGAGTTAGCATAAGTAGCCCGCAGTCAACATGAGTGGACCGGAGTACCCTCCCTTTAAGCCACTACAGTATTTGCATGTTACCGTAGACACCTATAGTAAATATATTCTCGCTACAGCGCACAGGAAGCAGAATAGCTTGGTGGTTGTACAACACTGGCGTGCTTGCATAGCCCAACTGGGGATTCCACGACAGATCAAGACGAATAATGGTACAGCTTATACTGCGGAAAAGGTGAAACGATTTTGTGCAATCTGGGGTATAGCCCTTGTACATGGCACACCTTATAACAGCACCGGCCAGACCATTGTAGAACGAGCACATCGAACCTTAAAGACCCTGCTAGATTGTCTTAGGGAGGGGGACCAGGCGGAGCCCTCCTGCTTATGGGATAATTCACCTGTTCTCCGTGCACAGCGTCTCCTGTTAACTGCGTTAACTTCATTAAATCAGACAATTCGGGGGGGACCTGGACCAGACGACGGCGCAACGACATTTTACGGCTACGGAAGAGAAAGGCCCCTACCCGTTGGTCCGTGTGCGTGATCCCCAGACACGCCAATGGGACGGACCGTTTGAGCTGCGTTGCCTCAGGCGGGGGTACGCCTGTGTACAGATACCTGAAGGGCTACTGAAATGGGTCCCTAGTCGCATGGTTTGTCCTGCCCTAACCTTGTAGTGTTTGAGTGTTTTTCTTTACAGATTGCTGTTATCCTTTCCTGGCTTGTGATGTCTTGGGTATCTGCTACGAATTTCTGACGCTGGAGCAATTAATAAACAAGATAACAGAACTGCAGAAGCAAGAAGGCGCTGCAAGACCTTTATAGCAATTAAGAAAACTGTCATTTAGGCTTAGAACATTTAGCTGCGGGATGGGGACTTAGGAGTTGGTTTGTATCTTTGTTAAAAATCGGGGTTTCTTTTATTCTTGTGTATTTTATTAGGTATAATGTTGCTTTTACTGTGTTTAATTAATTGTGTTCATATATCTTGTAGGTCACCTTAGCCAACATAACAGGTCAAGATTCTCTGTGCACTGCAACCACATCACTAAGCCCGTGAACCAATAGACACGATGGCTATGACTCATGCGGCACGTCTGGCCAGCGACTGCATGTGCCATAGGCTCCCTATGTTTCAACTGAGGCGAATTTTAGCACCCGCTGGCCACGTGTGCTGAAATCTGTTCCTCTGCAAATGTACAAATACCGGCATTTTCCGAAGAGCATCGGGCTGGTGTACAGCAAGGCCATCGTTGCCTCTGTGGGGACGCCCACGTAAAGCTGGCACCTACCGATTGCTGGGCTGAGTTGGCGGATGGTGGTGACTAGATCTGCTAATACTCTTCTAATAGAAAAAGGGAGGGGGAATTGTTGTGGGAACATATTTAGCTAACGGTCACAAGAGCATTCCAGACGCCTTTAGAAGGCCTTGAACAGAATAAACAAGAAGACAAAAATAAGAAAGATACCAATTAGAAAAACACAGGTGCATATTCCATGATAAAGAGAACTTGGCACAAACAACCTCAATTTGGCAGTTTATCTTGACCAATTAGACTGAGATAAGTCTCGTATGTTTAGTTAGTATGACCAATTATATTTTATGTTTATGCGCGTGTGCAGTGTTGATGCAGCCAATCATTGAGTGCAACTGGATGCGTGGACAGTGCATGAATAGTGTGTGTAACCAATGGGAGCTAGTTGGACATGAGGAGGGGGAGATGTAGGGAACACCGTTCGGAAGATCTCGCGATGTCACGGAAAGGTAGAAGGCTAGTCGTCGCCTCCCTATGACATATCAGTAATCCCACCTACCGTTGTTAGTATAAAAGGAATTAACTGCGCAATAAAGGACGGAGTTGGCACTCACACCATGTGTGTTATCTGTCTCTTCCCTGGTCCAGGCCGACCAGTGATCTAATCGCGGCACCTTGATATGTAGCACTGCTACAATCAAGATATCATCCATATAGTGATAAATAATCAAGTCTGGATTTTGTTGTCTAAACCCTTTTAGAGCTTGGGATACATAGGATTGGCATATGGTTGGAGAATTTTTCATTCCTTGTGGCAGAACTACCCAATGATAACGTTCCATGGGTTCCTGTTTGTTTATGGTGGGGATAGAAAAGGCAAATTTTTCTGCATCTTTTGGGTCTAAATATATTGTAAAAAACCAGTCCTTTAAATCAATAATCAAAATGTTCCATCCTTGTGGAATCATAGTAGGCGTGGGCAACCCTAATTGAAGGGCTCCCATATTTTCCATTACTTCATTTATTTTTCTTAAATCATGCAACAGTCTCCATTTCCCAGATTTTTTTGGAATGACAAAAACTGGTGTATTCCAAGGGCTCGTGGTATTCACCAAGTGCCCCTGTTCCAATTGCTCCTGTACTAACTGTTTCAAGATGGCGACCTTCGATTCAGTCAGCGGCCATTGATCTACCCAAATCGGTTCCTCTGTTTTCCATTTCAGTTTTAGGCATGGTCGCCCATCAATGGCTGCGCCACAAAATTGTCTCATGTACTAAGCACACATCCCATTTGACTTAATGCATCCCTGCCTATCAGGTTCATAGGGATATTGGTTACATAAGGTTTGATATAAGACACTGAATTTTGACAAATCAATTGAATCATATATTTGCTTTGTCGAGTTTTTGATAATCCTCCCACACCAAACAGTTTCGAATCCATCTCGGAAAGCTCCCAAGTAACAGGCCAGTCCTCCCACGACAGAACCGTTATATCTGCTCCAGTATCCACTAATGCTTGTAATTTTATTTTTTCTGGCCTGTTCTTTGCATTTTGTAACTCTACTGATATACTAGGTTTTGTTTTATTGATCTCCATTGACCACATAATTTGAGCTTCTAATCCCGTAGATCCAAACCCTGCATTGCCATGCTGCTGATTAACCTTACATGGTACATTTGCTTTAAAAGGGACTAGCTGTGCAATTCTGCTTCCTTCCTGTATCGATACTGGTGGAGATGGCGTCCAAATCATAGCATAAATGCGACCTGTGTAGTCCGCATCAATCACCCCGGGAAGCACAAAAATTCCTTGTAATGTTATACTAGACCGTCCCAACAACAGGGCACTAAGCCCATTACCTAATGGTCCTTGTGCGTTTACTGGCACACGGTGTACCTGAGAGTTCCATAGTAGAATGGTTTCTATTGTTGAGACATCCACTCCAGCACTTCCAGCTATTCGGGCTGGCAATTCTGCCAGACATCCTTCTTGGCGCCGTTCTGGGATCCTTTCGGAGCTGTTGGGGTCATCGCACCGCTCCTCGCACTCTTCTTATAGTTTCCTGGCGATGGGGTACCTCGAGGTGGCAGAGCTACACCTTTATTTGTGAAACGAGATCTACATTGGTTAGCATAATGTCTCCCTTTATGACAACGAGGGCATATATTAGGCTCAACTTCCAGTTTGTTTCGCCCCTCTTTACACTGAAATTGCAAATGTCCCGGTTGTCTACATTTATAGCATTTCTTAACTTTTTTTGTATCCATTCGCATGGCTACAGCAAAAGCATTGGCCATTAATGTAGTTTTATGCTCCAAAGACCCAACTTTTTTACAGGCCTCTATCATATCTACTAGCGTCACTCTTCCTGGCGTCGATTGTAGTATTTTTTTACAGTCTGCATTTGCATTTTCCACGGCCAATTTTATTATCAATGCTTCTTTGGCATCAACATTATCTATTTGCTTTTCAATAGCATCTCGCAGACGATCAATAAAGGACATATAAGGTTCCGTATTACCCTGCCTTATACTTGTAAATGATTGTTGTGGCTTTCTAGCTTCAGGCAAGGTTACCATTGCCTTCAGAGCTAAGGAAGCTGATTCTTGTAATGCTTCCACCGGTAGCCTTGCTTGCCTATTAACATCTGCAAAGTCACCAGTCCCCATCATTTGTGCAGAAGTGATCATATACTGCGGATCTCCTTCTGGGCGGTCCAAATTTCTTAGTGCCGCTAAATCACATAATTCTGCCCATTTCACCTTCCATAATAGACGCTGAGTCGGGGTTAAAATCATTGTAGCCAATTGTGTACAGTCAAAGCCCGTTAAAATTTGACCAGAAAATATATTCTCCAATAACGCCTGACTAACGGAGCAGACAGTCCATTAGCCATTACTGTTTTCCGTACTTCTTTTATTAACTCCCAATTGAAAGGTTGCCACACGTTTGGGGCATTCTGCCTGACTGTAACTGGAAAAGCCACAGGATTTAGACCTTCGGTTAACATTTTATCATTTATGTCCTTCCATCGCTTTTTTATAGCCTCTCCTGGGGATGTATCTGCCTCATAGGGAGGTGCAGAGGGGATAGGTCTCTGCTCGAGAGGCAGGTTACTTAAAAGTTGATCGTTGCCTCCATTAATGATATCTCCCTCGGTGTTTAATTGCTCATCACTGTCCGAATTATTTACCACCTCGCCACACACACTTTTCTCTTTTTCCAGGGTATTTTCAATTGAAATTTTTACAGCAGCAGCCACCTCCTTTTCTGCCTTAAGGGCTTTCAACGTTTCCAGCACCAGTCTCCACGTAGCGGAGATTTTCTGAGCCTTCACGTCCCCACGCGATACAAAGTCCCAAATTACTTTTCCCATTTCTTCCCAATTTGTAACTTCAAAGACTTCTACATTCGAAGTGGGGGCACCATGGTCCTTAAGCCACTTCAGCATCATACGTAAAGTATTTGAATCATACTTAACCCCTCTCACGGAGAGGATATGCGAAAGCATTTGTACAATTGCCCCTTCTTCCACAGACATCTGGGCACCCATTTTAATCCTTCTAGCCGCTCACCTTACTTCCAAACAAGCAGGGTGATTGATCTCCCGGGAGAAAGTTGTCCGCTCAGTCCAGCTGGCTAGATGATCGTTCGGCTAGAGTCTCCTCCGGACGCACTTCCAGCAATTCCAGCGTTTTCTCGGCCCGCTATCACGTCGGGGTCACCATTTGAGGAGATTGAAGTAGACGGACGCCTGTAATCTTGAGAGCAGACAACAGACGACCCTTTATTGCTAAAACACACACATACTTATAGTCACATATTCTGCAAAGTCACTGTACACGCGCACAAGCATAAAATATGATTGGTTATATCAACACTGTACACGCGCATAAACATAAGATATAAATGGTTATACTAACTCTGTACACGTGCATAAACATAGGACATAATTGGTTATACCAATTAAAACATGCGAAACTTGTCTCAGTCTAATTGGTCAAGATAAACTGCCGAATTGAGGTTCTTTGTGCCGAGTTGCCTTTATCGTGGAATGCGCACCTGTGTTCTTCTAATTGGCATCTTTCTTTTTTTGTCTTCTTGTTTATTCTGTTCAAGGTCTTCTAAAGGCCTCTGGAATGCTCTTGCGACCGATGTTAGCTAAATATGTGTCCACACCCCCCATGCTGCCCAGCGCTGAATGAACATACCTACTTTACAATCTCACTGATTGTGGAGTCTGTTTCCGCACGTCAGAAGTAGCTGGATATTTGGAACTCATCTGTTTGTGACTGCTAGTGTAAAATAAAATGGGATAAACATTACAGAATAAATCTGTTTGTGGACACTCATATTGTGTAAAGAGGTTTTCCTGTTTATATTATCTAGTTCTGTTACAATACAAAAAAACCCCAGTTTTGTACTTACAAGTTAAAATTGTAACTACAGGGAATTGTGTTAGGTACAATGAATCATGATAGGTATAATCATAGAAACCTCATATATTTTCTATTGAATTTTGTGTTTAAGAACTAACATTATGATTGAAACAATAGACAAAAGTGTAGCCAGGGGACTAGCTAATAGAGGTAATTACAAAAGTGTAGTCAAGTGATTAACTAGTATTTACTCATAAGTTTTGCAGTTCTTTGCTCTCATGACTAGATGTTCCTGTACGCTAGATGAGAACAATGTTGAAACTGACCACATGTGATTGGAACTGCGTTAAGCTTCAAGATCAAAGAACAAGGACAAGAATAAAGACTTCAAGGACAGCCAACAGAATCTCAAATGGCTCAGTGGTCGTAAAAGCAGCCCTTCGTCTCAAATGAATTCTTCATTGCGCATGATCAGATGTAGGCAGTACTATGATAATCAGTTACAATCATTTTTATGTATATGTATACTAATCTGATGAATATGCAATTAGTTATTCTATATAACCTGTTTGTGCTGAAGCTGTGGCATGCACGCTAGCTGAAATTATCCCCCGTGCATCCAGCGCTGCAATAAACAAAGTGCCTGCTTCTCAACGTCACATTGGTGTTAAGGAGTTTTATTCCGGATATTGGTAACAGTTCCAAAGTGAATTAAAGGCAACAAAGCTCAGTTTTGCCTTGGATGCTAAGAAATTTGGAGCTGCCATGGCTACTCAGTCCATTGACAAATGGTTTCAAGTGAACTGCTAATTTTTGTGCCAGGTTAGCTCTCTAGCCCATTTCACTGCTATGTAGATAAATGCCAGTCCAGGTGAAGGACCTATGTGCTAGCATTCCCCTGTGCACACACCACTGCTTCTCTTTCCTTGAGTTAGGGAAGTTCCTCCAATGCACCCCTTTCCACCTGCCAGGGCACGAAGAAAAACCGGTGGGGGGAAAGAATTGCTGGTTTTGGTAGCAGCTGGCTGTTAAATTTTTTTGGCTGTAATGTCAAACTACATCATCAGTAACCCAGTCATGGAATTTGTCTGCCATACAACAGAATCACATTGGGTCTTCAGTATCCAGGGCCTTTTAGGGATGAGATAGGATATGATTGTCTTAGATAGCAAAGAGTAATACAGAGTGACTGTACTGTAAAGCAAGATTTTTCAAATGGTGGCCCATGGGCCATCTCTAGACTTTAGGGCACATCCACAAGATCTGACTCCAACAGTTGACAATCCTTAGGATAGACCTAAGTTGTAGTATCGCCCACCTAGCCTTTCATGTAACCCAGAGTGAAAAGCTTCTAGAAGCTCCCATGTGAATTGGCTCTGCTAGGCATCACGATACCTACCACCTGCATTTTCAGCAATTCCAAGCAAACGGATAGTGCTATCAGCAATATTGTGGAGGTCAGAGAAGTCTGCTCAAGCAGAAGTCCACAACATCTTTTTCTTCTTCTGTATGGCATATAGGCTGAGGAAGAATTGCTTGCATTTTGGTGCTATGCCAGGAAACAGCTGTGCCCTGAGATTTCGACTCTATTCACTCATTTACACTGTGCAGTGTTAAGCATTTGATCTGCATGGACTTCTCTCTCAAGCTGCTGGCACTGTATCCCTTCAGCTAAGGATGGGCCCTGTCCTGGTTTCAGCTGGGATAGAGTTAATTGTCTTCCTAGTAGCTGGTACAGTGCTATGTTTTGGGTTCAGTATGAGAAGAATGTTGATAACACACTGATGTTTTCAGTTGTTGCTAAGTAGTGTTTAGTCTAAAGTCAAGGATTTTTCAGCTTCTCAAGCCCAGCCAGCAAGAAAGCTGGAGGGGCACAAGAAGTTGGCACAGGACACAGCCAGGGCAGCTGACCCAAAGTGGCCAATGGGGTATTCCATACCATGTGACGTCACATCTAGTGTATAAACTGGGGGGAGTGGGGGCGGGGGGAATCGCCGCTCGGGGACTAGCTGGGTGTCGATTGGCAGGTGGTGAGCAATTGCATTGTGCATCATTTGTACATTCCAATCCTTTTATTATTGCTGTTGTCATTTTATTAGTGTTACCATTATCATTATTAGTTTCTTCTTTTCTGTTCTATTAAACCATTCTTATCTCAACCCACGAGTTTTACTTCTTTTCCTGATTTTCTCCCCCATCCCACTGGGTGGGGGGGGAGTGAGTGAGCAGCTGTGTGGTGCTTAGTTGCTGGCTGGGGTTAAACCACGTCAGGCTCCCTTCCAGAAACAGAACTGTTCTATCCCTAATGCCCCTCCCATCCCATCCCCATCCTGAATCAGATCCCTTTCCTGGGTGGTTTTACACATGCCTCTTCCTCTACTTCATGCACTGGATTTTTTCTTCTGTGCTTCTAATTAATCTGTGTCTCTTTAACAAGTATTGGTGAAAGGATTTATCTTGCCTACCTGCTACAGCTGAGTCCTAATACCTCATTACGGCTGCTGGAAAGAAGTGTCAATTTAAGGGTGCAATTTATCTGACCCAATGCAGACATTCAGTCTGGGATAAGATGAACTGTAACCCTGGAAATGCTTAGTTGTTTCTGCAGTAATATTAAAGGGACTTAATATGAGTAGATTATCCATAAACATCTACTTACAGTTCAGTTAATCACAAATGGATGTGCCGCTCCTCTCCTCCTCCTTCTTCTCACACTATACCATAACAGCCCTCCCTCCCAGCAATTACATGTCTCTTCCTCATCACTCCAGAAACACATGTGGGTGCTTCAGGCGCATATACTCTTCAAACTGGACACATTAAAAATCTAGTATAGCAGCCCTCACAGCAAAGAGAATGGCATTCAGAAGACATTTTTCCTCCAATAAAAAATGAATTTGCACTGTATAGTTTTCATGACTAGAGTAGGCTTGCTTTTCACACTACATAAATGTTTAGTAAAAAAGATTCTCTCCTTGCATTCTCCTTGCCTTAAACACAATCTTATATTTCTATATGTTGTGTTTCAGTATAGATTTTGATATTTTCTTTGCCTGCCATTTTCTAGAATGACACTGTGCTTATTGGATTGTATCATAAACTACTTGGTATTGCTTAAACAGCTTTGAAAGCAATTTATAAACCTGCAGCATCCTGGCAACAGCATCTCCTTGGAGTCATATGAAGAGGAGGTGGGATTTTGTGTTCTCATGCATATCTATGAAGCAAAGCACATGGAAAGACCTTTACCAGCTAAAGGAACATCAGGGTGCTTGTCAAATTGCTTTTCTTATTATTCATTCTCTAGCAGTACAACTCCTTCCTGAGTACCATTCCCATTATTCAGGCTCCTTACAGGCCTCCCTGCACAGTGCAGGGTATGTGTGCTGTTGTGTCTGAAGGGGAAATTCTAACTGTAACTGAAACTGACTTTTTTTTCTGTTGTCCTACACCGGACTAAAATTAGCTCTTCATTGTATCCATTAAACTTGATTGCAGTCCTCTTACCTAATGCGGAAGTAAAAAGTTACGAGGTAAGCATATGAGAACCTGACAAAACTCTTATCTTTCTTTATTAATGAAAAAAACTTTTCTATTTTAGCTATTTTTGAACATGCAAAATGTTTACTTTAAAAAAATGAATCCCTATTTTCTGTTGAGTACTAGTAAAGATTTATAAAGAGAACTCCACTTAGTGATTAAAATATGAGCATATATTTTTATAAGAAGAAACTACCCATCTATATGTATTTTTAAAATCATGCAATGGCGACTAACCGCATGATCCAGTACACTTAGAAGTCAGTGGAAGGACTTCTATTAATTTCAGTGGGTACGGGATGAATTGGTGCTGTGGACCTCCTTTTTGGGACTTGGTCTGGTTTAAGCTCAGGTATATTAATGGATATAGATGTCTTCCTGTGTTCACAAGTGTAATACTTCAGCATTTTAAAGAAAATAAAACAATGCAAATGGACATTCTTTCCTGCATTAAATGAAGTCCTGTTAACATTTACTTTGAACGCCTGTTTGCTTAGTGCAGCTAATGGGGAGCATAGTCTACTTTGTCCAGAGAGTGACATTTCCAAGTGCTGAGTAAATGGCTAAGGAATTATAAAATTAGTTGTTCTAAATTTAGCCAAAGGGATGATATACCAGTTTGTACAGAACTATGTGTATATATACCAGGTATTAAGTAGTTTCTATTTCATTGCTGAAGTGTAACAAACCAGTTGCAAACAGAAGTGTTGTAAGATTTTTTTCTCCTATTTTTAAAAAAAGTATTGCATTATACATTTTTTCTATAGCTTTTTTAAAAAGTCATATTGAACAGGAAGGAGTAAAAAAATGCCTTGCTGAGATTGTTTATACAGTACTTTCCATGCACAAAAATATAATTGTGAATCCAGCAGTGAGCACACACAGAAAACAACCTGTTAGGGTTTTTTTTCTTTTTTCTCCATGTTTATTTTATAACATACTGCACTTCTATTTATAGGCTAATGTTTCACAGCACAAGCTGCCCTGTTTCTGTGCAGCTTCCTCACCTACAAACAGCTGGTTCTCCTGTGCCAGCAGTCATACAACTGTATTCATTTAATTTCTCAGCTTTCTTTTGGATGAGGAATAATTCTATATATGTGTCGTGGTTTAACCCCAGCCAGCAACTAAGCACCATGCAGCTGCTCACTCACTCCCCCCCCACCCAGTGGGATGGGGGAGAAAATCGGGAAAAGAAGTAAAACTCGTGGGTTGAGATAAGAACAGTTTAACAGAACAGAAAAGGAGAAACTAATAATGATGATGGTAACACTAATACAATGACAATAGTAATAATAAAAGGATTGGAATGTACAAATGATGCACAATGCAATTACTCACCACCCACCGATCGACACACAGTTAGTCCCTGAGCAGCGATCCCCCCACCCCCACTCCCCCCAGTTTATATACTAGATGTGACGTCACATGGTATGGAATACCCTGTTGGCCACTTTGGGTCAGCTGCCTTGGCTGTGTCCCCTCCCAACTTCTTGTGCCCCTCCAGCCTTCTTGCTGGCTGGGCATGAGAAGCTGAAAAATCCTTGACTTAGTCTAAACACTACTTAGCAACAACTGAAAACATCAGTGTTATCAACATTCTTCTCATACCAAACTCAAAAACATAGCACTGTACCAGCTACTAGGAAGACAATTAGCTCTGTCCCAGCTGAAACCAGGACAATATGTGTGACTGATGCAGGCCACCTTCAGGTGATGAAGGTCATTCTTACTGAACGCACTGTACTCAGTACATAAATAATTGCTGTGATTTCAGCTAGATGGTCCTAATGATGCCCTAATGTGATTGCACATCACATTATCAATCTTCAGAATAATATTTAGATATTAATCTTTAATAATAGCCATGTATCATCAGTTATATATAAAACATGAATTTGGGGATTTTAGTATATGTTTGGGAGTAGGGCCCATATTTTGTCCTTATTATCAGGTTATAGAAAGGTTATGGGAATATAACCACATAGCAGTTGCTTTTAATTATTGGTCATAGTTTGTGTTTCAGTCAATAAATCTGCTTATAAAATAGTTGTATTAAGAAGCAAAATTAATATAACTGAATTGATCATAGCTATTGCTCTTATCACTGAGTTGCATAATGTGACTACCTGCTCATGTAGAAGGTAAAAGCTAATTTCATGTGGATTTTTTTATAATTAGTTGCTGATAAATGTAGCTTGGTGCTTCTTGTGTTCTTCTCCAGGTAGTCTTTCTCTGAAATGTATAGCAAAAGAAATCCACCATACCTTTCAGCACCTGTTAGCTCTAAATATGATTTCATGTTTAACACCTACCCTCCTGTTTTCACAGCCATGCTAAATGACATATCTATCTCTGTGGACATATCTATCTCTGTGGGGGCTGTCATGGTGAAATACTGGTTGGTCTATAACTACAACTCCTGAGTTAACTCAGGAGCAGAGAATAACCTTTTATGGGTGAGCCTGAAAATCCTGAGCCTCAGTGTGCTGCAACTGCATACAGACAATAGGTGAAATCTTGGCTTCACTGCACGCAAGTGGCAAAGATCCCACTGCCTTCTTCAGTATAGCCAGGATTTCACTAATTGAGTATTTGAAGTAGTAATCCCTCTCAAAAGCTGACTATTGTGGAGTGGCATTGGCCGACTAGCAGCTATCCTACTGCAAGCCTTTTCCTCCCAGCTGATGAATTGGAAGCAGCACCTCCTGTCAAGCTCTGATAAGAGGCACTGATTGAGGAGTGATGTTTTAGGGTACAAGAAGCAGCAGCACAGCTGGAGTGAAACTAAAAGTAATAGGCCTGGTTTCAACATACAGGCCTGATTAAAAGTACTATACGGTGGGCATCTTTCAATTAAAATTGAATTGAAACAAATACATGTGTTCAACAGCATTAATACGGAGAGAGGAGAGAATGACAAAAAAGGAATACAGTGGGCAGGGTTGTGAAAGAAACATGAAGATAAGAACATTTTAGTTAGGATTTGTATTTATGTGAAGTTGTTCTTAGTCTTTGTACTTCCTCATACATATTCCCGTTAGTGTAGTCTTACAATAACCTGTCCCCATCCCTATTTTACAAATGGTGAGACTGAAACAAATGAATGGTGAGGATAAGACATATGTGTTCAAAATTAGCCTTGAAACGTGGCTGCCTCAGAGGGAATCCTTACTCCTCCTTACTGCCTCCAGTACTTGTGTAGCCAAAAGGTAGGATGACTCAAAGAGCTAATCTAGAAGATATGTAACCCCCCACAAGTGAATATTTCTGCCAGTTTAGCCCCCTGGCTCTGTGAGGTCAGACCTATCCCAAAAAAAGCAAAAGCAGCTTGTGGGAGAATCAGGTGGGAGCAGGACAGCTCTTTTACCAGCAGCTAGCCAGCTGATCAGTTTTGCCATAACATGAAACCTCACTCTTAGTTATTCAGAACTTGGCTTCAGATATTTACAACTTCATCCAGAGAATATCCCATCTGACTGCAAGGAGAGCTGCAGGTGTCCAGCACTTTTGAAAAGACAGACTCTGTCTAAGGCAAAGCATCTGGAATTAGAAGCTGCTTTTGAATATTTGAGTCTTTGTGATTCACTCAGTTAAGAAACAAGCCAGTGGCACAGTCTGAAATAGATCTGCTGCCTCCTTCTTCTCAGCTGCGCTCCCTGTGCAGTAATGCTCATGCTAGTCCCTGCCATCTCCCACATACTTTGTGACTCATTCTGTCCCTAAAATTATTTGCACCTGGTGTTTTATTAACAGTGTAATGGTTAAAAATATGGCCTTCAGAAGTGTTTAATTAAACCACAATAATTTTCTTATCATAAATCTCCACACTATTATCCTTTGTATGTTCCCAAGTACCTGTATTATTCCATGACATTTTGCCCTTGACTCTATTTAGCAACAGTTAGGCTCAGATGCACACGTATGGGAAGGATGTAACTTCCATCTCCCTTACTTCTGGTTCCTACTTGGTATGCCCAGCATACTCTTCTTTATCACCATTAAATCCATCTTTAAAATTCCTTCCTTCCACAAAGCTCTCCTCTTGTGCTCCTCTGCAAAGACTCATCACTTTTTTTCATTTTTGCACTGTTCTGTGTTGCTAAGTCAGAGTGTAATATCTTTAGAGCTGGCATATTGTTTATGTGCTTCATTAGAACAACAAAGGCACCTGCAGCACTCAATAATATTACTATTGCCATCGCTCCCCTGGAATCCTTAAACTCTTATTCCCTTTTACAGCATAATCAATTCCCTGTGTATGGGTTTTGTATATCTTCTGGCATGAAATTAGGCAGAGCTGAGTTTGTGAATGCGACATGCATATCCTAGAAACTAAGACAGAAGTAAGCCAACTAGCTAGCCAGCTAGAAATTTCTCTGATAGAGTAGCCATTTAGGATTGCTTTGGTGATAAAGGCATAATATTTACAAAGAAGCATCCCTGCATAGTGAAAATATTGTGAGTATTGTGGGCCTTAAATGAACACTGTGCTTATGCTTGTTTCACTCTTTCCCCTCCAAACGTGTTTGGAGATTCTGGTTGAAGGAGAAGCACAAGGTCAATTCTGACTTTTTCCCCAGGAGAAGGCCTGAGAGCTGCTAAGCAATGCAGAATCACGCCCTTTGCTCACTGTTCTGCTGCCCAGTAAATCTTGCTTCTTTGCTTACATTGGCTTCATAGCCTGTATCCTGGGCATTTGGATTGTCTTCTGTGAAGGGAGATTTGTGGACTTGAACTCACTGTGGCCAAAGAGGGATCTGAACTTGGATTTCCCACTTCAGATAAATGATCTAGCCATTAGGTTGGATAGATAAGTTACCTGTGCCACCAAGAATGGGGTCTGAAAAGGAGAGCAAATGCAATTGCATTTTGTGAAGGATCTCATTCTGTCAGATTCAGTTAGGTGTGCTTGGAGAGCATTTACTGAGCAGGGCTTACATGTCACTCTCCAAGTTTCTAGATCCTGTGGTGCTTGTGTAGTGTTTGCCCGGTCTGGTGGGAGCAGTCACAAATCAGATAGTGCTTATGGGATTCTCAAGCCCAAAGGTTGTAAGCTTAATTTAAAAAATGGCCACTGTGTGGGTGAAGGGTGGCATCACAGATAGGGACTTAAAACACCTCAAGCATGCCTAAATCTGGTTTTGATTGCTCAAATCCATTGCTAGATCTGACTAAGGCTGCAAGTGGTAGCAAGCAGAAGAGATGGGAACAGAATCCAGGGTATTCTCTGGACCAAACTCTTCTGCTCAAAGCTCTGCTTCATCATAAGTAATGTATGTAGGTCTGAGTGCTTAAGTTCTCTCAGTGACTTAAGCAGCCTGTCTGGCTAATATAGGGCCTTGCTACATTATATTAGTCTCAAATTAGATTCTTTGTTCTAAGGCATTTACCGTTTCTGATTTTCGTTCCCCAAGGACATTACAGGAAAATAAAAACATCAGTAGGTCCAGGCTGTCCACTGAGCTGATCCAATGAGGGGTAAACTCCGGATACCACCCAAATGGGACACAATTTATTCCCAGCATTTCAACCTTTAGCACTTCAAAGAGAAGAGTGGAAAGAAATTTTTAGAAGCAAGTATTTGCCTTTCCTGTAATGATGAGCAAAGAATGGCAAATGTAGTTCTGGATTCCTAGACAATTATACCAGTCCTGGTAATGGCAAACATCAGAACTACCAAGGAATGCCAAAACAGGAGAGCCATCACATGTTCTTTCCCTTGTATTTCTTACATTACTAGCTGTGTCTCCATTTCACTAGGACAAAGGTATTCTTTATTTTATGGTTTAAAATAAATTATTATAATATGTATTGCATGATTTTACTGGTGTTGGGGCAATGATTAACATGTGATAAGCTCCTCTGAGAGCAAAAACATTAAGTTGTTAACAAGTTGCAAAGTATGCGCATGTAGAGTTGTGGTGGGTTGACCCTGGCTGGACGCCAGGTGCCCACCAAAGCCATTCTATCACTCCCCCTCCTCAGCTGGACAGGGGAGAGAAAATATAACAAAGGGCTTGTGGGTCGAGATAAGGACAGGAGAGATCAACTCACCAATTACCGTCACAGGCAAAACAGACTCAGCTTGGGAAAATTAACTCAATTTATTACAAATCAACCAGAGTAGGGTAATGAGAAAGAAAACCAAATCTCAGAACACCTTTCCTCCACCCCTCCCTTCTTCCAGGGCACAACTTCACTCCCGGATTCTCTACCAACCCCCCCCAGCAGCACAGGGGGATGGGGAATGGGGTTTATGGTCAGTTCATCACATGTTATTTTCTGCCGCTTCATCCTCTTCAGGGGCAGGACTCCTCACACTCTTCCCCTGCTCCAGTGTGGGGTCCCACCCACGGGAGACAGTCCTCCACGAACTTCTCCAACGTGGGTCCTTCCCATGGGCTGCAGGGGAACCTCTGCTCCAGTGCCTGGAGCATCTCCTCCCCCTCCTTCTTCACTGACCTTGGTGTCCGCAGGGTTGTTTCTCTTACATGTTCTCACTCCTCTCTCCAGCTGCCGTTTTCTGTCCCAGCAACTTTTTTCCTTCTTAAAAATGTTATCACAGAGGCATTACCACTATCGCTAATTGGCTTGGCCTTGGCCAGCGGCGGGTCCGTCTTAGAGCCAGCTGGTATTGGCTCTGTCGGACACAGGGGAAGCTTCCAGCAGCTTCTTACAGAAGCCACCCCTGTAACCCCCCTGCTACCAAAACCTTGCCACACAAAGCCAATACAAGAGTTTACAGTAAGGTATTGGATGTCTCCCATAAAGTGTGGCTGAGCGAAATCCTGCCAATTAAAGTCAGTGTAGCTTTGCCACTAACTTCAGTAGATCAGGATTTCATGCACTGGAGAGGGCTACTGGAAAGAATTTTGAGCAAAGTTCAATATTAGCAACCTGTTTCTCTCTCATTGAAGAACTTACCTAATAGGCTACTAAGTAATTTCTTCATGATAAGTGTTTATAAATCTTGTGACAAGAACTGGGGTGGCATTTAAACTTGATGAAAAATCTTGATTAAAAAAAGCAGCAAGGTGAGAAAAGTTAATTGCTCATTATCCCCTCTCTGGGGGACAAGACTGGCCACCAACTTGCATTCCAGTCAAGTTACTTGTTTCGAAGAATGTAATTCCTCTGACTTTTCCCGCTGCACAGAAAGTCTCTAACCAAACAAAAACTTCAATAGAAAGCTTCTAAGATACTACATGTTTTCAGTAGCCAGCCAGATGTGTCCAACCAGTATGCTATGGAGTGCATGGGACACATATGCCAAGCAGCAGGATTGACTATTTGGCTTTAACTTCCTTAATTTTCAGCCTTCAGAATTGTTCTTTCTTGATCTTGAAACCTCTCTCATTAAAAATAACATGGACAGTATGGAGGCCACTGGACATTTTAGAATCATAGAATCATAGAATTGTTTAGGTTGGAAAAAACCTTTAAGATCATCGAGTCTAACTATCAACCATGCCCACTAAACCATGTTCTGAAGTGCCTTGTCTAATTGATTTTTGAATACCTCCAGGAATGGTGACTCAACCACTTCCCTGGGTAGCCAGTTCCAATGCCTGACAACCCTTTCAGTAAAGACTTTTTTCCTAATATCCAATCTAAACCTCCCCTACTGCAACTTGAGGCCATTTCCTCTCATCCTATCACCAGCCACCTGACAGAAGAGACCAACACCCACCTCACTACAACCCCCCTTCAGGTAGTTGTAGAGAGTGAAAAGGTCTCCCCTCAGCCTCCTCTTCTCCAGACTAAACAGCCCCAGCTCCCTCAGCCGCTCCTCATAAGACTTGTGCTCCAGGCCCCTCACCAGCTTTGTTGCCCTTCTCTGGACACGCTCCAGCACCTCAATGTCTTTCCTGTAGTGAGGGGCCCAAAACTGAACACAGTACTCAAGGTGCGGCCTCACCAGTGCCGAGTACAGGGGAACAATCACTTCCCTGCTCCTGCTGGCCACACTATTTCTGATGCAGGCCAGGATGCCGTTGGCCGCCTTGGCCACCTGGGCACACTGCTGGCTCATATTCAGCTGGCTGTCAACCAGCACCCCCAGGTCCTTTTCTGCCAGGCAGCTTTCCAGCCACTAACTCTTCCCCAAGCCTGTAGCGCTGCATGGGGTTGCTGTGACCCAAGTGCAGGACCCGGCACTTGGCCTTGTTGAACCTCATACAATTGGCCTTGGCCCATCGATCCAGCCTGTCCAGATCTCTTTGTAGAGCCTTCCTACCCTCAAGCAGATCAACCCTGCCTCCCAACTTGGTGTCGTCTGCAAACTTGCTGAGGGTGCACTCGACCCCCTCATCCAAATCATTGATAAAGACATTAAAGAGAACTGGCCCCAATACTGAGCCCTGGGGAACACCACTTGTGACCTGCCGCCAATCGGATTTAACTCCATTCACCACAACCCTCTGGGCTCGTCCAGCCAGCCAGTTTTTCACCCAGCGAAGAGTACACTTGTCCAAGCCATGAGACGCCAGCTTCTCAAGGAGTATGCCATGAGAGACAGTGTCAAAGGCCTTGCTGAAGTCAAGGTAGACAACATCCACAGCCTTTCCCTCATCCACTAGGCGGGTCACCTGGTCGTAGAAGGAGATCAGGTTGGTCAAGCAGGACCTGCCTTTCTTAAACCCATGCTGACTGGGCCTGATCCCCTGCTTGTCCTGGACTTGCCATGTGAGTGCTCTCAAGACAAACCGTTCCATAATCTTCCCCGGTACCGAGGTCAGGCTGACAGGCCTGTAGTTCCCCGGATCCTCCCTCCGACCCTTCTTGTAAATGGGCGTCACATTGGCAAGCCTCCAGTCCTCTGGGACCTCCCCTGTTGACCAGGATCGCTGATAGATGATAGAGAGCGTCTTGGCAAGGACCTCCGCCAGTTCCCTCAGCACTCTTGGATGGATCCCATCGGGTCCCATAGATTTGTGAGTGTCCAGATGGCGTAGTAGATCACTATTTCCTCCTGGTTTAAGGGGGGTATATTCTGCTCTTCATCCTCGCCTTCCAGCTCAGGGGGTGGAGTACCCTGAGGATAACTGGTCTCACTATTAAAGACCGAGGCAAAGAAGGCATTATGTACCTCAGCCTTTTCCTCATCTCTGGTGGAAATGTTCCCCTCTGCATCCATTAAAGGATAGATATTCTCCTTGGGATTCTTTTTACTGTTAACATATTTGTAAAAACATTTTTTGTTGCCTCTTACGACAGTGGCCAGATTGAGTTCTAGCTGAGCTTTTGCCTTTCTAATTTCCTCTCTGTATGACCTAATAAGATCCCTGTACTCCTCCCAAGTTGCCTGCCCTTTCTTCCAGAGATGATAAACTCTCCTTTTTTTCTTGACTCCTATCAAAATCTCCCTGTTCAGCCAGGCTGGTCGTTTTCCTCGGCGGCTTGACTTGCGGCACATGGGAATAGCCTGGTCCTGAGCCATTAAGATTTCCTTCTTAAAGAATGTCCATCCCTCCTGGACCCCTTTGCCCTTCAGGACTGTCTCCCAAGGGACTCTCTCAACCAGTGTCCTGAAAAGGCCAAAGTTTGCCCTTCAGAAGTCCATAGTGGTGGTTTTGCTAACCCCCTTCCTTACCTCACCAAGAATCGAGAATTCTATCATTTCATTGTCGCTAAGCCCAAGACAGCCTCCGACCACCACATCTCCCACTAGTCCTTCCCTGTTCGTAAACAGTAGGTCTAGCGAGGCTCCTCCCCTGGTAGGCTCACCTACCAGCTGTGTCAGGAAGTTATCTTCCACACACTCCAGGAACCTCCTAGACTGTTTACTCACTGCTATGTTGTATTTCCAGCAGACATCCAGAAAGTTGAAGTCCCCCATGAGAACAAGGGCACACGATTGTGAGACTACTGCCAGCCGCTTGTAGAATGTTTCATCCGTCTCTTCAACCTGGTCGGGCGGTCTATAACAGACTCCCAGCACAATATCTGCCTTATTGGCCTTCCCTCTCATCCTTATCCATAAGCACTCCACCTTGTCATCACAATCGTGTAGCTCTGTACAGTCAAAACATTCCCTAACATAGAGAGCCACCCCACCACCTCTTCTACCTTGCCTATCCCTTCTGAAGAGCTTAGAGCCATCCACTGCAGCACTCCAGTCATGGGAGTCATCCCACCATGTTTCCATGATGGCGACTAAGTCATAGCTATCCTGCTGCACGATGGCTTCCAGCTCCTCCTGTTTATTGCCCATGCTGCGTGCATTGGCATAGATGCACTTGAGCTGGCCTATCCAATCCACCCCTAACATCGGCATGCTGCCCCCAGGCTCATCTCTGGTGCACCTAGTTTTATCCCTTACCCCCTTCAAACCTAGTTTAAAGCCCTCTCCATGAGCCCCACCATCTCATGAGCAAGGATTCTCTTACCCCTTTGAGATAGCTGGATACCATCTGTCGCTAGCAAGCCTGGTGCCGTGTAAACCTCCCCATGATCAAAAAACCCAAAATTCCACCGATGGCACCAGCCTCTGAGCCACGTGTTAACCAGGTGTGTTATACTATCTTAGATTTAAGCCTTAGTTATTTTATATTTTAAATGCTTTCATCTGTTTCGGTCAGAATTTTCTCTGTAATACCAGTTTCCTGTATCAATAGAAAAAGAAATATCTACAGCAGGAGCTGACATGCTCTCCTTTACATAGCAGCCACTGCCTATGAATTGAAAGAATGCTTGTCTAGTCCAGTTCCAAATACACTTGTATCTCTGTATCAGAAGCCACTGTCACTTGTTGACCAGCTATACAGAATGGCTTCTGAGAATGATTGGATGTTGAGACAGATCAGCGTTCTCATCTTTACATACAGCCCCTTTAGTAGCTCATGGTGGACTCCTGTGCTGTGAAAATGCTTTTGAAATTGAGAAATAAAGTGCATTCTGAAAGCTGAAGCAATAGGCTTTGCATTCAGGTTAGCTAGGCCCAGAAAAAATGCCCAAATGATCCTGTCATATGGATGTGTTCTGGTGAAAGGATGGAAATCTTATTTGTGGAAGCACATTGTTCTTATGGCATGCATGACTCAAAGCTAAATTGTCAAGACTTTCCCCTCTGAATCAGAAAACCCAGGGAAGTGCTGGTAGAACAGTGCATCTCTAAAGAAAGCAGTATTTGTGTCATTTCAATGAATTGTTAGAAAGAAATTCACTTTGCTGATCAGATAGTTTTGCAGGTGGCAATTAGAGATCATGTGGTACTTATAGAAAAGGGCAGATCCTTGATGTTTTACACAGCTTTCTCTGTCCTAGTGAACAGGGGGGATCAGGGGGAATCTTACCAATGTGTCTAAATACCTGATGGGAGGGAATGAAGAAGAAGGAGCCAGACTCTTCTCAGTGGTGCCCATTGACAGGACAACAGGCAATGGGCACAAATTGAAACACATGAAATTCCATCTGAACACAAGAAAACACTTTTTACTAACACTGTAAAACACTGGAACAGATTGCCCAGAGAGGTTGTGGAGTCTCCATCTGTGAAGATACTCAAAACCCAACTGGACATAGGCCTGGGCAACTTGCTGTAGCAGACCCCACTTGAGCAGGGGGCATGGACTAGTTTTGATCTCAAGAGGTCCCTTCCTGTCTTTAATGATTCTAACAGTGGCAGAGACTCAGGGTAGACTATTTTCAAGTGCATTGTTTCAAAAACCCCAAAGAAATAGAAAAGTATTTTTCATTTCACCAGCATTGACAAATAATGGCTGCTGTAAAATTCAGGATGTTTTTTCTCCACAGTTCAGTTCCATGTTATTGTGAATTCTATATCTTGCTGCCAATGTTACTCTGGATTCATGGTAACATGGCTTGAGGGTTTTTCTGTTTGGTTGGGTTTTAGTAAGCAAGATCTTCAATTATTTCTCATGCTAACAAAACTAGTAAAATACATTACTTTTTATTCTTTAAATTCAGTGAATGACCATTACTATGCCACAAACACAATGTCACTAAAACCAGTTTATAAGAAATAGGACAAATTTCTAGAAGGGAATCATATCCTGAAATGAAAATTAGGGAATATACTTCCTTGAAAAGGGAAATTCCATACAAATGCAAAATCATATTGAAAAAGTTACACTCTGAAGACATGTTGTCAAGGCAAGCAACATGATGGTTTGATGTTTACTGAGAACACAGCATGAAAGAGGGATCTGCTTTCACACTGCAGTGTGAAGAAAAAATGACTAGTGTTTAATACTTGAGAGACAGGTACATAATACTGAAGTTTTCATGCAAGCAGAAGTATGAAACATCCAGTATAAGCTGACACCATGTTATTCAGAGAGAGACTTAAGGGCAAAATGAGTCTCATCCCTTAAGCTTGCATTTTTTCCGTACCCTTAGTGTTTTTAGATATCCATGTAGGCTAGTGTTGTGGTTTAAGCCCAGCTGGTAACAAAGCATCACAAAGCTTCTCGCTCACTCCTCCCCACTGGTCCTGATGGGATGAGGAGGAGAAAATATGAAGAAAAAGCTCGTGGGTCGAGACAAGGACAGGGAGGGATCACTCACCACTTATGGTCATGGGCAAAAGACAGACTCAACTTGGGGAAAAAACAAAATCAATTTAATTTACTACCAATCAAATCAAAACAAGGATAATGAGAAGTAAAACCAAACCTTAGAACACTTTCCCCCTACCCCTTCCTCCTTCCCAGCTCAACTCCACTCCTGGTTTTCTCTACCTCCTCCCCCTGAGCTGTGCAAGGGGATGGGAAATGGGGGTTGTGGTCAGTTCATCACACATTGTCTCTGCCTCCTTCCTCCTCAAGGGGAGGACTACTCACTCTTCCCCTGCTCCAGCATGGGGTCCCTCCCACGGGCTGCAGTCCTTCACAAACTTCTCTGGCGTGGGTCCTTTCCACGGGCTGATCTTCAGTCACACACTGCTCCAGTGCAGGCTTTCCCATGGAGTCACGGCCATCTTCAGGGGCATCTGCTCCACTGTTCACCTCCATGGGCTGCAGGGGGACAGCCTGCCGTCTCACCACGGGCTGCAGGGGCATCGCCCCCTCTGGTGCACCTCCTCCCCCTCCTTCTTTACTGACCTTGGTATCTGCATAAGTGTTTCTCTCACATTCCAATCTCCTCCCCCACTGCAGGTTTCCCTTCTTAAATATGTTATCCCAGAGGTGCTACCACCGTCGCTGATTGGGTTGGCCTTGGTCAGAGGCAGGTCCAACTTGGAGCCGGCTGGCATTGGCTCTGTTAGACATAGGGGAAGCTTCTAGCAGCTTCTCACAGGAGCCACCCCCGCAGCCCCTCCCCCGTTACCAAAAACCCCGCCACACAAACCCAAAACAGCTAGATAGAAATATTACTATCCTTTTTAGTCTAATGCTAATGTGTACTCTATGTATCATTTATGTAATAGACAAAACTGAGTTTGGGAGGCATTCCCTTGTATTATTTCAATGAAAAAATCCCACAACTGAATAGCCAATCTGATGGTTTAGAAAATGACTACTCTGATAAATGCACTGCAGTGTTTACAAAAACATGTTTTATTTCTCTCTCACACACATTTAATCAGTATATTAGATTGTAATAGTGCAAAGTCCAATAAGAATTTAATGGCAAGAATTTGGAGCAAGCATGCTTTGGCATGCATTTGTTATGCAGATCATCTAAAATTTTTAGTAGTTAAAGCTTCAGGGTACCCGTGAGCATTACTCTTTTGCTTATAGAGCTTATTTTATATTTAGTTTTTTCCTCCTCCTCCCTCTATTGTGTTTTTCTCTTGGAGGTACACTATTTTCCAGAGAAACAATGATGTTATTGCCCTAGAGATTCATCTATGCATTGTAAATCAGTTCTAATGATGTTTAAAATGTTCACAGTGTTTTTTGATAAATCAAAGTTTCTGATAATTCTCTTGATGACACATGGTCATAGTATGCTCATTGTTACTAATAACAAACTAATTCCTCCCCATTGTATTAATATACATTTCTGGTATCTATATTGCATAACTATCAAGTTTAGCTAAATTAGAAAATATAGTTTTGTGTCTGTGCATCTTTGCTTTGTTTAATTCCAAGTTTATTTAGCTAATTGGACAACATATGGCTCAGATATTGCCTCCATTACAGCATTGTCCATTGACAACACCAACTGCCAGTATAATATCAATTCAGAAATATTGCCAGGACAGAGCTACCGTAGGCTAAGTCTTAAACATTTTCTTCTTCAGGGAGCAGTAGAAGCTGAAGTGGAGAAGGCAGACCACTATCAATCAGGAGCCTTGGTCATGAACAGACCATGGGCAGCTCTGCAAGGTGATCATGCAGAGGTTGGTCCATGGTGTAAGCTACAGAGCTGCCGGGAGCATCCTAGCAGGGTAGTCCATATGTCTGTTACAACTCACATGGTGTAACAACATGCATATTGGCTTTTCCTGTGTTAGATTGACCCTGGCTGGGTGCCAGGTGCCCACCAAAGCCACTCTATCACTCCCCCTCCTCAGCTGGACAGGGGACAGAAAATATAACTGTCGTGGTTTAACCCCAGACAGCAACTAAGCACCACGCAGCTGCTCACTCACTCCCCCCCCACCCAGTGGGATGGGGGAGAAAATTGGGAAAAGAAGTAAAACTCGTGGGTTGAGATAAGAACAGTTTAATAGAACAGAAAGGAAGAAACTAATAATGATAACGATAACACTAATAAAATGACAACAGTAATAATAAAAGGATTGGAATGTACAAATGATGCACAGTGCAATTGCTCACCACCCGCCAATCGACACCCAGTTAGTCCCTGAGCGGCAATACCCCGCACCCACTCCCCCCAGTTTCTATACTAGATGGGACGTCACATGGTATGGAATACCCCGTTGGCCATTTTGGGTCAGCTGTCCTGGCTGTGTCCCCTCCTAACTTCTCGTGCCCCTCCAGCTTTCTTGCTGGCTGGGCTTGAGAACCTGAAAAATCCTTGACTTTAGACTAAACACTACTTAGCAACAACTGAAAACATCAGTGTTATCAACATTCTTCTCATACTGAACTCAAAAACATAGCACTGTACCAGCTACTAGGAAGACAATGAACTCTATCCCAGCTGAAAACAGGACAATAACAAAAGGCTCGTGGGTCAAGATAAGGACAGTTTAATAAAGTGAAAGCAAAGGTTGCATGCGAAAGCAAAGGAAAACAAAAGATTTTATTCTCTACTTCCCATCAGCAGGTGATGTCTGGCCACTTCCTGGGAAGCAGGGCTTCAGTACACGTAGTGGTTGCTCTGGAAGACAAAAATGCCCCCCTTCCATCTCCCTTTACTTAGCTTTTATTGCTGAGCTGACGTCATATGGTATGGAATATCTGTTTGGTTAGTTTAGGTCAGCTGTCCTGGTTATGTCCCCTCCCAAGATCTTGCCCAGCCCCAGCCTGCAGTTGAGGGGGGGCAAAAATGTTGGAGAGACAGCCTTGATGCTGTGCCAGCGCTGCTCAGCAGTAGCCAAAACACTGGTGTGTTATCAACACCTTTCTAGCTACCAATGCAGAGCACAGCACTATGAGGGCTGCTATGGGGAGAATTAACTCCATCTCAGCCAGACCCAATACAATCTCCACCCCTTATTCCATACCATTTGCGTCATGCTCAGGTCCCACATAATTTAATACACATATATCTTCTAACCACGCCATTGTATTTAATTCTCATTACTGAAATCCCTTCTTACCAACACTTGCAACTGAAACTACATACTTAAACCACTTCTATAACCAACATACAGATTTATACATTCTCATTAACTACTATCACCTGTCCTTTAACAGATAGATATTACTGTCCCGTTCCATGGGCTTCCTCCACTCCTCCAGATGTTACTTGGGCCCCATCTGTCAAGATGGGTGGTCAGGAAAGGAGAAGCAGTATGTTCAATTGTTGGGCACCAACACTGGCTTGGTTTGGGTCACTGTTGCACTTGTCTGGTTCCTTGCGAAGTTCACTCCTCTGCAGTTCAGGTCATTCCTGCTACATTACTTCCTACAACATACAACTCACATCACAGGTTATTTTTCCCCCAAGGTTAAATCTCCTTGAGGCACACGTCAGGTCTCCCCATCCTTCTGCATTACCCACCAAGTACACCCAGGTCCTTGAGCAAAGACGATCCCACGAATGGGTTTGCCTTTTCCCATGGGAGGAGAAATCCACACCGCCTTCCCCAGCCACTTCCCCATGTGCACTATGGGGACCTTATCTCCTCCCACAGTATGTAGGGGTTTTTTTTGGGGCAGGACCAGGACGGTTAGCAGATCCTCTGGTGTTAACTAGCCAAGTGGCTTCTGCTAAATTTGTATCCCAATGCTTCCATGTCCCATTGCCTAGCGCTCTCAACATAGCCTTTAACAGTCCATTATATCTCTCAGTCTTTCCAGATGCTTGTGGGTGATAAGGGATATGGTACACCCACTCAATGCCCTGTTTCTTTGCCCAGGAGCTTATGAGGTTATTTCGGAAATGAGTCCCGTTGTCTGATTCAATTCTTTCTGGGGTACCATGTCGCCATAAAATTTGTCTTTTGAGGCCTAAGATGGTGTTTCGGGCAGTGGCATGGTTTACAGGGTACGTTTCTAGCCAACCAGTAGTTGCTTCCACCATGGTGAGTATGTAGCGCTTGCCTTGGCGTGTTCATGGCAGTGGTCCAATGTAGTCAATTTGCCAGGCCTCGCCATATCGAAAACCCAGCCAGCGCCCTCTGTTCCAGGGAGACTTTACTCTGGTGGCTCGCTTGATTGCAGCACATGTTTCACATTCATGAGTGACCTGTGTGATGGCCTCCATGGTCAGGTCCACCCCTCGATCACGAGCCCACCTATAGGTTGCATCTCTCCCTAGATGTCCCGATGTTTTGTGGGCCCATCGAGCTACAAATAGCTCACCCTTACGCTCCCAGTCCAGGTCCACCTGAGCTACTTCTATTTTGGCAGCCTTGTCTACCTGTTCATTATTTCGATGTTCTTCAGTGGCACGGCTTTTGGGCATGTGAGCATCTACATGACGTACCTTTAGAGCCATGTGTTCTACACGGGCAGCAATGTCCTGCCACAATGCAGCTGCCCAGATGGGTTTACCCCTGCGTTGCTAATTGGTCTTCTTCCACTGCTGTAGCCACCCCCATAGGGCATTAGCCACCATCCAGGAGTCAGTATAGAGATAGAGTACTGGCCACTTTTCTCGTTCAGCAATGTCTAGGGCTAGTTGGATGGCTTTCACTTCTGCAAACTGACTTGACTCACCTTCTCCTTCAGTGGCCTCAATGACTTGTTGTGTGGGACTCCACACAGCAGCTTTCCACTTCTGGTGGTTCCCTACCATGCAAGAGGATCCATCAGTAAACAAAGCATAACGCCTTTCGTCTTCTGATAACTCATTATATGGTAGTGCCTCTTGGGCACGAGCCACCTCCTCAGGCAATGCTCCAAAATCTCTGCCTTCCGGCCAGTCCGTGATCTCTTCCAGAATTCTCGGGCAGTTGGATTTCCCCAGTCGAGCTCGTTGCGTGATCAATGCTATCCACTTACTCCATGTAGCCCTGGTTGCATGATGTGCAGAGGGGATGTTTCCTTTGAACATCCAGTGTAGTGAAACGGGGAGCCAAAGGAACGTTAGTAGATATAGTAGATAAATGGATGTAGATAAGAACTGTTTAAGAATTATCTAGCTTATAATGAAGTTAAAGAAATTTCAATAGAGGTAGACATGGCCCAAGAGGATGAGAAGTGGTGCTTAACGTTTGCATTTTTGGCCCAAGAGGATGAGAAGTGATGCTTAACGTTTGCATTGTTGAGGCTGGCTGGGGCAGGGGATAGTCCCTGAAAAGAAGCAGCAGTCGACCCCAAAAACCAGCCAAGACCAGCCTTGTGACTTTTAGAACTAATTTTAATATGAAGCGGGGGTAGATCATGCCTATGTATAGGCGTATTGCAAAACTCCATGTATATGTAACACTTGACTGTATAAATTTGAAGCGAACTGCCGAGTCAGGCGCGCACGACTTTGGTGGGACTACCCCCGTGCTGCCCAGCGCTGAATGAACATACCTACTTTACAATCTCACTGACTGTGGAGTCTGTTTCCGCGCGTCAGTTTGGCGAGCCAGGCAGGAGACTCTCTGCTCAGCTGCGGGACCGACTGCGGAGCGGACGCCCCTCGGTGCGCCCCGAGCACTTTCCTCGGAGGAGCCTCCACTGCCAGCCGCTCACCGCGGGAGCAGACAACGACCTCCTGAAGCCGCGGACCAAACGGAATGTGTCACAAAGGGAGCCTGTAAAGGTACAGGCCGGGGCAGCTGGTAAATCGCGCAGAGATGTCTGGCGTGCAGCGTAGTCCCCGTATGGGAGGAGGGTACCCTGTATGGTAACAAGGGGGGGATTTTCTGACCGATAGAGCGGTCGCCAGCGATCTTGGGGGTAGATCGAGCAAATCCGGGGTGACCGCTTGTCCTAGTTTCAGCTGGGATAGAGTTAACTGTCTTCCTAGTAGCTGGTACAGTGCTATGTTTTGAGTTCAGTATGAGAAGAATGTTGATAACACTGATGTTTTCAGTTGTTGCTAAGTAGTGTTTAGACTAATGTCAAGGATTATTCAGCTTCTCATGCCCAGCCAGCGAGAAAGCTGGAGGGGCACAAGAAGTTGGCACAGGACACAGCCAGGGCACCTGACCCAAACTGGCCAACGGGGTATTCCATACCATGGGATGTCCCATCCAGTGTAGGAACTGGGAAGTGGGGGCAGGGAATCGCCGCTCGGGGACTTGCTGGGTGCCGGTCGGCGGGTGGTGAGCAATTGCATTGTGCATCATTTGTACATTCCAATCCTTTCATTATTGCTGTTGTCATTTTATTAGTGTTATCATTATCATTATTAGTTTCTTCTTTTCTGTTCTGTTAAACCATTCTTATCTCAACCCATGGGTTTTGCTTCTTTTTCCTGATTTTCTCCCCCATCCCACTGGGTGGGGGGGAGTGAGTGAGCGGCTGCATGGTGCTTAGTTGCTGGCTGGGGTTAAACCACGACACCGCTGCATCCCAGTATTGGGAGCCAGGATGGACCTGTCGATGACTGGTATATAAGAGGCAGGAGAAGGGTAAGTGCACCCCCTCGCAATTGCGCTTGGTACATTTTTGCAGCTGCTGAAAGGTTGTCAACTGGAGCGATGATTGTATGATGTGAATGTTTGGAAATTTAATGTTAAAGATTTTGTGTGACTATGTGGAAATGTTATGTTGAGATTTATATGTGTATATATGCTTGTTAATGTGTAAATGTCTAAAACTGTGAATTGAATGTTTGAGGAAAAGAGACGCAGCTCAGCTGCGGAGCGTGTGTGGAGTTCTGATCCACAGTTTCGTAACTCCACAAGGGGTACGGCCGGAGACGAACGAAGTGTGACTCCCTGATGATTTGGAACTTGAATTTATATGTTAGCGTTGTAATTGTAAGTTTGAGTTTGATTATCTTAATCACTTTGTGGTGTTGGTATAAGAAAGTCCCTGTATGGTGCATCGCATAAATGTGGGTATTTGAATGGTGTCCTTTACATCCAGGAAATGAGTGTATGCCCTCATATGTCCTGGAATGTGTGTGGTGTAAACAGAGGTTGCAAATAGATTGTGGAGGGGATATTGAATGCCCTGAGTGTCGGGTTTGGACTCCCTGGGATAAGAGGGGATGGGCTACATATATAGTTGAGATTGTTTGTGGTTGGAAAGGTAGCCGAAATAGTGAAATTGGTGTGTGGAAAGGAAAATTTAATCCCGGAAATTCGGGACGTGTGGGAGGAAAACTGGGAGAAAACTATAAAGAGGTGTAAGAAATGATTTGCATGGAAGCTTATTAAAAGGAGAAGTTATAAAATGGGAAACAATCAAGGGGGAATATTGAGGAAGAGTCCTCTGGGTTGTGTAATTGCCCACTGGAAAGATATTGTTGGGACCGGAGGTACGGAAAATAAAAAGAACCTTATTAAATATTGCAATCAATGGTGGCCGTTGTATAAGTTAGAAGGTGATGCTAAGTGGCCACTTAATGGGTCAATAGATTATAATACTCTATTACAACTAATGCTGTTTTGAAGGAGAGAAGGAAAATGGGATGAGGTTTCATATGCAGACATGTTTTTCACCCTCCGAAACCATCCGGAGTGGCAAAGGGACTGTGGAATGGTACCCCCACAGGACCCCATGGTGCTCACAGTTGAGCGAGAAAACAACAAGGAGCTTAGAGGTAAACTGAGGCGGTGCTGTTTGGCATGTAGTATTGGACAAAGATGTACTAAGGCAAATAAAATTCATCAGGCACCAGAACAAGATCTAATTGATTTGTTTAAGCCTCCCCTTCGACCACGGAACAGGATGCAGACTCGGATAGAACTCCAACCCCCCCGGACAGCCCTGTATCTTCCCGTACTAGGAAGAAAACTACCTCAACAGCTTTACAAGCACCTCTCCGAGAGGCGGTGAGGCTGGATGGTGGGACGATGTTAATCAAAGTACCCCTTTCTACTGCTGACCTAGGGGAATGGAAAAAGGTTGCAAAAGATTATAGGAGTGATCCGGTAAGTGTAACTAAGCATTTCCAATTTATTGTAAAACAGCATAACCCTGATTGGAAGGATATACAGCTATTATTGGAATATATGACTGAGACAGAGAAACAGCTGATTTTAAAAACAGCAGGGAACCTAGCTGAAGATCATTATAAGATTACAGGAGGGGACATTAAGGAATATTTTCCTCTCCAAGACCCAAAGTGGGATGTTAATAGATCTGCACATATGGAAAGATTGCAGGGGTATCAGGATTGGATTACAAAAAGAATGGAGAGGACAATCCCCAAAACTATAAATTGGTCAGCTCTATATGCAGTCAAACAGAGTCCTTCCGAGTCTCCATCCGAATTCCTGGATCGACTGAGGGTTGTGATGCGCCGCAGCACACCGCTGGATCCTGGGTCAGAGGTAGGAGTACAACAATTGGTCTCCCTGTTTTGGGGTCAATCTACAGGGGATATAAGGCGCAAACTTCAGAAATTGCACCCTACAGAGGGTAGGAATTTAGAAATATTATTGGATGAAGCATGGAGAGTATTTAGTAACAGAGAAGAAGGATATAGGCAGGGGCAAAGGAAATTAATGGCTGTTATCCAGGAAGAAAGAGGAAGAGGGCCTAGAAGAGACTTGCCCCGACTGGGCAAGGATCAATGCGCTTTGTGTAAGAAATTCGGTCATTAGAAAAAGGAATGCCCAAAGAACAAGAAGGAGGATCAGAGGGCTCAAACAGGAAGAACGGTAGCCCACGTGAAGGGAGATTGACGGGAACCTGGGGAATCTACCCTAGCGGATCCACTGGTTATAATTAAGCTAGGGAAAACACAACAAGAGGTAGAATTTTTGGTAGATACAGGAGCAACATACTCGGTTCTGAACCAAGCCTTGATGCCCCTGGGAGATGATTATGTCATGGTGAAAGGAGTGACTGGCCAAAGTGAAAAGGCATATTTTTGTAAACCTTTAGAATATAAATTAGGAAAACAGTGGGGCATTCATAAATTTTTATATATGCCCAGCTCCCCAAAGGCACTTTTGGGAAGGGACTTGTTGGAACAATTGGGAGTAAAAATTGTATTCGAAAAGGGAGAAATTACTCTGGAGGTAAAAGATCAGCAATATATTCAAATATTGAGCCTAACCTTAACCAGTCTCCCCCTAGAAGGAAGCATTAATGAGGACATCTTAAACCAAGTGTACCTGGGGGTATGGGCTACTGATGCACCTGGAAGAGTGAAAAGTGCTCCACCTGTTGAAGTTAGGATCAAGGAAGGCCGAAAGCCGATTTGAAGGATGCTTTCTTTTGCCTCTCTCTCCATGAAGCCAGCCAAAAATTATTTGCATTTGAATGGGAAAACCCCAAGAGTGGTCGAAAGACCCAGCTCACTTGGACGGTGTTGCCACAAGGATTTAAGAATAGTCCTACCATTTTCGGCAATCAGCTTGCGAAAGACTTAGAATCCTGGGAAGCCCCGTCTGAGGAGGGAAAGCTGTTGCAGTACGTGGATGATATCCTGATTGCCACCAAAACAGAGAAAGATTGTATGACGTGGACGGTGAGTCTGCTGAATTTCCTGGGACTTCAAGGGTACTGGGTATCCAAGAAGGCGGCACAGGTAATGCAACGCAAAGTGAATTATTTGGGCTATGAAATTAGTGCGGGACAAAGAACTTTGGGACAGGCCCGTAAAGAGACAATACGCCAAACTCAGAGACCTCAGACAGTAAAAGAGTTACGGACTTTTCTGGGAATGACGGGGTGGTGCCGATTGTGGATCTATAATTATGGATTGCTTGTTAAACCACTGTATGCGCTGACAGCCACTGAGCAGAAACACCTTGAGTGGAACAAGGAGACCGAACGAGCCTTTGAGCTACTGAAAAAGGCTTTGATGTCGGCCCCGGCCTTAGGACTCCCAGATGTGAATAAGCCATTTCTTCTTTACTCCCATGAGAAGCAGGGCATTGCCCTGGGAATATTAGCACAAAACCTGGGTCCATATCGACGGGCAGTTGCCTACCTCTCTAAGCAGTTAGACACGACTGCAAAAGGTTGGCCTGGATGCCTGCGGGCGGTTGCAGCTGTGATACTGAACATACAGGAAGCCCGAAAGTTTACTCTGGGCCAGAAAAATGACTGTTTTGGTGTCTCACACAGTATCAGCAGTACTGGAAGCAAAAGGTGGACATTGGCTCTCTCCACAAAGATTCCTGAGATATCAAGCTATATTGGTAGAGCAGGATGATGTGGAGATTGTAGTCACTAACATTGTTAACCCAGCTTCTTTTCTCAGCGGGAACACAGGAGAACCGATACATCATGACTGTTTGGAAACCATCGAAGCAACACACGCAAGCCACCCAGATCTGAAAGACAGCCCCATGGAAAATGGGGAAACTTGGTTCACAGACGGAAGCAGTTACGTCCTAAGTGGTAATCGACATGCGGGATACGCCATCACCACCAGCCAAGAGGTAATAGAATCAGGGGCTTTGCCCATGAACACCTCCGCACAGAAGGCAGAAATAATTGCTCTAACCCGCGCCCTGGAATTGGCCCAGGGCAAAGTTGTGAACATTTATACAGACTCAAAATATGCCTTTGGAGTTGTACACGCACATGGAGCAATTTGGAAGGAGAGGGGACTATTGAATTCCCAGGGGAAAAATATCAAACACGCAGAAGAAATTCTGAAGTTACTGGAAGCTGTCCAGCTCCCTAAGAAAGTGGCAATTATGCATATTAAGGCACACCAGAAAGTGAGCTCAGATTTGGAAAAAGGGAATGAACTGGCGGACAGAGAGGCAAAACAAGTGGCCAAAACAAAGGTAAAAATAGAAGGGGCTTTAATTCCTGATAGGCAGATCTCCCTAGAAGGTAAGCCAGAATACACCAAGGAAGATCAGAAGCTCATTACAGATTTAGAAGGGTCATATTATGAAGAGGGGTGGGCTCATACCCCACAGGGAAAACTAATCATTCCCTCTTGCTTACTGTGGCATTTGATATGGGAGGAACATAAGAAAAGACATTGGGGAACAGAGGCTCTGTATAATCATTTGATAAGAGAAATTGTGACTAGAAATTTATATACCACGGTGAGACAGGTGACTCAACAGTGTGATCTTTGCCTCCAGACTAATCCTAAGAATACCCCCAAGCCAGAAATGGGCCAGATTGGAAAAGGCAATGGGCCTGGACAACAATGGCAAATTGATTTTACAGAACTTCCAAGAAAAGGGGGGTATCGATATTTATTGGTATTAACTGATACCTTTTCAGGTTGGCCAGAAGCATTCCCAACAAGAATGGCTAAAGCTCGGGAGGTAACTAAAATACTGGTACAAGAGATAATACCGTGTTTTGGGGTTCCAGCAACCATACCCTCTGACAGAGGACCACATTTTGTCTCAAAAATAGTACAACAAATTAGTCGCCATTTAGGTATAGATTGGCAGCTTCATACTCCATATCACCCCCAGTCGAGTGGTCAAGTGGAAAAAATGAACCACTTAATCAAACAGCAAATTGTGAAATTGGGACAAGAAGCAAATCTGACATGGCCTCAGTCTCTCCCTTTAGCCCTTCTGCGTATACGAACAAGACCAAGGGCGAAAGAAGGGCTGAGCCCCTTTGAAATTCTGTATGGACAACCCTATGGGATACAGAGAGGGGTGTCTGTACAAGCGGGGGATGAAATTATGACTTCTTACATGGTAGCATTAGGTAAGCAACTTAATAAAATCAGGAAGCATGTGGCTGGGACTCAAGGGAGAGGTTTGGATGGGCCTGTACATAATATACAATCAGGAGATTATGTGTATATAAAGTCTCTTACAGAAAAAACTCTGGAGCCGCAGTAGGAAGGACCATTTCAAGTATGACTTACTTACCTCCTTCACCGCGATTAGGATCAAGGAACGGAGCACCTGGATCCATCACACTAGGGTGAAGAAGGCACCCAAAGGACAATGGACTTCACAAGAAAAGGGACCTTTGAAGCTCAAGTTTGTAAGACATTGATTGTCATGCTCCTCAGTTGGACCTTGCCCAAGGGGCAGGCTTGGGATCGAAATACTTATTTAAATATGACAGAGAGTATCTCGAAAGTACTAAATTTATCAGATTGTTGGGTATGTAATCCCCTTCCTCAGGGGAACATGGAACTCCCCTTTCTAGGAGTCCCAACCACAAATTGGACATCTCTTATTAAAGATGGGCCAGACAGGAATGGATTATGCCTTTATGGAAAGGGAAATACCCAGCGGGGACCCAGCTTTGATCTGGAGGTACCTGACCCTAAAGAGGTCTTAATTACTGGCCGTTTCTTAAATATTACTGATAATATTTGGGGAGACATGGATAATTGTAGCCTTGCAGAAAATCTGGGAACTTTTGATAAAGGAAAATTAGAACGTCTTGGACTGAACTTAACTATCAGTTTCTATTATATCCAGAAACCAAAGAGGGGGCCAGAAAAGAAGGGGCAAGAACAAGACAGAAGAGAGACACATCTCGGTCCAAGATGCAACACAGGGCCCGGATACTGGTGGCTCTGTGGGGATGGCAGGGCCAGAAAGAGTTTACCCCAGAACTGGAAGGGACACTGTGTTCGGGGGTACCTTGCACCTCAGATCAGTATATTCGAGGGAGCTTCGCCTCCCCGAGGGTTTTTGAGAACACCTTGGCTCCGTGTAAAACGGACTGAAAACCCACTAATTATTCAAGGTACTAGGTACCATAGTTTTGTCCAATAGCTAATCCCCTCTTTAGGGGTAAGCGAGTTGGAGAAAGCTATTGTGAATATATCTGCTACATTAGAGGTTATAGAAAAAGCTACAATTGATGCAATTCGAGGGCTGCAACTGGAAATACAATCCCTAAGTAAAGTAGTACTCCAAAATAGAATGGGATTGGACATGCTTTTAGCAAAAGAAGGGGGCTTATGTGTAGTTATAAACCAAACCTGCTGTACCTATATCAATCAAAACCAACGAATTGAAAGAGATCTTGAAGAGATATGGGAAAAGACTAGAATACTACATGAAGCTTCCCAAGATGACACTTCTTGGGACTTGACAGACATATTAGAAAAATTAACCTCCTGGTTGCCAAATTTGACATGGTTGAAGCAATTGTTTGTCACTATAATAATCATTATTCTCTTGTCCGTGGTTCTTGGCATAGTGGTTCAATGTGGCTTTTTGTGCTGTAGGAGTACAGGAGACTCTTACAGTGAATGGAAAAAGAATCAGTTACGACGAAAACTCGAGACCAACAAATACTTTGAGAGGATGCTAGATAGGGAAACAATGTATTAGAAGTACTAGGATTAGATATAGTAAAAGAATTTACTATTTTCTAGAAAAGGGGGGACTGAGACAAGGGGAGTCAAAAGAATCTCAGTAGACATAATAAAGGGGGATGAAAGATGATGTTTAGCGCTTACATTGTTGAAATTAGCTGACATAGAGACAGTCCTTGATAAGAAGAGCTGGTCCTAAGAACCAGCCAATAAGGTAGAGACAGTTCCTGATAAGAAGCAGGAGCAGGCCCCAAAAGCCAGCCAAGACTGGTCTTGCGGCTTGGGTGAATACCAAGAAATCACTGAGCCTGCACAAGAAAAGAGGTTACTAGCGGTGACGAAGAGGAGTCATCTATCTTCATCTCTGCGACCACCAGACGACCACCATAAAGAGGCACTGCGCAAGCGCAGTTGAGAGGAGACTATGGAAATGACCTCTCGGAGCTAATTTTAATATGAAGCGGGGACAGGTCATGCATATGTATAGGCGTATTGTGAATATGTAACACCTGACTGTATAAACTTGAAGCGAACTGCCGAGTTGGGCGCGCACGACTTTGGTGGGACTACCCCCCGTGCTGCCTAGCGCTGAATAAACATACCTACTTTACAATCTCACTGATTGTGGAGTCCGTTTCCGCGCGTCATTCCTTTCTGATATGCTCAAAGGCTTGTTGTTGCTCAGGGCCCCATTCAAAATAGTTCTTTTTCCGGGTTACTTGACAGGGAGGGCTCACAAGCTGACTATAACCTGGAATATGCATTCTCCAGAACCCCACAAGGCCTAGGAAAGCTTGTGTTTCTTTCTTGTTAGCTGGTGGAGACATAGTTGCTATCTTGTTGACCACATCCATAGGGACATGACGGCGTCCATCCTGCCATTTTATTCCCAAGAACTGAATCTCCTATGCAGGCCCCTTGACCTTGCTTTTCTTTACGGCAAAACCAGCTTTCAGAAGAATCTGAATTACTCTTTTTCCCTTCTCAAACACTTCTTCTGCCTCGTTGCCTCAAACGATGATGTCATCTATGTATTGTAAATGTTCAGGGGCATCGCCCTGTTCCAGTGCAATTTGGATTAGTCCGTGACAAATGGTAGGGCTGTGCTTCCACCCCTGGGGCAATCGATTCCAGGTGTATTGGACACCTCTCCACGTGAAAGCAAACTGTGACCTGCACAGGAGCTTGCCACTTAATAACTAGCTATAGCATTGTGTGGATTGTCTGGCTCATAGTTCACAAACAAGTTTCACCATGTCTAGTGCACACAGGCGATTCATGGGGGGTTACAAAAGTGACCCAGCCTTGGATTGCCTTGAGGCCCTGTCTCTCTGCAGAGACAACTCATGAGGAGCTGTGTAGCCAGCTTAGCCCTGGGTTGTCTGATAAACCCTAAACTAAACAGGGCAGTGGCTGTGCCATTCAAAGAACCAAAACCTGAACTGAGCCTTGAAATCCCTTAACAAATAGTATGCCCTGAGTCTCAATCCAACCACTATTCAGTTGCCTGAGGAAGCAAGGTAAAAAAAAAAACAAAACCTGGAGGGTTTCAGCTTCAGTTTCAAATGACAACCTTGTGTATTCAAACAATTACAGACCAATGAAGGAAAGATAAGGGGAAACTCCACTCAGATATACATAATCCATTTAGGCATATATCATAATCCACTCATAGTCATACACACCATTCTGCAAGTCAGGGGATAAAACCCCTAAGATTCAGGTTGGAAAAGGGGGAGTCACTTCTCCAACTATACAGTTGGCTTGTGAAGGAGACCCTTCCCCCCCCTTGATCGGGATGCCGGTCAAGGTAACTTCCCTGGGATTGAGAGCCCTTACCTGGAGGGGTAAGTGAATATTGTTTATGCTTTAAATTTGTAAACACATGTGTGCTTGTGGTTGTCTGTGAATTGCTTGTGGTTGTAATAATGTACTACTCTTGCCTTAAAAAATTGCAATAGTGCATTCCTCCATTGTATCTGTAACACCTGCAATAGTGGTGTGTTAAGTCTGTAAGTGAAGTTCAAATAAATCATTTGCTTGAACCTTGCAGTTAAGACCTTTTCTGTCACAAGCATGCTTAATGCAAAACTGCCGTTGTCGTGCCCCACGTTGGGTGCCAAAAAGGACTGTGGTGGGTTGACCCTGGCTGGGTGCCAGGTGCCCACCAAAGCCGCTCTATCACTCCCCCTCCTCAGCTGGACAGGGGGGAGAATATATAACAAAAGGCTCATGGGTCAAGATAAGGACAGTTTAATAAAGTGAAAGCAAAGGTCACACACAAAAGCAAAGAAAAACAAATGATGTTATTCTCTACTTCCCATCAGCAGGTGATGTCTGGCCACTTCCTGGGAAGCAGGGCTTCAGTACGCATAGTGGTTGCTCCAGAAGACAAAAATGCCCCCCTTCCATCTCCCTTTACTTAGCTTTTATTGCTGAGCTGACGTCATATGGTATGGAATATCTGTTTGGTTAGTTTAGGTCAGCTGTCCTGGTTATGTCCCCTCCCAAGATCTTGCCCAGCCTCAGCCTGCGGTTGAGGGGGGGCAAAAATGTTGGAGAGACAGCCTTGATGCTGTGCCAGCGCTGCTCAGCAGTAGCCAAAACACTGGTGTGTTATCAACACCTTTCTAGCTACCAATGCAGAGCACAGCACTATGAGGGCTGCTATGGGGAGAATTAACTCCATCTCAGCCAGACCCAATACATTTCCTCAGGATGAGCTGACCTTCTGTTGTACCTCCTCAGTGTAATACCGATTTTGTCAGGTATTACACTTCCCTCCTTGGATGCAATGGAAAGATTCTCACTGACTTCGTTGGGCTTTGGGACAGTCTGTGATTAGCTGATGAACATCTTCAAAAGATCACCATAGACATATGTATGTAATTTTATATTTTAGAACTGTGATCTTTCAGCTATGCTGCAATTACAAAGACCTATCAATTAAAAAAATAAAACCATTTCTTTATACAATAAACAGCAGCTGACGCAAACTACCAAGTAAGGGTTTTTTAATCACCATATAAATAGAAGTTCTTAGAACACTAAACACATGCCAAACTTCATCAAAGTCATTGGGAGTTTGAGACATAGAAGGAATGCTGTCTTGTGACATGCTCTCTCTGATGTGCTTCAGATGCAAAAAAACACCCCCACACCCACTGGACACTGTTGCAATAACATGCCTGTAAGGAAAAGCAAAAGGGCACTCACTCTCCTTTTGGGATAACTTTTGTAAATTGGCCCTGAAAGATGTTTCAGAAATTATATCTGCAAGACTCAACTGCATGACTAAAGCCTACGTAGTTTGGACCCTTAAGGGCATCATATAAGACTAGTCACAGTTATACTGTTAACACATGCTCCAACCACATGCACACATGCTGCATTGTCTAAATGTTAAGGCCGTGACAGCTTTTGCTCTTTGCCATACTTGTGGGTATGTTCAGGGCAATGACACAGAACAATCTGAGCTATTAAAAGTTCTGCTGCACACTTCCTTCTGCTGGTGTGAGTGTGACTAACCATGAAATGGGACAGAAATCACACACAGGCTCACAGCTCAGTGCTATAAGACGGAAAAAAAAGATTCTTTTGAGTACTTGAATCTTATGAGGTTTTCCATTAAGTTGGGGGGGGGGGTAAGTATTAGGCCTGATCCTGCTGCTTACACCTCCTTAGAGTTAAATCCTGTTCATCCTGTATTTGTGAGTTTCCACACATTCCACCAAATTTCAGTAGCATTACATTTACCTAAATCTGCAGTAAGGAAGATCAGAATCAAAACATATAATACCAGAATAACTGAAATAGCCCCATGTTGAAATATGTAGGAACAAAGTGTTGTCCTGGTAGATCAACAAAAGGTCCTGAGTTAGTTGCAATAGTTTTAGTAGTTGTTCTGATCCCTAAGTGGTCACAAACTCTCATGCTATTGGACTGTACAAACAGCTATGGCTAAGAATAATGGCAGCAAATAGAGGTGGGAAAGGTGCTTGTGCTGAAGGGAACAGCAAGAAAAATCCCCTTTTTACAATATCTTCCTTCATTTTATGGAAGAAGAACCACATGTACCTACAAATTGCAGACAAAGTTTAGAAAAATCATAAGCAGCAGAGAGGATGGAGGTGAGCATAGAACATGGTGGAAGTAGGAACATGGGCTGTGAAGCAGCTGTTGCTTTGCCAAACCTTCTCTTTGATTTGGATGCTTCTTACCAGCTGGATCTTCTTCAAAAGGTCACAGCTTACCTCTTGTGCTCTCTACTTTCTGCCATAAGGCTCAGATTCAGTGGTTCCCCACAAAGGCAATTTGTGTATTCTTACCAGTAGAATGTTTTCCCATGAGTAGGCATAGCCCTAACATGGACTCAGTTTAGTGACCGGGCCCTCTCAAGCACATAGCAAGTTATAGTGTAGTGATTTGCTCCACGTTGAGACTATGATTCTGCTTCTGGCTCTGTCATTGGGGTCTTGGGTAAGTTGGGACTAGTTATTTCATCTCCTCGTGCTTTCCTTTCCCAATCTCTCAAAAGGGGGTGGGTGGGGGGGGAAACACAGAGGTGAGCTCCAATGATAAAAAAACCTAGGTTGAGGGTGAAGCCTTGAACTTATTGTTATTTGAGGTTTTATTATTAATGTTATTCAGCAAAATCACTGAATTCTGTGACTACTAATCCTGGGTTGATTGTGTGCACACACACATTTCATACAGATATTTGTAAATATCTAAAATTTGCAATTACCTCTAATTGCTAATTTGAGACTTTTTTCACTAATGCTTCTTATGAATAGTCATGTAAAGCACTTCCAAAATATCTAAAAGTATCTACAGTGAGTTTGTTTATAAAAACAGAGTGTATGTGTACATTTTCAATGTACACATCCAAGTGTGATTGTTACTTCTAATCACTATAATTCAAAAAGGTTATTTCCTAGTTCAGTGCAATGTGCTATTTTCTTTTTAATTTAAATGAAACTTTTATCAATATTGCAATTTCCTATTAGTAAATAGAAGACAAAAGCTAGCTGCATGTATATAAACAGAGATCTGCTGTGTAGCATATGACACCAGAAGCAATACCTAATCTGCCAGCCTTTTTCTTTTTTCTTTTTTTTTTTTAAGCGAAAACAAGGCAATGCCTTTCTTTGTTTTTCAGCTCTAGAGCAAACTTGTCGTTGGATATTTTTTTCCTGTGTGTCTCTTTGGTGCGTATATATATATATGTATCTATATTGATATATATGGTAGGTTAAAACTGACTCCCAAGCATGTCACCTGTTTAGAAATTATTTTTGCCTTAAAATAGCACAGATAGTGAGGAATTCCACTGGAGCATTCTAAAAGGAAATCTGATTTTTCAGTTTGGGAGAAATGGCTGCTAATTATTAACTACCATTTTCATTTTTCTACAGCAGAAATGCACATTTTCCCCAACCATAAAATTTTCTCATAATAGAAATGAGCCAGTCCCCAAGGGTGTGCTTATCAAAAGATAATCTCACCCCAATCTGATTAGAGGCATAAGGCTCATGCCTCAAAATGCTCCAGGGTGTGATTAGCTTATGATAACCATATCCTGAATCGTGTCTTATTGATTAACTAATAAAGCTTCAGCATTATTAGTCAGAGGAGGAACTAAGATATCAGCAAGAGATCTGATTCTAGAATGGGAAAGATTCTTTGAAACTCTCAAAATAACTTCTCTTGTTCTGATTATAGCATCTCTGAAATTATAGGGTCACCAGATGCCAGTTTTTGTTTCTTATTGATGATTATATCAATGGTATATTAAAACTGAACCATACACAAGTATATACTTATGTAAAGACACATTTACACTAAACTGTTTACTCTGCATTTATATTGCAAATTTAGGTTGCAAAGCTGTTGTGGAACATTTTTAGCTAATGATCACAAGAGCATTCCAGACGCCTTTAGAAGGCCTTGAACAGAATAAACAGAAGACAAAAATAAGAAAGATACCAATTAGAAAAACACAGGTGCACATTCCATGATAAAGAGAACTTGGCACAAAGAACCTCAATTCGGCAGTTTATCTTGACCAATTAGACTGAGACAAGTCTCGTATGTTTTAGTTAGTATAACCAATTATGTTTTATGTTTATGCGCGTGTACAGTGTTGATATAACCAATCATTAAGTGTAACTAGACGCGTGGACAGTGCGTGAATAATGTGTGCAACCAATAGTAAAATAGCTAAACGCATGTACAGATGTAACTAATGTATAAAATGATGTCTGATGCTCTAGTAAAGTGGACTTCACCTGATCACATTGGTCTGTGTGTGCTGTCCTGTGCCTCCGCAATTGGCGCCCGAACAGGGACCCTCGGATCGGTGTTGAATTCTTCGACGAGAGCCGACGGAGAGAGGGAGCGGAGAAGCCGGCCGAAATTATCCCTGCTGCCCCGGCAGGATGACCAGCTGAGCTGGGGCTGACAAAGACCGCGCGCGCGGCGGAATAGGGGAATCTTACCCTGGTGGATCTCGCCCTAATCAGGTGAGCGGTCGGAGAAGGAGATGGGGTTGGACAAAGAGCAAGAAGCGGTCCTAAACCTCCTTCAACATATTCTCTCTAAGAGAGGGTTGAAATGTGATAACTCCATTATAAAGGAGTTACTTTTATGGGCTTGGGAGAGAGAACTTATTCCGAGTATAAATGTTGCATTTGAAGTAGCGACTTGGGACGATGTAGGCAAGGCGCTGTGGGACACTATTAGCGCCGGGGGAGATAAGACAAAGGAAGCAATCAAATACGCAATGCACTGGAAGGTAGTTTGGGATGTGCTGCAGGCAATGAGGGTGGAACAGCAGGCAGCCGCTGCTGTCTGCGCGGCGGTGACCCCTTCTGATGCCTCCATGTCAGCCGCGTCAGCCTATCCCACTGCAGTTAGAGGAAGATTTTCTACGCAGCTGTCTCTACCCCCCCGAGCATCCATTTCTGCTAGTGCTGAGACGTCTGTACAGACACAGCCTTTGCCTATACCCAACCAGGTCGCTGGTGCTGAAAGTGTCCTCCTGCCTGTTACTCCACGAGAGATGGAGGAATTGGGGGGGCCGTTTCTCGTCCGATTGATTCGGACGAGGCAGACTCGGAAGTGATTAATGTGGATAGACAGATTGTAGAAGCTATCGGAACCTCCCTATGGGATGAAATTAGTGACAGGTCTAAAGAAGTTAAAGGTCTTGCAACTTTATGGAAATTAATTAAGACAACTCTACAAGAAATGAAAGCAGATCGTAAAGCGTCTGCGTCTGCTTTTGCTGCGCTCTTTCCAACCACAAGCGAAGGGGAAACGCGGGGAGAAAAACATAATGCAGCGAGAGAAACTTTTGGCTTTCCCAGAGCTTGTCTGCCTACTCCTGTGCCCTTGACTTCTGCTCCACTCCCTGGGACTGCTGATATTAATCAGCCATCTGACAGTTCCCAAGCCTCCCTAACCGTACACTTAAAGGAAACCCTACAGAATCAGGAAGCAAGTAAAAATCTGCCTAGGAAAAAACAGCCCCCAGATATCGCCGCTCAACATGAACAAATTATACCTAGCATATACCCTCCATTGCCTTCGTCTACGCCCGGGTCACCTCAAGAGCACGAAGAGGGGCCGGAGCTCACTTCGCAGCAGTTGCAGTCAGTAATAGAAAAGCTGGCACAGCTGGAGCCTGCTGTGAAGCGAGAAAAACCACCAGCCGTATCCTTAGATGCACCCCTTTTACCTGTGCGGGGAATTATTCGCGATGCCTTAATTGAGGGAGAAATCATAGCAGCTCCCACAGCATTTCTGATTGTTGCTGGGGCTGGGGGTAGACCTAATCAATGGGTTCTATTTGATTGGAAAATCATAAAAGAAACAAAAGTTACAATTGCTCAGTATGGTTTAAAATCTCCTTTTACGCAGGCAGTTTTGTCCCATACATTTTCTGGGTCAACTTTAACTCCACATGACTCGCGAATGCTTGCTAAAACCTTGTTGTCGACATGGAAATTCATTTATACTACGCTGGTGCATTTACAGCCGGCAGAGAAAATCATATCAATACAACCTGATACTGCTTTTGAGGAGGCAGTTTGTAAGCAGACCGTTAACGAGCAGGATTCTGATTCCGATAATAATTCTTTTGCATCAGGCAGGGTGGACTCTGAAAAAGAGCCGGATTTATATCCCTCATTATCTCCACCGCTGCCTGCCACGGCCGGCCCGCCGCTGCCTCCCGCGGCCTCTGCGCGGCCGGGACCGCTGCCGTGCCGCCGCCGTCCCCCACCCCCCCCACCCCAATCGCCTGGTACTCCCTCTCCAGGGTCTGCAGAACTTACAACGGAACCTAACTTTACTACACTACCTGTATCTCCTTCTCCTGCTAATCCCTCTAACTCTGTGCCTCTGTCTAATCCGTGACGATTCACTTAATGATTTGGGAAAAAATACACATAGCTTGATGGAACGCTGTCGAGAAAAAGCTCTACAGCAAGGAGATACCATGTTTACTTTTCCTGCTGTATGCACACCTGCCTCAAGAAATGCAAGAACCTCAAGAGAGAGTTGTTAGGATCAGTCATCATGAATCCCTGTGTGATGTTTAATTACACCCATAACACCACTCGAAAGGGTCAGAATGTAAATGCTATTTTGCCTGTATATAGAAATGCTACAGCTTGGTGTAACTATATCTATTCCAGAATATCACACTCTTTTTTCTATTCCAGCTGCTTTACCTACGCGGATGTTTTTAATTTGTGGGAATAGAGCGTGGGAGAGGAATTCCATTGAAACTTAACGGGAGGCCATGTAGCCTTGGACGACTTGCGTTACTAACACCCGATATCAATATGATTCACAGTAAAAGGCTCACGATAACTGACACAGCTTTAAGTGGATGGCTAACAAGTTTGAGAATTACGGGATGATTAAAAGATTTGCTTATGCATGGCTTAGTTATTTTAATTGTAATATTAGCAGTTGTAATGATTGTACCACGTATCATAAAATAGTTGAACGTATGATTGCAAAAGCATTTCATGTAACTTGGCTTGCATAAAAATAATTGAAAAAAAAAAAGAGAGAGAGAGGAAGAGACAGGAAAAAAAAATTAATGAAAACAAACGGCTGGAGAGGGGGAAGAGAGATGCGGTTGCGGAACACACAGACATGGCAGCTGAAGAGTGAGAACATCTAAGAGAAATAACCCTGCAGACACCAAGGTCAGTGAAGAAGGAGGGGGAGGAGATGCTCCAGGCGCCGGAGCAGAGATTCCCCTTCAGCCCGTGGTGAAGACCATGGTGAGATGGGTCGTTCCCCTGCGGTCTATGGAGGTCCACACTGGAGCAGTGTGCTCCTGAAGGACTGCACGCCGTGGAGGGGACCCATGCTGAAGATCTTCGTGGAGGACTGTCTCCTGTGGGAGAGATCCCACGCTGGAGCAGGGGAAGAGTGCGATGAGTGCTGCCACTGAGGAGGATGAAGTGACAGAGATAATGTGTGATGAACTAACAGCAAAACCTCATTTCCCGTTCCCCTGTCCAGCTGTGGAGGAGAGAGTGATAGGATAGCTATGGTAGGTGACTGGTGTCCAGCCAGGATCAACCCATCACATAGACAAAATGCATTATAACATAGAATGAAATTACATTGCAATTGGGAATTTCAAAAACAAGGGCTCTGTGTAACTCCTTTACAAGGGAATGAAAGTGTATATATGAAATTAGCAGAATAAGGTGTTTTTCAAAGAATTGTCTAATACTGTTGAATGCTTAAATCCAAAAATATTATTTGAAGGTTTAAATTTGTGTATCTGAATTTATATTGCTATTGGAGAATTATTAATCATTTGTGTGTTTGCAGCAATCAGAATCACCTGAGGAGCAGTACGAGGATTGCGTCAGTTCGAAGCTAGAGTCCTCGCTGCCTTCCTCGTGAATCTGATGTTCCTAAACAAAAAAGGGGGCGATGTGGGAGCAGCTCGGAACACCTGGCATTTGTTTTCAAGAGTGACCGTTAGAATTTGTTGTGCTGCATGTTTGCCAAGCCTTGAAGAACTAGTTTTACAAGGTCAGGTTGGAGGATGGCCTTGTGTAGGCCTGGGAAGATGTGGCTGAAGACAGTCACGAGTATGTCTATGGAATGTTTTTATCTTTAACTGTTCTGAGGACTGGCAAACATCCCAGCTGGGTCAGATATGCCCTCCTCTGCTAGTAGTATTGGCTGTGAGTCGTTAGTACTTTCTGGATCTTTGTTGAAACATATATAAGTTGGATTCTTTTGTGAAATAAAGGGAATCTTGCACGGAAAAAAAAAAAAAAAAAAAAAAAAAAAAGTGGGGAAACAGTGTGGGGTAAATGTCCGGATGCCCCAAAGTTATCAGATTATTGACAAGACATGGAACGACACAAGAAGGTATTAGGTGCGCCACCGTTGGTGGAAACACTTTGCTGCCTCATCGCAATATGTGCGGTGGTACAGCCAGCATTACCATTACACTGAGTTAACCCAAGGCAAAATATGTGGATAACCTGGGCCACCCAGACAGGACAACAGTCTTTTTGCCTCTCAATGAGTACACCCTCAGATCCATTTCGAACATGTTTGGTGGGAGTGCCATATTTGTATCTGCCAGATTTTCGAGCATGGGTTTCTGATGGCAGTGCTTTGAATGAAACAAAGATCAATGAGACCTGTTACAGCTTGTGTTCGTCGCACATCCCACAGCAGCATTGTCAAAATCTTACAGGGGTAGCAACTGCAAAGATTATCAATTCTCTTAATGTTACATTGCCCTGGGATCCGCAAGAGCTTGATTTAGTAGGATCAACATATGGTAATAAGTCATGTGTATATTTGGCAGGAGGGTTTAGCACAGGAATTAGTTATTATCGGCAACACAATATGTCGGGGTGGACAAATGTATCTAGTCCAAGCTCTTGGTATAAGTTTATGGATAGTAGGGATTATTGTGTAGGAGCCATGGGAGCAGAAACCCAGGGGAGTAAGATATTTATAGGTACTAATTATACTGCCAAGGCTTTACCAAGCGGATATTTTTTGATATGCGGTGATCGTGCTTGGCACGGCATCCCAGTGAGATCTTTTGGCGGACCATGTTACTTGGGTAAGCTTACATTGTTTGCACCCTCTATTATTCAGTTACTGAATTTAACAGACAATCGAAGACACAAGGGATCTATAGAAAATCTTGGGCCTGATTGTAACGATAACGTACGACTGTTAGGCAAGGCCACAAGAGTGCTGCTATCTCTTTTTACACCAGGGGCTGCAGCGGGTAATGCGTTACGGGAGTTGCAACGTTTAGCATGTTGGACGTCGAAGCAATTAAATCTTACATCTAGTGTTATAAATGATCTCTTAGAAGACACAGAAAACATAAGGCATGCTATTTTACAAAATAGGGCGGCTATAGATTTTTTATTGTTAGCACAAGGACATGGCTGTGAGGATTTTGAAGGAATGTGCTGTATGAACATATCAGGTCATTCGAAGTCTATACATGAAAAGTTGCAGCAGTTGAAAGATAACATGAATAAAGTGGTAGTAGAGAAGAACCCCTTGGATGAATGGTTTGGGTCATTAGGGATAACAGGTTGGTTTAAAGAATTATGTCGCATGGGTATTGTTGTAGTTATCGTGATTTTAGCTATTGTAATAATTTTACCTTGTTTGGTTAGCTTGTTGAGGAAAATGGCATCCCAAGTTATTAGTCAAGTCTGGATTGCTCATAAACAAAAGAAGGGAATTGTGGGAGATTTCATGGAAAGCAGGGGACATTTCTTTGAACCTGATTATTTAGAGTTAAGTAGGCCGCAGTCAACGTGAGTGGACCGGAGTACGTGACAGCTACAATATGAATGGACCTTTGAACCACCAGAGAAACAACGGACATGAGGAACTTGGACAGTGGAGCAATTAATAAACAAGATAACAGAACTGCAGAGGCAAGAAGGAGCTGCAAGAGCTTTAACGCAATTAAGAAAGCTGCCATTTCGGCTTAGAACATTTAGCTGCGGGATGGGGACTTAGGAGTTGGTTTGTATCTTTGTTAAAAATAGGGGTTTCTTTTATTCTTGTGTATTTTATTAGGTATAATGTTGCTTTTACTGTGTTTTAATTAATTGTATTCATAGGTCTTTGCAAAGGGCTGAGTTCACAGGCCCACGATGGACTCCCGCTCGATTTGTACGACCATCATCATCTGGAACACCCTAGATGGTGCGACAATGTGAATACCACCTCAGCCAAAAACTAACGTGTAGGTCACCTTGACCAACATAACAGGTCAAGATTCTCTGTGCACTGCAACCACATCACAAAGCCCATGAACCAATAGACAGGATGGCTATGACTCGTGCAGCGCGCCTGGCCAGCGACCGCATGAGCCATAGGCTCCCTATGTTTCAACTGAGGTGAATTTTGGCACCCGCTGGCCACGTGTGCTGAAATCCGTTCCTCTGCAAATGTATAAATACTGGGATTTTCCGAAGAGCATTGGGTTGGTGTACAGCAAGGCCATCGTTGCCTCTGTGGGGACGCCCACGTAAAGCTGGCACCTACCGATTGCTGGGCTGAGTTCGCGGATGGTGGCGACTAGATCTGTTAATGCTCATTTTAAAGAAAAAAGGGGGAGATGTTGTGGAACATTTTTAGCTAATGATCACAAGAGCATTCCAGACGCCTTTAGAAGGCCTTGAACAGAATAAACAGAAGACAAAAATAAGAAAGATACCAATTAGAAAAACACAGGTGCACATTCCACGATAAAGAGAACTTGGCACAAACAACCTCACTTCGGCAGTTTATCTTGACCAATTAGACTGAGACAAGTCTCGTATGTTTTAGTTAGTATAACCAATTATGTTTTATGTTTATGCGCGTGTACAGTGTTGATATAACCAATCATTAAGTGTAACTAGACGCGTGGACAGTGCGTGAATAATGTGTGCAACCAATAGTAAAATAGCTAAATGCATGTACAGATGTAACTAATGTATAAAATGATGTCTGATGCTCTAGTAAAGTGGACTTCACCTGATCACATTGGTCTGTGTGTGCTGTCCTGTGCCTCCGCACAAAGCAGAATAGAATTATGTTCTCTGGAGAGGATATTGTAGTCCAGACACTGAGCACTTCATTCAGGGCAGCTCTAGGTTTTGTGTATGGTTATGGTGTGGAGGGCTCTCTCTTCCACTAGGGGATCGCTTCCTCAATTCCCACACGCTGTATATGAAAAGGCACAATAAAACCAGCCCTGCCAGCCTGTGGTGGGTTGACCCTGGCTGGATGCCAGGTGCCCACCAAAGCTGCTCTATCACTCCCCCTCCTCAGCTGGACAGGGGAGAGAAAAATATAACAAAGGGCTTGTGGGTCAAGATAAGAACAGGGAGAGATCAGTCACCAATTACCATCACAGGCAAAACAGGCTCAGCTTGGGGAAAATTAACTCACTTTATTACAAATCAACCAGAGTAGGGTAATGAGAAATAAGAAGAAATCTTAAAACACCTTCCCCCCACTCCTGCCTTCTTCCTGGGCACAGCGTCACTCCCGAATTCTCTACCTACCCCCCCCAGCAGCGGCGCAGGGGGACGGGGAATGGGGTTTACGGTCAGTTCATCACATGTTGTCTGTGCCGCTCCTTCCTCCTCAGGGGGAGGACTCCCCACTCTTCCTCCACTCCAGCGTGGGGTCCCTCCCACGGGAGACAGTCCTCCATGAACTTCTCCAATGTGGGTCCTTCCCACGGGCTACAGTTCTTCACAAACTGCTCCAGCATGGGTCCCTTCCACGGGGTGCAGTCCTTCAGGAGCACACTGCTCCAGCGTGGGTCCCCCACGGGGTCACAAGTCCTGCCAGAAAACCTGCTCCAGTGTGGGCTCCTCTCTCCATGGATCCACAGGTCCTGCCAGGAGCCTGCTCCAGTGCAGCCTTCCCATGGGGTCACAGCCTCCTTCGGGCATCCACCTGCTCTGGCATGGGGTCCTCCATGGGCTGCAGGTGGATATCTGCTCCACCGTGGACCTCCATGGGCTGCAGGGGGACAACCTGCCTCACCATGGTCTTCACCATGGGCTGCAGGGGAATCTCTGCTCCGGTGCCTGGAGCATCTCCTCCCCCTCCTTCTTCACTGACCTTGGTGTCTGCAGGGTTGTTTCTCATGTGTTCTCACTGCTCTCTCCGGCTGCAGTTTCTGTGTCGCAGCAACTTTTTTCCTTTTTTCCCCTTCTTAAATATGTTATCACAGAGGCACTACCACTGTCGCTGATGGGCTTGGCCTTGGCCAGTGGTGGGTCCATCTTAGAGCTGGCTGGCATTGGCTCTGTTGGACTGTTGTGTCCCAAAATTGAAGTGACTCAGGTTCATGGATTTCCTTTGTCAGAATTAAGGTGAAACAACACCAGGGGAGTTCAAACAACGATCAACATTTATTCAGCCAAGCTAACCTTGCCCAAGTACAAGTGAACTTATCAATATGAACCTTGCATCATGTCATTAAGCCTTAGTTTGAAAAGAGAAGGGAGGTGTAGAAAAAGAAGTGGAAAAAAGGAACAAGAAACTGTTTCAGAAGGAGAGCCCTCCTGTTGAGTCATGAGGTTCAGAGCGGACCCCCTTGCCTTCTGGACTCCTCAAAGAAGAGCCCAGGGGCGGCTAGATCTACTCCTAGTCCCAGACTTGGTCAACGGTTTATGTTTAAAAGGATGACGTGTAGGGACTGTGGAAAAGAGAGGGGAAAAAAGAGAGAGAGAAAGAAAGAAAGAAAGAGAGAGAGAAGAAAAGGGTTTCACTAGTCCTGGGTCCAGCATTGGTCCAGCCAGCCTAGAGATCCAGTTCCGGAGGCCGCGCGACAAGAACTCTTCCCTTCTTTTATAGTCAGTGGTCTCGACATGCGCAGTTCATGTTCCCGGGGTTCTCTGGAATCAGTCGGTGAGCTTGGGGGGTCATTGGGGAGTTGCCTCTCTCTCCCTGCAGGCATGACAGCTTAAGATAGAAGTGCAGTCCCATCCTCCGTGGGGCCATCTCCTCCAGGTGCATACGCTGTGCTCCTTCTCCTGGTCACTTAAGATAAGGAATTGCAGCTTTGGAGAAGCACGGTCCCACCCTCCATGGGGCCCTCTCCTACGGCCACATTTTCTTGTTCACACAACTCCAGCGCTTTTACAGAGGCTGTCTTCTCCACCAAAGTTCTTTAACGAATGTTTGAGACATTGACTATAATTTGTCAGACCATCACATGGACATAGGGGAAGCTTCTAGAAGCTTCTCACAGAAACCACCCCTACAGCCCCCCCACTAGCAAAACCTTGCCACGCAAACCCAACACACAGCCCTTGGGCTCCTGAGTCTCCCAGTCTGAGTCATCCAGAGCTACATGCTTAGTAGAGGTGTTTATCCCTTAAATCTCCTAAACAGTAGCACAAAGAGGCCTTAAACCAGTGCTGGAGCTTTAACTACAAAGCCATGCCCTGCTCTCGTCAGTGTAGTTTGTTCTGTATAAAAAAACTACTTAATGATGTGGGACTTGCTTGAACAGGCAATCTGAAGGCTAATGTCACAGCCAGCTGTATTGGTTTTGTTGGCAAGGTTTTGGTAGCAGGGGGGGTTACAGGGGTGGCTTCTGTAAGAAGTTGCTGGAAGCTTCCCCTGTGTTCGAGAGAGAGCCAATACCAGCCGGCTCTAAGACGGACCCGCCGCCGGCCAAGGCCGAGCCAATCAGCGATAGTGGTAACGCCTCTGTGATAACATTTTTAAGAAGGAAAAAGTTGGGACAGGCGGTATTTGGCAGCCAGAGAGAGGGGTGAGAACATGTAAGAGAAACAACCCTGCGGACACCAAGGTCAGTGAAGAAGGAGGGGGAGGAGATGCTCCAGGCGCCGGAGCAGAGATTCCCCTGCAGCCCGTGGGGAAGACCATGGTGAGGCAGGCTGTCCCCCTGCAGTCCCTGGAGGTCCACGGTGGAGCAGATATCCACCTGCAGCCCGTGGAGGACCCCACGCCGGAGCAGGTGGGTTTCCCGAAGGAGGCTGTGACCCCGTGGGAAGCCCGCGCTGGAGCAGGCTCCTGGCAGGACCTGCGGATCTGTGGAGAGAGGAGCCCACGGAGCAGGTTTTCTGGCAGGACTTGTGACCCTGTGGGGGACCCACGCTGGAGCAGTGTGCTCCTGAAGGACTGCACACCGTGGAAAGGACCCATGCTGGAGCAGTTCGTGAAGAACTGCAGCCCGTGGGAAGGGCCCACGTTGGAGAAGTTCATGGAGGACTGTCTCCCGTGGGTGGGACCCCACGCTGGAGCAGGGAAGAGTGTGATGAGTCCTGCCCCTGAGGAGGATGAAGCGGCAGAAAACAACGTGTGATGAACAGACTGTAAACCCCATTCCCCATCCCCCTGTGCCGCTGGGGGGGGTTGGTAGAGAAGCCGGGAGTGAAGTTGTGCCCGGGAAGAAGGGAGGGGTGGAGGGAAGGTGTTCTGAGATTCGGTTTTCTTTCTCATTACCCTACTCTGGTTGATTTGTAATAAAGTGAGTTATTTTTCCCCAAGCTGAGTCTGTTTTGCCCGTGACGGTAAGTGGTGAGTGATCTCTCCTGTCCTTATCTCGACCCACAAGCTCTTTGTTATATTTTCTCTCCCCTGTCCAGTTGAGGAGGGGGAGTGATAGAATGGCTTTGGTGGGCACCTGGCAACCAGCCAGGTTCAACCCATCACACCAGCAGATTCTGATCTCCTCTGCATCAGTGAAAAGCTGGAATTATTTCACTGACTTTAGTGGTGCAAAACCAGGTTAATATATACATCTAAGAAGAAAATATGGCTGGTATATGCAAAAAGACCCTCACTAGGAATTCCCTTGCAGTGCAACTTCTACATATTGATGGCAAAGGAGGCAATATGTCCCCCTCTGTTAGAGTTAAATGCTTTTTTGGAAACAAAAGGCAATATTTACATCTGTATTGCAATCTCATCTTTAGATGAAAATCTAAAATGATGAAACATTTGATCAAACCTTTCATGTAGGGATGTGCAGCTTACACCTAACAAAGGGATCCTTATACAGCAGTGCAATCCACACCACAGTAAATCCACTGTAATGAATTCTTTGGAAAATTTATTATGTCTGTTATGTTGCCATCCACTCCGTTAATGGAGAATGTTAATTTCTGGAACTAGCTGGAGAGCTGTCATCCTGCCCTTTCATGCTGCATGGCAAAAATAGCTTGCTGTTCCTGCTGCCAGCACAGCTCCCTTTTGGCTAGTCACAGAGGGAATGTGGGTATAGATCAGGCTCTGGAGACCACAGGCATTTTCAGTATCATGTTACCTACAACTTCCCAAAGCAGGTTCATGTGACTAGTAGCCAAAAAAAGATTGTTTTCCTTCAACATTCTCACAGATGCTTCCACCACTGTGGCAGTGCTGTCATTTTTAATTAGGAATTGCTAAAATCTCTGGAAGAGACAAGGTGTTAAGACTGTAACCTGTCTCTATTCAAAATTTCTTTCAGAAGGTGAGTGATGTTATCCTAAGGCATGCACCCATAAGAGGAAGGATAAATCACCTTCTGGAGTGTCTGTCTCTTCCTATTGACAATAGGGAGAGAGACAAGATGACTAGTTTGGATAGGATGCCTAGTTTTTATACAGACAGGTGAGGTGAGGGGATTCCTGCCTTTATTATAACCAAGTCTTAACTGGAACTTGGGTTATTAGTATACAGTCTTCACTGTTGCACCTCCTTTCCTGATCCATGTAGTAAATGCTGCTTTGCCAGGCTGCACGCTGTGGAGCTCTGAGCAGCAGAGCTGCCTATCTTCTGCACCTAAGGTTTAGTGCAAGATGCCAGGCTTGCTCTCAAGTCTCGTCTTTCCCCGTACAATGGTTCTCCTGAAGAGAAACATACAGTTCCTGCCAAAGACACATCCTAGTGAGGGAATCTTCCCCCTTCAATGGTACTTTTCTGTTCCATTGTTAATTGCTATGAATAGAGTTCATCCCAAATCATAATACATATTCTTCTTGTCTTGAATAGGTTACAGTCCAGGTTGTAGTGTACGGCGTTCGGAAGATCTCGCGATGTCACGGAAAGGTAGAAGGCTAGTCGTCGCCTCCCTATGACGTATCTGTGATCCCACTTACCGTTGTTAGTATAAAAGGAATTAACTGTGCAATAAAGGAGGAGGTTGACGCTCACACCATGTGTGTTATCTGTCTCTTCCCTGGTCCGGGTCGATCAGTGATCTAATCACGGCACCTTGATATGTAGCAACGCTACATAGCGGTGACCCCGACGTGATCGGCCGCACAGGCGACGATGAAGCTTGCGCAAGCGATTAAGGTATTAAAGGCATTAGCCGATGAGGTGGGTGCCCGCGGTTCGATTAGGAAGGGCCCCACGGGTGAATGCATCCAATGGTTGCTGCGCCGGGGAGACATTGGGTCTCCTAGCAAAGTTTTGAGCCCCCCAAATTGGGGAGAGATTCAGGAGTCCTTGCTCCAAGCTGCTGAACGATCGCAGAGTTGGGGGAAGGTGGAGCAGGTGGTCGCGGCGGGACGGGAGGCTGAGGCGTGCTGGTTGGCGGCGCGAGCTGCTGTGTCTGCGGGTGCAGCGCTGCCTCGGGAACAGCGGGAGACAGTGCCCTCGGGGACAGCGGGTCGGACTCAGACGGAGGAGCGGGTGACTGTGGAGCGGGGCTCACAGAGTGGTCCGTCCTTGATTGCGGACATGGACACGGAGGGAGGTTTTTCCTGCAGAGGCGGCACCAGCGGGACCTGGTGCGCCCCCCCCACAGTATCCATGGGAGGAGTTGCGGCGGGTGGTTCAGAGGGACTTGGAAGAACGCCTTTTAGACTGGGTCCCAGGCATGGATGTCAAGGGCAATTTATACTGCCAATTGAGAGAGTGGGAGGAACGGCCACCCGCGGAGGAGATAATTGCGAGGCTGCAGGGGCTGGAGGCTATGGGAGGGGGAAGGCGCCTCCCCGTGGGGAAAATCAGACGCCCTTGCCGGGAGAGCGGACTGAGCCTCCTGAACCTTTACCCGAGCCTACGCCTGCTGAGCCATCACCTGCGCCCTTGCCGGAGCGGATTAAACCCTCGTCTGGGTCCTTCCAGAGGTGGCGCGAGGTGCCACCTCAGGTCGGTTCCGATAGTTCTGACGAGGGGAAGGCGGATAATGCAGTACGGAGGCCACTGAAACCTGCGCCACCGGTACAGACAGAAGGGGGGCAGGATGCCTTGCAGAGACTGCAGGGCTTGTTGCGGAGGCTTGAGGGGGCTATACAGAATGCGGAGCGTGCAGTGCCATTGATGCCTCCGACGCCGGGGGCGGGGGATGGCCAGGAAGGGGACACCCAGAGGGGCACAGACTGGCAACTAGTGGCCAAAGAATGTTGCCTCTCAGGGGTTCAGTTTCAACCAGTCGTTCTCCCTATTCGGGCAGCAGCGAGGGGAGGGTACGAGTGGACACCTTTTGATATAAAAACCGTTCGGGAGCTCGCGAGTACTGTGCAGGCGCATGGAGTGAATTCTTCACAGGCGCTCACTTTGTTTGAATGTCTGCTCTCAACACCTGTTGCGCCTTTTGATGTGATGCAGCTAATGAGGGGAGTATTGCCCCTGTCATTGCTGTTGTTGTTCAAGGAGGAATGGCGGGCTCAATGCGTTAAGGTAGTGGCCGACGCTCAGGCTCCTGGTCATCACCTGGCGGGGGGTGACCATAGAGCAGCTTATGGGGGAGGGACAGTTTGCAACGCCTCAGGCGCAGGCACAGGGCATGCGCGGACGTGACTTTACGGCACTTGCAACAACTGCCTTGGCCGCACTTGGGCGTGTCGCGGCCATGGATAGAGCGGACCCCCCTGAGACAAGGGGAGTCAAAAGAATCTCAGTAGACATAATAAAGGGGGATGAAAGATGATGTTTAGCGCTTACATTGTTGAAATTAGCTGACATAGAGACAGTCCTTGATAAGAAGAGCTGGTCCTAAGAACCAGCCAATAAGGTAAAGACAGTTCCTGATAAGAAGCAGGAGCAGGCCCCAAGAGCCAGCTAAGACTGGTCTTGCGGCTTGGGTGAATACCAAGAAATCACTGAGCCTGCGCAAGAAGAAAGGTTACTAGCGGTGACGAAGAGGAGTCATCTATCTTCATCTCTGCGACCACCAGACGACCACCATAAAGAGGCACTGCGCAAGCGCAGTTGAGAGGAGACTATGGAAATGACCTCTCGGAGCTAATTTTAATATGAAGCGGGGACAGGTCATGCATATGTATAGGCGTATTGTGAATATGTAACACTTGACTGTATAAACTTGAAGCGAACTGCCGAGTCGGGCACGCACGACTTTGGTGGGACTACCCCCCGTGCTGCCCAGCGCTGAATGAACATACCTACTTTACAATCTCACTGATTGTGGAGTCTGTTTCCGCACGTCACCCCTTGCGTGAAAGTTCGGCACGGGATTGCCGAGAGGTTTACTGCCTTTTTAGATCGGCTTCAGCTTGCTGTGCAGGCGGCAAACCTCCCGGAGGCGGCTAAAGAGGCGATTGTGCTTGAATGTGCTAGGGCTCAAGCTAACCCACAGAGCGCAGCGCTTGTCTCTCATTTGCCAGCGGGTTCGTCGCTAGGCAACATGATACGCCACGTACTGGAGAGAGAGCAACACCGGGAAGCGCGTCCGGTAGTGGCGGACTTGCAACAAGTTTTGCGGGCGGGTGCAGGCGCTTGTCACCGATGTGGGGGTAGAGGCCATATAGCGAGGGATTGCGCAACCAAACCCGGAGGGCCGGCTCAGGGGGTGGGGGCGGGCAACCTCCGTTGTTGGAAACGTGGCAAGCTCGGGCACAGAGCTCGGGAATGCCGCTCCGGGGCCCAGCAGGGGGCTCCGGGGTGTGCAAAACAACACACGACCGCTGCCGTGTGGTCCAGACGCCTTTAGAAGGCCTTGAACAGAATAAACAAGAAGACAAAAATAAGAAAGATACCAATTAGAAAAACACAGGTGCACATTCCACGATAAAGAGAACTTGGCACAAAGAACCTCAATTCGGCAGTTTATCTTGACCAAATAGACTGAGACAAGTCTTGTATGTTTTAGTTAGTATAACCAATTATGTTTTATGTTTATGCGCGTGTACAGTGTTGATATAACCAATCATTAAGTGTAACTGGACGCGTGGACAGTGCGTGAATAATGTGTGCAACCAATAGTAAAATAGCTAAACGCATGTAAGCTCTTAGTTGCAGGGGAATGGACACTAGCCTCTTCTACGGAGATAGCCGGTATGCTGTTGAACGCCTTACCTTGTACATGGCATTCCTTATAACAGCACCGGCCAGGCCATTGTAGAACGAGCACATCGAACCTTAAAGACCCTGCTAGATCGGCTTAGGGAGGGGGAGCAGGCGGAGCCCTCCTGCTTACGGGATAACTCACCTGTTCTCCGTACACAGCGTCTCCTGTTAACTGCGTTAACTTCATTAAATCAGACAATTCGGGGGGACCTGGACCAGACGGCGGCGCAACGACATTTTACGAGTACGGAAGAGAAAGGCCTCTACCCGTTGGTCCGTGTGTGTGATCCCCAGACACGCCAATGGGATGGACCGTTTGAACTGCATTGCCTCGGGCGGGGGTACGCCTGTGTACAGACGCCTGAAGGGCTACTGAAATGGGTCCCTAGTCATATGGTTCGTCCTGCCCTAACCTCGTAGTGTTTGAGTGTTTTTCTTTACAGATCGCTGTCATCCTTTTCTGGCTTGTGACGTCCTGGGTATCTGCTACGAATTTCTGGCAGTGGATGCAAAACCAATTGGGGGGCCCGATGTGTATCCGGATGACATCCCTCTCAGAGCCCATCAATACATGTCTTTATGGGATCGGGCTGTCAAAGATGGAGCTGAAAACGTTGTGTACGAACAAGTGTCAACAGAAGAGTCGAAATCTCTCACAGGCGGAAATCTGGACGCCCCAGACAGTAAGCTTTAACATCAGCATACCACCGATGAACTTGACTGTGAACGACACGATAGACTCACTTCAGGAGTTCTATGTATGTTAGTGATTATTTGTATGCTCATCCCCTGTATCTTAGCATTTATTAGAAACTTGTTAAATAGACTAGTCCAGCAAACCATGCTTGCATATGCTTATGTTCCTTATACACCCTTAGCAGAAGAAACCCCGTTATAAGGTGATAGAAGTGGTAACTGTTTATAGCAATAGAAGCTAACTAGACATGGGGAGGGGGAGATGTAGGGTACGGCGTTCGGAAGATCTCGCGATGTCACGGAAAGGTAGAAGGCTAGTCGTCGCCTCCCTATGACGTATCAGTAATCCCACTTACCGTTGTTAGTATAAAAGGAATTAACTGCGCAATAAAGGAGGAGGTTGACGCTCACACCGTGTGTGTTATCTGTCTCTTCCCTGGTCCGGGTCGACCAGTGATCTAATCGTGGCACCTTGATATGTAGCAATGCTACACAGGTGACAGAAAGGGAAGAAGCAGGGCAGATTTAGAAGCCCAGAAAGCAAAATGCACCCACAAAGTGGTCTTATTTTAAACATAAAGATATTTTATCACTCTCTTGCACTTTCCTATGACAATTGCAACTTTGTTTTTCTATGATGTCCATAAAGTATTTTTGCAAAAGTATTTCTGGTTTTGTCCATACATTTGTAGTGGAAAATGTCATGTTCTCTATGTATATACCTATGTACTGTGGGCTTAATCTTGTTCCAAGAATTATTTTTTTTTCTTTTTCAGAAAGAGAAAAAACAAATGGTCACCCTGATCATCAAAATAAAGTCAGTATCTTTCCATTCCCTGAAACATCCTAGAATGAAAAGCACATCTGCACATCTTCAGGACAGGGCAAATGGGTGACTACTAAAGCAAAAAAGTCCCATGCTCCTCACTGTACATCACACTTTCTACTCATCTTAAGCAAAAGCCCACTGTCTGAAGTACATGTAGTAAGCACTCCTGCTCCCTTCAATGAGATGGGCAAGGAACCTGACTTGCACTTGAAGAGCTTTGTAACAGTCCCAAAGCCCTTTTGAAATTTAAGAACTGATCATCTCTTTCTAACAGAATTACTTTACATGCAGAAAAATTTTAGTCAAATATAAAATCTCCACTCCTTCAAAATCTGAGGCATATCATTATGAATGAAAAAAGTCTTGGGGCACTCCTTGTCAAATTCAGGATTACATTCAATGGCTGGGCTATTATTTTCCAAGCTGGTCACAGATATACAAGACAAAGGAGATGCTTTGAGAATGTCAATTTGCCTTCCTTTCTCTGCATATGACTTCTTTCCCTCTGGTCTTGTTGCTTAATTGCCCTTGCCCTCACTGTGGGTTCCTGTGTGGTATCTGCCACAGCAAGGCTCTCCAGATGTGAGCAGTGAGGAGTTGTGACCAGTACGCCCTGCTCCCGATCCCTGGTAATGTGGTTAGCATAACTAACGCCATTTTATGAGGCAAGCAGCCATTCTCTATGACCAAGTGGGTCATGTATTCATTCCCTTTCACTCATTATCAGGCCCCGAAGGTCCTGTGAACCAAGTAGACAAACCAAACAGATTTCTTCTTCCTCTCCCTACTGGCCTCAAGATTCCTGGGCACGAGGCCAATTACTCCCTTCCTTACTGGCCTTGAAGGTCCTAGGCACCCAGCCAAACAGGTGTTGTTGATGACCCTGTCACAGAACAGGGAAGCGTAACAGCACACAGAGCACTGTCTATAAAATCAAGCAGTTACAAGTCCTAAGTGGGGAACTTGGACCAGAGCTGCTGCTGGACAGTGAGACCTGTGACCCCCTGGTGGCCAGGGATGCCTCCATCATCATCTGCTTCCTCTGAGGACTGAGTGACTCGTATTTTTTTATATGATTTTTCGAGTCTAGATTATGATTGTTATAGTGATACAGCAAACCATGTATTAAGATTTGACCTGATCTGCAGAGGGTCCAGGTGATTAGAAGTCATAAGTTAAGTTAAGGTCTAGGTGATTAGAAATAATATGTTAAGTTGTATTATAAATTCTGTATTACGTTGCTTATAGATAGTATACTATATTGATTCTGCTTGTAGAAATCCTGTGCCATTCTAATCATAAATTCTGTGCTATACTAATCATAATATCCTCTTAAGAAAATAAAGCTTTAATTGTAACTACGATTTAGTGCCATCATCATTCTGCCAAGGATCCCTAAAAGAACCTGTCTGTCCCCTTAGTGTTGGGTGACAGGAATTCAGAACCCTGTGCAGCCTGTGGAGCGTTTCTAGTAGCTACATAAGATTACTGCTCTTCTAGCCCCCTTCATCATCAGTACAGATCATCAGCAACCAAAAATGTCATTTCAGTGAGCCAAGGATAATACATCTGAACCGTGGTGATGCCCTAGAACAAGCCATTCTACATTATCATGAGCCTAAATGTGTGTGTGCGTACAATCTTCAGAAACTGGTAATACCTCCTTTAAACTTCAAATTTCCCTGACTTCTTGACCGATTTTCCCAAAATCTTAACAATATTTTAAGCATCTTGGAATAGCAGAGCATAAAAACAGACTTTAATTTTCTGCATAATAATTTAAAAAAATTAAGCATTTCATTAAATCTTTGTATAAAATAAAGACATAAAAGATGTTATGTTTGGAAAATATTAATCCAGGAATTCATATATAGTTTGTTGCTCATTTAAATGTAAGAGCATGCAGTTAATCATGAGGGAGGATTTATTGGTTTTTTGTTAGCATTATCCTAGGCAATGTATTGGGTTTGGTACATGGCTACAGTTACAGAGGCACTGCTGTAATGAAGGGTTAAAAGTCAGTATCCCACTGTCCTGGTTTCAGCTGGGATAGAGTTAATTGTCTTCCTAGTAGCTGGTACAGTGCTATGTTTTGAGTTCAGTATGAGAAGAATGTTGATAATGCTGATGTTTTCAGTTGTTGCTAAGTAGTGTTTAGTCTCAAGTCAAGGATTTTTCAGCTTCTCATGCCCAGCCAGCGAGAAAGCTGGAGGGGCACAACAAGTTGGACAGGACAGAGCCAGGGCAGCTGACCAAAACTGGCCAACGGGGTATTCCATACCATGTGACACCACATCTAGTGTATAAACTGGGGGGAGGGGGGGGGCGGAATCACCGCTCAGGGACTAGCTGGGTGTCAATCGGCGGGTGGTGAGCAATTGCACTGCGCATCATTTGTACATTCCAATCCTTTCATTATTACTGTTGTCATTTTATTAGTGTTATCATTATCATTATTAGTTTCTTCTTTTCTGTTCTATTAAACTGTTCTTATCTCAACCCGTGGGTTTTGCTTCTTTTTCCCGATTTTCTCCCCCATCCCACTAGGTGTGGGGGGGAGTGAGTGAGTGGCTGCGTGGTGCTTAGTTGCTGGCTGGGGTTAAACCACGACACCCACTATTCCCAAATGGTTCATTATTCCGCAGATAGTTTCACTGATTTCAATAGGAAAACTTGCACAGTAAATATTCTTCAGTCTCAGAAAAGGAATGAGAGCCTGGTCCTGTGCCATGTGGGACACAGTTTTGTTCACTGGAAGTTGGAGAGTAGTTTTAAAAAATATATGTCTTATTTTCATCCCTGCAACAGGAAATGCAACTACCTAAATAGACACATAAAAAGGCATCCCATGGAGTTAAGCGTGATACCTAAAAGCAGTAATGCAAGAGAAATGATACTTTAAATGCTGTACAGTGCTATTTTAAGCAGAGGTTTTGGGCAGATATTAATTTTTTGTAAAGACCACAAAAGTGTTGTTATTGTTGGATAAAAATAACAGCTGCAAGGGAGGCTGACATTCTTTCTGAGATAACAAAGAACAAAGGAAAGACTTTGCATGAGGATTTGTGTCAGCTTTAACAACTAAATTGTGCTCTCAGCTCAGTGGGCAGAATTGCCACTGAAGTCATTGTGTGACCACATTAGGCCATGCCCAAGGGAAGAATTTGTCCCAAATGAATGACCAAATCCAGGGCTGAGGGCCAGCAGCCAGTGAATAAATTGTCCTTTCATTGAAGCCCTCCAGAAAGTGAAGGGGCTCATCTCTAAGTCTGTGTACTCTGACAGAAAAGGGGAGCAAGAAGGATTGAAGCCATGTCAGTCCTCTACCCTGGCTGACAGTGCAGCCCAGCAAACTTTGGTGCTAGCACAAATGATGAGGGAGTACATTGCAGCACAAGGCTGAGTACCTACACTTCTGAAGAAGTGGAATACACCTGAATGCCATTTTTAGAGTGCAGATTGTTTTTGCTACTGCTCAGAAAATTAGTAATATCTCTAATTGAAGCCTTTTGTTTTCAGGTCTAGAATCAAACAAAACGCTATACAGTCCCTGGTCCCCTACGCCAGAAATGGGCTTTTGTGTATGATGTGTATCAGTCTGGAATGTTTATTCTGCACAAACCAAAGAACAACGGGATAAAGCAGAGTTTGCTCATTCCTGAATAAGTTAGTACATGTGCCCTGAAGAGGTTCTCATCCTGCAGACTTTGGTCTACTGGCTCTTTGGTCTACGGCTTTGGAAAATTATATGCTTTTCTAAGTCTTTAACACCCCTTTTTAACAGATAGGGCTGACTCTGCACATTTTGGCAGTGCAATGTGGAATGAAAAATGCAGATATGAATGCTCCAAGAATGTATTTTTTTAATTATTGTAATATGTGTTTAATTTCATTGCAAAGACAAAAGACAGAAGGGACTAGCAATGTGGAAGTCCCTCAGAGACTGAGGCTAAGATACAATACATCATATTCTGCCCTTGAACAGTGGCCCTGGGTCCCACTGCCACAGAGGCAGTGGCTGATCAAGCACCACCTTTACTGGGTGCTAGGCTGAGTCATAAGGATGCAACTCCCATCAGGCACAGCCAGTGCCAGCAGCCACTCACATGTCACCAAAGTCCTCAATATCAAACTTATTTGGGACCTAGATTAATGCATGGGCCTGTGCATTATAGTTCTCTTGAAAACACGTTTTCTCATTTTGAAAACTGATGATATAATTTGCTTCCAGTTACTGTGCATGTACAATGGGTTTGCTTGATTTAAAAGCTTTTCTCCATTTGGGAATGAAGGGCAGAATAGAATAACTTCATGTTGGACCCTTTCCCCCTCTGTGGGTGACTTACAAGTTATATTTTAAGCACAACTTCATGTTTTCCTGGTTTTCACCTTGAGCTGGCCAATATGGACCCCTGCAGGATATAAATCCAAGCATGTAAATAAATAAATAAACAAATCACAGCTAGATGTTACTGCTGAGCAATGCACACCTAAAGACAGGGTAAAGGGAACGGGGACATGTACAAATATTCATTTGAACATGAAAGAGATGTTTGTGGCCTTTTTGTTTGCTTCTTACAAATATTTGCATGCTCTCTGATTACTGCAAAGATTGAGTAGTAAGCTAGACCTGAAGCAAATAAACCCTTGCACCAAATCTGTAAAAAGTATATGAGCCCCTCATGAGCCACTAGCACCTTGCTCCTGCTCCTCCAGTCTGAGCCACCAATGCCACCAGGCCATGGATGACAGGAGGCGAGCAGGTAGGACTAATGAGGTAGGGTAATGAGCTATAGTTTCTCCCCACCCTGCCACAAGTATGGGCTAATGGAAAGCAGCCAGGCTAGTCCTAATGTCTTTCCTCTCCAAATCTAAACCGCACCATTTCAGTGGTGGTCTCCTGTAAGGGAGTCCTCCACGGTCTGTTGCATTCAGCAATATGGCTCATTTGAATGCTGTATACCTTTGGCCCTTGTTCTTAATGTAGCACCTGCCCTATGGATCTTGTTGTAAAACTGGAGTCTTTTTTTCTTTTCTTTAGAAAGGGGTGGACTTAGCATCCAGTGTGCTACAGATTGGAAACTGGCAGGGCATGATCTGAGGCAGCCTAGAAAGAGATGTCCTATTGCTAGCTAAAACATATGTGAACAGCCTCTCTATTTCTCTTTCTATAAGGCCCTTCAGTGTCTTTGGTTATAGCCAAAAAAAGACTTGGACATTATAATGCTGAAGGTCATAGTTCCTGAGCTGTAGGCACCCAATGGCATTTCTAACATTCAAATCTGATCCACGAGTATGCTGGAAATTTGGCACCTTGGAGTGGGATTTGTGGAAGGCAGCTGAATGGGGAGCTGCCAAAGCTGGGAAATAGCACTGCCAAGGAGAGAAGGATATGTTTTAAATTCTGTCCTTTGCAGAGAATTGAAAGCCTTACTCTGGGCAACAAAAGATGCCATTTTGGAATCACTCTGCTGAAACTTCTAAGTCTGTCTCTGAAGGAATAGAGAACTTCGTGTTTGGCTTTGAGAAAGCCCATGTTGGCCTGGTGTTCTGGAGCCCACTGCAAGCCTCTGCAGAATGCCAGCTTGTCTCCTTCGAGCTCTTTTCTTCCATGATGTTTGGAGAGGCCTGAATAAGCCAGGCTGCAGATGTACAATGTGTACTGCCTGACAAGCTGTCCATTACTGCCATTTTTTCTTGTACTCCCCTCTGTGCCTGCTTATTGTCTCTTTTTTATATTAAGATTGTAAGGCGTTCAGGGAAGGATATGTCATTTTGCTCTTCGTTTTGCTTTTTGGTCTTTGCATGACATTAGTTCATTGTGGTCCTAGACCAGGAAAGAAATTCAGATCTTACTCTGTGTGTGTTCTTGCGTCTATTCAGGGAATAGATGCAGTGTTACCTGATGTGTAACCAAGAGAGCAGAAATTAGGACTATTAGCGGAGAGCTTTTTGCAAACAGTTTGTTGGTAAGGAATTACTCACTGACTACCATCACAGATAAGTAATTTGGAAATCTGGAGTGGTGGGTGAGTTCAGACAGTCTATATAGTATACACTGTATATTTATATAAGGCCAGCCACCTTTACATCTGAGCAACTCTTTTCTGTCTGCTTAAACAGAAGGGAGTGGAAGAGAGAAACCTTTGAGAGTCTTCCCTTAGTGTCACAACCTGTGCTGGACAGACCAGGGAGGGGTTCTGGTGAATTCGGAATTCCCTCGGGCTAAATTAAGGTGAAACGACACCAAATGATCAGTTGAATGTTTTATTTATAGCAGAAGCAGCCTGAATTTGGAAGGCACAACAGTAGGTGGTGTGATTTCTTACAACAAGAATTGGCATGAAACTACATCAGTAAACCGTATAACACATGGTAACCATATACATCAATTCAGGGAAGAAAATAAGGAGAGCCCTCCCAGTGAGTCGCGAGGTTCAGAGTGGACCCCCTTGCTTTCTAGACTCCTTCTCAGAGAGGAGCCTAGGGGCAGCTAGATCCATTCCTAGTCCCAGACTTGGTCAACAATTTTGAGTCTAAAGGGATGAGGTGTGGGGATTGTGAGAAAGAGAGAAAGATTTCACTAGTCCTGGGTCCAGCATTGGTCCAGCCAGTCTAGAGGTCCAGGTCCGGTGGGTGCGCGCATGTAGGGCTTCAATTCATGTCCTTTTATAATCTCCTTGCCCCTCCTTTGGGCAGGCACCTAAACTCATTAGGCTAATTATGTGTCATGCACTGTTTGTGCTTTCAGAACCTTTGAGAAATGGGTGATGGGCTTGGGGGTTGTTTGGGGAGTAACTTCTCCCTCCCTGCAGGCATGACCGTTGTTTGACCTTTGGCCATATATGGTGAGCTGCCCTGCTCAGCCTATCAGAACATGGAATTGTGGAATTGCGCATCCTCTGGCATGCCCTCAGTGCCCTGTCGCTAACTGGATTCTCACCTGCAGTTCGTTGTTATGCAGAACTTGCCCTGCCACAATGTTTGAGACATTAACTTTTTCAGTCTCTCACACCTGGGCTGTCATGGGCTCTATGATATCTGTGATAGACTTTGATTAAAAGGCTACCATAGCACAGTATGGGAATGGTGTATTAGTTGCCTTATGTGGTAACAAAACTGCTGCTAATCAACAAGCAGATCTATAATAGCTGGTTTGACCTGTTTAGTTACTAAATAAATATTTGGCTTCAGATAAGAGTTAACATTAAAAAAAAGAAAAAAATCAACAACATTAACTGTAGAAGTACAGCTGGGGGATGGTATCCAAAGGAAACTCTCATGCCCCATGTTTTGTTTTTTTTTTTTATCTATATTGCATTGAACTCATCTCATCTAATTTTTGCCATCTGAAGGTTAGACACCCAGTTGTCTAGACTCCCTCTCTAGTCTGTGGAGAAAGTGCTAGATGGGATGAATCACCTGCCAGAGGTGCTCTCTTTAGATATCTGTCTCAGATGTCATGAATGTGTCTCTGGAAATGCCTGTTTCTCTTCTTTGTCTGTAGGTGGAGGCTTATGACTACTCCAGCTAAATGCCTAACTTTTACATAGACACAGCTGAGTAAGAGCAACCCCACCCTTCTTTGTGCATGCTCCTCACCTTTTCATCTGCACTCTTTCACTGGAAATGGAAAAGCTTTTTAAGTCAGAAATTGTCTTCTATGCTAAAATGATGGGGTAGCACTATACTACCCCTCGCTTGCCAGCTCATTGTAATCGCCAAGTCAGGGCAGGGAAAGGAATTATGAGATACCTCATCTCCCTGAACTGATGAGACACCTCATCTCCCATGAGAATCGTTGGGAAGTGCCAGGGCTCCTAGCTGTGCTGGGTAAACCAGCACCTCACAGCCTCGTAGGGCTCAGGGTGGGATCAGCAGGGGTTCTGCAGGTTACTTGTGGCTATGGTGTCAACTATATATGCATGTACCACGAGAGCTAAATGAGCTAGAGGAACACATGACAAATTTGCCTAGGGAGTAGGTGTAGCAGTGCTACATATCAAGGTGCCGCGATTAGATCACTGGTCGGCCTGGACCAAGGAAGAGACAGATAACACACATGGTGTGAGTGCCAACTCCGTCCTTTATTGCGCAGTTAATTCCTTTTATACTAACAACGGTAGGTGGGATTACTGATATATCATAGGGAGGCGACGACTAGCCTTCTACCTTTCCGTGACATCGCGAGATCTTCTGAACGGTGTACCCTACATCTCCCCCTCCTCATGTCCAACTAGCTCCCATTGGTTACACACACTATTCATGCACTGTCCACGCGTCCAGTTGCACTCAATGATTGGCTGCATCAACACTGCACACGCGCATAAACATAAAATATAATTGGTCATACTAACTAAACATACGAGACTTATCTCAGTCTAATTGGTCAAGATAAACTGCCAAATTGAGGTTGTTTGTGCCAAGTTCTCTTTATCGTGGAATATGCACCTGTGTTTTTCTAATTGGTATCTTTCTTATTTTTGTCTTCTTGTTTATTCTGTTCAAGGCCTTCTAAAGGCGTCTGGAATGCTCTTGTGACCGTTAGCTAAATATGTTCCCACAACAATTCCCCCTCCCTTTTTCTATTAGAAGAGCATTAGCAGATCTAGTCACCACCATCCGCGAACTCAGCCCAGCAATCGGTAGGTGCCAGCTTTACGTGGGCGTCCCCACAGAGGCAACGATGGCCTTGCCGTACACCAGCCCGATGCTCTTCGGAAAATCCCGGTATTTATACATTTGCAGAGGAACAGATTTCAGCACACGTGGCCAGCGGGTGCTAAAATTCCCCTCAGTTGAAACATGGGGAGCCTATGGCACATGCGGTCGCTGGCCAGACGTGCCGCATGAGTCATAGCCATCGTGTCTATTGGTTCACGGGCTTAGTGATGTGGTTGCAGTGCACAGAGAATCTTGACCTGTTATGTTGGCTAAGGTGACCTACAAGATATATGAACACAATTAATTAAACACAGTAAGAGCAATATTATACCTGAGAAAATGCAGAAGAATAAAAGAAACCCTGAGTTTTAACAGAGATACAAACCAACTCGTAAGCCCCCATCCCACAGTTAAATACTCCAAGCCAAAATGATAGTGTTCTTAATTGCTATAAAGGTCTTGCAGCTCCTTATTGTCTCCGAAGTTCTGTTGTCTTATTCATTAAGTGGTGTAGTGTCAGAAATTCGCAGCAGATACCCAAGACGTCACAAGCCAGGAAAGGATAACAGCAATCTGTAAAGAAAAACACTCAAACACTACGAGGTTAGGTCAGGACAAACCATACGACTAGGGACCCATTTCAGTAGCCCTACAGGCGTCTGTACACAGGCGTACCCCCGCCTGAGGCAACGCAGCTCAAACGGTCCGTCCCATTGGCGTGTCTGGGGATCACGCACACGGACCAACGGGTAGGGGCCTTTCTCTTCCGTACTCGTAAAATGTCGTTGCGCCGTCATCTGGTCCAGGTCCCCCCGAATTGTCTGATTTAATGAAGTTAACGCAGTTAACAGGAGACGCTGTGTACGGAGAACAGGTGAGTTATCCCGTAAGCAGGAGGGCTCCGCCTGCTCCCCCTCCCTAAGCCGATCTAGCAGGGTCTTTAAGGTTCGATGTGCTCGTTCTACAATGGCCTGGCCGGTGCTGTTATAAGGAATGCCATGTACAAGGGCTATACCCCAGATTGCACAAAATCGTTTCACCTTTTCCGCAGTATAAGCTGTACCATTATCCGTCTTGATCTGTCGTGGAATCCCCAGTTGGGCTATGCGAGCACGCCAGTGTTGTACAACCGCCAAGCTATTCTGCTTCCTGTGCGCTGTAGCGAGAATATATTTACTATAGGTGTCTACGGTAACATGCAAATACTGTAGTGGCTTAAAGGGAGCGTACTCCGGTCCACTCATGTTGACTGCGGGCTACTTATGCTAACTCTAAATAATCAGGCTCAAAGAAATGTTCCCCCATTTTCCATGAAATCTCCCACAATTTCCCCCCCTTTTTTTTTTTTTTTCCGTGCAAGATTCCCTTTATTTCACAAAAGAATCCAACTTATATATGTTTCAACAAAGATCCAGAAAGTACCAACGACTCACAGCCAATACTACTAGCACAGGAGGGCATATCTGACCCAGCTGGGATGTTTGCCAGTCCTCAGAACAGTTAAAGATAAAAACATTCCATAGACATACTTGTGACTGTCTTCAGCCACATCTTCCCAGGCCTACACAAGGCCATCCTCCAACCTGACCTTGTAAAACTAGTTCTTCAAGGCTTGGCAAACATGCAGCACAACAAATTCTAACGGTCACTCTTGAAAACAAATGCCAGGTGTTCCGAGCTGCTCCCACATCTCCCCCTTTTTTGTTTAGGAACATCAGATTCACGAGGAAGGCAGCGAGGACTCTAGCTTCGAACTGACGCAATCCTCGTACTGCTCCTCAGGTGATTCTGATTGCTGCAAACACACAAATGATTAATAATTCTCCAATAGCAATATAAATTCAGATACACAAATTTAAACCTTCAAATCATGTTTTTGGATTTAAGCATTCAACAGCATTAGACAATTCTTTGAAAAACACCTTATTCTGCTAATTTTGTATATTTCCCATTTGATCTTGTAATATCTGTGCAAGGTCTTAGGTCTCTCCTGCAATATTAGTAGCAAATGCACCTTGCAAATGTGCCTTCACCTAATTCCAATCACATACACTTTCATTCCCTTGTAAAGGTGTTACACAGAGCCCTTGTTTTTGAAATTCCCAATTGCAATGTAATTTCATTCTATTTTATAATGCATTTTGTCTATGTGATGGGTTGATCCTGGCTGGACACCAGTTACCTACCATAGCTATCCTATCACTCTCTCCTCCACAGCTGGACAGGGGAATGGGAAATGAGGTTTTGCGGTTAGTTCATCACACATTGTCTCTGTCACTTCATCCTCCTCAGTGGCAGCACTCATCGCACTCGTCCCCTGTTCCAGCGTGGGATCTCTCCCACGGGAGACAGTCCTCCACGAAGATCTTCAGCATGGGTCCCCTCCACGGCGTGCAGTCCTTCAGGAGCACACTGCTCCAGTGTGGACCTCCATAGACCGCAGGGGAACGACCCATCTCACCATGGTCTTCACCACGGGCTGCAGGGGAATCTCTGCTCCGGCGCCTGGAGCATCTCCTCCCCCTCCTTCTGCACTGACCTTGGTGTCTGCAGGGTTATTTCTCTTAGATGTTCTCACTCTTCAGCTGCCATGTCTGTGTGTTCCGCAACCGCATCTCTCTTCCCCCTCTCCAGCCGTTTGTTTTCATTAATTTTTTTTTCCTGTCTCTTCCTCTCTCTCTCTTTTTTTTTTCAATTATTTTTATGCAAGCCAAGTTACATGAAATGCTTTTGCAATCATACGTTCAACTATTTTATGATACGTGGTACAATCATTACAACTGCTAATATTACAATTAAAATAACTAAGCCATGCATAAGCAAATCTTTTAATCATCCCGTAATTCTCAAACTTGTTAGCCATCCACTTAAAGCTGTGTCAGTTATCGTGAGCCTTTTACTGTGAATCATATTGATATCGGGTGTTAGTAACGCAAGTTGTCCGAGGCTACATGGCCTCCCGTTAAGTTTCAATGGAATTCCTTTCCCACGCTCTATTCCCACAAATTAAAAACATCCGTGTAGGTAAAGCAGCTGGAATAGAAAAAAGAGTGTGATATTCTGGAATAGATATAGTTACACCAAGCTGTAGCATTTCTATATACAGGCAAAATAGCATTTACATTCTGACCCTTTCGAGTGGTGTTATGGGTGTAATTAAACATCACACAGGGATTCATGATGACTGATCCTAACAACTCTCTCTTGAGGTTCTTGCATTTCTTGAGGCAGGTGTGCATACAGCAGGAAAAGTAAACATGGTATCCTCCTTGCTGTAGAGCTTTTCTCGACAGCGTTCCATCAAGCTATGTGTATTTTTTCCCAAATTATTAAGTGAATCGTCACGGATTAGACAGAGGCACAGAGTTACAGGGAGTAGCAGGAGAAGGAGTTACAGGCAGTGCAGCAAAGCCAGGTTCCGTTGTAAGTTCTGCAGACCCTGGAGAGGGAGTACCAGGCGAGTGGGGGGGGGGGGGGTGGGGGACGGCGGCGGCACGGCAGCGGTCCCGGCCGCGCAGAGGCCGTGGCAGGCAGCGGTGGAGATAATGAGGGATATAAATCCGGCTCTTTTTCAGAGTCCACCCTGCCTGATACAAAAGAATTATTATCGGAATCAGAATCCTGCTCATTAGCGGCCTGCTTACAGACTGCCTCCTCAAAAGCAGTATCAGGTTGTACCCGCCTGCAAAACTTGCTGCAAGGCCGCCGCTATCGGACGCGCTTCCCGGTGTTGCTCTCTCTCCAGTACATGGCGTATCACGTTACCTAGGGACGAACCCGCTGGCAAATGAGAGACAAGCGCTGCGCTCTGTGGGTTAGCTTGAGCCCTAGCACATTCAAGCACAATCGCCTCTTTAGCCGCCTCCGGGAGGTTTGCCGCCTACACAGCAAGCTGAAGCCGATCTAAAAAGGCAGTAAACCTCTCGGCAATCCCCTGCGGATCTTTCACGCAAGGGGGGTCCGCTCTATCCATGGCCGCGACACGCCCAAGTGCGGCCAAGGCAGTTGTTGCAACTGCCGTAAAGTCACGCCCGCGTATGCCCTGTGCCTGTGCCTGAGGCGTTGCAAACCGTCCCTCCCCCATGAGCTGCCGAACCACCCGCCGCAACTCCTCTCATGGATACTGGGGGGGGGGGAGCGCATCAGGTCCTGCTGGTGCCGCCTCTGAAGGAAAAACCTCCGTCTCCGCCGCACCCTCCGTGCCCATGTCCGCAATCAAGGACGGACCCCTCTGCGAGCCCCGCTCCACGGCCGCCCGCTCCGTCTGAGTCCGACCCGCTGTCCCCGAGGGCGCTGTCCCCGAGGGCACTGTCCCCGCTGTCCCCGAGGGCGCTGTCCCCGCTGTCCCCGAGGGCACTGTCCCCGCTGCTCCCGAGGCGACGCTGCACCCGCAGACACAGCAGCTCGCGCCGCCAGCCAGCACGCCTCAGCCTCCCGTCCCGCCGCGACCACCTGCTCCACCTTCCCCCAACTCTGCGATCGTTCAGCAGCTCCGCGCTCGGATCGGAGCAAGGACTCCCGAATCTCTCCCCAATTTGGGGGGCTCAAAACTTATCTAGGAGACTCAATGTCCCCCCGGCGCAGCATCCATTGGATGCATTCGCCCGTGGGGCCCCTCCTAATCGAACCGCGGGCACCCACCTCATAAGCTAACACCTTTAATACCTTAATCGCTTGCGCAAGCTCCATCGTCGCCTGTGCGACCGATCACGTCGGGGTCACCACTATGTAGCAGTGCTACATATCAAGGTGCCGCGATTAGATCACTGGTCGGCCCGGACCAGGGAAGAGACAGATAACACACATGGTGTGAGTGCCAACTCCATCCTTTATTGCGCAGTTAATTCCTTTTATACTAACAACGGTAGGTGGGATTACTGATATGTCATAGGGAGGTGACGACTAGCCTTCTACCTTTCCGTGACATCGCGAGATCTTCCGAACGGTGTACCCTACAGTAGGAAATAGATTTCCACATGTAAATACTGAGACAGATATGGAATAAACATGTTTTTTCATAGGAAGGAGAGACTGGCAGAACTGCAGCTACATCCCCTCCTGGAGAGCTTCTCCTTTGCCCCAAGTAATTCCATCTGCAGTGGGCTCCTAACTTGGGTCCCTTGTAGGAGGTGTGGAAAGAAATAAGACCGTGGCTGCCTCTTGCTTCTGCTGATAAAGCAAGAGTCATTCAAGTCATTCATTCTTGTGTTCCATGCAATAACAATCAGTTGTGGGCAAGCTGAGATTGCCAAATTTCACTTTTCTTAGCAAAAAAATTAATAAACAGCATTGTGAAGCTGATGTAGAGCTAGCCAGCTTAACCAGCTGCCAAATCCTGCTCAGGAAAGAAAGCAGATAAAAACCAAATGCATTATCACTCCACCTGAGCTAGCCCATATCGCAAACTTCTTTCTCTCCACTTGTCTGCCACTCAGACATTTAAACAGGCTGTCATTATCAGCCACCTGCTGCCCCAGCTTTGCCCCAATTTTTGTAACCCCTACAGCACTGTCATTTGATGTGTCTGGTGAGAGAATTAAAGTAGATGAAGACTGAAGATACCATTCCCTTAGGTAATGATATATTCTGATTCCTTCCAGCTATCTTCCTGACAACCCAGTCATCCTCATCTTGGCCCTACTCCCCTCTTCCCCAGACTCCTCTACATAAGGTATTCATTCAACATTCAGCTTAGACTCTGTTAAAAAAATGCTTGTGACAGATGGGGTATATTCTGTGCCATAGCAATAAGTTAGTTGACATGCAATAGCCAGCAGGAAAAGCAGACAAAAATACCTGGCATGCAAAGGCCAGGAAGGAAAGCAGACAAAAAAACACTAAAGTGCTATGTACTTTTGAAACACAACCTTAAATAAGGCCTCTTCAATTCAAACAACAAATGTTAGACCTTGAAATTATTATGCAGGTACTATCCTGAATGCATTCAGCAGAGAGAAAACCACATATCTCTTGATACATCAGGTATGCAAGAGAGCTTAGGATGAGATGGAACATACAGTTATTTTGGAAATCCAGCAGTACTGCAAGTCAGGAGAGCTGCATCTTGGAGGTCATCATGAGTGGGTCAAAATTACTTTCTCCAAACCATATTGGAAAGCAAACAGGAGATCTTTAGTGAAGTGAACCACAGTCACTTCAAGTTGCCTAATAAGGGAACTTTGGGAAGAAAGTTTCTAGAATAAGCAGTTTAAATACCATCAGGCTGTCAATATGCGCATGCTGGAGTGATCCTGGAAATGTTCATTCTCAAAACTTGTTCTTCCTATCAGCTGTAGCACTGCTTGTCTCTGGTGTAATTAGTCACATGTTTAGATGCAGCATTTGGCACTAGGAAGCTTCCTTCCTATCTTAAAAATGCAGGCTAGGGGATCAAAAGTTGTGTCCAAAAAACCCTACAAACCTCATTTTTAACCCAAAGGCACCCACACCCAGTCATTCTGACAAAATGATACTCTCTCAAAAAGCAAAGCTCTCATGACTTATCACAACCTTGGAATGTGTGCACAGCCTTACTTGCAGAGTTACTGGGTTTTTTTCTTAATTGTATTAAATAGTTGATGGATCACATGCTATCGTAACAAGAAAAACAGGTTTGATAAAACAAAACATATATGCCAGTGAATAGAATGTGTAGTCATAATTATTTTTGAGAGAGCAATTAGGCAAACATGAGATTTAAGGCCAGAATAAGACTGAATGTGCCATGGTTTCTTTAATTATGTGGACACAGTTTCATGTTCCTCAGAGGTGGTACAAAGAATACACACAGGCTGCCAGATGGTTGTTCTCCAAACAGTTTTTCTTTGCTGCATGTTGGGCAAGGCAACACACATAGCTGTAACCCAGACTGCAAAGGGAGCCCTGGCTGTGGTGGGCCAGGGACCACTGCAATGTGCATTTATTCCATTCTGCAAACTCCCCATCACTTTCAATGCAACCTGAATTGTCCATTTTATGTCAGGAAAGGGAGACTGTCTGAGAAATACAGATATTCCTATAAGAGTAATAACCAATAGAGCTGTCTTGCCTGCACAATAAAGGGTACCAGCTGCAGATTACTAATAACTCTTGGTGAGCAAGTTTAAAAGAGGAAGGAGAATGGCAATACCCAGTAAAGGCGAAGAAGTTCTCACTATGACCAGACTGGAAGAGTGAGCAGGAATATGGGGGAGCAGGAAGAGTTATGCTGCCTAGGTGTACTGACGATCCCAAAAAAGACATTTACTATTTTTTGCCCAGCTCTTAACTCTCTTGTTTTTTACCTATAAGTGAAATGGGTGGCTGCACGGTAAAAAGTTTGTTTGTGAAAGCTGTAAATGCTCTACCTATCACGCAGTCCTCAGAGAGTTAAACTGGAAACTGGAACAGATATATTGTTGACTGCATAATCCCCAGAGAGGGCACCTGCGCCTGAGGAAGGTCCACGAAGGCACATGAAGGCTTAGACACTCTGTTGGTACAATTCCAGCTGAGCTGGCTTGAAAGCAAATAAGATCCAAAAGGTGGCTCCAATACATCAGTACTGTGACTACTCACAGAGGGAAACTCAACCAGGGCTATAACAAGAGTTCCCGTGGGTAAGGGACTGTAGCTGAAGGTGGGGTTTTTTCCTGTTTGGTTGGTGCTGGTAGCCTGTCATGGTTTCAGCTGGGATAGAGTTAATTGTCTTCCTAGTAGCTGGTACAGTGCTATGTTTTGAGTTAGGTATGAGAAGAATGTTGATAACACTGATGTTTTCAGTTGTTGCTAAGTAATGTTTAGTCTAAAGTCAAGGAGTTTTCAGCTTCTCATGCCCAGCCAGCGAGAAAGCTGGAGGGGCACAAGAAGTTGGCACAGGACACAGCCAGGACAGCTGACCCAAAGTGGCCAACGGGGTATTCCATACCATGTGACATCACATCTAGTATATAAACTGGGGGGAGTGGGGTCAGGGGGATCGCCGCTCGGGGGACTAACTGGCTGGGGTTAAACCACGACATAGCCATAACTTTGGGCTAACATGGTGGAGGGATCCAGAAGGATGGCAGCTGGGTAGAAGTATTGTTATCATCACATCTGAGATATCCACTCTGCACACAGAGTTATATCTGTAACTAGCTAGTTACAGAAGAAAAGAGAGAATAGACTGTTCCTGGTCAAGAGGTCTCACTTTAGTGGCTAATCAGAGTGTCTTTCTGCCAAACTCATGAAGAGAACATATTTACCCCATTACCTGGGGAGATATGCAGAAGGTGGCTTCAAAGAATACGATCAGCTCAGGATTGCTGAGGAAGATCTGAGTTTGTGGATTTGCCTCCTAAAGACAGTGGTGCTGAGCTGGCTAGGCCAGGAAGCTGAATTCCTTTAATGTGTGGACTTCGCTTTGATATTTCCTGGTCAATAGTTGACCTTGCCTGAGGCTCAAAGGAGGTGTCCTGGTTATGGCTGGGATAGAGTTAATTTTCTTCCTAGTAGCTGGTATGATGTGGTTTGGATTTAGTATGAGAAGAATGTTGATAACACACTGTCGTGGTTTAACCCCAGCCAGCAACTAAGCACCACGCAGCTGCTAACTCACTTCCCCCCCACCCGCTGGAATGGGGAAGACAAGCGGGAAAAGGAGTAAAACTTGTGAGTTGAGATAAGAACAGTTTAATAGAGCAGAAAAGAAGAAATTAATAATGATAATGATAACACTAATAAAATGACAATAGTATTAATAAAAGGATTGGAATGTACAAATGATGCACAATGCAATTGCTCACCACCTGCCAACCGATGCCCAGTTAGTCCCCAAGCGGCGATCCCCCCACCCCCACTCCCCCCCAGTTTATATACTAGATGTGACGTCACATGGTATGGAATACCCTGTTGGCCACTTTGGGTCAGGTGCCCTGGCTGTGTCCTGTGCCAACTTCTTGTGCCCCTCCGGCCCTCTTGCTGGCTGGGCATGAGAAGCTGAAAAATCCTTGACTTTAGACTAAACATTACTTAGCAACAACTGAAAACATCAGTGTTATCAACATTCTTCTCATACTGAACTCAAAAACATAGCACTGTACCAGCTACTAGGAAGACAATTAACTCTATCCCAGCTGAAACCAGGACACACACTGATGTTTTTAGTTGTTGCTAAGTAGTGCTTATCCTAAATCAAGTATTTTTCAGCTTCTCATGCCCAGCCAGCAAGAAGGCCGGAGGGGCACAAGAAGTTGGGAGGGGAAACAGCCAGAACGGCTGACCCAAACTGGCCAAAGGAATATTCCATGCCATATGACATCATGCCCAGTATATAAACTGCGGGGAGTTGGCTGGGAGGGGCAGATTGCTGCTTGGGGACTGGCTGGACATCGGTTAGTGGGTGGTGAGCAATTGCATTGTCCATTACTTGTCTTTCTTGGGTTATATTTAACTCTCTTTTTATCTTCCTTTTCATTACAATTATTGTTATTTTTATTATTATATTTTAATTTTTATTTCAATTATTAAACTGTTCTTAGCCCACAAGTTTTACTTGATTTAGATTCTTGTCCCCATCCCACGGGGGGGGGGGGGGGGGGGGGAGGAGGAGGAGTGAGCAGCTGCCCGGTGCTTAGTTGCTGGCTGGGGTTAAACCACAACAGGAGGCTTTATGGGAACAGCTCTGCTAAAGGTATAGGCTTTAATGTGGAAGACTGGATTTCCTTGCTTGCACCTGTAACTAATAAAGGAGGAGTCGTCACTTGGAAACCTATGCACTTTACACTCTGTTGCCTACTATTCATGGAGAGACCTGGGATAATAAATGACGGGCTAAGCAGAGCCAGGCTAACCATTTGGAAGAACATTCACAGCAGGAAATGCAGGGGGAGTGTGGGAAAGCATGGGATGAGAGAACAGCCTCACTCCTCAAAACTGCTTTTGTAAAAAACCCCATTAGACATGGGCCACCCTGATCCGTTTGTTTTTTTAAGGGAAATAAGTGTGAGAGACTGAAAGAGTTAATGTCTCAAACATTGTGGTGGGGAAAGTTCTGCATAAGGACGAAATCTGCATAACAACGAACCCTGCATAGCAAGGAACCACAGGTGAAAAGAAGCCCATTGTCGTGGTTTAACCCCAGCCAGCAACTAAGCACCACGCAGCCGCTCACTCACTCCCCCCCACCCAGTGGGATGGGGGAGAAAATCGGGAAAAAGAAGCAAAACCCACGGGTTGAGATAAGAACAGTTTAATAGAACAGAAAGAAGAAACGAATAATGATAATGATGACACTAATAAAATGACAACAGCAATAATGAAAGGATTGGAATGTACAAATGATGCGCAGTGCAATTGCTCACCACCTGCCCACCGGCACCCCGCTAGTCCCCGAGCGGCGATTCCCCGCCCCCGCTTCCCAGTTCCTATACTAGATGGGACGTCATATGGTATGGAATACCCTGTTGGTCAGTTTGGGTCAGGTGCCTTGGCTGTGTCCTGTGCCAACTTCTTGTGCCCCTTCAGCTTTCTCTCTGGCTGGGCATGAGAAGCTGAAAAATCCTTGACATTAGTCTAAACACTACTAGCAGCAACTGAAAACATCAGTGTTATCAACATTCTTCTCATACTGAACTCAAAACATAGCACCATACCAGCTACTAGGAAGACAGTTAACTCTATCCCAGCTGAAACTAGGACACCCATCAGCACAGATCAGCACAGGACATCAGCAACAGGATGGGGAGGGCATGCAGGAGGGTGCACAGCTCCATGTTCTGATATGCTGAGCAGGGCAGCTCACCATGCATGGCCAAAGATCAAATAATGGTCATGTCTGCAGGGAAGGAGAAGTTACTCCCCAAACAACCCCCAAGCCCACCAAGCCATTTCCCAAAGGTTCTGAAAGCACAAACTGCTGTGACACTTAATTACCCTAATAAGTTTGAGTGCCCGCCTGAAGGAGGGGCAAGGATGATAAAAGGACACAAACTGAAGCCCAAGGTGTGCACACCCACCAGAACTGGACCTTTAGACCAATGCTGGACCCAGGACTGGTGAAATCTTTCCCTTTTCTTTTTTTCTCTCTGTCTTGTTCTCCCTTTCTCTTTCCTTTTCCATAATCCCTACACTTCATCCCTTTAAGACATAAAACCGTTGACCAAGTCTGGGACTAGGAATGGATCTAGCCGCCCCTAGGCTCTTCTCTGAGAAGGAGTCTAGAAAGCAAGGGGGTCTGCTCTGAACCTCGTGACTCAACGGGAGGGATCTCCTTCTTCCCTGAATTGATGTATATGGTTACCATGGGTTACACGGTTTACTGAGGTAGTTCCATGCCAATTCCTGTTGTGAGAAACCCCCCCACCTACTGTTATGCCTCCCAAGTTCAGTTTGCTTCTCTCATGAATAAAATGTTTAACTGATCATTTGGTGTCGTTTCACCTTAATTTAGCCCAAGGGAATTCCAAATTCAACACGATTCCCTGGTCTGTCCATCACGGGTCGTGACATTTTTGGTGTAGTCAGCAGGATTCCCTCGGTGTTGCTAAAGCGATCATTGGGACCAGGTCCTCACTGTGGCCCCTCTCTGAGAGGAGTCATACACAAGGAGAGATGGTCCTCAGAGGACTTAATAATTTGATTTCATTACGGTCTCCCTAGGTGGTTCGACTGTAGAGACAGTCCTCAGAGGACTCGATCTGATTTCTTTGTGGTCTCCCTGGGAGGTCCATGTGTAGACGTAGTCCTCAGGGGACTACTGGAAGCATCTGATCCTTGTAATTGTGTGCCCATTACGCCCCCCTGGGAGATCCGACCATAGACTCTACTTCTCTCCTGGAGAGATGAGAGGTCTACGGTGCCCAGCTCTTTCCCCTTGGTAGAATATTGTTTTGTGTGGTTTTAAGAGCCACTCTGGTGGCAGCACAACGGAACAAACATGTGGCCCGACAATCGGAAGGGAAGATGATAAAATTCCTTCAAGATTTAGTGAAGACTTTATAGGAGCATTTGGAAAATGAGACAAGAACTGTCTCTGATCAACTCGCCACTGAGCGAGTGACTAACCAGAGACTACATACCGCTTAGATCATAGAATCATAGAATTGTTTACGTTGGAAAAAACCTTTAAGATCATCGAGTCTAACCATCAACCATGCCCACTAAACCATGTTCTGAAGTGCCTTGTCTAATTGATTTTTGAATACCTCCAGGAATGGTGACTCAACCACTTCCCTGGGTAGCCAGTTCCAATGCCTGACAACCCTTTCAGTAAAGACATTTTTCCTAATATCCAATCTAAATCTCCCCTACTGCAACTTGAGGCCATTTCCTCTCATCCTATCACCAGCCACCTGACAGAAGAGACCAGCACCCACCTCACTATAACCTCCTTTCAGGTAGTTGTAGAGAGTGAAAAGGTCTCCCCTCAGCCTCCTTTTCTCCACACTAAACAACCCCAGTTCCCTCAGCCGCTTCTCATAAGACTTGTGCTCCAGGCCCCTCACCAGCTTCGTTACTCTTCTTTGGACATGCTCCAGCACCTCAATGTTTTCCTGTAATGAGGGGCCCAAAACTGAACACAGTACTCAAGGTGCGGCCTCACCAGTGCTGAGTACAGGGGAACAATCACTTCCCTGCTCCTGCTGGCCACACTATTTCTGATGCAGGCCAGGATGCCGTTGGCCTTCTTGGCCACCTGGGCACACTGCTGGCTCATATTCAGCTGGCTGTCAACCAGCACCCCCAGGTCCTTTTCTGCCAGGCAGCTTTCCAGCCACTCTTCCCCAAGCCTGTAGCGCTGCATGGGGTTGCTGTGACCCAAGTGCAGGACCCGGCACTTGGCCTTGTTGAACCTCATACAATTGGCCTCGGCCCATTGATCCAGCCTGTCCAGATCCCTCTGTAGAGCCTTCCTACCCTCGAGCAGATCAACCCTGCCTCCCAACTTGGTGTCATCTGCAAACTTGCTGAGGGTGCACTCGATCCCCTCATCCAAATCATTGATAAAGACATTAAAGAGAACTGGCCCCAATACTGAGCCCTGGGGAACACCACTTGTGACCTGCCGCCAATCGGATTTAACTCCATTCACCACAATTCTCTGGGCTTGGCCAGCCAGCCAGTTTTTCACCCGGCAGAGAGTTATCCTAGTTTCAGCTGGGATAGAGTTAACTGTCTTCCTAGTAGCTGGTACAGTGCTATGTTTTGAGTTCACTATGTGAAGAATGTTGATAACACTGATGTTTTCAGTTGTTGCTAAGTAGTGTTTAGACTAATGTCAAGGATTTTTCAGCTTCTCATGCCCAGCCAGAGAGAAAGCTGGAGGGGCACAAGAAGTTGGCACAGGACACAGCCAGGGCACCTGACCCAAACTGGCCAACAGGGTATTCCATACCATGTGACGTCCCATCTAGTATAGGAACTGGGAAGTGGGGGCGGGGAATCGCCGCTGGGGGACTAGCCAGGTGTCAGTTGGCGGGTAGTGAGCAATTGCATTGTGCATCATTTGTACATTCCAATCCTTTCATTATTGCTGTTGTCATTTTATTAGTGTTATCATTATCATTATTCGTTTCTTCTTTTCTGTTCTATTAAACTGTTCTTATCTCAACCCGTGGGTTTTGCTTCTTTTTCCCGATTTTCTCCCCCATCCCACTGGGTGGGGGGGGAGTGAGTGAGCGGCTGCGTGGTGCTTAGTTGTTGGCTGGGGTTAAACCACGACAAGAGTACACCTGTCTAAGCCATGAGCCGCCAGCTTCTCAAGGAGTATGCCATGAGAGACAGTGACAAAGGCCTTACTGAAATCCAGGTAGACAACATCCACAGCCTTCCCCTCATCCACTAGGCCGGTCACCTGGTCATAGAAGGAGATCAGGTTGGTCAAGCAGGACCTGCCTTTCGTAAACCCATGCTGACTGGGCCTGATCCCCTGCTTGTCCTGCACATGCCATGTGAGTGCTCTCAAGACAAACCGCTCCATAATCTTCCCCAGTACTGAGGTCAGGCTGACAGGCCTGTAGTTCCCCGGATCCTCCCTCCGACCCTTCTTGTAAATGGGCATCACATTGACAAGCCTCCAGTCCTCTGGGACCTCCCCTGTTGACCAGGACTGCTGATAAATGATGGAGGGTGTCTTGGCAAGCACCTCCGCCAGCTCCCTCAGTACTCTCGGATGGATCCCATAGACTTGTGAGTGTCCAGATGGCGTAGCAGGTCATTAACTATTTCCTCCTGGTTTAAGGGGGGTATATTCTGCTCTTCATCCTTGTCTTCCAGCTCAGGGGGCTGAGTACCCTGAGGATAACTGGTCTCACTATTAAATGCTGAGGCAAAGAAGGCATTAAGTACCTCAGCCTTTTCCTCATCTCTGGTGGAAATGTTCCCCTCTGCATCCAATAAAGGATAGATATTCTCCTTGGCTCTCTTTTTATTGTTAACATATTTATAAAAACATTTTTTGTTGCCTCTTATGACAGTGGCCAGATTGAGTTCTAGCTGAGCTTTTGCCTTTCTAATTTCCTCTCTGCATGACCTAACAAGTTTCCTGAGTTGCCTGCCCTTTCTTCCAAAGATGGTAAACTCTCCTTTTTTCCCTGAGTCCCAGCAAAAGCTCCCTGTTCAGCCAGGCTGGTTGTCTTCCCCGGTGGTTCGTCTTGCGGCACATGGGAATAGCCTGGTCCTGAGCCATTAAGATTTCCTTCTTAAAGAATGTCCATCCCTCCTGGACCCCTTTGCCCTTCAGGACTGTCTCCCAAGGGACTCTCTCAACCAGTGTCCTGAAAAGGCCAAAGTTTGCCCTTCAGAAGTCCATAGTGGTGGTTTTGCTGACCCCCTTCCTTACCTCACCAAGAATTGAGAATTCTATCATTTCATGGTTGCTAAGCCCAAGACAGCCTCCGACCACCACATCTCCCACCAGTCCTTCTCTGTTTGTAAACAGTAGGTCTAGCGAGGCTCCTCCCCTGGTAGGCTCACCTACCAGCTGTGTCAGAAAGTTATCTTCCACACACTCCAGGAACCTCCTAGACTGTTTGCTCTCTGCTGTGTTGTATTTCCAGCAGACATCCAGAAAGTTGAAGTCCCCCATGAGAACAAGGGCACACGATTGTGGGACTACTGCCAGCCGCTTGTAGAATGTTTCATCTGCCTCTTCAATCTGGTTGGGTGGTCTATAACAGACTCCCAGCACGATATCTGCCTTATTGGCCTTCCCTCTCATCCTTATCCATAAGCACTCCACCTTGTCATCACAATCGTGTAGCTCTGTACATTCAAAACATTCCCTAACATAGAGAGCCACCCCACCACCTCTTCTTCCTTGCCTATCCCTTCTGAAGAGTTTATAGCCATCCATTGCAGCACTCCAGTCATGGGAGTCGTCCCACCATGTTTCTGTGATGGTGACTAAGTCATAGCTATCCTGCTGCACAGTGGCTTCCAGCTCCTCCTGTTTATTGCCCATGCTGCGTGCATTGGCATAGATGCACTTGAGCTGGGCTATGGATTCCACCCCCAACATTGGCATGCCTCCCCCAGGCTCATCTCTGGTGAGCCTTAGTTTTATCCCCTTCCCCCTTCAAACCTAGTTTAAAGCCCTCTTTATGAGCCCCGCCAACTCATGAGCGAGAATCCTTTTCCCCCTTTGAGATAGCTGGATACCATCTGTCGCTAGCAAGCCTGGTGCCGTGTAAACCTCCCCATGATCAAAAAACCCAAAATTCCACCGATGGCACTAGCCTCTGAGCCACGTATTAATCAGCTGTGTTTTCCTGTTCCTTTCAGTATATTTCCCTGCCACTGAAGGGATTGAGGAAAACACTACCTGTGCTCCTGATCCTTCCATTAATCGCCCCAGTGCCCTGAAGACCCTTTTGATTGCTTTTGGATTTCTCTCTGCAATCTCATCACTGCCAACCTGCACAACCAGCAATGGGTAATAAACAGAGGACCAAACCAGACCAGGGAGTTTCCTAGTAATGTCTTTTACCCGGGCCCCAGGGAGGCAGCAGACTTCCCTGTGGGATGGGTCAGGTCTGCATATCGGGCCCTCTGTCCCCCTCAGAAGGGAATCGCCTATGACAATTACCCTCCTTTTTCTTTTTTCAGAGGCTGTCAGAATGCATGGGGCTGACTGACTCAGCCTAGGCAGCCCCCTGGATAGGCCTTCATCTACATTCTGATCTTCATTGGCCTGGTCCTCAAGTTCCAGAGCCCCATACCTGTTGTGTAGGGGCAACTGGGAAGGTGAGGGAGACCGGGAGGGGATTCTCCTGCCTCCCCGAGCAGGAACCTGTATCCATTCCCCTCCATCTCTTAGGTCCCCTCCTGCCTGGTGGCAAGAGGGCAGGGGAACCTCCGCTTCTTGTGGAGCCTCCATCTGCTGCCTCTGCCTCAGGGATGGTAGGGTGTGGGCCCACCAGTCTATCTCCCTCTCACACTCCCTGATACTCCTCAACCTTTCCACTTCCTCCTTCAGCTCTGCCACCAGGCTGAGCAGATCATCCACCTGGTCACACTGCACACAGGAATTGTCCCTGCTGCCCTCCAGTACCAGTGACAGGCTCAGGCACTCCCTTCAGCCAGAGACCTGGACAGCTGCATGTTTGCTTGGGAGCTCTGTCTGGGTCGCCACATTTTTCCTGGCAATGGCTTTCACCCGAGTGGCAACCATAGCTGGGTCTCCTGAGAGGACGATGCCCACTGCTTGAGTAGCCTTCTCGAGCTGGGAAGGGAGCTGCGCCCTCCCTGCACGAACTGCCGTGCCATGCCCTTTCTGACGTGCCACTCCCTGTTTGCCCGCCTTGGTCACCGTCGCTCCTCAGGGCCTTTTAAATCTCCCGCGGTTGCCCCTGGTAACACCTGTGCCACGTCAGCCTCTCTCGCGAGAGCTGCAGGCTCTGGACAGGTGTCTCTGCTCTTCCTCGGGGTTCCAGGCTCTGGGAACCTCCTGGGGAACCTCCTTGTCCGCCTCAATCCAGCGCTTAGCCACCGAACTTACCGTTGCTGCTGCTGGTCTTGTCGCCAACTGAGCCTGATGGAGGCTTTGGAAGGGGAAAGGGTATTAAGGGAGGAATTAGATGAAACTCGCTCCCAGATCACTGTAGAAAATGTGGATGCAGACTCTGATGGGAAAAAAGAATCAAAATCATATCCTTTTGAAGACCTAGGACAGATAAGGGAAATGTTTTCTCTTGGGAGGGAGGAAGCCACAATGCGGCCTTTGATTAAGACCAAGACTGTGGATGGTGGTCAAGGAGGACCCCAACAAGTTACCACCTGCATCGTCCCCTATTCCCCCACTGATTTGGCTAAAATTCAGGAAAAATATTCCTGGGGACCCCGAGAAATGGAAACTGAGTATGTGTGGAGAGTATCCCTCGCTGGGGGTGACCATATCCTCCTAAGTGAGGACAAGGCAAGAAGATATTGGGGTCCAGGGATTTTCCTAACTACAAATGACAATAGAGAGCCGTGGTCCCTGACCCAAAGAGTAGCATACTGGGCAGGTGGATTGGACCCTATGGAGAGGGGAGACCCCTTCTCGATTAAAACGCCTATGGCAGGTCACATTTTGGAGAGCATACAAAAAGCTGAGTGTCTCCAGCTGATGCATGATCGATTCCTGGTTCCGCAACAGTCCTCCCCCATGCAATGTGTGGCAGACCCTGAAAGGTTGCATCCTCTTATAAGGGGATTTCCTGAGGCCTTGAAATTGTATGCGGTGCAATTACAAGATTGCTTGAGAGCACCCCGACCCCGAAAAAGGGGAGGTCCACTGGAGATGACATGGGAAGTAGCAGCACTGGAGTTGATTAATTATGGGAGACAGATGGGATTCACCAGTCAGGGAGAGACAAAATCCAAAGCAGACCTTAGGAGGGTGGAAGGGAATGGGGAAATAAAACCTAAGCCCTCTACAATTCTCGACCCCCACCTCTGATGAGGCCGACACAGTGTTGTCCTAAAAGCGGATTCGTTACCCGGTGTGCAATAGACCAATCTCACACACTCAGGAGAGATATTGCTTTATTCTGTGCAGGGTGCTCAGTGGACTTTCCACAAATCAAGCACACCAGATTCATCAGGTGTGTCTCTTTTATACAGTCACAATTGCATCTAATTTATTAAACTACTCCTACCTAATACATATTCAAGCTATCTAATGCATATGCATTGGATTACATAACCATGACACATCAGATGCCTTCTCCGCATGCGCAGGGGTCTTGGGTGGTCTTCTGTGGTTGTTTGAGGAGGTATCCCCTCCTCACTTTGACTGCTAAGTCCCTCTGTATCGGGTCAGTGGTTCATTTTCCTGCCAAGAGGGTTGCACCATCAATCAGGAAGAACAGAAAAGATCAGAATGATCTTGGCTAACTGACTTAATTTAAAACAGGACTTTCTAATCTACCACAGGATTTTCTGTATCTGTGTTGTGGTTTAACCCCAGCCAGCAACTAAGCACCACGCAGCCGCTCACTCACTCCACCCCCACCCAGTGGGATGGGGGAGAGAATCGGGAAAAGAAGTAAAACTCATGGGTTGAGATAAGAACGGTTTAATAGAACAGAAAAGAAGAAACTAATAATGATAATGATAACACTAATAAAATGACAATAGTAATAATAAAAGGATTGGAATGTACAAATGATGCACAATGCAATTGCTCACCACCCGCTGACCGACACCCAGCTAGTCCCCGAGCGGCGATTCCCTGCCCCCACCTCCCAGTTCCTATACTGGATGGGACGTCCCATGGTATGGAATACCCTGTTGGCCAGTTTGGGTCAGGTGCCCTGGCTGTGTCCTGTGCCAACTTCTTGTGCCCCTCCAGCCTTCTTGTTGGCTGGGCATCAGAAGCTGAAAAATCCTTGACATTAGTCTAAACACTACTTAGCAACAACTGAAAACATCAGTGTTATCAACATTCTTCACATACTGAACTCAAAACATAGCACCATACCAGCTACTAGGAAGACAGTTAACTCTATCCCAGCTGAAACCAGGACAATCTGACATCAATTTTTCCCCCTTTGAGACTTATGATGGTATTTAATACCCATCTTAAGTCTCACACCATTCCTTTGTAAATTCCTGGTCTACATAATGGATTATTACTGTAACTTAATATTGGGTTTTCTTTAGTTTCAATTTTAAAGGTCCTTTGGCGTGGAAGACCATACTGGGGATGGTATCTTTATTCTAGCATAGTGAATCCAGGATTCAACTCCCTGGAGCTTCACTGCAGTGTTTGTAGTCAGTAGCACTTGATAGGGTCCTCTCCACTTCTCTGTGAGTGGTTCATCTTTCCACGTCTGCAGATATACTGAGTCTCTCAGCTTGAAGGGGTGTACTGGTGAATCCAAAGTCACAGGAGCTTTAACCTGGATGTATCTATGGAGAGAGTTAATGACTTTGCCCAAAGATATTAAATAATGCCCCAAGATTTGTTCTCCTTTCAGGTGCATCTGACTATCTTTTCCTGTCAAATTTGTAACATAAGGCCTTTCATACAATATTTCAAATGGACTAATCTTCTCTTTTGTCCTAGGTGTTATTCTGATTCTAAGTAATGCCAGAGGCAAGACTTCAATCCATTTCATCTGAGTTTCCTGACATAATTTCCTAATTTGTTGTTTAATTGTTTGATTCATTCTTTCTACTTTCCCACTAGACTGTGGTCTCCATGGAGTGTGTAAATCTCATTTTATCTGTAAGAATTTAGAAATTTCCTGTATGATTTCTGTTACAAAATGGGGTCCCCTATCTGAAGAAAGTCCTTTGGGAACTCCAAACCTAGGTAATATTTCTTTTCAAAAGCATTTTTACCACCTCCTTGGGTTTGTTGGTGTGACATGGGAAAGTTTCTGGTCAACCTGAAAAAGTATCAACAATTACTAATAAATATTTATATCCTTTACACTTTGGTAATTCAGAGAAATCAATTTGCCAGTAATTCCCAGGTATAAAACCTCTTCTTACCTCTCTTGGTAAGGGTAATTTTTGAATTTTGGGTTTATTCTTCAAATAGATTTCACAACCTTGTGTTATACCTTTAGCAATTTTTAGCATGTTAATGCCTATTGCATACGTTCTCACCATTTCTGCCACGGCCTCAGTTCCCATATGAGTGGTACCATGTGTTCTTTTCATAAGTTCCCTCATTATTTGAGGGGTAACTATACATTGTCCATCTGAAGTTTTCCACTGTCCTTCAGGAGTCTTAATACATTTTAGAAATCCAGCCAATTTATTTTCTTTCTCTGTATATTCAGGGACATGAACATTAAAAGCTCTTTCAGGAACTAAGGTTGCAAATTTTGTAAATGAAGCAGCTCTTTTTGCAGTCTCATCGCCCTTTTGATTTCCTTTGATTATATCAGTCTGTCCAGATTGGTGTGCTTTGCAATGTATTACTGCCACTTCCTTTGGTTTATTGACTGCTTTAAGTAATCTCAAAATTTCTTTACTATATTTTATAGGATTTCCTTGTGATGATAATAATCTTCTCTCTTTCCAAGTTGCACCGTGTGTATGTTTTATTCCAAAGGCATACTTCGAGTCAATGTAAGTGTTGGCCCGCTTTCCTTCCGAAATCTCTAAAACTTGGGTTAATGCAATTAGTTCGGCCTTCTGAGCAGAAGTGTTCACTGACAGCCATGTTGCCTCTATCTCTTCCAGCAGCCGTGTCTGCCCCCAGAGGTATGTCATCTACATACTGTAACAAGGTAACATTAGCTTCCTTACCTTGCCACTGCTCCAGTTCTTTCGCAAGTACGTTACCAAAAATCGTGGGGCTATTCTTGAATCCTTGGGGAAGCACTGTCCGGCATAACTGCATCTTTTGTCCTGTCGAGGGACTTTCCCATTCAAAAGCAAACAGTTTCTGACTTTGCTCTTCTGCAGGAATGCAGAAGAAATCATCTTTCAAGTCCAGTACTGTAAAATAAACATTAGAATCAATAATAGTCCTTAGCAAGGTATAGGGATTAGGTACCACTGGATGGACATCCACTACTATTTGGTTGACAGCTCTTAGATCTTGTACTAATCTGTATTCCTGTGAATGTGGCTTTTTAACAGGTAGAATTGGAGTGTTATATTCTGACTGGCACTCTCGTAACAGTCCATACTTGAGGAAGTTGTTTATGATAGGTTCCAATCCAACACAGGCTTCCAATTTTATAGGATACTGTTTTCGTCTTACTGGCTTAGCTCTTGTCTTCAATTCTGTTTTTACCAGTTCAGCAGATATAGCTCTTCCAGGTTTCTCAGTTGCCCATGTGAAGGGAGGTACAGCATCTTCTATTTCTGCAATGGAGTTGACTTCCTTTTCTTTGTCTTCTGCTGTCCCAAGTAGTTCCTGTAACACATATATCTGTGCTTCCCAGGCATTATTTTGCAGAATATGGACTCTTATTGTATTGGGTCTGGCTGAGATGGAGTTAATTCTCCCCATAGCAGCCCTCATAGTGCTGTGCTCTATTGGTAGCTAGAAAGGTGTTGATAACACACCAGTGTTTTGGCTACTGCTGAATAGTGCTGGCACAGCATCAAGGCTGTCTCTCCAACATTTTTCCCCCTCACCCCCAAAGGCCATTAGGCTGGGGGTGGGCAAGATCTTGGGAGGGGACATAGCCAGGACAGCTGACCCAAACTGACCAAAGGGATATTCCATGCCATATGACATCAGCTCAGCAATAAAAGATAAGTAAAGGGAGATGGAAGAGGGGGCATTTGTCTTCCAGAGCAACCACTACGTGTACTGAAGCCCTGCTTCCCAGGAAGTGGCCAGACATCACCTGCTGATGGGAAGTAGAGAATAACATCATTTGTTTTCCTTTGCTTTCGCATGCAACCTTTGCTTTCACTTTATTAAACTGTCCTTATCTTGACCCACGAGCCTTTTGTTATATTTTCTGTCCCCTGTCCAACTGAGGAGGGGGAGTGATAGAGCGGCTTTGGTGGGCACCTGGCACCCAGCCAGGGTCAACCTACCACACTTATTTTATTTGCATCAAAAGTTATTTGTTCCCCTAATTTATTCAACAAGTCCCTTCCCATTAGAGGTAATGGGCATTCTGGCATGTATAAAAACTCATGTACAAACATCTTATTACCAATTTTACACTCAATTGGTTGGAAAAAGGGTCTAACCTCTTGTTTTCCCATTGCACCAACAGCCATAGAATATTTACTCATAGGTCCTTGTTGTGGTTTAACCCCAGCCAGCAACTAAGCACCATGCAGCCGCTCACTCACTCCCCCCCACCCAGTGGGATGGGGGAGAAAATTGGGAAAAGAAGTAAAACTCGTGGGTTGAGATAAGAACAGTTTAATAGAACAGAAAAGAATAAACTAATAATTATAATGATAATGATAACACTCATAAAAGGATTGGAATATACAAATGATGCACAATGCAATTGCTCACCACCCGCCAACCAATGCCCAGTTAGTCCCTGAATGGCGATCCCCCCACCCCCACTCCCCCCCAGTTTATATACTAGATGTGATGTCACATGGTATGGAATACCCTGTTGGCCAGTTTGGGTCAGGTGCCCTGGCTGTGTCCTGTGCCAACTTCTTGTGCCCCTCCGGCCTTCTTGTTGGCTGGGCATCAGAAGCTGAAAAATCCTTGACTTGAGACTAAACACTACTTAGCAACAACTGAAAACATCAGTGTGTTATCAACATTCTTCTCATACTGAACTCAAAAAACATAGCATTATACCAGCTACTAGGAAGACAATTAACTCTATCTCAGCTGAAACCAGGACAGTCCTTTACAACTATTTAATACTGAAAAACTTGCTCCTGTGTCAACTAAAAATTTAGCTACATCATTCCCCATTTTAATTTCAACCAAGGGTTCGGCTGGGGACTCCTTTTCAACCCCTGGTCCCCATCAATCGAAGTTTTCATAAACTACTCCAATCAATTCCTCCGGCATAGGTATTGCTGCAGGAGTTAAAATCTTTTTGGGCATTCATTTTTCCAATGTCCTCTTTCCTTGCAAATAGCACACTGGTCCCTATTTAAAGGGGTTCTAAATTCCAGATTTCTTCCCAACCCTTGGCTCTGCCCTCATCCTCATCCCCTTCTAAAATCTCAACCTCTAGATGAGGTCTGAGCCTTGACAAAAGCAGGAGCCAGTATTGCTGCTTTTTTTTTTTCTATCTTTCAATTTTTCTTTTTTCTTTTTTTCTTTTTTTCTTTTTTTTCTTTTTTTTTCTCAACCTCCTTTCTATTATTGTATACTTTATATGCAATTTCAGTCAGCTGGGATATTGTCATCCCAGACATTCCATACTTTATTCCATACAGAATTAGCTGGTGGTATTGCTTAATCATTAACCTCCCTGTACTTGAATTTGGGTTCCAGTTAGGCTCCTGAATTGGCCGTCTCTGGCACTCTGCCGTTCATTCTCCTCCCTTGCCTTTTCTATAACCATTTTTTTTTTCTTCTGGTGCTACTAATATCTGGATATTCACATTCTCATCTTCCAGTTTTAGGTACCTTTTCCCAATACTACAAACAGAGCAACGCCTTGGTGCCTTCTTAATATCCTCCATCATCATCATTACATTTGAATCAGAAGTTAACAAATTACATTTTTTCTGTATTTCATGATTGTTCCTTAACGAGAAAAACAAATCAACATACGGCACCTCATCCCATTTATCCAATCTTCTACAAAACAACATTGATTGCAGAATTGTATTATAGTTCAACAATCCCTTTTCTGGCCAATTTTCCCCATCATCCAATTTATATTTCGGCCACCACTAAGTACAGTACTCTGTCAGCTTCTTTTTTGTTAGGGGATCCCCTCCAAACTTGCCCCAATGTTTTAAAATACAACCCAATGGGGAACAAGGAGTTTCTGCTGACTCCTGGGCACCCATATTCCTCCCCAGAAAGAATGTTCTCAACCAAGATTTCATAAACTCCAGTCACCACTGTCAAACGTATATGATTAGCTTTTCCTATGCATGCAAATACTGTAATATCATATACTCCAGTCGTCACTGTCAAAAGCATACAATATATCAATTACACCAGTTACACCAATTATACTTCAAACTAGCAATATCTCTTTTAGGAAGCTTTGCACTATTGTGTCGCTATCTCCCTCAAACTCTAAAGACCTTTCTCCCCTGTTATAGACGCTCGTGACAAATTGGAGGAGCCAATTTGTATTAAATAAAAGATCGAATTTATTAGCAAGCGATAAAAGAGCAAAACAGCGCTGGGCGGCCGGGGAGACAGTGCTCCGCCACAAGCTCGCACCCAAACAGGGGAAGAGCCTCTTTATTTATACAGTCTTTTTAGTCCCTGATACGTGACGGCTGGCTGGTATCTTCGGTATCTTGTGCCATCAGGTGTTAAGTGGTCGTAATTTGCCTTCTGGTGGTTGTTGGGATGAAGGCCGAAGTTTTCCTCAGCTGTTCTTTAGGTGACTCAAGTCCCATTCATGCTCTGTAAACGTCTCTCTACATATGCTAATCATCGGTACTCATGGTCTTAGATAAGTGAAGAATATCCCTACCTCCACATGCGATTTCATGAACAAAGTTAACCCGTTCATTACACCCCCATCCTGGGAACCCAGGGACATGGCCCCGTCTGCTCCTCGGGAGGCTGAATTGATTAATTTGGACATCTCCGAGTCAGGAAACCCCCTCCTCCATCCCCAACAATTGAGCTGGGGGATAGCCAGTGGGTCCATTTGGGAAGGCTCACAGAAAGTGATAAAGGGGACCTGTTAACTACCTTTTCCCTAGGCCCCTTTATGTTTGATATTTGCACTTTGTAGAACCAAAGAGGAATGGATAAAGACAGCAAGGGACCCGTGTTAGTCTTAACTATATTAATTGTTATTTGTGTTAACAGTCTATTGTTACTTGTAATTTCTGTCTGTTATTATAGGGAAAGATGCTTTAGGGAGCCTTTTCCCTCGTCCTGATCCTTTCCACTGGAGGACAGGGAAAAAATTCTCCAGATTTAGCTTGGAATTTGATTCAAGGTTTTATGCACCTCTGGAATGACACCAATCAAGGTGTTTGTATGAAGGAATTCAATTTGGCCTCATTAATCTAAACATCACCAATCTTGTGAAAAAAGCTGGTAAACCAAATTGCTCTTGGAACAACGCTTCTGGGGGACCTTTTATGGCTCAAAAACTCCCTCCGATGATTCAAATATTAATTTTCTTCCCTGAGGAGGAAACCTTGAATTTTGTGATGTTATTGTTAAAAGAACATGGGGTATATGGCATGTTAAATCTCACCAACAGAGAATGCTGTCTCACCATACACAACACAACCACCTCCTTAGAAGAAGTGCGAAAGAAGATGAGAGAAGTTACAGACAAGACTGGAGAACTTTTCGAAGCGATGCAACCAAGAGACTGGTTTAACAGAGGATCGTTGCTGACCTCTCTCCTAATGTCCTTGGGACTCACGGGATGGGGAAAATGGCTTGTTAACATTGGACTCGTCGTTATGTGGATTTTTTGTTCTTAATGCTTGGCCTTGCAATTGTTCACTGTGTGATTACCTGTGCCATCTCTTCCCTCTCCTCTCTCTTTTCTCCCTCTTCTGTCCAGTAAGTGAAGTTTTGTACCGTTCGAGGCTTTGTACATGTTCTCTCTCTCTCTCCTTTTGTCTCTCTCCCCTTTCTTTACATCTAAAACACCACCCTGGGAGAAGACTGGAGAATCCACGAAGATTATATAGACAATGTTTGAGCCTGTGGTGGGTTGACCCTGGCTGGATGCCAGGTACCCACCAAAGCTGTTCTATCACTCCCCCTCCTCAGCTGGACAGGGGAGAGAAAATATAACAAAGGGCTTGTGGGTCAAGATAAGGACAGGAGAGATCACTCACCAATTACCATCACAGGCAAAACAGACTCAGCTTGGGGAAAATCAACTCAATTTATTACCAATCCAATCAGAGTAGGGTAATGAGAAATAAAACCAAATCTCAAAAAACCTTCCCTCCACCCCTCCCTTCTTCCCTGGCACAACTTCACTCCCGGATTCTCTACCTACCCCCCCAGCTGGACAGGGGGACGGGGAACGGGGTTTACAGTCAGTTCATCACACGTAATCTCTGCCGCTTCATCCTCTTCAGGGGCAGGACTCCTCACACTCTTCCCCTGCTCCAGCGTGGGGTCCCTCCCACAGGAGACAGTCCTCCATGAACTTCTCCAACGTGGGTCCTTCCCACGGGCTGCAGTTCTTCACAAACTACTCCAGCATGGGTCCCTTCCACAGGATGCAGTCCTTCAGGAACAGACTTCTCCAGCGTGGGTCCCCCATGGGGTCACAAGTCCTGCCAGAAAACGTGATCCTCTCCCCATGGGTCTGCAGGTCCTTCCAGGAGCCTGCTCCAGCACAGGCTTCCCACGGGGTCACAGCCTCCTTTGGGCACCCACCTGCTCTGGCATGGGGTTCTCCATGTCCTGCAGCTGGATATCTGCTCCACCATGGACCTCCATGGGCTGCAGAGGGACAACCTGCCTCACCATGGTCTTCCCCACAGGCTGCAGGGGAATCTCTGCTCTGGCACCTGGAGCACCTCCTCCCCCTCCTTCTTCACTGACCTTGGTGTCTGCTGGGTTGTTTCTCTTACATGTTCTCACTCCTCTCTCTGACTGCCGTTTCTGCGTGCCCCGCAACTTTTTTTCCTTCTTAAATATGTTACCACAGAGGCGCTACCACTATTGCTGATTGGCTCAGCCTTGGCTGGTGGCGGGTCCGTCTTAGAGCCGGCTGGTATTGGCTCTGTTGGACATAGGGGAAGCTTCCAGCAGCTTCTCACTGAAGCCATCCCTGTAACCTCCCCTGGCTACCAAAACCTTGCCACACTAACCCAATGGGGTGGTGTGAGAGACTGAAAGAGTTAATGTCTCAAACACTGTGGTGGGGCAAGTTCTGCATAAGGACGAAATCTGCATAACAACGAACCCTGCACAGCAAGGAACCACAGGTGAAAAGAAGCCCATCAACACAGATCAGCAACAGGATGGGGAGGGCATGCAGGAGGGTGCACAGCTCCATGTTCTGATATGCTGAGCAGGGCAGCTCACCATGCATGGCCAAAGATCAAACAATGGTCATGTCTGCAGGGAAGGAGAAGTTACTCCCCAAACAACCCCCAAGCCCACCAACCCATTTCCCAAAGGTTCTGAAAGCACAAACTGCGCATGACAATTAATTACCCTAATAAATTCGAGTGCCCGCCTGAAGGAGGGACAAAGATGATAAAAGGACACAAACTGAAGCCCCAGGTGCGCATGCCCACCAGAACTGGACCTTTAGACCAATGCTGGACCCAGGACCGGTGAAATGTTTCTCTTTTCTTTTTTTCTCTCTGTCTTGTTCTCCCTTTCTCTTTTCTTTTCCATAATCCCTACACATAATCCATAAAATGTTTAACTGATCATTTGGTGTCATTTCACCTTAATTTAGCCTGAGGGATTTCCGAATTCAACACGACTCCCTGGTCTGTCCAGCCTGGGTCGTGATAATAAGCTACAGCAGAGCATACTGCCTACCAGTGATTGCTAATTATGCCAAGCGATGTGATAAAAGAAACACATTTAAGAGGATATTTTTTAAAAAGAAAAATTTAAAAAGATATCACGTTTGGTATTTTCATATGAGTGGGTTGATCTGAGATTTGTCCTTTATAACAGGAATGGTGTATCTAATTAAGTCTGAATGCATTTTTAACACATTTCTAGTTTTCTAAGCAAGTCACAGATTTAACATGGCTCTCTGATGACAACCTGAGAATCTGGCTTTTCAGTAAGTTGTAGTAGTTTTGCTTAAGTTTTCTTAGACATGTTTGAATATATACGCACATGAAGTAAGAGTAATGTTGGGATTGAGAAACCAAATACTAAAAGTCAGAAAATTCTCCATCTTCAGGGTGCAATATTAATTTGTCAGTGCACATCTTGTATGTTTTACAGGAACAAGATAATAACGAACTGCCCTAGGCTTTCATTAGGAGTGTGTGCACCATATGGTGAGAGTACCTTGGGCCTTCCTAGGCATATAGTCAGCCATCTGAACCATTCTGCTTATCTTAGCTCTAAAGGAGCCCAGGAAGGCTGGACATTATTCAAGAAGGAAATCTTAAAGGTGCAGGAGCAGGCCGTCCCACTGTGCCTGTAGCAGTACACACACCCCCGCGACAGGAAACAAAACTTCTTCAGGCAGGGAGAAGAGAAAAAAAAAACCCAAACCCTAGAGGCTGCAGGTTGAAAATTGAACTGACCAATTGAGACATGCCAGGCACACTGAGGTGACCTTTTGGCCAATAGGGATTAAATGACCACAGAACAGATTCGACAGGGGTATAAACGGGGTCCCGCTGGAGGACATGTTGGAATCAGTCCTCCTCGGAGCAGCAGGTCTGCAGTCGGGGACTCCCCCTTGGGTCGGGGCACCGCCTGAGGTAACTCCTCGAGGGAGAGAGCCCTCAGCTTTTAGGTGAGTGATATGCATGTTTTGGAGCCATCATTTTAAATCTTAAGAATTCTTAAATTGGCTGTATAGTATTAATTCCCTTTACATCATTGAGCCTGTGGTTTACAAAAATGTTGCAAGAGTTCTAACTAACTTTTTACTGAAGAATAAATCTGAGCTTTAACACCTGTTGGATTTGATTGTGCGTGTCTCCATAACAGTGCCAAAAGACTAGCCGACAGGGAAGAAGACCAGCCTGGCTGAACAGAGAGCTTTGGCTGGAACTCAGGAAAAAAAGGAGTTTATGACCTTTGGAAGAAGGGGCAGGCAACTCAGGTCAACTACAAAGATGTTGTGAGGTTATGCAGGGAGAAATTTAGAAGGGCCAAAGCCCAACTAGAACTTAATCTGGCTACTGCGGTAAAAGACAATTTTAAAAGTTTCTATAACTACATTAGCAACAAAAGGATGACTAAGGAGAATCTCCATCCTTTATTGGATGCGGGGGGAAATATAGTGACAAAGGATGAGGAAAAGGCTGAGGTACTGTGAGAGACTGAAAGAGTTAATGTCTCAAACATTGTGGTGGGGCAAGTTCTGCTTAAAGACAAACCCTGCACAGCAAGGAACCAAGGTGAAAAGCCCATCAGCTCAGGCATCAGCAACAGGAGGGGGAGGGCGTGCTGGAGGGTGTGCAGCTCCCTGTTCTGATAAGCTGTTCTGATACAAAGATCAAACAATGGCCATGTCTGCAGGGAAGGAGAAGTTACTCCACAAAGGACCCCCAAGCCCAAAGGCTCACATACTGCTCATTAGCCTGACAAGTTCGGGGTGCCCGCCCAAAGAAGGGGCAAGGATGATAAAAGGACACAAATTGAAGCCCCGGGCGCGCAAGCCCACCGGAACTGGACCCCTCGGCTGACTGAACCAACACTGGACCAAGAACCGGTGAAATCTTTCTCTCTTCCTTTTTCTCTCTCTGTCTTCTTCTCTCTTTCCTTTTCCACAATCCCTACACCTCATCCCTTTAAGACATTGTCGTGGTTTAAGCCCAGCCGGTAAGAAAGCACCACGCAGCCGCTCGCTCGCTCCCCACCCCCCCACCAGCCACGGTGGGATGAGGAGAAATCTAAAGGCAGGCTCGTGGGTCAAGATAAGGACTGGGAGGGATCGCTCACCACTTATGGTCACGGGCAAAAGACAGGCTCAACTTGGGGAAGAAACAAAATCAATTTAATTTACTACCAATCAAATCAAAACAAGGATATTAGGAAGTAAAAACAAACCTTAGAACACCTTCCCCCCACCCCTCCCTCCTTCCTGTCTCAACTCCACTCCCGGTTCTCTCTACCTCCTCCCCCCGGCGGTGCAGGGGAACAGGGGATGGGGGTTGGGGTCACCTCACCACACTTTGTCTCTGCTGCTCCTTCCTCCTCAGGGAGGACTTCTCACTCCTCCCCTGCTCCAGCGTGGGGTCCCTCCCATGGGAGACAGTCCTTCACAAACTTCTCCAACGTGAGTCCTTTCCGCGGGCTGCAGTTCCTCACAAACTTCCCTGGCGTGGGTCCTTTCCGCGGGCTGATCTTCAGTCACAAACTGCTCCAGCGTGGGCTTTCCCATGGAGTCACGGCCATCTTCGGGGGACTCCACTCCACCGTTCACCTCCATGGGCTGCAGGGGGACAGCCTGCCGTCTCACCACGGGCTGCAGGGGCATCCACCTCCTCAGGCACCCCTCCTCCCTCACTGACCTTGGTATCTGCATAGGTGTTCCTCTCACATTCCAATCCCCCTACTCACTACCAGTTCCCCTTCTTAAATATGTTATCCCAGAGGCGCTACCACTGTCACTGATTGCCTCTGGCCTGGGGAGTTGGAGCCAGGGGAGTTTCTAGCAGCTTCTCACAGGAGCCACCCCTGCGGCCCCTCCCCCGCTACCAAAAAAAAAACCCCATGCCACGCAAACCCATAACAGACATAAAACTGTTGACCAAGTCTGAGACTAAGAGTAGATCCAGCCACCCCTAGGCCCTTCTCTGAGGAGGAGTCCAGAAAGCAAGGAGGTCTGCTCTGAACCTTGTGCCTCGATGGGAGGGATCTCCTTCTTCCCTGAATTGATGTATATGGTTACCCTGGGTTACACGGTTTACAGAAGTAGTCTTATGCCAATTCCTGTTGTGAGAAACCCTGCCACCTACTATCACGCCTCCCCAGTTCAGTTTGCTTCTGTCATGAATAAAATGTTTAACTGATCGTTTGGTGTTGTTTCACCTTAATTTAGCCCAAGGGAATTTCGAATTAAACACGACTCCCTGGTGTGTCCAGTCTGGGTCATGACAGATGCCAATTTAGATGTCCCGTCCCACTCGGTGGTCTCGAGGGAGGTGATCTTTTAGATATTCTGTTGCCGCACACAGGAGTCATGACAATGACACAGGAGGGACAGGGAAAATTTCAACACCCCATTTCGCTCGGCGAATCCCAGGGCAGGAGTCACGACAATGGCTCCTAAATGCTCAAAATATGTTTTATTTAACGTTGACTTATAACACAAGTGTGGCTAAATTTGGCGTAGCAGATATTTTGAATAAAAAACTTGACACCTAACAGTGGTAGCAAAATATTTCTAACAACAAGGTAGGAGGAAGAGAAGAGATAAGAGAGAGAGAAGAAAGAGAAAAAGGAGAGGTAAGTATCACCACCCTTGGATCTGTTGCCAAAATCCGGAATAAAACTCCTTAACAGCAATGAGAAGTTAAGAAGCAGGCACTCCTTTATTGCAGCGCTGGGCACACGGGGGATCGCTCCACCTAGCGTGTGCACCTGTCTGGTTTAATCATGCAGGTTAAATACACACCTGTTATACATATTCACTAGATTTCCGAGAAATGTTATACATAATCATTAGTTTTCCGAGAAACTATTAACATATGTAAATGTCCTTTACGCAAGCGCGTTGAAGGTCTCTGGTGGTCTTCCATAGTCTTCCTCACTTGTCCGCTTCTTGACCTCTTCTTAGGTGATTCTGCGCAGTATGATTCTTGCCATTATATTAGATTACACAAAAGTACATTCTATGCTAATTCTTTTTCTATGATTGGTCTTCTAATCATACTACCTTATTAATATTCTTATGTTAAAACAATCATTGGTCGATCTCACATAATCCATTAACCAGAACTTTGATCAAAGTAAGGTTTCTAAGCAACAGAACTAAGGTCCATAACGATTTCTTAAAGCAAACCACTATAATTAACCAATCTGTGTTAGAATTCTATGGTTAACTGACTGTCAACAATACTTGTATTCTTATGGTTATGCTTAGCACAGTTTGTAATGTTCCTAAGTCTCTATAACTACGTTGCAAACTTCACACTCCTGTCTCACTATTTTGTTTTAATCAAATCTTTATCAAAGTATTTGCAACATTTCCCCCCTTTGAAAGTTTTGAAAATTATTTCAATACTTTCACTTTAATTTTATTAATTATTCACTATAAGCTTTATGCAATTATTTTCCCAAGTACACTGCATGAAACTTATCTATAGACTTTCAATTTTAAAGGACCAGTTTTTTCAGATTTCTAACTCCTTGTTGGTGTCTTCTTCACCCGAGTATAGTGGATCCATGCATCTGATTCAGCAATCTTGACAGCAGTAAAAGTAGTCAACAATATTTGAAAGGGTCTTTTCTAACGTTCCTGAAGAGGTTCAGAAGTCCATGTGTTCACATAGAGATAATCACCTGGTTGAAAATCATGTACTGGATTTTCTAAAGACAGAGGTCTGCTCCAAACAACCGCACTCCAAAGCGCAGTTAAAGTCTTTCCTAAAGAAAGTAAATAGTTATATACATCCTGTTTTCCTTTTAAATGTATGCTCAAATTTGGTTCGGGAGATTCATAAGGTTTTCCATATAATAATTCTTAAGGACTAATTAATGTCCCGCTCTTTGGTTGGACCCGAATTAGTAGAAGGGCCAGTGGGAGTGCCTGAGGCCATTTCAAATTGGCTTCTTGACATATTTTATTAATTTGTCTTTTCAATGTCTGATTCATCCTTTCCACCTTTCCACTAGATTGTGGTCTCCAAGGTGTATGTAAGTCCCATGTAATTCCCAAAATTTTACTAACACCCTGGACTATTTCTGCAACAAAATGAGAACCTCTATCAGAAGAGATTCCAATAGGTACTCCAAATCTCGGGATAATTTCTTGGAATAACCATTTAATGACCTCTTTTGCCTGATTGGTTCGACAGGGAAAGGCTTCCGGCCATCCTGTAAAAGTATCAACCCCCACCAAAATGTATCGATACCCATTTTGTCGAGGTAACTCTGAAAAATCTATTTGCCAATAATCCCCTGGTTCCATTCCTGATTTCAATATTCCCATTTGGGCCTTTTTCTTTACTACTGGATTGTTTTTTTAAACATATTTCACATTTAGCAGTTGTCATTTTAGCTATTTCTAGCATTTTACTGATACCACTTGCCTTCTCAAGAGGGTTACTAATGTTTCTGCTCCCCAATGACATTCCTTATGTTTTGTCTGTACTATTTCTTTCATTACAAATGGTGGGACTACTACTTGACCTTTTGATGTCACCCACCACTCTTCCAGATTTTTCCTTGTATTTAATAATCTCTCCAATTTCTCGTCCTCCTCTGAATATTTAGGTTTTTCCTTTGGTAATGCAATAGTTTTTGTAGGAATTAATGGCATTTGTAAGACATTCCTTTTGGCTGCTTCCCTAGCTGATTTATCTGCTAATCTGTTCCCTACAATCTCTTTTGTATTCCCTGATTGATGTGCTTTACAGTGCATGATTGCTACTGCAGTTGGTTTCTGAACTGCTTGTAATAAATATAAAATCTCTTCTTTATATTTAATGTTGGACCCCTGAGAGGATAATAATCCTCTTTCTTTCCATAAAATCCCATGGACATGGACCACACCAAATGCATATTTCGAATCAGTCCAGATGTTTACTTTCTTTTCTTTACTCAATTCTAGAGCCCTTGTCAAAGCCACTAATTCCGTCTTCTGAGCTGAAGTTGTGCTCGGCAAAGCATTGGCTTCTATAACTGATTTTTCAGTTGTTACCGCATATCCTGCATAGCGGATCCCGTTTTCGATGAAACTGCTACCATCTGTACAATTCCCAGTCCGGATTGTCCATAGGTACATCCTTCAGGTCCTCTCGACTGGAATATACATATTCAATGGTAGTCAGGCAATCATGTTCCAGTTGTCCTTCTTCCTGTTCAGAACTCAGAAAAACTGCAGGATTAGTTAAGTTAGTGGTTTTCAAAATCACATCATCTTGCTCCATTAAAATTACCTGATATTTCATCATTCTGCTCGGGGATAGCCAATGGCCCCCCTTTTGCTCTAACACTGATATCACCATGTGTGGCACATATACCACCATCATTCTTCCCAAAGTCAATTTTCGAGCCTCCTGTATTATCATCACAGTGGCTACTACCGCTCTCAGACAAGCAGGCCAGCCCTTACTTACAAAGTCCAATTGTTTGGAAAAATATCCAACTGGTCGCTTCCAGCTTCTGATCTTCTGAGTCAGCACTCCCAGTGCGATGTGTTGTTTCTCATGTACAAATAACTGGAAGTCTTTAGTCAAATCCGGAAGTCCCAGGGCTGGCGCTGTCATCAAGGCCTGTTTTAAACTCTTGAAAGCTCTCTGCTGATCTGGACCCCATTCGAATGGTGGACCTTTAAGAGCTTCATATAATGGTTTAGCCAACAGACCATAGTTCATTATCCATAGCCGACACCACCCAGCCATTCCCAAAAAGGTTCTCAATTCATGGGTATTTCTCGGCTCCGGGATACTGCAAATTGCTTCTTTGCGGTCTGTTCCCAACTGTCTTTGTCCTTGTGAAATTTCAAAACCCAGATATATCACAGTCTGTTTTGCTATCTGGGCCTTATTTCTAGAGACTTTGTATCCGCTTAGCCCCAGAAAATTTAAAAGATCAATTGTTACCTTTATACATGCTGGTCTCTCTTCCGTTGCTATCAGTATGTCGTCTACATACTGTAGGAGCAAATGTCCAGGTTTGGGACCATCTTGTTTTCACACCTCAAGCTCTTTTGCTAATTGGCTTCCAAAAATTGTTGGACTGTTCTTGAATCCTTGTGGCAATCTCATCCATGTCAATTGCGTTTTTTCGTCCTCTCTGTGGATTTTCCCACTCGAAAGCAAATAATTTTCGACTTCCTTCTTCCAGGGGTATACAAAAGAAAGCATCTTTCAAATCAAGCACTGTAAACCACTGATGATTTTCCCTTAGAGCTGTTAAAAGTGTATATGGATTGGCCACTACAGGATGTATATCTTTCACTATCTGATTTATTGCCCTCAGGTCCTGCACTAACCTATACTCTCTCGATGGCTTTTTCACTGGTAAAATTGGAGTATTATATTCAGATTCACATTCCTCCCAAATTCCATATTCCAAAAATTTATCAATTAATTTCTTAATTCCCAATCTCGCCTCTGGTTTAATTGGATATTGTTTTAGTCTCACTGGTTTCACATTTTCCTTCAGTTCCACTTTTACAGGTTGTGCTGCCTTAGATTTTCCAGGTATCTCTGTGTTCCAAACTATAGGTATCACAGCATCATTAACTTCTTGTGGTATTTCCTGTATCTTAACTTTCTCCTGTATCACCAATATTTCTCCTGTTTTTGATTCTGGTATCCTTAAAAGAATTTCTCCTTCCTCAAAAACTATCTGTGCATTTAATTTGGATAACAGATCTCGACCCAACAAGGGTATCGGACATTCTGGTACATACAAAAATTCATGTGTAATTGCCTTATTTCAAATTTTTAAATCAAGGGGTTGAAAGAATGGTCTATTTTCCTGTTTCCCAGTCGCTCCAATTATAGTTGCTGTCTTATCTCCTAATTTCCCTTTGCGAGTATTCAAAACAGAATATACTGCTCCTGTATCAACTAAAAATTCAACTTTATCATTTCCCAGCTTAATTGTAACCAGAGGTTCAGCTGGGCTCTCCTCGGGTCCCCTTCATTCATTTAAAGTCATCATTTTCACAGCCTCTTGCTGATTTGTTTGCAGCTGAGGACAATCCTTTTTCCAATGTCCATTCTCTCTGCAATACACACACTGATTCATTCCTAGAGGTGCATTAGGTTCCCGGTTACCAAAGTTTTTAAAACCTCCTCTTCCTCGAGTTCGTCTTCTTCCTCTTGCTGCACTCCCTGTTAAAACAGCTATTAATCTACTTTCTCTAATCTTTTCTCTCTTTTCTTTTCTTTGTTCTTCCTCCTTTTCCTGATTATTATAAACTTTCCATGCTGTTTCTAACATTTTGTTCAGATCTCTTGAGTCCTCCCCCTCCAATTTTTGGAGCTTTCATCTTATATCAGGCGCCGATTGTCTCATAAAAATCGAGGCTAGCTGTTGCTGTTCTGCCTCTGTTTCCAATTTTAAATCAGTATATTTTCTAGCAGTTTCTTTCAATCTTTCCAAAAACACAGAGGGAGACTCATTTTTGTCTTGTTTTATTTCATATAATTTAGACCAATTCAGAGCTTTTGGCATTGCATGTTTTACTCCATACAATACCCACTTTTGGTACCGAGTTAACCTTCTCCTGTCTACAGGGTCATTAGGATCCCACTGGGGATCTCCTGAAGGAAAACTCTGTTCCAAAGTTCCAGAGAGTGTTTCATTCATATGTGCTACCTCTGCTTGTGCTTTTCCAGTCTTTAATACCATCTGTTTTTCAGTGCTGTCCAATAAATTGTCCAATACTACTTGTAAATCATTCCAGTCTGGATCCTGAGTTCTAATAATTGTTTCTACAACCCTTCCTACTCTCTCCGGATCTTCTCTATAAACCCCTGCTGCCTGTTTCCATGCCATCAAATCCATAATAGAAAACGGCACTTTGACATATACTGGCCCATGTTGTCCCACCCCCGTCTCAAGGGAGCCAACAATTGAGTTTGCTGACGAGTCCTCCGAGACACTGGGGTATGGACTATTACTTCTGGTGCTTCATCAACTCCATCCCCCATCCTAGTACTATCTGGTTCTATTATTCTCCCTGGTTCAATACTCCTTTCCCGTGCATGTGAGGGAGAGAGATTCTGCTCCTCCCTTGGTGGGGCTATTTCTAATTCCAGTTCCATTTCATCCTCTTTTGGTACCGTACACCTAATGCACCTCCTTCCAATATCACAAGCCGAACAACAACTCTTAGATTTCTTATTTTCTGAAGTTAATGTCATCACCAAATTATCTTGACTAATTAACTTGCATTCTTTTTGCCAATCCGTTCTCTGCCTCAAATAAAAGAACAAATCCACATATGGCACTTCACTCCATTTACCTTCTCTCCTACAAAATAACATTAACTGTAATATAGTATTATAGCTTAAAGTTCCATTTGTTGGCCACTTTTCCTGATCTTCCAAAACATACAAGGGCCACCAATGATTACAATATTCAATCATTTGATTTTTACGTAAGTCCTCATGCAATTCACCCCAGTGTGCCAACAAACATCCCAGCGGAGATGTTTTCGGTATCTTTCCATCAGTGGATAAATTTCCCATGCTCTTACTCTTAAATAATTTGGCTAATGCCATTATGTTTATATATATCAAATACCAAATATCTATTAAATATATACCAAATATCAAGTATCGAATATCAATACTCAAATATCAAACGCCAAATCCCGAACCAAGTATCAAATGCCAAGTATCAAATACAAAGTTTCAAATACCAAATGCATGTATCAAATACCAGATATCAAACAAATGCAAATAACAATTGTTGCCAGGTAATGGAGTCCACCTACTTGTCTAGGGCACGGACAAAGCCGACTTCCCTAGACAAGAGTCATAACCAATATCCCCTGGCAAGATTATTAATCAGCAGAATATACTCACACTTAAAACTTCCAACCTTAGTTGGAGGCACTACCTTTGAGAACTCTATAGCATATAGGTTCCCTTGTTTCCACTATTGTCCAACCCTGCAATAGCTTTCACTTATGACTTATGGGCAGACGCCTAGGCTTCTACACAAACGGGTACCCTCTCAGCCCCAACCCTGCGAAGCTTTCGCCGCACCTTATGGGCAGGCTATCCAAACAAGTTTCAAAGAAGAAATGCCTTACCCTTTCTCCAGGGAACGTTGCGAGGAGCTTTATGAGTTGAGAGCGATGGTTCTCCCCGAGAATCCCTCGGTGCCAGCCGGAGCTCGATCAACACTCAATCTCGTCCAGTCTCACTCGCAAGGTCCCATCTGGGTTGCCAAAACTGTTGCCGAAATCCGGAATAAAACTCCTTAACAGCAATGAGAAGTTAAGAAGCAGGCACTCCTTTATTGCAGCGCTGGGCACACGGGGGATCGCTCCACCTAGCGTGTGCACCTGTCTGGTTTAATCATGCAGGTTAAATACACACCTGTTATACATATTCACTAGATTTCCGAGAAATGTTATACATAATCATTAGTTTTCCGAGAAACTATTAACATATGTAAATGTCCTTTACGCAAGCGCGTTGAAGGTCTCTGGTGGTCTTCCATAGTCTTCCTCACTTGTCCGCTTCTTGACCTCTTCTTAGGTGATTCTGCGCAGTATGATTCTTGCCATTATATTAGATTACACAAAAGTACATTCTATGTTAATTCTTTTTCTATGATTGGTCTTCTAATCATACTACCTTATTAATATTCTTATGTTAAAACAATCATTGGTCGATCTCACATAATCCATTAACCAGAACTTTGATCAAAGTAAGGTTTCTAAGCAACAGAACTAAGGTCCATAACGATTTCTTAAAGCAAACCACTATAATTAACCAATCTGTGTTAGAATTCTATGGTTAACTGACTGTCAACAATACTTGTATTCTTATGGTTATGCTTAGCACAGTTTGTAATGTTCCTAAGTCTCTATAACTACGTTGCAAACTTCACACTCCTGTCTCACTATTTTGTTTTAATCAAATCTTTATCAAAGTATTTGCAACAGATCCAGCGAGGAAAGAGTCTCAGTAGTAACTGTCTGGATTCCTCAGGCGGTAGGCGTGCGCCTGGGGGTTGGTCTCCCCTGCTTTTATACCCTCATCTGAGAGAGCTCTTCCTGCATGTGTTGTGGGGTCTTCTCGAAAGTTCTTGAGGAGGGAGTTGGTCAGGGGGGGTGTTGCTGATGCCTCCTTATCCCATTTAACTTGTTTACACAACTGCCATGGTAAGGGCCTGTGGCAAAACTCTGAACCTGTGACAAAACATCCAAAATGCAACCGCTAGAAAACTTCCCAGAAAAACAATTGCCTTAAAGCCTCTTTGAGGCACAACCACTAGAAAGCCTCCCAGAAACTGTTCACTACCCCACCTCCGCAAGGCACGTCCTGTTTCGGCAGCTTGCAGCTACCTGCTTGGTTGTTTGAGACAAAATGGTTGCCAGTCTCTCACAGTCTCTTGGTCCCTCACAGACGGGTGTACTCTTCGCTGGATAAAAAACTGACTGGATGGGCGGGCCCAGAGGGTTGTGGTGAATGGAGTTAAATCCGATTGGCGGCAGGTCACAAGTGGTGTTCCCCAGGGCTCAGTATTGGGGCCAGTTCTCTTTAATGTCTTTATCAATGATTTGGATGAGGGGATCGAGTGCACCCTCAGCAAGTTTGCAGATGACACCAAGTTGGGAGGGAGTGTTGATCTGCTCGAGGGTAGGAAGGCTCTACAGAGGGATCTGGACAGGCTGGATCGATGGGCCGAGGCCAATCGTATGAAGTTCAACAAGGCCAAGTGCCGGGTCCTGCACTTGGGTCACAGCAACTCCATGCAGCGCTACAGGCTTGGGGAAGAGTGGCTGGAAAGCTGCCTGGCAGAAAAGGACCTGGGGGTGCTGGTTGACAGCCAGCTGAATATGAGCCAGCAGTGTGCCCAGGTGGCCAAGAAGGCCAACGGCATCCTGGCCTGCATCAGAAATAGTGTGGCCAGCAGGACTATGGAAGTGATTGTTCCCCTGTACTCGGCACTGGTGAGGCCGCACCTTGAGTACTGTGTTCAGTTTTGGGCCCCTCGCTACAAGAAAGACATTGAGTTGCTGGAGAGTGTCCAGAGAAGGGCAACAAAGCTGGTGAGGGGCCTGGAGCACAAGTCTTATGAGGAGCGGCTGAGGGAACTGGGGCTGTTTAGCCTGGAGAAAAGGAGGCTGAGGGGAGACCTTATTGCTCTCTACAACTACCTGAAAGGAGGTTGTAGCGAGGTGGGTGTCGGTCTCTTTTCCCATGTAACAATTGATCGAATGAGAGGAAATGGCCTCAAGTTGTGGCAGGGGAGGTCTAGATTAGATATTAGGAAAAATTTCTTCACCGAAAGGGTTATCAAGCCTTGGAACAGGCTGCCCAGGGAAGTGGTTGAGTCACCATCCCCGGAGGTATTTAAAAGACGTGTAGATGCGGTGCTTAGGGACATGGTTTAGTGGTGGACTTGGCAGTGTTAGGTTAACAGTTGGACTCAATGATCTTGAGGGTCTTTTCCAACCTAAATGATTCTATGATCCTATATGTCTTGATATCCCTATTGTTTCAACATCCAAAGATGAAGTGGGCCTGGAATCTAGCACAAACCAACCACCACCTGTTTATTAAATAGGAAACCTTTTAAATGACAATGGCTCGTAGGAAGCACACCAACACTAGCTTGTGCATTGATTCAACACTAGCTTGATGCACAATCAGCTTGTGCATCTTTTTTTAATATTTTATTCTATTTATAAAATTCCAGTTTCATTACCAAGAGATCTGGTCATTGTGGATTGACCTTGGCTGGATGCCAGGTGTCCGCCAAGCCACTCTATCACTCCCCCTCCTCAGCAGGACAAGGGGGGAGAAAATAAGATGAAAAAGAACTCATGGGTCAAGATAAAGGCAGTTTAATAAAGAAAAGCAAAGCCCATGCATGGAAAGCAAAGGAAAACAAAAAGATTTTATTCTCTACTTCCCATCAGCAGTTGATGTCTGGCCACTTCCTGGGAAGCAGGGCTTCAGTACACATAGCGGTTGCTCCAGAAGACAAATGTAAATAATGAATGGCCCCCACTTCCTCCTCCCTTTACTTAGCTTTTATTGCTGAGCTGACGTCATATGGTATGGAATATCTGTTTGGTTAGTTTAGGTCAGCTGTCCTGGCTATATCCCCTCCCAAGATCTTGCCCAGCCCCAGCCTGCCGTTGAGGGGGGCAAAAATGTTGGAGAGACAGCCTTGGTGCTGTGCCAGCGCTGCTCAGCAGTAGCCAAAACACTGGTGTGTTATCAACACCTTTCTAGCTACCAATGCAGAGCACAGTTCTATGAGGGCTGCTATGGGGAAAATTAACTCCACCTCAGCCAGACCCAATGCACTGATGTTGAGCGGGGGCAGGGGGAGAAGGGAATTATTCAGGTCTCCCTTCTTTGCCTCTGTCAGGAGAAAAGAAAGTCAAAACCAAACCTTAGTAGAATAGTTATACCTGTTGTCCTGTGGAACTTCTATCAGGACTCCTCATAACCCATCCTAAGTCAAGAACTTCTCTTTCTCTCTAAAAAAAAAAAAGCTTTAAGAAGTTTTTCTATGTGTTAGGTATCATGAAACTGATTGATTGTTCACAAATGGAAATTATTTGGTGATTTAGACCAGATCTTGCTGCTGAAATGTTGGTAAACTGATACACTAAAACTGAACCCTTTAATATGATTACTATTAATCATATTAATGATTAATTAATGATTAATATGATTCAGACCAGAATACCTATATTTAAACAATGTATTTATTAAAGGAGTACTTAGGCTGGGTTTCATATTTCAGCGATGCAGAGATAACCAAACCATTTTTTTTTTTCTCTTAAAACAGAGTATATTAGCTTTTCTAATTAATTTGCAATGATGTTAGAAGATGATGCTTACAACATGTAAGACAAGCATACCTGATCCTAAATGGGTGCTACCACTGCTCTGTAGCATCAGTGCCTGCAGTGCAGGCAAAGCAGGAAGTACTGAAATTGGGAGGAATTTAAATTCTGGGATGATTTAACTTGTTTTTGTCTTTTTTAAATACTAAAGAAACACTTTTCTCATCTCTACAGCACTAGTTTTATACCATATTTTTTTTTTTTCTGTGAGGAGTGTTCTTCTAAAAATCTCTAACCAAAAAGAGAAGGAAGATACTTTTATTGCATAAGGATGCTTATCTTGCACTAGTTTGCAGATCTTTTCATACCTGGAGACCAAAGCAAAGGCAAGAATGCCAGGCTGGGGCACTGGCTACATCCTGCGGTCCTTACTCAAGCCAAACTCCAATCCACCATGTCACTATAGTGTTTTGTAGTATAACCACCTGTGGGACAAGATCAAATTTGGACGTCACAGACTGCACAAATACCAAAATGCCAGCTCCTATCCTATCCTATAGACGTTCTACATTTATGACATGGTGCAACAGTTTTTAGTGAAAGGAGGGTGAAGGGGGGGAAACTTAAGGGAGTACAGTATGAGCAGGGTTTGCACAGCAGACAGGAGCTTTCTCACCTGCTTAGTTGCTATCAGCTGGCACAGTTATGTCATATCTGTTACAACTTCCATCACTGTAGTTATAGGTTCAGTTATGATTTGTTTGCATTATTCACAATGTTCCAAACTCTCAGATGACCCAGCCAGAAGTTGAATATTTTTGGCAAAATTTGCAGTATATATGTGCAAATTTTTGAGCTTTTAACAAAGTTTGAATGAAGGCTGAAATTAAACTGTTCTGCATGCTCCTTTTAAAAAAAACTTAGGATGGCTGTGATATGCATCAGACTGGCTTCTTCATTTTATTAATGCTTTGATAACAGTGTAGCTCCAGGACTCACACTGCAAGTGCTTTAGGTGTGTGGACAGTCGGTTGGTTGTACAGCACCCAGCGTGCCAGGAGGTGTGCTAGGCAAGCATTGGTGCTGAGGGGGTGTGTATAACAGATGACTGGAAAGAAGCAGTGTCAGTTCCATCTTAATCAGATGGGATGTGAGATCCAGCCTGTCTTTGCCTCTGCTGGATGGCTTGTGCAAATTCACACTACCCTAAGCATTTCTGCTCATGCTTTTCTTTCCTGGCATGCTTGTTTCTCCTCCGTGCCCACCCTACTGCAGGACCAGGGGTGGGTTACATTGCAGTTGCCACTCTTTCCTCTACACTACATTTAGCCTTTTCATACTTGTTGGGCAAAGCCCTTGACTAGTGCTTGGACTCTCCCCACTTCTTTCTGCTAAAACTGAACAGATTCTTTGAATACTAATGCTGTGCTTTGGGTTTTCCAAATTCTAAAAGGGACACTAAAATGATGTTAAACTTGCCTTGCTGCTGTTCCTAAACGAACTGCTGTGTCCCATTTCTGTTTGTCTGGCTTGAATAGCAAGCGCAGACTGGTTTCACTTGTAGGTTCTCACTGATGAACTCAGCGTTATTCTTCTTTCCAGAACAGCAGTATTTTTTTAATAATTACAATTGTTAGATTCACCTCATCTTCCTTCTTTCACCCTTTCTAACATTAAAAATAACAATAAACCTGAAATGTATCAATGAAGCACAGACTGTTCCTACGTTGTCTCATCGGAGAACTGTGACGCTGTTTAGTCCATGATAGCAAAAGTAAGGTAATACAGTAATTGATTTGATGCTTTTAATAATCTCCTGTTTTTATTAAATGTTTTTCTCCATTCCTTTATACAAAAAAATTTTGAGATTTTTTTCATGTCTAAGTCAGTCACAAGTATTATAACATCATTTTCCACACTTTTACATATTTACTGGGTCTTAAGACTATCGTTTTATTAATATGACAGATACTGATGAAATAGAAATGTGGAACTTGTGCATGGTATAGAACCAGAAGTGGTACACAAAACTGGTATAGAGATATTGTATATTTATGTAATGAATTTTTGTTTTGATTATGATAACATCTTGTAGAAATCAGGGCTAATGCAGTTCTCATGAAATTTTCCACAAATTATCTTGAGACAAGTATAAAGTAATTGGGTGTTGAAAAAATGTACTGCAGAAACAGCTCTAGACAAGTACAGTCTGTATTACTCAGGAAGTTGTAACATGCAAATACTTAAAGTGCATCTTTGAAATATAATGATACATAAATTCCTAGTCTAAGCATCATCAGCACAAGGACATTTATTGGCATGGTTTGAAACATTTTGGGGATAGGGAGCTTGTTTCTTTTTCTCTTTGTTTTGTTAAAGTGAAATATAGCACTAAAAATGCAATGGGGAGCTGGTCTCTGGCTTGGAGAATTCCAGAAAATCCTCAGCCTTGTCAATGGCCTGTCAATATTTTTGTCCTATTGAGTCTGGCTGGAAAACACCACCTTTGCCTAAATACGTACCACTCCTGTGAAGAAAATGGTGTATTATTTAGCCCTATACAAATTAGACTATGCTAAGCAGATTGGTAGGTGAGGAGATCATTAAAAGATGAGAAGGGATCACAGAGTCTGTTTTGTTTTGGATGTTTGATTATTCTTTAAAAGGGTACAGAGAGGAAGACATTCACATTTTGTTTTTATCAAAAGTAAACCAATCCTTTCCTAACCTTCATTTTAGGAGGCTAAATAAACCAACTTATGGAAATGTCTTTGATTTGCCACTTCCTTTCTGAGAGTGGTTGCTGTACATCCCCGGGACACTGCATCTGGAAGGCTTGTGTCCCCCAAGCACCCCAGCCTGCTTGCTTTCCCAAGTTCTTCCTGTGGCTCAGATACATCTGAGATGATCTGGAAAGCTTCTCCCACTGAACCCAATAGTTTTCTGGGAGACATCTGTGCCGCTTCAGGCTAAGCTGGATAAGCAGCAGCTAGAAAACAAAACCTGCTTCAGAAGCGTTAGGTGCATTGGTGGCAATGTAAAATAAAAATCAGAGAGGGATCATGATCATTTCTATTTAAATCATGGTTGTGTGCCTCCGCATGTCCCTGTGAATTTTGGGTTTACTTCAACTGAATGCTAAGTCTTTGAAAATTGGATTTATGTATGGTCATCGCTAATTGTTCATATAAGCATTTGCCAGCAACTGCTAAAAGATCCAGACTCTGCTTTTTACCTTACTTATCTACACTCAGGTTTTTGGAGCTCTTAAGCCAGCCAGGTCCTACATCCAGATATCTTTACCAAAAATCATGCCTTACAGAAAAAATTCTGTTATTTTTTTTCCCCCTTCCTGAAATTTTGTCTTTCAGTTCAGTGGGGTTGTTTATTCAGTTTACGTGGCAAGGTTTTGGTAGCTGGGGGCTACAGAGGTGGCTTCTGTGAGAAGATGCCAGAAGCTTCCCCCATGTCTGATAGAGCCAGTGCCAGCGGGATCCAAAATGGACCTGTGGCTGGCCAAGGCCAAGCCCATCAGCGATGGTGGTAGCGCCTCTGTGATAACGTATTTAAGAAGGGGGGAAAAAAACTGCTGCGCAACAGCAGCTGGAAGAGAGGAGCGAGAATATGTGAGAGAAACAACTCTGTAGACACCAAGGTCAGTGAAAAAGGAGGGGGAGGAGGTGCTCCAGGCACCGGAGCAGCAATTCCCCTGCAGCCTGTGGGGAAGACCATGGTGAGGCAGGCTGTTCCCCTGCAGCCCATGGAGGTCCATGGTAGAGTAGATATCCAACCTGCAGCCTGTGGAGGACCCCACACTGGAGCAGGTGGATGTACCCTGAAGGAATCTGTGACCCCATGGGAAGCCCACACTAGAGCAGGTTTTCTGGCAGGACCTGTGACCCCGTGGAGAGGAGCCCACGTTGGAGCATTCCGTTCCTGAAGGACTGCACCCCTTGGGAAGGACCCATGCTGGAGCAGTTCATGAAGAACTGCAGCCCATGGGAAGGCCCCACATTGGAGAATTTTGTGGAGGACTGTCTCCCATGGGTGGGACCCCATGCTGGAGCAGGGGAAGAGTGTGAGGAGGAAGGAGTGGCAGAGGCAACCTGTGATGAACTGACCGCAAACCCCATTCCCTGTCCCCCTGTGCCGCTCGGGGGGAGGAGGTAGAGAATTCGGGAGTGAAGTTGAGCCCAGGAACAAGGGAGGGGTGGGGGGAAGGTGTTTTGAGATTTGTTCTTATTTCTCATTGTTCTACTCTGATTTGATTGGTAATAAATTAAGTTAATTTTCCCAAAGTCGAGACTGTTTTGCTCGTGACAGTAATTGGTGAGTGATCTCTCCCTGTCCTTATCTTGATCCACACTCCTTTCATTATATTTTTCTGTCCCCTGTCCAGTTGAGGAGGGGGAGTGTTAGAGCGGCTTGGTAGGGCACCTGGTGGCCAGCCAAGATCAACCCACCACAGGATGTTACTAGCTGGTGGTAATACATTACATTTCCTTTGCCATCACTGACTGCTCACAGGCTGTCACCTTCTACCAGAGTCCCAGGTTATCATATCTTGAAAGTTTAAGTGTTTTTTGATGAAAGGGGCTTTATAAATATGTTTAACAGTATATTTTAATTCAGTGAGAAACAATGTATTGGATCATTTGTTTCATTAATGTATGAGCCTCAGAACCAACTTAGTCAACGATACAGGGTAAGAATATAAGCTTTGGTTTCTAAAGAACTTGACAAATGAAGTCTAAATTAATGGGAACAAAAGAGATATTTATCTAATTTTCTTTAAATGCTGGGGCTTTGTTTCATGCACTTTCTCTGGTAGTGAATACTGTCAAAGATGTGTTGACAGAAAGTGAGGAACTCTTCTACTGCATATACTAGTGGTGCTGTTTTACATATATCAGGCATATCATTTACTGAATGTAGGTTTTTAGATTAAAATATAAATTGAGGTATTTAAGAAAATATAAGTAAAAAGCCCTTCAAGGTAACTAAAAGATTCCTTTTTAATTATAGCTTTATTATCACGGATTTATTAAAATAATTCTCAGCAAAATTTCCTTCCAAGGAACAGAACACTGAATTAAAAGGAAAGTAATTCTGAATCATGTGCTAAGATATCCAGCAGTGGTTAAATTTAGTCAGTAAGCATTGCATCTAATGAGTCCAGTTATGGAGCTACCCAATTAATGTATCCTTGTTATGGTGGAGTTAATCTGAAATAAATGCATGCTACCAAGAAGGAACTAGCTATTTAATCAGCTCTATTAAGACACTAGGTTTTTTTAACCTGTTACTACCTAAAGCTGCTACATAATGACTAAAATATATCTGTCAGTAAAGACAGGAACTTGATATCAAAGACTGACATCTGTTGTATTATAGGTAATTTCTCTTAAACAATTACAAGGTAAATTTTCTTTGGTATTGGTTTATCCTTTCTAAATTTTTTTAAACAAAACAAATAAAAAGGATGGAACAAAAGCTTGAATGAGTGAGTCTGACAAACTAACACTGAAGAAATCTTATTAATTTAACATTGTTGAATGTGTTGAGTGGCAAAGCAGCTTGGAAACCAGAGTGAGAGAAACAGAAAATTTAAAAATGCTGTAAGCTTTAAATAAAACATAAAAACATTTTGTGTGTATGTGTGTGGGGAGAGGACCATTACACATAAGTCAGTGTTTCATATGTGGCATATAATTACAGGAAGTTTGTAGAAGGTGCCATGATACCTGTCAATTATCAACAGGCAGAAAATGCAGATAACATACATAATTCATCAGCATACTGCCCTTTGTTGTTAAGCTGACTGATTTAGCTCCATAACATAACTGCTTATTCAAAACAAGACATTTAAATTCAAATGAAATACTGTTACCTCTTCAAAATGTGTTCAGTTATTATACTATTCAGATATATATATATATTCATTGCTAAATGTTAGCAAGGAAGACTACAACTACACAAATTTATATGTGCATACAAATCTGTTGTATTATGAGGAAAAAAAGAGGTGTTATCAATATCAGTCAGCACTTATATTCTTGCATGAGAGAATGTTAGCCAGTTCTGACTTTTAATAGAAAACATTTAATAATAAAAATTATTTTAATGTCCTTAACATATTTGTTATTTATTCTGCTAGTCTCACACAAAATATTTTAATAATTGCAAATATACTTTAAAATTAATTAAAAAATATTGTAGAGGTAAATTCAGCTTGATTTCTCCTGCTATAGCCTTTAATTGTGCCTGCTTGAAGTCAGATGGATATTAATAAAAAGCCATCTATCTAGATAAGGGCTAGCAGTAAGTGTGGATCAGATATTGTGTGGAGGGTTTTCATGCTTTTTTCTGAATAGGAGTGTCCTCACTTAAAATTAAAAAAAAAAATTACCAAGATTAAAAAGCCTAATAGAAATACAGAGGTTCTGGAAATTATTAGTATCCATTGCTTGCATATGAAGAGACAGAAAACAGTTCAATGTTTGGAGGGACACAGATCTGAGATACAATAGAAATTTGTGTACAGTATAAAAAACATAAAGAGGAAAGGAATGAACTGCTTTTATTTACTATTTCAGAATACAAGAAGGAGAAGACACTGTGAAAATAAAAGGATAACAAATAGAAAACTCATCAAAGGAAATGCCTTCTACATAACAGAAAGGTTTTTGCAGTTGGAGTTCACTCCCACAAGGTGAGTGGGAGAAAAAAGCTCTTTTGTGTAAGTAGGATTTCTACATGGTTTGAACTTTTATGAGTGATGAGTGCATTCACACCCATATATAAAGGATGCTGTGAATGTTCTCATTGTGTATGAAGGTCCATGTTACCAAAGCTGCCACTATCTGATGGATGCATTTCCCTTATGAGGAGGTTGTTTGCATTTGCCTGTGCTGGGTCTGATTCTGGATAGGTAGATGCACTATGCACCTAGAGTACACTACATCCTGTGTACTAAATAAGCATAAAAACCTTCCATGAGGAAAATATTTTTTATTCAGAAAATTATTTTCCTATAATATCAAATTCTCAATGAAACTTTGCTTCTTATTATAAGGTAGCTTTCATATTATGCCCTGTCCTTAACTGTAGTGACATTTTGGTTCATACAGTATACATTATTGATGGGAGCAGGACCTAAGGATGAGGAAAGCATTGGGTTGCTTGTTCTACTGGATACACAGCAATAGGCCTGGACAGAGATATTACAGCTGCTATGGTCTTGTGAAGCTGGGTTTGTTCTCTCTTTTTCTCTTCACTTATATGGCAGTGTCCAGCTCTTGCTGCCTGATGTTCATATGCCATTCAGGCTGATAGGTTGTACACTTTTTTTAAAATGGCACTGCTACTTAAAGGAAAGAAGGAACAATCAATTTTCAGACCCTTTGAGTTTGAAACCTTTCACCAAAACACTAGGGGCATTTGGAGTCTGTGTTAGGGACTGCTCAAACTAGAAGAGGTGAGGTGATTATCAATATGTGGCTCTAGCACTTTCCTCAGCTAATATCACTGAGGCAATTGGTATCGTTTTAGTCTCTAGGTGTAGCTGTTCCAACAGCAGTAGTGAGCATGGTTTGACTTTGGTCAGACAAGCTTTGTAGGCTAGCCCAAGATTAAATGGAGTATGCTAGAACAGGGAAGAACAGGATCACAAGGAAAACAGGAATGGTAAGGCTGTGGGGGTTTTTTTAGGTTGTTATTTCTCCATTTTTTTAAGGCAGCATAAACTAGCACTGACATGAAATTGGAGCAATAGAAGAGGGTAGGAATAAAGCTCTAGTTGTAGAAAGGAGACCAGGCAGGTCAGGATGTCAGGTGGCAAGGAGGAATAACAAAAATCTAGTAAATCAGACAATATGTGGAAATACATAACATGGAAGTGATCTGAAAAGGGTAAGAAAGGTAGAAAAAGGGGCCAGGGATCTGTTCTCTCCTCCTGGGTTGCAGTTCACCAAAGACCCTCCCTCTCTGGCAGCTTGCCCTTGTCCTGTGGCCCTTTCTAAGCTTTTGTATTTCCATTACTGGCCTGAATGAGGCCTTGAACAAGAATAAAATCTCTCACAGCTGAAGGGGAAATCCTTCCAGTTCAGTTTAGCAAAATGTTTTGGGCTAAGTTTTCAAAAGACTGCTGATGGGAATAGCAAAACAAGAAGCAACTGATTACATCCCAGTTTATACAGTTTAAAAAAAGGCAGGACAGGCTGCAAAACTAGCTTTGTGGGAGGAGCTCATGCTGACTCCCTTCCCAGCCTCTGAAGATCCCCTGGAGCCCGAGTACTTTCCTCCTCAGCTGCCACGGTGTTTATCCTTGCTGTGTGGGTTCTGGAGCCAACTGATAACTCAGTGGCTGGGGCATCCTTTGGCTAGACCCAAGGAGAAGTTGCAGGTACTGCATTTCATTTTATATTTTATTATCCAAACTCATCTCTGCCAAAAGACGTTGTCTATTTGTTCTAACAAATGAAAAATTGAATATCCATAATTAAGATCAGGTTTGGATATGGTGCTTTGGTTAGCTGCAAATAAATTCAAATCAATTTGTCAGCACGCAAAATAATAAAAGTGTTGCCATATTTGTCCCCCACACATAACATACACTACTTATCTATCCATAGTAGCACTGCAAAAAGTAAGCAGCATATTTTGAAGCACATGCAGAAGAAAGAGTAATTTCTCATAAGTGGGTAAAGCTGTACTCAAACATATGTGCTGCATAAACAAAATATTTATTGTACTCACAAATTATCTGTATACCGTAAATGTAAAAATGACTGTACTTCTGATTATTTCCTCTGAGTATATATAAAAGAGCGCCAAAGGGCAGAACATTACCAGACTAGTTCAACCAAACCTCAGGCTTCCTGCAGACTCACTCAATTGGTCAGCTCTATATGCAGTCAAACAGAGTCCTTCCGAGTCTCCATCTGAATTCCTGGATCGATTGAGGGATGTAATGCACCGCAGCACACCGCTGGATTCTGGGTCAGAGGTAGGAGTGCAACAATTGGTCTCCCTGTTTTGGGGTCAATCTACAGGGGATATAAGGCGCAAACTTCAGAAATTACACCCTACAGAGGGTAGGAATTTAGAAATATTATTGAATGAAGCATGGAGAGTATTTAGTAACAGAGAAGAAGGATATCGGCAGGGGCAAAGGAAATTAATGGCTGTTATCCAGGAAGAAAGAGGAAGAGGGCCTAGAGGAGACTTGCCCCGACTGGGCAAGGATCAATGCGCTTTGTGTAAGAATTCGGTCATTGGAAAAAGGAATGCCCAAGGAACAAGAAGGAGGATCAGAGGGCTCAAACAGGAAGAACGGTAGCCCACGTGAAGGGAGATTGACGGGAACCTGGGGAATCTACCCTAGCGGATCCACTGGTTATAATTAAGCTAGGGAAAACACAACAAGAGGTAGAATTTTTGGTAGATACAGGAGCAACATACTCGGTTCTGAATCAAGCTTTGATGCCCCTGGGAGATGATTATGTCATGGTGAAAGGAGCGACTGGCCAAAGTGAAAAGGCATATTTTGTAAACCTTTAGAATATAAATTAGGAAAACAGTGGGGCATTCATAAATTTTTATATATGCCCAGCTCCCCAAAGGCACTTTCGGGAAGGGACTTGTTGGAACAATTGGGAGCAAAAATTGTATTCGAAAAGGGAGAAATTACTCTGGAGGTAAAAGATCAGCAATATATTCAAATATTGAGCCTAACCTTAACCAGTCTCCCCCTAGAAGGAAGCATTAATGAGGACATCTTAAACCAAGTGTACCCAGGGGTATGGGCTACCGATGCACCTGGAAGAGCCCAAAGTGCTCCACCTGTTGAAGTTAGGATCAAGGAAGGCCAAAAGCCGGTAAGAATTAAACAATATCCCCTAAAGAAGGAAGACAGAGAAGGAATCCGGCTGGTGATAGAAAAATTTTTGCAGTTGGGATTACTAAAAGAGTGTGAGTCTGAATTCAATACCCCTATATTACCTGTTCGGAAGCCCGATGGGTCATATCAGGTGGTCCAAGACTTACGGGCGGTAAATAAGATAACTGAAGATCTTTACCCGGTAGAGGCGAACCCATATACCCTGTTGACCGTATTAACACCTGAATTGACTTGGTTTACTGTTTTAGATTTGAAGGATGCTTTCTTTTGCCTCCCTCTCCATGAAGCCAGCCAAAAATGATTTGCATTTGAATGGGAAAACCCCAAGAGTGGTTGAAAGACCCAGCTCACTTGGACAGTGTTGCCACAAGGATTTAAGAATAGTCCTACCATTTTCGGCAATCAGCTTGCGAAAGACTTAGAATCCTGGGAAACCCCGTCTGAGGAGGGGAAGCTGTTGCAGTACGTGGATGATATCCTGATTGCCACCAAAACAGAGAAAGATTGTATGACGTGGACGGTGAGTCTGCTGAATTTCCTGGGACTTCAAGGGTACTGGGTATCCAAGAAGGCGGCACAGGTAATGCAACGCAAAGTGAATTATTTGGGCTATGAAATTAGTGCGGGACAAAGAACTTTGGGACAGGCCCGTAAAGAGACAATACGCCAAACTCGGAGACCTCAGACAGTAAAAGAGTTACGGACTTTTCTGGGAACGACGGGGGTGGTGCCGATTGTGGATCTATAATTATGGATTGCTTGTTAAACCACTGTATGCGCTGACAGCCACTGAGCAGAAACACCTTGAGCGGAACAAGGAGACCGAACGAGCCTTTGAGCTGCTGAAAAAGGCTTTGATGTCAGCCCCGGCCTTAGGACTCCCAGATGTGAATAAGCCATTTCTTCTTTACTCCCACGAGAAGCAGGGCATTGCCCTGGGAATATTAGCACAAAACCTGGGTCCATATCGACAGGCAGTTGCCTACCTCTCTAAGCAGTTAGACACGACTGCAAAAGGTTGGCCTGGATGCCTGCGGGCGGTTGCAGCTGTGATACTGAACATACAGGAAGCCCGAAAGTTTACTCTGGGCCAGAAAATGACTGTTTTGGTGTCTCATACAATATCAGCAGTGCTGGAAGCAAAGGGTGGACATTGGCTCTCTCCACAAAGATTCCTGAGATATCAAGCTATATTGGTAGAGCAGGATGATGTGGAGATTGTAGTCACTAACATTGTTAACCCAGCTTCTTTTCTCAGCGGGAACACAGGAGAACCGGTACATCATGACTGTTTGGAAACCATCGAAGCAACATACGCAAGCCGCCCAGACCTGAAAGACAGCCCCATGGAAAACGGGGAAACTTGGTTCACAGACGGAAGCAGTTACGTCCTAAGTGGTAATCGACATGCGGGATACGCCATCACCACCAGCCAAGAGGTAATAGAATCGGGGGCTTTGCCCATGAACACCTCCGCACAGAAGGCAGAAATAATTGCTCTAACCCGCGCCCTGGAATTGGCCCAGGGCAAAGTTGTGAACATTTATACAGACTCAAAATATGCCTTTGGAGTTGTACACGCACATGGAGCAATTTGGAAGGAGAGGGGACTATTGAATTCCCAGGGGAAAAATATCAAACACGCAGAAGAAATTCTGAAGTTACTGGAAGCTGTCCAGCTCCCTAAGAAAGTGGCAATTATGCATATTAAGGCACACCAGAAAGTGAGCTCAGATTTGGAAAAAGGGAATGAACTGGCGGACAGAGAGGCAAAACAAGTGGCCAAAACAAAGGTAAAAATAGAAGGGGCTTTAATTCCTGATAGGCAGATCTCCCTAGAAGGTAAGCCAGAATACACCAAGGAAGATCAGAAGCTCATTACAGATTTAGAAGGGTCATATTATGAAGAGGGGTGGGCTCATACCCCACAGGGAAAACTAATCATTCCCTCTTGCTTACTGTGGCATTTGATATGGGAGGAGCATAGGAAAAGACATTGGGGGACAGAGGCTCTGTATAAACATTTGATAAGAGATACCACGGTGAGACAGGTGACTCAACAATGCGATCTTTGCCTTCAGACTAATCTAAGAATACCCCCAAACTAGAAATGGGCCAGACTGGAAAAGGCAATGGGCCTGGACAACAATGGCAAATTGATTTTACAGAACTTCCAAGAAAAGGGGGGTATCGATATTTATTGGTATTAACTGATACCTTTTCAGGTTGGCCAGAAGCATTCCCAACAAGAACAGCTAAAGCTCGGGAGGTAACTAAAATACTGGTGCAAGAGATAATACCACGTTTTGGGGTTCCAGCAACCATGTCCTCTGACAGAGGACCACATTTTGTCTCAAAAATAGTACAACAAATTAGCCGCCCTTTGGGTATAGATTGGCAGCTTCATACTCCATATCACCCCCAGTCGAGTGGTCAAGTGGAAAAAATGAACCACTTAATCAAACAGCAAATTGTGAAATTGGGACAAGAAGCAAATCTGACATGGCCTCAGTCTCTCCCTTTAGCCCTTTTGTGTATACGAACAAGACCAAGGGCGAGGGAAAGACTGAGCCCCTTTGAAATGTTGTATGGATGACCCTATGAAATACAGAAAGGGGTGTCTGTGCAAGCTGGGGACGAAATTGTGACCTCTTACATGGTAGCATTGAGTAAGCAGCTCAATAAAATCAGGAAGCATGTGGCTGGGACTCGAGGGAGAGGTTTGGATGGACCTGTACATAATATACAACCTGGGGATTATGTATATATAAAGTCTCTTACAGAAAAAACCCTAAAGCCACAGTGGGAAGGACCATTCCAAGTACTACTCACCTCCTTTACTGCAATCAGAATCAAGGAACAGGACGCTTGGATTCATCACACCAGAGTGAAAAAGACACCCAAAACTCCATGAAAAGTCACCACAAAACCCAATAGACATTTAGTTTTTATGCGGTAATATGGGGAGTTGTGGGGACTCTGTGTAAGGCGTGGGATGAAAACTTGTTTGTCAGATATAACCAGGAGCTAGCAAAGGATATTAATGTATTAAGCTGTTGGATGTGTACCTTAATACCCAGACAAGGAGAAACCTTCCCGTTTATTGGTGTCCCCCTCAGAACAAACAGCACTAAAACACTATTGAATAGAACTGCCAACTATACTTGTTTATATGGAAATGGTTCCAGAACTATAGTGAAGTATAAACTTGATCTGGATAGCAGAGACCCACATAATAATAATCGATACAATTGGTCTTGGAGATTAAAAGACATGGAAAGAGGCAGAGGGGGAGACCCCGTAATGATGCACCCCCATTATGCCAACACTTCTAGTTTTCTTGGGATGTAATGAATCACACTCTACAGGGATAGCTAATACAGGATGGGAAATCTAACAGGGAGTTGTTATCTTCCTCCTCCTCGGGAGCCGTCCAATTGTAATCTCCCTGACGGACGTTGGTACCTTTGTGCAAACGGGGAGGCACATAAGAGTTTACCTATCGATTGGTGGGGAGAATGCACAGAGGGAATAATAATCCCACAAACACTCCCTATCTTAGGAAATTACAGGGAATATTCCGATCCCCATGGCACCATACGAGGACTAAAAGAACCTCTAACCCTCTTATAGAATGAGGTACCACATTCCACAGTGTGGTACGATGGCTTTTCCCAATGCTTGGAGTATCTGAATTGGAAAAAGCAATAGTCAATGTATCAGCGGTGGTCGAGACTTTAGCCAATACTACTGCTGACGCTCTAGGAAAATTACAAGCCGAAATTGATTCCTTGGCAAAGATAACGATACAAAATCGCCTTGCATTAGATATGTTAACCGCAAAGGAAGGGGGTGTGTGCGTACTTATAAATCAAAGCTGTTGTGCTTATTTAAATGAAAGACAGCAAGTAGAGACAGATATTGAAAAGATTTGGGAAATTTCTAAGGAGTTACATCTTATCACTATGGATGACACATCATGGGGATTTTCTGAGATATGGGAAAAACTAACTTCCTGGTTGCCAAATTTAACATGGCCAAAACAACTGTTTGTGACAGCAATAGTAATCATTTTTCTGCTCATAATCCTTTGTACAACAATTCGATGCAGCTTATGGTGTTTCCAAAGCACAGGAGATTCCTACAGCGAATGGAAAAAGAATCAGTTGCGACGAAAACTCGAGTCCAATAAATATTTTGAAAGAATGCTAGATAGGGAAACAATGCATTAGAAGTACTAGAGTTGGATATAGTAAAAGAATTTACTATTTTCTAGAAAAGGGGGGACTGAAACGGGGAGCCAAAGGAACCTTAGTAGATATAGTAGATATATGGATGTAGATAAGAACTGTTTAAGAATTATCTAGCTTATAATGAAGTTAAAGAAATTTCAATAGAGGTAGACATGGCCCAAGAGGATGAGAAGTGGTGCTTAACGTTTGCATTGTTGGCCCAAGAGGATGAGAAGTGCTGCTTAACGTTTGCATTGTTGAGGCTGGCTGGGGCAGGAGATAGTCCCTGAAAAGAAGCAGCAGTCGACCCCAAAAACCAGCCAAGACCAGCCTTGTGACTTTTAGAACTAATTTTAATATGAAGCGGGGATAGATCATGCCTATGTATAGGCGTATTGCAAAACTTCATGTATATGTAACACTTGACTGTATAAATTTGAAGCGAACTGCCGCGTCAGGCGTGCACGACTTTGGTGGGACTACCCCCCGTGCTGCCCAGCGCTGAATGAACATACCTACTTTACAATCTCACTGATTGTGGAGTCTGTTTCCGCACGTCAGCTGAACGGAGTATTCGACAGCAGTCTATAGTGCTTAGAGGCCCGTTTAAAGTAACCAAAACAGTTTTAGCAGGAACTCCGCCCCCTGACGGGGTGGCTCAGAGAGCCTCTGTACGGAAATGTTATGCCCAGATAGAGCATTATTGTGACATTTTTACTGTGTCTGAGGGGGCAACAAAGATGTTAACCATTCAAGAGGAAACAAACCCAGATAGAGAAACACCTGAACTTCCTCCTGTAACACAAGTGGCCCCCCCGTTTTCTGAACAATTGCAGAATGTTTAGTTTACTGATGCTTCCTCTAAATGAGAAGGAAAAACTTGGAAATATTGAGCTGTAGCGCTCCGTGTAGATGAGGACAAACAAATAATCACCGAAGGGGAGGGTAGTGCTCAAGTAGGTGAATTAGTTGTAGTATGGAGTGTTTTCCAGCATGAAGCTCAATCTACCTCTCCTGTCTATGTCTATACTGATTCCTATGCTGTATTTAAAGGCTGTACTGAATGGCTTCCATTCTGGGAACAAAATGGGTGGGAAGCCAATAGGATACCTGTATGGCAGAAAGAAAAGTGGCAAGATATTCTAACCATCTCTAGACAAGGAAAATTTGCAGTAGCCTGGGTGGCTTCCCATCAACAGAATAGCACCCCTGTTAGCCAGTGGAATGGCAAAGCTGATGAATTGGCCCAATTAGCTCCCCTCCAGAACACCCCAATAGCAGAAGACTGGGAGCGATTGTTAGAATGGCTACATGTAAAAAGGAAACATTCGGGGATCAAAGATCTCTATTGTGAGGCCCAAGCTCGAGGTTGGCCAGTTACCAAGGAAGAATGTAAAACTTGTGTGTCTGCCTGTGAACAATGTCGTACCCGCTTGGAAAGACACCCCCTGGAAGGTGACCCCCTACACCTAAGGGAGGGGAAAGGGTTGTGGGAGGCTTGGCAAGTGGACTACATTGGCCCCTTCTGAAAATCAGAAGGAAAGCATTATGTGTTAGTTGGAGTAGAGATAGTGTCAGGGTTAGTCCAGGCCGAAGCCTTTGCCAGAGCCACTGGGGAAAACACAGTGAAAGCTTTGAAAGAGTGGTTTGGCACTTTCCCCAAACCTCAGTCAATTCAGTCAGATAATGGTTCCCACTTTACTGCTAACATAGTCCAAGATTGGGCAACCCAGGAAGGGATCTCATGGGTATGCCATACTCCGTATTATCCACAGGCAAACGGAATTGTGGAAAGAACGAATGGCTTGCTGAAACGCTTCCTCAAGCCGCATAAGCCTGGATGGGCTGAACGGCTATGGGATGCAGTGACTAGTGTTAACAGTCGTTGGGGAGTGAATGGGTGCCCGAAAATTACAGCGTTTTGCCCAAAGACCCCAACCATTATGCCAGCCCCAGATAACCCGGATCATCCCAGAAATCCATCACACTTTCTGGGCCAACCAGTCTTAGTTGAACTCCCCACAGTGGGAACCGTACCTCTGGTACTGGAAACACCGATGAATAAATATGCTTGGAAAGCAAAAGATGCTTATGGAAAGGAACATAAAATCAATACCAGGTGGATTATTCCATCCTTCTAATAACAATTTGCTTCCGGTTCCTTAGAATGAACCGAGTCTGTTTTTTCTTTTCTCTTTCAGGTGAAGACTCTGGAGCCTGCCTGAGGGAATATGTGAAGCTGTTAATTGTTTGTGTAGCTTTGTCAGTGATTGCTTTGTTAATATTTATAGGATGTTTGGTATACCACCGCAGATGTTGTTTTGGTTGACTATTGCTGCCGCCTTTAATATCTGGGGAAACTCCTGTGCCCCTCTTTTCGGCTTGGAGTGGCAAAATGAATTTGTGGCTCTAGGCCAGCAAGTGGCCAACACACTTAATCTGACTAATTGTTGGGTATGTGGTGGGCCCTTAGGTTTGGAAAGCTGGCCATGGACTACTGTCCCTATTTCCCCAAAATGGTTAGTGAGTAATTACAGTGAGGTCAAAAATGATTCTTACTGGAGTGAAGACACACAGCCCTGGACAATACAATACCCAGTCCAAGGTGAATATTGTCTGAACCGAACACAGAAAGATGGTATTCCCGTGGGAAATAGCAAGTGCAACTGGACCTATACTTATGACAACCATTGCCTCACTGACGGTTGTAGACCAATTGATTGTTCAAACCATAGGGCAGCTATGTCACTGCCGGAAGGGGACGACCAGGCATATTGTTACCTCTTGAGTTCCAGTTCTCCAAGTTTTGTGCCTCGCTGGTCCAGATGGGCCTGGGTGAATCAAACAGGGCACAGGAAACAGTTTTCCCATTTTTGGTCTTCCACTAATCAGTCTAATAACCGTCTTAATGTTACCTGCTTTTGGCACCGTGGTTCTGGTGCCTGGAAATGCAGACTCACTGATAAAACATATTCTCGTCTCCCTGATGGGACTCAAATTTGGTGGTCAAGTGATAATAAAGACCACTGTCAGGGACATTTGAGTATAGGTCCGGATGGGCTTCCTATCTGTTGGGGCACCACAGAGGAGGTGGGAAAAACTGTGGACAGGTTGTTGATGAACGGTCCATCAGATCATCCTCTAGGAGTAGGTAATTCAACATATTTCCAATCATCACGGACACCTACCGGTTTGTTTGAAAATGGTGCACGAGCCTTAAAGGGTCACTATTGGGTGTGTGGCCAACGTGCCTACAAACTGCTACCAGCAAGTTGGACTGGAGTGTGTTATGTGGGGGTAATTCACCCTTTGTTTTTCCTGCTCCCAGATGATGAAGGGGATGGACTGGGTGTTAAGGTATATGATGATCTCAATCGATATTGGCGATCCATTGATACCTCTATAGCAGGTGGGAGTGGTCAAACCTGCGGCAAAGACGAGTGGACGCCTCAACGTACCATACAACATTATGGACCTGCCACCTGGAACCCCAATGAGTGGGTTAGCGGTGCTCGAGAACCTATCTATAACCTAAATCGCATCATCCGGTTACAAGCTGTCCTAGAGATCATTACTAACGAGACAGCCCGTGCCCTTGATCTATTGGCGGATCAAGCTACACAAATGCGAACAGCAATATTACAACATCGCATGGTTCTTGATTACCTGCTAGCCGAGGAAGGAGGTGTTTGTGGTAAACTAAATGATTCTAACTGTTGTTTAAAAATTGATGACAGTGGGAAAATTGTTAAACAAATTACCACGGCAATACGAAAGCTGGCCCAGACATGGAAAGGCTGGGACAATGATATGTTTTCCTGGCTCCCTGGTGGTCCATGGGTTAAGCAAATCCTATTTTACTTGTTGTGTGGTTTTGCCATGTTATTCTTTTTACCATGTATCATTCCATGCTTTATACTGACGTGCGGAAACAGACTCCACAATCAGTGAGATTGTAAAGTAGGTATGTTCATTCAGCGCTGGGCAGCACGGGGGGTAGTCCCACCAAAGTCGTGCGTGCCTGACTCGGCAGTTAGTTTCAAGTTTATACAGTCAAGTGTTACATATTCACAATACGCCTATACATATGCATGACCTGTCCCCGCTTCATATTAAAATTAGCTCCGAGAGGTCATTTCCATAGTCTCCTCTCAACTGCGCTTGCGCAGTGCCTCTTTATGGTGGTCATCTGGTGGTCGCAGAGATGAAGATAGATGACTCCTCTTCGTCACCGCTAGTAACCTTTCTTCTTGCGCAGGCTCAGTGATTTCTTGGTATTCACCCAAGCCGCAAGACCAGTCTTAGCTGGCTCTTGGGGCCTGCTCCTGCTTCTTATCAGGAACTGTCTCTACCTTATTGGCTGGTTCTTAGGACCAGCTCTTCTTATCAAGGACTGTCTCTATGTCAGCTAATTTCAACAATGTAAGCGCTAAACATCATCTTTCATCCCCCTTTATTATGTCTACTGAGATTCTTTTGACTCCCCTTGTCTCAATACAATTGATTCAACGTGTTGTAACTAATATGCAATTTGTAACTACTATTTCACCTGACGGTGTTAAACAAATTCGCGCTGTGCACCGGGCCACACCGTTGGTAATACAGATTGTATGAAATTCTCTTTTCTGGCTTTTCTATATAGCTATCTTTCCTCAAAACCACCATGGGTCCTGAAACAATCTTTGAGCCAGGGGGTGGTGTAAGAGACTGAATTGTTATCTTGAACCATTTGCCTCAAGATTGTTAGGTGTGAGGGACTGGGCTGTCTTCTCAAGGAACTGTGAACTGCTTATCTCGAGCCCTTTGTCTCTAAGATGGCCTGTTTAAGCAGGACACTCCTCTGTCCATAAGGACGATTACTAGGCCATTGAAGCATCCAGGGGAGGGAAACGGGCTGGAGCTGATCTGGTGTCGATCACGCGAAGGTCCTGTGATAGACAAAACCTGCAGCGCATGACATCATCGAAATATGCCCTATAAAAATCCCTAGAGACAAGCTGTGGTGGCCCTTTTTTTTCACCACCAAAGAATTGAAGATTGAGGACCAACAGGACGCCGCTGGATCCATGGTGGTGACTATCCTAGCAATCCTATCCCGACTGCTTGCTTAATTTCTACCTTTTCTTCCATTCTATCCTATCGCCATCATTTTCCACTTTTGATACTTTTGATAATAAAAGCTCTTTTGACTATACGGCATTTGACCTCGTTTGTGTCTCAATCTCGCTCTTGGGATCATATCGAAACCTTCCCCGACATTGGATCGGGACACAGGTGCATCCACCTGCTCTGGCGTGGGGTCCTCCACGGGCTGCAGGTGGATATCTGCTCCACTGTGGACCTCCATGGGCTGCAGGGGGACAGCCTGCCTCACCATGGTCTTCACCACGGGCTGCAAGGGAATCTCTGCTCCAGCATCTGGAGCACCTCCTCCCCCTCATTCTTCACTGACCTTGGTGTCTGCAGAGTTCTTTCTCTCACATATTCTCACTCCTCTCTTCCGGCTGCAATTGCGCAGCAGTTTTTTCCCCCTTCTTAAATATGTTATCACAGAGGCGCTACCACCGTCACTGATTGGCTCACCCTTGGCCAGCAGTGGGTCCATCTTGGAGCTGGCTGGCACTGGCTCTATCGGACATGGGGGAAGCTTCTGGCATCTCCTCAAAGAAGCCATCCCTGTACTTCCCCTGCTACCAAAACCTTGCCACCCAAACCCAATACAGTCTACCAACAGTCTTCTTGAATCCTAAACTGGACAAAGCAAATTCCAACAAAAATTGTTTCAGTGCCAAACATAGAACTAGTATTGTCTTTGTAGTCCCTAGAGATTTCTCTTTGTATAGCCAAGAATTACATGAGGCTTTTTGACCAAACCACCATATTTAAGAGTTCATTCATTGTTACGTGCCTCAATAAATCTCTCTGTACCTCTTAATTCCTCCTCCAAATCCCCAAATAAAAACTTGTTAACAGAAGAAAAACTCCAACCAGCATTTTCAGTTCTTTTTAGGTCAAGCAAAACACAAATTTCCGAAGATGAAAAATGCAACAGCAGCATTAACTTTGCCATAATGCGACTGACGATTAAACTATGGGAATTATCTGCAGACGTGGTTTTATTCCCTTGTTTGTAGCAATAGACTTGTTCAGAAATGATCTGGAGCAATTTTGTAGAGCTCTAACTCTGATACTAGTAAAGCTGGGAGAGACAAAGAAGAAAGAATGCACAGAAAGAATAAGACATACTTTTTTGTCAAGATCCACTAGTTTTAAGGCTGCCTTGCATAAGTTGGGCCAGTTAGAGAGCTAAAAGATCCTCTGACATGGGAATTGTCTTCATAGGGGAAAAACATTGTATGCAAACTTGCTGATGATTAGATGAAGGTGTAGTCTTGAACAATAGCAAATATATACATGTGAAAAGGCTATGCAAGGCAGAGTAAGGGTAATAGTAGTGATGCATATATGGCATAAGACAAATATTTTAAAAGACTGGCTCAAAGTTCAAAAGTAGAATAAATCTATAGTATGGGAATGTTCTAGCATTACTCTGACATTCCATAATAAAGTTGTGTTAAGCATGTAACATAACCGGATGTTTTAGAGATGAGCCATGATATACAAGGAATCCCAGGAAAACAAATTGGAGGCTTAGACTCCCCTAAAACAAAATGCTGTGTTTTCTAGGGAACTGTATTTTGAGAACACCTTGCTCAACTGACCTTCAATGGCTCCAAATTTGGGTGTCTTTTCTTTTCTTGAGCTCTGGTATTTGGTATGCAGACCAAATGGACAGGTAAAAAGGACAGTCTGCTTTCACTGTTCACAGACATATTACTTAACAGTTAGCCACAAAACACTTGTCTGCTTGCACCCAACTTTATTATAAATAAAGTCATCTGGACTGCATCAATTACTTATCTTTGTTGCTTATTACATCCCCAATCTTTTGGGTCATCTATGAGCTATCATTAATAATTTTGTACAATCTTTGATGTCATTTAAAAGAAACAGTAAATAACACATGGCCAAAAGCAATTCCTCAAATAAACCTAATATGAATATACTTGCTCAGTTAGAATCCTCCATTTACTATTTTGTTTTTGACTGTCAGTTAACCAATATTCTATTAAATAACAGGTCATATTCATTAAATTAGCATGACATAAAAAATGTCATGCAGGGTTAAGTCAAAATGTCTAGAAGAAGTCTAAGTATTACATAAACACTATTGTTATTTAAAGGCTATATTTTTTTTTATCAAGTGTGTTGTTTAATAAAACTGTGGTCAGATCTGTTTTTCATATATCCATATTGATCAACATTAGTTCTACTGATTACCTTTAATAGCTTACTGATCAGACTTGTATTCAGTTATACATTTTTTGCTTAAATGCATGCTAGCCAATAATCATCTGTATTGTCCTATTTACCCATTTTACTGCCAGTACTCTTAAATTCATCAAGTCTTCTGCATTGTCTTTCCCAGTTTCAAATTTATTGAAAACAAACAGTAGCAATCCAGATAGCTGCTCCGTCAGTTTGAATATAAACACTGAATTAAAGTTATCTGAACATGTTACTTTGAACTTAGCTGTGATGGCTAACATGCTCTTGAGTTACTGCTGGAATAGGATGTGTTTTCTCACCTTGTGAAGTGATAAAAGTTTGGGGTTACCCATATGCTCCAAACATAGAAAAATATTTAATTATTCAGTCTTTTGTGATTTACTAGCAACATTTCCATCATTTCTATAGTCCATATGATTCTTAGGACTAACATAACCCTCCCTAAATGTACCACTTCTAGCCATGAGGGCAGCAAGGGAAAGAATGATGCTGTGTTCTTTGCAGACGTGATTGCTGTTTACAACGCTGACTCATGGGAAGTAGTAACTCTACATAAAATACTCCATCAGACTGGCTGATGTGTTATCCCAAGATGGTGTGTTGAGGCAATAAAGAGCAGTCACTGTTCTGAGCATCTGTTGAAAGGGCAGAGTCAGCTTTTGAAAAGTTAGTTAAAAGCAGTTCTTTATTTTCCTACACATCTAAAGGACTCGTGAAGCTTATTTACAGAAACATGTCTTTCCTGCTATGTGACAGATGCACACAAAAGAAGAAACTGACTTAAACAAAAACTTTGAAGTTAACCACAGATAAAAGTGCAGGCAGAATAACCAGGGAAATATTTTGTTCAGCATTACTTGCAACAGCTGGTATGACTCTCAATGAGAAATGTGTAGTTTCGTTGACTCTATTCCTTTCAGAAAGAAGTGACCTGTGAAGAGACATGAAGAAGCAAGCAATTATTCAATCCATCTTCATTCTGTCAGACCACAACTTCCCATATAAAAGACTTCTGCAAGAACATCACAACATGCTGCAACAACAAAAAAAATTATTTATTAGACTAAGTTTATCAACAGTTTGTACCTGGGACACCAGAGGACTAACTCGGATGTAGAAATTTCCTTTTATATTCCCCTCCTTATTTCCATTCACCCTACACCTTTTTTCTTTACATGCAGACAGTAGAACCTTCATCTTGTCTAGGAATTGTCATTCCTTATTTTTTTCCAAGTAAACTTGGAAAAAAGATTTTAACTATCTTTGCACTACAGTTGAGCATATAAGGCTAGTAGTATTTGTATTTTTAAGTATACTTCACACAAAATAAAGGCTGTTATGGGGCTTTTCAGAATCGCCACTGGCTATTAATATTTATACCATTATGCTTTCACTCATCAAGGTAAGATCTATACAAATGATGCCACAAATACACTTGCTGACATCAGCTCAAGCCAAAGTAGTAAATTTTGCATAATATTCACTTTGCAGATGCTGAAGTGTATTCTCATCCAGACTGTAGTCCAAAACATGATTTTTCAGTTCTCAAGCCACTTTCAAACAGTTGTCTTCTGAATGCTAATTTCACTCCTGTGTTGGCAGATCCATACAGAGCATGTCATGAATGTTGCATGGTTATACTCTCCATTTAGTAAACAGTATGAAATAAAACCACATTCAATGGCAATAATGCAGCTTAGACCAATCCCCAGGTATTCTTAAAGTGGTTCCTCTTCATTTACACTTCTTAAAATCATAGAATCATAGAATAGTTTGGGTTGGAAGGGATCTTTAAAGGTCATCTAGTCCAACCCCCCTACAATGAGCAGTGACATCTACAAGTAGATCAGGTTGCTCAGAGCCCCATCCAACCTGACCTTGAATGTTTCCAGGGATAGGGTATCTACCACCTCTCTGGGCAAACTGTTCCAGTATTTCACCACCCTCATCATAAAAAAATTCTTCCTTATATCTAGTCTGAATCTACCCTCTTTTAGTTTAAAACGATTACCCCTTATCCTATCGCAACAGGCCCTATTAAAAAGTCTGCCCCCATCTTTCTTATAAGCCCCCTTGTATTGGGTTTGTGTGGCAAGGATTTGGTAACAGAAGGGGTTACAGGGGTGGCTTCTGTCAGAAGCTGCCCCTATGTCCGACAGAGCCAATGCCAGACACCTCCAAGACGGACCTGCAGCTGGCCACGGCCAAGCCCATCAGCGATGGTGGTAGCGCCTCTGTGATAACATATTTAAGAAGGGAAAAAAGTTGCTGCGACACAGAAACTGCAGCCGGAGAGAGGAGTGAGAACATGTGAGAGAAACAAGCCTGCAGACACCAAGGTCAGTGAAGAAGGAGGGGGAGGAGGTGCTCCAGGCACTAGAGCAGAGATTCCCCTGCAGCCCGTGGTGAAGACCATGGTGAGGCAGGCTGTCCCCCTGCAGCCCATGGAGGTCCACGGTGGAGCAGATATCCACCTGCAGCCCAGGGAGGACCCCACGCTGGAACAGGTGGATGTGCCCTGAAGTAGGCTGTGACCCCGAGGGAAGCCTGTGCTGGAGCAGGCTCCTGGCAGGACCTGTGGATACATGGAAAGAGGAGCCCACGTTGGAGCAGGTTTGCTGGCAGGACTTGTGACCCTGTGGGGGGCCCACACTGGAGCAGTCTGTTCCTGAAAGGACTGCACGCCGTGGAAGGAACCCATGCTGGAGCAGTTTGTGAAGAACCGCAGCCCGTGGGAAAGACTCAAGTTGGAGAAGTTCGTGGAGGACTGTCTCCTGTGGGAGGGACCCCACGCTGGAGCAGGGGAAGAGTGTGAGGAGTCCTCCCCTTGAGGAGGAAGGAGCAGCAGAAACAACATGCAAACTGACCGCAACCCCTATTCCCCGTCCTTCTGCGCCACTCGGGGATAAGGTAGAGAAAATTGGGAGTAAAGTTAAGCCTGGGAAGAAGGGAGGGGTGGGAGGAAGGTGTTTTCAAGATTTGGTTTTATTTCTCATTACCCTACTCTGGTTGATTGGTAATAAATTAAATTAATTTTCCCCAAGTCAAGTCTGTTTTGCCCATGATGGTAATTGGCGAGTGATCTCTCCCTGTCCTTACCTCAACCCACGAGCTTTTAGTTATATTTCCTCTTCCCTGTCCAGTTGAGGAGGGGGAGTGATAGAGCAGCTTTGGTGGGCACCTGGCATCTAGCCAGGGTCAACCCACCACACCCCTTTAAGTACTGAAAGGCCACAATAAGGATATTAGCAGAAATTTCTTTACTGAAAGGGTTGTCAGGCATTGGAACAGGCTGCCAAGGGAAGTGGTAGTGTCACAATCGCTGGAGGTATTCAAAAAGCACGTAGACAAGGCACTCCAGAACATGGTTTAGTGGGCATGGTTGACAGTTGGACTCAATGATCTTAAAGGTCTTTTCCAACCTAAACGATTCTATGATAAGGTCTCCCCGAAGCCACCTTTTTTCCAGGCTAAACAACCCCAACTCTTTCAGCCTTTCCTCATAGGAGAGGTGTTCCATCCTTCTGATCATTTTGTGGCCCTCCTCTGGACCCACTCCAACAGGTCCATCCATGTCTTTACTGTACTGAGGATGCCAGAGCTGGATGCAGTACTCCAGGTGGGGTCTCACCAGAGCAGAACAGAGGGGCAAAATCACCTCCCTCAACCTGCTGGCCATGCTTCTTTTGATGCAGCCCAGCATGCGATTGGCTTTCTGGGCTGCAAACACACATTGCAGAGTCGTGTCCAGCTTTTCATCCACCAGTACCCCCAAGTCCTTCTCCACAGAGCTGCTCTCAATCCCTTCATCCCCCAGCCTGTACTGACACTGGGGGTTGCCCTGACCCAGGTGCAGGACCTTGCACTTGGCCTTGTTGAACCTCATGAGGTTCACATGGTTCCACTTCTTGAGCTTGTCCAGATCCCTCTGAATGGCATCCCATCCCTCAGGTGTGTCAACCGCACCACGCAGCTTGGTGTCGTCTGCAAACTTGCTGAGGGTGCACTCGATCCCACTATGTCACTGATGAAGATATTAAACAGTACTGGTCCCAATACGGACCCCTGAGGGACACCACTGGTCACTGATCTCCATCCGGACATTGACCCGTTGACCACTACATTCTAGATGCAAACATCCAACCAATTCCTCATCCCACCGAGTAGTCCATCCATCAAATCCATATCTCTCCAATTTCGAGAGAAGGATGTTGTGGGGGACCGTGTCAAAGGCCTTACAGAAATCCAGATAGATGATATCTGTAGCTCTTCCCTTGACCACTGATGTAGCCACTCCATCACAGAAGGCCACTAGGTTGGTCAGGCAAGACTTGCCCTTGGTGAAGCCATGCTGGCCGTCTCAAAACACCTCCCTGTCCTCCATGTGCCTTAGCATAGCTTCGAGGAGGACCTATTCCATGATCTTCCCAGGCACAGAGGTAAGGCTGACAGGTCAGTAGTTCCCAGGGTCCTCCTTTCTACCCTCTTTAAAAATGGGTGCAATGTTTCCCTTTTTCCAGTCACCAGGGACTTCACCTGACTGCCATGACTTTTCAAATATCATGGAGAGTGGCTTGGCAACTACATCAGCCAATTCCCTCAGGACTCTGGGATGCATCTCATCAGGTCCCATAGACTTATGTATATTCAGGTTCCTCAGGTGGTATTGAACCTGGTCTTTTCTTACAGTGGGAGGGACTTTGCTCCCCCAGTCCCTCTCTTGTGGTCCATCCACTCGAGAGGTGTGGGAAGAGAGATTGCCAGTGAAGACTGAGGCAAAAATGTTGTTGACTACCTCAGCCTTCTCGCCTGTTGTTACCAGTTTGCCACTGTCCTGGTTTCAGCTGGGATAGAGTTAATTGTCTTCCTAGTAGCTGGTACAGTGTTATGTTTTTGAGTTTGGCATGAGGAGAATGTTGATAACGCTGATGTTTTCAGTTGTTGCTCAGTAGTGTTTAGTCTAAAGTCAAGGATTTTTCAGCTTCTCATGCCCAGCCAGCGAGAAGGCTGGAGGGGCACAAGAAGTTAGGAGGGGACACAGCCAGGACAGCTGACCCAAAGTGGCCAACGGGGTATTCCATACCATGTGACATCACATCTAGTATATAAACTGGGGGGAGTGGGGTCAGGGGGATCGCCGCTTGGGAACTAACTGGGTGTCGATCAGCGGGTGGTGAGCAATTGCATTGTGCATCACTTGCATATTGCAATCCTTTTATTATTACTATTGTAATTTTATTAGTGTTACTATTATCATTATTAGTTTCTTCCTTTCTGTTCTATTAAATTGTTCTTATCTCAACCTATGAGTTGTACTTTTTTTTTCCGATCTCCTCCCCATCCCACTGGATGGGGGGAAGTGAGTGAGCGGTTGCGTGGTGCTTAGTTGCTGGCTGGGGTTAAACCACAACAGTCCATTTTGGCGCCCAATGTGGGGCACAAAGGGTTGAGATAATGACAAGCCTAACCAGAGCTTGTTAAAACAAATTTGTTACAAGCACTTAGTACATTGGTCTAATAGTCGCTGGTCACCATGTTGATTTATGAGTTCTTGGAGATGTGGCGCTTGTTTTTAGAGTTCTGTCATGTATCACCTCACTTGCTGTATGTAGTCCCTGTGCTGCTGCTTATCATCCGTGGGAGGTGGATTAAGGTTTTCGCTTTGATGTATTGTGTAATACTGGCTTAAGGTATGATAAAATTATTGGTTGTGGGACTAATCCGGTGTTTGCACTCAGCATTGTTGTCACCTCTGTACTTCGGGAGCCATCTGTGGGAAGCTATTAATAATTACAGCATTCACCCTTCCTCCTCAGAGAGCCAATCTGTGGGTGAGACACCTTTCTTCCCCAGTCTAGTTACAATGGTGTTTGAGAATTTTGGAAACTTTGAATACCCTTGGGATATTGAGACCAGTATGGTCCTATTGGTAGGAACTAGCATGTCCCTGAATGTGGTTCAGGCCTTGTTTAAGGTTAAACAACTATTTAAGAAGATCACCCAGAAGTCTGCCCCGATGCTGGATAATTACGAGTGGCAGGGAGTGTGGGGTAGTATGGGCAAATGCCTAGGGCGGTATCCCAAAACACCTCCAGTGTTTTGAAACTTCACCCTTGAACAAGTGCAGAATCCTGAAAAAATAGCAGAACACTTGGAAAAAGTATGCTGTCATCACCCCGACAATTCCAGGGAGACACAACTCACTGCAATGTGTTGGGGCCTGGCCCATGCCTATCGATCGAACCCTGTTCAATACCACTCAGTATCCTCAAGAAGAAGAGAAGGACTCTGGATCTAACAACAAGGTGACAGGTACTGTGGCCACTCCAACCCCCGCATCAGTATCAGTTGCCCCCATACACAAGAAGAAATATACAAAAAACCCAGTTCACTTAGCGAAGGATGAAAGTGAACCAGGGTAATCATGGGAACAGGAGGAAGAGGCAGAACCAGAGGTAATCACCTGATCCGTATCCTTCAGTGAGCTGCGGGATATGCGAAAAGATTTCAGCCGTTGTGCAGGTGAGCACATGATCACCCGGCTGCTCTGATGGTGGGACAATGGGGCTAGTAGCCTGGAATTAGAAGGTAGGGAAGCCAAGCAGCTGTGATCGCTTGCCATGGAAGGTGGCATTGACAAGGCAATTGGAAAAGGGGCACCAGCCCTCAGCCTCTGGAGGTGACTCCTGTCAAGCGTGAAGGAAAGGTAGCCTTTTAAGGATGATATTGTATGTCAATCAGGCAAGTGGACCACCATGGAAAGAGGTATCCAATATCTGAGGGAATAAGCCGTGCGAGACATGATTTATTGTGACTCAGACAACACACAATCGCCTAAAGATCCAGATGAAGTCCAATGAACACGACCCATGTGGCGGAAGTTTGTACGGAGCACACCATCGCCCTATGCCAACTCACTGGCGATAATGACCTGGAAAGATGAAGAGGCACCAACGGTGGATGAAGTGGCTCGCCAACTCTGGCAATACGAAGAAATTCTTTCCTCCTCGGTACAAGCCTGCATTGCGGCTGTGGAGAAGCTGTCCCAGGATGTCCAGCAAATCTAAGAGGATATGTCCCACTGCTCACCTGTAAGGACCAATGTCTCAGCTATTAGGAGTGAGCGTTCCTCTGCCCAAGAGAGAGGAGATAGAAAGTACACACCATGAGGTGCCCTGTGGTTTTACCTGTGACCACAGAGAGGACATGAGGAAATGGGATGGAAAACCTACCTCGGTCCTAGATGCACAGGTACATGAGTTGCGAGGAAACCCCACCACAACAGGGAATTTCCCCAGGAAAAAAAGCCGCTCCAGTTTCCAAACAGAGTAGAAGGGCTGATCTTACTTCTGATCCTCTTGAAGGGGCTTTTGAGTCAATTTTACAAAAAGTGGGTAATGGATACTCTGACCAGAATTAGAGGGGCCCTACCTCCAGCCAGGTGGAGGAAAGGGATAACCGGGTCTATTGGACTGTGTGGATTCGATGGTCTGGCACGTTAGACCCACAGGAGTACAAGGCTCTAGTAGACACCGGCGCACAGTGTACTCTAATGCCATCAAGCTATAAAGGGGCAGAACCCATCTGTATTTCTGGTGTGACAGGGGGATCACAAGAGTTAACTGTATTGGAAGCTGAAGTAAGCCTAACTGGGAATGAATGGCAGAAACACCCCATTGTGACTGGCCCAGAGGCTTCGTGCATCTTTGGCATAGACTATCTCAGGAGAGGGTATTTCAAGGACCCAAAGGGGTATCGGTGGGCCTTTGGTATAGCTGCCTTGGAGACGGAGGGAACTGAGCAGATGTCCGCCTTGCCCGGCCTCTCTGAGGACCCTTCGGTTGTGGGGTTGCTGAGGGTTGAAGAACAACAAGTGCCAATTGCTACCACGACAGTGCACCGGCGGCAATATCGCACCAACCGAGACTCTCTGATTCCCATCCACAAGTTGATTCACCAACTGGAGAGCCAAGGAGTGATCAGCAAAACTCGCTCACCCTTTAATAGTCCCATATGGCCAGTGCAAAAGTCTAATGGGGAGTGGAGACTAACAGTTGACTATCATGGGCTGAATGAAGTTACACCACTGCTGAGTGCTGCCATTCCAGATATGCTAGAACTTCAATACAAACTAGAGTCAAAGGCAGCCAAGTGGTACGCCACAATTGACATTGCTAATGCATTTTTTAAATCCCTCTGGCAGCAGAGTGCAGGCCACAATTTGCTTTCACTTGGAGGGGTGTCCAGTATACCTGGAATCAGCTGCCCCAGGGGTGGAAGCACAGCCCCACCATTTGCCATGGACTAATCCAGACTGCACTGGAAAAGGGTGAAGCTCCGGAACACCTGCAATACATTGATGACATCATCGTATGGGGAGACACAGCAGAAGAAGTCTTTGAGAAAGGGAAGAAAATAACCCAAATCCTTCTGAAAGCTGGTTTTGCCATAAAAGAAAGTAAGGTCAAGGGAACTGCACAGGAGATCCAGTTTTTAGGAATAAAATGGCAAGATGGACGTCGTCAGATCCCATTGGACGTGATCAACAAAATAGCAGCTATGTCTCCACCGACTAATAAAAAGGAAACACAGGCCTTCTTAGGTGTTGTGGGTTTTTGGAGAATGCATATTCCAAATTACAGTCTGATTGCAAGCCCTCTCTATCACGTGACCCGGAAGAAGAATGATTTCAAATGGGGCCCTGAGCAACAACAAGCCTTTGAACAAATTAAACGGGAGATTGTTCATGCAGTAGCCCTTGGGCCAGTCCGGGCAGGACAAGATGTTAAAAATGTGCTGTACACTGCAGCTGGGGTGAATGGCCCTACCTGGAGCCTCTGGCAGAAAGCACCTGGGGAGACCCAAGGCCGACCCCTGGGGTTTTGGAGTCGGGGATATCGGGGATCCGAGGCTCACTATACTCCAACTGAAAAAGAGATATTGGCAGCATATGAAGGAGTTCGAGCTGCCTCAGAAGTGGTTGGTACTGAAACACAGCTCCTCTTAGCACCCTGACTGCCAGTGCTGGGCTGGATGTTCAAAGGGAGGGTCTCCTCCACACATCATGCAACTGATGCCACGTGGAGTAAGTGGGTCGCACTGATCACACAACAGGCTCACATAGGAAATCCCAGTCACCCAGGAATTTTGGAAGTGATCATGGACTGGCCAGAAGGCAAAGATTTTGGAATGTCGCCAGAGGAGGAGGTGACGTGTGCTGAAGAGGCCACACTGTATAATAAACTGCCAGAAAATGAGAGGCAATATGCCCTGTTCACTGATGGGTCCTGTCGCATTGTGGGAAAGCATCGGAGGTGGAAGGCTGCTGTATGGAGTCCTACACGACAAGTCGCCAAAACTGCTGAAGGAGAAGGTGAATTGAGTCAGTTTGCAGAGGTGAAAGACATCCAGCTAGCGTTGGACATTGCTGAAGGAGAGAAGTGGCCAGTGCTCTATCTCTATACTGACTCATGGATGGTGGCAAATGCCCTGTGGGGGTGGTTACAGCAATGGAAGCAGAGCAACTGGCAGCGCAGAGGTAAACCCATTTCGGCTGCTGCGCTGTGGCAAGATATTGCTGTTCGGATAGAGAAGCTAGTGGTAAAAGTATGTTATGTAGATGCTCATGTATGCAAGAGTTGGGCCACTGAAGAACATCAAAACAACCAACAGGTGGCTCAGGTGGATCTGGACTGGCAACATAAGGGTGAGCTATTTATGGCTCAGTGGGCCCATGATACCTCGGGCCATCAGGGAAGAGATGCAACATATAGATGGGCTTGTGATGGAGGGGTGGACTTGAACATAGACACTATTGCACAAGTTATCCATGAATGTGAAGTATGTGCTGCAATTAAGCAAGCCAAGCAGCTGAAGCCGCTGTGGTATGGAGGGCGATGGCTGAAATATAAATATGGGGAAGCCTGGCAGATTGACTATATCACACTCCCACAAACTCACCAAGGCAAGTGCCATGTGCTCACAATGGTGGAAGCAACCACTGGGTGGCTGGAAACATATCCCGTGCCCCATGCCACTGCCCAGAACACTATCCTGGGCCTTGAAGAACAAGTCTTGTGGTGACACCGCACCGAGAAAGAATTGAGTGAGACAATGGGACTCATTTCCGAAACAACCTCATAGACACCTGGGCCAAAGAGCATGGCATTGAGTGGGTATATCACATCCCCTATCATGCACCAGCCTCTGGGAAAATTGAGCGATACAATGGACTGTTAAAGACTACATTGAGAGCAATGGGGGGTGGAACCTTCAAACATTGGGATACACATTTAGCAAAAGCCACCTGGTTAGTCAACACCAGAGGATCTGCCAATCGGGGTGGCCCTGCCCATTCAGAACTTTTACATACTGTAGAAGGGAATAATATCCATGTAGTGCACATAACAAATATGTTAGGGAAGACAGTCTGGGTTACTTCTGCCTCAGGCAGAGGTAAACCCATTCGTGGGATTGCTTTTGCTCAAGGACCTGGATGCACTTGGTGGGTGATGTGAAAAGATAGGGAAGTCTGATGTGTGCCTCAAGGGGATTTGATTTTAGGTGAGAATAGCCAATGAATCAAATTGTATGATGTTAATTGCTATATAACCTTGCCACTGTATGTCATCGTCACTATAATTGTTATATGCTATATCCATGGTATTACAGTAAGAATCACTTAGATCAAGCAAGAATGAACTGTGATAAAACTGAGCAAAGCACAGCAGTGATGGAACCAGAACTGACTTCAGCATGCAACAATCCAACATTACGCACCATCCTCCTGTTGCGCCCAATGTTACCCACTCGCCATACCGCACTGAAGCCCAGTGCTGCTCTGCTAAGTAAGAAAGAGGACTTTACACCATCCCTCCTGCCCAGAAATACTGGTATGACAGATGGAGCCCAGAATCGGGGACTAAATGAACTCAATGAACTTTTTATGAACATGAGCCATAAACTAAAGGAATGATATCTCTGTGTGTGTACACATATATACATATATATCAAAGGATGGAAAAGATGGTGATGATTGACCAGGATGTAACTGAAGGTATGGGAACTGAGCATGTTAATGGTATCGAATAAGGGGTGGATACTGTCCTGGTTTCAGCTGGGGTAGAGTTAATTGTCTTCCTAGTAGCTGGTATAGTGCTATGTTTTGGGTTCAGTATGAGAAGAATGTTGATAATGCTGATGTTTTCAGTTGTTGCTCAGTAGTGTTTAGACTAAGTCAAGGATTTTTCAGCTTCTCATGCCCAGCCAGCGAGAAGGCCGGAGGGGCACAAGAAGTTAGGAGGGGACACAGCCAGGACAGCTGACCCAAAGTGGCCAACGGGGTATTCCATACCATGTGACATCACATCTAGTATATAAACTGGGGGGAGTGGGGTCAGGGGGATCGCCGCTCGGGGACTAACTGGGTGTCGGTCAGCAGGTGGTGAGCAATTGCATTGTGCATCACTTGCATATTGCAATCCTTTTATTATTACTATTATCATTTTCTTAGTTTTACTACTATCAGTATTAGTTTCTTCCTTTCTGTTCTATTAAATTGTTCTTATCTCAACCCACGAGTTGTACTTTTTTTTTCCGATTCCCTCCCCCATCCCACTGGATGGGGTGAAGTGAGTGAGCAGCTGCGTGGTGCTTAGTTGCTGGCTGGGGTTAAACCATGACAGCCAGTCATGTTCATTGGGAGGGGTACACTTTCTTTGACCTTCCTTTTCTGGTTGACATACCTATAGAATCCCTTCTTATTATTCTTTGCGCCCCTTACCAAGTTCAGCTCCAGCCGCGCCTTGGCCTTCCTGACCCCATCCCTCTTCCCCCTTTGAGAAAGGTGAATCCCATCTGACGCCAGCCGGCCTGGTGCCGTGTAGTGCACCCCATTATCGAAAAAACCCAAAATTGTGGTGGTGACATCAGCCATGGAGCCATGTATTAATAGATTGGGCTCATCTGTTTCTTCCAATGTCGCTGCCTGCAACTGGAAGGATAGAGGAAAAAAATAACCTGTGCTCCAGATTCCCTTACCAACTGTCTCAAGGCCCTGAAATTTCTTTTGATTTCTCTTGGACTACACGTTGTGGCTTCATCACCACCCACATGGAAGAGCAGTAATGGGTAAGTCTGAGGGCCGTACTAGGCTAGGAAGTTTCCTAGTGATGTCCTTAACCCAGGCCCCAGGGAGGCAGCAGACTTCCCTACGAGGAGGGTCTGTCTCGCATATTGGACCCTCTGTTCCCCTCAGAAGGGAGTCACCTACAACTATAACCTGTCTTTTTTCCTCGTGGAGGTGGTTGTGATACAGGGGGTAGGCCTTTCTGACTTTGGCAATACCTCTGGTGTATATGGACCATTGTCCACATCATCCATTGACTGGCCTTCCACATCTAGAGCCTCATACCTGTTGTACAGAGGCATCTGGGAAGGCGAGTTCAGCAAGGAGGGGGTTTGCCTGCTGCCCCGAGCGTAGACTTGCCTCCATTCACTCCTTTCCTTTAAGCTACTACCTTCAGCCTGGTGGGGGGAGGATACAGGATCCCCTTGATCTTGGTTTTTTTTCTGGTGGCTGTTCCTGTTTATGTTTCGGGGAGGGCAGAGCATGGTTCCACCAGTCTCTCTCTTTCTCAGACTGATCTGAGTAAACAGATTTCAGTTTCATTTCCATGTTGCCAGTATAGGGGACACCATCCCTTTCAAGAAGTGCTCAAAGTTAGCAAACAATTTTTCATTCCCTAGGACCATCGTTGCAGACAAGGCAAGAGATTCTGAGGAAAGGGAAAAAAGTTGCCTTCTTCCCCTTAGCAGATGTGGTGACTGTGACTCACAAGTACCAGATGGAGGTTGTCACTACAGCATCAATTATTGGGATAGGAAACTGCAAGTTTTGTAAGGCCCAGAGCTATTTTAGGAGGGTTTTCCTGACACTAGAATCAGTCCAGGGTGGATCCAATTTCCCTGGTAGTAAATGCCATTTAGAGGGTGGAGTTGGCAAGGGACTGGGTTTATAAACTCATCCTTCAAATCTTACTCGCATTAGTTCTGCCCTTCTCTTCCTCAGTTCTTTTCACTCCTAACTCATACCTAGGGATTTCTTATTTTCTTTTTAAAGAAAATATCTCTAGCTTTCCTAGAGAACTTCAAAAGCAGCCATTGAACTGCAGCAAATGAACTTTTGTTTTAAAAAACAAAAATCAAAGCCTTTATGTTTGCAGAGATAAATTGAAAGGTCAGAGTAGGGTGCAAACTGACTCAGTACTTGTCCAAGCGTGCATACAGAGGGCTTTGGTGCCTGTGCTGCTGCCCTGAGCACAGTGAAAACTGGACAGCATCTGTCAGGCTTTGCTGCTGCTGCTCAGAATCACTGAAACCACAGAAGAATAAGGTGATTTTGTGCTGGCTGTAACAAAGCTCTGAGAAGCACATATTAAAATTACTAACTGGGAAGCAGTTCTGACTTAGGGTACTGGAGAGATTCTTCCTTCTTCTCAGATTGGGGGAGCAGTAACATAGCATTGGATCTTCACTACAACTGGATTAATTCAGAGGCTCCATTTTTTGGAACCACTAAAAAAATGTATTTTACATGAATGCACCAGAATAGTTTTCTCTTCCTCCTGCTCATGGATCACAACATCCGCAGGATGACTGATGGTGACGTCTGCCTAAGCCCACAGTCAGCCTGACACAGTATCTCCTAGAATGTTTGAACCACACCACATACAGTGCCTGTATCTATTCCTTCTGAAGAACCCCAATACAGCCCAGCAGAGGACAGTGTCTAGCAATAAGAAAGCTGTCCCATGAGTCCTGCCTAATTTATTGAAGCAAAGAAGCATGGATAAGTATTAAGTATCAAGGGGTCCTTTCCTTTTCAGTAGTAAAACTGCCAACTTCTTGCAACTCTTAATACCCCCCTGGAAGAGGCTCAAAACACTAACTTTCTGGAAATATAAGAGTACATTGTGCCACTATTATTCCAAGTGGAGAAGTGCAACAGAGGCATATCTCTCAGCTCATCTTAATCCCTGGAGCACAGAAGAGGAAAAAGAACATTCTCCCTTTCTATTCAGAACAACTTCAAAAGTTAGATGTTGTTTAGTGACAGAACAGTAGAAAAAAAATTAAATCCCTGCTCTAAGAAAAGGATTCCAATGAAACCTTTGAAGCTACTGAAGTAGAAGGAAGTATTGGGTTCTCTGTCAAAGTTTTACTGCAGAGCTCTAATCATAGCTTATCTTTATCTTCTGAATTTGATTACAAGGTATCCTGGGTTCAGCTGGGACAGAGTTAATTTTCCCAGGAACCTGGGAGGGGGCACAGCCGGGGCAGCTGACCTGAACTAGCCAAGGAGCTATTCCATACCATGTGACATCATGCTCAGTATATAAATGGGGAGCAGGCTGGGGGGGTTCTCTTGGCTTTCGGTGGGGGAAGTAGAGGAGTGTTGGGTTCTGGGTGGTGAGCAGTTGCACTGTGCATCACTCGTTTTGTATATTCTTTTATTAGTACCGTTGACTGTTGTTGTAACTTCTCTTTTTGTGTTGTCCCAGTAAATTGTCCTTATCTCAACCCATGAGGTTCTGGGTTTTTTTTTTTCTTTTCTCCTTCCTGATTCTCCTCCCCATCCCACCGGAGGGGGGCGGGAGGAGCGAGCGAGTGGCTGCGTGGTCCTTTGTTACCGGCTGGGCTGAAACCAGGACACAAGGCTTAACTCGAGATATTAGCTCTGGTACAATTTCTAAGACTGCAGGACAGGAAGAAGGAAGATAAGTAGATGGAATGTTTACGGGGCATTAGTCGGGACAGAGCAGTACGGTTTTACTGTAACTAGGTTTTATTTAGTTAAACCCAACCCGCAAAAATACCATCATCTTTAAATGGCATTTTGCTTAAGGATGGAGTTGACACCAAATACTGCTATACAGATACAAATAGAAGATGAAATCTGGGGAAAAAAAAAAAAGAAAAAAGGAAAAAATTAAAAACAACAATATCTGAAGCAATTGCTGGCCAGTTAGCTATACTTTCCTCTTCCTTGCACTGCTGTCTTGGCTGCACTGGTGGAGACAAGGATGCACCAGAACAACAAGGTATCCTACAGATACATACCACATCTCTAGCGCATAGGCAGGAACTTTGGTTTTTGGCATGTTTAAGCTGTTCCCTTGTAAATACAGCTCTCTCACCATCACAAATTAATCTGGACTCAGACTTCTTGAAATGGAAGTTAGAGGGTGGTTTTTTTTTTTGGTTGAAATTTTTTTGGTGGTTTTTGTTTTGGGTTTGTTTTTTTTTTTTGCTTTAAAGTCCTTAAAGTGCTACCAGCACTTAACATCCTGGAAAATGCACTTCTGAGAATTTTTAGTATCTGTTGTTTCTCTTTCTTTGCCATAGGTGAAAATCTGGGTAAGCAATGCCTTTTGTTCCTTACATTAGTGGATTGAGGTTTGCATGCCCATCTTCACACAGAGTTTCTGCCCAAGAATTATTATGTTGCCTGCCATGGCAAAGTAGCTATTTGGTCTAATGCAAGGAAGTCTAAAGTAAAATGCAATTTAAAGGGAGGAAGCTGGAGAAGATAAAAAGGAGATTTGTTAGCATAGGATGCTTATCCACAAGAAGGCAGTCCAATGATGTTTCCATTTAGACCACCAGTCTACTTCACTTTCTGTACATTATATGTGCTGAGGTTTTCCTATACATGATGGTAGATCAATCAGTGGCATTTTGCAACTGATTAACTTCTGAACTGGCCTATCACATTTTGGTGGAGGATTTCTGACCAGAAGAAGATAAAGCTTTGAGTAATCATTTTTTTTTTTTTTTTTTTGCATTACACAGCTATTTTACCACAATTAAGTGTATGCACTTGCAGTAAAGAGGAAAAAATACCTAGAAGTTAGTTATTTTAAAACCTGAAGTTTTCATCAAATTTGCTTTTATTTTGATATTAGAAAAAATATAATCCTTTAAAAATAAAGTTTAGAAAAGCTTGTGAGAGTAATAACACTGTTTTTACTTTGAATGTTCATGAATTCTGCAACTCAGATCTATAGAAGGGATGTTAAATCTAGTTTCCTCTCAGAGACAGCATTTTCTGCTTTTAACTTTTTGCAAATGGTAAGTGAATAAGTTAAAACTCCAAAGAAAGGTGAGACACTCTTATTCCTCTGTTCCAAGACTGAAATTCTGAATCTTCTAAATCAGTTCAACATATTTAATTTTAAGAAGTCACTTTCACATTATCATTTTACTTGTAACAGTGATGCTTTTATCCCTAGTAACTTAGTAGTGAGCTAAACTGTCCCAACAGATATCCCAACACAAGGCTCCTTATAAGGAAGAAATAATTCATCTCCAGGGTCTATTTTCAATAAATGTAAACTGAATGTGCTCATTCCTTGAGGAAATACAGAGCAGCATTAATTCACACAGCTCTGGGACTCTGGCACACACAATGCCCTCCCCTTCAGTCCATCTCAGAATGACTTCATACGTCAAGTATCAAGCCACAAAAAGGCAGAGGACACAGAAATGAATGTCAAGAGGATTTAGGTCAAATTAGGATGTTTGTATCTTTTCATTATTGTAGAATACTGGTAAAGCACACTTAGTATTTTAAGTACATTTTCCTAAATGCTTTTAGATTCTAGCCTCTGACTCCAGTTTTGGAATCATCATGGAATTTAATTAGAATAAAAACCTGCACTTTGAAAGGGCTCATTCAGTGCTGCTGGTTTATTTTCACTTTAATAGAGAGACTCTAAAGAGCTGGCAATATTTATCCTAGAGTATTTGATTTAAAAGGCTACTAAAAGGCAAACATTCTATTTTTAACTCCATAAATTAAAAATAGTTTCTGAACATAATGAATAAAACTAAGAAAACTCATCAGCTAATCTAGCCTCCTTTCCTGAGTTTCTTCCTCTTCATCTCTAACCCCCTACCCTCCCAGCGTTTAGAAACATTTTATGCAGCCCATGAATCTGGACTCTTGTTCAGTTTAAATGACATGCCTCCTCTTAATGGTTGTTGTTCTTGTTCTCATCTTTCCAGATAAGTTTTAACCACCAGGGTGACTTGTGTTGGCCAGCATTAGCTTGTCTGCAAACCATTTTTCTACATTTAGACCATTGTTTGCTTCATACTGTAGCAGAAAAAGACTTAACTGCAAGGTTCAAGCAAATGATTTATTTGAACTTCACTTACAGACTTAACACACCACTATTGCAGGTGTTACAGATACAATGGAGGAATGCACTATTGCAATTTTTAAGGCAAGAGTAGTACACTATTACAACCACAAGCAATTCACAGACAACCACAAGCACACATGTGTTTACAAATTTAAAGCATAAACAATATTCACTTACCCCTCCAGGTAAGGGCTCTCAATCCCAGGGAAGTTACCTTGACCGGCATCCCGATCAAGGTGGGGAAGGGTCTCCTTCACAAGCCAACTGTATAGTTGGAGAAGTGACTCCCCCTTTTCCAACCTGAATCTTAGGGGTTTTATCCCCTGACTTGCAGAATGGTGTGTATGACTATGAGTGGATTATGATATATGCCTAAATGGATTATGTATATCTGAGTGGAGTTTCCCCTTATCTTTCCTTCATTGGTCTGTGATTGTTTGAATACACAAGGTTGTCATTTGAAACTGAAGCTGAAACCCTCCAGGTTTTGTTTTTTTTTTTTTACCTTGCTTCCTCAGGCAACTGAATAGTGGTTGGATTGAGACTCAGGGCATACTATTTGTTAAGGGATTTCAAGGCTCAGTTCAGGTTTTGGTTCTTTGAATGGCACAGCCACTGCCCTGTTTAGTTTAGGGTTTATCAGACAACCCAGGGCTAAGCTGGCTACACAGCTCCTCATGAGTTGTCTCTGCAGAGAGACAGGGCCTCAAGGCAATCCAAGGCTGGGTCACTTTTGTAACCCCCCATGAGTCGCCTGTGTGCACTGGACATGGTGAAACTTGTTTGTGAACTATGAGCCAGACAATCCACACACATACAAACACAACTGTACAGCTGTATGTGATCTTTCTTTTAAATTACCATAACTGGTAGAATGCTCAGGCCCTGTATGCATTACTGGAATGAGCAAAAATGACTGCAAGTGGCCTAATGCTTTGAAACGTTATTAAGAATGAATTTCACTGAGTGGTGGCCAAAGGTATTTTTCCAAGTAGCTCATAGAATAGCCTTTGATTACATGCAGGAAGTTAACCAAGTCAAGGTTGCTGTTTTGCAGCCATTCCTTCTTCTCTGTGTAGCTCTGGAATACAGACCTCCCAAAACCATGAGGCAGAAAAAGAAGAAATGAATGCTCAGCTCAGCAAGGTCTTTCCACAAGAAGAACATCCACTGAAATTAAAAACTAACTATAAATTTAAATACAGTTCAGGTATGGCTTTAACACATTTTAATTTCTTCCCTGGAATTAACACATCTTCCCACTTGCTTTCAGAAAGTTAAAGGAACCCAAGGGGCAATACTAGTGGGACAAAGGAACTTCAGACTCAGATTATAATTTGCAAGCCATTATGGAGCTACATCAATGCAGAGGGAGCCCAAGGAGAAGCATACCTGGTGCTTATGGCAGAATTTCAAGAGGAAAGACACCATTACCTCTTCATGTACTCCCTAGCCCAGAAATGAAAAAAGCTTCAACAGCATCCTGCGTAGCTATTAATATTCATAGACTTAATGGGAAGTACCTATTCCTGCTGAGTAGTAGATGGATGAAAAAGGTGGATCTATGGGCTTTTCCACCTGCTTTTCTCTGGGAATTCTTAAGTGAATTTGATAATTTCTGCCCAGATCTGAAATGACAGAAGAATGACTAAGTTGAGATAACTGACACATGGGCTACTTCTGCTTATTACGAAAGTTCTATTTTTCATTGGTATATCTCTCACTCTTCTTATTTCTCAATTTTTACTGTAAAGCTTCTTTACTATAACAGGAAGAATTCTTTCAGTGGTATTAGTGTGTTATTTTTTTTGCAGCAGGTGGCTAAGACCTAGTAAAGAACAGCCATTACCCAATTTAGAAGAACATTTTTACTGACTTGCTAGACACTTGTTTAAAACAGAAATAGCACTAGAAGAACATAGAAGAAAAATTGCTTCAAGATGTGAACAATTATTAACAAAGAGTAAGTGATGGGGTGAAAATTATAATTTTCCTCTGCTCTCATACACATGCAATCATGAAGTTCTTCATTTTTTACCTTCTACATATTCCATCTCTCTGCTCTCAGAAATACTGAAATCAATACCATATTAATAGTAAAAGAAAGTACTACATCCTCATCTCTTGCCTGCAGTATTCAGGCTCCCAAATACCTCCAAAATTTAGTTAAGTATATAAATCCAGTAGATCACTTGTAAAATATATGCCTAAAATGATGAAGATGCCAGTTAATATCCCAGCAAGGTATCTGTGAATTTATGAAACTGGCACCTCAAGAGTAACTGTTCTGTGCAGTCTATACCCAGAAGCACAAGCATCAGTTTATACTCATTTCCTATCCAGAAAGTAGCTCTCATGATCCCAAAGAAAAAAAACCTTTTAGTATATACAGAAAATAAACTCTGCAGAACACAGTTTAGTCCCTGTCTGCAATTTAAACTCCTTGGTTAAAACCCATTACCCATTTTCTTAGTATAAGCAACTGACAACAGAAAAAGCAAAACCAAGTTCTATACCTAGATGTAAAAAAATTCTCTACCTGTGAAATTACAAGTCAACGCTACTGTCCAAGAGTTTACTAGCATATAAAAAAGCCAATACTTGCACATTCTAAACCATCTTCAGGTTTTCTGCTGATCTTTCTTTAAAAATCAAAGTCAGCAAGCCTGATACAGTTCATTGAATTTCCCATCCATTTTTAATGGAAAAAGCAGTTTCTGCAAAGCTCTTCAATCACCTGTTTAGAAAATAAACTATTGCTGTAGTCTCAGTTTTTGGTGGAAACAAAAAGTAGATGTTAAGTTTCAAGTCAACTTGATGTTATTTGTACTTCTTAGATCTTACACCTTGACATTCTTTCGCTTCATTCCCTGATGGAGCCATCTCCTGACTGCGAACCTCCCAGCTGAACACTTGCATTGCATCACGGAAAATGTAGTCTAGCTGGGTAAACTAGCCTACGTGAATGAAACAACCAGGCACTCAAATTATGGCTTCTGCATCGTATGCTATCAAGTGCTGTTCATTGTTAAATCCAAATGAGATGAATAAGCGTTTTCAACTGTAAGTCGCCAAAAATGCCATTTTCAAGCTAAAGTTCCAAAATATTTAATTAATTAAAAATATTGTTCTAAAATGATACATCAAAGTCTCTCTCCATAAGAAAGATGCTATCAGCTTTATTTGCTAGCTCTGATCCTTATTGTATATTATTTTCATAATATTTTACATTAGCAGTGTGGCTGTAATTAGGGACAGAACTCCCTGCTACAAGCAGAGGTAGCATTTGGTATTTACCCGGTGCTATGCAGGAGTCATATCCTCAGCCTGCCACTGTGGCTCATCAGCATTTTCTCCTTTTTTTTTTTTTCCAGGAAGGTCATTTAATTTGGGGAGTCGGTATGATCCCGAATTGTATGGTTTTTAATGAACAAAGAAAAATAAAAAGACTCCTCACTTTACACTCTGCGGCAACTGCGAGCATTACGCACCGCACCACTTGTTAAAAATTAACCGGGACAGATGGCCAACACCATCCTTTTTACAGACCTTTTCAACACCAAGGCAAACGCAACACGTTAATTGCGTTCAATTTACTCACCGCGGGTCGTGGCACGGAACCCTTCACCTTGGGCTACTAAAGCGGTTCCAAGCCGGACCATCTGCGAAGCGAGCCGGCCGCGTGGAGCTCACACCGGGCTGCAACCAGCACTTCCAGGGACCAGCCCGCCCACAGCGCGCGCGCGACCAGCGAGCCAGCACACGCCGGGCACCCCACGGGGCAGGGGTTCACCCCGCGGCCCAATGGCCGTAGCTACCGTAGTGCCTCTAATAGAAGAGAAAAATTTGGGGCGCGCCTCACTGAGCCGCCTCAAGGGCTTGTTGCGGGCACGCGTGGGGTCAGCCACCCCGGCTCCTACCCCAGAGGAGCAACACCCCGACAGCAACACCCCGACTTTGCCCATTTCAGCCCGCCTCTGAGGCAGGAGCCCAGGCGAGGCCACCCCACCCCATGTGGGGCAGCCCGTGGGCTCCTCCTACCTGCCCTCCGAGGTGCCTCTGCCGCCTCCCAGCAGCTTCCAACTCCCGCGGAGCTCCGGCGAAAGGCGGGTGTCGCTCTGCTTCCCCGGGCGAGGCACTGGAGGCAGACCAGCCCCCGCCTTTCCGCGGGCAAGTGTAGCTGCCTCAACCGTTACCATATTTTCCGGCTGCGAGGCGCGCTTCTCCTCACTCGCCCCCCGCCGGCTTTCCTACCAGAGGTAACCGGGTTGAGGCCGCAGCAGCCCCACCCCCGCATTCCACTCCTTACATGGTGCCAGAGAGGAGCGCCGCCAGCCACGCCCCCTTTTCCCACCAGGCGCGCGAGGCGCTCTCGGGCTTGCGCGCGTGACATCGGGGGGGGGAGGAAGAAAAGACGACACATCGGCCCAACATCCCCACACCAGAAGCGCGCGCACCATCCCCCACCATCCTCGGACCGTTCTATTTATGTTTGTGGCGCCGATTTGCATAAGGCTCCGCCCCCCGCCGTGGGCGCGGCGGCCGGCACCGCCCCCCGCGGCCATGTAAGGGAAGAGGGGGCGTGACCCGGGGGTGGCTCGCGGCCGCTCCTGCCTTCCTGGTGCCGTTTATAGGGTACAGCCACTTCCGCTATCTGCTTAGAAGCGGCACGATCATGGCGGAGCGTGGTCAGCTCCCTCCCCCTGCCAAGCGCCTCTGCTGCAGACCTGGCTATGGCTCAGGGTGCAGGCTGGGCCAGCGGGTGGGCGGCACCGGACTCGGCAGCGGGGCGCTCTGTGCTGGATCCTCTTCCTCCGCCGCCGCCGCTGCCGCCGCCGCCGCTGCTGCTGCCGCTGCTGCTGCCGCCGCCGCCGCCCTGGGGCTACTGCCGCTCGGCAAGACCCAGAGCCCCGAATCCCTGCTGGACATCGCGGCTCGCAAGGTGGCGGAGAAGTGGCCCTTCCAGCGGGTGGAGGAGCGGTTCGAGCGGATCCCGGAGCCGGTGCAGCGCAGGATCGTCTACTGGTCCTTCCCCCGCAGCGAGAGGGAGATCTGCATGTACTCCTCCTTCAACACCGGCGCCGAGGACTCCGCCGCCGCCCCCGGGGGGGGCCACCGCCGGCACCGCGCCCGGTGGGGGCGCGGATGTCGCCGCCGCCGAGAACCGCCTGCCCTTCCGCAGGGGCATCGCTCTGCTTGACGGCGACTGTGTCGATAACGTCCTGCAAGTCGGTGAGTCACCGGCCGGGACCGTGCCGCGGAGCCGGGCTGCGGCCACCCGGGCAGAGCACCGCCGGCCTCCTCAGCCGCGGGTCTACCCCTGCGTATCACCCGCCTGCCAGCCGGGGAGCCGCCTTCCTGCGCGGCCCCGGCGGCTGGAGTCACCCCGCCTCCTTGGCGTGCCCCGGCAGCCTCTCGGGGGGCCGACAGCGCGGCCGGGGAGCTGCCCCCCCCCATCCCCCCCCGCGGCCCGGCCTGCACGAACCCTTCACTCCCAGGCTGTAATTCTGGCCAGGCAACTTCCTCTGCCAGTCTCCTCCTCCTCGCATCCAGAACACGGAATAACTCCTTCGCTCCGCACCGTGACACATCCATGGTCCCCGCCGCCAGCGGCCAGCCCGGCCTGGCCTCCGACAGGCGGGTTGGCCACGCTGCTCCCCGCCTGTCCTTTTAACTCTCCCGACGCGTCGTGCTCGCTCCTGTAATCCAGAGTGTGTAATCCCGTTTGGCTCTGCTCCCTCTCAGCGCCCACCCTTGGTAATACGGGTCATCGCCATACCCCGAGCCACAATAGCGACGAGATGCCTCCGCTGCCTGCGCGCCCCCCCCCCCCCCGGGACCGCCGGTGGAAATGAATCAGCAGAAGGCGGCTGGCGGGATAAGAGGGCGGGATGCGGCGCAGTCCGAAATAAAAGAGGGTGCGAGACCCCACTAGCGGGTGTGCGGGGGAAGCCGCAAACAAAGGCGTTTCTAGGGCGGCGGCGAGCCAGAGGGTGGGGGCGCGATCCGCCCAAGCCCCGCCACCGTGGCGGGGGGGGGAGGGCGTCGGGAAAGGCCTCCGGTTCTGGGTGATGGCGGGCAGCTGCCGCAGATCGGGCGCAGAAGTGCCCACGAGTTAATCTGGGACGAGCTCCTGCGTGACAACGGTGAGGTGAGGAAGAAAGCGCTGCTTTTCCTCCTCCTCCTGGAACAATACTTCCCCCCCCCTTCAGTCGCTGCCCTTGCACCCAGCGGCGGCCGCCGCCTGCCGCTGTTATTCACCCACTGCGCGCTGGCGCCCCTGGTTAACTCCTCCCTGTCTCCGTTTAAAGGGCACTGGAGGTTGGTGCATTCCGCCCCGATGGGTGGCTGCTTGCGGGCGGGGGGTGGGGGGTGGAGCCCCCTCCCCCAGGCAGCCCCCCCCCCCGTCGGGGCGGTGGTGGACCTGCGGGGAAGGAGCTTATAGCTTCCCCGGGAAACTTCCGTGGGGGGGTGGCGCGCTTGCGCTTTGTGCGGCTCGGGCGTATCGCTGTGCGGCAGCGCCTTCGCGGAGGCGGCGGCGACTACTGGGCACTTTGTTCTCGTTTTCGTGTTCTCTTCTGTTTTCTGTCCGTCCCCCACTCCGAAAGGGGAAGCTGGACAAAAGAGACTGTATTGCTTTTCACCGCCAGCTCGACAACCGGGGGGCAGGGCGGGACGGCGGCTCCGCGGGGCCGGTCCCTCTGTCCCGCCCTGTGCTGGGCCGGATCGGACCGGACCGTCTCCCGGCGGTGGCTCAGCTGCGGCTGCTGCTCGCCTTTTGTTCGCAGCGCTGTGTGGGAACTGATCCGCGCTGAGCTGGGTTCCCACTCGGCCTTGTCCGCAGCGGTTTTCATTTCGCGGTCAGCCTGCAAACGTGCCTTCTACTTTCCGAAGGGAAGCTCTGTTGCTGTTCCTGGGCTAAGCGCCCTTCCCTTCTGCCTAAGTGGAGTTCAGCTTTAGATATATTTTAAAAAAAATTTAAATTTTTAAAATTTGTAAGGGTTTTAAAAAAATTTAAAACTCTTAAAAAATTTCTATTAACTTTATTATAAGTTTAATCTTTTGGCTTTCTCTTTCCAAAGGTTTGAGGTGTGTTTGTGGTTCCTCAGGACTGGCAAAACCACAAGTAGGGCTTTTTTAGTTTGGTTGGCAGTGCTGAGGCTTCCCCCCCCCCCCCCTTTTGCTTGCACTTGATTCTGTTTGCAAGCAGTGAGGAATGATGGGAGTGCACATAGGGTTTCTTGGCTGATTACATTTAAGCTAGGAATTCACTGTGAAAATAAAGCTAAGGGGTGATAAATAAAAGATGCAGTCTTTTCTAGGACACCCAGTGTGGGCTTGTCTTTGCTTGCTTTCAGCAGTGGAATAGGCCTCAATGAGTAGTTGTGAAAGAAAAAGTAACTTTTTGTATAGCTTTAAAAGGGGAGTAATGTTGGCAAGGGTCAATGTGAAGAAAGAAAATATGCATAAATACAGCTGAAGCATTGGCTGCTGCTTCTGGACCCCTTAACTGCGTTCCAAACAAATGCTATACCTACTGCTGAAAATACCTTTGGTTGGGTTTTTTTTAACCTTATGTGAGCCTCCTTTGGAAGGCTGTGCAAAAATAGTAGTGGAAGCTGTTGATATGAAACATGTCAATTGTACTGTTGTGAAGGGCATTGTCCAAATGCTTCTTAAACACTGACAGGCGTAGGGCATTGTTTCTGCTGTATTTAGCATTGGTGCAGCCTCATCTTGAGTACTATGTGCAGTTCTGGGCCCCACAATTTAAGAAGGATGTTAAGGTATTCCAGAGGAGGGCAACAAAGCTGGTAAAAGGGCTGGAAGGCATGTCCTATGAGGAGCCGTTAAGGACTCTGGGGTTCTCTAGTTTGGAGAAAAGGAGGCTGAGGGGTGACCTCATTGCTCTCTGCAGCTTCCTGAGGAGAGGTGGAGAAGGAGGTGCTGATCTCTTCTCCCTGGTATCCAGTTGCAGGACACGTGGGAATGGTTCAAAGCTGTGCCAGGGAAGGTTCAGACTGGACATTAGGAAGCATTTCTTTACCGAGAGGGTGGTCAAACACTGGAACAAGCTTTCTAGAGAGGTGGTCAATGCCCCGTGCTTGTCAGTGTTTAAGAGACATCTTGACAATGCCCTTAATATGCTTTAACTTTTGGTCAGGCAGTTGGACTAGAATTTTTTAAGGAGAAAATGAATTGTAAATTACTCCCCATCACAGCTTTTAAAACAAGGAATCTTCTTTTCTGTAGAGTTTTATATTGGGTTGACCTAACAAAATTTTTCATTTGTTTTGGGTCAGTTTTCATGTTTCTCACATTTCATTTTTCCCCTAATTTCAAGGCTTTCCTTGCTCCCAATAAATCAATTTTCAAAGCTTGCTTTCAGTTTAGGAAAGTGATTCCATCTCTGTATATGATCAGATGTTTTGGTATGTAGCAATTCTTGAATTTGAGCCAGTTGTCATGCCAGCAACCGATGCTTGTGTGCGTGCTCTCTCTCTGAACTCTAACTTTGATATGAACAATTAATTAAAAGCAAAATCTGTTTGTGAGGGTAGGCTGAAACAATTTAAAAGTCAGCATTGGACAAATTGGTTTCCTTAAAAATCAGTAGCTAGTTGCAATGTTTTGTCATATCATTTACTTTTTTAAATGAATCTTTTAAAATTGAACCCTTACATAAGACTGGTAAAGTTCTAATTTAAAACAAAAACAAACAAAAAAAACCCCCACCCTACTTAGAGTGAGAAGTATGTTATTATGTACAGCAGTTTTTACTGGTGAAGGATTGTCCTAGTTTCAGCTGGGATAGAGTTAACTGTCTTCCTAGTAGCTGGTACAGTGCTATGTTTTGAGTTCAGTATGAGAAGAATGTTGATAACACTGATGTTTTCAGTTGCTGCTAGTAGTGTTTAGACTAATGTCAAGGATTTTTCAGCTTCTCATGCCCAGCCAGTGAGAAAGCTGGAGGGGCACAAGAAGTTGGCACAGGACACAGCCAGGGCACCTGACCCAAAGTGGCCAACAGGGTATTCCATACCATGTGACTTCACATCTAGTATAGGAACTGGGAAGTGGGGGCGGGGAATCGCTGCTCGGGGACTAGCTGGGTGCCGGTCAGCAGGTGGTGAGCAATTGCACTGTGCATCATTTGTACATTCCAATCCTTTCATTATTGCTGTTGTCATTTTATTAGTGTCATCATTATCATTATTCGTTTCTTCTTTTCTGTTCTATTAAACTGTTCTTATCTCAACCCGTGGGTTTTGCTTCTTTTTCCCGATTTTCTCCCCCATCCCACTGGGTGGGGGGGAGTGAGTGAGTGGCTGCGTGGTGCTTAGTTGCTGGCTGGGGTTAAACCACGACAAGGATAAAGTATATTATGTGGCACACTAGAAGATATGTCTGCATGGGTTCAATTTTAATGTCACCTGCTATCAAGGTAATCTAGTTATGTCAAGACAAATCCTGAAGTTTTGTAATAGTTAACAAAATATGAGTGCAAAGTTATGGTAGTATAGGAATGCAGCTGACACCCCTTAACTTACTTTCTCTTTAGCTGTTTTTCTTTGTGGATTAGGTAGGAGAATTAACTGCATAGTTAAAAAAAATAAAAAAAGGACAACACTATTTTAACTGACAAGCTATTCTAATTTATGAATATGCTGTGACAGGAACTAATTTGAAATTTTAAAAAGCTTTCATGTGTGGCAAGGGTACAGATTTAATGTGATTTCTGATTGCCTGGAATGCAGTCAACCTGACAGCATGTGAATACTTGAATACTGTCCAACAACTGCATTTGTTGTTCTGGGAGATCTGTCTCCTTAAACTTCCAGTTTTTCCTTTTGGTTTACTATCTAAAACTACCTATGTAAAAAGCTTCTTTCAGCTGGATATGTATGCAGCTTTTGACAGGCTTTGTAACTTTTTGTGACCTGGATCACTAGAGATGTTGGCTGGTACTGTATGCTGGTTTGCATTCTCCTTCTAGCTACGTGCCAATTATCATGATTTATGTGATGCCCTTGCAATGCATTACCATGCTGTCCTCTGATGAGGTAGCAATATGCATCCAGTATTTGTTGCCTTGGTCCCACTATTGAAGACCAGGATGTCTAGAAAACTTGTGATGTAAGTTTCTATCTTAAAATAGTTTTTTTTCTGACTTAATTCTGCAAATGTGTGAACAGACCAGAGGAGTGTAGCCTTCTAATAGTGGTAACTAAAGTGTAGAGAATTCCTTTGTGGTTAAGTCAGAACTGATAAAAGGCTTGCTGTAGAAGCTGAGCAGTCATACAAAACACTTTAATGAATTGTGTCAAATCGGAAATATAGACTGAAGTGTCTCCAAATGTGGGCTTTTTACCAATGCTTTATTAAACCCTTCTGAAAAATGAAAAATAAAGTGTGAAAGAGGGGAATCTTTAACTGCATTTAAAATATATTTTAAGATAATTTGTGATGTGTGCCATCACATGCTTTAAAAAGGAGAGCTTAATCTTTTTATTTATCTATTATTGTTTATTCTAACCCTCTACTCCTTGTTGCAAGTGAGTACATTTGATGGTTTTGAAATATCTGGAAATTTTTGCTTTGGAAATGCACGGGCAATGGCTGAGAAGGTCTGATGTTAATTGGAAGGATGCAGTAAAACTTGTCAGTAAGCTTAAATTCATGCTAGTAGAACTAGCTGATTAGATAAATCAGAAGCTCATTTACTGAATTAATGTGCTAAAAATTCAGGTGACTTACCTTTTGTCCTGTTTTATTTAACAATCTGCCTGTTCACATAAGTCATCCTTCATTGTTAATTGGTGTCAGACCTTTAATACATTAAGGGATTGTTGGAAAAATAAGGGGGGGGAAGGAAATGGCACTATAGGCAGAAATTTGACAGAAGTAGGCATTAATATATATCTTTGTCCAAAAAAAACCCAAAACCAAACCAACCAGTTATTGACATTCAAATGATCTTTTTAAAGGCTGGGAAAATAAAATGCTGCATAGCTGTATGACTTGTAAGAAGTAAGACACTTTGTTGTATACATGCCAAGTTTAACTGCTAACTGGTTACTGACAGCTGGGTAGTAATGCAGATACAGTGCAGGAATTGTGCAGCTGACTACAATGTTTAATTTATACTGACTAATGGAATAAAGAACATTTAACCATTGAGGCACTTATAAAACAGTTTGTCCAATTTTAAAGTGCGAGACAAATTTACAATTTGTAATACAGTAGAAGATCAAGTTTGTGTGTATTCTAATTATTTTCCTATTAAACTTGTGTTAAAAGCAAGGTTTTTAGGTTAAAGGCTTTTACCAGCACTGGCTCTCTTGGGTTTGTTTCCTTAGCTTGAAGTTTGACTCTTCCTTATTTTATACTAGTGGCTTGTATTTTCTCTGCATACCCGTGTTTGGCTATGTGGTCAAGGCATAGTGGCAGCACAAACTCTCTTCAGCAAATCAGTTTCTAGCTTACTGTCTAGGTTTAAGCCCAACCGGCAACAAAGCACCAGGAAGCTGCTGGCTCACTCCGCCCCCCCCCCCCCCCCCGGCCCTGGTGGGATTGTTACCTGATCAGAAAGTAACTCCCAAAACACACAAAGTATGTTTAGAGAGGAGACATTGCTTTATTCTGCGCAGGGTGCCAGGTGGAAGATTTCCACAAATCGAGCACACCTACTCAGGTTTTCAGTCCATACTTATACGCTACAGCTAAAACACCACGCCTATCTAATACATATGTTCCGCCTAAGTATTGCATATTCTTTATGTTGAGCAAGCATGACATGTTGTTCTCTTGAGCAATCATCCCAGAGTCTTCTATGCCTGCGCGGGGGGGGGTCTCTTGTGGTCTTCGGTGGTCGTTTAGGGAAGAATACCCCTACTCCTTTTGTCCTTTTATGGTCATGGGTCATCTGAGGACACCAGGGTCTTTGTTTCTCTTGCCACCCCCTCTGTTTCTCAATGCCAAGGAGGATGTATGTCCTTAATTAGCGAGTCTGTGATTCTGAAATGTCCCTTATCTGGTGCCTTGACTATTATCCAAACACTTCTTAAGCATCCTCTATTGTAAGCAGAATCTTAAACTAGATAAGCTTTACCTTGAGTACACATAATCTAAACAGTCCTTGAATAGCAAGCATATCATACTTTTCATGTTTTAGTTCTTTTCTTTAAGCTATCACCACCTTCTTATTTGTTAATCAGTCTTTTGAAGGTTTGAGGCAACAGGATGAGGAGGAGAAAATATAAAGAAAAGCTTGTGGGTCGAGACAAGGACTGGGAGGGATCACTCACCACTTATGGTCATGGGCAAAAGACAGGCTCAACTTGGGGAAGAAACAAAATCAATTTAATTTACTACAAATCAAAACAGGGATACTGAGAAGTAAAACCAAACCTTAGAACACCTTCCCACCACCCCTCCCTCCTTCTGGGCATAGCTTCACTCCCGGTTTTCTCTACCTCCTCCCCCCAAGCAGCACAGGGGAATGGGGGTTGGGGTCAGCTTGCCACACATGGTCTCTGCTGCTCCTTCCACCTCAGGAGGAGGACTCCTCACTCCTCCCCTGCTCCAGCGTGGGGTCCCTCCCACAGGAGACAGTCCTTCACAAACTTCTCCAGCATGGGTCCTTTCTGTGGGCCGATCTTCAGGCATAGGCTGCTCCAGTGTGGGCTTTCCCATGGAGTCACAGCTATGTTCGGGGGGCATCCAACTACTCTGGCGTGGGGTCCTCCCTGGGCTGCAGGTGGGCATCTGCTCCACTGTTCACCTCCATGGGCTGCAGGGGGACAGCCTGCCGTCTCACCACGGGCTGCAGGGGCATCACCTCCTCTGGTGCACCTCCTCCCCCTCCTTCTTCACTGACCTCGGTGTCTGCATAGGTGTTTCTCTCATATTCCAATCTCCTCCCCCACTGCAGGTTCCCCTTCTTAAATATGTTATCCCAGAGGTGCTACCACTGTTGCCGATTGGGTTGGCTTTGGCCAGAGGCGGGTCCGACTTGGAGCTGGGGAAGCTTCTCGCAGCTTCTCACAGGAGCCACCCTTGTAGCCCCCTCCCCTGCTACCAAAACCTTGCCACACAAACCCAAAACACGTATCCTTGTCAAGAGCAGCTGGTGAGCTTTATAAATATTTAATTTCTACATTCAGCTTTGATGTTTTGACTTGCTTGAAGCTCATAGAGCACCAGTCCATACTCAGTGGTTAATGATGTTATTGATAGCGCATTTATGGAATGTATAAATAAATGCAGATAGTATGGTTTTCAGGATTTCATGTGCTTAGGGGCTGGTCATTTTTGCCACTTCCCTGCAGTTTTGGCCATGAAAGGATGGCCAATAAAATGACTGTGTTAAGAATTCATTAGCAAAAATGTCTACAGATAATCTGGAAAACATGAGCTAGTCAGTGAAGTTGTGTGAAGAACCTTACAGTAAGCTATTGATTACTTGCACAGAAGTTGCCTCAATGAAGCACTTATTTTCCCTCTAACGTTTGAGGAATACAGTACACTGCTTTAGGAGGGTGAAAAAGTAGTCTTAGTAAAACACTCGTTTGCATATTTACAAAGCTGGCCTCAGTGACCACATTAAGCATGGCTTGTGCTTCTTCAAGACAATTCTGCTGAGTCTGCTGATTTTTAAAAGTTAAAGAACAGGGAAAAATAGATAGTCTAAATGAATTGTTTAATATATTAGCTAAAGGAAGGAAACCTGGAGTGCTTTTATTCTGAAACACTACGTTATGACAACTGGCTGTACTGCTGCTGTTGTACATGCAAAATGAGTTTCAGTTCCTCCATTGATTTAGGTTGTAAACTGAAACCTTGCAAACTGACTACAGTTAGTGTCTTGGTGATAAAATATCAGTCCATTATATTCTGTATCTGGATTTAGTGTAGCTATATTACATAGAAGCATGAAACTTCAATTTTGCTTCTAGAGCAGAGGGATGAGGATGACATAAAACGTGTAACTGTTTTTTAGCTCTTTGTTATTGCAAGCCATGATATGTGAGAGCACCATCATGCAGCTTTCTTGGTCAGATCTAAATGCATTAATTTATAGAGGTGACTTCAGCTAAATGTGCTACTAATGCATGAATGGTAGGCAGTGACTAGGAATGGGACTTGATGTAACAGGTGCCTTGGCAGTCTGATGGGATAAGGAAGCTGAGAATAACTTGATTAGTGCTACTTTTAGAAGCAGCATACCACTTAGTTTTACTGACAGTTTTCAGTGATCAAACTTTACATTATCATGTATCCTGGCAATAATTGACAGGCTTAGTTTCTAGGTAGTTATGCAGATGATAAATGTAAGTGGCTGCTTGGTGGCAGGAGTGAAAAAGTGTTTAGGAGTAGGCAAGAGTTTGGCTCATTGAATAAGATGTACTTGAAGAGAGGTAGTAAAATGTTGACTTGACCTTTATAGATGAGAGGCTAGGAAGAGAAGTGGGCAAGTGGTGATGCCTGAGATAAGGTAGAGGTCAAAGAGCTCAGTAGATCCCTGAAGAGGTATATTTAAGGAGGATATAGTCTGAATGACTGCTCCCTCTACATGGTCAACTTTCAATGGGTATTAGTGAAGGCATGGAAGCTGATAGATTCTTTCCTACAAAATGAAACAAAGCTTTCAAAATGGAAAGCAGGTTGGCAAACTGTAACTTAGCTGTCCTGTAGCTTTTGAAATTGTAAAATATGTTTAAAGCTATGAAGTGGGTGTTCTCTTGCTCTTTTTTTTTTTTTTTAACATTGCATCCCAATTTAAATTTTATGAATGTTTCCTTTGTGTGTCAGACACTGTTTTTCAGAAAGAGCTGACTTTCTATTTAATTGAAGGGTGTTTGTCGGACTGTACTTTATTGGAAGCGGAAGCTATTTCTGTTGGGTCATGGTGGAGGCTCTATCATTACAGTGGTAAAACAAAACCATTGACTTAATTTTGTACAACTGTTTGAAACAGATTTATTCATAGTTAAATATGCATTGATGAGATCATAGAATAAATATAACTGAACTTCTTTTATTATAAGGTATAGTCAAGTTGTGTCTTAATTCTCCTTAATAGGTGTCCTGGGTTCGGTTGGGATAGAGTTAATTTTCACAGGAACCTGGGAGGGGGCACAGCCGGGGCAGCTGACCTGAACTAGCCAAGGAGCTATTCCATACCATGTGACATCATGCTCAGTATATAAATGGGGAGCGGGCTGGGGGAAGGCTCACTCCCTCTCTCTTTGGTGTGAGAAGTGGCTGAGCATCGGGTTCCGGGTGGTGAGCAGTTGCAGCAGTTGCACTGTGCATCGCTCCTTTTGTATATTCTTTTGTTAGTACCATTGTTGTTGTAACTACTCTTTTTGTGTTGTCCCAGTAAACTGTCCTTATCTCAACCCACTAGGTTCCTTTTTTTTTTTTTCTTCCTTTCTCCTTCCTGATTCTCCTCCCCATCCCACTGGAGGGGGGCAGGGAGGAGTGAGTGAGCAGCTGCGTGGTGCTTTGTTACCAGCTAGGCTTAAACCACGACAGTCCTTTCTTGGTGCCCAACGTGGGGCAGAAGGGTTGAGATAACAACAAATCTGGCCAGTGTGTGTTAAAACAAATTTGTTATATGCATTTCTTATATTAGTTAAATAGTTGCTAGTCACAATGTTGGTTCATTTGTTCACATGGTGGCATTATGTAAGTTCTTATATGCGCTATGTATTCCCTGCGGTTATGTTTATCACCTCTGGGAGAGTGATTGGGATTATCATTTTGCTATACTGGGTAATGTCGACTTATGAAATGATTACATCACTGGTCATGAGGTTAAGCTGGTATCTGTATGCAGCAGTGATATCATTCCCATACCTCAGGTGCGTTCTACTGGAATTTATTGGTACTTGCACCCAATCCATGGGGAAGTTGGGGGGGATACTTCCTCCCGTTCGTTCACCTCCCCTTTCTTCTTCTGGCAAATTACAACATCTTTTGAGAATTTTGAATATCCTTGGATGCGCAAGCCAGCATGCTGTTAGTGCTATGTCTCCTGAATGTGTTTCAGGTCTTGTTTAGGGCTACAAAAAAGGCTCTTTAAGAGTACCACCCAGAGATCTGCCCCAAGGCTGGATAGTCATGGGTGGCATGTCATGTGGGAGGATATGGGCAGGTATCTAGAGAACTTCTCACGTCCAATGGTTTGGAGCTTCACTCCCAAACAACTACAGGACCCTGATAAAGTGATAGAATATTTGAAAGGAAAATGCTGTGGCTATTCCAGAGAGGCACAACTTACCGCCACTGCGCTGGGCCCTGGCCAGTATCTACCAAACACTGCTCGATATTATGCAACACCCTCAGGGGGAAAACAGAGCGACAGGCACTGCGGCTACCCCAACCCCAGCAACAGGCACTGCAGCTGAACCAGAGAACCAACCTGTGCCAGTATCAGTTGCCCCTATACAGAAGAAGAAACACACAAAGAAATCAGTTTGCTTAGTGAGGGATGAAGGTGAACCAGGGTCATCATGAGAACAGGAGGAAGAGGCAGAACCCGAAATAATCACCAGATCTCTATCCCTGAGTGAGTTGTGTGAGATGCGAAAAGATTTTGGCTGCCACCCAGGTGAGCACGTTGTTACCTGGCTGCTCCGATGCTGGGATAACGGGGCTAGTAGTGTGGAATTAGAGGGTAAGGAAGCCAAGCAGTTGGGATCTCTATCTAGGGAAGGGGGCATCGACAAGGCGATTGGGAGAAAAACACAAGTCCTCAGCCTCTGGAGGCGACTTCTGTCAGGTGTGAAGGAAAGATACCCCTTCAAGGATGAAGTTACATGTCACCAAGGCAAGTGGACCACCATGGAGAGAGGTATCCAGTACCTGAGGGAATTAGCCGTGCTGGAGGTGATTTATAATGATCCAGAAAATGGGCAGTCACCCACAGATCCAGATGAAGTCCAATGCACACAACCCATGTGGCAGAAGTTTCTACAAAGTGCACCACCGACCTATGCCAACTCATTGGCAGTAATGTCCTGGAAAGAAGGCTATGGACAAACGGTGCACGAACTGGCTGTCCAACTCCAGCAATACGAAGGAAATCTCTCTTCCTCCCTACGGGCCTGTGTCTTGGCTGTAGAGGAATTGTCCCGAGAGTTCCAGCAATTCAAAGTGGATATGTCCTTCTCTCCACCTGTACAGGCCTGCATCGCAGCTATTAGGAGTAAGTGTTCCTCTGCCCAAGAGAGAGGAGATAGAAAGTACACGCGATGGGCTAACCTGTGGTTTTACCTGCGTGACCATGGAGAGGACATGAGGAAGTGGGATGGAGAACCTACCTCAACCCTAGATGCACGGGTACGGGAGTTGTGAGGAAAAAGCAATCAGAAAAGAGGATTCTTCTTGGAAAACTGCTGCTCTAGTTTCCCATGAGCAGTCCCCCAGACAGAGTAGAAGGGCTCATCTCATTTCTGATCCTCTTGAAGGGACTTCTGATTCATGTTTGCGAAAAGTGAGTAATGAATACTATGGCCAGGACTAGAGGGGCCCTGCCTCCAGCCAGGTGGAGGAAAGGGACAACTGGGTCTACTGGACTGTGTGGATTCGATGGCCTGGCACATTAGACCCACAGGAGTACAAGGCTCTAGTGGACACTGGTGCACAATGTATTCTAATGCCATCAAGTTATAAAAGGGCAGAACCCATCTGTATTTCTGGTGTGACAGGGGGATCCCAAGAGCTAACTGTATTGGAGGCTGAAGTGAGTCTAACTGGGAATGAATGGCATAAACACCCCATTGTGACAGGTCTAGAGGCTTCGTGCATCTTTGGCATAGACTATCTCAGGAGAGGGTATTTCAAGGACCCAAAGGGGTATCGGTGGGCCTTTGGTATAGCTGCCTTGGAGATGGAGGGAATTAAACAGCTGTCTGCCCTGCCTGGTCTCTCTCAAGACCCTTCGGTTGTGGGGTTGCTGAGGGTTGAAGAACAACAAGTGCCAATTGCTACCACAACAGTGCACCGGCAGCAATATCGCACCAACTGAGACTCCCCGATTCCCATCCACAAGTTGATTCGTCAACTGGAGAGCCAAGGAGTGATCAGCAAAACTCGCTCACCCTTTAACAGTCCCATATGGCCAGTGCGGAAATCTAATGGGGAATGGAGACTAACAGTTGACTATCTTGGGCTGAATGAAGTCACGCCACTGCCGAGTGCTGCTGTGCCAGATGTGTGAGAACTTCAATATGAACTGGAATCAAAGGCAGCCAAGTGGTATGCCACATTTGACATTGCTAATGCATTTTTTAAATCCCTCTGGCAGCAGAGTGCAGGCCACAATTTGCTTTCACTTGGAGGGGTGTCCAGTACACTTGGAATCAGCTGCCCCAGGGGTGGAAGCACAGCCCCACCATTTGCCATGGACTGATCCAGACTGCACTGGAAAAGGGTGAAGCTCCAGAACACCTGCAGTACATTGATGACATCATCGTATGGGGCAACGCGGCAGAAGAAGTCTTTGAGAAAGGGAAGAAAATAACCCAAATCCTTCTGAAAGCTGGTTTTGCCATAAAAGAAAGTAAGGTCAAGGGACCTGCACAGGAGATCCAGTTTTTAGGAATAAAATGGCAAGATGGACGTCGTTAGATCCCCATGGATGTGATCAACAAAATAGCAGCTATGTCTTCACTGACTAATAAAAAGGAAACACAGGCCTTCTTAGGTGTTGTGGGTTTTTGGAGAATGCATATTCCAAATTACAGTCTGATTGCAAGCCCTCTCTATCACATGACCTGGAAGAAGAATGATTTTAAATGGGGCCCTGAGCAACAACAAGCCTTTGAAAAAATTAAGCCGGAGATATTGTTCATGCAGTAGCCCTCGGGCAAATCCGGGCAGGACAAGATGTTAAAAATGTGCTGTACACTGCAGCAGGAGAGAATGGCCCTACCTGGAGCCTCTGGCAAAAGCACCTGGGGTGACCTGAGGCCAAGCCCTGGGGTTTTGGAGTCAGGGATACAGAGGATCCGAGGCTCACTATACTCCAACTGAAAAAGAGATATTGGCAGCATATGAAGGAGTTGGAGCTGCCTCAGAAGTGGTTGGTACTGAAACACAGCTCCTCTTAGCACCCTGACTACCAGTGCTGGGCTGGATGTTCAAAGGGAGGGTCTCCTCTACACATCATGCAACTGATGCCACGTGGAGTAAGTGGGCCGCACTGATCACACAACGGGCTTGCATAGGAAACCCCAGTCGCCCAGGAATTTTGGAAGTGATCACGGATTGGCCAGAAGGCAAAGATTTTGGAATGTCGCCAGAGGAGGAGGTGACGTGTGCTGAAGAGGCCACACTATAATAAACTGCCAGAAAATGAGAGGCAATATGCCCTGTTCACTGATGGGTCCTGTCGCATTGTGGGAAAGCATCGGAGGTGGAAGGCTGCTGTATGGAGTCCTACACGACAAGTCGCCAAAACTGCTGAAGGAGAAGGTGAATTGAGTCAGTTTGCAGAGGTGAAAGACATCCAGCTAGCGTTGGACATTGCTGAAGGAGAGAAGTGGCCAGTGCTCTATCTCTATACTGACTCATGGATGGTGGCAAATGCCCTGTGGGGGTGGTTACAGCAATGGAAGCAGAGCAACTGGCAGCGCAGAGGTAAACCCATTTCGGCTGCTGCGCTGTGGCAAGATATTGCTGTTCGGATAGAGAAGCTAGTGGTAAAAGTATGTTATGTAGATGCTCATGTATGCAAGAGTTGGGCCACTGAAGAACATCAAAACAACCAACAGGTGGCTCAGGTGGATCTGGACTGGCAACATAAGGGTGAGCTATTTATGGCTCAGTGGGCCCATGATACCTCGGGCCATCAGGGAAGAGATGCAACATATAGATGGGCTTGTGATGGAGGGGTGGACTTGAACATAGACACTATTGCACAAGTTATCCATGAATGTGAAGTATGTGCTGCAATTAAGCAAGCCAAGCAGCTGAAGCCGCTGTGGTATGGAGGGCGATGGCTGAAATATAAATATGGGGAAGCCTGGCAGATTGACTATATCACACTCCCACAAACTCACCAAGGCAAGTGCCATGTGCTCACAATGGTGGAAGCAACCACTGGGTGGCTGGAAACATATCCCGTGCCCCATGCCACTGCCCAGAACACTATCCTGGGCCTTGAAGAACAAGTTTTATGGCGACACGGCACCCCAGAAAGAATTGAGTGAGACAATGGGACTCATTTCCGAAACAACCTCATAGACACCTGGGCCAAAGAGCATGGCATTGAGTGGGTGTATCACATCCCCTATCATGCACCAGCCCCTGGGAAAATCAAACGATACAATGGACTGTTAAAGACTACATTGAGAGCAATGGGGGGTGGAACCTTCAAACATGGGGATACACATTTAGCAAAAGCCACCTGGTTAGTCAACACCAGAGGATCTGCCAATCGGGGTGGCCCTGCCCATTCAGAACTTTTACATACTGTAGAAGGGGATAAAGTCCATGTAGTGCACATAACAAATATGTTAAGGGAAGACAGTCTGGGTTACTCCTGCCTCAGGCAGAGGTAAACCCATTTGTGGGATTACTTTTGCTCAAGGGCCTGGGTGCACTTGGTGGGTGATGCAGAGGTATGGGGTAGTTCGATGTGTGCCTCAAGGGGATTTGATTTTGGGATAGAATAGCCAGTGAATTAGGCTGTATGATGTTAACTGCTAAATAACCTGCCAATATATGTGTTACGGATGCACGCAGACTCAAATCCAATAGGTGTTGAAACTCAGGTTTATTCTTCAGTAGAAGTTATTTAGAAGTCCGGTAACATTTTATAAAACCACAGGCTCAATGATGTAAAGAGAATTAATACTACACAGCCGACTTAAGAATCCCCAAGATTTAAAGTTATGGCTGCAAAATGCTCGTATCACTCACCTAAAAGCTGAGGGCTCTCTCCTTTGAGGAGTTACCTCTGGCGGTGCCCCGACCCAAGGGGGAGTCTCCAACTGCAGACCCGCTGCTCCGAGGAGGACTGCCAACGTGTCCTCCGGCGGGACCCCTTTTATACCCTTGTCAAATCTGACCTGTGGTCATTTAATTCTAATGGCCAGGAGGGTCACCTCAGTGTACGTGGCGCGTCTCGATTGGCCAGTTCAAATCTCAAACTGTGGCCTCCAGGGTTTCCTTCCCCTTCTCCCTTCCTGGAGAAGTTTCGTTTCCTGCTGGCGGGATGGGCGGGGGGGGGGGAGTCTACTGCCACACAATCCACCCTGTGACCACAATCACGATTTGACTGGTTTCATTGGAGTGGTCACCTCTTGCCTCCAAAGTTAAAAGGGCGTGCAGTTTGGTGAATTTGATGCTCATTGTGGACAATCATTCTCTTCTGGTCTAGAATTTTAGTGGAATATCGAACACAGGAATATATAGCATATTGACAGGTTTTAAGCGAGTATACTTAACCGTTAGTACGGGCTTTACTACCAAGTGTTTGATAGAACTTATTGCACTATAGATTACAGTAATCATAACTACAAGCATTATTAAAGATTAGAGAAGGCTGGTTGCCCACCCCGTGAAAGAAAATCTGTACATATCAAAACTTTTCACAACCAGTTGGTCCGTGGTGCAGAAGCAATTGCCTCCGAGTCTCTTGCCGTATTCTCTCGTTGATTTAGTCTTGAAGCCACATTGACACATTTGGAGTGAACACAGCAGTTGTCCATTGACATGTTCAAAACTTTACATGTACCCTTCTCTTTCTTTGGCATCTAATCCAATACAGCCCAATTTTTGATAGTCGTTTTACCAATATGTTATAACCGATTGTTTGAGAGTCCCCAAATTGTTAGATGTAGCGTTGGGTAAGGTTGATAGCTGTAAACTCAGTTCTAGAATGCTCTATTGGTGTTTTCTTGGGTATTGTACGTAGTCACCCCTATGGAATTTCAGGGCATGATGTAGTACTGTTCCAACTCCACCCTGTGATCTCATGGGCTAGTTGGAGGGTATAGTCGCATCTGGTGACCAACTATAAACAACATGAGTATAACCTCCTCCCCCATATAATCTGAAACTCCATCTATAATTGTTGCATTGTTCCCATGTGAGCTCAAGGGCTCATGATACTGATGTCCGTCATTTTTGCCACGACATTATCATCCAGATCTTTGCCATCCACACCTGCCACCGTCATCACTGTCAGTAAAAGGACTGGAATGACTCGTTCCTTCATGGTCCTGTAAGAAAGCACAAACTAGGCCTCGGTCTTAAAACCGGGTCACAGGGTTAGCAGTCCGGGATTATCCACCGGGCACTGATGTGGTGAGTCTTTCCACTCCCATGAGATGGTCTCAGAGGACCAATGTAATCAACCTGCCACATGCTCCAAAGAGCCTTGCCTTGTCTGATATGCTGGGCCCGAGCTTGGTTTGGGTGATTAGCCTTAAGCCTTATTCGGCATAGCGGGCAAGCTGTGAGGATTGCTTCACAAGTTTTCATAGACACTGGCCAACCCCAAGATCGGCATTCATAATAGAGATCTGCTTTCCCTGAGTGGCCTCGCTTGATATGCAACCATTCTGCTAGTCTATCCCAATCTTCCTTCTCACTGGTGACCATCCTGATTTGGGCTAGGTGGTCCACCTGCTGATTCCATTTCACAGCTGTGGTTCCATCCCAAGCATGTTTTTTCACCCATCCCACCTTTAAAGGTTGGGATCTCCCTATTGCCAGGAGACGTTGCCAGTCCTCTGTCCTCCACGCTTTCACATGGCCTACTTCCCACTTACTAGATTCCCACTGACATATCCACTCTGTAGCACCCTTAAAGGTTGCGTAAGAGTCAGTACAGACGATGGTAGCACCATTCTCTACGGCCAGTAATAAAGCCTGTAGTTCTCCTACTTGTGCACTACCTTCACCCTCTTCTTCGACTTTCTTCCCAGTACCAATCTCCAATGCCACTGCTTTATATTGCCATTTTGATCCCACTCGATGGGCAGATGCATCCATGAACCACACTCCTTGCACATCTGAGCCTGCCACAAATTCGGGTGCCACATCAATCGGAGAAGGTTTATACTGTTGACCCAGCAAGGCTGGGTCAGGGTTTACAGGTTGCTGTAGTTTGAAAACCTTAGTGGGACACTCCTTTAGTGGGAGCAATTGGCTTATCCCTTCTAGGTATGCATACCATTTCCTTACTGTGGCCTTTTGGGCTACTCCCTCTGGAGGAGGTGACCCATTGAGGATTGAATTTAAGAGAGGGAAAGGACCCTGTACTATAACATCCTGTGAAGTACGCAGCTTTTCAGCCTCTTTAACTGCTCTAGTGAGGGAGAGAGTCCCCTTCTCCCAGTCTGAATATCGCTCCGTCTCTTTAAATGTAGTGGAAGAGAATAATAAAGGCCTGGCTGGTCCCTGTGGCCCCTTTTGAAATACACCACAGTATGAGGCATGTTCAGCAAATCCCCATTCCACCCTTAATGGATCTCGTGGGTGCAATGGGCCCAGTCTCTGATAAGCCTTAAGCTCATCTTTCAGTGTGTTAATGGATTCTGTATGTTGCAAAGTCCAATCCCATTTTCTGTTTTTTTGGAGCAAGTCATAGAGAGGGCGGGCAATTACTAAGGTAATACTTGGGACAGCAGAAGTTAATGGTGGGGTATTACTGTTCAATCTTTTATAATCAATTGTTAGTTGCCACCTTCCATCTGATTTATGCACTGGCCAAACAGGAGAATTATAAGGGGAATGTGTGCAACTGATGATCTCTCTTTTCTCCAGCTCATTAATTACTTCCAAAATGCCCCGTTTGGCCGCGGCTGGAAGTGGGTATTGAGGGACACGGGTTACTTTAGATTGGGGTAGTGCAGGAGCAATCTGCAATGTTCTCACATGAATAGCCTCTGTCTCCCTGCCCCCGAAGCTCCACACCCTACCATTGGGTAGGTCCCATTGTCTGCCTGCCAGCACATCAAATCCCAGTATATTTCCCTCATAGGGGCTTAAAGCCACCTCCACAGCCGTCATTCTCTTTTCCCCAGGTAGCCAAAATTGAGTTCGAGCTATGGGACATGTTTCTGTCGTCCCTGTTACTCCTCTAATGTTTATAGCCTTTCTTGATGGCCTAATTCCCAGCTCACTAGCTTGTAGATCATTTAAAACACTAATTTGGACTCCTGTATCGATTAAGAATTCCAAACTTATCTGTTTTGGGCCCACAGGAATGTGTATATAAGGCTCCTTATCAGCAGACCATTGGCAAGTATTCACCATGCGGACTGGGCAGCCTGAACCCCAAACCACAGCTCCTAGTTTCTTAGCCCTTCCAGTTCCTCTCGCAGTGCCGCGAAAGGGTCCCGTTTCTCTTCCCGAGGGGGCGGGGTTGCTGGCGCTTCCCTTTGGTCTCCAGCTTTCCCCTCCAGCAATCCCACTCCCGGGCCGGCGGACTGCCCGTGCAGCACGGCTCGGGCTGCCCCCAGTGCCGGTGCCTTCCGCCAGAGAGCGTCCCTTCCGGGATCGTAGTTCCGGTCCGCCCGCCCGCGAGATCGAGACCGCTCGAGGGGGCGGGGCTTACAACCGGCTGCCCGGACCTTCCTGCTGCCCTCCGTTAACTCCGACAGACCCTTTACCCGGATAGTAACAGATTCTCCTTGGGGTCCACACCCCCAGCCCAGTAGGCTACTCAGGACATTATCAACTGATCACCCACCGGTCCATCACTCAGAAACACTCCCGGTCCCCAGTAACCTCTCGCTTCATCATCACTCAGCAGTATCTGATCCCCCCCTGTTAGAGAAACTCTCCGCAAATACTCAGTTTTGGTTTCGCCCAGCTTGTATGAAAACTTAGCTTGCAACTCGCCGAGTTCGGGGTCCCGACCAAGGGGTTGTGCAAATAGTGTTTTGGGGGCTCCCACCATGCGGACCCGTGGGCCTTTCTGTTTTAATAAGGGGCCGCACATCCCTTTCCTCCAATTCCACCTTCAGACAATCTATTTCCCCTTGCCTTTTAGCAGAATCACTCTTTTGGTTTTGTGCTTGAATCAAGCAGGCACCCAGGAGGGCACGCACGCTGCCTTTGCTGTCTCGACTACTTCCGCGGCACAGTTCTACTCTCTCCATGACTGCTGCCGGGTCGGACCACTTCTCCTTTGCCCATTCCAGACCTGGGGGAGAAGGGCTGCAGCCGTGCTTCCGTCATAATTCCTCTATTAACACCATTCTGCTGACTATGCCAATTTAAAATGTTACGGATGCACAACTAACCAAATCCAACAGGTGTTAAAACTCAGATTTATTCTTCAGTAGAAGGAGTATTCATTCATGAAGTATTCAGTATGTCATTACATCTATAGTGGCTATATGCCATGTCAAGGGTATTACAGTAAGAATTGCCCAAATGACTGAAGGATGGACTTTGAAACCGAACCAAGTGCAGCGGTGATGGAACTTGAACTGGTGCCCAGCAATTTCCTCAAGATCGACATCTTCAACCTGCAGACCATGGGCATGGGTTGTGCCAAATACACTTGCTGCAATCTTCGGAAGCAGCATGCAACAATCCAACACCACACACTATCTCTCCTATCCTGAAGGACTGTTACAACAGATGGAGCCCCAAACTCATGGATTAAATAAAATTGATGGACATGTTAGAGCGATGGCCCATAGACTAAGGGAATGCTCTTCGTGTGTGTGGGTGTACATATATATATATACACATATATATATATCTCAAAGATGGGGAAAGTGGTCATGATTAATTGGAAAGTGTAGGATCTGGGCATGATGTAGATGGTATAGAATAAGGGGTGAATAATGTCCTGGTGTGGTGGGTTGACCCTGGCTGGGCACCAGGTGCCCACCAAAGCCGCTCTATCACTCCCCCTCCTCAGCTGGACAGGGGACAGAAAATATAACAAAAGGCTCGTGGGTCAAGATAAAGACAGTTTAATAAAGTGAAAGCAAAGGTCACGTGCGAAAGCAAAGGAAAACAAATGATGGTATTCTCGACTTCCCATCGGCAGGTGATGTCTGGCCACTTCCTGGGAAGCAGGGCTTCAGTACGTGTGGTGGTTGCTCTGGAAGTCAAAAATGCCCCCTTTCTGTCTCCCTTTACTTAGCTTTTATAGCTGAGCTGACATCATATGGTATGGAATATCTGTTTGGTTAGTTTAGGTCAGCTGTCCTGGTTATGTCCCCTCCCAAGATCTTGCCCAGCCCCAGCCTGCCGTTGAGGGGGGGGCAAAAATGTTGGAGAGACAGCCTTGATGCTGTGCCAGCTCTGCTCAGCAGTAGCCAAAACACTGGTGTGTTATCAACACCTTTCTAGCTACCAATGCAGAGCACAGCTCTATGAGGGCTGCTATGGGGAGAATTAACTCCATCTCAGCCAGTTCGGTTGGGATAGAGTTAATTTTCACAGGAACCTGGGAGGGGGCATAGCCGGGGCAGCTGACCTGAAGTAGCCAAGGAGCTATTCCATACCATGTGACATCATGCTCAGTATATAAATGGGGAGTGGGCCGGGGGGAGTTTTTGGGTCTCTTGGTGTGGGAATTGGAGGAGTGTCGGGTTCCGGGTGGTGAGCAGTTGCACTGTGCATCACTTGTTTTGTATATTCTTTTATTAGTACCGTTGTTGTTGTAACTTGTCTCCTTGTGTTGTCCCAGTAAACTGTCCTTATCTCAACCCACGAGGTTCCATTTTTTCCTTTCTCCTGATTCTCCTCCCCATCCCACTGGAGGGGGGCAGGGAGGAGTGAGCGAGCGGCTGCGTGGTGCTTTGTTACTGGCTGGGCTTAAACCAGGAGAACAGGCAAGAAATGGCTTAATTTTAAAGCATTCTCTATTACAAAAAGAGCAGGTATGTGTTTTCTGTCTTTTTTTTTTCTTTCTTTCTGTAGTAGTGAATATTTGTGGTACCCAGACTTGAGAAGAATGGAGAGGGGTGTTTTTTGGTTTTTGTTTGTTTGGTTGGGTTTTTTGTTGGTTTGTTTTGCTTGTTTTGGTTTTTTCCAAGGCTATATGTTGTGCTGACCTGGGAATAAGGATGAGGAGTGCAATGTTAGACTGGATAAATGGAAAGAGATGTGAATCATGAGCATGCACTTCAGTGAATCCTGCCTGTTATGAGGTCCATCTTCCCCACCCTCCTTGAATTACAAAATGAAGTTAAGAAGTAGAGATGAAGTATTAAGAAACATCTGCTGAAAGGAGGAAGCAGAGGAGGATGACTGTGCAATGAGACACTGAGCTGTGATTTTTAGGAAGTAAAAGGAGAGCCACAAAAACCAATAAAGGTCAAAAGTTCTGGGAGAGGGATCATCAATTTATAGGAGTGCTGAAAGGTAAAGGAATATAAATCCTGAAATATCCAGAAAAGCTTTGCACTGGGGACCTTGGTGAGAGCCATCTCAGTGTGATGCACTGCACTGGAACCAGCAAAGGCTCAATGGCAGAATCACATTCCAGGCAAGGGCCTCAGTGTACTCAATTATTTGGCAGTGGGAGTGAGAAGATGGTGATGTGGGGCAGGTGGTGTTATGATACAACACAAGCACCTCAGGCAGAAGTTACATGGGTGAATGAGGTGGGGGAGTCAGCAGCATAAGAGTGCAAAAAGAAGTCTGTATATTAGCCTAGCATACATGTAGCTTGATTGGTAGGTGAGGGTGGGGTGTTATCTGTAGCTGTGTTTTGGGTCAGGTAGCTTGGAAGGGATAGCATTGCATGTGACTTTGGTAAGGAAATGAATGTTCTGAACCTGGGGATGGGGGAGTGTGGTGTGAGGGAATAAGCAAATCCACCTATATTGCAGTTGCTGCCATCTGATGCTGGTTTCAAGTACAGTGGGAAGGGTATGTTTGCAGTGTGGGCTGGTGGTGGGACTGCTGCTGAGGTAGCCTGTGATTTAATCTTCCATCAGTAGGTGGGTACAAGTAGTATAAGTTGCCAGCAGCACATTCAGCATAGGTTGGAGGGGACTTTGAAAGGCTCATCCCCCACAGAGCTCAGTGCCATCACACCCTGCTCCCAGCATCGAGCAGCTCCTCTTCCATGGGCAAAAGCACTACCAGGCCTTTGTTCAGTTTGCTTTTCTGTGGGAATGAATATATTTGTGAGCAGGAGGCTGTTGTGAGGTTTGTTAGCAATATGTACTCTAGGTGTCTAATGGCAGTGTCCAGTGTGGTGGTTACAGCTTGTTAGCCCTGACGTGGGCATGCTGGTGCAGTGATACAGGTACTAGGAGTTAGTGTTATGATGAAAGGGCCTCCATTAGCTTGAGCTGTGCATGTCAGCTGTTCAGAGACTCTTGTACTGGCCTACAAAACCTGGATTGTGTCATAAAGGTGGTGTGCTGATCAAAGGCCGAGACCAGTAGTCTGCGGTCTTTGTAAATACAGGTTTAAAGCTAAAATACAAGCCTGATGTCTGTCTTCTTTCTAAGGCTGGTAACCTTAGGTTGCCTGACAAAGATTATAAATGACAAAAGCCATAAACCTTTACTCTGAGAGAAGTTGAAACTGTATTTCCAGTTATAATTTGGCAGCATTATTACTCTTCCTCCTCCCTTTTTCTAGGGAGTGGGCACATTCCTCATTGACCAAGCCTGTTGCCATGAGGAAAGCTGCTGATACAGCAGTGCAGTGTGGTTGTAACACTTCCTTGTGAGCATGGGAGCCCTTCTCCAGGAGCCCATTCCAGCAAACTTGCTCCCTCTTGTCACTTGGTGAACTCTTCCAAGGATGGACTATGAAACAGGCCTAACATGTTTTCCATTGTGAAATACTCTAGTCATGAATATGGTAAATAAAATAACCAACTCATTTGCTGTGCTGTGACTCATTTACTACTCTGTGCCTCATAGCGTAACTCCTAGAACAGAAAATGCATATTGCTGTGCTTATAAACTTGTATTTTGGAAAGTGTTTTTGTGATTGTCATTTGCAAACTTCACCCACTGTGAAGACCACTGTGTGTCATTCACCCTGAAGTTATGTGATTGCTTTAGGCTGACTTAAATGCAGCCTGCTGTCAAAGGGATGCTGCAGTTCTCAAGCTTGCACCTTGTGCCAGGGTTTGCGGAGCTGTGTGGTGAGCCAGACAGCTGGCCTGCTTATGAATTCAGATCTTGCTAGGTGAGTTTTACCTGGTTTATTGGCCAAAAAAACCGCTACTGTTGATTCAAGGGAGAGTAGATTGCAAGAGGGGGGCACTGAGAAGCGCAGGACTCACTTCTGTGTCAGTCACACAGACTGGTTTAAAGTGATCATGAAACTCTGACTGCTGCCTGGGAAAAGGAGATGGCTGCTGTGCTTGGGGGTTCACTATTGGCAAAAGGTGGCCTGATTGTTCCAGAAATGGCAGCATGGGCCTTTGCTGAGCTGTGATGTGTGTTGGGCCTGTATGAGTGAGCTATCTTCCACATCTCTTCATCCATAGTGTTTTTCCTTGTTACACCACCTTGACCAAGAGACGAGTCCCCCTACCACACTCCCCCAGTGGTTAAAAGCAAGCCAAATGTTTACTTTAGGGGTACAGGAAAGGGGAAGGAAATACCTAACTATTTACTCCAATCATGTGTGTTTACTTCTCTCTGTATCTGCGTAGCTGTTGCAAAAGGTGCTTTTTGCCTTCAAAGTTCATATCTTGCCTCTTTTGAGACGGTACTGAGCTTCAGCATACTTATACATAACACAGACTTTCGAGGCAATTTTTCCACTTATTATACAGTTGTTTGGTGACTAAATAATATGTTCTATGTTTTATTTTCATTCATAGCTGTTGACTTCAGTTGCTACAGTAAGCATTCACAGCTTTTTGTCTGGTTAGGCCTGCTGAGCCAACATAGCTAAGAATGAGCTGGAATCTCCTCTTTGTTTCTTGGGCTTTGATCGGTTGCCCCTCAACAGTCTCACTGGAGGCTGCAGGGTCATGATGGTATAGCAGAGACTTCATATGGCTTGCATGGTCTTCATTACTGGTAGTAATGCATGAGAAGGAAATGACAGAGCAGGACTTGTAGATCTCAAGCTGAGTTTGTAGGGCTGGTGGGGGGGAACCCTTATTGCTTGTAAACTGAGTACTTTTGATATAGACCTCACTGAGAGTCTAAAATAGCTTTTGTGGGGTTCCAGTATCATTACTACTTCCTCAAGTAGAACAGCAGTTGAGTAGAATGTTGGTGATTTTGTATAACTTGCATAGTGTGGAAGTTAAATGACAAGACAGCTGCTCTGGTAAGTGAGGCATATTTACTGAATTGATCTGTTTTCAGGACTAGAATAAAGCAGATGTGTGATCTATTCCAGATGGACAGAACTAACAGCACTAAGCTTGCCCATAACTGGTGGAGGGAAGAAGTGCATTGGAAGCCCTGTTGAGCACTTCACAGTGCAAATGAGTCCATTTTCAGGGTGGAAATGGCTTCCCTTTACCATAAAGAGAGATTTCATGGGGCTTTATGCAGGCCTGTCTGGGATAGGATGCTTTGGCTTTCTCAATTGCTTGCACTGGGGGAGATTAAAGCTTATCAACAAGGCTTGCTTTCAACAGTAGCCTGTTTCGATGTGGAAGGATTGATCTGGGTTGCTCACTTCCTAGAGCCTTCCTACAGGTCTGCCTAGAGGATTGTGGCTGTCGGACTCTTTTACAGCATGCATGAGTGAGAGACCGAGTCCTTAAGTTGTACAGAGCTTAAGCAGGGTACTTTACCTCTCTGTTGTCTCCTGCTGGAAAGGAGCCTGCATGACCTCTGACCCTAATTGAAGTGTCTAGTTTCCTTCCTAACCTCTGCCAGTGGTGTTTATTATACATGTTTATCCAGGCTTCTAAACTAAATATTTCCTCATTTGAGGAAGGTGAAGTTACTCAATCTGTTATCTTTCCTGCTCCATTGCTGCACTGCTAAGAGTCTTCTAAAATTAGATGGCTCCTTTCTGTCAAATCATGTTTTAGGCTGATCACAGGTGTTTAATGTGATACCTTTGTGAGCTGACCATGATTTCCGCAAGCCAGGTTTGTTAAAGAAGTATCAGCTTGAATTCTTGTCCACTTAGTGAATGAAGAGCAGTTACGTATATCACTCCTTCAGTTTTTGTACTAATTAGTTTGGTTTCATGGCTGTCTTCCTTTTAACCCCTCCACTTCTACTCCTACTTCCTCCTTGCTATTTTGAAGACATACAGTCGGGGAAACTGGCTGTTCAGAATGGTGTACTGAGCTATATGCAGTTCTGTTGCTCACATGAAGCTAACAACTAGGAAAAAGAACAATCTCCATGAGTAATGCAATAGGTTCTTTAAACACAGTCAAATAAAACAAGAACGTTAAATTTTGAAGCTCGGCTAAGCTATATTCAGTGTAAGAAGTACTATCCCAGGAAGGATGAAGGCTTACAGGACCTGAGTGGGGGAAGAGGAAAGGAACAGTGTTTGTAGGCTTCCTTTATCTTCATTAAATTCTTAAATTATTTAATCTGCTATGGGTGGATGTGTGTACTTTAATTATTATATTTACACAAATCCAAAGTTGTGATACAGATTCAGGTTAGTCTAGAAAAAGTATTTTAAGTCACATTTTATTCATAACTGAGTATGTTTTGTCTTTAATCTGCAGAAAACATTTTTTTCCTCAGTAAAAAAAGCATTATTTTATTGGAAAGGCATTTAAGAGGGTTAAAAGCATGGTATTTTTATGCCCTACAGTTGAGCGAGCCTCCTCAAACCTGCCAAACTTAAAACTCAGTGGGATTGATGTTTCTTAATAGAACAGACAGCTCACAGTGGATGTTGTGAAAAATAATCATGTCCAAAGCAGGATTCTAATTAAAGTTTACAATTTATTATATGAATAGAGGCAAGCAAACAGCGCTGGGTGCACCGGGAGCCTCTGCTCTACCTAGGCACACACCGTCAGGTCTAATTGTGCAGGTTAAGTACAGGTTCTACATACATATTCACTAGATTCCTGAGAAATGTTATACATATTCATTAGTTTTCCGGGAAACTATTAACATATGTAAATGTCCTTTACGCAGGCGCATTGAAGGTCTCTGGTGGTCTTCAGGAGTCCTCTGGTGGTCTTCCATAGTCTTCCTCACTTGTCTGCTATTTGACCCTCCTCGGGTGATTCTGCCCAGTATGGTCCTTTACATGTTTTGATACCTTAGTGCTTGTTAGTGTTCTTATTATCTAAGTTCTCATTAGTGGTATAGCACCATATGGTTAGTTTAAGCTAAATTATCTACAAGGATGGGAACAAAAGGCAGGAGTTCTTATCTTTTCTGGCCTTATCTATTCAAGCAAGGCCTCTACTTGTGTCTTCTTAACAAGATCGTAAATTCATCGAACACTTAATTAAGTCTTGTGATCGCTCTTGGTTCCTTCTTGCTCATCATTCCTAAGTACCAGTACCAGTCTCTGACAGGCTTAATCCTTGACAAACACCAGTCCTTGGTATGTAAAGTTACAGAGAGACAATCATTAAGCAATAAGCAGTTTGTTCTCTATATCAATCCCCCCCCTTTTTTCTTTAAACCTTTGCAACTATAGGATTCCGCTACTTCTGAGAGACCGTGTGAAGTATTTTTCAACTTCTACTTGATGTCTGATTTTATTTCGTTTCCAACTTTTGTAATTCCCTACTGTTATATGGCTTTTGCAAGAACTATATGCATACTCTCCTACTTCCCTTAGGCCTATGGTTATACAAGATCAAGCAAAACGGTTAAAGATTACATATGCAGAGAGGGTCACATTTCACCATGCGGCCCTATCTTTGTTCTATATTGACACGAATCAGGTTAATATATTTCACAGATGTTCTCATCACAACTCTGGGGTTGAGTGAAAAACAGTATCACCAAAAACCAGAATAACTTACCTAGTTCTTTGCATACAGATTTGCTCACATGTTCAGAATTTTGCAGAACTGGTTCAGGAATCCTGACTTGCACTTGTGTCGTGGTTTCAGCCCAGCCGGTAACAAAGGACCACGCAGCCGCTCGCTCACTCCTCCCGCCCCCCTCCGGTGGGATAGGGAGGAGACGGAGGAGAGAAAAGAAAAAAAAACCTGGAACCTCGAGGGTTGAGATAAGGGCAGTTTACTGGGACAACGCAAAAAAAGTTACAACAACAACGACGGTACTAATGAAAGAGTATACAGAAAAGAGTGATGCACAGTGCAACTGCTCACCACCCAGGACTCGACGCTCCACCACTTCCCCCCACCGAAAGTCGAGAGAGAGCAGGAGAGCCCTCCCCCCGGCCCACTCCCCATTTATATACTGAGCATGATGTCACATGGTATGGAATAGCCCCTTGGCTAGTTCAGGTCAGCTGCCCCGGCTATGCCCCCCCACCTCCCAGGTTCCTGTAAAATTAACTCTATCCCAGCTGAACCCAGGACAACTTGCCATCCTTGCCAAAGCCCTCCAGAAGCATTACATATATACCTTCACACCAGCTGAAGGTGAGAATGCTGCCTGTGGGTACATGGCCAGAAGGTGATTGCTGTAATTTCCTCTCTTTGGACCTTTATCTTGCACCTTCCCAAAAGACAGCAGACTGCTTTCCACCAAGGGGTAAAGTCCTGTGGATTACTTTCCAGTCACTGCTGGGAGACTTTCCACAGGGCAATTTCTGCAGAGTGATGAATGTGCCACCAGCCCTGCCTTTGCATATTTTTTGTTGCTGCAGTAGGTGTGAAGTTAAACAAGGTTGTTTGACCTAGTAGAGAAGTTTAAGACAACTTGGGATTTTAATTTTGAAGATATGAGGAAGAGGTCATACTGGGTTCAGATTGCTACTGTTAAAATTGTTTGTTTAGTTTTATGTACTTTGGTGCTATTTGAATTCAGGCCAGAGAGTTACTGTCAGTTTGGTGGGTTGACCTTGGCTGGATGCCATGTGCCCACCAAGCTGCTCTATCACTCCCCTCCTCAGCTGGACAGGGGAGAGAAAATATAACGAAAAGCTCGTGGGTCATAAGGACAGGGAGAGATCACTTGCCAATTACCATCACGGGCAAAACAGACTCGACACGGGGAAAATTAGGTTAATTTTTTACCAATCAACCAGAGTAGGGTAATGAGAAATAAAACCAAATCTCAAAACACCTTCCCCCCACCCCTCCCTTCTTCCCGGGCACAGCTTCACTCCTGGATTCTCTACCTACCTCCTCCAGCAGCCTAGGGGGACGGGGAATGGAGGTTGCAGTCAGTTCGCCACACATTGTCTCTGCTGCTCCTTCCTCCTCAGGGGGAGGACTCCTCACACTCTTCCCCTGCTCCAGCGTGGGGTCCCTCCCACAGGAGACAGTCCTCCACGAACTTCTCCAACGTGGGTCCTTCCCACGGGCTGCAGTTCTTCATGAACTGCTCCAGCATGGGTCCATTCCACGGGGTGCAGTCCTTCAGGAGCACACTGCTCCAGCGTGGGTCCCCCACGGGGTCATAAGTCCTGCCAGCAAACCTGCTCCAGCATAGGCTCCTCTCTTTCCACAGATCCACAGGTCCTGCCAGGAGCCTGCTGCAGCACAGGCTCTCCATGGGGTCACAGCCTCCTTTGGGGCACATCCACCTGCCTCAGTGTGGGGTCCTCCACAGGCTGCAGAGTGGGTGTCTGCTTCACTGTTAACCTCCCTGGGCTGCAGGGGGACAGCCTGCCTCACCATGGTCTTCACCACAGGCTGCAGGGGAATCTCTGCTCTGGTGCTTGGAGCATCTCCTCCCCCTCCTTCTTCACTGACCTTGGTGTCTGCAGAGTTGTTTCTCTCACATATTCTCACTCCTCTCTCCCGGCTGCTGTTGCGCAGCAGTTTTTTTCCCTTCTTAAATATGTTATCCCAGAGGCGCTACCATCATTGCTGATGGGCTCATCCTTGGCCAGCAGCGGGTCCGTCTTGGAGGTGTCTGGCATTGGCTCTGTCGGACATAGGGGAAGCTTCTAGCAGCTTCTCACAGAAGCCACCCCTGTAGCCCCCCCGCTACCAAAACCTTGCCATGTAAACCCAATACACAGTTATGCTGTTAAGATGGCAGGTTTAGTTCATCCAGCAGTCTCTTTAAATGCATCTATCTTTAAAGATAAAATAAAATTGTGTGCCAACTAGGAGCTGGTAGTCATGAAATTACTTTCACCACGCATTTTCTGCTAATTGCATCCCAGAAGAGCTTAGAGTGTACGCTTAGAGCGTAAAGTGATTTGATAGGCTTCCATCAAGTTGAATCTGTTACAGATTCAGGATACAAGTACTGGATCTGTTTTAGGTCAGAATACTTAGGCAGAAACAATAGGCACAAAATTGACTAGTCTGAGTCTTTAAGAGGTGCCCTTTAATAGTATCTTCCCAAGAATAACAGTGCCCCAGGTAATAAAGCAAATAAAAGGGTTTTTTTGTGCATAATGATTGAAACCTTCCCTATTGGGAGGCTTCAACATTCTTCACTAGAATCACCTATATGAAACTTGTTTTCAGGTAGGAGTGGCTATTCTTGACTTAGACCGTTTTCTGGATTTACTAAGCATTCACATTCAAAGCAGTGCGTCAGTTTTGGAAATCCCAGCTTCCTTAAAAGAAGGAAACATCTATCTTGAACGATGAAATATGGTGAATATACAGGTCCACACTGTATTTCTCATTGAACTTCATGATGGTTTCAGTTCATTTTCTTCTCTTCCTTCCTCCCCACCATGTAGTAGTGACGAGAAGAAAAGACAAAGGCAAAAGCAAAACTGAACCCTGTGCTGTTTATTATGAAGATGCCACAAAGACAGTTGAGATTTAGACCTTTATTTATAAGCAAAATGTGACATTCACCTCATTAGATGCAGTGGTTGTGAACCTTTTGAAATCCTTCAACTCTTAATTGCTAAAAACTTGAAATACATTCCTGATGACTGCAAAATTTTTAATATCTTTTTGCATTCTGGTTATTCTGAATACAGTTTGGCGCATCTTGATTAAGCATGCTTTAATTTGATGCATGTGGGGAGAGTGAATGGAACACAGAGGAGAAACCTCAGCTGAAAGTTGGAATAGCTTCAATCAACCTGGTCATTTAGAAGAAAATGTATTTCCTCAGAAAATGGGATAAAATATGCATGTGCTGTATCTTGGTCATCATTTGAAGTTTGCTATGCCTGAAATAAAATATTAAACTTGGAACTGTACCATAATTGGCAGGTTGTTTTAGAGTGAAAAACATAGCAGGTGAAGGGAATCTGTGGCTTTTAATCAGTTCAGTGAAAGTTATGCAGTTCTTGAGCATGCCTGGAAAGGTACAAAAAACTTTTTTCTTCTGTTGACAGCGTTCAGAGTTGATATACATCTACCCTGTTAGACTTATGTATTGGCTTTGCGTGGCAAGGTTTTGGTAGCGGGGGGGGGGGTTACAGGGGTGGCTTCTGTAAGAAGCTGCTGGAAGCTTCCCCTGTGTCCAACAGAGCCAATACCAGCCGGCTCTAGGACGGACCCGCCGCCGGCCAAGGCCGAGCCAATCAGCGATAGTGGTAACGCCTCTGTGATAACATTTTTAAGAAGGAAAAAAGTTGCTGGGACAGAGAGAAATGGCAGCCAGAGAGTGAATGAGAACATGTAAGAGAAACAACCCTGCAGACACCAAGGTCAGTGAAGAAGGAGGGGGAGGAGATGCTCCAGGTGCCGGAGCAGAGATTCCCCTGCAGCCCGTGGGGAAGACCATGGTGAGGCAGGCTGTCCCCCTGCAGTCCATGGAGGTCCACAGTGGAGCAGATATCCACCTGCAGCCCGTGGAGGACCCCATGCCAGAGCAGGTGGGTGCCCAAAGGAGGCTGTGACCCCGTGGGAAGCCTGTGCTGGAGCAGGCTCCTGGCAGGACCTGCGGACCCATGGGGAGAGGAGCCCATGCTGGAGCAGGTTTTCTGGCAGGACTTGTGACCCCGCGGGGGACCCACGCTGGAGCAGTGTGCTCCTGAAGGACTGCATGCCGTGGAAAGGACCCATGCTGGAGCAGTTTGTGAAGAACTGCAGCCCATGGGAAGGACCCACGTTGGGGAAGGTTGTGGAGGACTGTCTCCCATGGGAGGGACCCCACGCTGGAGCAGGGGAAGAGTGTGATGAGTCCTCCCCCTGAGGAGGATGAAGTGGCAGAAAATAACCTGTGATGAACTGACCGTAAACCCCATTCCCCGTCCCCCTGCGCCGCTGGGGGGGGGTTGGTAGAGAATCCAGGAGTGAAGTTGTGCCAGGGAAGAAGGGAGGGGTGGAGGGAAGGTTTTTTGAGATTTGGTTTTATTTCTCATTACCCTACTCTGGTTTGATTGGTAAAAAATTAACCTAATTTTCCCCGTGTCGAGTCTGTTTTGCCCGTGATGGTAATTGGTGAGTGATCTCTCCTGTCCTTATCTCAACCCACAAGCCCTTTGTTATATTTTCTCTCCCCTGTCCAGCTGAGGAGGGGAGTGATAGAACGGCTTTGGTGGGCACGTGGCATCCAGCCAGGGTCAACCCACCACAACTTATATCAGCCTACCTAGTATTTCACTTAAAGCAGGAACAGGATCTATAAGAAAACCCTCATTAACTCTATGTGCTGCTGATGTCTCTGCTGCTCCTCTTGCTAATGCTCTTGCATTTCACATTAGCACTTAGCAGGAGGATAGCCTATTTTTGGCACTCTGAGGTTAATTACATTTATCATGCTGTTTACACAGACTAATTTTGAAGGCTATCACCAAATAGTCTTGGGAGGGAGGGAGGGAAAAAATAATATATCTCAGAATATATTGAAATGCTTATGTGTTTTGGAGACTTACTTCCATTATAAACACAGAAACTATTTGCCAGCTTTCAGTTTTTTTGCCAGTAGTAATAGGTTTTCCACACATCCACAGCTGTTTATTGTGTGAACAGCTGACAAAAACTCAGCCTTTCAGGGGTAATGTGAGCTGGCCTCTGGGTAGAACAAAGACATTCAGTAGGGGGGGAAAGGCTTTTTTTTTCTCCAGAAGCACAAACGTTAAGGCAGCTGGCAACATGAGTGCAAATCGGAAACACATCTGGAAACTTAATTCCCCTGATTGTGGTGTTACTGAAGTGCAAGGATTTATTTTTACCTTATTGTCTTTAAGGATGTTAATATTTAGCAAATAAAACTGTATGCTGCTGCTTTTTGGGTTGTAAAAAACCGCTGTAATGCGCAGGGAATAATTCTGTTAATATAGAGGGAAGAATGTGCTTGCACAAATGATGTGATTTGTCTTGTGAGGAATGGGGGGTCGCTAGGGTTAAACTAGATTAAATAAACCCTGTAGGTCTTGGAGCTCTTGGGTTTTCCTGAATTAGGCATTATGTGGGAGTGTTATCGAAATACTCATTCAAATAAGCAACCCCTGCTGTTTGTTAACCAGTATCTTGATGTGCTTGCTTTTGTAATACTCCTTCCACAGCCATAGTACCTCTTACTTTGCATATGTGTTATTACTTAGATAACCTTAAAGGAATGCTACTCATTTCCCCCTTATTTATTTTTTTTATCTAAACCATTACCGCAAACCCTTGGTCTAGCTCTGACTGCTTTAACTCTTGAGTTGTTTGTTTACTCTGCTATTTAATCCTGTAACTCAGCAGCAATGCTCTGAGAACTTTAAGGAGAAATGCATGTTCTGCTTGGAAGGGTAGTCGCTGTTAACATGTGTGACTGTGAAGGCTGTGCTGGCAGAAACCAAATCAAGTTCTCCAGGCACAAAGAACAACAATTTGAGTGCAACAGCATGATAATGAGAAAGCAGCCCAATTGCACTGTACAGGCTAAATGACATATAGAAAGTAAACTCTTGCACAAATGGAGCAAGGCAATGTTGCAAAATTCAGCTTGTTCATTTGCTGAGAGTAAATTTATTTGTCTTGATGAGCAAAACAAAAGGTTTTATTACAGCCTTCATAATTGGCAAACAGATGTTTTTGTACTTCGGTTTATAAACTGTCATGAATCTACGGGTCTAAAACCAACAGTAGAAACTATTTTCTTCTTTAATTTAAAGAGCTTTTCTAATGTGATGTGCTACCTCTTTTAAAGTGTGTGCTATTGAACACTTTGGGAGGCTTCCTGGAGAAAAGAGGTATTAACTTAGCTGAGTTACATGATCTCAAAAAAAACCCAAAACATTTCTGTGTTTAACATTTTGTTTGGAGCTTTAACTGATACTGAATATGGAAAATGAAAATAATCAAATTCACTGATTAGAATAAATTATTATATTCATTGAAGTATTTTTTTTATTTTTTTTTAAATCTTGTTCAGTTCTGTGCTGGTGATAAAATCTTAGAACCGCTTTATTTTGTAAGTTTCATGTCTTGCATGTAGTAGACATTGAGCTTAGTTACAGCAGAGTTGAGTGCTTAGGCTGCTTTTACAGAGGATAAGATGCAATGTGTTCATTGAACAATAGAAAGCAATTTAAAATTGGTTACAGCCACCTTTTTTTCTAAGCTCTTTACACTGTTTTTAAATTATTCTGTTTTGCAATTATTCACCTATATTGTCCATAAAGAGCAAGAGATTGTTAGATTTTAGGATTCTTTTCTTAAAGGGCATAGTGCATATTTGAAAACTGTTGTTAGAACAGTTCACTGACTATGTATAGGGCTATCAAAAACACAGCGTGCTCAATGCTAAAAGATACAGTGGATTATACCATTCAAAATGTTCTTCTGTATTAGAGATAAAGTTGAGCTGATTGACATAGAAAGATCATGGATGGCAATCATTCTGTTTGCCCCACCAAGCCAAAATGACCTATCTCTATTGTAGACTTGACACTTTTTTTTAATCTCGCTTGTGGCAAGCTCTTTGTCAGCTATTGAAGGCACCTTCTAGATTATGGAGAGCAGCATTACTGGAGCTCAGCAAGTCATTTTGGGTTTCCTTTGGCTAGATACTGGTATCACAACGTTCCCCTTTCCTGCTCTTCTGGCCCCCTCCCAATTTTTGTTCTATACTGTATTCTTCATCTGTTGCAAATGAATAATGGGATGAAGTCTCTTGCCCATGACCCTCGTTGGGGCTTGGTTGTACAGTAAGAAAAAGAACTGATCTATTATGGATTGTGTTTTTGAAACTGTATAAAAAGTCTTAAACCTTTTTCAAGGGGCATCTGCAGTTCTTGAAACATGGTTCATCCTGTGAAGAGCTGCATGCAGTAAGGCTAACTAAAAGTTATAGCTTGTTTTTCCTTTGCAGTTTTAGAACCTGATCGCCTTTGTAGAAAGATGGGGCTGGGCTATTCTAAGACATATATCTGCACAGTATGTCAGTGGACATTCCTGGTGCTAACATAGCTTTGGCTACATCTGCAGTTGAAGAACATGTACTCTGGCAGTGTTGATGGGCCTTAAATTGAGCTTACATGAATTACACGTGCTGCGAGGCATATACTGCTAACGTGGAACCTACTGAAAGCTGATAAGTGATTGCGGAAGTTAAACCTTATTTTCATGGAAACCAGAAGTGGTTGGAGTCAGATTTGTAGAGTACTTAATACCTAAGTCTGTGGACAAATGTATAGCTCAACAGTAGTTACGCAGCTAATCACTTGGTGCATGTTTGTATTTGTTGGCACTAAAATGTCTTTTAAAAAAACCCAGGTCCTCATTGGTTTCTTTCAAGAAATAACTGCTCCAGGAAGAATGAGCTTTAACAAGAGATTTTTAAACAAAAACAACTCTGCTCCTTTTGAGCTTTTCAAATCTTTCGGCAGGCATTAACTACTTCTGATTGTGTGTTTGTTGGCAGCTGAATTTAAGCTTTAGAATTTTTGGACAGTTATCAATATAGTTTAGGCCTATTGTCTCCTTGGTTTTGTTTGGTGGTGGTGTTTTGTGTGGTGTGTTTGTTTTGTGGGTGGTTGGTTGTGTGTGGTGTTTGTTTGTGGGGTATGTTTTTTGTGTGTGATCCTCCCCCCCAAGTTAATCCAGGGAGAAAACTAGTTCTGTTTCTAGGATTTTGACCTCTCAGTCAAGACTGAAGAATATTGATGGGCATACTTATCAAACTGATAGGGTAATAAATGCAAACTCTTTAGGAATCAACTATTTTATCTGACTCCTTCCTGAGATTTCTGTCTAGTTCAAAGCCATGGCCTGGAAGACTGGTAAGGATTTCACTCTAACGGGAAAAAAGTATTTCCTTATGTTCAGGAGGAACCTCCTGTGTTTCACTTTGTCCTGTCACTGGGCACCACTGGAAAGAGTCTATCTCTGTCCTCTTTGCACTCTCCCTTCAGATATTTGTACAAATTGATGAGATTCCCCTGAGCCTTCTCTTCTCCAGGCTAAACAGCCCCAGCTCTCAGCCTTTTCGGTGTGAGGTGCTCCAGTCCCTTCACCTTCATGGCCCTTTGCTGGACACTCTCCTGTATGTCCATGTCTCTCTTGTACTGGGGAGCCCAGCACTGGACACAGGACTCCAGGTGTGGCCTTAGCAATGCTGAGCAGAGGGGGAGGATCACCTCCTTTGACCTGCTGGTGATGCTCCTCCTAATGCAGCCTAGGATGCCACTAGCTGCCTTTGCCACAAGGGCTCCTGTTGAACTTGGTGTCCACGAAGACCCCCAGGTCCTTTTCTGCAAAGCTGCTTTCCAGTTGGTTGGCCCACAGCACAATACATGGCACAATACAAATATCTGGCCACATAAACAAAATTTGTTTTATAGGCTACTGATGGAAGAGAATCTTACACTTTCTGTGCAGTAGTACAGATACAACTTGCATTACTGCAGAGCTGGACATCAGTGACCAGAGGCTTGCATAGCAGGTAATGCATCAGAACTTGATTAATTCTTGGGCACGAGAGGCTTCACCCAAAGAAGTTCTGACCAAGACAGTGGATTGCTTGGATGTGAGCCTGTGGTAACTGCCTTTCTGCTGCCCATGGGACGCACTGGCACATCAGTGTTTGGGTCTCTTCAGTATGCTCAGTGATATAGTTGCAATTTAGCTTATAGCAAACGACTGCTGGGGCTGAGAAATCTTGTGCTCAGTCCCAAGGTACCTTTAAGAAACACTTTTGGTCTTTATTTCAAGCGCAGCATGCATCACACTGGTTAGTGGGTTTTTTTAAAAAACATCTTCTGTTCCCTTACTCGTCAAATTTACTCGGCTTTTGCTTGGGAAGGGAGATAGCTTTTCTTCCTGCTCCAACAGTTATGTAAAATGCTAGCCATGTTCTTAATCCAGGATGCAGATACCATGGCGATAGCTGTAAACAGTGGTTGTGTGTTGAAGGTTGAAAAAAAGAAAAAATTCTACTCTATTTAGAAGTGTAAGTCCCACTTGCTTTCTTCAAACTAATTCTTGGTGGAGTAGGACTCAGTGGAAATAATTTGCTTTTTTTCAGTCTGGAAGTTCAGGGTAGTTCATGGTGATTCTGGCTGAAAGTAGAATACAAATTACTTGCTTATGAGTATCCTTCCAAGCTTGTTAATGAATGAGCACTTGCACTTGTTTGTGAGGTTGGAGTTTTGTTGTTGTTGTATTGATATTTTTTACTAATGTAAGTGAAGAGTTTAAGAATTTTGAAGCTTCTAATTATTTTTCAACTAACAATCAAAAGAGAGCTATTTAACTTTTTTTAGTTTCAGACTACCCTTAACCCCAAACAGCAGTGAAATAAAAACACTTACTTAAATTAAGAAGCAATCACAACTCCTCATTTGCCCTGCCTGTGTAATTGGAGCAATTTCATTCTTAACTCTGAGGGAATAGTTTTTAAGCTTGAATTTGTAACACCAGCATTAATACTAATCTGTTAGTGGATGGAGATTGGAATTGGTGCTGGTTTTATTTGGGAGGAGCTACAGAATTACTTCGTTAATTGTGTATTTTCTTCCCATTAGCATATTGTTTGCTAACCAGTTTGTTATGGCCGTTTCTATGATTTTCTTGGATTTCTGCTCAGTAGAACTTGGTTGTAGGTGACCTGCTGCTGCTTTGGTTCTCACAGACAGGTCTCTTGGGGCATGGGGGTACTAATGTAACGTTTACCTGGATTACCCCCCAGAATGTAAATAAATTTTATGATGAATCTCCTACAAAAAGATGATACTTCAAAATAAAAATTAGAGTTGCAAAATACATCTGAGTGGCTAGTTTCTGGTCAGATGGCAAAGAACATTTTAATGTAGAGCAGAGAATGCTGAAAGCCAAGTAGTTTTCAAGACCATTATTATTTGTCCTTAATAAGCATCATATTTTTATAGGTTCAGTTTATCACAGTTATAGAGGCGAAAGGCAAGAAAAACAGCTGCAGAATTACATTTGAGAAGTTAAATTATTTAATGTTCTTTTAACAACAAATCTTTTCCCGAAAGTGGTCTAAGAGGCTCTCAGTTTCCAGAGTCTATGTGCCTTTTCTGTGTACAGTAAGGCTTGCAAAATAAGCATTTTCATGCAGGTGAAGGGGTAACTAAATAGCAAGCGTGTACTGATGACTTTTTTTTTTTCCTTCTCTAAAGAAAAGTTGGGGTTTTTTGTTTGCAATTCAACTCGGAAGCTAGCTGTCAAATGGAGTAGTAGACAACTGATCCATGCTCCCCTCTGCTCTCCCTTCCATGCCATTTGAGAAGTCACTAGTATTTGCAGAAGATAAGTAGTGCAGGAGAGATTAAAAAAAAGCAAGCATTACCACATTTTTAAAATGTGTTTACTTCCTAAAGCTTACATATAGGGTCCTCTATTGTTTTTGTTGTCATTATAATAAACAACTTTAACTTAAGTTCTCTTCGTTTTTTGGATTACAGTTGAGAAATACAGGTAGGCTGTGGTTTAGATAGAAGACTGGTGTATGGATGGAAGGTGGGAAAGTAGGTGATAAAACAGATATAGATACCACCTTGTAGTCAAAGTTTTAGCCCTCGCTCTCAGAGGAAAATTTGAAGTGCAGTAATGATACAGCTTTACAGATGTTTGCAGATAATTCCTCCCAAATAAAACAAAAAGTAGGAAGCAAGGAAATGTTCTGGAAACAAGTAAGCAATGTGTCTTTGACTTTTAACTCCAGTTTGTGTGTTTGGCCCCTGTCTCAGTAGAATTCTAATGTATTGTTTCCTTTGCAAATTCTCATGTTCTAAAATGGTCTTCCTTTGGGGGAGTTTAGGCAAAATCCTCCCCCCGCTGTGAAGATCTGCTTGTGTCTTTGAATGCTTGGTGGGAAAACCTCAAGCATTTTCAGCCATTACCTCTGGATGTGTAAGGATGAAGTCATAGCCACAACCTAATTGTCAAATACTCGCTTCTTGTTGGGTGTATTCATTTAGGTGGACCTAAGTTGACTTGGAATCTCTTAAGCTGTAGCCTTCCTATGTACTCTTGAGCACATCTTGCAGCAGGTGGACATAAACATGCAGGAAAAGTTCATGGTAGAGATTATATGGCTGACAAAGTGTTTTGTTTAGAATACATTGCAGAAATGCTACTGTTGCTTTTAAGAGGATGTTAAAAAAATTAAGTTATGGAAAAAGACATAGAGTTTATCTTGAAAGTAGCACAGAAGATTTCATGGTAATTAAAGGTAAGTTCATATATTGCAATGGATCATTGAAGATGTATGACTAGGTAAAAATTTAAAATGTTTAGGATCATGCCAGACACAGGAAAGTATCTCAAGTACAGCCAGAGGATTCATAGTTATTACATTAGTGACAAGTGAGCTACTAGATGCTTGCTCATTCACGTTCCCTCCATGCCATGAACATGTTTAGCAAAGTATTCATTTCACTGATCCCATCCCCACTAAAATTTTGCCTTGCATTTTACCTAACATATTTTCAATCTAGTCACTGAAATCAGTAAGAAAATGTCTGAGTACGAGGAAGCTACTGTAAATTAGATTCTTCCAAGTAAGACTTAATTGGGGAAAATTCAGAGTTTTACAAGTCCACAGTGAAGTGACATAATAATGGAATTTAGGTACTGAAGAGCATGTTAATGGGTTTGAATTTAAATATCTAACCAAAGGAGGCAAATGGATCATTTCAGTCCAAAAGGCAAAGTTATTTGGGTCTAAGCAACTTGGTTTGGCAGGACTGTTGGTGCAAACATGTGGATAGGTGTTTTGTTGTTGTTTTTTCTTGACAGGGAAATCTGCAATTAAAACTCATCCTGGCTCCTCCTGTTCATATTCTCTGCCTCTACAGTTTCACTATCATGGTCATTAGAGAGCAGCATGACTGAGACGACATTGGCATGTTTGGGATCTTCTTTAGAATTTCTGCACAATTTATTCGGTTTTCTCATCTGTTTTGTCAAGATGAAGGAGATAGATAGAAGATTCCTCATCAGCAGAGGATGTAAGCAGGCAAACCACAGTCTGTTGGCTCTGGCTGATTGTGCTTCAGATCCTTTTCTCAGTAATTAAGAGTGGCAGGTTGGGCTAACCTAAAATTTTTGGAACACAAAATAGAGCTGTGTGAAGTTCAGACTTTGAGCAGATGTGGCTCTGTTTTGCTGGAGCAGAGACCCTGTCTTTTCAGTGGCTTCAGGTTAAGAAATTATTTTGTCCAGAGATTAGACCATGTCTTGAAGCAACTAGGATGAAGCCATATTTCCTTCCCAGTTCTCTTATTCCATTCAGAGCCAGTGAAGCAACAGGAGAAACAGGCCTGCAAATACATCAGTAGAGTCTGCCTAGCCCATTTCATTTGACAGAAAGGGAAGTGACACTCTTGTTCTGGCCAGCACCATCCTGGATGGAGAAGATAATGTAATTTAGAGAAGTATTTTCTAGCTCAGAAGTAGATGTTGCTGCAACCAAGTCTGTGACAGCAGTAAGTTAAATACTTTGGTTTCATCTGTAAACCATTCATGTCTTCACCTTCTATAGTAATTACTAAGGTTGTCCCTTCCATCAAAAGCCAGTGCTTCCTTGGAACATGAGACATGGAGTAAATTCTCAGTAGGAGTTTTGACATAGTTTTGGCTTACATGTTATAATTTATGCCCTTGCATGATGACTAAGTATGGTATTAGGTTTTCAGATAAAATCTGAGGTAACCACCACCACCTAATTAAAAGACTTGAAAGGCTGTTATTTGTAAAGATAATTTTTCAAGTTGCATTCTCTGAAAAAACAGCAATGAAATAAAAGGGTTTGAAGTAGAGAATTTTGATTATGACTTAATCCTTGAGAAATAGGGTACTTTAGGAGCAACGAGAAGGAAATTTTGTGTAAATATTGTTTGTATTTCATTGTTGCTAAGTTCTTAAAACTTTAGAAGCCTTTTTTCCAACAAAGTTGGCCATCCTGAGGGAACAGGTACTCCCTGTACTGCTGGAGCATCCTAATATACTGCCGTTGTATTTCTACTTTTTGTTTGAACCCTGTGATGACACTCCTTCAGTTGCTAGAGTTGCAGTTCTAATTAGCTGATGATGCTTCCTTGCAGATTAATGCATTTTATTATGAACACTATATTGTAGGCAGAAAATACAAGAAAGCTTGTAGATTGAACTAGAACAGCTCTCTGTAAGGGCTGGAATATACCATAGTAAACTCTAGCATGTTAAACAAGCAGGGTTTGTGCCTCTCCTTGTAGGGGCTTAACATTTCAAGAAAACAGGTTTAACCCTTGCTAGAGGTTTGCAAAACTGTTCTGAAAGAAAGAAACTAGCAATATATACCCTGAACCATGTCATAATGAAACACAGAGGTTGGAACATAATGGCTTTCACTTAAAATTGCATTAGAGAGTTATGTGTATTCAGAGTGCTCATGAAAGTTTCAGGCTGCTTCGTGAGTGTTTGCACTGTGGTGGCTTGTTAGCTAAAGTAGTGGTGAGGGGAAAAAAAAGTTCAGGGACTGATGTTTTCATGTCAGGTCAGCAACTTAACTGACATGTGGGTTCTGGGTTTTTTTTTTTTTACAATTTGACAATTCTCTGAGAGTACAGTGGGGAGAGAACAAACATTACTGCTGTGTGTGTACCTACTGTCTTTGTGTGTAAGATGTTGCATTTTTGGTTCAGCCAGTTTTACTTAAATTTACATTTTAAACTAGTAAAAACCTATGAAAATAATTTCTGAGACGGGTTAAAGATTTGCAAGTATGTTTTACCATGTGCTGTGGCCAGTGGGGAAACTCCATGCATACTTAAGTAGGATTTAGGCTGTGGTTTCACGTACATTTCTTGCAGTGTCAGTATAAGCTGGAGTTGCTCTCAGCTGTTTCTTTCTGTCTTTGCATTATTCCTTTAGTTGTGCCAGCGGAAGTGGGGGTTTTGTTTTGTGTGGCCTGGTGTGGTGATGTGGGTCAGGGAACTTGCCCAGTGAAAGATGGTTTGGTTGTTTGGGTTTTTTTTCCTCCTAGCTGAGTTTATACCTTGATTCAGTTCAGGATGTAAGACCACAGAGAGGAGCTTTGGTGAAACTTGAGAGGTCAGAGTAGGGAGCAAGAATGAGTTGTCAGTGGCTGGTGCAGTTCTCTGCAGCTCCCGTTGCTTCCCTAATGCTGAAAGTAACACAGATGAGGCCATGCCTGTAGGTGTGTTAGCCTGAGGTGCTATGGATTTCCCAATCCTAATCACAAGCAATTAATGGAATACTTTATTACCTTTCTTCTAGTCTGTGCTTATGCTAAAGCAGTAAATCTCTCTTTGGGGGGTGGGGGTCCCCTTTGTATCTGGCTCATCTGGTTTATCCTAGCCAGCTCTTAAATTACATTTTAGGCCTGACTGCTGAAGAAGTTTTTCCAAAAAACAAGATGGAAGGAGGAAGCAATAATCATCCCCTGCCACCCAAAACTAAGAGGAGGAAGAAAATTACCTGACAACAGTATCCCTTCCCCCAGATGGCTCTTTCAAGGGTTTAGTTTATCTGATGTAGTTCTGCATGTAAAAAAATCCATGTAATTTAGCCTCAGTGGGCAAGCTTCTTCCTACTCCTGTCTTTGCTGGTTGAAAAAAAAAAGGAATGTATGCTGGTCCGCTTCCTGAAATGTATTCAGGTTGGCTGAGAAAATGGAGAGTTGTTCCCTCTGCAGCATCTGTTGTTCCTTAGGTCTTTGCTGTAGAGTTCATGAAATAGCCTGATGCTCGACACTTCATCTTTAGCCCTAAGAAAGCAGGCGATATACTGCAGTGCAACGTAGTAACAGCTGCTTGAAAATGCTCGGTATCTGTGCACTTAACTGTCTGTTGCAGTACAAACTGTAAAGTTAGGTAAGGGACAAGTTAAGGTCATTTGAAACTTCCTTTTTTTAGACCTCTTATGAATGAAATATGGGTTTGTAGAGATGACCAAGAATGACATCTTTTGAAAGTGCAGAGCTCACAGGAGAAAACCATGTCTTAGCCTGCATAAATGAAATGTAAGAGTTCAGTTTGTTCTTAAATAGAACTTGTGAAGAGTTGCCAACTTTAAAAAGGGTGCAGTTTAGCACTGGAGTTTGTCTTTAAGAATAGTTGCAAGGCTAGTAATTTATATTTAACTGCAATAAAAATGAAGATGCTTATTGGTTGTAAGAGCCAACTTAGCTTTTCTCTTGAAATGGAAATTTTAACTGTATGATCTCTATGCTGAATTGTCCTTTTGATTCCTTTCACTCACTTCTCTAACACACAAACAAGGATTTCCTCTTTGGATTTTCTGTTTTGTATTAGTCATGTTTAGAAGCTTTTTATAACCGTATTTATCCACCTTACAAAGTCTGAATGATTTGTTTAGAGTTTATAAAGTCATCTTGTTTGGTTGATTTGATAGATATCCATAGATGACTGAAGGATTTCTTCAGAGCTTGTGTACACTGTCACTCCAGTACTTCCCCATCACCTCTGCCCTTACCCACCTGTACTCGTTTATTATTTTATCCTGTTTGTGCTAGATCCTGTGCAAACTCATGTTACCAGTCAGTCCTTGCTCTGAAAAGTTTATGCTTAAAGTTATGATGCAAAAGGGTGTAGCAAAAAAAACCTGAAGGGGAAGAGTGAATGAAAACAAAGATGTGAACGTGTGGTTTCACAGGCTAAATAATAGGTACATGTCGTGGTTTAACCCCAGCCAGCAACTAAGCACCACGCAGCCGCTCATTCACTCCCCCCCACCCAGTGGGATGGGGGAGAAAATCGGGAAAAGAAGTAAAACTCATGGGTTGAGATAAAAACGGTTTAATAGAACAGAAAAGAAGAAACTAATAATGATAATGATAACACTAATAAAATGACAGCAGTAATAATAAAAGGATTGGAATATACAAATGATGCACAGTGCGATTGCTCACCACCCCGCCGATCGACGACCAGTTAATCCCCAAGCAGCAATCCCCCGCCTCCCCCCCCCCCCCCCCAGTTGATATACTAGATGTGACATCACATGGTATGGAATACCCCATTGGCCACTTTGGGTCAGCTGCCCTGGCTGTGTCCTGTGCCAACTTCTTGTGCCCCTCCAGCTTTCTCGCTGGCTGGGCATGAGAAGCTGAAAAATCCTTGACTTTAGACTAAACACTACTTAGCAACAACTGAAAACATCAGTGTTATCAACATTCTTCACATACTGAACTCAAAACACAGCACTGTACCAGCTACTAGGAAGACAATTAACTCTATCCCAGCCGAAACCAGGACAGTACATGATTACAGTTGTCGCGTCCCAAAGTTGGAGCGACTCAGGTTCGTGGATTTCCTTTGTCAGAATTAAGGTGAAATGACACCAGGGGAGTTCAAACAACAATCAACATTTATTCAACCTAGCTAACCTTGCCCAAGTACAAGTGAACTTATCAATATGAACCTTGCAACATGTCATTAAGCTGCTGTTTGAAAAGACAAGGGAGGTGTAGAAAAAGAAATGGAAAAAGGAACATGAAACTGGGTCAGAAGGAGAGCCCTCCCGTTGAGTCACGAGGTTCAGAGCAGACCCCCTTGCTTTCTGGACTCCTTCTCAAAGAGGAGCCCAGGGGTGGCTGGATCCACTCCTAGTCTCAGACTTGGTCAACAGTTTATGTTTAAAAGGATGAGGTGTACGGACTGTGGAAAAGAGGGAGAGAGAGAAAGAGAGAGAGAAGGAAAGAAAGAAAGAGAGAAGAAAAGGGTTTCACCAGTCCTGGGTCCAGCGTTGGTCCAGCCAGTGTAGAGATCCAGTTCCGGAGGGTGCGTGCTGAGAACTCGTTCTCCCTTCTTTTATAGTGTGTTAGTCGGTGGTCTCGACATGCGCAGTTCCCATTCCCGGGGTTCTCTGGAATCGGTCGGTGAGCTTTGGGGGGGGTTCATTGCGGAGTTGCCTCTTTTTCCCTGCTGGCATGACTGCTTAAGATAGAAGCACAGTCCCATCCTCCATGGGGCCTCCTCCTCCAGGTGCATACGCTGTGCTCCTTCTCCTGGTCACTTAAGATAAGGAATTGCGGCTTTGGAGAAGTGCGGTCCCACCCTCCATGGGGCCCTCTCCTCCGGCCACATTGTCCTGTTCACAAAACTCCAGCGTTTTTACAGAGGCCGTTTTTTCCACCAAAGTTCTTTAACAAATGTTTGAGACATTGACTATAATTTGTCAGACCGTCACAAGAGTGTTGTGTAATTGTCAACTGAAGTGTTCAGAAATCATGATTAATTTGTGAAATAAAGAGGCTTAAAAATAATAATAAAAAACCCTAGGAGATAATTTTGAAATTCCATGGTTATTTGCCTCTTCTAATGCTTTAGGGGTTTGCAGTTTTCAAACTGTCCTCTGCAGCTAATAAGAGAAGTTCAAAAAAACAATCCAAAGGTCAAAAAGGAGACACAAATAAAACTTTACTGTTTTAAATGAGAGAAGCCCAATGGCAAGTAGAAACCCTGAGAAATTTAAGAATGGGATTATTCTAGGAAGACTTTTGAAGATAGCAGCTGCCTGTCCTAGTATCAAGGTGTTCAGCTTTCAGCTAGTAGTGAAACACAAACCTGGTAATACTAAATGTTGCTAGGATCTGAACAGCCTGTGGACCATCAGTCACTTTCCTGTTTTCGAATCCCCCAGAGGAGCCAAAAACAGCATGTGATGTAGTCGGCTTCTGTGCTGATGACTTTTTTTTCTTTTGAGGACTACTGAGATAATTGCGATGGTAATAAGGTAAAAACCACCCAAATGATACCGTTCTCAATGAGAGCGCTACCTGGAATCGTCTTGAGGAAGTGTTATAAACATGACATAAGGCTAAATCCAAATTCAAAATGTCTGTCCGCTTTACATCTGAAAGTAATTGTTAATTTGAATTTTATAACACTGTAGTGTCTAAAAAGGAGATGTACTAAATGTTTCTCAACTAGTGTTTTATCAGCAGAGGTGATTTAGGGGCATTACTGGAACAAAAGCAACAGGGGAGGCACATGGGGAACTATTTTTTAATAGTTCATGCAAGCATACCAAATGAAAACCTAAAACTAGGAAAGTAGAAGCTCGATAATTGTGAAATCCCTTTAATGCTACTGTCAGTTACCCAGTGGAACATTGTAGTCAGTTTGTAGAATTGGCATTGTTAGGATTATTTCAGGAAGATAAATGTCTTTATAAATCTGTGAATTGTACACTGCAATGATAGATCAGATAAAGCAACAGAACCTTTCCAACTTGATTATCTAGTAAATGTAAAAGAAATACAGAGCTTGCACGTTTAAAGCAGAGATCAAATTTGTAAACGTCAAGAAAACTAAAAGTTATGGCCCCCACAGCAAATATTAAGTCATCCCCTAGTACACTTGAGTTTTTTGTGTTGCTGTATATGCTGATAAAATCTTGCCTTAAAATATGTATGTTGCGGTGGTTATAGTAGCTATGGTGAACTTTTATTCAAATAAGTGTCCTGGTGCTTTGAAAGCATTGAACTGATTCATTCCATGCATTTAGATACTGGTGTCAGTTATGCAGTCAGATAAAATGCTTTTACTTGTAGTTAACTCTTCAATTTGTCCAGCTTGCCACCACATGCAATCTGTGCAGGATTTATAAAACTTAACATGAAAGGAGTTGTAGAACTGTTAGATATTTGTTAATATTTGAAATCCTTTATGCTATGAGTTAAAATAATATGTGCCATGTGTTGTAGTCATAACATTGTAAAGTTTCAGCTCTGGAGAGTCTTGACAACTGGAGCTTCTACATTTCCTAATGGTGGTGGTTATAGAAGACTGGAAAAGGGACTTTCCTTGAAATCATGTTTTAGATTGCATAGGTGGCATAGAGGGAGTGTGAAGGAAGAGACATCCTTTCTTTTCCCCCACCCTATTTGCTCATACAATTTAGGAGCACAGGCTGTACTGCATCTCTTTCAAATTAAAATGTAGTATGAAAAATTATGGTTCAGAAGTCAAAGCTTTTGTTTTGCTTTAACTGTCCCTGAGCAATGTCCTGTTCTGAAGAATGCTAGATGAGATGGCTATTTTTCTGGGGGTTTTTGTTTTCTTTTTAAGTGGGGAACTTACGTTTTTTCTGATTAAAACCATGAAAATCCATTTTAGGAAATCTAGTTTGTCATTTAAAAAAAGGTAATTGTAAACTTATGCATCCTTGTCAATGCTGTACTTGCCCCTCTTCAGGAAGTACATAGATGTGGTTTGTTTGGGTTGTTTGTTTTTTGTTTTTTCTTTGGACTTGGGTCATCTGACTTGGTTATAGGAATATGATTACTTGTGTTGTAAATGGTAGTGGAGATCTGGAAACAGCTGATCAAAACTAAATGTCTGTAAAATGCTTTCATGCTTTTTGTAAAGAATTTTCTGTGACACGACGTTTCACATTGCCAGCAATTTACTTGCTACCTGAGTTAAAACTTATCTCTAGTTTTACTACAACATTTCTCAGAGATTATTTGATTCAGGTTTGTAGTATCTGTAATGTTATGGTACTGAGGTGATGCTGACAGTCAAAATCTAAGAATCTTATACAAATATTTCTTAGGGTTATCACCATTTTAAAATGAGTGCCCCTTGCTGGGTGAGGCAGTGTGTACTGGATAGATGTTCACCTAATAGGGCAAAAACTGTATGTGCTAGAAAATTATTTTTGTATGGCATGTGCTCAGAAAAATAGAGCTAAACTTGATGGTTTAGAATAGGGATCTGTGATTAGATAATGTTACAAAATGGAAGACTTCAAGGAAGGAATTTACTACGCTGTACTGTCTTCACAGCTTTAAAATAGGAACTGTGTGGTCTCCAAAGTAGTAGGGCTATATGAATGAAATGTGGAAACTAAGGTTATGTGACCTTCAGAAAACTTACTTCATTTTTTCAGATTTGTAGAGATTATTGGAAATCACTTGCATAGTGTATGTAGCAGCCACAGCTATTCTTAGCCTCCTCCCCACCTCTGGTATCAGATCTGCTTGTTTTGAGTCTTTTCTTAAATTAGATGGCCAGCTCAGTGTGACAAGAACCACATCTTCCTGTGTTTGCCCTAAGCCCTGAACCTGGCCCCTGGTGCAGCACAAATGGCAATCTGCTGGTTTCTCTGGCTTGTATGGATGAATCTGTGACCAGTGGCACTTTCAGGATTCATGTGTAAATATCATATATAAATCCAATTAAAATCGGAGCTGCTGTAAACACAGTATCTGCATCCAACTGTCTTGACACAGACTCACGCAGAACCAGAGGAAATTAAGGTAATCTTTTGGCTGTGAATGTTACTGCCGAATTTGTATCTACTTTGCAGTACTTCGGTTTAGTTCTTCCTCTTTTTCCTTTTTCTGACACACAGTTTTGAGTAAATGTGACAGTAACTCCCCTGGTTGCTGCAGCCTCTCAGTTTGTTTTCCGGTGTTTCTAATGGAGAGTTGCCAGCCCAGTATTGTGGGAGTAGGTGATGAGAAAGTGCTGCAGCCATAAACCCAATTTCAAAGTCTGGGTGAATAAAGGGTTAAAGGTGGAAGGGGCTGAGGCATTATGCAAGCTGCTAAGTAAAAAGGAAGTGCATTACAAAATGCTGAGCTCAGTAGTCTGGCTCCTGGCCAAGTCTTTGCTTTCTTTACTACAGCTGAGGGCTTTCCAAGTTTCCCACCAGTGGGTTTGTCTGAGCTGTTCAGGAATGCTGCCTCTGCTGCTAGCTGACATCAGGGTGGGCGGTTCAGCCGAGGGCCAGGCAGGCAGGCTGCCTTGAAATACCCTCTTCTCTCCACGCCCCCGCCCCCCGCCCTGCCAAGGTCCTGCTGCCTCCCGGCCGCTTCCATCCCCTTCTTCATCTTACTCCATCATACCGGGCCTACAGTATAAAGGCAAAGTTGTCATTTAACTGAAAAATAATGTCTTCCCCCAACAGTGCAAGGTCTGCTTTTGTATTTTGTTTTCAGCATTGCGGATGAGCTGGTGAAGAGGGTGAAAAAAAATAGCCTTTAGCTTTCGTAGTTTTGGGGTTGGAGGATTTTGGGAGGCGGTGTGCGTCTTTCACCATCAGAGCTCCTTCCCCTGCCCATCTGGTCCATCTTCAGCCCAGTCAGATTCTGAAGCAGAAGCTTGTGACTTGTCTGCCCCATACGGAGGTGACTTGTTGGGTATCAGCTACAGCCAGAAGCACCAGAGCAGTAAGGATGCCATGGTGCCATCACAGCTTTTTTTTTTTTTTTTTTTTTAAATTAGGGAAAACTTCCATAGAAAAGTATTTTGAGGGTGGCAAGGTATTAAGCTTTTGGTTCAAAATGAATAAAAATAGCCTATTTTTGGATTTGATTGCTTTCTGGGTTATATTCTCTTCAGCTTTATAATCAGATTCAGTGCGGATTTATGGTTCTGGATTATTATGAAACAAATACAAAATATCGTATCTGGAAAATATGCAGGCTGTGGAAGAGTGACAAAGCATGTTTCAATATCAGCCTTACTGGCAATATAGGTAAATGGAGCATTACTTAAATGGGAGAACTGTTGATTGCAGAGGCTTCTGGGCTGTCTGGACACTTGCTAAGCAGGTCCAGGCAGCTTCTTTGAAGCTGCTCCCTTGGCTTTTCTAATTCAGTTTTATTTTTTTGGACTACCTTTCCTCCTATAACCAGTCTTGCTGCTTCTAGTCTTCACTAGATCTGCAAAACTTCTGGGGCAGTTTCTCATCACAGGTGTCTCAGGGCAGTGTGCACTTGTCACTAAGTTGTATAAAACAGTCTAATCCTGTTGTAAATTAGAGATACAGGTTGCAGGACTCCATTCAGAGTTTAAATATAAATACATGATGGAACTGATTTTCTAAGAGTTTTATGAAGGAGAGGGGAGATGGAAAAAAATTCAAGAGAAGCCCTTTTGTCTTTGTTCTCCCACTTCCTATCCTGTGAATGATTTTGCAGATGTAGGTGGCATCAGTATAGTTACCTGTTCCTAATCATAAAGACAAATGAGAGAACAATCAGCAGACTGGAGATAACAAATTTTGAAACTGTTAAAAAGAAACTTGTTTGTGCAAGGCAACACTAGTTCATGAAATTCATTATCAGATGGTATTGGGGCCAAGTCTTAAGTGGAGCCAAAAAAGACCAGATGTACTAGTATGGAAAACACCTTTTAAAATTTGAGACATGACCTAGTCAGTGGTTGGGGCTTTAGGAGTCAGAAGAGGCGAATTTCTTCTGTACTACTGAGGTGCTGCATGACTCTGGGTGAGTCACTCTGCTTGCGTGTGTTGCTTTCTCCTGTCTTGTCTGTTGGAGATTAATGACTACTGCTGGACAGTGCATACCACAGTGGTGCCTCAAGTTCTGTCTGGGGCATCTGGGCAGTAGTAATATAGTAGCATGACCATAAGGAAGCCTCTGGGTTGCCTCTGTGAATCAGACTAGTTTTACACCTCTCATTCCAGTGAGCACAATCTGGGATTTCCTCTTGAGTTATAAAATTACTAAGTCTAGTTAAATGTGGCACAGCCATAATGAAACAGGACTTTGGAGCTTTCAAGCTACCTAAATGTTGCTGTGTATTGAATAGAAATTAGGTATATTGGGTTTGAGCCATGAGAGACTCATTGAAGTTCTGCATTTCCACAAAGAATAGGCACCACATAAAGCTTAACACATTGCATGCTTCTGAAATTCACTGTCAGAGGTTTAATTTGATGTGTGGAGGTGGATTAAACTTCAAGGTTGTGGATTTTACTAAAATATCTACATAAGCGTGCATTTCTTTTTTCTTTGTTGATTAAATCTATGAATTAACATGGCAGAAGCAATCTTGTGTACTTGATTTTCATTGGTGTTATGGTAGATATTGTTCCTCATATTTGCTGTTTCACTTCTCTTTTTTGGAGCCTGGTTTTTCAAGGCACAGTGCTCCTTGCTTTTTGTACCTTGAAGTCCCTTGTCATGGTGACTCATAATGAAAGAAACCTAGAAGCAGTTCAGAGAGAGAGAGGCCCTTCCCCTGTAAACTGAAGGGAAATGTACCCAGTAACGTATCCACTAAGAAATCTTGTGCGGTATAGCGTTTATTGTCATTTTAAAAAGAAGTATGGAGCAGTGCTTCAGTGCTGGTACCCAAATAGCATGTTGGTTTTTCCCTTTGTGCTCTACCAGCTGATGGTCCTGTCTTGTAGAGGTCTTGTCCATCTGTACTGATGCAGTATTAGCAGTTCAGTACAATGTCAGTGTAAGTATGCAGGAACAAAACACCAGAATGCTTCTGAAAAGCTAATAATAGAGTAATAATAGGCACAGAGATCAAACTCCTAATGAATGCCATGTGGGTACTAGCTACTTTCCCTGGATGATCCTCCTTTCCCTGACAGCCTGACAGGGTATTAAGTGCCATGTTGTTGTGTTTTGTTTTTTTTTCTTGTACTGACTATTTGGGTAAAGGGGTACTGGTGCAAAAATTTGCATCCTTGTCTTGAGTTTTAATAACTAAAGAAGTTGAAACACAACATGTCCTTGCCTCACTTCTTTTCTAGAGGCATTAACTAAAAGGCAACTTCACATACAGCTTGTACAGAAAGTACTTTAGCAAGGGCTCTGATGAAGACACCACTTTTTCTTCCCCTCCTTTCCCCTGCTAGGTCTGTCTTTGGGGACTGCCCATCTGGTAAACTCTTGCAGCCAGAGAACTGAGAGCAGAGTGCTCTTACAGCTGGTGGATAAATTAGGAATAATAAATTAGGCAGCTATTTGATTAGGTAAGAAAATAACACTCAACAGAACTAGTTTCCTGAGTATTATTAGTAGCCAAAAATAATTTGGTTTTAAGTGCAGCAAAAGGCATTTCTAGTGATTCTGAGTAGAAGTTTTTGCAGAAGGTGAATGTGAAAGTTTACCAAGTGTCTCTTCTTCCCCCCCCCCCCCCTTTTTTTTTAATGTGCCATGGCATATAAATGCCTTTGTTTTGCAGCTGTTTCTTAATTTTCATGGGGTGGGGATGGAGATGCCCCTCTAGCTTTAAAAAGGCAGAGGTTTTTGTTGGTTTTGGGGTTTTTTTCTTCTTTCTCTCCTCTGGTTTGGTGAATCAAGAGAATGAAAATATCTCTTGCTTGATGCTTGCCTTGATGGGATTTGGACACAGTAGGGGTGACAAATAAACAACCTTTCTGTCCCATCTCATTTGTTGTATATCACTTCTCCATCTCTCCTTCCCCAGACACTTGGCAACTTTTGCTGCAAGTCTTTCTGCCCAGCATCCCATATTGTCCCTACACCAGGATGTGAGCCATAGTGACAGTGTAATTGGTGCCTGATCTTGTAGGACTGCAGGAGTCTCAGCTGAGCAGCAGCAAGGAGGAACTGAATGTTAATGTCTCTGGGAACCCCACACCAAATTCAGTGTGTGACTCAGAGCTCTTCTGCATGATGTAGACTTGACTGCAGGTGGCTGGCTTGACCATCACAACAGTTATTTAAATTTTTCTCTTAATACTTCTAACAACAGTAAAATAACTGTATCCACAGGGGTCTGTAGCTAAATGAGCGAGTGGAGCCTTTTCTTAAACTTTTGTTAAAATGACTTTTCAGTCTCTATAGAAAGTTTAACTTTGAACTCTTGTATCTTTTTGATTTGAACCTTTTTTGATGCTGACTGTATTCCACTCTTTTACCTTATTCTCAAAATATAAACTATGTTTTATTAATTTTAGGATGTAAATGGCACAGCTCATTGTGCTGAGTGTATCTTTTGTCTGCATCCTGAAAGCAAGACACCAGTTGGCATGGTTTGGATGTGTCTGCCTGTGCTAGTAGGAGGCCCAGAGTTAGGGAAAAACTGAATCCTGCTCAGTTAGAATTTGGTTAAAAAGATTTTGCGTCCTTTGTTGTTAACTGCTTCTGATGGCTGAAGTATGCAAGATTATTTTTTGTGAAACATGATGTACCCTTGTTCTTAGCCTTGAAATGTATTACAGAGCTCTTTTGTACTAGCTGACTAATTCTCATATCACAGTTTGGTACTTATGTTACAGAGATACTGTAATAGTACATTGAGATACAGTGTTGTATCGGGTCTGGCTGAGATGGAGTTAATTTTCCCCATAGCAGCCCTCATAGTGCTGTGCTCTGCATCAGTAGCTAGAAAGGTGTTGATAACACACCAGTGTTTTGGCTACTGCTGAGCAGCGCTGGCACAGCATCAAGGCTGTCTCTCCAACATTTTTGCCCCCCTCACCGGCAAGCTGGGGGTGGGCAAGAGCTTGGGAGGGGACATAGCCAGGACAGCTGACCCAAACTGACTAAAGGGATATTCCATACCATATGACATCAGCTCAGATATAAAAGCTGAGAGAAAGAAGGGGGGGCATTCGTTATTATGACATTTGTCTTCCGGAGCAACTGTTACGCATACTGAAGCTCTACTTCCCAGAAAGTGGCTGGACATCGCCTGCTGATGGGAAGTAGAGAATAAATCTTTTGTTTTTCCTTTGCTTCCGCGCGTGGCCTTTGTTTTTGCTTTATTAAACTGCCTTTATCTTGACCCACGAGTTCTTTCCCATCTTATTTTCTCCCTCCCCCCCCCCCCCCCCCCCCCCGTCCTGCTGAGGAGGGGAGCAATAGAGTGGCTTGGTGGGCACCTGGCAGCCAGCCAAGGTCAACCCACTACAAGTGTCATCTGCGTTTCTCCAGTGCTTTGAGATTTGTATCTGTAGGAGCAGACTAGAAGAGTACAGGCTTGGTTTTGGCCAACTTAATGAAATTTTGGAAACTTTTTCTCTTGAGGCTATTTCAAAGTATGCTCTTTGAAGTGACAGTTGCTGCACAAATCCTTGTAATCAACATGTTATGCTAACTGAAATTAAAGATAAGGGAAAGGATTCACAGGTTTTGACATACTTGCTCCTACCTGGCTGGAATTACATGGTTGTTTTAATTAGGGTTTATTACAACTTTATTAGCTGCAAAATTGATAATGTAAAAGTACAGTATCTGGCTTTTCATGCTGACAACTGTACACACTAAAAGAGTAATTCCTCTGTGTTTGGAAGTAACTTCTGTGGGTAATTCTGTACTTTTTCTTTTCCATGCATTGATGTTTCAACAAATAACACAACAATTACAGGAAAGTTACAAAGCAGCATTTTTATAAGCAGATTTGTGCAGGTTGGGTTTTTTTCTTTGCTCACTGCTCGCTCTCTTGTTTTTGCATAAAGCAATGAGATACTTTTCACATCGACAGGTGGAAACATGAAGAAAACTTTGACTTTGCTTGCCTGTATAAGAATCTGTTGTCTGAATTTTTTTGCTCCCTTCAAAATAACAGCTGGTTTTGTACTAGCGAGTTACAATTGTATTTAATATGAACTAGTGCCTAGCAACATCTAGGCCATGCTTTTGCTGCTACAGATTACTCGGTATACACTCTGTGACAATCTAGTTGATTTTTAGGTGAACAGTGTCTGTTTAAGATACCGTGGAGTATCTGAGTTTGTGAGTTTTGCCCTGGCTGGAAGGGAATCATTACATTTGGTATGATATTTGAGCTCTTGTGGATGCTGAATCTGAAATGTTTTTGACTGTGAAAGAGCATAGAGGTGGTTCTTTTTGGCTGAAAGGTTTGGACAATTCTTAAGTTTCTACAGTGAATGTGGCTTGTTTGCCATAAATACAAATTTCCCATTCGAATGGAGCATTACAAAACAATCCCCGGTGAATTCTGGGTGATTCTTTTTGGCAGGTGAGGACATTTCCCAGGGAGGTGTGTGTGCTACCTTGGGCTCCTCCCACTGCCCCACCTCTTTGAAACAACTTAGCACTAGCTTTGCTAGCTGCTGGAGCTATTGTTTGGGAGTTACTGCTTGAAGTTAGAGTCCTTTTAACCAGCAAGACCTGCATGTGGTGGGGAATATTATCTGCAGTTAGTCTTCCTGCCTCCTTCTACTGGGAGGAGGAAATGAATGCAACATAGCCAAACAGATTTTGGAGAGCTGGAGAAAGCAAGTGACTAGGTATGAACTTTTGCTCAAACTGCACCTGACTGGAATAATTTGACTTCAACTTGATTGTTTTTGAAGAATATTTGCGGGTTTGAGAATGTTTTGTAAGCTTGTAAGGTTTTCATTGAAATGCAATTTTTAGTTTAGATGATGCTTGTTGTGAAGGGCTGACAAAAACCACAAGTGCTTTCAGAGGTGGGGAGTGGAAGGCCTAATGTTTAGAGAACTTGGTCCCAAATACTTATGTTTATCTAGTTTAAAAGCACATAGGCTTTATTTCTTTTTAAAACTCCAACACTTATAAATAATTGTATTTGTGTTATGAGTAGAGACATAGTTTATTAAAACCAGGATTAACAAGATGAGCAGTATTGTGTTAACAATTGCAAGTCAGTACAAAGCATGCTTGGAAGCTGTTACTGTTAGTGGAGATTTCACGTTGTGAGTATTGGAGCTTATCTATGCGGAAGTGAGGGAGAAAGTTGCATATGATATGCCAAAAAGTATTTCTTGAGTAATTAAATGATATTTTTGTTTGACATCATTTCAGCTACCTGCTTAACTTGTGAGGTTTAATTAAGATATAGTCAGCTTGTGCTGACATGGACATAAAATCAAGGCCTAGTTTGCCTGAGGAAAAGGCTCTTTTTATTTTTGGGGTCTGGCTATGTCTTTCTCTCTTTCTTTTTTTTCTTTTTTTTTCAAGAAAAAAGCATTAGCAATTCAGAGAGCGGAAGCAAATAGCCATTTTTAATATTCATGTCCTCAAATGTGAATTTGATGCTTTGAGGCATAAATGACCTTTCTAACCAGCCCAAACTTGTCAAACAAAAGAATGATAGAAACGAGCTGCTTTGTTCTAATACAACAGGCTGCTTTTCAGGGAGAATTTCAAAACAATTCTGCCTCCCTCTTCTCAACAACATTAAATTAAACTTTGGCCTGTGCTACATTTGAATTTAGACGTGTATGCATCATTGGAGAGATGGTGATGGAATCTAGACAACCTGTGCAAATTGAACCATAGACTTTAGCTCCTGAAGCCCAGGGCAAGTGAATAATGCTTTCATCCATAGCTACCCCAGCTGGTATTACTTAGCACTGGAAAAGCAGTTAGGTGTGGGTCAGAAGCAGAGGGGAGAATCAAAAGGGGATTTCTTGTTGTTACAAAGCTGAAAAGTGGAGGGGGGAGGAGAGAAACAAAACCACCACCACTTTGTAAAACCTTTCATTTAAGTGTTTAGATTGCAGTATACACCTTGGAGGTTATATTTAAAAACTAAATATAAATACTTTTTTTTGGTAGCTCCTAGGGGTTTCATTGAGACTGGAACTGTGTATAAGTATATGCTGTAAAAACAGTGCATCAGTGCCAACTCTCTGTCATTATGAGATTTACCAGATAAGATACACATAAAAGGTTGGGATGGAAGATATAAGGTAATATAAAAAATGAATAGGTCTTTATACAGGGTAATGCATTTTTTTTTTCCCTACCACTTTCCAAAAAGAAGTTAAACTAAATTGGGTACTTGAATACCATTCTTCCCTACCAGCTGTGCTTGGAGGATCTCAAATTAATCTCTTGGAGGGACATGTTTCTGAAGCAAGCACCACAGTAGTAAACTACTTCTCTAGGAGATGAGTAGAGTTAAGGAGTAATAATCTGGTGTTGCAGTTCTTGTATCTTGTCTTATTTTCTCCTGTTTATATCTTTTGTCTTGCTCAGTGCTTACTCATGGATCCACATCCAAAAAAGGAATATCCAATTCCTGAATTTGTTCACACTTGAGAAATTTGAAAGTCCTTTAATCGTTCACTATTTTTTCCACTACTTATCTGTTCAGAGACTTACCTGGCATGTTCTGCTGTATAACCTGTATTGGTTTTCTTTATCTAAAGCACAATCCTTACATAAATTTCCCAGCTAGATGGGAGGAGACAGCACTGGTCATTCTCAAATATCCAGCAGCTGAGCAGTATCATATGATATCAGGATCATGTTATTACTGTTCATTAATAATTGGTGTTGTGGTTTAACCCCAGCCACTCACTCCCACCCACCCAGTGGGATGGGGGAGAGAATGGGAAAAAAAAGTAAAACTCATAGATTGAGATAAGAACAGTTTAATAGGACAGAAAGGAAGAAACTAATAATGGTGATGACAACAATAATAAAATGACAATAATAATAAAAGGATTGGAATATACAAAACAAGTGATGCACAATTCAATTGCTCACCACTAGCCAACTGATGCCTAGTTAGCTCCTGAGCAGCGATTTCCCCCCCCCCCCCCCCCCCCCCCCCCCGCCAGGCCAACTCCCCCCAGTTTATATGCTAGATGTGATGTCACATGGTATGGAATACCCCTTTGGCCAGTTTGGGTCAGCTGCCCTGGCTGTGTCCCCTCCCAACTTCTTGTGCCCCTCCAGCCTTCTGAAAAATCCTTGACTTAGTCTAAACATTACTTAGCAACAACTGAAAACATCAGTTATCAACATTCTTCTCATACTGAACTCAAAAACATAGCACTATACCAGCTACAAGGAAGAAAACTAACCCTATCCCAGCTGAAAACAGGACAGTATCCACCCCTTATTCTCTTTACGTCATGTTCAGGTCCTGTACTTTCCAATACATCCTAATCAATCATCATCACCTTTTTCATCCTTTTATATATATGTATACACACACACAAATATCATTCTCTTAGTCTATGGGCCATCTCTATAAAATGTTTGTTGAGTTCATTTAGGCCCTGACTTTGGGCTCCATCTGTCATACCAGTCTTTCTGGGTAGGAGGGATGCTGTGAAGTCCTCTCAGTCAGCAGAGCAGGATTGGGCTTCAGTGTGGTATGGCAAGCGGGTAACATTGGACGCAGCAGGAGGATGGTGTCCACTGTTGGATTGTTGCATGCTGGAGTCAGTTCTGGTTCCATCACTACTGCGCTTTGCTCAGTTTTATCACAGTTCTTTCTTGCTTGATCTAAGTGATTCTTACTGTAATACCATGGATATAGCATATAACAATTATAGTGACGATGACATACGGTGGCAGAGTTATATAGCAATTAACATCATACAATTTAATTCATTTGCTATTCTCACCTGATATCAAATCCCCTTGAGGCACACATTGGACTTCCCCATCCTTTCGCATCACCCACCGAGTGCACCCAGGCCCTTGAGCAAAAGCAATCCCACAAATGGGTTTACCTCTGCCTGAGGCAGGAGTAACCCAGACTGTCTTCCCTAACGTATTTGTTATGTGCACCACAGGAACTTTATCCCCTTCTACAGTATGTAAAAGTTCTGACTGGGCAGGGCCACCCCGATTGGCAGATCCTCTGGTGTTGACTAACCAGGTGGCTTTTGCTAAATGTGTATCCCAATGTTTGAAGGTTCCACTCCCCATTGCTCTCAATGTAGTCTTTAACAGTCCATTGTATCGCTCAATTTTCCCAGAGGCTGGTGCATGATAGGGGATGTGATACACCCACTCAATGCCATGCTCTTTGGCCCAGGTGTCTATGAGGTTGTTTCGGAAATGAGTCCTGTTGTCTGACTTAATTCTTTCTGGGGTGCCGTGTCACCACAAGACTTGTTCTTCAAGGCCCAGGATAGTGTTCCAGGTGGTGGCATGGGGCACGGGATATGTTTCCAGCCACCCAGTGGTTGCTTCCACCATTGTAAGCACATGGCGCTTGCCTTGGCGAGTTTGTGGGAGTGTGATATAGTCAATCTGCCAGGCTTCCCCTTATTTATATTTCAGCCATTGCCCTCCATACCACAGGGGCTTCAGCTGCTTGCCTTGCTTAATTGCAGCACGTTTCACATTCATGGATAACCTGCATGACAATGTCCATGGTCAAGTCCACCCCTTGACCACGAGCCCATCTATATGTTGCATCTCTTCCCTGATGGCCCGAGGTATCATGGGCCCACTGAGCCATAAATAGTTCACCCTCATGCTGCCAGTCCAGATCCACCTGAGCCACTTCAATCTTGGCAGCCTGATCCACCTGTTGGTTATTTTGATGTTCTTCAGTGGCCTGACTCTTGGGTAAATGAGCATCTATGGGATGTACTTTGACAACCAGATTCCCTAGCCGGGACGCAATATCTTGCCACAGTGCAGCAGCCCAAATGGGTTTACCTCTGCGCTGCCAGTTGCTCTTCTTCCATTGCTGTAACCACCCCCACAGGGCATTTGCCACCATCCATGAGTCAGTATAGAGATAGAGCACTGGCCACTTTTTCAGCAATGTCTAACGCTAGCTGGATGGCTTTCACCTCTGCAAACTGACTCGATTCACCTTCTCCTTCAGCAGTTTCTGCAACTTGTCATGTAGGACTCCATACAGCAGCCTTCCACCTCCGATGCTTTCCCACAATGCGACAGGACCCATCAGTGAACAGGGCATATTGCCTCTCATTTTCTGGCAGTTTATTATACAGTGGGGCTTCTTCAGCACGTATCACCTCCTCCTCTGGTGACATGCCATCGATACCCCTTTGGGTCCTTAAAATACCCTCTCCTGAGGTAGTCTATGCCAAGGATACACGGAGCCTCTGGACCAGTCACAATGGGGTGTTTCTGCCATTCATTCCCAGTTAGGCTTACTTCAGCCTCCAATACAGTTAACTCTTGGGATCCCCCTGTCACACCAGAAATACAGATGGGTTCTGCCCCTTTATAACTTGATGGCATTAGAGTGCACTGTGCGCTGGTGTCTACTAGAGCCTTATACTCCTGTGGGTCTAATGTGCCAGGCCATCGGATCCACACAGTCCAATAGACCCGGTTATCCCTTTCCTCCACCTGGCTGGAGGCAGGGCCCCTCTAATTCTGGCCAGAGTATCCGGTACTCGCTTCTTGTAAAATTGGCTCAGAAGTCCCTTCAAGAGGATCAGAAATAAGATAGGCCCTTCTTCTACTATGTTTGGAGACTGGAGCGGCATTTTTCCTGGGAGAATCCCCTTTGGTGGTGGTTTTTCCTCGCAACTCGCGTACCTGTGCATCTAGGACCGAGGTAGGTTTTCCATCCCATTTCCTCATGTCATCTCTGTGGTCACATAGGTAGAACCACAGGGCACCTCATGGTGTGTACCTTCTATATTCTCTCTTGGGCAGAGGAATGCTCACTCCTAATAGCTGAGACATTAGTCTATACAGGTGGGGAGTAGGACATATCCTCTTTGAGTTGCTGGAAATCCCCAGACAGCTTCTCCACAGCTGAAATTCAGGCTTGTAGGGAGGAGGAGAGATTTTCTTCATATTGCCGGAGTTGGCAAGTGATTTCATCCACTGTCGGTGCCTCTTCGTCTTTCCAGGTCATTATCGCCAGTGAGTTGGCATAGGACGATGGTGCGCTCCGTATAATCTTCTGCCACATGGGTCGTGTGCATGGGACTTTGGATCTCTGGGTAATTGTGCATTGTCCAGGTCATAAAAAATCGTTTCTAGCACGGCTAATTCCCTCAGATATTGGATACCTCTCTCCATGGTGGTCCACTTGCTTGACTGACATATAACATCTTCCTTGAAGGGGTACCTTTCCTTCACGCTTGACAGGAGTCACCTCCAGAGGCTGAGGGCTTGTGTCCCTTTTCCAATTGCCTTGTCAATGCCACCTTCCCTGGCAAGCGATCCCAGCTGCTTGGCTTCCCTACCTTCTAATTCCAGGCTACTAGCCCCATTGTCCCAGCATCGAAGAAGCGAGGTGATAATGTGCTCCCCTATATGGCGGCTGAAATCTTTTCGCATATCCTGCAGCTCTCTCAAGGATAGGGATGGGGTGATTACTTCTGGTTCTGCCTCTTCCTCCTGTTCCCATGATGACCCTGGTTCATCTTCCTCCTTTGCTAAGTGAACTGGTTTTTTTGTCTATTTCTTCTTCTGTATGGGGGCAACTGATACTGGTGCGGGTTGGTTCTCTGGTTCAGCTGCAGTACTGTTCGCTGGGGTTGGAGTGGCTACAGTACCTGTTGCCTTGTTGTTAGATCCAGAGACCTTCTCTTTCCCTTGAGGGTACTGAGTGGTGTTGAACAAGATTCGATAGGCATGGGCCAGGCCCCATCACGTTGCAGTGATTTGTACCTCTCTGCAGTTGCTGGGGTGACAGCATACCTTTTCCAAATATTTTACTAGTTCTTCCAGATTCTGCACTTGTTCAGAGGTGAAGTTCGAAAACATTGGAGGTGCCCACTGTTCTAGGTACTTGCCCATACTACCCCACACACCCTGCCACTCATAATTATCCAGCCTCATGGCAGATCTCTCTGGGTGATCTTCTTAAATAGTTGTTTAACCTTAAACAAGACCTGAACCACATTCAGGAGCATGCTAATTCCTAGCAGTAGGACCATGCTGGTCTCAGCATCCCAAGGGTATTCAAATTTTCCAAAATTCTCAAACACCATTGTAACTAGCCTGGAGGAGAAGGGAAAGGGGAGGAACGGTGTCTCGCCCATAGATTGGCTCTCCGAGGAGGAAAGGTAAAGGGTGTAATTGTTAATAGTTTCCCACAGATGGCTCCCAATGTATAGAGGTGACAACAATGCTGAGTGCAAATACTGGATTAGTCCCACGACCGATAACTTTATCGTACCATAAGCCAGTATTACACAATACATCCAAGCAAAAACCCTAATCCACCTCCCACGGATGACAAGCAGCAGCACAGGGACTACATACAGCAAGTGAGGTGATACATGGCAGAACTCTAAAAACAAAAGCCACAAATCTAAGAGCTCATAAATCAGCATTGTGAGCAGTGGCTATTAAACTAATATAATGAATGCTTGTAATGAATTCGTTTTAACATGCTCTGGTCAGGTCTTTTGTTATCTCAACCCTTCGGGTCCCACGTTGTTTGCCAAAAAGGACTGTCATGGTTTAACCCCAAGCAGCAACTAAGCACCAGGCAGCCGCTCACTCACTCCTCCCCACTCAGTGGGATGGGGGAGAGAATTGGAAAAAAAAAAAAAAGTAAAACTCGTGGGTTGAGATAAGAACAGTTTAATAGGACAGAAAGGATGAAAATAATAATGATAATAATAAAATGATAATAGTAATAATAAAAGGATTGGAATATACAAGTGATACACAGTGCAATTGCTTACCACCCGCCGACCGACACCCAGTTAGTCCCTGAGTGGCGATCCCTCTGCCCCCACTCCCCCCAGTTTATATACTAGACATGACATCACTTGGTGTGGAATACCCCTTTGGCCAGTTTGGGTCAGCTGCCCTGGCTGTGTCCTGTGCCAACGTCTTGTGCCCCTCCAGCTTTCTCGCTGGCTGGGCATGAGAAGCTGAAAAATCCTTGACTTGAGACTAAACACTACTTAGCAACAACTGAAAACATCAGTGTGTTATCAATATTCTTCTCATACTGAACCCAAAACATAGCACTATACTAGCTACTAGAAAGAAAATTAACTCTGTTCCAGCTGAAACCAGGACATTTGGTTACTTGAATCTTTTATATTAGGGCTTATTTTATTTTAGGGATGAAATACTCAGTATGTTATGAAAATATTTGAGGAAAGCTAATATGGCTCCTTAGCTTTTCTTTTAGATGACATTCTCAAAGGAAGAAGAGAAAATACTTACCCTGTTAGTTTATTTTTTTTGCCTAGTAGATGGTTCATATATAACCTCTAATGGTAATTTTTCTGACACTTCAGGATCTATTCATAAAGATATTTAATAGACTCGTCGTCTTCCTTGTATATTGGGTTATTTTCTCACATAATTGTGTTGTGGTGGGGTTTTTTTTGATTGCTTATGAATCAAAAATATATATGTGGGGGTTTTTTAAACCTCTTTGTTTTGATCGCTAGCAAGGGGAAACTGCTCTGATGGCCTGAAATCTTATATAAAGCATTCAAGTCAGCTCAGGCTAAAACTTGGCCAGATGTTGTACCTGTGTTAGTCATGGTGGGCTAGAACATGTCACTTCTCACAGGGACTGGGATTATCTGACTCCAGCGAGAGGAGAAACAAAAGTAAAAGCCTAATTATTGCTTCCAAAAATACTGAATTCTTTCTAAAACATCAACACATGTGAACAAACTGTAGGACAGAAAATTCTGCTCTCTGGATGAGAACAGAGACCCTTTTCTACTATAGTGTCTGCAAAATCAACCTACAAAGCTTTTCTGGACTGTAAAGCGCTTTATCAGTCTGCAGTCTTCATTCAGATCTAGGAATGAGCTGTGACTGCTGCAAGGAATGCATATGCGTGTACCAAACTCATACAGAGTTGTTGGTGGAAAACTTGGGCCAACGGCATATAGCTCAACATATTCACATAAGTACGAATGACACGTGTTAGTTATCCCATAGCTTAAGTTTGCAGCTGATTCTGGTAGTTGATCCAAATTGCTGTCAGACTGTATTTTCTTGCATACAAACACATGTACTTTTGCTTTAAATTGGTACAACTATTTCAAATCTAATGTGGCATATTTTAAGCCACTGCTAGATTCTTTTATATTTGGTTATTTGAGTATTGAAATGAATAGGTATCTGGATGGAGCTTTAAGCAAGGTTTTAAGGACAGCAGAACTTTAAAAAAAAACAACTCTGCTGTAATTACATTATCACTGGCTTTTATCCAGCCAAGGATATCTGCTCTCTGAGGCCACAACCTTTTTTAAAGATCAGAATTCCTCTGTGCTGTACACCTATAAGATATCCACGCAGTAAGCTGCTGACAGTGCTTCTTCACCTGTTTGGCCTTGAGTGTGTTTTGTGCTGCCATGATAACTTGATCACAAAGAGCCTTGGGTTTATGGTTTCCTTGCCTGATTAATACAATGTACTGTAATTAGGAACAGGAAAAATCCCCACAGGCTCTTTTCCATTTTAAATATTCCCACTGCTCCCAAGACTTCCCCAGCTTTCATTGTGCATTGTTTCAGATTAGTCATAATTGAAATATTTATTTTGTTTAGTGTGGCCTAGACACTGGGAAGAGTCCCTGGAATTTATCAGAGCTTTCAGTTTGGTTTTGGGGCTTCTTTGAGAGGGTTGTATGACTTGCTGTGTACCTTAAGAACTGAGGGTACTAGCATAACAGCATTTCAATGTCCTACTTTTATAGTGCCAGTGCTCATCCAGAAAGGAATTACAGATAATACAAGACTACTTATTTAGCTCTTGACAAATTCTTCTGTCACTTTTATTTCTTTCCTGTGTCAGTGTAGATGGGAAGTGAGTTGAAGAACATTAAAGCACTGAAACGGGAAAGAAAGCAAAACACAAAGCTACATATATTTAATTTTTCTAGGTACAATGTTAACTGATTTGATAAAATAGCTTTAGTTTTCTGTTATGTTTTTTTGTCTTTTTTTTTAAGTGAATTGTAACTTAACCAAATGGTATTACTTAATTTTTTTGGTTACAGCTTCTGTAGAAATGTGTGCACAGCTACTGTTTTGGTAAACAAAGCCTAGTAGCCAGATGGCAGTAATATTTAAAAAGCTGAGCAATATGATTTCAGAAGCTGTGTTTTGCCTAGATACCTTAGATTTAGTACATAGTAGAAGACTTTAAATGTTTTATCACTGCAGTGGCTTGAAAGAACAAATAGACTATTATGTAGAATAAAAATAATGCTTATTAAACTTGCAGTTGATTCTTTCTGATAGATGATCCAAATTGCTGTTAGACTGTATTTACTTACATGTAAACAGATGTGCTCCTGCTCTAAATCAGGATAACTTTTCCAAACCTAGTAATGCATATTTTAAACAACTGTTAAATACTATGCTTCAAATAATTTCTGGTTTCATGAAGACTTAATTTTTCTAATAGGTCCTTTCCTCACCCTTATTCCATTCTATCCTCATACTTGAAAGGTTAAACTTGGTACATTTGGCTAGCTGCTGTATGACTGAAGAGCTGCTGTTGAGTGAAGAAGGAAAATAGCTTTTTTGCAGGGTATGGATGCTCAGCATACTCTGCTGTTCTTTGTATATTTTTAATCTGTTGGGTAATTGTTTACTGTGGTGCATTAAAATAGTCAGCTTAGTGGTTTTTCCTAGTTTCTCAAAGTAGGCTATAGACTAGGCTGAATGATTCTTGGCATCAACTTAGCCACCATCAAATTGGTGGAGATAATGAGATCAGATTCTGTTCTTGGTGACACAGCTATGAGAAAATATGATCCTTGAGCTATTAAGCAGCAAAATAACCTTTTCTAAGACTTGAAGTAAGAACCATTAATAAGTGGTGGCAGACTTTTTTATTTATTTAAAAATGGGGTAAGTCTTCCTGCAAGGCTGCCTGCCTCTTCCCCTCCCTCCCTCCCCCCCTTTTGATGTGGGAAAAGTCTGCATTGTGAAACAGTTGAAGCAAAAAAGCAGGACACCACCACCACCTACCCCAGCCCCACCCCGTCTAAACTGCCTGTTTGTCACGCTCTGCTCTTCCTTGGAGCAGACATTACTCACAGGTTGTGCTGCTCACTCCTCTGTGAGCAGCAGCGTGGACTCTTTTCCTCTGTTTGGAGTTCACCTTCTGCTGGTGTTAGACAACCTTCTCATCTGACCCCCAGTCTACCCTGCAAGCTTTTTATATACAAGCTTCTGCTTTTCAGACTGCTGCAGATAGGAAGCAGTTTTTGGCAACTACGGCCTGTTGAATCTCCTCTCTGGGGCTGAGAGAGACTGGGTGTCGCACAGGCATTCCTCCAGGATAGCAGTCAGCCTTGCTGTGGTTTAGCCCACTCTGCTATTGTGCCATGCCTTCACTGCCTTTCCTCAACATGGCCTCGTGCAATCCATAATAAAGGGAGAAATAGATATTCCCCCCACCAGTGACAATGATTTTTGTGGATTATGAGTTTAAATAATATTCCATAGTGCTGCAGGCACTAGCAAACTGCCTCTAGTGTTTTAGAAGCTTTTTTTCCACCTTCTGAAGTAGTGGTGTGGGTCAGCGTTGGGCTTCCTTACAGCAGGGCCTTTGGAGTCCTGAGGAAAACAAAGCAAAACAAACTTCATTAGGTGGTTGGAGGCACAGGTACTTGGTGAGATTACAGTAATTTTCTCCATTACCCTTAAAGAACAGTAAGAAGGGAGGCTTCCTCTGCTTTCAAGAAAGGGGTTTTCTTACTGGAGATCTCCAGGCCAGGAGCTCTGAATCCAAACAAATTTTGTTCTCTTTTTATTAAGGTTTTTTTTCTTGTTTAACAGGTAATTAAGAAAAAAAAGTTCAGTAGTTTGTTTCAGTAAGTTTTACTTCTGATTTCAATATTAACTCCGAAAGAATAACTACAAGTAGCATTTGTTTTGAGCTGGTCAGATTGTAGAAAATCTTTAAAGTAATTACTCCTTCTCTTACCATTTCATTACAGCAATAAATCCTACCAGTGTCCTCAGAAAAAACTTTGTATGTTTGACTATAAAAATTACTTCATATAAAAATTCCCTGTCCAAATGTGGTTAACGATAAGGTTGCAGGGACAGCTAGATTAAAACCAAAATCCCTGAAACTCACCTGAAATAGAAATAATGCTTGTGGCTTTTCCAGTGTTTGTTCGTTTGGAAGGCAGACTGAAGAGAAAATATAAAAGTTACTTCTCTTAATGTTCTGGACAATTTTTTTTTCTGTTTAGCTTTTTCCAGAAATGAAGTATTATCCTGCTTTAAAAGGTGGTTTCTTCAGCCATATTTTGTTTTTCATGGTCTAGAAGGTTTGGAATTTGCATTGCCTTCTCATGCAAAAAGCTAACATCACCTTTCAAAACAAAATGTGTGGACTGCGACATATTTACTCTTAAAAAGAAAATAAGTCCTCCTTTTCTGGACCAGTTTTATCTCTGGCAGGAATATTTTTAAAGCATATTAAATTTGCAAAACCAGAATATAACAGTTCTGTTTTCTACTTCATGAGTTTTATGTAGATGAATTAAAAAAAATTAACCTTTTTTTAGAAGCATCTTGCTTCTGCTTCATGATTTCGGTGTTTGGGTTGTTTCTCTTCATATGGACTACAAGGGGGTTGTCTTTGTTAAGTATGCCTATAGTGGAAGAAATAGATTTGTTTGTTTGTTTGTTTGTTTGGTGGGGTTGGGGTTTGGGTTTTTTTTGTTTTGTTCTGAATTTGACATGATTCATTTGAGAAAAGGCTCCACTCACCCTCATGCTTCGTAGATTTCAATAGTTGTGACACTATCAGTGAGGAAGGCCAGTCAGCATTGCCTCATCTTGAGAGGTATTGATGTGTTGTTTGAATGGCTTACTACTTTAGAAAAAGAAACTTTGTATATCCCCGTAATAGCACAAAAAAAAAGATTAAAATATCCTTCTTGTTGCTTTATAGAATGTCTTAAGCAGATCCAAAATGGAAAAGACTGACAATTTTTCTGTTGTTCTGATTGCATGCAAACTCTGTGTGTGTGTGTGTGCACGCACACGTATGTAACAGTGGGGGGGGAAATACATTGGTCTTTCCTTCTGCAGTACTTCCCTGGTACAGTGTTTTTGGCATCTGCAGTCCATACTCTGATCAGTGATGCATAGCAGGCAGCAACCTACTTCAGCCTACTGATTTCTCTTAAGTTGTCAGGCAATGCGGTGATGCTCTGCTTTACAAAATTCTCAGGGCAGTGTTTGGGTTGCACATCAGAGCAGCCTATGTGTGTGTTGGATGAGCAGAAAGGTCCAGTCCATTGGAGTCTCTTGATCCTCAGGAATGAGACTTGTCTACTGCGTAAATAAAAAAAGGAGGGATAGGAAAGCCTTGGGCATCCTTTCATATCAAAACAGTGGGCTATTTGACTATCTGTACTCATAGCAGATAAGAGAAGACTACATTGAGGCTCTGTCCGGCCAGCAAGGGGTGTCTCTGTTGCTTTTTTCATGTTTAGATCTATTGGCAGTTTGGAACAAGGAAAATGTACCAGTTGGAATTTTGTTCCTAACATCCTAAAGCAGCCTGTGGGGGTACTTCTGTGTTGTCATAGCCCCCAAATCTTCCTAACATCAAAATGATCTGAAAACTAATTCTAGAGCAAATGTCTGCCTGCATAATCCTGAGTGTCTAGTTGAGATAAAGTTTGTTTTAGCTAAGTATATTGGAATCTCCTTTGCCTTGCATTGCACTTGCCTTCCAACAGAGAGCAGATTATTGCTTGCTCCAAAGCAGATTTAAAGTAGTGTTTCCCAGAGGACATTGCTTTAGTAATGCAGAGTAGATTTGTTACCTTTTACTTGGGCTGCTTTGGAAGTATGTAATTAAAGTCAAAATCTGAGCTGGGAGCCATACATGCTAGTACTCACTGCCCTCTAGATTAAATGACCAGTCATTTTGTCACTTGGTATAACCATATTCATAATCTGTTTTCCCTGAGTTAGGTGTAGGGATGACTGGTGACACTGTCTTAAGACTGTGTTTGGTGTAGGAGCACATTGAAGTATTTCCTGAAGGACATGAAACGTCTTACATGTGTTGGTCCAACACTTGACTCCAAAAAACTTGTTTCTCTAGTTTAAAACTTTGATTTCTTTCCTCTGAAGTAATTTGCTGTTGTGAACAAAATTATTACTAACTGTATGTAGTAGAACTTTAATATTACTACTTAGTGTCTTCTAGTAGAAAGAATAAAATTTGTTGCAACGGCCACTGCTCTAATACAAGTATTCATATTTCCAATGGCAAGAGTAACCTGCAATAGGTTTCCCACCAGTTGTCCAGATATGATTCCCTTTCCACTTCCCTTCATATCAAAACAATGTAAAACTATAGACTGGGGAGTGAGACCCAGGAAATAAACTAAATTATGTTAGTAGTTGCAGGCCAGAAGCTTGTCACGTTTGGTTACCTCACCCTGAGTCCTGGGGTTTTTTGGTCTAGAATAGTCTACGAGCTGTTCATTTGGGGCTCTGTTACAAAGAACACCAGGGAGAAGGTCTAATAAAGAATACAGTGTTTTTCAAAGGGAATAATGCTACTTAAGAGTACATAATATCTGAACAAACAGGCAATGAACAGCATATAATTCTGTACATTATGCAGTAGCATTAAATATACATATTAGTAAGGTAGCAGATGCTGTAATTCTGAAATTGCCATGTAAAGTAGCAGTCTTTTGCAGCACGGTGCTGCTCTATGTGAGACTCCTTCACATGTAATGAATAGCTAATTTCAGCTCTATAGTCCATGAGAGACCAGAGGGGATCAGGGAGGGGGGTAGAGTGTTCTAGCAACCAAAACCAGCAGGATGTGCTGAGATGTGCTTTTAATGGAGCAACGTTTCAGAGCTCTTGGGGGTAAATTCATAGAGGGATACTCATCTGTTACTTTGTATTCAAACTGAGGAATTATTGCTGCAAATGGACAAGCAGGCATATGAAATGCATGTTGCAGGGATGAGATGATAGGTTTCGGTGCCTCTTCTGAGGTGGCGTATGTCTTGTATTTTACTTTTTTGTGTAACCAAAAGATGAAATAAAAACAAGTGAAAGCATACGTGGGAATTGGCCCTGAGAAGGTGAGCTATGTTTTCCCTCATCCCTCTTTCAGAGCATGTGAGGATGCTTGTTGATCCAATTATTGTGTGCCACAGATGGGAAGATTCAGCTAGCAACTGAATCTGGCACTTGCACATCTCACAAGGTTGCGAGTCTTGCGAGAGGTGAAAACTAGGAGTTTTCTTGCTGAGAAACAGGGTTTTCTTGCAGAGTAAGCAGGGGTCAAAAAGCTTTGGGTATTTCAGGTTCATTACTGATACTATTCTGTGTTTTCAAAGTATTTTGAAAATAGTCGGTCTAATGTTCAAATATTTATGTAGAAAAGTGATCCCATTTAACCTTAAAACATCATCGTTGCTTGTTAGGACCAAGCTAGGTCTATGAATCTGGACTTCTAAGACTTGCTTGGAGAATTTAAGAAGGGTAGCAGACATCATATGGACATCTGTCACAACTCTCATCCAGAGATTCAGACTGCAGAGAAGACAGACAGATTTCTAAGGAAACAGTTGATAATGTTTGCAGCTCCTGATATCTGTCTCACTCCTTATCAGAGGAGGAAGCCTCCTGTTTGGCTAAGTAAACAGGAAAAAAACAGATGTAGGGAATAGTAATCCTTGCTACATAGTCTAATCTACCTTGATATAGTGAATGATCTATTTAAACCCTTTCTCAACAGATACAAATAACCAAATCATAGAGTAGTCAACCTTCTGGAAGCATGATGCTAGTTAAACAGTTCTTTTCTTTCCATTTGACTGAAGAGGGTATGGATGGATTTTAATTTTTTTTGAGTTATTTTGATTTAAAAAGTGGACAACTCTGGTATACTACACAGCTGCTTCCTTTGAATTATTCTGCCAAGTGAGAGAGCAGGGGAGATTTGCGAAAAGGGATGGGGATGTTGTTGCAGGGGACAAGACTGAAGGTGTTCTTTCTAGATACTTTAAATTTCTTTTGAACCATTTAAAGTATAAAGAAAATAAATCAATAGCCCTCTGTGTAAGGGCCCTGACTGAAGTATTTAAATTTATTTTGATGGGTGCTGGGATATTGACAGTGTTAGAAGTTAAAGGCCCAGTTTTCAGTTTACAGATCTTTATCATCATAACAGAGGCTAGATTATAGAATTGAACTCTGTATCACAATAAGAAAGGCAGAAACAGAACAGAGAATTACTTCAAATACTAGCAAGTCTCTTGATTTGAGTATCTTGGGCAACACTGAGAACTAATTTATATGTAATCTTGTTTCTCTCTTGCTATTTAAGTGCACTGTGATACCACAATGTTAGGCAGGTGACAACGGTATGATATAATAATCCAGTATGTTGCTGAATTTCATCTTAACTTAATCTGATCCAGAAAATACTTTTTAACCATTAGTAATAATATCAACAACTGTGGTGACAGAGGAATGATTCCTGTTCAACTTTTCTGCCAGCAAAGGGCAAGCACCCTTTCTGTCTTTACCTGCATCTGTTTCAGAGTTCATATAAACACCTGTTGTGTGTTTTTGTTGTTTTTTTCTTCAAAGAACTTGGAATGTTCTTCCTTTTTTCTCCCAGTTATTTTTATGTAGGTTATGATAAAAGTGAAAAAAGCATAGAAAGAGAACCTTTCCTTATCACAAAAGGTAGACCTGTAGGTATGAGACCTGCATCAAAAAGGAGATTTACTACCACTACAAGACCAATGTGTAGTTTGAGATAAGTAAAATTAACAAACAACCTTGATTAATAAAATTAGTCAGCAATGTACTTAGTCTTCTGGGTTTGGTTTCATGTTCATCAGCAAGCCTAACCCTTGATTATTTTAGTAGGCAACCAAAGCTAACAAAACGAAGCATTAAGCACACTTCCACAAGTACACCACCTACCAGCTTATCACAAATGCTAATAGTTGTAGTATAGATAGGTTATCGGAAGCTGAAGCCCAAAAATAAGTGGCAAGAGAATGCAGGGATCTGGAAGAGAGAGAGTTACTTCATCATTGCGTGAAAGCAGCATGTTGCTTGGCTCACTGGCAGCTAGAGAGACTTGCCATCCCTGAGGTTTTTGTCTTCTGTCCCCTTGGGTTTTTTTGTCTGCCTGCAGTGTGCTGTAAAAGTGAAATAAATGGTGGTGGGTTTGTAATTGTTTCCTTTTCCTCTTCCTCTGTCAAAGGATAGTTGTAAGGGGTTTCTTGGTTTGTCAGTGAAAGTTAGAGATGTTATATGTTACCAGAAGTGCTGCTGGTTTGGTGTGTGGTGGTGTTGTGTTGTTTTTTTGTTTGTTTCTGGGGGTTTTTTTGGGTTTTTTTTGGAGGGGTCCTCAGTCTAATAGCTTAGGTACTGTAAAACCTGGTCTTGGAGGCCAAACTACAGCATGTTGAATTCTAGTAACTTGCTTAATAAATCTAAATGACAAATTAAATTGTGTTTAGTTGTATAACTTGTCCTCCTTCCTTAGATTGTTTTTCTTTAATTTACCCTGGAAGTTTTGCTTCCTTGATTGTGCAGTTCCATTTTTTCCCGTTTCCCCCTGCCTTTCCAAACTTAACACAGACTGAGATAGTGAAATCTGGAAAGTTTTGATTTTCTGGGTGAGACACACAAATTTAAAAAAAGAAAAATCTCATATTGCATTTTATTGTTCAACCCTATGCATGTTAATAGAGGCTTGGATAACACATTACATACTAAAACACTATCTAGAATCTGATGAATAGTCAGAATAACTATAGCTTGTTAAAGTTCTGGGTGCTGCAGGTTAGAGGTAAATATTCCTAGGAATTTCTTGGCTCTGGCAAGGAAGAATGGTATGCTTTGCTCATTCAAGGAGAATTAGTGTGTGGCTTCAGAGGAGGGGGTGGGCTCCTCAATTACCTCTTTAAGAAAATTGCTTATTAATCTTACCTGCATTTTTTGAGGAGCAGCTGCATGCTCTGAACGTGCTAGCATTGGTTTAGTAGAATGTACGTCAGGCTCCCCTATCTGCACACACCTACCCTTTACCTATTCCAAGTGCTTGCTCTGCATGCAGCTCCCAGAAATTAGAGCCTGGGAGCATACGTAATTTTTTATTTGAACTATCAGATACTTGTATTTTATAAATACAAAAAGATATGCAAGTGACGTACTCAGTTTTCTGTGCCTTTGGAAATCTGTTTTTCTTACATGAAGCCTATTCGTTCTGCATCCTATGTCTGGAAAGAGATGCCTAATATGGAGGAGTATGGCAAGTCTTATCAGCCAGTTTTGACGATGAGGTGTACTAGCCAGGACTTCTGTATATTGATTTGATTTCATCAACTAATAATTGGAACAGCGAGCAGCGAATTAGAATCTAGCCTAGCAACAGTATGGAAAAACTGTGAACCACAAGAACCTGTTTTCATACAATATGTCCCCTTGTGCGGGTTTAGGCTGTGTGCCAGTGTTATCAAGGATGTTCTGATTTATAATATAGGTGACCTTTGCATGTGCCTTTTTTTGGGTGGGTTTTTTGGTGGTGTTTGCTTTTGTTTGGTTGGTGTTTTGCTTGGTTTTTTTAAGATTTTATTTTTATTACAGTAGTTCCACAAGATTCCAGTCTGCATTTGGGGCTCTACTGTGGTTGGCCCTGGACATCTAGAAAAAGAAAGATGCTTCCCCCGATGTTGGCTCCAGCTGTGCAAGGGTGACTCATCTGTGATGTTGGTGTGTTTTTAGACTTTCATCCTGGAACTCTTTCAACCCTATGGTTTTAATGGCTTTTTCTCTGCTGCTTTGTCAGGAAATACTATGTTGTACTTCATTATTTTTGCTGGAGTCCCTTGTAATGCTCTGGTGACCAGAGAAAGTTGCTGAAAACACTTATCTTGTAAAACTTACAGTCCAAAATTAACTGAGCCCCCCCCCCCCCCCCAAGTCCTACATTGTTGTTGTTTCTACATTTAAAAAACCTCTTTTCCTCCTTTTACTTCCATTTTGATTATGAATAAAATGAGTCCAGTAAACATCCTGACTCTTGCAGTAATACACAAACATTTGTTATAAATAAAATTAAAGCAATAAAATAATTTTCTAAAAGCTAAGAATTAAGTCTTTCTGAATACTTAGTATACAAATCAAAGAATAGAATCGTGGCCATAAAGAAAGGGTCTCCCTTTCTAGGGGTTTTAATGCTATTTTTCATTTGGCACAAGTGCAGCATTGATCTTTTTTCTTTTTTTTTTTCTTGCCCTTTTTAAACAAAGAAAATTATTTATTCCACAGCTAGTAATGGAAACGGGAGTGGCAGTTTCCTCTTTTAGGACAAGTGTAATGCTTCCTGAGGGAAGGTCAGTTTAGTTTCAAAGCTATACTGGCTTGCCCTTTTGCATAGTTTAAACTTTAACTGTTTGAGAGTGCAATCTTAAATTACTCAATCAGTTAAATGTTTTATGTTGTTGGAATGACCTAAATACCTTTTACTGCAAGATGCCTGTGTTTCAGACATCCTGTGCTGGGTTTTCCCAAACTGTAAGTATGACTATGGAAATCCAGACACAGTCTTTTCAGCAAGTAGTTATTTTCTAATCTTTTTAAAAATATCTTCCCAAGTTAATATCAGTGATTGCTGTCTTCTTCCTTTATAGGATTTTATCCACTTCCCATTAAATGGGAAAAGTGCATGCATTGAGCCAGTTGAAGGTGAAAGGATCAGAGATGAGGTTGGCCTGGGGGAGGGAAACTTCAAAACAACAAAAAAATTTGATTAGAGCTGGGTTCTTCCCCTTTTTCCCTCCCTTAAAAATGAGCAGATATTGCTGGAGGTTTTCTTCAGTCTCAGATGATTTAATTTCTGTTATTTCCTTTTGGTGGAGACAGATGATTCTTAGTTGAGGGTAAGCCTTTAACTGTAGACATGTAACGTGGAAAATTTCACCTCTTAGCAATAAGAATGTAAATAGCAACTTTAACAAATGAACATATTTTATCTGTTTGACAGGCAAAGCATCTTCTAAGTTGCTTAAAACAACTGATAGTCTCTAAATAATTACTTTCATGAATGTAAGAGCAGCCTATTTCTTGTTGTATTGCTTTAAGGATATTTTATTGAAAGCAGGAGGTTTAATCTGAGTTTGGTTTTGTTGCTCTTCTTCATTTGCAGTCACTTTCCATTTGTGATATTTATACTTGTGCTGTAGCAACTAAGCATAATTTCTCCCTACAAATGTTGTGATGTGAAAACTAAGTAGCAGTAAAAGCTAAAACGGTATCACCTTGGGAGATAGATACCCTGGGCTATGGGATGAATTTCTGCTGCCTGTTTCCTGCAGGAGGGATGCCAGCTTCTGCCCACTGTAGTAGAGCAAATTCCTCCTCAAAAGCTAGCAACAAATGTCTTCACACTGATCCTCTGAAGACTGATAGTAATCAGTCCTTGTTCTTGGGCTCCCTCAGCATGTTGCTGGGATGCAAATCCTTGCAGATGGTTTGCACAACCTGCTGTCTCAATCTGTTACCTTTGCAATAAAACAGCGCCTATAAAGTTCACCAGCAGAGTGAAGGTTTGTTTATCAAAATTTAACTGTAGATTAGTAATATGTCTTAACCTTTTGTTTCCAGCCTTTGTTATGGCTGAATGTAAACTTGAGCCTGATGCCTGCCTACATTTATATTTTTATTACAGTTCACCTATAAACATTTTAGTGTACACTAGCTGGACTATCAGGACAGCACGGTTAGTTAAAAGCTCAATTATTTGGGAGTAGCTCCACCTCTAGCAACTTTCTTGAGTATTAATTACCCTTTTTTTCCTTACCCTTCGTTTTGAATTTACTTCCAGTTTCTCTTCAGTGCCAGTGTAGATTTGATGATTCCCACTTCACACTTTTGCTGCAGCAAGCTGCTGTATGATGGTTCCAGCTGGTTTCCCTCAGCTCAGATAGGCTATTAAGTCTCCCTCAAAAGTTTGAGGCTTACCATATTCCATGCATGTGATGGGTTGACCTTGGCTGGATACCAGGTGCCCACCAAGCTGCTTTCACTCCCCTCCTCAGCTGGACAGGGGAGAGAAAATATAACGAAAGGCTCGTGGGTCGAGATAAGGACAGGGAGAGATCGTGCACCAATTACCATCACGGGTAAAACAGACTTGACTTGGGGAAAATTAATTTAATTTATTGCCAATCTATATCAGCATAGGGTAATGAGAAATAAAACCAGATCTTGAAAACACCTTCCCCCCACCCCTCCCTTCTTCCCAGGCTCAACTTCACTCCCGATTTCCCTACCTCCTCCCCCTGAGTGGTGCAGGGAGATGGGGAATGGGGGTTGTGGTCAGTTCATCACATGTTGTTTCTGCCGCTCCTTCCTCCTCAGGGGGAGGACTCCTCACACTCTTCCCCTGCTCCAGCGTGGGGTCCCTCCCACGGGAGACAGTCCTCCATGAACTTCTCCAACGTGAGTCCTTCCCACGGGCTGCAGTTCTTCATAAACTGCTCCAGCATGGGTCCCTTCCACTGTGCGCAGTCCTTCAGGAACAGACTGTTCCAGCGTGGGCTCCTCTCTTTCCATGGGTGCACAGGTCCTGCCAGGAGCCTGCTCCAGCATGGGCTTCCCACGGGGTCACAGCCTCCTTCGGGCATCCACCTGCTCTGGCATGGGGTCCTCCACGGGCTGCAGGTGGATATCTGCTCCACTGTGGACCTCCATGGGCTGCAGGGGGACAGCCTGCCTCACCATGGTCTTCACCACAGGCTGCAGGGGAATCTCTGCTCCGGCACCTGGAGCATCTCCTCCCCCTCCTTCTTCACTGACCTTGGTGTCTGCAGGCTTGTTTCTCTCACATGTTCTCACTCCTCTCTCTGGCTGCAGTTTCTGTTGCGCAGCAACTTTTTTCCCTTCTTAAATATGTTATCCCAGAGGCGCTACCACTGTTGCTGATTGGCTCAGCCTTGGCCAGCAGCGGGTCCGTCTTGGAGCCAGCTGGCATTGGCTCTGTCGGACACAGGGGAAGCTTCCAGCAGCTTCTCACAGAAGCCACCCCTGTAGCCCTCCCGCTACCAAAACCTTACCACGCAGACCCAATACACATGCATCATAAATCATAAAATGTGAATTTGCACATATTCTGTGAAGCTTATGATTTCTTTGGCATTCTTGATTTTATTTTAATAGCTGTCATGTGATCTCTGTGGGGTATATTATTAGAAAAATTGTCAGATACATAAATACATTTCCTGTCTGCTTGTGTCTCACAGCAAACTGTAGTTTTCTACCTATCACCTTCAGGGTTTCCAGGGTCACACTGAGATTTCTTTTTAAATTTTGTTTACTGCTGCTCTTACGATACATTGTACTGAGAGAGGAGCTGTTAAACTCTTACCATAGAGGAGCAAAGTTTGTTTTAAACTGATAGCCTTTTAAAAACAGAGAAACTTGGATTGCATACCTGATAGAGGGTGGCCTGCAGCCATGGATTCCTAGCCTTCTTGACCTGACAGGAGTCAGTCAGCATTCATACTTCTAGCGAATGCTTGACACTATGTTAAGCCTTTAACTGAAGAGATGTCTGGTTCTGCTCTGCTTCTGCTTTGTGAGCCATAAGCATCATTTGCCATAGCATCCTAGATCACAATTTGAAGATCACTGTGCTAGAGGTAGTGTTCTATGTTACTGCTCTCTGGAAGGTGCCTTTATCTATTTATTTATTTATTTATTTATAACTCTTATTTCCACCAAGATTTTGCTGCTTTTGCTTTGCCCACAAAGCTAATGCTGCAAACACCTAAAATGAGGTTGATTATATCCATATTAAATGAGTTGGAGTGCAGACAACTTTCAGGTTTTTCAGAGATGTGATCTGAGACTGTGAGCAATGCTGGCAAGAACATCATTCTGTAGTTCGTATGGTGTTCCTATGGAGTGGGTTGGAAGTTGTTTAGTTGCAGGGATAGCAGTGAAACTTTGAGGGACCCTTGAGGCCATGCTCATGGGGAGCATGTTTTGTTCAATGCCTCTACCTCCAGAGAGCAGGAGCTGCTGCAGTCTGCATCTGTCTTAAAACAGTCCAGATCTTATATGGCTGTTGGGCAGGGGAAGGCATTTTGCTGCATTATTTGCTGATTGAATGGCCTTTCCTTCTCTTCAGGGAAGAGTAGTCTGGATGGATGTATCCCATCCACAGTCATCCATGACCCCAGCTTGGACCACAATGTGAAGTGGTTGCTTTTGAGCAGCAGAGATGTGATACAGACCTATCATGTAGTTTGGCTTGAGGGATTAGTGGAGGCCTTTGTCTAATGAACGTAATTAGTTGAACAGTTCTTAGACTTGAAGGTTTGGTCTGCTGAAGGAAGTCCTGGAAGAATTTTTTCTTTAAATGCAACTGTTGAATTCATAGCATTGGGACAAATAAATCTCATGGTTCAAGTCACTAGTGCTGGCACCGTTACAGAGTGCATGTTCTTAGACGTGCACCAGCAGTAGTGAACTTTCAAGTTGTCAGTGGAGTGTGTGCATGTAGTTATTTATTGTTACTTCACTCTCTCTTGCATGCAAAAGTCTCGAAATATCAAATCCTGACAATTGCCTTTATGAACGTGACTCGTAGAATCTGGGCAGTTGTTTGTGACTGGTCTTCTGTTAGTGTTTGGGTGCAGTGATAAAGCCAAATTTATTCTAGGTGGCAGTGCTCTAAAAACATAAGCTATTTTATACCCTATGCGTTCATTACATATGGTAAACATCTTATGAGCTACTTGTGTTAATTCCCTCCCCCCACTCCTTATTACCTTTGTGCAAGCATGTTTAAGGTACTATTTTCCATTTTAAATCAGTGTTTTCTTTGGTTTATAAACAGGCTGTTAATATTAGCTTCAGGCTAAGTGGTGGCATGCAAAGTTTTGACTTCATAATAATTTCAAAGTGTGGTGTTGATCTGTTTTTAGAGTGTTCCAATGTTCAGAAGAATTGAATGTAGTATACTACTTTGCCATCTTAAAGGAAAACCACTTCTTAAAAGACAAAACATGAATGAGGTAAACGTGGTTTAGACTTTTGCTTGTCTTGGGGGGGGGGGGGGGGGATATGCAACCACTGATCTAAGTTACGAAAAAATAGCTAATGGGCACAGTTAGGAACTACTTTCCATAAGCATTTCTTGTTGTTTGGTAGGCAACATGAAGCAGAGGTGTTTTTCACTTTCACTTCACAGCAGCCTTCCACTTCTGATGTTTTCCCACAATGCGACAGGACCCATCAGTGAACAGAGCATATTGCCTCTCATTTTCTGACAGTTTATTATACAGTGGGGCCTCTTCAGCACGTGTCACCTCCTCCTCTGGCGACATTCCAAAATCTTTGCCTTCTGGCCAATCCGTGATCACTTCCACAATTCCTGGGTGACTGGGGTTTCCTATGCGAGCCCGTTGTGTGATCGGTGCGACCCACTTACTCCACGTGGCATCAGTTGCATGATGTGTAGAGGAGACCCTCCCTTTGTATATATTGTATATGTATATATTTTTGGTTTTCCACCTAATTTTCATGTGATACTGCTTCCTACAACACACTTTTCCTATATTTCAAGAATACTAAAGCAGTTTTGTACTTTGAGGGAGTGTGGTTTTATATTATTTCCATTATAAATAGTTAATATACACCTTACTTGTATTATCCGTTCCAGATTTTATATGCACAGTCTGTTCAAGTTTAATATTGATACAGCATATGAAATTTGTTTGTATTGCTTTGTATCTATACCTCTGACTTAATGCTTGAGCCAAAAATCAATGTCATGTTTACATAAAATCCAAAAGAAACACCCAGATTCTGCAGTGATAAAGTATTGAGAGCCAAACCTGGGTCTTCATGTTGGGAAAACAGAGATGGGTTTAAGTCTGATCTTCAGAGAATAGAGTTTGAGACCTTGGTTCAACAGGGTGCTTTATTGAGTAGTGGCTGCAGTGAACATTTTCCTTATGGTATACCATACCTTCTTACAGTATGAGAAAACCCAGCTCTTTTGCCTTGTGCTTTATCATGCTGAGTAGAAATGCAGACTTCTGAAACAGTGCATGCATGTCTCATTTAGTATTATAAATCTGATATCCTGTGTATTGGTAACTGCAGCAGTTTCCATCTCCAAAGAGCTACACAATCATAGCTGCCCTACCAGATTGCTTGGGTTGAAGGTGAGATTTAGCATCAGCTCAGTGGTGGGAGAGGTGAAAGCAAAGTGACTCGTTTCAGTGAATCAGTGGCAGAGTTGAGATTAGGACCTGGGTTCATGCCACTAGGGTGCACTACTTCCTTCTTAGTTATCGAGAGAATGGTTAAATTTGCCGATAGGTGCAGGCTCCCTGGTGTGGGGTTTGGAAAATTGCTGCCAACTTGCTGAGCTACTAGGAGATTCACATTGGTCTTAATCGGATGCAACTCTGCTTCTGCAGCTATCATTTACCAGATAAATGTTTTTCTTACTATCAAACTTTTATGAATGTTGTGATGGAATGGCAAAGGGGGCTTGTAAACTAGCTCCTTTTGATTTTATTGGAGATGAAAAGGGTATGTATGAAAGAAAGGGTTCATCATATTTGTTATTAAAGCAAGTTCTTTAAGATATATAATTTCTCAGAAATAGATGATTTTTACTTGATTAATGAAAGGTTATTGATAATGAGATATGGTATTTTACTTAATAATGTAAACTCTCTTTTTTTTTCTTTTTTTCCTTTCACAGGTTTCCACTTGAGTGGCACAGTGACAGAGCCTGCAATGCAGTCGGAGCCAGAAACTGTTTGCAATGTAGCTATCAGCTTTGATCGTTGCAAGATTACCTCAGTGACCTGTAGCTGTGGAAACAAGGACATATTTTACTGTGCCCACGTTGTGGCGCTCTCTTTATACCGAATCCGCAAGCCAGATCAGGTCAAACTGCATCTTCCCATTTCAGAGACACTCTTTCAAATGAACAGAGACCAACTACAAAAATTTGTACAGTATTTGATCACAGTGCACCACACAGAAGTTTTGCCAACTGCTCAAAAATTAGCAGATGAAATTCTTTCTCAGAATTCAGAAATCAATCAAGTCCATGGTAAGTTTGATACTTGTTCTTCCTTTTGTTTTGTTTCCTCTTTGGTTTTGAGCTTTTTTTGGTGGCATTCAGGAGCGTGACCTCCTGAGGTCCCTTCCAACCTGAATTATTTTGTGATTTTATGGTGTTTACTAAAGAGGATTCTGTTATTGAATCTTCACTTTAAGATGTTTAGGAAGTAATACTTTTTGGAAAAGAGAAAAGACACGTTTGTTAGATACAGAGTAGGTAGAACAAAAGAAGGGAGTCTTTCTGATAACAGGGCTCATCTGTAGCCTAGCCCCTTTCTTTAAGGTCCAGTGACCCTGGCAGGTGGTGCTGCAAGAAGGTGAATTTTGGGAGCAGTGTTCTTTGGCTTTGAGGGCTATGGGGATGTGGCCAGAGGCAAGGCAATTGCTCTACTTGTTGTGGGACGTAATGAGAGGGTGGTTTGCAGAGCTGCCTGGTGGCAGTGGAAAGGGAAGCTAAAGCAGGTGCAGGACACTAAGTAATAGAGGAAGATGCTCAGATGTTGTAAGCTGAAGGTGTGTATCACATGAGAGTTGGTAATAGCCTGAACGTAAGGAATTAAGGGGAAGGAAGAATTATGGTGAGTATGCAAGTGGTGCAGAGAACACTAAAACAGTCAAGGGTGATTAGAAAAGGGGAAGGTAAGGGTGGGAAAGGAAGGACATATGATGGCTATAATGGCTATATTAGCTGTACTATGGCTAATGTAAGAGGAGAAATGACAGAAAGGGTGTTGTAGAGAGTGCTTAAACTTCATCAACATTGTCTGTAATTATACTAATCACAGGCATGTTGATCTTTGTCAGCTATTTCCTTATTATCAAAATATCTCTTTATTCGTTAGTATTTAAAGTATTTTTAGAGAGAGATTTAATGCTTATATCACAGCCCAAATAGCAAAAAGAATGGGAAACAAAAAACAAAGTTGTTGATAAATTATGAAATTTCACAATGAGTTCGAGTAGGGTAGTTTAAAAAATATCCACAAAACTAAAGTTTGTCTTTTAAATGTTGCTGTTTTCCTAGTAAATGAGATTGCAGTGTGTCTTTATTGACTGTTAGTATTTCTTAATAAAATGCCAAAAACTGAAGTAGAAAATCCAGGCAGCACAAGAAAATAAACCAAAGAAACCTGGGTTACAAAAGAGGATCTATAGTCTCCTGATTTTCCTCTCAGACTCCCATGAAACCATGGTCTGATTTATTTATTTAAAGATATGTTTATGATGTTAATTCCAGGATTCTTTTAAGGAAAAAGTTAGTTCCTCTGATTATATAGCAAGTGGGCGTTCTTCTGGGATTCATACTGTAATTCTGTTATTTTGATCTTGCAAATTCCTTAAATTAGACATGAAAAAGCTAACCGGAAGAAATCTACCCCTGGTTCTAATAGCATAGGCGGCTGAACATAAGATCACCATTCACTCTGTCATATCTCCTGTGCTGCAGGTGTTCAGTTTGTAATACAAAACTCTTGCCTCTCTTGCTTTGAAAAGTTTAACCTCACTAAACCAATGTTTGAAGAGGAATTATATTGAATGCTGTTTTAAGGCACAGGTAAGTAAGAGGAAAAACTTGCTTATAAAAGTAAGAGGAGACCTGGCACAGAAACACCAGAAACAGCTTTGATTAAAGGAAAGTCCTGAATCGGGAGTTGGATGAGGAAATTCTCTTCTCAAAAATTCTCTTTTTTATATCAAAAAAAACCAACAAAAAAAACCAACTAAGCACCACACAGCTGCTTGCTCACTCCCCCCACAGTGGGATAGGGGAGAGAATCAGAAGAGTAAAAGTGAGAAAACGTGTGGGTTGAGATGAAGACAGTTTAAGAGATAAAGCAAAAGCTGCGCACACAAGCAAAGCAAAACAAGGAATTCATTCACTACCTCCCATTGGCAGGCAGGTGTTCAGCCATCTTCAGGAAAACAGGGCTCCATCGTGTATAACGGTTACTTGGGAAGACAAATGCCATCACTCTGAACGTCCCCCCCTTCCTCCTTCTTAGCTCTGCTTTTTATTGCTGAGCATGACGTCATATGGTCTGGAATATCCCTTTGGTCAGTTGGGGTCAGCTGTCCCAGCTGTGTCCCCTCCCAACTTCTTGTGCCCCCCAGCCTACTCGCTGGTGGGGTGAGAAGCAGAAAAGGCCTTGACACTGTGTAAGCACTGCTCAGCAATAACGAAAACATCCCTGTGTTATCAATGTTGTTTTCAGCACAAATCGAAAACATAGTCCCATACAAGCTACTATGGAAAAAAATAACTCTATCCCAGTCAAAATCAGCACACTTGTCCTGTCTTTACATTTTCTGTTACTAGCACTGGCTGCTTCACAGCAGTTGCTGTTTTCTTTGATGCTGTGCACTGCTGAACAGGTGTTATATTTCACGCAAGAGTTCTGAAATTAAGTACAAGATGAAGTGACTTATGTCTAAACTTTGAATCATTTGAGGAATCAAAGGCATAATATTTTTGAATTATTAATTTTATGATCTTTGTTTCTATTTAATTACTGTTTAGAATAATTCTGAGCACACTAAGTTTATAAAATCAATTACTATTCTGTTGTGAATCAGCGTACAGCAGTATTAGTTTCTATCTGGTACCATTCAGTCTTTGCATAATACTCATGCTTTTTATTTGTAATTGTTTTTCCATATCTTCTTCTTAATGCTGCCATGGGATGTGTCGTGGTTTAACCCCAGCCAGCAACTAAGCACCACGCAGCCGCTCACTCACTCCCCCCCACCCAGTGGGATGGGGGAGAAAATCGGGAAAAAGAAGCAAAACCCACGGGTTGAGATAAGAATGGTTTAAAAGAACAGAAAAGAAGAAACTAATAATGATAATGATAACACTAATAAAATGACAACAGCAATAATGAAAGGATTGGAATTTACAAGTGATGCGCAGTGCAATTGCTCACCACCTGCTGATAGACACCCAGTTAGTCCCCAAGCGGCGATCCCCCGCCCCCACTCCCCCCAGTTTATATACTAGATGTGAAGTCACATGGTATGGAATACCCTGTTGGTCAGTTTGGGTCAGCTGTCCTGGCTGTGTCCTGTGCCAACTTCTTGTGCCCCTCCAGCTTTCTCGCTGGCTGGGCATGAGAAGCTGAAAAATCCTTGACTTTAGACTAAACACTACTTAGCAACAACTGAAAACATCAGTGTTATCAACATTCTTCTCATACTGAACTCAAAACATAGCACTGTACCAGCTACTAGGAAGACAATTAACTCTATCCCAGCTGAAACCAGGACAGTATCCACCCCTTATTTATACCACTGACGTCATGCTCAGTTCCCATACCTTCAGTTACATCCTGGTCAATCATCATCACCTTTTCCATCCCTTTGAGACATATAAACAATGATATATATATATATATATATATATATATGAATATATGTATGCACACACAGAGATATCATTCCTTTAGTTTATGGGCCATGTTCATAAAATGTTCATTGAGTTAATTTAATTCCCGACTCTGGGCTCCATCTGTCGTACCAGTCTTTCTGGGCATGAGGGATGGTGCAAAGTCTTCTCAGTCAGTAGAGCAGGATTGGGCTTCAGTGCGGTGTGACGAGCAGGTGACATTGGACGCAGCAGGAGGATGGTGTGCACCGTTGGATTGTTGCCTGCTGGAGTCAGTTCTGGTTCCATCACTACTGCGCTTTGCTCAGTTTTATCACAGTTCTTTCTTGCTTGATCTAAGTGATTCTTACTGTAACACCATTGCTATATCATATAACAATTATAGTGACGATGACATACGGTGGCAGGGTTATATAGCAACTAATATCATACAGTTTGATTCATTGGCTATTCTCACCTAAAATCAAATCCCCTTGAGGCACACATTGGACTTCCCCATCTTTTCGCATCACCCACCAAGTGCACCCAGGCCCTTGAGCAAAAGCAATCCCACAAATGGGTTTACCTTTGCCTGAGGCAGGAGTAACCCAGACTGTCTTCCCTAATGTATTTGTTATGTGCACTACAGGGACTTTATCCCCTTCTATAGTACATAAAATTCTGACTGGGCAGGGCCACCCCGATTGGCAGATCCTCTGGTGTTGACTAACCAGGTGGCTTTTGCTAAATGTGTATCCCAATGTTTGAAGGTTCCACCCCCCATTGCTCTCAATGTAGTCTTTAACAGTCCATTGTATCGCTCAATTTTCCCAGAGGCTGGTGCATGATAGGGGATGAGATACACCCACTCAATGCCATGCTCTTTGGCCCAGGTGTCTATGAGGTTGTTTCGGAAATGAGTCCCGTTGTCTGACTCAATTCTTTCTGGGGTGCTGTGTTACCACAAGACTTGTTCTTCAAGGCCCAGGATAGAGTTCCGGGTGGTGGCATGGGGCACGGGATATGTTTCCAGCCATCCAGTGGTTGCTTCCACCATTGTAAGCACATGGTGCTTGCCTTGGCGAGTTTGTGGGAGTGTGATATAGTCAATCTGCCAGGCTTCCCCATATTTATATTTCAGCCATCGTCCTCCATACCACAGGGGCTTTAACCACTTTACTCGCTTAATTGCAGCACATGTTTCACATTCATGGATAACCTGTGCAATAGTGTCTATGGTCAAGTCCACCCCTCGGTCACGAGCCCATCTATATGTTGCATCTCTTCCCTGATGGCCTGAGGTGTCATGGGCCCACCATGCTAGAAATAGCTCACCCTCATGCTGCCAGTCCAGATCCACCTGAGCCACTTCAATCTTGGCAGCCTGATCCACCTGCTGGTTGTTTTAATGTTCTTCAGTGGCCTGACCCTTGGATAAGTGAACATCTACGTGACGTACTTTGACAACCAGATTCCCTAGCCGGGACGCAATATCTTGCCACAGTGCGGCAGCCCAGATGGGTTTACCTCTGCGCTGCCAGTTGCTCTGCTTCCATTGCTGTAGCCACCCCCACAGGGCATTTGCCACCATCCATGAGTCAGTATAGAGATAGAGCACTGGCCACTTCTCTCAGCAATGTCTAATGCTAGCTGGATGGCTTTCACCTCTGCAAACTGACTCGATTCACCTTCTCCTTCAGCAGTTTCTGCAACTTGTCATGTAGGACTCCATACAGCAGCCTTCCACCTCCAATGTTTTCCCACAATGCGACAGGACCCATCAGTGAACAGGGCATATTGCCTCTCATTTTCTGGCAGTTTATTATACAGTGGGGCCTCTTCAGCCCGTGTCACCTCCTCCTCTGGCGACATTCCAAAATCTTTGCCTTCTGGCCAGTCCGTGATCACTTCCACAATTCCTGGGTGACTGGGGTTTCCTATGCGAGCCCATTGTGTGATCGGTGCGACCCACTTACTCCACGTGGCATCAGTTGCATGATGTGTAGAGGAGACCCTCCCTTTGAACATCCAGCCCAGCACTGGTAGTCAGGGTGCTAAGAGGAGCTGTGTTTCAGAACCAACCACTTCTGAGGCAGCTCGAACTCCTTCACATGCTGCTAATATCTCTTTTTCAGTTGGGGTATAGCGAGCCTCGGATCTTCGATATCCTCAAGTCGAAAACCCCAGGGGTCGGCCTTGGGTCTCCCCAGGTGCTTTCTGCCAGAGGCTCCAGGTAGGGCCATTTTCTCCAGCTGCAGTATAGAGCACATTTTAAACATCTTGTCCTGCCCAGATTGGTCCAAGAGCTACTGCATGAACAATCTCCCATTTAATTTGTTCAAAGGCTTGTTGTTGCTCAGGGCCCCATTTGAAATCATTCTTCTTCCGGGTCACTTGATAGAGAGGGCTTACAATCAGACTGTAATTTGGAATATGTATTCTCCAAAACTCCACGACACCTAAGAAGGCCTGTGTTTCCTTTTTATTAGTCGGTGGAGACATAGCTGCTATTTTGTTGATCACATCCATGGGGATCTGACGACGTCCATCTTGCCATTTTACTCCTAAGAACTGGATCTCCTGTGCAGGTCCCTTGACCTTACTTTCTTTTATGGCAAAACCGGCTTTCAGAAGGATTTGGATTATTTTCTTCCCTTTCTCAAAGACTTCTTCTGCTGTGTTGCCCCATACAATGATGTCATCAATGTACTGCAGGTGTTCCGGAGCTTCACCTTTTTCCAGTGCAGTCTGGATCAGTCCATGGCAAATGGTGGGGCTGTGCTTCCACCCCTGGGGCAGCTGATTCCAAGTGTACTGGATTCCTCTCCAAGTACAAGCAAATTGTGGCCTGCACTCCGCTGCCAAAGGGATTGAGAAAAATGTATTAGCCATGTGAAATGTGGCATACCACTTGGCTGCCTTTGACTCTAGTTCATATTGAAGTTCTAGCATATCTGGAACGGCAGCACCCAGCGGCGGCGTGACTTCATTCAGCCCACGATAGTCAACTGTTAGTCTCCGCTCCCCATTAGACTTTCGCACTGGCCGTATGGGACTATTAAAGGGTGAGCGAGTTTTGCTGATCACTCCTTGGCTCTCCAGTCGACGAATCAACTTGTGAATGGGGACCAGCGAGTCTCGGTTGGTGCGATATTGCTGCCGGTGCACCGTCGTGGTAGCAATTGGCACTTGTTGTTCTTCAACCCTCAGCAACCCCACAATCGAAAGGTCTTGAGAGAGACCAGGCAGGGCAGACAGCTGTTCAATTCCCTCTGTCTCCAAGGCAGCTATACCAAGGGCCCACCTATACCCCTTCGGGTCCTTAAAATACCCTGAGATAGTCTATGCCAAGGATACGTGGAGCCTCTGGACCAGTCACAATGGGGTGTTTCTGCCATTCATTCCCAGTTAGGCTTACTTCAGCCTCCAATACAGTTAATTCTTGGGATCCCCTGTCACACCAGAGATACAGATGGGTTCTGCCCCTTTATAACTTGATGGCATTAGAGTACACTGTGCGCCAGTGTCTAGTATAGCCTTATACTCCTGTGGGTCTGATGTGCCAGGCCATTGAATCCACACAGTCCAATAGACCCGGTTATCCCTTTCCTCCCCCTGGCTGGAGGCAGGGCCCCTCTAATCTTGGTCAGAGTATCCGGTACTCACTTCTTGTAAAATTGGCTCATAAGTCCCTTCAAGAGGATCAGAAATAAGATAGGCCCTTCTTCTACTATGTTTGGAAACTGGAGCAGCATTTTTCCTGGGAGAATCCCCTTTGGTGGTGGTTTTTCCTCGCAACTCGCGTACCTGTGCATGTAGGACCGAGGTAGGTTTTCCATATGCTCCCCTATATGGCGGCCGAAATCTTTTTGCATATCCTGCAGCTCTCTCAAGGATAGGGATGGGGTGATTATTTCTGGTTCTGCCTCTTCCTCCTGTTCCCGTGATGACCCTGGCTCATCTTCCTTCTTCACTAAGCAAACTGGTTTTTTTGTCTATTTCTTCTTCTGTATGGGGGCTGTCGCACTTTTTCCACTGCAACAATCTAGGGAAAATGACACATCGCCAGGGACTCGCCCTGGGGAGAAAACGATGCATGCTGTCTTGCACTCTGTCTTCAGTCACATCGCCCTCCTGTTATCAGTCACGTACGCCCGACCTTGTTCTACTTTTTGTGCATTCTTCAGCAAGCTCATAATAATTGTGCCTTTGTGCAGTTAGTAAACTTACAACAACAGTTGTGCCTTGTGCAGTTTCCTTCGTCCTTCCACAATTTCTCCCACAAATTCTCCCACAATTCCCCCTCCCTAAGCTCATCTAAACAGTCTCGCTCGCAATAGGTGAGTATAATACATAAGTGTGCATAGTTTAACTATTCTAACATACTGTTCAAAAGCGCCAAAGCACAAGGAATGATCGTACAGACAATGGCCAAAATACACAGACTTCCAATGATGGAGAAACCCCATTTTTTCAACCAGCCAAACCAATCCTCAGGAATACCTGAAATCCCTATCACTTTTTACAGCATCTTGGAGTTGTCGAATGATCTCGGCTTGTTGTCTGATGGTTTTCAGTGTCTCGGTGTTGTTTGTAAAGCCTAAACAACAAAATTCTGGAAAAAGGGTGTTGTTTTGTTTGCATCGTACCTCAAATTGAGCCAGTAGAAAATCTATGGGTGGAAGTAGTGCTTGTAATTGATTTGTTGTCATTTCCTGAAGCGCTGTTAATGCGTCGATGGCTCGAGCAGTGGCGTTTCCTTGTTTTAAAACCAAACAGGCTAAAGCTTGAATATTCATTCTGTTTATCCAAGGTCCTACTTGGAGTAACTGATGAGAGTGTCAAGTATAAAAAATCAGTGGGTAAACGGACGTTGGGGTCACAAGAGCTGTCCAATTTCGTTACCTGTACAGTTCCTTTTCTTGACGTGTCACGTTGATTAATTGTGCTTCTGTAGGTGCCCAGGCTTTCAATTGTCCTTTGGAACAGAGTCCTCCTCGCAGTTTTGGGGGTATCACTTTGTAGGGTGTTAATCCTTATTGGTTCCTTGTACATCTGGTCGGATCCATTTGGCCGGTACCCATCTGGGTCCTGAGTCTGTTTGGACACAGGCGTATCCTCGCCCCCATTGTAAAATGGGTACCGGCCCTTGCCATTCCATCGTGATTGGATCTCGATACCGAACTGGTGCTCCCAGCGTACGGTCAGATAGCAATGCGGTAGAAAAATGTCGCTGTGCCGCGGTGTGATGCTGAGATGGATCTGAGTCACCTCGTGGCATATGATTTATGACCACGCAGGCCTTGGCTAACAGTTCATTTTGATAGCTTACAGGTACCTTCTCCCCCTCCCTAAGACGGTCTAACTGCGTCTTTAGGGTTTGATGGGCTCGTTCAACGATTGCTTGTCCTGTAGAATTGTAGGGTATTCCGGTTATATGTGAGATGCCCCACTTATTCAGAAATTCGCGAACTCGAGAACTAACATAATTGGGGCCATTATCTGTTTTTATCTCTTGGGGAATCCCTAAGACACTGATGGCGTGACAAAGATGTCGTATGGTGGCTGTGGCGTTACTCTTGGTTTCGGCAGTAGGGCAAATATAGCCGCTGCAAGTATCTATAGTAACGTGTAAATACTTCCGGGGTTTGAAAGGTTCATAGACTGTGATGTCTGTTTGCCAAATTTGATTCGGTAGTAGACCGCGGGGGTTAATTCCCCATGTCCAAGAGTTAGTTTGACGACAGTGTGGACAAGAAGCGACCACTGCTCGAGCATCAGACAGGGGTAGTCGGAATTGTCTTGCTAGTGCTTTAGCTCCTTGATGAAAAAATTCATGAGAAAGTTGGGCTTGTTGTAAAATGGGGATATCTACTGTCTGAATGAGGGTTCCTGCTGCTTTGTCTGCATGAGCATTTCCCCCCGTTAAAGCGCCTGGTATTTGTGTGTGACTGTTAATATGTGCAAAAAATACAAGTTCTTGTCTTTTCTCTAATATTGATAACAGCTCTTGAGCAGGTCCAGTCCCCCCCGGCAAACTTTGTTTACATCGTTGTGTTAAGTTATATTCGCTCTCTGTTACAATATTTAGAGGGATGGTAGGCCAAGTCGTTAAAGCAGTTAACACAGCATGTAATTCTAAAATTTGTACAGATCCTTGGCTTTTCCAAGCTCTGGTATGCCATTGATTGTCCAAAAACCAGGCTATAGCTGCCTGTTGAGTCGTTCCGGAGGCATCTGTAAACACAGTGAGGCCTTGGAGGGGTTTCTCTGAAATGGGTGTTTGTGGTTTGAAGGTTGATGATAATAGACTCTTAATGAGAGGGTCACCCCTAGCCGGGATAATTTGCCCCATAAAATCTGCTAAGGCCGCTTGTAAACACATATCAAACATTAGTAACTGTTCAAAATTATGGGGACTAACAGATGTTGAAATAAATTTAGGATCTCTTCCTGGTAACTGCTGTGTTCGTCGTCGTCCTCGAGAGGTTGCATCTGCCAATGCTACTAAAAATTGTGGTGCAGCTTGTTTGGGATAGCTGGTATACAGCCATAACAAAGGACATACCCGTGAATCAATGAATTGATATATTAGTCCGTTTGCTCCTTCTCGTTGCATAGTTATATGCAATTCTAATGGGATTTCTGGGGTATAACGGCTGAGACTCTTGTGAGCTAGTTTAGTAGTTATCTGTTGTAACACAGCCTTTTGTGTGTCTGTCAATGTGCGAGGAGCTGCGGCATCTGGGGTTCCTGCTAAATCTGCTAACAAGGGTTGTAACTCCTTGTGTGTTATGGGAATGAATTGTCTTAACCACTGCAGGTTACCAACCAACACCTGTAGGTCGTGTAAGGTTGACACTTGGTGTTCAATGTGTAGTTTTTGAGGCTGGACTGCTCGTTTCTGAATGAGTGTTCCCAAATATTTCACTGGAACAGTTGTTTGTACTTTTTCAGGTGCTACTTCTAGACCATGCTCCTTAAGAGTTTGAACCAAGTGTTTTAAGGTTGTGTTAATGTCTCCCTCCCCGCATAGCAAAATATCATCCATATAATGATAGAGAACCCAATTTTGATGTGTATCTCAAAACTGACGCAACGCGCGAGAAACAAACCACTGACACAGAGTTGGGGAATTTTTCATCCCCTGTGGTAACACCGTCCAATGATAGCGCTGTACTGGTTCTTGATTGTTGATCGTCGGGATCGTCATCGCAAATCTGGGTCGATCGTCCGGATGGAGTGGAATAGAACAGAAACAATCTTTTATGTCAATTACAGCAACTGGCCAGTCTTGGGGTAACATGGACGGCCAGGGCAGGCCTGGTTGCAATAGTCCCATGTCTTCAAGAACAGCATTGACTGCCCTAAGATCATGCAAAAGACGCCAGGCACCTGACTTCTTTTGGATGACAAACACAGGGCAATTCCATGGACTGGTGGTTGGGACTAAATGTCCTTTTTCTACTTCTCGTTGTACTAATATCCGTAATTGAGACAATTTTTCCTGAGGAAGGGGCCACTGGTCAACCCACACCGGCTGTTGGGTCTTCCAATTCATGGCTATGGCTGGCGGGAATTGGCCAGCGGCCCCTACGAAAAATGGGGATCAGTGTTCAATTGTGGATCAGAAACTATGCGAAGCGATAGACCTTGCATAGCATCTCGTCCCAACAGAGGTAAAGGAAGCCCTTTTAACACAAATGGTCTGATCACAGTTGACGGGTGATGATCTCTATCTCCCAATATTTGAATTTGGATGGGTAAAATACTTTTTCGGGTACCTTGACTGCCACCAACCCCAGTCACGGAGACACTAATCTCTTCCAAGGGCCATATTGTGGGCCAAATTTCTTGGGGAATCACAGTGACATCAGCCCCAGAGTCTAAAAGGGCTCGAATTTGAATGCTCTGTCCCCATTGTTCGCCCACTGGTTGTAAAAGACATCCAATCATAGGATGTGTTGACATATCCAATACTTAATGAGCCATAAAAGTATCTTCTGGAATATACATTGGTATTTCAGTGAGGGGAACTATAGTGGCTTGTATCGTGTCATTTGTTTCATTGTACATTCCCGGAATAATATCAACCCCCCATTTATGAGCCCCATTGCCCACTAGAATGCCACCCACATTCTCTCCTGATCCTCCTCCCTTCAAAGTTATCGTTGTGGGTTGGCCCACCCAAACCCCTGTGGTTGTTCTTAAAGGCCGTCGGTTGTGATCTTCCAGGGCAGGAGCTCGTCCTTTTGCTGTCCAATCGTCGGTGATTCTCAGCATTCTACGGGATATGCTTGACAGGACGGATTGTTCTCCGGCAGCCCTGCCCGCCCCGTGCTGGGACCGCCCCTGTAGTTTCCCTGATGTTCCCCGGCCCGTGTCATGCGACATTGCTTTGCAAGATGCCCTAACTTCCCACAGCGGAAACAACTCCTTTGTTGGTCTGAATTTGGCGTCCTGCCCAGATTGGCTCTAGACACTGAAGGACACTGGCTTCTAACGCGACCGCTTCCCCCACAACCAAAACAGATGTTTTTCCTCGGGTTGTTATTTGTGCGATTGCGAAGTACAGCTGTAACTGCTGCAACCACAGGTGCCACTGCGGTTTGAGCTTCTGCTTCTAACACCCGTTTAATCATATCTGCTACTGAAGCTTTTGCTGGCAATTGCGATAAAATTTGCCTTGTCTGGTCATTTGCTTGTGTACGAGCTAATTCTTTCGCAAGAACTGGCTTAACCTCGTCCGGTCTGTCTGCTACCTCCACCGCCTTTTGCAAACGCTCTAAGAAATCCTGATATGGTTCATTAAGTCTCTGAATAACCTTTGTATACGGGACTCTTTTCTTTTCAAACTTACTGACCTTCATAAATGCATTTCTAGCACACTTTGAAGAAGCTGTTATCACCCGACCTCGCAAACGGGCCTGATTTTGAGGGGATGCATGATCTCTGGTCCCCGTTAACTGCGCCATAGAGACCCCTACTAAATCGTGTCCTGGAGTAAGAGCGTCCAAAACAACCGCTTCTGCTTCCTCTTTAAACGCCTGCTCCCAGAGGCACATCAAAGGTGCCCTAAGTGCTGCACGCGCCAGCTGTCTCGAATCAAAGGGCAGTAACGGCTGAGCATAAATCACATCTAACAGAGCTCGTGTCCTTGGGCCATTCAATCCGTCATCTCTACAGCTCATCTGCCATTCCTTTACTAAATTGTAATCTAATGGTTGCCATCTAGGTCCATTTTGAGTGATTAACAACGGACACACTAATACTCCCCCTTCATCTGAAGGTTTGAAATCCACACCCTCTAGAACACAATTTTTTGCTATTAACTTCCAATCCGTAAACACCGGAGGTTGTGCCACACGATCTACAACGCTTTGAGCATGCTGTACTGTCTGTTCAACAGTCGCCACTAAATTTTTAAATTTCGTCAAAACCTCCGTTACCTCAGTGATCTGATTCTGTTTTGCATTCGGTGGACTCTCCTCATCCGAGTCCGGCAATGGAACTGCTTCTGCTTGCAATTTCTTTCTAATGCAACGTTCTTTTTCATCCGAATCTACCTCCCTCATAGACAGCGGAGGTGCACTAGGACCCGTGGTTGTACTACTCGCTGGCGGGACATACTTAGAGGGCTCCTCTGCCTCATGTGAAAACAATCCTGGTGGGGGAAGGGGTGGATAGCCAAAAAAAGAATCCTCTGGTTGCCCGCGAGAGACTGGAAACGCCAAGGCGTCCGGAGCATCCTCCGCTCTTTCCAGTCTCTCTACTTGTTTTCCCAACATCTCCTCACCTCCGACTCCAGTAACACCTTTACTCTCTTTGTCAGCCTGTACCTCTAACAAATCAAGCACCTCTCTACTCGCCTCTCCGCACAACACCGCTGTAGCCACCATCCAAACCGCCTTTGCCTCTCTCCCCTTCCTCAATACGGTCAACACTGAACCAAGAGCTGCGAGCTTATCCGCAGCTCCTTTCTTTCCACTCAAACACTCCTCCACCAACTCCTCGCGCGCAGCCCGCAGCCGCGACGCGTCAAATATCTCTCCCGGCTTTACTATGAAGCCCCATTGTATTATCCACTGGATGAGACTCATAACTGGAGCCGTATGCACTCCACAGTCCACATCCCTGCCTACTGCCTTTAATACCTTAATAATTGTTCCGATGGATGCCATCGTCACCGGCAGGATCGCCCCGAGGGCTCTCTTCCAATCGCCTGGCCAGGCAAAACACTCGCACACTCCGCGTCCGTGTCGGGGTCACCACTTGTCGCACTTTCTCCGCTGCAACAATCTAGGGAAAACGACACATCGCCAGGGACTCGCCCTGGGGAGAAAACGGACGAACACAGATACTGTGGATCAAACGATTTCTCCGTTTATTAACTGCGCAACACTCGGTTATATATGTTTCTAGTATCTACTCACACATAAGCCATTTGTTGATTGGTTAACATGTGCCGTTCACGCGCTTAAACAATAGTCTAATTGGATAAAGTCCTCTAATCACGCGAATAGTTTCCTCCGCCTGCATGCTGTCTTGCACTCTGTCTTCAGTCACGTCGCCCTCCTGTTATCAGTCATGTACGCCCGACCTTGTTCTACTTTTTGTGCATTCTTCAGCAAGCTCATAATAATTGTGCCTTTGTGCAGTTAGTAAACTTACAACAACAGTTGTGCCTTGTGCAGTTTCCTTCGTCCTCCCACAATTTCTCCCACAAATTCTCCCACAGGGGGCAACTGATACTGGTGCAGGTTGGTCCGCTGGTTCAGTTGCAGTACCACTCGCCAGGTTTTGGATAACCGCAGTGTCTGTCACTGAAGTTTGGGTAGCAGAAGTGCTCGTCACCGGGGCTGGAGGGGTCGCAGTGCCCATCGCCAAGGTTTGGGTAGCCACAGTGGTCGTTGCCGTGGCTGGAGGGGCTGCAGTGCCTGTTGCAGAGGTTTGGGTAGCCACAGTGCTCGTCGCCAGGGCTGGAGGGGTCGCGGTGCTCGTCGCCAATGTCTGGGTGGCCGCAATGCTCGTCGCCACGGCTGGAGGGGCTGCGGCACCAGTTGCCGAGGTTTGGGTGACTGCAGTACTCATCATTTTGTTGTTAGATCCAGAGTCCTTCTCTTCCCCTTGAGGGTACTGAGTGGTGTTGAACAGGGCTCGATAGGCATGGGCCAGGCCCCAGCACGTTGCAGTGATTTGTACCTCTCTGCAGTTGCTGGGGTGACAGCATACCTTTTCCAAATAATTTACTTGTTCTTCCGGATTCTGCACTTGTTCAGGGGTGAAGTTCCAAAACATTGGTGGTGCCCACTGTTCTAGGTACTTGCCCATACTGTCTCACACACCCTGCCACTCATAATTATCCAGCCTCGGGGCAGATCTCTGGGTGATCTTCTTAAATAGTTGTTTAACCTTAAACAAGAGCTGAACCACTTTCAAGAGCATGCTAATTCCTAGCAGTAGGGCTAGGACCGTGCTGGTCTCAACATCCCAAGGGTATTCAAATTTTTCAACATTCTCAAACACCATTGTAACTGGACTGAAGGAGAAAGGAGAGGGGAAGAAAGGTACCCCACCCATAGATTGGCTTTCCGAGGAGGAAAGGTAAATGGTATAATTATTAATAGTTTCCCACAGATGGCTCCCGAAGTATAGAGGTGACGACAATGCTGAGTGCAAATACCGGATTAATCCCACAACCGATAACTTTATCATACCACAAGCCAGTATTACACAATACATTAAAGCAAAAACCTTAATCCTCCTCCCATGGATGATAAGCAGCAGCACAGGGACTACATACAGCAAGTGAGGTGATACATAACAGAACTTTAAAAACGAGAGCAACAACTCTTAAGAACACATAAATCAACATAGTGACCAGCGACTATTAGACCAATAAAATGAATGCTTGTAACAAATTTGTTTTAACAAGCTCTGGTCAGGGTTGTCATTATCTCAACCCTTCGTGCCCCGTGTTGGGTGCCAAAAGGACTGTTGTGGTTTAACCCCAGCCAGCAACTAAGCACCACGCAGCCGCTCACTCACTCCCCCCCACCCAGTGGGATGGGGGAGAAAATCGGGAAAAAGAAGCAAAACCCACGGGTTGAGATAAGAATGGTTTAAAAGAACAGAAAAGAAGAAACTAATAATGATAATGATAACACTAATAAAATGACAACAGCAATAATGAAAGGATTGGAATTTACAAGTGATGCGCAGTGCAATTGCTCACCACCTGCTGATAGACACCCAGTTAGTCCCCAAGCGGCGATCCCCCGCCCCCACTCCCCCCAGTTTATATACTAGATGTGAAGTCACATGGTATGGAATACCCTGTTGGTCAGTTTGGGTCAGCTGTCCTGGCTGTGTCCTGTGCCAACTTCTTGTGCCCCTCCAGCTTTCTCGCTGGCTGGGCATGAGAAGCTGAAAAATCCTTGACTTTAGACTAAACACTACTTAGCAACAACTGAAAACATCAGTGTTATCAACATTCTTCTCATGCTAAACCCAAAACATAGCACTGTACCAGCTACTAGGAAGACAATTAACTCTATCCCAGCTGAAACCAGGACAGATGACATTTAATAAAAATTAACTAATCTACAGTTCATTTGTATACTTAAATTCATAAGATTTTTATAGCATGAAGTTAAAAAAATTCAGTATGGCTCAGTGAGTAATTTGGTATGGTTTCATTTGAAGATTAAAACAACTGTTGTGAGATTTCAGAAATAAGGACCAGGGAAGCAGTTTACCTTGAAGATGCTACATTCTGTTGTTATTTTAAGCAAAAATTACTGTTGACTTGCTCCTGAGGAGTCTGCAATATAGGCTGTTCTTAGCCTTTTTTAGTCAAAGCCCTTTGCTTCTATTTACTTTTCAAGGTTAAGTTCTCCATATATGACACCAGTTCTTGAATGTGGTTGCTCATTTTGAAAGCAGTTGCTCTTAAAATTGCTATGTAAATGGTTAAAGTGTTTAATTTTTCTAAATGCTGCTTTTTAGAACTTGGGAGTTGATTATATTTAACATGTAACCTGTTATGACCATAAATATAAAAGGCTGTTACCCTGTTGTCAAATTTTATTTGGGTGTTCAGTGTTACAAACAATTGTGCACAGTATTCCTGCTTTGATTGCTAAGATTGCAATTTAGTAATTTTAGTAAAAGAGCATGAGTAAGTATGTATGGCCCTATCTGTATACTGAGTATAAATACTTTATTTATTGTATTTAACCGTAAGTACATGACATAAAACCTATTTCAAAGACTAGTCATGATAAGTTAACAAAGCCAGAGGTTGGAGGGAGGCAGATAATGTTAGTATCTATAAACTGACACAGTTTAATTACAGGTTTTAATATTTAGTATAATTATACAGTGTTTTTCACTTTCATAGTTCAAATGGGAACTAATTTATTCTCATGACACCCCTCTAAAGCGCATAAGTAATACTTATCCCCACTTTATGAGTGGGGAAAGGGATTTGGTCTTGGTACCAAACTGCATTGCAGAAATTAAATTCAGGGCTGCCCACGTTCCTCTCCACAGCCAAACTGTCCATCTGCGGAAGCCTTGCGGTGCCTGTTCGGGGCCACACTGCACCCCAAGTGAAGCTGCTGCCTTTGGGTTGACCCTTCAGATCTATCTGGTGTTGAGCCTGAGCCTTCTTGCCAGCTTCATTTCGCAGCTCCTAAGGCAGCTCCCTCCTGCAGTCCTGTTGCTTGTTCAGATAGTTTCTTGTCTACTCACCTGGTCCCACGTCTTCAGAAGAAAAGTGGGAGTGTAGGAATTCTGTCTGTTGCTCAAGAGTGATGTGTGTGCTAGTGGGAGAGGAAGCAGACTAGATCAATCACTGTTCACTTGACTGTAGGTGAATGTAGTGATCTTGAAAAGTCCCTGGTTGAGATGTGGAGATGGTTGTGTCTCAACTGTAAAACAAGAGTGACATGGGCAGTGGGAGCTGAGGCTTCTCTGGCAGCACTGCCAGGAGGCCCAGCTGCTGCCAGGGCTGCAAAGGGGGTTTGGACTTGTGCCTGATCGGACATGCCATCTCTATGCCTTGTTAGTCCATGGCTATTGCTGAAGACTGTTAATGGTGTTGAAAGATCAGTGAATTACAACCGTAGCTGGTGCCAGTTACACATATACTGGAATTTCTTTATACATCCCGATTAAAAATTTTGATCGTACTGAGTGCAGCTTATAATACGATCTTGTGAGGAAATACTGCTCTGAGTCGGAAGTATCTGTAGTACTGTGCTGAATAGCATCGTAGAACTCAGACCCTCAGCTTGGTGTCTTCAGCTTTTATAGTCTTCTAACCCAGTGGCATGAAAATAACAGTGGTGTAAGTATAGTGATGCTGAGCCCCTGGGGAAGGTATATTTGGGATTGTGCTGTGAGAAGAGGCCTTGGTGGGGGCAGTGCTGCTGGCATGGGGCAGCGGGTGCCCTTGTTCCTGTAAAGGAACCCTGTTTAAAGAATTTGCAGTAGCTGTGTTGAAATTTAACCTTCTAGCACAAACTGACTGATGAGCTTTTGATAAAATGTAAACAGTTATGGAAGGAATTTTGTTTTTTCCCTAAATAGGGAAGCTTAGCTGAGGAATCTTAGGCTATTTTTAATATGACTTAAAAGTAACCATACCAAGACTGTTTAAAGATAAATCTCCATTGAAGTGAGGGATAAATATGTGTGTTTTGTATATTGGTGCTTTTATATAGTTCCTTTTCACAGGTCTTTTCTCTGTGTTTTAGAGCAATGAAATATTTAAACTATTTGCAAGGTGATACTGCAAACCTGGGTCTGTTCAACAGCTGCACTGCTTGTTCTTGTGCAGCCTGATTTCCATTTTTATATCATTCTTTGCAACTGAAGACTTATCAGAATGTGTTTCATGTAGCTGGCTGAATTGAAAGCCCCTTAAAACTAACATAGTAAAGATGGAAGCACTCACAGAAGAGGAAGTTTTTCATTCCTTGGTTTTTGTACTGTCTTGGGCTTGATTCCTGTCTTCTGAGACACTTATGGTTCCTGTGGAAGGCAGGAGAGTTCTTTCACATCTTCAAAGACACAATTTCTTATTAATCTCTCTATATATATATATATGGACAGCAGTGCAGTGTTTACAGCTGTAGGCTCTGAAGTTGGAGGCAGTTTAGGAAGTTGCTGAGCTGGAAGACTTTTTTTGACTCTCTCAGCAACTAGTAGACAAGACATCCCTCTGACCCTTTAAATCTTCCAGTTGTATTTTCATTGAATAAAGATTCTAGCATTCCCTGCAACTGCTTAAAAGATTCAACTACATGGTAGAGCTGCAATTGTGAAATAAAGGCTTAAATCAATAGAATCAACGTTTCTATACATCTTTCAATTCCTAGCCATCTGAAGAGTTGTAGCTATCTTTGCTTTTCATGTTCTCGGGACTTCTTTGAAAGCAAGTTTTTACAAATCTGACCCTGTAACTTTCCTTCCCTGCCAGTATCCTCCTTTTAGTATTGGCTACAGAGGTAACATGATCTGGGATTTAAAAGTGATAGATTGTGTTATGCAATTCAATTTCTAACATCTTCTCAAAACCTAACAGAGATAGAGATTACACAGTTGTGACAAGTCCAAAATCAAAATGTCAAGTTAATGAGTCTTTGGCATGCTTAAAATACCTTACATCTGGTATGGTGATGCACTACCTTGAGTTGTTTCCATGACAGTCTAGATAAGTGCTTTTCAACCTTTTCAGTTTGAATACCTTTTAAAAAAATATCCAGTGAAGGTGCAGGCTTCTTCAGAAATATGTAGATTGTTAGATGGTGCAAGAACTTGTTTTAGTTTTGTCAGCCTTTAGAAGAGGCCAAAAGTGGAAAATCACTGATATCAACTGCAAAATTTGAGTTAGAGCAACCTGTGGCCAAAGTACTGCCTGATATAAATCCAGTCACCTTAGTTGGCACTAGGCTAATTCAGGTAGAGTTGCTCTGAATTGACTCTGTGCTGATGACATCGCCCATGTAAAAATGCTCCTTCAGAAGCACCATAGTCTTACACAGCTGTAACTCTTATTTATGATGGAAATGCCTTTAGTGCTTAAAGACTTTGGATTTGCTTGGAGATTTTTTTTTTTTACTTTTTGTTTAGCTTTGCAGAGCCATCACAGCTCAGAGGCACCGAGGTGATGATTTCCTCATGTTAATCAGTAGCAGTGCTCACTAGCAGTCACTTAAACCTGAGCAAGACTGCTGAAAGTACAAAAATTACACAGGTGTTTTAGGGAGAGTGGTTTTAATGTTGCAGTTGTTGAAATACTATATAAAGTGTAATTTCCTTTGTAAAAGCATTCTAGAATAGTTGCTGATATGGGAGGAAAAAACTCACCTTGATTTTAATGTTTTATTATAAAATATTGTTTATTTAAATACCTTTTCAGAGGCTGTCATTTTTAAGTGCTTAACACTACTAAGTAGAAATTTAGGTCTGTTTTAAAGAACCTTTAGATTAAAGTCAAGATATCCAAAACAGGATAATACACAAGTCTAAAAACCTCTGCAGTACTCCTTTCCCCTGGACCCACAAACCTCTCTTTATATACAACATTGTATTGGGTTTGTATGGCAAGGTTTTGGTAGCAGGGGGGTTACAGGGGTGGCTTCTATGAGAAGCTGCTGGAAGCTTCCCCTGTGTCCAACAGAGCCAATACCAGCCAGCTCTAAGACGGACCCGCTGCCGGCCAAGGCCGAGCCAATCAGCGATAGTGGTAGCGCCTCTGGGATAACATATTTAAGAAGGAAAAAAAGTTGCAGCAGGCACAGAAATGGCAGAGAAAGGAGTGAGAACATGTAAGGGAAACAACCCTGCAGACACCAAGGTCAGTGCAGAAGGAGGGGGAGGAGATGCTCCAGGCGCCGGAGCAGAGATTCTGCAGCCGTGAGACCTGCAGCCCGTGGTGAAGACCATGGTGAGGCAGGCTGTCCCCCTGCAGCCCAGGGAGGTCCACGGTGGAGCAGATATCCACCTGCAGCCTGTGGAGGACCCCACACCGCAGCAGGTTGATGCACCTGAAGGAGACTGTGACCCCATGGGAAGCCTGCACTGGAGCAGGCTCCTGGCAGGACCTGCGGATCTGTGGAGAGAGGAGCCCATGGAGCAGGTTTTCTGGCAGGACTTGTGACCCCGTGGGGGGCCCACGCTGGAGCAGTGTGCTCCTGAAGCACTGCACGCCGTGGAAGGGACCCATGCTGGAGCAGTTTGTGAAGAACTGTAGCCCGTGAGAAGGACCCACGTTGGAGAAGTTTGTGGAGGACTGTCTCCCATGGGAGGGACCCAATGCTGGAGCAGGGGAAGAGTGTGATGAGTCCTGCCCCTGAAGAGGAAGGAGTGGCAGAGACAACGTGTGACGAACTGACTGCAACCTCCATTCCCCATCCCCCTAGGCTGCTGGGGGGGGTAGGTAGAGAATCCAGGAGTGAAGCTGTGCCCGGGAAGAAGGGAGGGGTGGAGGGAAGGTGTCTTGAGATTTGATTTTATTTCTCATTACCCTACTCTGGTTGATTGGCAATAAATTAAGTTAATTTTCCCCAAGTTGAGTCTGCTTTGCCCATGACAGTATTTGGTTGAGCGATCTCTCCCTGTCCTTATCTTGACCCACAAGCCCTTTGTTATATTTTCTCTCCCCTGTCCAGCTGAGGAGGGGGAGTGATAGAATGGCTTTGGTGGGCACCTGGTGTCCAGCCAGGGTCAACCCACCGCAAACATAATGATTTCTCTTCTTGCTGTTTGCAGGTGCTCCTGACCCAACAGCAGGTGCTAGCATAGATGATGAAAACTGCTGGCATTTGGATGAGGAACAGGTCCAAGAACAGGTTAAACTCTTCCTCTCCCAGGGCGGATACCATGGATCAGGGAAGCAGCTCAATTTGCTTTTTGCAAAGGTATGTTGAGTACTCTAAACCTTCCCTCTTTTCTCTCAACCCACTCCCCCAGCTAGTCTGTACTTGTTCATGTCTTACTCAAAGTCCTCTTGTTCTAAAACAAGACAAAGCCTTGGGAACATGATGGCAAGTTAATAATGCAATGGAACACAATCTGGTGTGTCTTGAGATCAGTTTAAGGATATGAAGTAACATTTCAACTGTCTGCAGTTTTGCTGTTCTCTTCCTTCCTACCCCCAAAATGTTGGAGAAACCTGTAGAAATGATGGTCTTGCAGCAGCTTGCATAATACACCTGTGGATTACTTGTGGAAGAAGTGTGTTTTCAGAATTGCAATGGAATACTGAAAGTAAAAATTGTTGTTAAAATTGGGAAGGCAGACTGTTTTTTTCTCCTTGAAAATTTCACATCAGATATATAAATTGCATCTCTTATTTAACAGAGATGAAATGTTTAACACTGCAGCATATCGCCTGTACTGTGGTTTGGTTTGTTTTTTTCAAGTTTGTATTAAAAGACTCATTTCCTAGGTGCGAGAGATGCTAAAGATGAGAGATTCAAATGGAGCTCGCATGTTGACGTTGATAACAGAACAGTTCATGGCTGACCCTCGTCTGTCGCTTTGGAGACAACAAGGAACTGCAATGACTGACAAATATAGGCAGCTCTGGGATGAACTCGGTAAATCCATAGACTTCAAAATCATTTAGGTGTTCATGTGTATAATGAGGAAACATATTTGGGATGGAGAGAAATTTTATTCGGTACTAGGTAAAGCAGGTTAGAGTTTTCTGCAGGTTTGCTTGTTCAGTTAAGGTTGGGTGAAATTGAATTTCTGATCTACTATATGAGACAATTACAGTTGGAGGAGAAGAAGCATGGTATGAAATAAGTATGATTGCAAGAGGTTGTAAGTACCTGAGGATCTAAAAGAATAAAGCATAAAGTGGAAATGTAACTACACAACTGAGGGTAAGTATATAAGCCACTAGCACTAAACTGGAAAGGTGTATTGGGTTTGCATGGCAAGGTTTTGGTAGCGGGGGGGGGAGCTACAGGGGTGGCTTCCGTGAGAAGCTGCTAGAACCTTCCCCTATGTATGACAGAGCCAATACCAGCCGGCTCTAAGATGGACCCGCCACCGGCCAAGGCCGAGCCAATCAGTGACAGTGGTAGCGCCTGTGATGGTCTGACAAATTATAGTCAGTGTCTCAAACATTCGTTAAAGAACTTTGGTGGAGAAGACGGCCTCTGTAAAAACGCTGGAGTTCTGTGAACAGGACAATGTGGCCGGAGGAGAGGGCCCCATGGAGGGTGGGACCGTGCTTCTCCAAAGCCGCAATTCCTTATCTTAAGCAACCGGGAGAAGGAGCACAGCGTATGCACCTGGAAGAGGGGGCCCCACGGAGGATGGGACTGTGCTTCTATCTTAAGCGGTCATGCCAGCAGGGAAAAAGAGGCAACTCCGCAATGAACCCCCCCCAAAGCTCACCGACCGATTCCAGAGAACCCCGGGAACGTGAACTGCGCATGTCAAGACCACCGACTAACACACTATAAAAGAAGGGAGAACGAGTTCTCAGCGCGCACCCTCCGGAATGGTGAAACCCTTTCCTTCCTTCCTTCCTTCCTTCCTTCCTTCCTTCCTTCCTTCCTTCCTTCCTTCCTTCCTTCCTTCCTTCCTTCCTTCCTTCCTTCTCTCCCCCCCCCCCCCTTTTTCTTCTCTCTTTTTCACAGTCCGTACACCTCATCCTTTTAAACATAAACTGTTGACCAAGTCTGAGACTAGGAGTGGATCCAGCCACCCCTGGGCTCCTCTTTGAGAAGGAGTCCAGAAAGCAAGGGGGTCTGCTCTGAACCTCGTGACTCAACGGGAGGGCTCTCCTTCTGACACAGTTTCATGTTCCCTTTTCCATTTCATTTTTCTATACTTCCCTTCTCTTCTCAAACAGCGGCTTAACGACATGTTGCAAGGTTCATATTGATAAGTTCACTTGTACTTGGGCAAGGTTATCTAGGTTGAATAAATGTTGATTGTTGTTTGAACTCCCCTGGTGTCATTTCACCTTAATTCTGACAAAGGAAATCCACGAACCTGAGTCGCTCCAATTTTGGGATGTGACATCTTAATTGGCGTCATGGACAGGATTTCCCTTGTTGGAAGGGAGATTCTAACGGGATACCAGACCTCCACTCGGAGAACGGGCGGGGAGGATCTGGGAAGGATCTCGCAACAATAAGTCAGGAGGGATCTGAGCAGTGGCAGGCATGGTGACCCGGGAAACATCTGTGTCTGACTGTTCCCCTGTTTTAGAGAAGCTAACTGCCTATAAAGCCCACCCTTCCCCACAAGGAGTAGCCTGGGCACGAGACCACTGGCACAACCCAAAAGCTATTGTAGGAAGAATTGAGAAGCTAGCAAAAGAAGGCAGGTTTTACCCGGGAAAAGGGAAGGCTGTAGTGTGTGCAGTTTTAGGGGCCGCACTCGTAGCAGCCCAGGAAGACAGACAGGAAACAATGAGTGCTAAGCAGGCAGATAAGGAGAAGATTCAGTCCCTGCAGGATTTAGTTAAAGTCCTGCAAGAGCAGTTAACTGTTGAGTGTAATACAACGCAGTGGCTTCATGCTGCCTTGTCTGATGCATTAGATCGGGAAAGAATTTTGCGAGCCGAGGTGGACGAACGATCTGACCCGGACTTATACCTGGAAGGTCTAGAGGTAGTTCAGGTGAAACAGCAAAAATCTTTATACCCAAATCAAGAGTTAGAATGTACCAGAAAAGTTTTTTACCCTGAGGATGAAGGGATAGCAATGAGGCCATTAATTAAAACAGAAACCATAGACAATGGCCAAAATGGTGGAGTGCCACATGTGACCATTAAGACGATACCATATTCCGCCACTGAATTATCTAAAATTCAGGAAAAGTATATCCGACTATCAAAGGAGACCGAAACAAAATATGCATGGAGGGTGTCATTAACCAGTGGCGACTGGATTTTATTGTCAGAAGATGAAGCCCAAGGATATTGGGGGCCTGGAGTGTTCCTAACTACCGATGATCCTAGGGAACCATGGTCTCTGACGCAGCGGGCAGCTTACTGGGCAGGGGGAATAGACCAAATGGACCGAGGAGAACCAACACGGATAGACACCCCTTCTATAAATCAGTTAACCGAGAGCTTACAGAAAACTGCTTGTCTCCAATTAATGCATGATAGGCGATTAGTGCCACAACAGCTCTCTCCAATGTTGTTAAATGCCAATCCCAATAGAATGACTCCTCTAATCCAAGGTTTACCAGATTCTTTGAAATTATATGCTGTCCAGCTGCAGGATAGATTACGCGATGCGATAGCACCTAGAGGAGGCAGGCAGAATGCAGGAGGGGCCCTGACCTGGGGGGAAGTGGCACAGGAATTGATTAACTACGGCCGGAGAATGGGTCTCATAAGGGAAGGAAGCAAGGCTAAGCCTGCTATCTGCTGAATAGAAGGACCTGGCCGACCTCCCCCATCTAAGACTGTAAACACCAAAAAGCCGTATGGGGGTCAGCGGAACTTGTTGTGGGCAGAAGGGTTAGAAAAGGGAATTCCCTGGGATGTGATGGACGGCATGCCCACCTCTGTCCTAGAAAAGTTGGTCCTAGGGTGGAAAGACAAGAACAAGGAGCCTCCCCATACTGAGTTAGACACTCGGGGCGATAAGGGGGTGAATCTGCAGTTGCTGGCAACTCCCACTCCCCAAACGCCTACTGCCCCAGAGGAAGGTATTACTGTCCGCAGGATGGGAAACTAGACAGGCCGTCCCCAGTAAGTGAGCCGGGGGATGGCCAGTGGGTTTATTTAAGGAGGCTCACTGAAAATAAGACAGGAGACCTGTTGATTACTTTTCCCCTTGGTCCCTTTAAGACCCCAGTAACTTTTTTAGTTGATATGGGTGCTCAGATGTCAGCACTCCGGGCGGATGTTGCTAACCGCAATGGAATAATTGCAGATAAGAAGCAGATATGGGTCACAGATGTTTTCGGAAGCTCCCAATTGCAGCCGACAGCTAAGGTTAAATGCTGGCTGCCAGGGGATTCGTCCCCTGTTGAGGTTACTATGATACTAGGTCCTCTACCCACCAATATTCTAGGACTTGACCTCTTAAAGGGCTGGTCATGGGTAGACTCTAAGGGAAGAGAATGGAAATTCGGGTGTCCCGCAATCTCTGTGAGGCTTTTGCAGTCGGCACTAACTCTCCCCCCTTCAAAAATAGTTAATGTCAAACCTTATGCTTTGCCTTTGGGAGCAAGGGAAGGGATCACTTCAGTGATAACTGAGTTACGGGAACAGGGGATAGTTATTCCTACGCACTCACCCTATAATTCCCCAGTATGGCCAGTCCGCAAGCCAAATGGGAAGTGGCGATTGACAGTTGACTATCGACGCTTGAACGCCAATACTGGCCCATTAACAGCTGCAGTCCCCAATATAGCAGAATTAATTGCAACCATACAAGAACAGGGTCATCAGATTTTAGCAACCATTGATGTGAAAGACATGTTCTTTATGGTTCCCTTGCAAGAAGCAGATAGGGACCGCTTTGCCTTTACCTGGGAAGGTGTACAATATACATTTACACGGCTTCCCCAAGGCTATTGCCACTCACCAACCATTGCTCGCTATGCATTGGCCCAGGAACTAAATCAGATCATTCCTAAAGATGGAGTAAAAGTATATCAATATATTGATGATGTGCTAATTGGAGGACCAGATGCCACTGTGGTGGGGCAAACCCAGAGAGAAATCATTAGTCACTTAGAGAATTTAGGGCTCCAAATTCCTGCCGAAAAGGTGCAACTCCCATCACCTGAAGTAAAATTTTTAGGTATCTGGTGGAAAGGAGGGACTGTGTGTATACCTCCCGAAACCTTGTCCACCCTCGAACAAGTAAAAATGCCTGAAAATAAGAAAGAATTGCAGCATGCCCTAGGCTTGCTAGTGTTTTGGAGAAAACACATCCCTGACTTTTCTATCATAGCTCGCCCTTTATATGATTTAACCCGTAAAAGAACTGCTTGGGACTGGACACCTGTGACGTGCGGAAACGGACTCCACAATCAGTGAGATTGTAAAGTAGGTATGTTTATTCAGCGCTGGGCAGCACGGGGGGTAGTCCCACCAAAGTCGTGCGTGCCCGACTCGGCAGTTCGCTTCAAGTTTATACAGTCAAGTGTTACATATTCACAATACGCCTATACATATGCATGACCTGTCCCCGCTTCATATTAAAATTAGCTCCGAGAGGTCATTTCCATAGTCTCCTCTCAACTGCGCTTGCGCAGTGCCTCTTTATGGTGGTCGTCTGGTGGTCGCAGAGATGAAGATAGATGACTCCTCTTCGTCACCGCTAGTAACCTTTCTTCTTGCGCAGGCTCAGTGATTTCTTGGTATTCACCCAAGCCGCAAGACCAGTCTTAGCTGGCTCTTGGGGCCTGCTCCTGCTTCTTATCAGGAACTGTCTTTACCTTATTGGCTGGTTCTTAGGACCAGCTCTTCTTATCAAGGACTGTCTCTATGTCAGCTAATTTCAACAATGTAAGCGCTAAACATCATCTTTCATCCCCCTTTATTATGTCTACTGAGATTCTTTTGACTCCCCTTGTCTCACCTGTCCATGAAGAGGCTCTGAAATTATTAATTTTTGAAGCAGGGATTTACCAGGCCTTAGGACCAATACATCCAACAGACCCACTCCACATAGAATGGGGTTTTGCAATTCATGGGTTATCTATACATATGTGGCAGCATGGACCTGAAGGTCTTATTCGTCCTATAGGGTTTTTCTCGCGTAGCTTTAAGGATGCTGAAAAACGGTATTCAGTTTGGGAGAAAGGACTCTTTGTGGTTAACCTAGCCTTACAGGAAGCCGAGACAATTATACGACAGCAGCCCATCATCTTGCGAGGGCCCTTTAAGATCCTGAAACCAATATTGGCTGGAACTCCTCCCCCTGTAGGAGTAGCTCAGCGAGAAACAGTAAGGAAGTGGTATGCCCAGTTAGAGCACTACTGTCACACTATACAGATAGAGGAGGGAACACCCAAAATGTTCCAAATACAGGATCCCCCTTCTGATCACCCAGATACAGAACCCCCTCCATCGTACATCAAAGTGGCTCCTGATTTCAAACCCCATTTAACAAGCGTGTGGTTCACTGATGCTTCCGCAAAAAGGGAAGGAAAGACGTGGAAGTATCGAGCAGTAGCATTACATATTGATTCAGGGGAGCATATGATAACTGAGGGAGAGGGTAGTGCCCAAGTAGGGGAGTTAGTTGCTGTGTGGAGTGTAGTCATTAAGGAAGCTGAGACAACAGAACCAGTATACATTTATACTGACTCCTATGCAGTGTTTAAAGGGTGCACTGAATGGTTACCATTTTGGGAACAAAACCAATGGGAAGTAAACTAAGTGCCAGTGTGGCAACGAGACAAATGGGAAGAAATACTGAATATCGCCAAGCAGAGATCTTTCTTGGTAGGCTGGGTTGCTGCACACCAGGCAGGAGATAACCCGGCCCACCTCCTAAATAACCAAGTAGATTCCTTAACACGTCTAGCCAGTCTTGCCATCGATGGTGAAGCAGAGAAATGGGAACACCTTCTGGAGTGGCTGCACGTGAAGCGTGGCCATTCAGGGAGTAAACACCTGTACAAAGAGGCTATTAGTAGAGGATGGGCCGTTACATGAGAATTATGTAATACTGTTATTTCTGCATGCGGTCAATGTTGAGTTCGTTTGGAAAAATATAACCCTTTAAAGGAGCAACCCCTACATTTAAAGACAAACAAAGGTTTATGGCAAACGTGGCAAATTGACTATATTGGCCCCTTTCGGGTATCAGAGGGAAAATGATATGTGTTAGTGGGAGTTGAGGTAGTATCAGGACTAACACAAGCTGAAGCTGTATCCAGAGCAACAGGAGAAAAATACAGTGAAAAGTCTTAAAAGTATGGTTTAGCTGCTTATCCAAGCCTCAATCAATTCAATCTGATAATAGGAGCCATTTCACTGCTGGAGTGGTGCAAGAATGGGCTACGGGTGAGGAAATCCAGTGGGTTTTTCACACCCCTTACTACCCTCAAGCTAATGGTATTGTGGAGAGAATGAACGGACTTCTAAAATGAACTCTGAGGCCCCATGACCCAGGGTGGGCCTCGCGAGTACCCGAAGCAGTATACTGAATCAATAGCCGGTGGGGGGCAAATGGCTGCCCCCCGACTCCTAGCGTTCTGTCCCACACCTCCTTCTATTGTTCCAGGGACGAAAGGTGGCAAAGACCCCGCACGCTTGCTCCACTATGCTGGACAACCGGTATTAGTGGAACTGCCCACTGTGGGGCAAGTGCCCCTAACCCTAAAGACCCCCCTTACCCTTTATTCCTGGGTAGCCACAGATGCCCATGGGAAGGAGCATCGTATCAATACCCGATGGATTGTCCCATCCTTCTAAGTGGGCCTTCATGTCCTGAATTAAAGTTGTTCCGATGTTAAATGGCTGATGGGAATGTTTTTTCTGTATCCCACTAGCTGGATTCTAACAAGCATATCAGTTAAGATGCACAATATAAGCCCAACCCTCTGCTATAGTGCTAAGACCATAGCTGCTTGGTTGCTTGCTTATGTTTTTGTTACTTTTGTATTTCTGACTAGTGATGCTGTGTTGACTTCTCAGGATTCCTGAGTTGGGGGGAGAACACGGGGAGCTTGGCAGCAGACCGCGTTGGAGTTCTTGCAGCGGCACCCATGCCACGCAAGAGCAAGAGGTCGCTTTTTTACCTGGTTAGGATGTGGTTCCTTCACCACAAAGTTCAGGCAATGTTCCTTTGACGCCACGCAGGAGCAAGAGGTTGCTATAAACTTATTAACCTTTTATGCACAATGAGCACGTTCTGCTGATCTACGGATGCTTTAATCAGAGCAATTCCAGTCAAGAGAGCTTGAAGTTTAAGGCTAGTTTGTATGCATCTATAATAAGTAACACATCCTGCATGTGGCCTGTATGAGGTTGTTTTACAGAAGCTGCATGAGCGCCTTGGAGGGTGCACCTCAATCTCTCGGATGGATCCCAACCACTAGCAACACTGCTTGACATCTCCAATCCCATCCCTCTAATCATTGTTTATTTTTGTATGTATTTTGCAGGTTATCAGAAGTCCACGGCAGGATTTATGTTTTCGGTTGATGAGTGGGCCATTATCTGTATTGTTTGTTTGATTTTGTTTGTGATATTTTTATGGTACAACAGGGAAAGATGGTTTGGAACTCCTTCCTCCTTGCCTTTCTTGCCTTTGGTGCATCTGGACAAGGAGAAAGGACCTCCAATTTAGCTTGGGAAGCGATACAAGGATTCATACGTCTGGAATAGAACGGATCAGGGGATCTGTATTCAGATTCCTACTTCTGCCGAGCAGGGGATTAGATTCGGTTTGATACCCATGAGGCTCAATATTGGAAAATATAATATGAGCAATGGCATTATAGGGTTAGTAGATGCTCCGTTTGAGTATCAATATCGAAGTGATTATACCTCTTCTGGCAGATGGTGGCGAGATGAAGCAGCCTTCTATGAGATCCCTCGGGACACGGGGTGGCCTGACTTAATAAACAAAACTTGTAAGCGATGGAGATTGGAGGTCAGTCGCAAAATTGGTATTAGTCATAGCCCGCCGTGTCCTCCAGGATTCAAGGAAGCCTATTCCAGACGATTCCCACCTTCTCCATCCTGGTGGAGAATAACAGGATGCCCTTCCTATCACAATATATCTTGTAATCTAGTGCCCTTTTGGCCTGCTTCCCCGGAAATTACCCCTTTTGAATTACAGTATAATGTAAGATGGGATTCAGCTTGGTGCGTTCACATACCTGACATGAAGGGACAATATCTTTTAATGAATAACGCCCACACTGCTTGGGGATGGTCAGTGAAACACATGTTAAAAAACCAACCTCTTCACTTATTAAAGAAAGAATTTGTGGGCACGCCCAACCCCAATGATGCCTATTTGTTAAACTGTACCCACATTATAGATTGTACCACAGGTGCTGGCAATCCCATTGAAACGTGGATCAGTTTGGAAGTTAGAACTTTAATTCAAGATATGTGCACCTGTTGGGGATATCCTAATTGTGGATACCGAAACCGAGATAGCCAATGTAATCAGATCACCAATAATGTTAATATCTGGCTAAAATGTGGAATTCCCATTAACCACTTCCCAAGACATAAGGTGGGGGAGGATAATCAAATACCCCGAGGAGACGCAGCTACTTGTCAAAACGCTTTGTATGCCGCCCCTGAGGGGACTGTCTGGGGGTGCTCAGATGGGAAAATGTACTCGCACTTGAATGTTATCAAACAGTCTGGATTGCGGTGTGGTTTGGAAATTCCTACTATGTGCCCCAGGCAAATCTTTGAATATACCACACCACCTATTCACAGGAAAAAATGAGAACTTGATGACCCAAGTAGCACCCAGAAGTGGATTCAAAGCATTCTAAAACCTGATTATTATACCTGGGGACAGAAGGTATCGTTAGAGCTAGAAGCATTCTTTGTGCCATCTGGGTATATTGTTTGGCACCAATGGGTGCTAGAAAACCTAACTTGGCAAGTACATGTATTAAGTAATTGGACTCGATATGCCTTTGGGGAACTAAATCTGCAAGTGCAAAAAGTATCAAAAATGGCATTACAGAATCGTTTAGCCTTAGATATGTTATTGTTAAAAGAACAAGGTGTGTGTGGTATGTTAACCTTGACTGAATCCGAATGCTGTATTACCATTCATAATGCCACGACTTCCATTGAAGAAGCCCGGGCAAAGATGAAGGAGATTGCTGACCAAACAGCTGAATTATTTCAATCAGTGCAGCCAAAAGACTGGTTTGATGGCTGGAGTCCAAACTCATGGCTATATTCCATTTTGGGGTCTTTGGGACTGAGGGGATGGGGAAAATGGCTTGTAAATATTGGACTTATGATATTAATTGGATTTATAAGTTTAATAGCAGGCCTTGCCATAGTAAGATGTATGATTAGCCGCTTGCTATCCTCAGCTGTCTCTCTCTCTTCTCCTACTGTCTGCTATGTTAAAATCACCACAGACGAAGATGATATGAACGAGAATCAAAGTCCAGCGACTGAGCCACGGGGTGGTGTGATGGTCTGACAAATTATAGTCAATGTCTCAAACATTTGTTAAAGAACTTTGGTGGAGAAAACGGCCTCTGTAAAAACGCTGGAGTTTTGTGAACAGGACAATGTGGCCGGAGGAGAGGGCCCCATGGAGGGTGGGACCGTGCTTCTCCAAAGCCGCAATTCCTTCTCTTAAGTGACCAGGAGAAGGAGCACAGTGTATGCACCTGGAAGAGGGGGCCCCACAGAGGATGGAACTGTGCTTCTATCTTAAGCAGTCATGCCAGCAGGGAAAAAGAGGCAACTCCGCAATGAACCCCCCCAAAGCTCACCGACCGATTCCAGAGAACCCTGGGAACGGGAACTGCGCATGTCGAGACCACCGACTAACACACTATAAAAGAAGGGAGAACGAGTTCTCAGCGCGCACCCTCCGGAACTGGATCTCTACGCTGGCTGGACCAATGCTGGACCCAGAACTGGTGAAACCCTTTTCTTTCTTTCTTTCTTTCTTTCTTTCTTTCTTTCTTTCTTTCTTTCTTTCTTTCTGTCCTTCTCTCCCCCCCCCCCCCCTTTTTCTTCTCTCTTTTTCACAGTCCGTACACCTCATCCTTTTAAACATAAACTGTTGACCAAGTCTGAGACTAGGAGTGGATCCAGCCGCCCCTGGGGCTCCTCTTTGAGAAGGAGTCCAGAAAGCAAGGGGGTCTGCTCTGAACCTCGTGACTCAACGGGAGGGCTCTCCTTCTGACCCACTTTCATGTTCCTTTTTCCGCTTCTTTTTCTACATCTCCCTTCTCTTTTCAAACAGCGGCTTAATGACATGATGCAAGGTTCATATTGATAAGTTCACTTGTGGGCAAGGTTAGCTAGGTTGAATAAATGTTGATTGTTGTTTGAACTCCCCTGGTATCATTTCACCTTAATTCTGACAAAGGAAATCCACGAACCTGAGTCGCTCCAATTTTGGGATGCGACAGCGCCTCTGGGATAACATGTTTCAGAAGGGAAAAAAAAGTTGCTGGGGCACAGAAACTGTAGCTAGAAGAGAGGAGTGAGAACATGTAAGAGAAACAATTCTGCAGACACTGAAGTCAGTGCAGAAGGAGGGGGAGGAGGTGCTCCAGGCGCCAGAGCAGAGATTCCCCTGCAGCCTGTGGTGAAGACCATGGTGAGGCAGGCTGTCCCCCTGCAGCCCATGGAGGTCCACAGTGGAGCAGATATCCACCTGCAGCCCGGGGAGGACCCCACGCCAGAGCAGGTGAACGTACCCTGAATGAGTCTGTGACCCTGTGGGAAGCCCAAGATGGAGCAGGCTCCTGGCAGGACCTGCATATCTGTGGAGAGAGGAACCCATGCTGGAGCAGGTTTTCTGGCAGGACTTGTGATCCCACAGCGGACCCACGCTGGAGCAGTGTGCTCCTGAAGCACTGCACGCCGTGGAAGGGACCCATGCTGGAGCAGTTTGTGAAGAACTGCAGCCCATGGGAAGGACCCATGCTGGGGAAGTTTGTGGAGGACTGTCTCCCATGGGAGGGACCCCGCGCTGGAGCAGGGGAAGAGTGTGATGAGTCCTCCCCCTGAAGAGGATGAAGTGGCAGAGACAATGTGTGATGAACTGACTGTAACCCCCATTCCCTCTCCCCTGCACGGGGTAGGTAGAGAATCCAGGAGTGAAGCTGTGCCTGGGAAGAAGGGAGGGGTGGAGGGAAGGTGTTTTAAAATTTGGTTTTATTTCTCATTACCCTCCTCTGGTTTGATGGGCTATAAATTAAGGTAATTTTCCCCAAGTCGAGTCTGTTTTGCCCATGATGGTAATTAGTGAGTGATCTCTCCCTGTCCTTATCTCGACCCACAAGCCCTTTGTTATATTTTCTCTCCCCTGTCCAGCTGAGGAGGGGGAGTGATAGAGAGGCTTTGGTGGGTACCTGGCATCCAGCCAGGGTCAACCTACCACAAAAGGTTAAGGAAGAAAACGATTCACAACTAGAGAGAAATAGAAGGCAAAATAGAAGATTCATTAAGAGTATGAGAAGATAGCAAGAAAGGAAAGCAGAAGTCTATTACTGAGGAGGAAAGAAGATCAAACAAGAGGGCTATAACAATTAACACTGCTTTATAGGAAAGGTCAGTTGTGACCAGATATGTGACTTGTACAACGGAGAGAGAGGAACACAGGCTGAAATCGGAAAGGAATATTTAAACTGGTAAAATCTGAAGACACTTGCTCTAAAGTGTTCCAGAAACTTGCTGACACAGTTTTGAACTGCTACTTCAGAAGTTCTCAAAATCTGTAGGAATTTGTGGTAGGGAGGGGAAATTAAAAACAACTTGAAGGTAAATGTCACCAATATTTTAAAAGTGGGTAGGTGAGTGGAAAGAATAATATTAAGTAACCACCAGCATTGCTTTCCTAGATGTAAGGTACTGGAACAAACTACTAACTAGTTGGTATGTAAGCATATAGAAGATAAAAGAGATAAAAGACAACCTAAATTATTTAAAATACAGTGGTAAATCGAATTTGTTTCTCTAAAAGAGAATTCAGTGAGTGTATGAGTGAAGGAATTGTGTATATCTTAGCTGTAGTAAGGTTTTGGATGCTGTTTTGGAGGCTTTCTCAAAGCAAGTTGAAGACACACAGCCTAAACGGAATTGCCTTGTGATTCATGGAACTTGGAGTAGTTACCTGTGCTCTCAATCTGTAAAGACACTTCAAGTCTAGACTTCCAGGAGTCTGTCTTGAGATGTGTTCTGGTCAATATTGCTATTCCTGACTTATGTGTCATGGAATATTGAAATAAATATATATATATATATATTTTTAAAAAATCCAACAAAACAAGACAAAACAAAAAAACCAAAAATACCCCAACCGAAAAACAACAAAACAACCCAAAACTTACTGATGACACTCCTTGTGACAATATGTAAACACTGTGGAGGACAAAGCCAAAATCCATAATGCTCTTGGTACATTTTAAAGGACCAAAATCAAGCTAAATGAAATTAATTCCAAGCAAGAATGACATGCTTCATTTAGAAAGGACAAGTCAAAAGCAAAACTTAAGTTTTCCACTGTTAAATGTTAAAGATGACCATGATTGATTGCATGTTGTCTGATGGGGCTAAGACTGGATATAACCTGTTTAGCATAAATTATGTTCATTCTAAATGAAGCATTAGGCTAATAAAGCACTGGCTGTCTATAGTTGATATAGACTTCTGTGGTGGAAAGCCTTAATATCAGAGCAGGCAAAGCTCTGTCAGTATAGATATAAGTATTTCGCCTTCAGGTATACCAACCCTCTTGGTGTGTAATTTTTTTGATGCCTTGGCTTGTTGGGGAATAATGCTTTTTGCCAAGCTGGACATGTATACAGCAAAATTGTATCCCACCATACTGAAAACTGGAGGGTCTCATGCTTTGTTGCTTGTGTGGGTTGAGCTGGTAGGTGGCGGGAGAGGCAGAAATGTGTTCTCCATCTGTTATCTGTAGCAGTCTTACCACATGCTGCCAATAAACCTAAAAGGTTTTGTTAAATTTTCTTAGCGGCTCCTCTTCTTGTTTCATCAGTTCCATATTGCTGTGGTTTAACCCCAGACGGTAACTAAGCACCACGCAGCCACTCACTCACTCCCCCCCACCCAGTGTGATGGGGGAGAGAATCGGGGGGAAATAAAAGGTAAAACTCATGGGTTGAGATAAGAACAGTTTAAAAGAACAGAAAGGAAGAAACTAATAATGATAATAACAACAATAATAAAATGACAATAATAATAAAAGGATTGGAATATACAAAACAAGTGATGCAAAATGCAATTGCTCACCACTCGCCGACCGATGCCCAATTAGTTCCCGAGCAGGGATCCCTCCCAGGCCAACTCCCCCAGTTTATATACTAGGCATGACGTCACATGGTATGGAATACCCCTTTGGCCACTTTGGGTCAGCTGTCCTGGCTGTGTCCCCTCCCAACTTCTTGTGCCCCTCCACCCTTCTTGCTGGTTGGGCATCAGAAGCTGAAAAATCCTTGACTTAGTCTAAACACTACTTAGCAACAACTGAAAACATCAGTGTTATCAACATTCTTCTCATGCTAAACCCAAAACATAACACTATACCAGCTACTAGAAAGAAAATTAACTCTATCCCAGCCAAACCCAGGACACATATTAACGTCATCTTCTTGACAGCACCTATCTGAAGGTGGAATCTCTCTGCCTGCAGCATTAAATAATCAATATTTTAGATTAATCAAATTGATTAGTTTACCTGTGTTTAATCAGAATTGTAGTTGCTACTCCCAAAAAGCCGCAGTGCAACCTCCAGCCTCACCACTACCTCAGCTGCTGTATTTGCAATCTGAGGCAGGCCCTGTTGTTTCAGTCCTGAACTGCTCTGCTTCCTCTATCAAAATATGTTGATTGTGTACCACAGTTTCAATTGCAAATACACTTCAATCACTTCAGGTGTGCAGTAGGCTAAGGGTAGAACTTTACTTGGTTCTTCCACCTCCAGCTTGTGTTTATGTTGGTAACCTGTCCATTTCTTCCCCACACCAGTAGGATTCCTTCCACTCGTGCTTAGCAAGTTCTCTGAAAATTTCTGTTAATTGGATGAATCTCTCCAACTTGACTCCTACCTTGTGTGAAAATTAGAAGCTGCTGCCATGTTTTTGCTAGGATTTCACCTTGAGTTTCACTCTAGGTAAACACATCCCTTTTTCCAGGTGAAACATGCATGTGAATGTGCAAAAGTTGAAGGAGGCTTTAAGGGAGACCAGAGTTACGATAGCAAACTACAGAAGGAAGAGCAGGAAGTCCCTGGTGACCCTTGATCTGTGCTAGTAGTGGCAGAGAACTCAGACATTGGGTTTAAGGGAGCAATGGTATCGTTATGTTCTAAAATAATGTTGGTTTCCTATCTTGTCATCTTCTAGGATGTCAGAGAACTAAAATATCAATAAAGGGAGTGGGACAGGCCTTTGCATACTTAACTTGTTGTATTATCTATTCAGAGTAATCTGGGAGTGGCATATATGTATGTCTTTTAAAAAAAAATGCTTTATCTATAATCTCATTTATTTCACAGATAGGTAGCAACATGGTAGTTATGGAGATTTTTAGGACATGTAAAGTATGTAAATATAGACTTTGCTTAATAAAGGCTTGCTTGCATTGGTATGCTGTCTGCCAACTGCTAGGCATATGGCCACTTTGTCAGTTCCATTTTGGCATAGGTTTTTAAGCATACTTAAATAACTTGTTTTGCTCCTTGACTGGGTCGCTTGAGCCTTTCATTAGAACTTAACTGATGCTTCCTGCCTGGCACTGAGCATTGGCCAAGGATACTGGAAGGACACATTGGGCTCTGATCAGAGTTCCTGCTAAAGTTTATGGTAAATTGTGTTGACTTCAGTAGAAGTCAGATTGGGTTTGTATGTTTGAAGATGCTTATTTAAAACCCAAAATTAAATACTTCACATCTAAGCATGAGCCTAGCGATTTTCTAATACAAAGTCCTAATTCTGTAAGTAATTTATGATTCAAAGGCCTCAAGTTAACTAGCTAGTTACGTGTAAGGCTTTTTGTTGCATTTTAAAGCCTCTAGATCAGGAGGAAGAATATAATTATGCTAAGCAGATTCCCCTATTGTACATCAAAGAATAGGTTGAGCTAAATGCTCCAAAGGTGTAGTATTGGAAAGATTAAGATTACAGGTCAAAGCTATAAGACTTGCTCATGTACTTCTCATGCTAGAAGAATTTAGATGCAGCTTCAGTGATGCACTGGTGAACACTTCCAACTTGCCACAGTAATATATGAATGCGCTTTCCAGAGTTTAGAGTGGAGTTGGAATTTTTTATGTTGTTGCTGTTTAAATGGTGTCTAGGTAGGTAAATTTCACATGCTGATCTTAATGTGTTTAACTCTCAGTGACCATGGTTGAAGAATTCAGTATATCAGAATGATTAACTCTCTGAAGCCCCTTGGTTTGTCTTTTTAATTAAATTGCATTGGTAAAATGGAGGAATATGGAAATGCACAGTAAATATCTGCTGATGCCTGTTGAACTGAGATCTCAGATTTGAAGAAAAGGTCAGTTAACCTTCTTTGTACTCTAGAGGAGAAAAAATGGTCCATGCAATCTTACTACAACAGTAATTCGTTAATATTCATCCATCAAAAATTAAGTAAAAGTTTCTTGTTCTTTACGAAAGTGAAAAAATTTCCTTAATAAAAGGGGAAAATTTGACTTTGTGCCCCAGCCCAGGGATCATGATGGCTGCGAGGCTCTGCTTTGGAATTAAAATGTTGAGCACTGCCAGATGCCAGACACTGAGAAGAGGCTGAGTTTTGTTGGCAAATGGGATCTGCAAGTTAATTGGTGTTTTCTGCAGGCTTCTGGCTGTGAAATGAAATTGGAAGCCCTTTAGCCACATGGATAACACAGGACCTGAATATAAATGTCACATGTCACCATCAGGGCCCACTGTGAAACAATAGTGTTCCCACTTGAATGCTACACCATTACAGATCATTTAAATACGGGGATTACATTTAAACTAAAAGCCCCATTTGCCTTTTACTGCAATTTAAATGTCCTCTTAGCAAAAGCTAAGTGACAAATTAAATGAAAAAAGTGCCCACGTTTTTAAAGCTGTAATGCAAAACAACCTTTTATTGCTTCGCATGTGCCATGAATGAATCGTTATACTTGTCAACCCTAAACCAAGCCATAATTGGAGCAGCTACTGTTATCAAAGCGAGGCTGCTCTTGTGACAGCTTAATAAAGCTGAAACTCTAAACTAAATCCCAGATGCTTAACCTGATGAAAGCAGTCAAGTAGAAGAATCTAAGACAAGTATCTTCTACTTGGTAGAGTGAGGGAGCCCAACAGCTTGTCAACATGTAGATTACAGGATCAGATATTTTTTTGTGAACTACCATTTTCAGTATCTTTATATCTTCTTGCTTGCCTTCACGGTGAAGAAACTTCACATAATTTGCATGTTTCAAAACAAACATTTCTAATAATTTCCTCAATTTTTATATTTAAAAATGGTTTAAGGGGGAAGAGAGCTGTTTTGTGAGTCAAGGATTAGTTTCTTATGGAACAAAAATATGATGGTTGTGTCATGGTATGGTGGGTTGACCTTGGCTGGCTGCCAGGTGCCCACCAAGCCACTCTATTGCTCCCCTCCTCAGCAGGATGGGGGGAGAGAAAATAAGATGGGAAAGAACTCATGGGTCAAGATAAAGGCAGTTTAATAAAGCAAAGGAAAAACCAAAAGATTTATTCTCTACTTCCCATCAGCAGGCGATGTCCAGCCACTTCCTGGTAAGTAGGGCTTCAGTACACATAGCGGTTGCTCCGGAAGACAAATGTAAAATAATGAATGCCCCCCCCCTCCCTTCTCTTAGCTTTTATTGCTGAGCAGATGTCATATGGTATGGAATATCCCTTTGGTCAGTTTGGGTCAGCTGTCCTGGCTATGTCCCCTCCCAAGCTCTTGCCCACCCCCAGCCTAATGGCCTTTGGGGGTGAGGGGGAAAAATGTTGGAGAGACAGCCTTGATGCTGTGCCAGCGCTGCTCAGCAGTAGCCAAAACACTGGTGTGTCATCAACACCTTTCTAGCTACCAATGCAGAGCACAGCTCTATGAGGGCTGCTATGGGGAAAATTAACTCCATCCCAGCCAGACCCAATACACATGGGGAAGAGGGTATATCCAGAGAGCTCTTGCAAGGCAGGGCAGTGGATAAAATTGGCAAACTTGTTATTGGTTTTCCTCATGCTGATCCTGATCTCTGTTGGTTCTCGTATTTCATGAAGTTGAGGAGAACTTAAAAGATATTCTGTACTTCCAGCTAGGTACTCTCCACATTTTAATGCATAAGCTTCTCCTATCTCAACCACTTGTTGGTATCTGAAGCATTCTCCAGTGGGACTTCTGATTATGCTTTGTTCTAATAGAGATCTCACCATTCCTGGAGGAGCGAGGTGGCTTTGCCAGTCATTCTGAAGGCACTTGTCCTTCTTGTTGAGAAGCAATGAATATCATATACTACCTTCTTTAAGGTTTCCAAGTGACTGTCCTAGTGAAAGTGCGCATGTGTTTAAAAACCAGATGTAAACCGCTTTAAAATCCTTTGATGACACTTCTATTTTAAAGGGGTCATAGGTTCCGTCTCCTATTATTGTTACTATTCTGGCACTTCCAATGCTGGAAAACGATGCTTTTGTAATAGAATTGATTAGGCTCAAATGGGGCACAGTGGCAGGTGTGCAGCAAGTGCTGAAGCTGATTTGTCTGTTGCACAAAGGGAATGATCTTGATTACCTGGCTCCACTTTCTTTGAAATAATCAAATGTTACTAACCTGGTAGCTTTTGGGGTTTTAGTTTTTTAAGAGAGAGACATGCATTCATGGGAAGAGCAAAGACATGCCAAACGTGCATCAGTTTCTTGCATATTTTAATTTTGCAAATGAATGGATTGATCTTAAGTATATTAAACGTAAAATTCCAAGGCAAAGGCCAAGTTTCAGCCACTGATTATACAGGTATTGTAAATGAGGAAACACTGACCCAAACCAGGGCTGCTACACAGCAGCCCTGACAAGATAGCATAATATTTCTAGGAAAAGCAGATTTCTTGGTGTCATGGTTTAACCCCAGCCAGCAACTAAGCACCACGCAGCTGCTCACTCACTCCCCCCCACCCAGTGGGATGGGGGAAAGAATTGGGGAAAAAAACAAGTAAAACTCGTGGGTTGAGATAAGAATAGTGTAATAGAACAGAAAGGAAGAAACTAATAATGATAATAATAAAAATAATAAAATGACAATACTAATAAAAGGATGAGAGTTTACAAAACAAGTGATGCACAATGCAATTGCTCACCACCAGCCGACTGATGCCCAGTTAGTTCCTGAGCAGGGATCCCTCCCAGCCCCACTCCCCCAGTTTATATACTAGATGTGACGTCACATGGTATGGAATACCCCTTTGGCCAGTTTGGGTCAGCTGTCCTGGCTGTGTCCCCTCCCAACTTCTTGTGCCCCTCCAGCCTTCTTGCTGGCTGGACATGAGAAGCTGAAAAATCCTTGACTTGAGACTAAACACTACTTAGCAACAACTGAAAACATCAGTGTTATCAACATTCTTCTCATGCTAAACCCAAAACATAACACTATACCAGCTACTAGGAAGAAAATTAACTCTATCCCAGCTGAAACCAGGACACTTGGAAAGACTGTAATCAAACAGTCTAACAGAATTGTACGCCGGATCTTTAGTGATGCTCAGTGTCCTAGCCCCCACTAAATCTGTTTCTACCACCACCCTCCCATTTATTGGGACAAGAGTAAAATATAATGGGATTAATGAAAACCAAGCAATGCTTAATCTCTTGGGAAAGTCTGTATACATTCCTTGCACTTCCTTTAGCTTCATGAATACATGCATACACAAGATGTGTAATTATTACAACACCTACTTTCACAGTGACTGAATACTTCTTAATATTTTTCAATTTGCATGTTTAAATCCTAATCAGTGTAAAGGCATGCTGTTCCTTTCTCCCGCATGAAGTCAGAGGTATGGATGTCTACTGAGAAATACAAAAGTACTGATGTTCCCCCTGTATGTACAAGGCATGCAGGTATTGTGTAAAGCAGTAATGTAACCTATTTCTTTGTGGTGTGAGGCACACTAAAGATGAATGACAACTGTGCATTTTCAAAAAGAGGGCTATTTGAACCAAAGGTCTGTTTTGGCAAAGCTGGCTTTTTCTGGGTCAAAAGGATTAGTGTTGAACCAAAATAGGCAATTCCTCACTGCAGTATGACAGTTCTAATATTCATTCCCTTGTGAAATTAATAGCAAATTGCCGTCACAGCATGACTTGACTTCCGGTTATCTTCTGGGGGGAAAAAATTTGCATATTGGTTTGTGATATATTGCCACTGTGCTGTGAGGAGCTTCATATTGGAAAGACATGGGTCACAGTCAAGGGATCCAAATCAGAACTTTACTTTTGGTTTAGTTCGGGGGGGGGAGAATGTGTCAGCCTTCTGAGATCCAGTATGAAAAGATATCTGGTGCCTGGGGAAAGGGAGACAGGAAACAGTGAGCTGTGTTAGAAAAACAGATTATGTAAACACATTCTCTGTTTTTTTTCTTTTTTTTTGTTTTCCATTTAATGAGACATATGTTCATATTGCGGGTGGCATTGGTGACATCATGAAAGCTAGTCAAACAGGTAAACTTACTTGAGAATGCCAAGAATGTATTTTGGGAAACTTCTTTTGAGTATAGGCTGTTGTGAACAGCAGCTTCCAGGCTGAAGTCACTAGAAATGGATTTAGATGTGTTCCCCACAAATTAATTACAAGTAGCTGCCCTTCATTTTTCCATAAGTCTTATCTGTAGTAAGGGGTAAGTGTGATCAGCAGTTTCCCCATATAGGAGTCATTAAGCAGAAAATAGAGAATCTCTTGTTTGAGGCCAGTGTAAGCTTTCAGGTTGGTGGTGACATTTAAGGGCCAGCTCATGAGGGCTTCCACTGAGCAGCCTCAGAGTGAAATAAGGAAGAATATCCTCTGGGCTCCTTCCAGTTGGCATGTGGTAAAATCTGGGCACAAGTGAACGTTTTCCTCAGACTTTTCAGCGCTAGGAGCAGGACAGGAAACAGTGAACAGAAAGAGCCAGAATGGAGCAGAAGTCAGGGGAGGGGGAAGGTGCTTGGGGAGAAGGAGGAGGAAGAAATGAATACAGGCAAATGCACACATGTGGTGGGGAAAGATCACACACACAAAAACTTGAAACCCAAATAGGCTGAAGAGTGTGGGGTCATTGGCATTATGCTTCCTTCTCCCAGATGGTAGCCTTTGTAGTGCTACAGGAGCTGAGCCTGAGGCTCTTTCTGTTCCCTTCTTTTCTCAGTGAGGGAGTTTTGTCTCTCACTCCTCTTTCTGCAGGGAATTGGGCAGCCATGAAAGCTGGGCGAGATCTCAGATGTGCACACAGCTTGCCCTGAAGTCACCTCGAGCAGGGTGCAGTTGATCTATTGAAATTTTAAGTGGTTTGTGTGGGGTTTATTAGAAATACACTTATCCTTATGTTTCATTTGCATTAAAATAGCATGGATTTCCGAGATAATCACTGCTAACAATGTAGTTATGCTTGACACAGTTTCCCTCTTTAAACCAAAGAAGTTTTTAAAGGATTTTGGTACTTTGGGGTATCCCTTCCCTTTCCTGCCTCTTAGATGTACTGCATGCATAGTGGAGCTTCTGAAGAAGGCAAGTGAATTCCTTTGCTTCTAGTGGTGTTTCTGAGGAGCAGAAAGAGAAAAGGCCACTCATTTTGTAGGGGCATGGTGTAATCAGTAGTGTGCATTCCACCTTGCTGGATTATTGAAATACTCACCGCATGTAGTTAAGATATTCCACTTTGCTTTTGCTTCAGTCTGAAAACACAGGGAATCTGGTTACAAAGTATTATAACTGGCTTTTTTTTTTTTTTTTAGATGCTGAGAGGTACAGTGTCTCCTCAGTGCCCTAAAGTAATACTTGATTTTGAAAATAAATAAATAAGCCCAAGATAACTATTATACAAGGCTTTCCAATATGCCCCATTGTCCTGGTTTCAGCTGGGATAGAGTTAACTTTCTTCCTAGTAGCTGGTATAGTGTTATGTTCTGGGTTTGGTATGAGAATAATGTTGATAACACACTGGTGTTTTCAGTTGTTGCCAAATAACGTTTAGACTAAGTCAAGGATCCTTTTATTAGTATTGTCATTTTATTATTGCTACTATTATCATTATTAGTTTCTTCCTTTCTGTCCTATTAAACTGTTCTTATCTCAACCCACAAGTTTTACTTTTTTCCCGGATTCTCTCCCCCATCCCACTGGGTGGGGGGGAGTGAGTGAGCATCTCCGTGGTGCTTAGTTACTGGCTGGGGTTAAACCATGACACCCATCTTCTGTTTTGTTTTGTACATTGCAAGAAATATAGTCCTTTTGTCTTGGACAGTGCTGTGAATGTATTGATGCTTAATAATAAGAACCAGTTGTAATGCCATCCAGGGGGACCTGGACAAGCTCAAGAAGTGGGCCCATGTGAACCTCATGAGGTTCAACAAGGCCAAGTGTAAGGTCCTGCACCTGGGTCAGGGCAACCCCCAACATCAATAGAGCCTGGGGGATGAAGGGATTGAGAGCAGCCCTGTGGAGAAGGACTTGGGGATACTGGTGGATGAAAAGCTGGACATGACTCTGCAATGTGTGTTTGCAGCCCAGAAAGCCAATCGCATGCTGGGCTGCATCAAAAGAAGCATGGCCAGCAGGTTGAGGGAGGCGATTCTGCCCCTCTACTCTGCTCTGGTGAAACCCCACCTGGAGTACTGCATCCAGCTCTGGCATCCTCAGTACAGGAAAGACATGGACCAGTTGGAGCAGATCCAGAGGAGGGCCACAAAAACGGTCAGAGGGCTGGAACACCTCTCCTATGAAGAAAGGCTGAGAGAGTTGGGTTGTTTAGCCTGGAGAAAAGAAGGCTCCGGGGAGACCTTATTGCAGCCTTTCAGTACTTAAATGGGGCTTATAAGAAAGATGGGGATAGACTTTAGTAGGGCCTGTAGCAATAGGACAAGGGGTAATGGTTTTAAACTAAAAGAAGGTAAATTCAGACTAGATATAATGAAAAAAATTTTTATGATGAGGGTGGTGAAACACTGGAACAGGTTGCCTAAAGAGGTGGTAGATGCCCCATCACTGGAAACATTCAAGGTCAGGTTGGATGGGGCTCTGAGCAACCTGATCTAGTTGAAGATGTCCCTGCTCATTGCAGGGGGGTTGGACTAGGTGACCTTTAAAGGTTCCTTCTGTCACGACCCAGGCTGGACAGACCAGGGAGTCGTGTTGAATTCGAAATTCCCTTGGGCTAAATTAAGGTGAAATGACACCAAACGATCAGTTAAACATTTTATTCATGGCAGAAGCAAACTGAACTTGGGAGGCATAACAGTAGGTGGCGGGGTTTCTCTCAACAGGAATTGGCATGGAACTACCTCAGTAAACCGTGTAACCCGTGGTAACCATATACATCAATGCAGGGAAGAAGGAGAGCCCTCCCATTGAGACAGGAGGTTCAGAGCAGACCCCCTTGCTTTCTAGACTCCTTCTCAGAGAAGAGCCTAGGGGTGGCTAGACCCACTCCTAGTCCCAGACTTGGTCAACGGTTTTATCTCTAAAGGGATGATGTGTAGGGATTATGAAAAAGGAGAGAGAAAGAGAGAGCGAGACAGAAAGAGGAAGAGAAAAGAGAAAGATTTCACCGGTCCTGGGTCCAGCGTTGGTCCAGCCAGTCTAGAGGTCCAGTCAGCCGAGGGGTCCAGTTCCGGTGGGTGCGCGCAAGTGGGGCTTCAGTTTGTGTCCTTTTATCATCTCCTTGCCCCTCCTTCGGGCGGGCACTTGAACTCATTAGGCGTTATGCGCAGTTTGTGCTTTCAGAACCTTTGGGAAATGGGTCGGTGGGCTTGGGGGTCGTTTGGGGAGTAACTTCTTCCCTGCAGACATGACCATTGCTTGATCTTTGGCCATGTACGGTGAGCTGCTCGGAACATGGAGCTGTGTGCCCTCCTGTTGCTGATGTCCTGTGCTGATGGGCTTCTTTTCACCTGTGGTTCCTTGCTATGCAGGGTTCGTTGTTATGCAGATTTCGTCCTTATGCAGAACTTGCCCCACCACAATGTTTGAGACATTAACTCTTTCAGTCTCTCACACCTTCCAACCCAAACCATTCTATGATTCTGTTCTATAATTTGGTTCTGTTTGGGGAGTGAAGCATGTTGAAGAGTGTGTCTAAAGAAAGTAATATGATTTGATTTTAAAAGAAGTTTTTAAAAACAGTATTGGCTTTATTCGCTCCCATGGGAAGTTTCGGACATTTTAAAAAAAAACAAAACCAAAACACAACCAAAAAAATCTAAAAACAAACCCACAAAAAACCAACAAAACAGCATGCTCTAATGTATGTAACTACTGTGCAGTAATAATCTGCATTAGTGTAGTGTCTCTCTGGTGTTCTGCACTGTATCATATCTTATTTTATTGTGGTTTTCAGATTTCTTTGATATTACTTCTCCATTCCATGTCAGCCTGAATAGCAGCAGACTTGCAACCTTAAGGATCAAGCTCTGTTTCCGCTGGCTCCTGTGCTGTGGCATACTGACATACTGAGTTACTTTAGGAATGAATGTAATGTGATGGCCTGTGATCTGGGTATCCATTTTGCATTCTTAGTTAGCAAAAGAATACTTGAATATGAGAATTCTGTTATCTTGAAAGAACCAGCTGCATTTTTATTCTTTTTTCTTTTCTTTTTTTTTCCAGCCTGTCATGAAGATTGCATAGTTTAAGCATATTCTTTAAATCTCTTGTAGTGTATAAGGCACGTTCTTAATGAGCAAATGAACTGTTGCTAAACGGTACTTTCAGATGTCTTTATGCTTCTGTCAAAGTTCACGCTTATGAAGAGACAGCTGATTTAGAAAAAAATCTTTCCATTGAAAATTGTTGCTAGAGACCCTGATGTATTTATGCCTGCCCTGCTATATAGTGTCAGGGAGCAGGTTCTAAAGTGATGGTATATGTGAAACGTCAGTGCAAATTAGCTTTCCCTTTGAGCTCCATAAACAGAAAATGTAAAACAAATTTTCTAGTGTAACCAAATTACTGAAGTAGTAGCAGTAAAAATATCTTATTCCTATTAGACTGCACAAAACCAGTGTTAACTGGATCTCTGAGGTCCAGATGTGTTTGGGAATGAGTTATATGATCAGCAGTACTTCTGCTGGGGTTTGAGTGTGGAAGTATACGTTTACAAAATATATGTGTTACTAATGCACTTGTTTGGTTCCTGTAATGTGAAGCTGGAAGATACATACTTCTTGTTTGTAGAAAACAACATTTGCTTCTGGTACAAAAAGTAGAAGAAAAACTTGGGTAATTTCCTGCTGTAACTTGATGTGAATTCTTGTTTGCTTTTGACTGATGTTCCTGTCTGATGGGCCATACATTGTTAACTATGGATTTTCTAATACAAAAGACCCACTTGTTGCCTTTTAATTGAGAAGGTTGGCTTGATTCAGCCTTTCAACTGCTTCAGATGGGCCACACCAGCTCCAAGATTCTGCGTCAGGAATTCAGTCTGCCTGGTGTTAGGCATAACTGGGAAACAAGCAGTGTAGCCTTTGAGGGGAGAAAAAGTGTTACAGTATAGAAGTTTGCAATTAGTCATTGGCTGCTGCATTTTTAATAGAAAATCTAATTTAGCAATTTTTTTTTAAATCAGGTGCTCTGTGGATGTGTATAGTCTTAAATCCCCACTGCAAGTTGGAGCAGAAGACCAGTTGGCTAAAACAGCTGAAAAAATGGAACAGTGTGGATGTTTGTCCCTGGGAAGATGGAAACCATGGAAATGAGCTGCCCAATTTAACCAATGCTTTGCCTCAGGGTGGAAATGCTAACCAAGGTGAGCCTAAATATATGCACTGACTGCAACATATAATATAGCCTCTATCTTATATACTCTAGCCTTACAGAATTAAGCACTCTTTCCTGGGACAAGTAACTTTCTTGTTGAGGATTGACCAGCCAAATTTTCACTAATACTATCCTTGCAGAAAGGATAAATGGGGGGGGGCTGGGGCTGCAATGTTTTCAAAGCAAGTATTTGTGTTTAGTTAGGTTTTCTAACTTTTCACTTGGTCCTTCTAAATACTTGTTGCATGAAAATTGGATGTCCCTGAAGTATGTCATGTAAAAGCCTGTTGTTTCTTTGCTTGGCTATAATTTTATATCCCTTCTAGTGTTGGGGTTTTTGGTTTGTTTGCAGTTACAAAGCCTTTGATACTTACTTAAAGGGAGATCTGTTGTAACTGCATTAAACTGAGTGTGTGAGAAACTAAAGCAGATATCTGTGGGATGTGCTCTGTGTTGTGCAGTCTGCACTGACAGCAGGGGGGGTGCAGAGGCAGCACTGCCTTCTTGGAGGAGGTGTCTCTTCTTACTCAATATCATGCTTTCTAATCTAAAATGTGATTATCAAATCTGACAGAAACCTTCTCCAGTCATCTTCAAGCAAAGATTGCTACTTTGCTAATAACTGAGGAAGATGCAGGATATTTACCTGGGAAAAAAACCCTCGTAATCCTCAAAACCCTCAGTATTTTGATACATATTTCATATAATCATGATAATGTTAAAATTAAATGCTCGTGGGAGGTGGCAGATTTGGGCTTAGATGGGTTTTTCCTTGTTTCTTTTTCTTGGAAGATTACCTCTGAAGGAAATAGACTTGGTTCATTTTTAAATCTTGCAGCTACTAGCTGGGGACAGAAGTTCATTCAACATATAACTTCCTACAGAGGTGTTTTGCTTTCTGGATCTCGTGATGTTCAGCCCAACCTGGGCAGGCTAGTGGCAACTCTAACACGGCATTTCAACATTCATAGACACAGTGCCATGTCAACAGAGTGCTTTTGCCATAAGAAGATGTCCAGTAAGGATTATGTCAGTCCCATGGCCTCAGTACCTCACTTTCTTTGCAATATTTGTATATGTTTATGACAAAAAATTATACAAGTGCTCAAAGTTAATATCACTTCTCAAAGAGAACTAAAAATCTTTCATGTGATGTTTATGATGTTTATCTGTCCCTCATCCTAGTAGCTCTGGGTCTGAGAAGGAGAGAAGCTGGGGATGCTTGAGTAGCTGTGTGCCATATACTTTCTAGTTTGTTTTTAGGGGAGTTCTGTCTGTGCTGTTTAATGTCCTTCATCTCTAGCTGTTCCCTTTGCAAAGTCCTATTTAGCATTAGCTGTGCTGGTTTGTAGATCTCTCTGAATGCAAAGTGAATGGCACATACTTCGTCTGAGCTGTTGGGTAATAGGATGTGAAATGTCATCTGCGGTCTGGTCCTTGCAGAGGGGGGCAAGGCAGGCTGCGGTCAGTTGGGGGTTGGTGAATAGGCAGAAGACAAGAATACTGTGACTGATTCACATATGAATGAGTAAAAGCTGATGCAGCTTTCTGAACTTGTGAAAATGACAGATTCATCGAACAGGCCACATCGGACAGTGTTCACTCGAGCCATAGAGGCGTGTGATCTGCATTGGCAAGACAGCCACTTACAGCACATTATCAGCAGTGACCTATACACCGACTACTGTTACCATGACAACATTGAAAACTCGCTCTTTGACTCTCATGGGTGGCCCCTCTGGCATGGTAAGTGGCTAAACCGGAAAGATGTTTCCATGACTTGCTGCTTTGTTCAGTTTCTATGGCATTATTTTGGGGGGATGGTGGGGAGATGAATGAAAAGCCTGGCAAAAAGAACAGAGGCTTCCTTGAAATGCTGGCTCAGAAGTAGTCCTTTAAGTCTCGCGGTTTTAAAAAAAAAAACAAAGAAAACAAACAAAAAAGCCCTTTTGAGTAACCTAGCAAAACAGGCCATTGCAGACATGGAAGCATTGCTATTCCTCAATTATTTTCTCCATTTTAGAACATGTTCCTACAGCCTGTGCGAGGGTGGACGCATTACGATCTCATGGATACCCACGAGAAGCACTGAGGCTAGCAATAGCTATTGTTAATACACTAAGAAGGCAGCAGCAGAAACAGTTGGAAATGTTCCAGGCTCAGAATAAAGGTAAATGTGGGGAAGAGAGAAGGGCAAAGGACATGACAAGGTGACAATAACACTAGACTGGAACTTTGCATGAGAAAACTGCTTTTGAAACTAAAGCAAAAGAGGTGATTTTAACTCTTCAGTCCAAATGATCATAATGGTTATGTCACATTCTGGATGTTGGAGGGGTTTTTTAAGCTGGGTTGTGAGCTCTGCAGGGCAAGGGCTCTGTTCTGCCTTCTGCGATATGTCTGACATGATGGGGCCGTTATCCCAATCAGGGTTTTTGATTACACAGTGTAAATATTCATCCTGTGTAATTTATAGGCTTTTAAACAGAGCTTTGCATTTGGCACACCAGGTATTTTAAATATTTTTTTCCTCTGATGTATAATTTAGCAGAGCTATATATTTCTGAGGTGGAAGCCTAAAGTTGACATTGAGGGTAACAACAAGGCAAAGTCTGCACTACAGAAATTCATAAAATTTGGCCATTTTTTTCAAAAGTCTCTTATGATGCTTAAAACTTTAGTGGATTCACATCACTGGAAATGAGATTTTTGAAACACTGGCTTTATAAAATGTTCTGCAGTGTTCCTCTGAGCACTACCCCTATTTTTTGAAGGAACATTCTACCAAAAATAATCCTGCACTAAACTTTGTCATAAGTTTGAAGAGGTATTGGAAGAAGAAAGGGATGGGTTTGTGGTTAAAGAATGCACGTGGAAAAACTGGAATTACGTTCTTGCCTACTACAAGAACACCTTTCATTCAAATTTTATTTTAGAACTTTGTTGCTACTCTTAACTACGTGTATCCTCATGCATTGTAGGCAAAAATACCAGTGTGAAGTCATGTGTGTAAATTTTTCAAGTGTATGTGCAGGTGTTTTCCCAGAAATGATCATTTAGAAATTGAAGTGAAGACAAAGTAGACACCTGACTGAAAAAAAAGATTAGCTGGGAGTTTCTATGTGCCTCCATTTCCATTTCACAGTACCCAAGGAAGAAGTTTTGAGCACTATTGTGGATCCTAGATTTGAACAAAACTTAAAAGCACTTTGTATTATTACTTAGAATTTTTCTCAGTCTTTTTATCATGTAATATATCTTTCCTTAACATGTGCTCCCTTAAAAGCTTTGCACATTTTCCAGCTTCTCAGACTGGGGAGGTAAGAAGGGAGGGGGTTATGTCAGTGTGTGTATATGTGTGTACATACCACTGACAGGTGTGAAGGGTCTGCTGCAAGGGTGCTGGCTGTAGTACTGCTCCTTTTCATTCCCAGTTGTTAATGCAGTATCTAGACATTCAATACTTCTGTTAAGTTCCTTTCCCTGTGAGCAGTTTCTCTAGCTGTCAGCTACTATGCTAAAAATGGAGCATATGAAATGCGATTCATCCTACCCCAAAACAAAGTAGTTTATCATTTCTATGTTGTTACTCACTGCTTTTGTGGTTTTTTTCCTCTTATGTTTGGAATTTAAAAAATATTCTTTTAATACTGCAAAATATTCTGGTCTTCTCTATAAGCAGATTAATTCTGCAGGTACAGTTTCAGTTCAGCAACCACCACATGCTTCTACTTAGCTTTCATTCATATGACTGATCTGATGTCCATGGAACCACTCGTGTGATCTGAAGTTAAATGTCTATATGAATGGAGGACTGAAGCCTTTGTTTGGCATGACACGAGTGAAGCTCATAAGTAGACAAAATAGATGAAATGGAATATAAGTCAGTAAGAAGTCACTGATATTAATCCTTTTTGGTAATATTATGTGTTTCTGCCTGTCATCTTTAGCACATGCTATTTGTTGGCAAGACAATTATTTACTTGTTTGTTTTTCATATTACATATCAGTTGATTCTTTAAAAAAAAGCCACCCTCCTGAACACTCAGTTCAACAGTGTGGCTGTGTTTCACTTTGTAGTCCCACACGTTTAAATAGGCAAGAAGCAAGCTTTTAAAGCTTTGTGATGATACATATGGTTACTCAGAAAGATGGCACTTTGTGAATGAGAGAGAGCAGAGGCAGGTACAAGTTAGTGTGTAATAGGCAGAGAAACAGAGCATCTGTAATGGCTTGTATACAATTTTTAAATGGTCACCCATAATGCATCTGATCTCTCATAGTTCAGCCATGTGTATGTGTCTATGAGAAAAAAATTGAGAGTTGGAATCAAAGGGGAGCTATTGCCATAAGACTCTTAGTTAAAAAAAGGGATTTGGGGAATCTCTAACCTCTGTTACCACAGCCACACTTCCTTCAATTCATTGTGCTAAACTATTTTTTCATGTTGTAACTGATTGATGGATGAGGGCTACAAAACAAAGTATCCATGAAGGTATTTGTTGACTGAAACTTTACAATGACAAAAAAATGCACTTAAAGGACAATTTTTTTCTCATATACCTCATTTAAACACTTTGTCTTTTTTTTTTCCTTTTTTTTTTTTTTTTTTTTAGGAGCTGTCATCCTGAGTTTATTATGTCAATAAATATTTAGATGCAAGATAAGCTCATATTTTATTTATTAAAATGGAACATTTTAGAATATTTTAATTTATTTCAGTGCCATCAGATTCACTTAAAATGTAAAAATGGTACTGCGTCTTTTGAGTGAGGAAATGGTTGTGAATATTTTACAAAAAAAAAGTCTTTGCTATAATTTTTCAGCAGACATTTTCAGAAGAGTTACTGGTATCAAGTAAGAGATTTCAAAAGATACTGCAGTTGAAATTTTTGACCCATAATGTACTTTGCTAGTGCTCAAGATGTTTGGCTTTCGTCTATTTTCTTTTTTTCCTCTTTTAACATATTCACAAAGGGCAATGAATTCACCCTGAAAGATACTATTTTCTTCTTCTAAGCAGAAGCTACTGGAAATACTTTGAATTCTGTACTGAGAGCATTTTAATCAGTTTTACCTCTAAAATTGTTTTGAGGGGCTAACATGTATTCTCTTTCCCTCCCTCCTCCCTCCATCTTTTCTGTCACAGAACTTCTCCACAAAGGAGTAACCTCAATAACAAATCTTGAAGGTTGGGTGGGACACCCTTTGGATCCAATTGGCACTCTCTTCAGTAGCCTGATGGAAGCCTGCAGGGTGGATGATGAGAGCTTCCATGGATTCTCAGACTTCACGGGTAAGGCTATGCAAAGGGAGCAATCTTCTCTAAGTCTTCAGTAACTGGAGGCGTTTTTCTATCTTGCCTTTCTGAATTAACTTCGAAGCCAGTGTCTTTATAGTATAAGAACTCACATTTGCATTCCCTAAGAAAACACGAGGGAGAGAAAATGTTTAAAGTAAAATTTTGTTATAAGTTATATGAAAGCACTTCAAAAATTACCAGTTACTCATTCTTGAAGACAATTCCGTATTTCACACTTGAAATAAAACCCAATAAGACTTTATAGCAGCAACCCTCTCCACATACATTGCTCTGTCCTCTTTGAGAAATTACAGGAAATCACAGAATTGTTGAGGTTGGAAGGCTCCTCTGGAGATCATCTAGTCCACCTGCTCTGCTCAGAGCAGGGTCACCTAGAGCAGGTTGCCCAGGACTGTGTCCAGTTGGGTTTTGAACAACCCCAAGAATGAACACTGTACAACCTCTCTGGGCGACCTCTTGCAGTGTTTGACCATCCTCACTGTAAAAAAGTGTTTTCTTATGCTCAGATGGTATTTCCTGTATTTCAGTTTGTGCCCATTGCCTCTTGTCCTGTCACAGGATACCACTGAGAAGAGTCTGGCTCTGTCTTTACATTCTCCCATCAGATATTTATACGTTTTGGTAAGATCCTCCTGAGCCTTTCTTTTCCAGGCTAAACAATCCCAGCTGTCTCAGTCTCTTATATGGGAGATGCTCCAGTCCTTTAATCATCTTTGTGGCCCCTCACTGGATCTGCTCCAGTATGTCCATGGGGAGCCCAGTACTGTACATGGCACTCCAGGTGTGGGCTCACCAGTGCTGAGCAGAGGGGAAGGATCACCTCCCTCGATCTGCTGGCGACACTCCTCCTATGCAGTCCAGGATGTTATTTGATGACTTAGCTACAAGTGTACATAATACTTCAAATTGTTGACAAAACACTTAAAATTTATAACATACATGGTCTATAAAGGTTATGAATTGGAAAATAGTGTTGCAGTATTGATACATGATTTAGGACAGGATGTGTACACCCATTTTAACTTCAATATTTGCTTCCCAAAAGCTTAACTGATTTATTCCTTATTCTCAGTCTCTTTCCACCTCTGTGGTAGTTTCTTATCACCTTCTGTGTGGTCAGAAACTCGATTCATCCCTCTACCTACAGCTCTTTTATATGCACATCCCCAATCTTGGGGCTTTGCATCAAAACTCATTTTATTCAATTAGATTTTCTTCAATAAGCTTCTAATCCCATATCCACAAATTCTGGAAGAACTTTAATTAAAAGAAATCAGATTCTTTGCAATTAGAAAAAACCAAAACAACCCCATGAAATAAAACTAGTGTGTGTTGAAAAGTAAAATCCTCCTACACACACATATGCAATCTACCAAATGCATTCTGCCTTCTCATTTGCTGCAGCTGTCCATCTCCTTACATCTGTACATTACAACTTTTTGTTCCCAAACTAGACTGTAAACTGCTAGAGGTTGGAATATAATTTTGTCATATGGTGTGTCTGTGAAGTGCCAGTAGTACTCTTTAAAGCAATTTATGGCTTGGTCTGTGTGGAATTTACAAGTAATCTTTACTAAAAGTAGCACTTCTAGTGTTAATAAAAGTCAGAAACATTACACATGTTTATCATAAATACAACTGTAATAAATAAAAAAGTATGAAAAGAGCTCTAGCAAACAGGATGCTTTAAAGTTGTGGAGTTCCCAGGCCTACTGTATTTGCACAATCCTAATAGATTCAACTGAAATCTATGGGGAATCTATGAAACGGGTGGGGAAAAAAAATGAAATTAATCTTCCAATTTTGGCCTTATTAACACAAAGCTGGAGAAACTGCCTTTCTCCAAATCATGCAGTTTAAAATGAAAACTTTTATTTTTACTTGAGTGGGTTTTTTAAAACCTAATTGTTTTGTGTATTTCTGCCATGTGGAATTGGATCAGGTAGTTTAGATTGGATCATTGGATCTTGAGATTGCACTAGTAATTTAAATCATTCTAAAAAATGAATACTGACAGAGGAAGCACTTGTGAATGTGGCATTATAGGCAGATTATGGATTAGAATGATTTCCTGATGTGTTGTTCTTTGTGTCACCCTTTACAGAGAATGTGGGGCAATGCAAATCTCTGGAGTACCAGCGCCTGCCTGCACACAAGTTCTTAGAAGAAGGGGAATCTTATTTAACGCTGGCTGTGGAAGTAGCATTGATAGGGCTGGGACAGCAACGAATAATGCCAGATGGCTTGTATGCACAAGAGAAGGTTTGTCGAAATGAGGAGCAGCTCATTTCTAAGCTACAGGAAATTGAATTGGATGATACTCTGGTGAAGATTTTTCGAAAACAAGCAGTCTTCCTATTAGAAGGTAGCTCAACGTAGATGCTAACTGCTTCTTTAAACTGTCTTCACTTACACAAGCCCACTGAATTAGTATTCCAGTGGAAACTGCCTTACATACTTAAGATGTTTTTGATGTAGAACTCCAGCAAAATTTTATTTCCAGTCTCTTATGAAAAGTAAACATACTTCAGATATCACATGACTGTAGAGATAAGGCATCTACTGACCTATAAGCCTTTCATTTTAATTTTTATTGCATTTTGTTCTTTAGATTTGTTGCTTGTCATAATCTCAGTATCCTAATTATACAACCCAGGCTCACAATTAAATAATATAGACATCAGTTACCATCAACAGTTCTCAGGTAGCAAATTTCTAAATGTCACTTGTGTCCTGAAAAAGGGCTGGCAGCTTTGTAACTGTATGAAGATTTTTACCTCTGTTCCTAAGTGAAGAGCTCAGAAAATTCACTTAGAATTGCTGGGACAGAAATATAACATTTTCTTTGTAGCAATTGGGAAAATGACTTGCCTCTGAAGTTTGTATCATACATGAAAATTGAAATATATGGTCAAATATTGAGGCTTAAGGCCTGGTCTTGTGACTAAATTTTGATTAAGACAAATAACTTGTGTTTGGGAATTAGCCGGTGTATTGCAATAAAATCTGTACAAAAAAGTGCATGCTTTTGCCTTAGCTTTTAAAAAGGCTTAACATATAGTACTTAAGCCTCATGTTCAGAGAATAGTCCTGTGGGTACTAAGGTTGTCTTTCTAGTTTTTGGTTTTTTAAATGGAAGAAAAAACTTTAAAGGAACCAATTAGCTAAAGGCATGGTCCAAGTTTTGAGTGTTTGCTCAAGGGATAGTGGGGAGAGTGATACTGCTCTAGGAAAGTTGTGAAGACTGTTACACAGCAGTCAGGTTTTGCTTGCTTTCTGTAAGACATTTGTCTTTTAAAACTACTTCTTTAATGGAAGAGACACAGTATGTTGTTTAGGGTTCTCAGCTTTGAGTCACTATTATTGCCCTGATCCTTAAAGATTTTGGTACCTACTGATGGTGCCATTTGAAACTGCAGAGAAGCTGCACCATAGGGAGAGTTTCCATTATGGTGTGGCTGTAACTGCTGCTTTATGGCCTTTGGACAAGAACAGCTGCTTGCTGGATCCAGCAATAGAGGGATCCTATGGATTATAAAATCAATTTGCTGCATCTATTTACTGGTAAGGATGCTTTATGAGGAAAAGGCAGGATTTCTCTCAAGTATTGTGATACTTCCAGTTTACTACTTTGATCACTGATATTCTTTTTGTTTTCTTAGAATAGTAAACAAGTGAACATAGCAGGAAATCTGCTAAAATAACTACCTACAAAATTGCTGTGGTGAGCAGTGTGCAACAATGGTCTTCAGTTTACTCCAGGTTAGGCAGAAACTGCCAGCTCACGTGGAGGAAAAACTGTGCAGTGATTTAAGATCCTAATCGTATCAATTGTGGGTTTATAGTTAAAGTCCTGTAGATATAATAAAGAAAGCTTAATCCAATATTAAGCTGATTTCTATGCTGTTAATGCAGATTAATGCATGCTGTATGTAGCTACCATTTGAATGCATGGGAAAGCAGAACGTAAGACTGTGTTGCAAGAACTGTTTTAATTTTTTGCTTAACTGCTAAGTTAATGGCAGAATATATTTTCATATAAGCGCTTTGTCATGTATTCTTCGTGTCCTAACTGAGTTTCTGACTGGACCACCAACTGGCAAACACATTAAATGGCTTCTTTCATTGAAGCAATGCCAGCTAGTTTTGAATGGCTTTCAACTTCATTTTAAATGATTGAGATACACACTGTCACCTACTTAATCTTCATTGATGTTTCCTTTGTGATCAGCCCCAGTCTTCAGAAATGCCCACCTATGGAGCTCAGATTTTTTTTCATGCCTAGTGATTTTTATCTTTGCATTTTGTGCTAAGGCACCAGTCAGAAAAACATTGCTGAAACAGCTGTGCTGGTCCAAGTTGTTACCATCTCTCTCTCATGGAGTTCATCATCCTCTGCAGCAGAAGTGGTTGAATAAATGTTGTGAGTACTCCTCATCTGCTTCAGTGTAGGGTCAGCCATGTTAGTTTGAACCACTGCTGGAAGCTGACACGTGTGACTGCAGTGAAGTGTGCTCACACAGTCATTCATCCATCCAAGTGTGGTGGGTTGGAATCTCTAGTAGAAGAGGAGGAAGTAGTAACTTCTAGGACTGCTGGTTGCTATTTGTGCAATAATTGTCCAATAATACTTAATGTAAGATTCTTATTCTGTATCTTGCAACATTTAATGCCTGAACCTCTAGCTGCTGAAGTAAAAAACTGCTTGACACAGTTTTCCTATTAATAGGAATAACAGTCTTAAGGTTGCAGGAAAAATGTAAAAATGGAATTCATATACAACATGAACATTCAGAACTCAGCAAGCAAATAGTTTCATTTAATTTTTTTTAAATCATCATTTCTATTGTCAATCTTGACACTGCTGTTATGAAGTTGAAGTACTGCACTGGCTGCACTGAGTGTGAGCAAAATCCATTGCCGCAACAATGGGAATAGTTTCCCCACAACAAATACAATTTTTAAGATCATGTGGCTATAATGGACTAACAAAAGCAGCTTTGGTGCAAGATCTGACCTAGTCTTCTCTGGAGAACAAGTCCAGACCAAAGGGTTATTTAAATGCCTAATGTCAGGTGAGACATTAATAGGGATCAGGTGCTGCTGTAGTGATTGGTCATGTAACTTCAATTAAAGATACATGTTTTTCCACTGTAACCACTTTTTTTTTTTTCTGGCGGATTTGTGATAAAGCAATTATGCACCAACAGAGGGTGCATAGGGATTCATGTGCACAATATAACTACGCAGAGGCAAAGCTAGGATTATCACCTACTTTTGCATACCATAGACTTGCTGAATGAGCCCCATGGCGCCCTGGGACCATTCTGTCATTTGTATGTGCACTGGTAGTGTGTTTAGTACTATAAAATTTGCAGTTTGTCTTGTTGTCTCAAAGAATATATGGTATTTAATATACTTGTAATATATTTCACAAAAATATCAACATAACTTTACCTTTTGTACAGCAAACTGTCTCTGAATACCAATTCTAACTCAAGGTATAGTGAATGTTTTTAAAGGTCCAGAAGTTGGGTTTTAACAGTCTGTAAAGACTGACATTTTCTTTCTGTTTCCCACAGCTGGACCATATAGTGGTTTAGGCGAAGTCATCAATCAAGAGAGTGTTCCAATGCACACATTTGCCAAGTATCTTTTCACCTCTCTCCTACCTCACGATACTGAATTGGCATACAAAACTGCACTGAGAGCCATGCGGTATGTATTCACAAGTCATCTAGAAGGAGCACAAGTAGCGATTTGAAAAGGGGAAAAAGCTTGGTAATCAAGACCTAGTCTTTTTTTCTAAAAGAAGCATTGTTCCCCTTAAGGAGAAATTACTTTGGTTCTGTCATCTGTAAAAGCAATTGATGTCTGTAGTAACTACAGTATAATCATTTATAAATGTACAATTAGTGTTTATCTACAACTGTAAACCAGCATTCTATGTTACAAATCCTTCTAAAATTCCACTCTTGGGGCATGTGGTTTTGTGTTAAATGACAGCTTTAGCACATGTGTTCTCTTACTGATGGGGGGGGGGGGGGTGTGATGGTAGTGGCAAGGAAATGAGGAAAGAGGCATCTCACCAGCAGTCTCAGGATTATCTGCTGCTTAGCAGATGATAGGACTATTTGTTTCACCAGCTGCCTTTATAAATTAACTCTCAATGATAGATTTGAAACCATATGGTGAGGTCTGAGCCAATACTTTTTTCTTGTGCTACATAACTAAGCAGTCTTGCACGCTTCTGGGTGAATGTTGGGATTTAAATGGAGTATGTCATATGACAACAAAATGTCTGACTTGCATCCCATTTGTCTTCAGTAATCAGGGAAAAAGATGTTTCTCAGGGAGTGCTCAGTGTGTGTTGGCTTTATCTCAGGGCAGGCCAGATTGTTAATGGTGGCTAAGGGCCTTCTGATGGAAGTTCCAAGGGCCTAAATGATCAGCGATAAATCTGTGTTGTCCACATAGAGTGCAGGGAAGAAACTGGTCCCATCTGGATTCTCTGGTCACTGTCAAGAACTTGTAGTAAATGATGGTTGACAAAGAACAGCCACAACTGAATACTAAGAGCAATCAAGTCCCAAATTTAAAAAAAAAAGTGTTGGTTTTTCCTGGTCATTATTATCAAGAATGACTGCACAGTGATTGAAGGACACACTATCCACATAAGTACCATTTAGCTTCATCAGACAGGTTGTGTCCTAGTGGTTTGGAGGTATGTATTCTGGAGCTAGTTTCTCCAGAAAGCTAAATGGGGAGAAAATAATCCTGTGTTCAAAGGACTAAATGGGAGGGCATGCATAAGAACAAAACATAGCTACTATCAGGTCAGGCCAAAGGTCTTCGTAGCCTGTTTGGTTTCTTTTTTGCCTCCAAGAGTGTCTAATAGTGGATGTTAGGGAAATAGTCTAAGAAATATGAAGAGTGACCCTGCATACTTGCTGCTTATGATTAGAATTTTAGGAAATAGATTGAGAAGACAAAACTGCGTTACTGATAAACTGTTGAGAACATTCAAGTGTATGATCAGAAAGCTGTTGGGGCCATCTAGGTACACCCCTTTTCTTTCATTGCAAGTTAAGTGCATCAGTAACCCTGGTCATACCAGATCAGCAAGATAGTACAAAATGTGTGGTGTGTGGTTGTGTGTGGTGGGTTTTTGGGGGTTTTTGGGTTTGGGGGGGGTTAAGAAAAAAAGATCAATTTTATAAAGTAGACTTGTGTCCTTGTATTTAATTCCAGTCACTACCTTAAAGTGTTTCTCAGAGATTGTTCATGGGAAGTTTTCCTCCTTAAACTAAACTACTGAAACCACATTGAAAGGCTGGAATAGACATCTATCAGCAGCTTTGCACAGTGCACTGAATGCTTCAGTGAACGTGACAGCAGCAGGCCATTCCTCTTGAAGAAGGATTTGTGCTTTCCCCAGAAACAAATCATAACTGAAAACTTCTTTTCTGGAAGTTTCCTTTCTCAACTGGAGAAACAAGCAAGGCACTGAAAGATCCAAATGATGAAATCTCTAGTTAATCATGAGGAGCTCCAGCCATCCTTTGGCATGAAGCTGCCATCTCAGCCAAAGAAGTTATTTCTCAAACAGACCAGTATAAGAAAGAGTCGTCTGTTTGTTTCCATCTGGTAAAATCACAGGAGACATCAGAATAATCAGGGCTATTCTCCATAGCTCTCTTGGCATCACTTTATAAGGCAGATGAGAGTTCAGCTTTTTTATATTATTTATTTATTTATTATATATTTGGCACTCTTAAGAAATGTGAACTGCTATCTTGAACTGTGGTGATGGCAGATGCAGACACTTTCTATTCCATGTCTGTCTGCATTCCTCAGCACTTCTCAAAAATTCTCATAAAGAAGGTTGGAAATTTGAGCATCCCTTCCTCCCTGGCATGGGTAAAATATTTCCACATAGAAATCTGTGCAGTTGCTCATGCTTTTAGAAGTGGAGCATGTTTCTTTCTTCACTTGAGCATTTATCAAAGAAGTTAACTTCCCAAGACTACAGCTAGTTTCTCTCCAGACATAAGTGTTTAGTGTCAGTCTACACACAAGTCTACACAGGTCATTGACCCATGATGGCAACTCTGGAGTATTTTGCTTCTCTGTATTCAAAATCATCTGTTGCTGTTTAATTTTTTTTTTAATCCTCTTTTAGTGTGTGGAACACTCAGTGTGAAATCAATGGAAGCTGAGACCGTAAGGCCTTTCATGCATGCACCTCAGGTCTGCAAAGACAGGGTGTGCTATCCTTGATGGTCACTTCTGTCTACAGTTCTCTGCTTGCAGCACTGAAATATATGGAGTAGAGCCTTGGAGAATGTGGATCTGCGGTGACCTAGTTGACTGCTCACTTGGAATCTGAACTTGAATGTTTGGCTTAGTTTGGCTGATCCCTTGTTAAGCCTGGATTTCAACCCAGGCTTTGGGAGTCAGACTTTAATGGTGGTGATATTTAATCAAAAAGTAGCTTTGCTAAAACCTAGCTAAATAATTGATGTTTGAAAGGGAAAAAAGTGAAGAATGCTAAATCTGCTTGTGCTTGTTATGATGTTCCCTAATCTTGCCAAAATTGCATGAAAGCCACCAATTCACAACAGCATTTCTTTTCACAGCAAAGGAACATAGAAGCTGGCAATGAAATTCAAAGTGACAAAAGATTTCCCCAAAACAGCCTCTTCCTTTCATGCTCTTTGTCTATTTACTGTTACTCATAACCTAATAATCCTTTTTGAATTATGTAGTTGGGATTTTTCCTGTTTGTTGAAACCATTTAATAATGCATTTTTTTTCTCTCCCCTCTCTCTGTGCTTGGAAAAAAATCAGCTGAAGAATTTATATGTATTTTATTTTTATGTGTATAAAGCTATGTAAAGAGGTGTCTCAGTGGTACTAGGGAAGAGATTTGACCCTTGATACAAATCAAAAGGGGAGTCTTTTTTTTTCATATTAGCATGCACATTATCAAATGTTGGTAGGCTAGAGTTTAAGGACTTTTTTTAAATAGTTCATATTTGAACAGTAAAATGTCCTTTTTAGTATGTCTGAATTTATTGCAAGGTCAAAAATCCAAATTACTTGTTGAATATCCCTCTCCCTTACTTTGAGCATTTGCAAGTAAAGAAAGTATATTCCAAATATTGGAAAATATTTACATGTTCTCAGTATGATGGAGAACTTCTCCACTTTCCTTCCTGAGGGCTGTGGTTCAAAGACTGAAACAAGGCAGGGGAAAAAAGCTTCAACTCTATGGATGATGCAGAAAGTCTCTGCTGCCTTGACTAACGGATAGCTTAATTGTCCTGTGAATTCCTGCAGATGCCCACTGATGTAGGCAAGTTTGGCAAATGGACTTTTAAGATTCCCCAAGAAGAGAAGTGGTTTTCCAATATCTTTATACCCAAAACTGCACATTTCATAAACAAGGTTAAGTGTTCTTGCAGCTTTAGTTTTGCTTATGAGTAACCTAATATAACAATGATTTAATGAAAGAGGATTTCTTCCTTATTTCAGATTGCTAGTATTGGAATCTACGGCTCCTTTGGGAGACATGTCCCGCCCGCACCACATTGCATCAGTTGTTCCAAACCGGTATCCCCGCTGGTTCACCCTAAGTCACATCGAATCCCAGCAGTGTGAGCTGGCATCGACCATGCTAACAGCAGCCAAAGGTATATTGCTGTCAGTTATGTACTCAACTAAATGTATGCTTTTAATATTGGAATAAACAAATTATAAAACTTGTGTTTAGGAATCCAAATCGCAGTTTGACAGGAGCTTGAAATGGGAACAACAAACTGAACTGACTTAAACCTGTCACTTAATTTTCTAGCAAAGTGGTTAAACTAGCTAGATGGTAGCCAAATGGGCTTGATTTGAGGCTGATGAGAGCTTTTTGTTCTTCTGACACACGATATAGACTGTGAAACCCAGGAGTGGACAAATCACTTCTAAAATTCACAAATCAGGATGGCTTTTGGCCATGTACTACACTAACACCATCAGGCACTAGAGGAGTTTGTGCTGTCATGTATCTTTCATTCATGTGATTTTAATTATGGAAGGTTTATAAAAAAACCAAAAATGTGTGTAACTGAAACATCGTACTATTGCGTAGCAATGGCAGGCTCAATTATAATGCATCTCTGAATGTTTTGGGAGCTTGTTCTGTTTACACCTTGCAGGTGATGTTCAGAGGCTGGAAACAGTGTTAGAATCAATCCAGAAAAATATCCACTCCTCATCACACATCTTCAAACTCGCCCAGGATGCATTTAAAATAGCAACACTCATGGACAGCTTGCCAGACATCACTCTTCTGAAAGTTTCTCTGGAGTTGGGCCTTCAGGTATTTCCCTTGTTCATTATTACTACAGTAGAAGACAGGAATTTGACCCTGTGTTGGTGGGTACAGCTCTTTAAGTCACTGAGGACCATACCCTCTTTGGGCTCTGTCTGGAATTTTTAGATTCTGTTTTCTGATGTAAAGCGCAGTTGACTGGTAAACACAGAGCAAGGGTCTGCGCAGCCCCTTTGTGCCATTTGAGTGGAAGAGAGAGCTGGGAGCAGCTGGCTGCAGGGTGCTCCTCTGTTCAGGGGTGAGAGAGGACCAATGCAATGGGTTCAGGAGTATATGTAGGGATGGCTAGAGAGCAAAATTATTCTGCTTGCCAGAAATGCACTTTTGCAGATCTTTTGCATGGCCTTGAGGGGTTTCTTATCATTCCTCCCATCCTTCCCTTCCTTTCCCTCAAATGAGATTTGGTAGGTGCTTGTTGAATTACTAGAGAAAGCCAAGGCCAACCATAATGACCTGTTTCTAAGGCAGACTGTGCTAACAGCAGCCCTCTCACTTCCTTCATTAAATTCTGCACTCCACAAGCTGTGGGATGATCATCTGCATCAGACTCAGCTTGATGTGTACAAGAACCTCAGATCAGTTTTCAGGCTCTTAGGAGAGACCTTACAAGCTAAAAGGAGACAGCTAAGTTTTTAGATATCTGGAGTAATATTGCCTTACACTGATGAATCTTGGAGTTTACACAGTTAATTTCAACAAAAATAAATCTCTTCATCCCTCTTCAGGGAGTTCTTAAAAACAACAAAAAAACCCAACCAAACAAAAAAATGCAAAGATCAGAAAACCATTTATTACTTGGCTTCAGTTAGCAAAGCTCCAAAGACTTCTGTGGAAAGGATATTATCCCAGTTGCTTCTCATGCCAAAGAAAGGTACTATTTGCCTATTCTAGGCTTTTAGAAGCTAAAGTCTTTAATCAGAAAGCTGAGATTGTGTGCTTTGTTAGCCTTTCTTATTCCCAAGGTTGCTGTGGAAATCTGCTTCTTTTTTCACATCTTGGTATGTTTCTGCCTGAAATGTTTGTTTACTTGAGAGAGAAAGATCCTTATGATTGACTTAAATGTCACCTCAAGCATTCACCAAGTATCATTCAGTGGTAGCAGCACACTTTAGATATCACTGTGTTCATTGATACCCCTATGTGGATTATGGTGTCATCAGAATGTCTTCAGTAAGATCTAGTGAAAGAAATATCATGAACCTGTACTTTCTCCTAAATCCGGTGTTTGGAATAAACTGGTGTAGAACATGTCCGCTGTCTGCCCCAAGCTTCCTAAGGTGTTTTAAGAATCTTAAAGGTAGTTTGCTTTCCAGAAGGAAGATGCATAGCAGTTTTCTGGTAGTAACTCACAGCTGTATAGATTTCTACAGTAACATTTTTCCTGTAAAAGCCTTACAGTGTCAGCACTGTCTTCAGCGGCCTACAGATACTTTCCCCTCTCCTGCCCCCCGACCTAATGGCAATTAGATTGTCTATATTCGCTATCTAGTAACTGACTACTTATGACATTTATGTGCCCTATAAAACTCTGTTTCTCCCCTCACGTGGCAAACTGAACAGCAGTGTCCTCACAGGTATACTGTTCCGCCTCTCAGCTACAATGACAAGTTGGACTGGTTAGGCTGAGGAGATGATACCAACAATTTCACAACTCTGTCACTGGGATTTCTGTGACAGAAAAGTCTCTTATATTGTTCTAGATTTGGGAGTAATGTATGGACTCCTGGGTTCTTTCTCCGTATTTCCAATGGCAGCATGTGTTACGTGACTCAGCAGAGAGAAGGTATTTAAACTAGCTGTGGAAAGCGTGGCCAAATGGGCATGAACCATCTCAGGTGTATTCTGTCCTTCAGAACCTTACTAGCACAGATGCTGTAAGATCTGCAGGTACAGGAGGGGCTTCTATTCCTCCATTTGCCTGTTGTATGCTACATCAATGCAAGTAAGTATTACCACACACATGCAGACAGGCACTTCTGGCAGAACTGCTGAGCAAGTTAGTGCAGGTGATCACCTGATGCGTATTTGGCAAGTGGTGTCCTTTCCCTGAAAGCCTGTAAATAAGGAAACCTCTTTCCAATGTGCATGACAAAGAGGTTTCACGTTGGTGCAGGAGCTAACGGTTGGTTGGTCATTTCTTGCATTTCTTATGGGTAGTGAGATCTTCTGTTCCTCTAGAATAAGAAATTCTTATTAAAACAAAAAAATCCATCAGGACAAAGTCAAGGTTATTCTCTGTGGAAGAGAGCTTGGCTTTCAGATAAGCTATGTAATTCCCAGGAGCTTCTTGTAATTTTCAGACTTACTAACCTGTTGAGAAGCTCTCTTCAATTGATAGCACAGATCTTGGATAGAACTCCCTTTTAGGAAGAGTTGGCTCAAGAAGGTATTGAGCAGAAGTGAAACAGTTCTTTGGCTACATGGGCTACAGTATAAATTAACTTCAGCTCCTCCTTGGTCAAGACATCAATATATGCTTTATTTGAAATCCTTGGGGTTTTTTTATCATCAGTAAAGGGCTGTCTTAGTGCTCTCAGCTTGTCAGTTTAATCAAATGAAAGGAACCTAATTCCAGAATAGTTCAAGTCAAGAAATTTTTCCAGGTCAAGAAACTAGATATATTATTGTTTTTTGCTCTCAAGTTAGGACTGTCTACACTGGAGCTGCTATTATGCCCACTATGCATGCTGAAGGCTCTTGTGACTGATGATCCTTTTACAGACCACCATGGTGAGGGAAGTCATCAGAGAAGTAGTCATTCACGCCTTTTTTTTTTTTTTTTTTTTTTTAACCTCCTTCCCTCCTTCATCAGTAGCAGAATTCAGTCCATAACCCTGTATTTTCTCTTGGTTTCCCTCTACTTGGGGGAAGCTGAAAATTCATCTTGGATATTGGAAGTGTTAGCCTTCAATTTGTGTGTGCATCAATACAGGAATTCACCTAGACTCTTTCTCTTTGATTGAGAGAATAGGACAGATACTTGCACTCCAAAGCATTTTGACTTGGGGATGCCTGTTTTTCTTCCAGAAAGACTTCAAGCAAAGGCTGGTTCCATAATTTTTTAGCCATATTTTCATATTTAAAAATGTGTTAGGTTGCTCCTCACAGATCAATTTGCTTTCTCTCAAAATGCTGTTCTCCAATCTAGTACTTAAATTACTGTTTAGTTGAAATGATACCACGATGTCTGAGGCCAACAAAGCTGGCCTTATGCTGTACCTTTGGGTGATGTACAACCAGTCACCAAGCTCCCAAGGTGTGAATGTTTGGAGGCCAGCATGGAATCACTGATGGTTGTTTATAACCAGACTTCTTAAAAATCATCTGTGCATTTGTGCTCCTCAGCAGTCTTTCCATCTTCTTAATTATCCTATCTACAGCTTAGGACTAAAGGAGGTGGCAGGAGTAACAAATATGACAAAGGGCCACTTTGAAGTCACCTTTAGGATTGGGGGGGAATATGGGTTGAAAACACTCTTACAAATGCTGCTGACTCCAAGCTGTTTTGTGAGTGCATTTTATGAGTTAATATGTAAAGATCATCGCTGAAAGCTCTGATTGACCTATTATGCTCTTTGTTTAATTGCTACAAATAGTAATACCATAGTATCATCGCTGATATTGTAAGGGGAAAACTACTTACTTTCTTCATCTAGATGTCTGTGGGGTCTGTCCAGTTAGCTGAAACAAGCTTTCCATGCAACTTCCATGCAGTGTTTGTTTTACTGCATAAACATATTTGCCCACATTTTGAAAAACAACATAGGCAATAACTGCAAGTGATGTAAAATATGGGCACTGCAATCAGAGCTTAGTCCTTTTTCTATGATTCTGATGGTTTTACAATGGAACTTCTTTGCAGGGACTCCTTGTTCAGAGAGGGAAATCATCACTATGACTTACTAATAATATCTGGATATATCTGGAAGTGTGTATATATATATCTTTGCAGCATAAGCAGCCAGTCAAATCACAGTACACTCTAACTCCTGTCTGTATTGTTGAAGTCAATGAAAAAAAATGCAGATGGGGGAAAAATTAGATGGGTTAGTTTGCCCAACAAGAGTTGACACGTTTCCACTTTAAAGACTAACATACATAGAGGGAGGAGACACAATATAATTTAATTTGAATAATTGGTAATTGGTTGGGCTTTTTTGTTGTTTGGGGGGGGGCTTTTTTGGGGGGGGCGTTTCTTTTTTTTTCTTCTCCCCAAATAAAAGAGTTTCTCCTCTAGCCTTGAAGGACCCACAGTTGGAATTACTCTCTGTATGCTCTTCTAAGATAGCTGAGCAGTATTTGTCAAGTCTTTTGACATATCAGCTAAAAAGAGGTAACAGTAGAGAGGGCAAGAGGCTGCCATTTTGAACCTCAGTGTATTTGAGTAACTTAAATCCCTAATTGTTGGTATATTGTCTTGGTTTTGCAATAGGATTACTTTGTATTTTGTTTGTGTTGTTTTAATAGGTGATGCGGATGACGCTGTCAACACTGAATTGGCGACGGCGGGAAATGGTGAGGTGGTTGGTAACGTGTGCAACAGAAATAGGTATGTTCTGAGATGCTTCTCAAGGGCTCCTGCCTTTTCGTCAGCTAATCTTAGAGGGCTTGATCTTGTTTGTCAATACCCAGGCTCTGCAAATGTCTCCCTCTTTCTGTTCATCTATAAAAATCCTTTGGTTAGAAGATGTTAATTATGTCAATGATGAGTGGGGTTTTTGAGCATGTGATAGAATAGGCACAGGCCAAGTGAGACAATAGTTGAGTAATGCAGTGTGACTTCTTTTCCCTGCAAGGTAGGGACGTGCATAACCTCATGGGAAATACCCCAGATTTCCCCTTGTCCCCTCCATGTTGGGTTTGGGTTTGAGGCTGCAGCAGAGAAAAGGCTCATGGTTATGGGCTGTTACACTATGCTACAACTTTGCTTGCTCTGAAAGGTGAGGCTCCAAAAGACTAGTGAGAGCGCTATCTGGTCAGCTGTGGGGAAGAGGAACCAGAAAACAGGTGAATGAAATGCTGAGGATGCCTCCCACTGTGTGGCAGACAAGATCTTGTGAAGGGGTTCTCATTGCTTGTTGTTTGTTTTCTTGTTTTGTTTTTTTTAAGCCCCTGGGTAAATCCAAGCTTAGAGTGTAATACATCTTTGTTATGTGGCTATGACATTGTGCAGGCCTCTCATCTGCACTGGAAAGCAAACCAAACACTAATGCACCCATCCTTAACCACATAAGGTGAAAATAAGGTGGAAGCAGAACTAGCCTCATACTTAGAGGACAGCAGTGGGAGAATAGTGCACTCAGCAGGACATTATGTTCATTTCTGGGCTTTGCCATAAATTTCTTGTGTGTCTTGATGAGGTGTCCCTTAGCTTCTGTTTTCCAGTTTACCATCTGCAAGATGAGGATACAGAATCTGAAAGTGAAGATGAGGGCATTAAAAACTGTGTAGCTGTAAAAAAAAAAAAACAAAACCCAACAACAAAACAGCAGCTGTGGTAGTGAGGACAATATAAGTACTATGATAAGGGAGCAGTTTTAGTTGTCACTAAAGGTATTTTTTGAAAGTATGCTTCCCTGCTGTATTTACTCCTTTTTCATACATCTGAGTTGGACTGTATCACATAGATGCTTCTTCAGTTTCAGAACTTCAAAGGATTGCTGCTGCTTATTCTCTGGATTAGTTTATTCTTTGCTTTATGCTTAACTGGGAAATTAATGTTGTCAGTAGCATGGGAAAATACAGCTTGCTTTTGTATGCCCTCAGCCAGAAAATGGTTTGTGTCTGCAAATTTTCACGCAATGCTCTTGTTTCATTGCTTTTATATCTTTGCTAAGGTAATTATTTCTGAGGCTATCTTGCAGATATTAGTGCCTGGGTATTATTTTGTGCAGTTACATATTGGCAAATAAAATGCTGGTTTTAATACTGCTTTAAATTAGTTTACATATAATAATAGAAGTATCCCATAAAGAACCTTTAATGTCACGCAAAGTACTCTTGAGACTTAATCAAGTTGATAAAATAAGGAATCTGTTTATTTAAATGAAGATCTGGTATTTTCTGACTATGCTGAATTTTTGCATGAGTGAAGGGGTACACAGGAAACATCAGAGTCCTACAGAGAAAAGGACCTCTGGGTGTGGTTTAGGTGGGCTCACAGATGTGTGTAAACTGCCTCTAGCAATAATAAGACACTCTAGTTGGCTATAAGATTCAATTTATGGAACCCATTAGTCACTGTTTCCCCCTTCTTCCCCCCACCACACACACGTGCCAGGAATAAAGTGATACTAAGGAAAATATCCATTTCAGATAATATCCAGTAGTGCATATTGCTCAGAGTATTTCCCTAATAAGGATCTTGATATTCAGGAGCATATGAATTTGATACAAGATGTATCTGAAAAGCCTGTTGGGAGGGGGTGGGGGTTAGGATTTTTTAAATTTTTTTTTAAGGTGTGCTTAGTATTAAATGCCATGATGTTCTATTAAATGAGACATTTAGCATGCTTTCATATTCTTTTGTGCATGCACTGTACCTTGAGATGCACATTGAGAAAAGAAGTTAAAATTGCCTTTTAAGTGTTCAGTGTTAGGGCTGCTTTTGAGTGATGTGATGAGACCAAATGAGCCAGAACTTGTTATCCAAATTGTCTTAGATAACAAGTAAAACAGCTCAGTTGTCACACCAGGAGATTAAAGCTTATCTTGCAGGCTTTTTTGTTATTATCTGCATTTCGGTGATTGCTACAGAGTTTGCACAGTAGTCTGTTTTAATGTCCTTTTCCAGCCATGTTATCTGGTTTAGCCCTTCTTGCTGAAGCACGTCTCCTTGGATGTACTGGCAACCTCTTAGACTTTGAAAATGTAATCTTTTGCTGAACATTTGTATCTGCTAGGTTTTATCAGTTGTGGCTAATCCTTTCTTTCTCTCCCCAGGTGTTTATGCACTGGATAGTATCATGCAAAACTGGTTTACACTTTTCACTCCAACAGAAGCCACTAGTATTGTTGCTACAACAGTGATGTCCAACAGCACCATTGTCCGTCTGCATCTGGACTGCCATCAGCAGGAGAAGCTGGCTGGCAGTGCTAGGACGCTTGCTCTACAGTGTGCCATGAAGGATCCTCAAAACTGTGCCCTCTCTGCACTGACCTTATGTGAAAAGGATCACATAGCTTTTGAGACCGCTTACCAAATTGTTCTAGATGCTGCTACAACCGGCATGAGCTACTCGCAGCTTTTTACTATAGCACGATACATGGAGCACCGTGGTTACCCCATGCGGGCCTACAAGCTGGCCACTTTGGCCATGACGCATCTCAACCTGAGTTACAATCAGGACACACACCCTGCCATTAATGACGTTCTGTGGGCATGTGCGCTCAGCCACTCCCTTGGGAAAAATGAGCTAGCAGCTATAATACCTCTGGTGGTCAAAAGTGTCAAGTGTGCAACAGTACTGTCAGATATTTTGCGTAGGTGTACTTTGACCACTCCTGGCATGGTGGGACTTCATGGAAGGAGGAACTCTGGTAAGCTCATGTCACTGGATAAAGCCCCTTTAAGACAACTCTTGGATGCCACGATCGGAGCCTACATTAATACAACTCATTCGCGTCTCACTCACATCAGCCCGCGACACTATAGTGAGTTTATAGAGTTCCTCAGCAAGGCCCGAGAGACCTTCTTAATGGCTCATGATGGACACATCCAGTTTACACAGTTTATTGACAACCTAAAACAAATCTACAAAGGCAAAAAGAAACTGATGATGTTGGTTCGTGAGCGGTTTGGTTGATGAAAATGCGTGAAGGGGAGGGAGGGTGGTTTGTTTTTACTTGAGCCTGCCTTTGTATCCTTTTGAACTTAAAGAAACAGAGCCACACCGGTATTATATGTGTATAGTTATATTGAGTTTGCAAACTAAACTGTCATGTTGTGAAAGTTTGTGTGTTTAATTTTTTTTCATTTTTTCTGTTTTTTGTGAGAGAGAGATTAAAAAAGGTTTGTTTTACACTGAGTATATGTTGTCAAGTGGCAAAAGCCCACATTGCTCTCCTGTTCTTTCTGTATATGTTCACAGCCTCAAAAACAAACATATATTGCAATGGCTTTAAAAACCAAACAAAACACCTCCATCCTGTGATAAGTACCTCGAATGGATTCAGCTTTACTCCTTTGTAACTCATCCTTACATTTCAACATGTTTAAACAAACCAACAAATGAAATACTAATAGTTAAAAGGCTGACCACGTGGCTTTGCAGTGCTGTTCATCCAGAAGCATGGCACACAATGCTTGTGCATGTGGAAACTTAGCGACTGTCAACATACATTCTCAGGGATTTATCAAAAAAAATTTAAAAAAGAATGAGAGCATTTATTGTACTATATATATTATAGTATATGTCTGAATATTGAAAAAATATAACATTAATTTATAAAAAAAAAAAATCTATGTAATGCAAAATACTTGAAGCTGCAGTAGCTTGGTTTTAAAAAAAAAGAAAACCTATCCGAAGGACTAAAGTGCGCCTTGCTTCAGGGTTGGCTCAGGTGGTGAGCTATATGCTGGGCATCTATGCAGAGCCACCTTTTGGATTGCATGGTTGGACTGATACCTATTGGGGGAAATTTTATATATATATATTTATACAACCTGTGTATACATATATATGTATACACACATGCTTGTAACAGGCACTATAGTAAAGAGGGACAACAAAAAATACACAGCCAGAGCAGCAAGCCTTAGCATTAAGAATACAGTATGCCAGAACTGGGGTTTGTGCCTCCTCGCCTAGGAAACTTAAAGAAATATCCTTTTTGACACAAAACGCAAAATGATTGACATGATACATTATGCCTTTGCAGTGAGCTAATAATAAGCTAACCTTTGTGCACAAATATATATATTATATATATATTCTGCATAGGTATTTTGACTTTGTGCAGGACAGAAAGTTGTGTAGGTATGACTGTTCTACTTTTCCGTTTGTTTTTTTAAATATATTTTATTTTCTCTAGAATTACTCAAACAAAAACAGCCTTCTATCTTGCCTTGTCTTAATGCTTTAAAATAACCAAACTGGAGATCTAACTACCAAACTGTTCATTATATTATTAAATACCAACTTTGGTTACAATATAGTGTCTTTACTTTAGCTGATGGTTCTGTATCCTTGTGCTTTTTAAAGCAGTTTTTATGTTTTGGTGCAAAAGTTGTCCAGTGTCTCGTTCCCTTCATTAGAGAACATGCTAGAGGTATGTTTGTAGGTATTTTTGTTTAGAAAAACTATTTCATGCTCTCCATTTTATTTATTATAATAGGTAAAAAAGGTTGTACTTCATCACCCATGTAAACATGCTCATGAAGTTGAAAGTAATTAAGATTTGATACACTGATATCAATTTATTTATGTAACTAAATCACTGTTTTATAAACTTGTTAATGATCAACAATTTTTTTGTTTTGATTAAAATTAGTTTTTTGAAAGTTGATTCTGCCTCCTTTATGGTGTCTGTTACTGGAGTTGAATTGTGGATAGTTCATAGATCTTAAATGCCCAGCTTGCAACTTTGGTGCGTTATGGTGATAAGCAATATGACCACCAAGACCAGGAAAGAAATGTTTTGTTCCTCAAAAATCTGCTAATAATGGCAGTGTTCACAATTGCAACATCTCCTTTGCTGTTGGAAGACCTGGTGCGTCAGAGGGACCAAATGCTGCCTGTGATTGAAGATGTGTGGTCTATACAACAAACCGTAAGCCTTGACATACTGCCCTGGTGGGATGGAAGAGTGTGTGGGGGCATGTTCCCACTCAGTGGATTATTTGGGTGACAATGAGAGTTGAGATGTGCTGCAAATATATACAAGGACAGTTCTTGCTGTTCTTCAGCTTTTCTAAAGCATTTTGTATATTCTGAACTGGGCAGCTCACTCCATCCAGCATGGAGTTCCTGCTCACCAGCTGACAGCCAACATTTCTGCTTTTTTGGAGGCTTTGCTCTGTAAGATTTGTGTAATTATTCCAGCCCTCAGTGAATAACAATGGGATACGGCATGGTTGAAAATTGAAGAGGAGCTTTCTGCTTTACCAAGATCTTTAGCATCTTAGGTATATGACATCATATTTGACTACATGATCTGACCACCTTCACCTTCTTTTTTTAGTATCCTCAGCTGAAAAGAGAATTAGCATGCAGCAAGCAACTATCAGAGATGCCAGTGTACGCATGAATTCTGACAGTGAGATTTGTGTCACTGGAAGATGAAGGAGGAAAAGGTCTGAATCTTTCTACAACTTGTCATGTAAAATAGGAGTCTTTACCAAGCCTTGCTAACAGCTGAGTTGTCCTGACCTGGTAGTACAGACATTCTGTAGCTTCTGCAACTATCCCTTCCAAGTATTGAATCCTCATTATGTGTTTTCTTCATTACTTTGTCCTAGATTAATTTTCTGCTACAGATGTGCAGACATTGCGTGGGTGTTGGGTTTTTTTGCCTCTTACAAATAATTCAGTATTATGGATATTGTGGATTATGTAGATTGCAAAACTGAAGCCTATTTGAAGACAAAGGCTTTAGAATTAAATGTGGTCTTGATGTTTGCCACCTGCTTTTGACAAGCACAATGGCTTGTTCTTCTTTCAGAACTGATGAAAGTTTGACTTGTTTTCATGACTGATTGAAATCTCTTATGTGTCCTCAGTGGTGCTGTGCAGTGCAGTTCACACCATGTTAAAAGTCCTCATGGACCAACAGATGATTGCCCCATGTCTCTAGCAAACATGTCTAGATATGTACTGCTCTTGTTTTGTGGAGGTAGGAAGAGCCCAGGAAAGATTCCATGAAAAAAAGTCTGAGGGCTCTTTTGGTGAAAACTGATCAAATATTTCTAAAACAACAGATTGGAATTAATTTTGAAGCATAAGGAAGCCTAGTCAAAATACAATGTCTCAAATACCTTATCTTCTTTTCAGAGCCACATATTTGAGATATGCAACTGAACACCTCTGCTATCATTGTCACAACTCCTAATAATTGTCACAAACACTCCTTTAAATAAGAACTTTTTTTAAATCCAGGATTGCTGTTCAGTAGTGAAGGGAACTGAGCATGATTCTTTCATATCATAGGCTATCATTGAATCTTCATTCTTTTGGTGAGTTGAGTGAAATCCTGAAAGATGTGATATTACTTCTCTATTATGAGACTGTCTTGCAGCCCAAGAAACTGAGTTTTACCCATAAGTTTGTTTTCAGATTTACTTTATAGCCTATTGATTCTGCTAGAACAGAAGCCAACAGAGATTTTTCTTACCCAAATTACATTACCTTTGTTTAGTTTTTTGGTGTTTCAACACTTACTTCATTTCCACATCTGGTTTTCCCATTAGAGAAAACTGCTCAACTTTTCAGTATGAAAAAGAGAAAGGCACATATGGGAGACTCAGACTTTAGATACTAAGGTGCGACTGAAATCTAAGACAGCTTCCCTCGGAGTACTTTGTGTCGTATTCTCAAAATCTTTTGTTTTTAATGCTATGGCAGTGAAGCTAAACCTGGATTGCATGTACATGACAAAGACTTTATTAGATTGTTTGAGAGAAATTGCAGGTAATATTCTGAGGCTAGAGCTGCAACTAGAACACTGGGACTGTATATCACTGTGGTTGTCTAGTAGAACAGATGGAGCTCTTTCAAGACAGTGATTCTGCTAATATGTGCAATCAGTGCTTTGGATGACTGTGAAATGATTGCTGGAGGTGACATCGATATGACACACACCTCCTCTTAAGGGAATGTAAACCTCCAGGGTGGAATGCAGTGGATATGCAAGAAATCTGCTCCATAATAATTCCCTAAGCAACATCATAACCTGCAACCTTAGATGTTAGCAACACCAGGGGAGCTTGGTATGCTGACTAAGAGAAGCAACACGGAGGGTGGAGTGGAGTGGAGACACCGCGGCCAGGCTCTGTGATATCATCGCAGGGATAGGGAACTGGAACTACTGGAACAAGAATGGAAGGTGCCTGCATTGAATCCACTGAAGCAAGGAGGTGAAATAATGGGGGTTCTGTCAATGCTATTGTCTTACTTCTGATTTATATCATAAGTGCCCAGTTCTGGAGTAGTGACACGCTAAATCATGCTCTCTGGGTGAACTTTGCTCATTATAATCTCTTTATAATACCAAAACACACCTCCATCCCAAAAGCTACCTGCCTCCAAGGTGCGACCACCCCTCATTGAGCATGCGCTCTGAATTTTCTCTAGCATATACCTTTAAAGGTAAAGCAAGGAGATTTTATACCAATCATAATAAAGGTATGTATGACTAGAGTCACTCAAGCTCCACCTAAAAATAAGAAAATAATATAAAAGGGCTTAAGAGAGGAGGAATGCTAGGGAAGATATCATCGTAGACAAGTTGGGAGGAGATCACTGACTTCTGGGATCAGTCGACATGCTGAACCTCTCTTCCTCCCCATAGGGACGCCTATTGGGTAAGATTCAAACCCTCGGTCATACCGAGTGCTTCCCCAGGAAACTTAGAAATCTCTACAGAGTTTTTCCATAATTTAGTGTGCTTGTAGTCAACTGTATTATTATTTGCATGTGCTTTGCAGACAGTGTATTTATCACCGGCAATCCAAAAGAACCTGTACTGTTGCTTTAATAAACTGCGCTGCTCATTAATCTAGTTGTGCTAGTTCATTAACACAACCAAACTCCCTAAGTCTGGTAATTCTCGTGCGTTGAACGCAGCTAAGCCGAGAGTGCAGTATGCTATTAGTGCATCCGTCATCATGATAGTTCAGCATATTGAACGCGACCGGACTTATAGCGTTGAATTGGACATCACTCAGAATTTAAACCTAGCCGCCCCCAGCCCCTCTGACATCTGAGGATAAACTGGAATGCAAGGGGGTTTATTTTCTGCCAAACTTCTTTACGCTTTAATGCAACAATGACCAGTCAACAGTTTTTTGCGGTACAGATGAAATTCTGGAGGACTTTTTTTTTTTTTTTTATATATATATATAAAAAGGTAAAATTGGCTTCCTAGTATTTTTAAGTATAAAAGATACCAAGTGATTTGCATTAATAAATTTCTGTTCTATAGAAAACCCATATTCCATCATTTTCTTTGTATATCCATACAAAGTTTCATGCTGCAAGCTTTCAAAAATGTCTGTGAAAGTCACTTTTCAATAATGCTTTAGTGTTCTGTCAAATTAGATGGAGCTACAGTTTTCTTTCAGGTTCATCTAGTAGCAATTAAGTTTTTACATAAGTATGTATAAGTAATATAAGTGCATCAAAACTGGGGTGCAGCTTACATGGAAGGAAATTTTGCTTTGTGAGTTGTGCCATTTTAGATTTGTAGTTATATAGAGTGGATTTGCACTAGAAGTAAATTTCTTTCACTGAGACACCTTCAATTTGATTAAAATAGAGATTTTTACTGAAAAATCATCCAGCCTTCTATTTCTGATTTAAAAACAAAAATCCTGCTAATTCATTTACTTTTAATGCAGGATATAATTTGGAATAATAGCAATATAGCTGATTCTTTACAGAATTGGGAAGTATGATACCCTCAAGTATTGTTTTGCTCTGCAGTTCTGGCTAGGGACAAAGTATAAAGTGTTCATAAACAAACATTTTTCCCATCTTTTTAAGTGCTTGTCCCCTTGAAAGTATACTTTTTGCAAGGATAACTGGGGAAGGAAGGAGCACAAACCACAAATTGTTATGTCCAACCCTTACCTCATGACAATGCAACAGATATAGTAGAGATTTATGGGTATTTCAGCATGCTACAAACTACACTGAATACGAGATGAAAAGCTTTGTAAGATTCTTAATTGGGGAGAAGACAAAGTGTCAGGGATAGCTTTACTGAAAGAAGAGATTGCTAGGATTTGCCTCCCCTATAGAAGTGTGCACTCCTTACTGCACATGGGAAGACAAGAGTGTTGCCTCCACTAAAACCCTGGGCTGTTAGATCAAGTAGCACCTAGCACTCAGCTGAAATGTTTGCAATCCATGCTTACAAGTAGTATCAGTATCCCTAAAGTTAGTAAAAGTAGAGCTCTGAGAAAAAGAACCTGCCTTAAGAAGAAAATGACATCAGCTGCTGTATTTGCAGACAGCTGCAAGGTCACAGGATCCAAGATTTCTATAAACATGTATTGGCTACAAAGTATAAGTTATTTCTAAGACCAGCCTTGAAAGATTTCTATAGCTTCTAGTTGCAGAGAGCAATTATGACTAGAAAGTACCATGATCATGAACTGTCCCTTTTTTGAAATTACCTTTTCTTACCTGCACAATGTGAAGAGCTGCATCAGATTGATTTCTTTCCTTACTTACCTAATAGAATATGTAATGTTTTTATGCCAGTGTTTTTATGCTTTCTTTTGTTGTTTGCTGTTAAACCTAGTATTTTGAAGACTGGAAAGCAAAACTTACCCACTGTATTGAGTTTGCAGGGCAAGGTTTTAGTAGCAGGGGGGGCTACAGGAGTGGCTTCTGTGAGAAGCTGCTAGAAGCTTCCCCATGTCCGACAGAGCCAATGCCAGCCAGCTCCAAGATGGACCCACTGCTGGCCAAGGCCGAGCCAATCAGCGATGGTGGTAGTGCCTCTGTGATAACATATTTAAGAAGGGGAAAAAGTTGCAGCAGGCACAGAAACTGCAGCCAGAGAGAGGAGTGAGAACATGTGAGAGAAACAAGCCTGCAGACACCAAGGTCAATGAAGAAGGAGGGGGAGGAGATGCTCCAGGTGCTGGAGCAGAGATTCCCCTGCAGCCCATGGTGAAGACCATGGTGAGGCAGGTTGTCCCCCTGCAGCCCATGGAGGTCCACGGTGGAGCAGATATCCACCTGCAGCCCGGGGAGGACCCGACGCCAGAGCAGGTGGATGCACTCGAAGGAGGCTGTGACTCTGTGAAGAGCCTGCACTGGAGCAGGCTCCTGGCATGACCTGTGAACATGTGAAGAGAGGAGCCCACACTGGAGCAGGTTTGCTGGCAGGACTTGTGACCCTGTGGGGGACCCATGCTACAGCAGTCTGTTCCTGAAGGACTGCACCCTGTGGAAAGGACCCATGCTGGAGCAGTTTGTGAAGAACTGCAGCCCGTGGGAAGGACTCACATTGGAGAAGTTCGTGGAGAACTGTCTCCCGTGTGAGGGACCCCACGCTGGAGCAAGGGAAGAGCGTGAGGAGTCCTCCCCCTGAGGAGGAAGGAGCGGCAGTGACAACGTGTGATGAACTGACTGCAATCCCCATTCCCCATCCCCCTGAGGCGCTGCTGGGGAGGGGAGGAGGTAGAGAAAATCAGGAGTGAACTTGAGCCCAGGAAGAAGGGGGGAGGGTGTTTTAAGATTTTGGTTTTATTTCTCATTATTCTGCTCTACTCTGCTTTCATTGGTAATAAATTAAACTAATTTCCTCGAGTATGTTTTGCCCATGATGGTAATTACTGAGTGATCTCTCCCTGTCCTTATCTTGACTCATGAGCCTTTCATTATATTTTCTCTCCCCTGTCCAGTTGAAGAGGGGGAGTGATAGAGCAGTTTTAGTGGGTACATGGTATCCAGCCAGGGTCAACCCACCACACCCAGAAAGAGCAGAGTCCATGCTTCTGGTGTTCTATTATAGGTGGGCTCCAGTGTGTTGCTGGAGTTAGTGGAAGCAGTGCAGATGCACCAGCCTAATTAAACTTTCTAGGTCACAGTCTCTGCATTGTGAAGTAACGTCAGCCCAAGAGCAAGCCAGTGAGTAGAGTCTCTTACTGAGTTTTGTACCAACTGCATTTCATTGTTATCACTTCCCTTTTCTTTCTCTTTAGCCTTTGTCTTTTAGCATACATAATTTCAAGAACTTTGTATTTGTAAAAATGCTTACATGGAAGATGACGTGGATGGTATTTCGTGCATGAGGTCTGATGACTTAAAATGAGCAATGAAGATATTCCTTGGTAACTGCAGTCTGTGGTTGTCCTGGTTTCAGGTGGGATAGAGTTAATTTTCTTTCTAGTAGCTGGTATAGTGTTATGTTTTGGATTCAGTATGAGAAGAATGTTGATAACACACTGATGTTTTCAGTTGTTGCTAAGTAATGTTTAGTCTAAAGTCAAGGATTTTTCAGCTTCTCATGCCCAGCCAGCAAGAAGGCTGGAGGGGCGCAAGAAGTTGGCACAGGACACAGCCAGGGCAGCTGACCCAAAGTGGCTAATGGGGTATTCCATACCATGTGATGTCACATCTAGTATATAAACTGGGGGGAGTGGGGGCAGGGGGATCGCCACTCAGGGACTAGCTGGGTGTTGGTTAGTGAGTGGTGAGCAATTGCATTGTGCATCACTTCTATATTCTAATCCTTTTATTATTACTGTTGTCATTTTATTAGTGTTATCATGATCATTATTAGTTTCTTCTTTTCTGTTCTATTAAACCGTTCTTATCTCAACCCACGAGTTTTACTTCTTTTCCCGATTTTCTCCCCCATCCCACTGGGTTGGGGGGGAGTGAGTGAGTGACTGTGTGGTGCTTAGTTGCTGGCTGGAGTTAAACCACAACAGTCCTTTTGGCACCCAACCTGGAGCACGAAGGGTTGAGATAACAACAAGCCTAACCAGAGCTTGTTAAAACGAATTTGTTACGAGCATTTATTACATTGGTCTAATAGTTGCTGGTCACCATGTTGATTTATGAGTTCTTGGAGTTGTGGCGCTTCTGTCCTGGGTTCAGCTGGGATAGAGTTAATTTTTTACAGGAACCTGGGAGGTGGGGGGGGGCATAGCCGAGGCAGCTGACCTGAACTAGCCAAGGAGCTATTCCATACCATGTGACATCATGCTCAGTATATACATGGGGAGTGGGCCGGGGGGTGCTCTCGACTTTCGGTGGGGGAAGTGGCGGAGTTCCGGGTGGTGAGCAGTTGCACTGTGCATCACTCTTTTTGTATACTCTTTCATTAGTACCGTTGTTGTTGTTGTAACCTTTTTTTTTGTGTTGTCCCAGTAAACTGCCCTTATCTCAACCCTCGAGGTTCCAGTTTTTTTTTTCTTTTCTCTCCTCCGTCTCCTCCCCATCCCACCGGAGGGGGGCGGGAGGAGTGAGCGAGCGGCTGCGTGGTCCTTTGTTACCGGCTGGGCTGAAACCACGACAGTCCTTTTTTGGCGCCCAACGTGGGGCACGAAGGGTTGAGATAACGACAGATCTGGCCAGAGTGTGTTGAAACAAATTTGTCATATGCATTTCTTATATTAGATAAATAGATGTTAGTTACAATGTTGATTCATTTGTTTACATGGTGGCGTTTTGTAAGTTCTTATATGCTCTATGTATTGCCTGTAGTTGCGTTTCTCACCTCTAGGAGAGTGATTGGGATTATCATTTTGCTGTACTGGGCAATGTCGACTTGTGAAATGATTACATCACTGGTCATGAGGTTAAGCTGGTATCTGTATGAGGCAGCGATATCATTTCCATACTTCGGGCACTTTCTATCGGATTTTATTGGTAATTGCACCCAATCCATGGGGAAGTTAGGGAGGGATACTTCCCCCCGTCCGTTCGCCTCCCTTCTCCTTCCGACTAATTACAACATCTTTTGAGAATTTTGAATATCCTTGGGATGTGCAAGCCAGTGTGCTGTTAGTGCTATGCCTCCTGAATATGTTTCAGGTCTTGTTTAGGGCTACAAAAAGGCTCTTTAAGAGTACCACCCAGAGATCTGCCCCAAAGCTGGATATTCATGGGTGGCACGGCATGTGGGAGGATATGGGCAGGTATCTAGAGAACTTCTCACCCCCAGTGGCTTGGAAGTTCACTCCTGAACAACTACAGAACCCTCATGAAGTGGTAGAATATTTGAAAGGAAAATGCTGTGGCTATTCCAAAGACGTACAACTCGCTGCACTGTGCTGGGCCCTGGCCAGTATCTACCAAACACTGCTTGATATTAGGCAGCACCCTCAGGGAGAAAAGGGGGAAAAGATGGAAAACAGGACAACAGGCACCGTGGCTACCCCAACCCCGACAACAGGCACCATGGCTACCCCTACCCCAGCAACAGGCAGCGTGGCTACCCCAACCCCGGTGACAGATACTGCAGCTAAACCAGAGAACCAACTTGTGCCAGTATCAGTCGCCCCTGTACAGAAAAGAAACACACAAAGAAATCAGTTCGCTTAGAGAGAGATGAAAGTGAACCAGGGTCATCACGAGAACAGGAGGAAGAGGCAGAACCTGAAATAATCACCCGATCTCTATCCCTGAGTGAGTTGCGTGACATGCGAAAAGATTCTGGCCGCCACCCAGGTGAGCACATTGTTACCTGGCTGCTCCGATGCTGGGATAATGGGGCTAGTAGTGTGGAATTAGAGGGTAAGGAAGCCAAGCAGTTGGGATCTCTGTCTAGGGAAGGGGGCATCGACAAGGCGATTGGGAGAAAAACACAAGTCCTCAGCCTCTGGAGGCGACTTCTTTTAGGTGTAAAGGAAAGATACCCCTTCAAGGATGAAGTTACATGTCACCAAGGCAAGTGGACCACCATGGAGAGAGGTATCCAGTACCTGAGGGAATTAGCCGTGCTGGAGGTGATTTATAATGATCCGGAAAATGGGCAGTCACCCACAGATCCAGACGAAGTCCAATGCACACAACCCATGTGGCAGAAGTTTCTACGAAGTGCACCACCAACCTATGCCAACTCATTGGCAGTAATGTCCTGGAAAGAAGGCCATGGACAAACGGTGGATGAATTGGCTGTCCAACTCCGGCAATACGAAGGAAGTCTCTCTTCCTCCCTACGGGCCTGTGTCTCAGCTGTAGAGGAATTGTCCCGAGAGTTCCAGCAATTCAAAGTGGATATGTCCTTCTCTCCACCTGTACAGGCCTGCATCGCAGCTATTGGGAGTAAGCATTCCTCTGCCCGAGAGAGGAGATAGAAAGTACACGCGACGGGCTAACCTGTGGTTTTACCTGCGTGACCATGGAGAGGACATGAGGAAGTGGGATGGAGAACCTACCTCAGTCCTGGATGCACGGGTACGGGACTTGCGAGAAAAAGCAACCAGAAAAGGATTCTTCTTGGAAAACTGCTGCTCCAGTTTCCTGTGAGCAGTCCCCCTGACGCAGTAGATGGGCTGATCTCATTTCTGATCCTCTTGAAGGGACTTCTGATTCACATGTGCGAAAAGTGAGTAACGGATATTCTAACCAGGACTAGAGGGGCCCTGCCTCCAGCCAGGTGGAGGAGAGAGACAACCGAGTCTACTGCACAGTGTGGATTCGATGGCCTGGCACATCAGACCCACAGGAATATAAGGCTCTAGTGGACACTGGTGCACAATGCACCCTAATGCCATCAAGTTATAAAGGGGCAGAACCCATCTGTATCTCTGGTGTGACAGGGGGGATCCCAAGAGCTAACCGTATTGGAAGCTGAAATGAGTCTAACCGGGAATGACTGGCATAAACACCCCAGTGCAACTGGCCCAGAGGCCCCGTGCATCCTTGGTATAGATTATCTCAGGAGGGGGTATTTCAAGGACCCAAAAGGGTACCGTTGGGCTTTTGGTATAGCTGCATTGGAGACGGAGGAGATGATTGAACAGCTGTCTGCCCTGCCTGGTCTCTCTCAAGACCCTTCGGTTGTGGGGTTGCTGAAGGTTGAAGAACAACAGGTGCCAATTGCTACCACGACGGTGCACCGGCGGCAATATCGCACCAACCGAGATTCCCTGATCCCCATCCATAAGCTGATTTGCCAATTGGAGAGTCAAGGAGTGATCAGCAAGACTCGCTCACCCTTTAATAGTCCCATATGGCCAGTGCGGAAATCTAATAGGGAATGGAGACTAACAGTAGATTATCGTGGGCTGAATGAAGTCACGCCACCACTGAGCGGTGCTGTGCCAGATATGTTAGAGCTTCAATATGAACTGGAATCAAAGGCAGCTAAGTGGTATGCCACAATTGACATTGCTAATGCATCTTTCTCCATTGCTTTGGCAGCGGAGTGCAGGCCACAGTTTGCTTTCACTTGGAGGGGCGTCCAGTACACCTGGAATTGACTGCCCCAGGGGTGGAAACACAGCCCCACCATTTGCCATAGACTAATCCAGGCTGCACTGGAAAAAGGTGAAGCTCCAGAGCACCTGCAATACATTGATGACATCATCGTATGGGGCAACACGGCAGAAGAAGTCTTTGAGAAAGGGAAGAAAATAATCCAAATCCTTTTGAAGGCTGGTTTTGCCATAAAAGAAAGTAAGGTCAAGGGACCTGCACAGGAGATGCAGTTTTTAGGAGTAAAATGGCAAGATGGGCGTCGTCAGATCCCAATGGACGTGATCAACAAAATAGCAGCTATGTCTCCACCGACTAATAAAAAGGAAACACAGGCCTTCTTAGGTGTTGTGGGGTTTTGGAGAATGCATATTCCAAATTACAATCTAATAGTAAGCCCTCCCTATCAAGTGACCCGGAAGAAGAATGATTTCAAATGGGGCCCTGAGCAACAACAAGCCTTTGAACAAATTAAATGGGAGATTGTTCATGCAGTAGCCCTCTGACCAGTCCAGGCAGGACAAGATGTTAAAAATGTCCTCCATACTGCAGCTGGAGAGAATGGCCCTACCTGGAGCCTCTGGCAGAAAGCACCTGGGGAGACCCGAGGTCGACCCCTGGGGTTTTGGAGTCGGGGATACAGAGGATCCGAGGCTTGCTATACCCCAGCTGAAAAAGAGATATTGGCAGCATATGAAGGAGTTGGAGCTGCCTCAGAAGTGGTTGGTACTGAAACACAGCTCCTCTTGGCACCCCTACTGCCAGTGCTGGGCTGGATGTTCAAAGGGAGGGTCTCCTCTACACATCATGCAACTGATGCCACGTGGAGTAAGTGGGCTGCACTGATCACACAACGGGCTCGCATAGGAAACCCCAGTCACCCTGGAATTTTGGAAGTGATCACGGATTGGCCAGAAGAGGAGGTGACACGTGCTGAAGAGGCCCCACTGTATAATAAACTGTCAGAAAATGAGAGGCAATATGCCCTGTTCACTGACGGGTCCCGTCGCATTGTGGGAAAACATTGGAGGTGGAACGCTGCTGTATGGAGTCCTATACGACAAGTTGCAGAAACTGCTGAAGGAGAAGGTGAATCGAGTCAGTTTGCAGAGGTGAAACCCATCCAGCTAGCGTTTGGACATTGCTGAAGGAGAGAAGTGGCCAGTGCTCTATCTCTATACTGACTCATGGATGGTGATAAATGCCCTATGGGGGTGGTTACAGCAATGGAAGAAGAGCAACTGGCAGCGCAGAGGTAAACCCTTTTCGGCTGCTGCACTGTGGCAAGATATTGCTGGTCGGCTAGAGAATCTGTAAAGGTACGTCACGTAGATGCTCACATACCCAAGAGTCAGGCCAGTGAAGAACATCAAAGCAACCAGCAAGTGGATCAGGCCGCCAAGATTGAAGTGTCTCAGGTGGATCTGGACTGGCAGCATGAGGGTGAGCTATTTCTAGCATGGTGGGCCCATGACACCTCAGGCCATCAGGGAAGAGATGCAACATATAGATGGGCTCGTGACCGAGGGGTGGACTTGACCATGGACACTATCGCACAGGTTATCCATGAATGTGAAACGTGCTGCAATTAAGCAAGCCAAGTGGCTAAAGCCCCTGTGTTATGGAGGGCGATGGCTGAAATATAAATATGGGGAAGCCTGGCAGATTGACTATATCACACTCCCACAAACTCGCCAAGGCAAGTGCCATGTGCTTACAATGGTGGAAGCAACCACCGGATGGCTGGAAACATATTCTGTGCCCCATGCCACCACCCGGAACTCTATCCTGGGCCTTGAAAAGCAGGTCTTGTGGCGACACGGCACCCCAGAGAGAATTGAGTCAGACAACGGGACTCATTTCTGAAACAACCTCATAGACACCTGGGCCAAAGAGCATGGCATTGAGTGGGTGTATCATATCCCCTATCATGCACCAGCTTCTGGGAAAATTAAGCGATACAATGGACTGTTAAAGACTACATTGAGAGCAGTGGGGGGTGGAACCTTCAAACACTGGGATACACATTTAGCAAAAGCCACCTGGTTAGTCAACACCAGAGGATCTGCCAATCGGGGTGGCCCTGCCCAGTCAGAACTTTTACATACTGTAGAAGGGGATAAAGTCCCTGTGGTGCACATAACAAATATGTTAGGGAAGACAGTCTGGGTTACTCCTGCCTCAGGCAGAGATAAACCCATTCGTGGGATTGCTTTTGCTCAAGGGCCTGGGTGCACTTTGTGGGTGATGGGCAAGTCCGATGTGTGCCTCAAGGGGATTTGATTTTAGGTGAGAATAGCCAGAATTGAACTGTATGATATTAGTTGCTATATAACCCTGCTACTGTATGCTATTATTACTATAATTGTTACACACTACATCCATAGTACTACAGTAAGATTCAGTTAGATCAAGCAAGAAAGAACTGTGATAAAACTGAGCAAAGCACAGTAGTGATGGAACCAGAACTGACTCTAGCATGCAACAATCCAACAGTGCACACCATCCTCCTGCTGCGTCCAATGTCACCCGCTCACCATACCGCACTGAAGCCCAATCCTGCTCTGCCAACAAAGAGGACTTTACACCATCCCTCCTGCCCAGAAAGACTGGTATGACAGATGGAGCCCAGAGTTGGGAACTAAATGAACTCAATGAACTTTTTATGAACACGACCCATAAACTAAAGGTATGATATCTCTGTATATGTGTATATATATATCAAAGGACAGAAAAGGTGGTGATGATTGACCAGGGTGTAACTGAAGGTATGGGAACTGAGCATGACGTCAATGGTATAGAATAAGGGGTGGATACTGTCCTGGTTTCAGCTGGGATAGAGTTAATTTTCTTTCTAGTAGCTGGTATAGTGTTATGTTTTGGATTCAGTATGAGAAGAATGTTGATAACACTGATGTTTTCAGTTGTTGCTAAGTAGTGTTTAGTCTCAAGTCAAGGATTTTTCAGCTTCTCATGCCCAGCCAGTGAGAAGGGTGGAGGGGCACAAGAAGTTGGGAGGGGACACAGCCAGGGCAGCTGACCCAAAGTGGCCAACAGGGTATTCCATACCATGTGACGTCATGTCTAGTATATAAACTGGGGGGAGTGGGGGCGGGGGAATCGCTGCTCGGGGAACTAACTGGGTGTCAATGGGTGGGTGGTGAGCAATTGCACTGTGCATCATTTGTATATTCCAATCCTTTTATTATTACTGTTGTCATTTTATTCGTGTTATCATTATCATTATTAGTTTCTTCTTTTCTGTTCTATTAAACCGTTCTTAACCCACGAGTTTTACTTCTTTCCCAATTTTTCTCCCCCATCCCACTGGGTGTGGGGGGAGTGAGTGAGAGGCTGTGTGGTGCTTAGTTGCTGTCTGGGGTTAAACCACAACAGTCTGACAGAGCCAACGCCAGCCGGCTCCAAGGCAGACCCGCCGCTGGTCAAGGCTGAGCCAATCAGCGATGGTGGTAGCGCCTCTGTGATAACATATTTAAGAAGGGAAAAAAACCTGCTGTGCAACAGCAGCTGGGAGAAGAGTGAGAATGTGTGAGAGAAACAAGCCTGCAGACACCAAAGTCAGTGAAGAAGGAGGGGGAGGAGGTGCTCCAGGCACTGGAGCAGAGATTCCCCTGCAGCCCGTGGTGAAGACCATGGTGAGGCAGGCTGTCCCCCTGCAGCCCATGGAGGTCCACGGTGGAGCAGATATCCACCTGCAGCCCGTGGAGGACCCCATGCCAGAGCAGGTGGATGCGCCCGAAGGAGGCTGTGACTCTGTGAAGAGCCTGCACTGGAGCAGGCTCCTGGCATGTCCTGTGAACATGTGAAGAGAGGAGCCCACACTGGAGCAGGTTTTCTGGCAGGACTTGTGACCCCGCTGGGGACCCACACTGGAGCAGTGTGCTCCTGAAGCACTGCACACCGTGGAAAGGACCCATGCTGGAGCAGTTTGTGAAGAACTGCAGCCCATGGGAAGGACTCATGTTGGGGAAGTTCATGGAGATCTGTCTCCTGTGGGAGGGACCCCATGCTGGAGCAGGGGAAGAGTGCAAGGAGGAAGGAGTGGCAGTGACAACGTGTGATGAACTGACTGCAACACCCATTCTCCATCCCCCTGCGCTGCTGCTGGGGGGAAGTGGTAGAGAAAATCAGGAGTGAACTTGAGCTCAGGAACAAGGGAGGGGTGGAGGGAAAGTGTTTTACAATTTTGTTTTTAATTCTCATTACTCTGCTCTGATTTGATTGGTAATAAATTAAACTAATTTCCTCAGGTCGAGTCTGTTTTGCCCATGACGGTAATTGGTGTGTGATCTCTCCCTGTCCTTATTTCAACCCATTCATTATATTTTCTTCCCCCCCCCCATCCAGTTGAGGAGGGGGAGTGATAGAGAGGCTTGGTGGGCACCTGGTATCCAGCCAAGGTCAACCCACCACAGACTAGCAGTACTGTTTGATGTTACTGTGTTGTTATTCATTTGTAGCCCCAGCTCCAACTCCATTCTCCATTTCTGCCCTGTAATTTGTTTGAGGTCCTACATGAGGCCAGATCCTTACCCCAGGCTCGGAGGATACTTCTTGTCTAGTCAGCAAATAGTCTTTTCCCACTTTGTTATTGTCACGGTCCACTCGGTGGACTCGTGATGGTTCGTTTGCTACGATCTCGAAAGTGCAAAATTAAGGTGACCAACACCAAAGGGGATAGCGGTAATCACACAGTAAAACTTTATTGTATTGCCTGTGAAGAGGCACGCGATAGTTAGAGATGGGTGAAAGAAAGGAGAAAAGTAAAGTTAAGTTTAGAGAGAGGAGAAAGAGAGGTTATAGCTACCACTGCTGATCTCAAGACGTCCTAACGGTCCCGGGTCCAGCTACTGCTGCGTCGTTGATCGTCGTGGTCCTTGGTGGGGAAGCTTCAAATTCCCATTGTTCAGAAGTCATCTTTTATGCTTAGTAACACACCTTGCTCCACCTCTGCCTCAGGAGTCTCCGCCCTTCTCAGAATACGATTATCATATCTCCACCCTTCTCGAGCGAGGCTATCACGCAGTGTCTGAGGCGTGGTAAGTCTTGGAGGCGGGTAGCCTTCGACCAGGAGGTGTGTTTTGGTATTATAATGAAGCAAAGTTCGTCTAAAGTTCATTTCTTCATCGATGTTATGGCAACAGTTGCAATCCATCCTTTTTGACAGTAGCTACGCGGTTATCTCTAACGGCTCTAGCCAGGTACCTTCCAGGAGCCTTGTACCGCACATTCCGTCCTTGGGATCGGCCACTGCGCTCCAAACAGGCCGTTGTCAGGTAACGTACTGTCCATGTCCCTGATGACAATGTTGAGACAATGCTGATTTTCTGACCGACTCCTACAGTTATGTTTCTAAAGCAGCTTTTGAGGCACTGGAAGATTGAAACACTCTTTCTCTAGATGGATGCAGCTATTCAGTCTCATGCTGAAATTTTGTCCAAGTGCTCACATTTCTGACACCCCAATGGTGTAATTCTTGTGTTTACAGTGTCATTTATGGTCTAGACAGCCATGGTGCACCTTCCCCAGTGACCAGCCAGCCTCAGGCCTGTCTCAGGCACCTTGGTTGTTTTGGCTAAGCCTGTGAACTCTGCTACTGCTCTTAGCTCATGTCCAGGAGTGAGGCAAGCAGGGGTGCTTCCTATATTCATTCCTTGCTTCTGTGTATGCCATTAAAAGGAATGCAATAATGTAGTGTGTTCATTATTGTTAATAATTTGCTATAACAGTTTTAGATTTTCTTTTTTAGCCTAATCACATCTTTTTATTAGGTCTAGAAACACATATGGTTGAGCATCTCTCCTTAAAAGGTGAGAAATAAGGATGCTTAAGACAGCAAGGCAGGAAGAGAGTTCATGGATTCTTCAAATGGCTACACTGCTTAGAGATGGACAACTCAACCCCAAATCTGTGACCTGAGTCCCACCACTCCTCCCCTGTCTGAAGGTTTCAGGATTTTGGAGTTTGCATGTGGGTGTTGCCACTTGGGCCCTCCTGTAACTTCGTGTTTACTGGAAAAATCACACTGATTCACTCTGATCGTGCCTCTTGCACAGCCTGTGTTTCTTCAGACTTCCCTATTCTTTTTCCTTCTCTTTTCATCTCCTAACCCCTGTTCAGCATTGCACACTCTATTCTGTGGTCACAAACTGTGCTGTGCCAGGCTGCCCTGCACCGTGGGATTTCTCTGCTTGCTCACGGTCAGAAGTCTTTGCTGGAACTGGGCTTTATTACTGAACACCTTACCTAAGCTATAAAGCTTGGTAGCAACATAGGAAACTTTCCAAAATTAGGCACGTTTTTAAACCCTATGAATTTCATGTAAGAATGAATCATAGAAAGAGTGATTTTCTTCTCATGCTGAATAGGGAACTGTGTTAAAATTGGGAAACAAAGTGAGTTGTAAAGCAACTTTTTTGTTTCATGTCAAGACATCCACCCTAAGCTTTCTCAACTCCCCCCTGCCTTTTTCCTAATTTTAATTTAGAGAAAAAGACACAGTTCTCTTCCCCCATCCAAAGAATGAAATGAAACATCTTGGTTTGGGGTCAAATTAAGCATCCTAATTCACAATGAATTTTCCCCTGCCAGAAAGCAGATAAACTGCTTTAGGTTGATTCATAACAAAAATGTGTTCTTGGTGTCACCAACAAACCAAATGAATCCATTATTCAGCTCGAGGGAAAGGCCTGCTTTGAGTCAAGGGCTGGAAAATGAACTTAATGTTGCATTTGACTTCACCAATCCTCAGAAAGGTCCTCAAGTGCCCAGCCATGTGTGGTAGGGACATGAAGTGTGATGAGGTGGCCTTAGGCACAGGCCTGGTGTGGACAGTAGTACCGGAGTGCCTTTTTACACCGCTATCCGTAAGGTCCACCACAGCAACCTCCATTTTCTCTGCTGGGGTGTGGGGGAGCTGTGAGCATGGCGCTCTTCCCCAGAGGCGATGATCATTATGTTGGTGATGCTCCCAGCCCCACTAATTCTCAGAGAAAATGACCTAAGGTAGCTCATTTGAACCAAGCCTGCCATTTGACAGTGTGTTGTGTTCACTTATTAGGCTGGAGCCTGCTGCTTTACTTTCCAAGTTTTATTAATTTCAGTGTATATTGCTGTTGGCTGTGCTGCTCAGTAGCTAGTGTTTTTTGTGCTACAGATGGAAAATAGGCCCATACAAGGAGCTGTCTTCAAATGCAAACCTTGAGGGGCCTGAACTTGAGAACATTAGTATGTGCTTGTGGTGTGCCACCAAGTGCAGGCGGCAGTTTAAAATCATCTGCACCTCTGTTTACATGGGCTACGTTCAAGGACTTTCCTAAGTGATGTGAAACAAAGTAGACATGGCAGGAAACTTCACTGCTCAAGCAGCTTCTCAGCGCTGACGTCCCCTACTGAGCAGGAGAGCATCTTGGCCATCTAATTGCCTTGATGTGTGCTTGCATCTTTGTGCTGACACACAAGATGTTTCACTGCCAGCAAACCAGGACAAATGTGCTCAAGCTAATGCATTCGAACATCCTAAAAGGGTGGGAAGTGGCTGGGTGGGATTCCTCCAGGTAAAGGGGGACCCGGGCTGTGTGTTATCAAAAAGAGCTTGAAATCCATTGTAAAGTCACTGTAGTTTCATCAGTAGAAATTGTGACTGTCCTACTGTTCCCAGTTCCTGGAGAAGGGATTTCTTCCCCTGTCCCTGAGGAGTGTTTGGGGATGCATCTTTTGCCCTTCTCTCCCCAGTTTTGTTGGGGCGCTCACCTGCGCTGGGGCCTCTGCCATGCCAGCCGCTCTGGGACAGCCGCTCCCTCCCATAGCTCCTCACTTGGCGGCACCCCTGGAGAAGAGGATCAGTTATTACTATGCTCATGTTATGCAGTGTTTTTAGGGTTTGTACAAATACCAGTTAACCCTTGTAGCATCTGAATGATGTCAGTATTTATGTATGTATTTAACCAAGGAAACCCAACTTATTTCCCTGGCTCTTGGGAGAGAAGGGAGGATCCAGAGCTGGAAGGCAGCATGGTCAAGGGGTGACTCATCTCATTGCCTTTTTGGAGGAAATGAGACAAATTGAGCCTTCCCTACATGAGACTTCCTTTTCTTCTGAAGGACAGTAGAAGAGAAACCTAAAGTACAGAAGAAAGGATGTAAAACAAGACGAAGCAGGAAAAAAGGATAGAGTAAGAAAGAGTGGCAGAAAGAAGGACTAACTGCCACAAAGCAAACATGTGACTGTGAAAACAAACTCACCAAATGACAGAGGGAGATACACAGAGACATCTCTTGGGAGATGGATTTGCTCTTGTTTCTATACTAAAGCATGAGGCTCCTGAAAAAAGAGAGAGAGAACTCACACTTCTGATCTCTTTTGCAATAATCTTAGGTGTAACCTGTAGCAATAGGAGTTTAAAAAGTGCCACATAGACTTTGAGTAGCTGGCACCTCTGTGAGTTCTCTGTAGCTGCAGCTTTGGCTGTTGTTGCTGCAAGGGTGGTTCACTATGTAGCTCCACTCCTCTGACAGCACCTTTTGCTGCGCAGTGTTGTCCTCGTATTTGATATTTCTTGTTCAATGGACACCGCAGGTGAAGGCAGGTAATGGCAAATGTGTGTGAGTTCAATTATTCAAGACACAAAAATCTTACACCATGTTGTACCTTATAGTTCAAATGAGCCAAGCACACTAGGTAAAAATATGCAAACAGGTTTTTCAATCTCTCTCCACCCCTCACTCCACCCCTCGTTACTGTCTCTTACAGTTGCACTTTTTGGGTAACAAAGCACAGGATATAATGCAGAAACCACCATAATTTTTTTGAGGCTAAAACTCTGGCACCTACAAAATCAGTAACATTTATTAGAAACACAGGGTCTTGCACAGGGCTTATTTTTTGACCCATTTCACTGGTTTGTTGCTTTTATATTAAAAATGTACCCATCAAATATTGTTTATCCTTCCTCTCTATAAACCTTTTACCTTCACAGTTTCTCCCTGGCCTTTCCTCACCTCTGGCATTTTTGTTTCTACGGCAGCTCTGGAAGACCTTCCCCCTCCTTTGAAAAAGTATCTATCTGTTAAAAAGTTAACCTTACTTTTTCATCGGAAATGTAAAGGACCATCTCATGACCTCTGGTAATAATACTAGGGATGGGGGACAAGCAGGCCCAGATGTTTCTTCAAGGTGATATTCAGGAAATTTCTGATGAATGTGGTGAACAGCTGGAAGCAGCAACACCAGACATGGCAGCAGAAGAGGAGCCCTACAGAAGCCCAGGGGACAGCACTGTGTGTAAGAAAGGGATAGGGAGGCGGGGGAAGATGGGTCCCATTTCAGTGCCTGTTCCCCTTCCTTCATTTGAAGTCTTCTCCTTCCTCCTTCCAAGAGCCTGCCTGGTTTCCAGAGATATGTAAATGTATAAATAGATTCAGCAAACATCTCAACAAGCATTTGCTGCTTCTTTCTACTTCTGGTCCTACTACTTGACTTTATTTTCCTCCATCACTGCTCTGAGTTACTGCATTGCTCCTGCATATGATTATTGTGGCTCTGCGTGTCATAAAGCCAAAGGCGAGTAAATTGTAGTAAAAAGTTGCACATGCTTTTATTGATTTTTTTATTGCATTTTTTATTTTGTCCATGCAGCCAATGCGTTGATGGCTTGCAATTAAGACCTGACAGCGGGAGAAAGAACAGTAAACAAGAAATTGAATCAGTCATTTGTTTGAAAGTAAGCCAAAAACAACAGTATAGAGAGAAAGTAAGTAACTTGTGAAAGATCTACTTACTGTTATATTTCCAACATTCAACTCCTTAGCTTTAATAGCACTTAAAATACCACTCACAATATGTGGTTGTGAAGAAAAATACGCATTGTTTTCTGCTGAGTGCTTTATTCTAAAGGCACCACAGGAGAAGAATGTCTTGGGGCTTCAGCAAGTTTTAAATGTTGTACAAGAAACCAGAAAGAAATTGATCTAAAAGATGCAGTAAATCTGGTGGGTTGACCCTGGCTGGAGGCCAGGTGCCCACCAAAGCTGCTCTATCACTCCCCCTCCTCAGCTGGACAGGGGAGAGGAAATATAATGAAAGGCTCATGGGTTGAGATAAGGACAGGGAGAGATCACACACCAATTACCGTCACGGGCAAAACAGACTCAACATGGGGAAAACTAACTTAATTTATTGCAAATCAACCAGAGTAGGGTAATGAGAAATAAAACCAAATCTTAAAACACCTTCGCCCCACCCCTCCCTTCCTCCCGGGCACAGCTTCACTCACGGATTCTCTACCTACCCCCCCAGCGGCACAGGGGGACGGGGAATGGAGGTTGCAGTCAGTTCGTCACACGTTGTCTCTGCCGCTCCTTCCTCTTCAGGGGCAGGACTCCTCACACTCTTCCCCTGCTCCAGTGTGAGGTCCCTCCCATGGGAGACAGTCCTCCATGAACTTCTCCAATGTGGGTCCCTCCCACGGGCTGCAGTTCTTCACGAACTGCTCCAGCATGGGTCCCTTCCACGTCATGCAGTCAGTCCTTCAGGAGCAGACTGCTCCAGCATGGGTCCCCTGCAGGGTCACAAGTCCTGCCAGAAAGCCTGCTCCAATGTGGTCTCCTCTCTCCACAGATCCACAGGTCCTGCCAGGAGCCTGCTCCAGTGTGGGCTTCTCACAGGGTCACAGTCTCCTTCGGGAATCCACCTGCTCCGGTGTGGGGTTGTCATGGTTTAAACCCAGCCAGCAACTAAGCACCACACAGCCTCTCACTCACTCCCCCCACACCCAGTGGGATGGGGGAGAAAATCAGGAAAAGAAGTAAAACTCATGGGTTAAGAACGGTTTAATAGAACAGAAAAGAAGAAACTAATAACGATAATGATAACACGAATAAAATGACAACAGTAATAATAAAAGGATTGGAATATACAAGTGATGCAGAGTGCAATTGCTTACCACCTGCCAATGGACGCCCAGTTAGTCCCCGAGCGGTGATTCCCCCGCCCCCACTCCCCCCCAGTTTATGTACTAGACATGACGTCACATGGTATGGAATACCCTGTTGGCCACTTTGGGTCAGCTGCCCTGGCTGTGTCCCCTCCCAACTTCTTGTGCCCCTCCACCCTTCTCACTGGCTGGGCATGAGAAGCTGAAAAATCCTTGACTTGAGACTAAACACTACTTAGCAACAACTGAAAACATCAGTGTTATCAACATTCTTCTCATACTAGAACTCAAAACATAGCACTATACCAGCTACTAGAAAAAAAATTAACTCTATCCCAGCTGAAACCAGGACAGTATCCACCCCTTATTCGATACCATTGAGGTCATCCTCAGTTCCCATACTTCCCATTACGTCCTAGTCAATCATCATCACCTTTTCCATCCTTTGGGATATAGATATCTATATCTATATATAGGTATACACACACAGAGATATCATTCCCTTAGTTTATGGGCCATTTTTGTAAAACATTCGTTGAGTTCATTTAGTCCCTGACTTTGGGCTCCATCTGCCATAACAGTCTTTCTGGGCAGGAGGGATGTTGCAAAGTCCACAGGATCAGGCTTCAGTGTGGTATGGCAAGCAGGTGACATTGGACGCAGCAGGAGGATGGTGTGCACTGTTGGATTGTTGCATGCTGGAGTCAGTTCTGGTTCCATCACTGCTTGATCTAAGTGATTCTTACTGTAATACCATGGATATAGCATATAACAATTATAGTGACGATGACATACAGTGGCAGAGTTATATAGCAATTAACACTATACAATTTAATTCATTCGCTATTCTCACCTAAAATCAAATCCCTTTGAGGCACACATTGGAGTTCCCCATCCTTTCGCATCACCCACCGAGTGCACTCTGGTCCTTCAGCAAAGGCAATCCCACGAATGGGTTTACCTCTGCCTAAGGCAGGAGTAACCCAGACTGTCTTCCCTAACATATTTGTTATGTGCACCACAGGGACTTTATCCCCTTCTACAGTATGTAAAAGTTCTGACTGGGCAGATCCTCTGGTGTTGACTAACCAGGTGGCTTTTGCTAAATGTGTATCCCAATGTTTGAAAGTTCCACCCCCCATTGCTCTCAATGTAGTCTTTAACAGTCCATTGTATCGCTCAATTTTCCCAGAGGCTGGTGCATGATAGGGGATGTGATACACCCACTCAATGCCATGCTCTTTGGCCCAGGTGTCTATGAGGTTGTTTCGGAAATGAGTCCCGTTGTCTGACTCAATTCTCTCTGGGGTGCCGTGTCGCCACAAGACCTGCTTTTCAAGGCCCAGGATAGTGTTCCGGGTGGTGGCATGGGGCACAGAATATGTTTCCAGCCATCCGGTGGTTGCTTCCACCATTGTAAGCACATGGCACTTGCCTTGGTGAGTTTGTGGGAGTGTGATATAGTCAATCTGCCAGGCCTCCCCATATTTATATTTCAGCCATCGCCCTCCATACCACAGGGGCTTTAACCACTTGGCTTGCTTAATTGCAGCACATGTTTCACATTCATGGATAACCTGTGCAATAGTGTCCATGGTCAAGTCCACCCCTCGGTCACGAGCCCATCTATATGTTGCATCTCTTCCCTGATGGCCTGAGGTATCATGGGCCCACTGAGCCATAAATAATTCAGCCTTATGTTGCCAATCCAAATCCATGTAGCTTCCCTCAGGTCCTTTTAGAGCAGCGTATAACGGTTTGGCAATCAGTCCAAAATAAGGAATCCATAGCCAACAGCATCCGGCCATTCCCAAAAATCTCCTCAATTGCTTCTTCGATATAGGTACTGCAATTCTGCAAATAGCCTCTTTTCTTTCAGCACTTAATTTTCTTTTTCCTTTTTCAATCTCAAATCCCAAATACTGGACCTTTTCTTATCCAATTTGAGCCTTTTTCTTGGACACTCGGTAGCCAGCTAAACCTAAGAAATTGAGTAAACTGATCGTGGCTTCCAAACACTCTTCATAAGTGTCTGACCCAGTTAATAAGTCATCCACATATTGTAATAGTGTTATGGTTTTGTATTCACTGTGCCATTGTTCCAATTCCTTTGCTAGTGCATTACCAAACAGTGTGGGGCTATTTTTGAATCCTTGTGGAAGGACTGTCCAGCAGAGCTGCATTTTCTGTCCTGTGGTCGGGTTTTCACATTCAAAAGCAAAAATGGTCTGGCTTTGTTCATCCAGGTATACAGAAGAAAGCATCTTTCAAGTCCAGTACTGTAAAATAAACATTACTATCAGGAATCGAGGTGAGGAGGGTACATGGATTCGGGACCACAGGGTGCACATCTACCATTCTTGTATTAACCTCTTGTAGATCCTGTACTAACCTATACTCACTTTTTAAGGTGGCTTAAGTACATCACCTACACTTCATCCCTTTAGACATAAAACCGTTGACCAAGTCTGGAACTAGGAGTGGATCCAGCCACCCCTAGGCTCCTCTTTGAGAAGGAGTCTAGAAAGCAAGGGGGTCTGCTCTGAACTTTGTGACTCAACAGGAGGGCTCTCCTTCTTCCCTGAATTGATGTATATGGTTACCACAGGTTACCTGGTTTACTGAGGTAGTTCCATGCCAATTCCTGTTGAGAGAAATCCCGCCACCTACTGTTGTGACTCCAAAGTTCAGGCTGCTTCTGCCATGAATAAAACGTTCAACTGATCGTTTGGTGTCGTTTCACCTTAATTTAGCCCGAGGGAATTCTGAATTCACCACAACCCCTCCATGGTCTGTCCAGCCCGGGTCCTGACAGACCATAGGAGTGAGGTGTTTTAACATCTCCTACTCATACTGTTGAGGACATAAACCTGTTTTTACATTTTGCTTAATCTGTTTATGAAACAGTATATTTTGATGCAGTTGCCTGAGGCAGCAGGGTCTGTCCTCCATGTCCCTTCTAGCCTTGTTTTCCATGGGAGCTGGATTCCGAGGAAACTTTGGTTTAAGTAATGCTTTGAGCAGATCTGGCATGGGGACAGCTTCTTTAAAGGTGTAAGCCAGAACCTTAAGAGCTGTTCCTAGAAACAGTGGAGTATGTATTCATCTCATACCGTAAGAGATAGTCCCTTACTCAATGGCAGACTGTCAATCATGAATCATATTTGCTAAGAGTCTACCAAGAACTATTGTATCAAAGAGAAAAAGGTTTTTTTTTATCAACATTTACATTAAAAAAAACCCAAAACTCATAGTGTTGTGCAACTATGTGATTTTGACCAGGAGGAAAGACTGTGTTATGGCAGCCCTTGGTCTTTCCCTACAGTTTCCATACAGCTGATCTCTTTTCTTGAATCCTCCCTCCCATCACCACTGCTCCTTGCTGAGACACTCGATAGCCCCCTTCCCTCATCTGCTGCCACCCCTCTGCCTCCCTTGTCACAGTTCTGTGCTTCCTCCACAAGAAGATGCCCCAAAGCCCCTCAGGCTGGATGGCCTTGGTGGGGCAGGTCATGTGTGTGGGGGTTACTCACTGCCAGCCCCACCGAGGCAGAGGAGTGGGAGCCTTCGTGGCCAGCCCTGCCCCAACACTGAAGATGGGCTGAGTCACACGGCTACCCCCTGGCACTGCCAGATCCTGGCTGCAGTGGGCTGGGTGCCACAGGTAACTTCATGGTAATGTATTTTATCTGAGCCATATCTAGAGGTGGCAGTTACTGGCTTGGTTGTGGCAGCACTTGTCAGGGTGAATCACTCAATTCAGGATGGTGGCAGAGGATTACTATGGGGGTGGCAAAGGGACAAGACTGAGCCTGCAGAGGAGAGAGTGGCATACATTGCCCAGTTAGATAAAGATCACGTGTGCAAGCATACAGCTGTGAGTCAGAAGAGAGATTAATTATTTGGGAATCCTCTGTAAAAAGCCCACCTGCAACTGAGGCTCAGTGGCCAAGACAGCTTATACCTCCGAAGTGTGCTTCCCAAAGCACAGTTTTCCCTTTGTGTACTTCAGCTTTCTAGGGTCACTGGTCCAAATCTGACTCAGACCCTTAGTATGGTGACCTGGCAACATGAGCTCTCTTGAATACTTATAAGAGAAATGGACTGATGTCTCAACCTACTTATTTTGTCCGTATTGTTAAAATTCTGCCAGAGCTTTCAAAACCTTGGTGTCAGTCTCAGGAAAGGTGTCAATGTGCTGAAAGCCCCTCTGCATTTTCCTAAATGGTAAAGTGGCTCCTCTCACCAGCACAAAATATTTTGAGAAATTTTGAAGAAGAATGTTCTTTTGTAGTGCTTGCGTATGGTATTTAAACAAAATACCAGCCAGCACATGCAGTCCTGCAAGAAGCAGTGATTTCTCCTGAAAATTTAGAAATTACTTGCCCTTAGGCTGTTGTAAATGGTTATAAGCTTTGTCTTATTGCACTCATTCCTCTGGAAGAGAGGGGGTAGTAGCTGTGGTGTGATGTTTTGTATCACACATGAAAGAAAAATCTTTCTCATAGTGTGCATTCAGGGTAAGCTCAGTGTCCCACAGTGCTGGCAAATAAAACAGAGTTCAGAGTTCAGCTGAACCTCAAAAGGTTCAGAATTGCTCCAGAAAAAGTTCAACTTGTTAAGGAAAGCCCTCCAAGGCTTCTCCAGGATTTCCAAGCCTATCCCTCCTGCTGCCCAGGGAGGACATGGGGAGCTCCCTTTTCCCCCTGAGCCTGCAGGCACCTGCCTCCTTTGGCTGGCTCAAGGAGGGCCCGCACAGAGTGGGAAGTGGGGCTGTGGTGGCCTGGGTAGGTGAAGGCTGCTGGCTCCTGCCTCTCCTATGGACAGAGCTCGGGGGGCCACAAGACCCTCTCGCACAGGTGAGGCATTGTGGGTCAGGTATGTCCCTTGGAAAGGCACCATCTCCAGCATGCTCAGGCTCTGATTTGGGGAAGAAAACATATTCTTCTATGAAAAAGCTTTATTAATTAATTCAGGGAAAACCTACGACCTTTGTTACAGAAGTGGTTAGATCAGATTATCACAGTTGCCCTTCTCTGCCCTTACGTGATGTATTTAGTTTATATATATGGTGGGATTTAGTTCACTTAATATAAAGAACTATAACCACAGGTAAGTACCTAACAGTATGGGATTGCAGGGTTCCTAAGGAGGGACTCCCCTTTAGAGATGTGGCCACTTGGGCAGCCCAGCTCCGCTAAACCCTAACCAAAACTCTGCTCCATTGTGTTGCTCCATGAATAAAGGACTGTCAATGCTTAATGACCCTCCACTGTCAACTCAGTGTCACCGCTTGCCAGAATTGTCATCCACAAGGAGATAAAGAAGGGAGGCAGGCAAGCCTCATAGCTAACATTGGGTTTTCACTCTGTTCTAAACACACATAGAAGATCACACAAAAAGCAAATGGAATTAGTATATAGACAGAGTGCCCAATAAAGTACAGGCAAATTCTCATTTTCCTGAATCAATTCTCACATCCTGTGTCCAGCGTTTAAACTACTACTTTTTAGTGTTCTGATGAGTGTTTGGCAAAGCACTCTAGAATTGCAGAAAAAATGATAACCTTCCAAAAGAGTTTTTTCTAACCATTATATAGAATGTGTTAATGTGGTGGGTTGACACTGGATGGGTGCCAGGTGCCCACCAAAGCCGCTCTATCACTCCCCCTCCTCAGCTGGACAGGGGAGAGAAAATATAACAAAAACATTGTGGGTTGAGATAAGGACAGGGAGAGATCACTCACCAATTACCATCACAGGCAAAACAGACTCAACTTGGGGAAAATTAACTTAATTTATTGCCAATAAAATCGGAGTAGGATAATGAGAAATAAAACCAAATCTTAAAACACTTTCCCCCCACCCCTCCCTTCATCCCGGGCACAGCGTCACTCCTGAATTCTCTACCTCCTCCCCCCCAGCAGCAGTGCAGGGGGACAGGGAATGGGGTTTACGGTCAGTTCATCACACGTTGTCTCAGCTGCTCCTTCCTCCACAGGGGCAGGACTCCTCACACTCTTCTCCTGCTCCAGCGTGGGGTCCCTCCCATGGGAGACAGTTCTCCACGAACTTCTCCAACGTGGGTCCTTCCCACGGGCTGCAGTTCTTCACAAACTGCTCCAGCATGGGTCCCTTCCACAGCATGCAGTCCTTCAGGAGCACGCTGCTCCAGCATGGGTCCCCTGTGGGATCACAAGTCTTGCCAGAAAACCTGCTCCAGCCTGGTCTCCTCTCTCCATGGATCCACAGGTCCTGCCAGGAGCCTGCTCCAGCATGGGCTTCCCATGGGGTCACAGCCTCCTTCAGGCATCCACCTGCTCCAGCGTGGGGTCCTCCATGGGCTGCAGGTGGATACCTGCTCCACCATGGACCTCCATGGGCTGCAGAGGGACAGCCTGCCTCACCATGGTCTTCACCATGGGCTGCAGGGGAATTTCTGCTCCAGTGCCTGGAGCACCTCCTCCCCCTCCTTCTTCACTGACCTTGGTGTCTGCCGAGTTGTTTCTCTCACATATTCTCACTCCTCTTTCACAGCTGCAGTTTCCATTGCACAGGGGTTTTTTTTTTCCCCTTGTCGTGGTTTCAGCCCAGCCGGTAACAAAGGACCACGCAGCCGCTCGCTCACTCCTCCCGCCCCCTCCGGTGGGATAGGGGGGAGACGGAGGAGAGAAAAGAAAAAAACTGGAACCTCGAGGGTTGGGATAAGGGCAGTTTACTGGGACAACGCAAAAAAAGTTACAACAACAACGACGGTACTAATGAAAGAGTATACAGAAAAGAGTGATGCACAGTGCAACTGCTCACCACCCGGGACCCGACGCTCCGTCCCTTCCCCCACCGAAAGTCGAGAGCAGGAGCCCCCTCCCCCCGGCCCACTCCCCATGTATATACTGAGCATGATGTCACATGGTATGGAATAGCTCCTTGGCTAGTTCAGGTCAGCTGCCCCGGCTATGCCCCCCCCACCTCCCAGGTTCCTGTAAAAATTAACTCTATCCCAGCTGAACCCAGGGCATTATCCACCCCTTATTCTATACCATTTACATCATGCCCAGATCTTACATTTTCCAATCAACCACTACCACTTTCCTTGTCTTATATATAGATATATATGTATATGGACCCCCCCCCCCACACACACACATACAAATAGTATTCCCTTAGTCAATGGGTTATCCCTCCAATGTGTCCATCAATTTTATTTAGTCCATGACTTTGAGGCTCCATCTGTTGTAACACTTCTTCAGGATAAGAGAGATGGTGTGAGGTGTTGGGTTGTTGTATGCTGTCTCTGGAACTTCTGGCTGGTACATTTGATGCAACCCACACCCTTGGTCTGCAGGTCGAAGATGTTGATCTTGAGGAAATTGCTGGGCGCCAGTTCAAGTTCTATCACTGTTGTTCTTGGCTCAGTTTCAAAGTCCATTCTTCAGTCATTTGGGTAATTCTTACAGTAATACCCTTGATATGGCATATAGACACTATAGATACAATGACATACATTGGCAGGTTATTTAGCAGTTAAATATCATACAGCCTAGTTCACTGGCTATTCTCTCCCAAAATCAAATCTCCCTGAGGTACACATCGAACTTCCCCATCCTTCTGCATCACCCACCAGGTGTACCCAGGTCCCTGAGCAAAAACAACCCCTTGGATGGGTTTGTCTCTGCGTGAGGGAGGACTAACCCAGACTGTCTTTCCTAACATAATCCTCATGCGCACTACAGGAACTTTATCCCCTTCTACAGTATGTGGAAGTCTTGGTTGGGCGGGGCCCGCCCGATTGGTGGATCCTCTAGTATTAACTAACCAGGTGGCTTTTGTTAAATGTGTATCCCAATGTTTGAAAGTTCCACCCCCCATTGCTCTCAATGTAGTTTTCAGCAGTCCATTGTATCGTTCGATTTTTCCGGAGGCTGGTGCGTGATAAGGGATGTGATATACCCACTCAATGCCATGTTCTTTGGCCCAGGTGTCTATGAGGTTGTTTCAGAAGTGAGTCCCGTTGTCTGACTCGATTCTTTCTGGGGTACCGTGTTGCCATAAGACTTTCTCTTCAAGGCCCAGGATAGTGTTCTGGGCAGTGGCGTGGGACACAGGATATGTTTCCAGCCATCCAGTGGTTGCTTCCACCAATGTAAGCACATGGCACTTGCCTTGGCGGGTTCGTGGGAGTGTGATATAGTCAATCTGCCAGGCCTCCCACTGTTTATATTTCAGCCATCGCCCTCCATACGACAGGGGTTTCAGTCGCTTGGCTTGCTTAATTGCAGCACATGTTTCACATTCATGGATAACCTGTGCAATAGTGTCCATGGTTAAGTCCACCCCTCGATCGCGAGCCCACCTATATGTTGCATCTCTTCCCTGATGGCCCGAGGTATCATGGGCCCACTGAGCCATAAATAGCTCACCCCTACGTTGCCAGTCCAGGTCCACCTGAGACACTTCAATCTTGGCGGCCTGATCTGCCTGCTGGTTGTTTTGATGTTCTTCAGTGGCCCGACTCTTGGGTACATGAGCATCTACGTGGCGTACTTTTACCACTAGCTTCTCTATCCGAACAGCAATATCTTGCACAGTGCGGCAGCCCAGATGAGTTTACCTCTGCGCTGCCAATTGCTCTTCTTCCATTGCTGTAGCCACCCCCATAGGGCATTTGCCACCATCCATGAGTCGGTATAGAGATAGAGCACTGGCCATTTCTCTCTTTCAGCAATGTCTAACGCTAGCTGGATGGCTTTCACCTCTGCAAACTGACTCGATTCACCTTCTCCTTCAGCAGTTTCTGCGACTAGTCGTGTAGGACTCCATATAGCAGCCTTCCACCTCCGATGTTTTCCCACAATGCGACAGGACCCATCAGTGAACAGAGCATATTGCCTCTCATTTTCTGGCAGTTTATTATACAGCGGGGCCTCTTCAGCCCTTGTCACCTCCTCCTCTGGCGACATTCCAAAATTTTTGCCTTCTGGCCAGTCCATGATCACTTCCACAATTCCTGGGTGACTGGGGTTTCCTATGCGAGCCCGTTGTGTGATCAGCGCGGCCCACTTACTCCACGTGGCATCAGTTGCGTGATGTGTAGAGGAGACCTTCCCTTTGAACATCCAGCCCAGCACTGGCAGTAGGGGTGCTAAGAGGAGCTGTGTTTCAGTACCAACCACTTCTGAGGCGGCTCGAACTCCTTCATATGCTGCCAATATCTCTTTTTCAGTTGGAGTATAACGAGCCTCGGATCCTCTGTATCCCCGACTCCAAAACCCCAGGGGTCGACCTCGGGTCTCCCCAGGTGCTTTCTGCCAGAGGCTCCAGGTAGGGCCATTCTCCCCAGCTGCAGTGTAGAGCACATTTATAACATCTTGTCCTGCCCGGACTGGCCCAAGAGCTACTGCATGAACAATCTCCCGCTTAATTTGTTCAAAAGCTTGTCGTTGCTCAGGCCCCCATTTAAAATCATTCTTCTTCCGGGTAACTTGGTAGAGAGGACTTACAATTTGACTGTAATTTGGAATATGCATTCTCCAAAAGCCCACAACACCTAAGAAAGCTTGTGTTTCCTTTTTATTAGTTGGTGGGGACATAGCTGCTATTTTGTTGATCACATCCATAGGGATCTGACGACGCCCGGCTAGCTCAGTCGGTAGAGCATGAGACTCTTAATCTCAGGGTCGTGGGTTCGAGCCCCACGTTGGGCGCCAAAAAGGACTGTCGTGGTTTCAGCCCAGCCGGTAACAAAGGACCACGCAGCCGCTCGCTCACTCCTCCCGCCCCCCTCCGGTGGGATAGGGGGGAGACGGAGGAGAGAAAAGAAAAAAACCTGGAACCTCGAGGGTTGGGATAAGGGCAGTTTACTAGGACAACGCAAAAAAAGTTACAACGACGGTACTAATGAAAGAGTATACAGAAAAGAGTGATGCACAGTGCAACTGCTCACCACCCGGGACCCGACGCTCCGTCCCTTCCCCCACCGAAAGTCGAGAGCAGGAGCCCCCTCCCCCCGGCCCACTCCCCATGTATATACTGAGCATGATGTCACATGGTATGGAATAGCTCCTTGGCTAGTTCAGGTCAGCTGCCCCGGCTATGCCCCCCCCACCTCCCAGGTTCCTGTAAAAATTAACTCTATCCCAGCTGAACCCAGGACACCCCTTCTTAAATTTATGTTATCACAGAGGCGCTACCACCGTTGCTGATTGGCTCAGCCTTGGCCAGCGGTGTGTCCATCTTGGAGCCGGCTGGCATTTTCTCTATTGGACATGGGGGAAGGTTCTAGCAGCTTCTCACAGAAGCCACCCCTGTAGCCCCCCCCCCCCCGCTACCAAAACCTTGCTACACAAGCCCAATACAGTTAGAAATATAGTGTTACTGCAGAATTTCATAAGATTGTTAAAATATATAGTAAGTAGATTATTCTCTATGAAAGCTATTGAGTTTTGTAATGATTTCTTTGGATTCCTACTGATCTCAGCCCTCTTACTTACATGCAACTTTTCCATATAGAGGCAGGTATTAGGCCTTTCACAGACCCATAGCTGAGGTCTGCAGTAACCCTGCTGAACTAAACACAGAGGTCTCGACTTACTGTAAGATGAGCTCTATTTGTCCACATTTGGGTAACTCCGGTGGAAAAAAAGAGGCACTTTTCACAGCCTAAAAATGGGACAGGATTAAATTTAATGGGACGTTCTTAATGTAATAAGGCCTTGCACTGTATAGCTAAATACACACACAGTCATTCATTAATTATACCTAATAGGTTGTGAAGAAAATAATATTCACATTTTATAGAAATTTATATTTTTAAGAAACTTAAGAAATGGGGTTCAGAATAATATTTAGAAAAGGAAGAGGCTCCTAGTTCTTCTTTAATAGATTATTCTTCAAAATGAAGGGGAGTGTCTGGGCCTCAGACCACCTATTAGGAGAGAGGGGCCCAGAGCAAGACACCTTGGAAGTTTACACAGAATTTGAAAGTGCAAACAGTGTTGCTCAAGCCCATATCTATTTGATGTGGTTTAGAAAAGCTTTATTTGTCTTCAAAGGTTTAATATCATACAGCAGACACAAACAGATCCAGGAAATTCCTGAAGCATGTTGAAGATAACTTCTTGGTGCAGGTACTAAGGGAGTTGACTAGGAAAGGTGCCCTCCTAGATTTGTTGTTTGTAAACAGAGAGGGACTTGTGGGTGAAGTTGTGATTGGTGGCTGTCTTGGTCACAGTGACCATGAAGTAGTTGAGTTTCAAATCATTGGTGATAGAAGAAAAACTGCCAGCAAAACTTCGACCCTGGATATGGGGAGAGTAGACTTTGGGCTGCTGAAGAAGCTAGCTAGTAAGGTCCCCTGGGAATCCACTTTTGAAGGTATTGGGGTCCATGAATGCTGGTCACTTTTTAAGAGCCATCTCTTAAGAGCGCAGGAGCAAGCAATTCCAAAGTGTCAGAAGTCAAGCAAGTGGGACAGAAGGCCTGCTTGGCTGAGCAGGGATCTTCTTCTAGAACTTAGGTGGAAAAGGAAAGTGTATGGCTATTGGAAGCAAGGACAGGTGACACAAGAGGACTACAGAAAATTCGTGCGGCTAAAGCTTGATTAGAGTTTAAGCTGGCCAGCACTGTGAAGGACAACAAAAAGGTCTTTTTAAAATATGTTAACAGCAAAAGGAGAATCAGAGATAACATTGGTCCGTTACTTGATGAGGTCGGTCACCTCACAAATAGGGACATAGAGAAAGTGGAGACATTTAATGCCTTCGCCTCTGTCTTGTAACACCGATGATGGGCCCTGGGACCCCCAGAGCCCTGTGTTGGAAGACCATGACTGGGGGGATGATAAACTCGCAGCTGACTCTGAACTTGTTCGAGACTTGCTGCTCCAGCTGGATGCACATAAGTCTATGGGGCCCAATGGGATTCATCCCAGGGTACTGAAGGAGCTGGCTGATATTATTGCAGGACCTCTCTCAGTCCTGGGAGTCTGGAGAGGTCCCAGTCAATTGGAAGCTGGCAAATGTTGTTCCAATTTTCAAGAAGGGTAAGAAGGAAGACCCCGGTAATTACGGGCCTGTCAGTCTCACTTCAGTGCCTGGTAAAATTATGGAGAAAGTTATTCTGGGAGTTATTGAAGAACAACTGAGAGACAATGCAGTCATTGGTCATAGCCAACACAGGTTCACAAGGAGAAAGTCCTGCTTAACTAACTTAATTTCCTTTTATGACAAGGTCACCCATCTAGTTGACCAAGGGAAGCCAGTAGATGTGGTGGTTTTGGATTTTAGGAAAGCTTTTGATATTGTCTCTCACAGTATCCTTCTGGACAAATTGTCCAGCACACAGATAGACAAGTCCATAATATGTTGGGTGAGCAATTGGCTGATGGGTCAGGCTTATTTATAGTAAATGGGGTTACATCAGGCTGGTGGCCAGTCACCAGTGGGGTTCCCCAGGGCTCAATTTTAGGGCCAGTGCTCTTTAATGTTTTTATAAATGATCTGGACGCAGGAGTCAAATTTACATTAAGTAAGTTTGCCGACAATACTAAACTAGGAGGAGCTGTAGACTCCCTCGAAGGTAGAGAGGCCTTACAGAGAGATCTGAATAGACTAGAGAGCTGGGCAATCACCAACCATATGAAATTTAGTAAGAGCATGTGATGGGTTGACCCTGGCTGGTTGCCAGGTGCCCACCAAAGCCGTTCTATCACTCCCCCTCCTCAGCTGGACAGGGGAGAGAAAATATAACAAAGAGCTTGTGGGTCGAGATAAGGACAGGAGAGAGATCACTCACCACTTACTGTCACGGGCAAAACAGACTCAGCTTGGGGAAAATTAACTCACTTTATTACAAATCAACCAGAGCAGAGTAATGAGAAAGAAAACCAAATCTCAGAACACCTTCCCTCCACCCCTCCCTTCTTCCCGGGCACAACTTCACTCCCGGCTTCTCTACCAACCCCCCCCAGCGGCACAGGGGGACGGGGAATGGGGTTTACGGTCAGTTCATCACACGTTATTTTCTGCCGCTTCATCCTCCTCAGGGGGAGGACTCATCACACTCTTCCCTGCTCCAGCGTGGGGTCCCACCCACGGGAGACAGTCCTCCACGAACTTCTCCAACGTGGGTCCTTCCCACGGGCTGCAGTTCTTCACAAACTACTCCAGCATGGGTCCTTTCCACAGCGTGCAGTCCTTCAGGAGCACACTGCTCCAGCGTGGATCCCCCACGGGGTCACAAGTCCTGCCAGAAAACCTGCTCCGTGGGCTCCTCTCTCCACAGATCCGCAGGTCCTGCCAGGAGCCTGCTCCAGGGCAGGCTTCCCACGGGGTCACAGCCTCCTTCAGGAACCCACCTGCTCCGGCGTGGGGTCCTCCACGGGCTACAGGTGGATATCTGCTCCACCGTGGACCTCCATGGACTGCAGGGGGACAGCCTGCCTCACCATGGTCTTCACCATGGGCTGCAGGGGAATCTCTGCTCCGGCGCCTGGAGCATCTCCTCCCCCTCCTTCTTCACTGACCTTGGTGTCTGCAGGGTTGTTTCTCTTACATGTTCTCACTCCTCTCTCTGGCTGCCGAATACCGCCTGTCCCAACTTTTTCCTTCTTAAAAATGTTATCACAGAGGCGTTACCACTATCACTGATTGGCTCGGCCTTGGCCGGCGGCGGGTCCGTCTTAGAGCCGGCTGGTATTGGCTCTCTCTCGAACACAGGGGAAGCTTCCAGCAGCTTCTTACAGAAGCCACCCCTGTAACACCCCCCCCCCCCCCGCTACCAAAACCTTGCCACACAAAACCAATATGTCTTGGAGCCGGCTGGCATTGGCTCTATTGGACATGGGGGGAGCTTCTAGCAGCTTCTCACAGAAGCCAACCCTGTAGCCCCCCCCGCAGCCTCCCTGCTACTAAAACCTTGACATGCAAAACCAATACAGCTTTCCCAGTCAAATGACTACATTCCTGTTATTTTTATATGATTTAGACATGTTGTTTAACGTGCACATAGGTAGAATGACAGGGAGGTCCTTGTTAAAGGAAATTGCAATAAATAATAAATACAGCATTAGGAAAATAACCCAGGGGAAGAAAGAATCTCTAGGAGCAAATAAAGTGAACTTCTGCCTGCCAGCTTATTTCAACCCTTCCTGCCTGTGGAAATAAAGTAGCTGAAGGGCTGCAGCTCAAAAAACCCTACGTCCTCTGGGAGCCCAAGAGCCTGTATGTTGGAGGGGCTCCCGTGGCTCGCAGTGGCTCCCTGTCCCTTGCAGCCTGCAGCTTTCAGTGTGGCTTCATTATGAATATCCTCATTACCCACAAACTTGTCATTTCCATCCTCCTTGCCACATTCACCTCACCTCCTTAGCAGGGAGGCTTTCTTGTGGGTTGTGAGATCATGTCTCTGCTCCACTCTCGGTGGGGACAGGAGGGAAACGGGTGGGATTTTGGGCTCCCCAGGGAGACACCGGCCCTGCTGGCATGGGGACAGCAAGGTCCTGTGGCGCTGCACCCCTCTCTGCCAGGCAGAGCCCAGCAGTCCCTGGCGCAGCCTCCCAGCTGGCTCCAGCATTGTTAAGTTGCTTCATGGAAAGTCATCATAATCCCCAGGTAAACTGTGATTTCCTCTTTATCAGGTTTAGCTGAAAACAAAACAATTAATTAAAAAAGCAAAACACAAGGCCTAATCGTTATTTATGCCCCTAATTATCTCATTCTAGAGGGTATTTTAGTCCCTGTCTGGTCAGAACATTAATTATTTTCATAAATACAACAAAAGTTAAATAATAAGCACACAGGGCTACAGAACCACTGCAATGATCAAGCTTAAATGAACATATACGCTTTATTAATACGTGCTTTATACAACTCCATATATTATAAATCAAACAAAAAAAACTATTTCCATCTTCTAAGGTTGCAATGAAAAAGCTCTAACATTATTGAGGATAATTTTTATTGTTTAAAACTCCTTTTTTGCAGTAATGAGACTGTTATGGGGATAATTTTATCTGGTTTGTCATGAGGCATTTCAGCTTGTTAAATAAGTTAATAAACGACTATGCATTAATCAAAGCGACAAAGCTATGAAGAGCTGAGGATGGGAGACAATTCTGGTGATAGTATTAATTAGTATTTAATTAGAAACTTAGGGGCCATAAATAAAAAAATCATGGGAGAGATGTTTATACAAATTGCTTTGAAAGTGTGGTTGAGTTGTATTTGCTTTAGAAAAAAAACCTTTCTTCATTCCACCCTTCCTTCCTTTCTCTTCTTTCTTTCTTTCCACACTGTACTTAGCAGAGTTGCAGTGACATCAAATGGATAGAAATGACCTTATATTGTTTTTTATTTTTTCCAATTAGAGGACTCTGCACTTGAATTGTGCTTTTCACTCTCTGGCTTGAACAGGTTTTATTCTGATTTCTGATTTCTAGACAAGCAGAAAGAAAGAAAAACCCAAAGAGAGAAAAGGGAGGGAATTTCTATTTCTGCTGTTTTAACTATGTGCATCATCTTTCTCTAAGGAAGAATTGATGTCATAATGATGCCGCTGCAATTCTTTGTACACAGCAATGTCTTCTGTTCATGAGCATGAGCAGAGCGGGAACCCTGTTATTTATCTCATGTTACAGAACAGAAGAAGTCTTTATAATTATAGACCTTTTGCCATTTCTCCCCATAAGGTGCCCATTTTAAAATGGACAATTCCTGCTAACAAAAGAGATAATAAATCACTCTGTTGCGTATTTCAGGCTGTTTTCTTGAGGAGCAGACTTTATTATTTGTTGCATTTACACAAGAAGGTTATCCACAGTAAAACTGCTTTTTCTATTTACCAGTCTATCACTGTCATGGTTCATTTATGTGTGAACATGACTGACTAAAGTCAACATTATCCACAACTGACAAAGGCCAGACCTACAGTTCCATCAACACCTTCCTTAAGATAATGCCAAGGACCAGCTGTTTGAAGTGGTGGGACAATAAAGTGGAGACAGACAGTGTCAAATTGATCCAATTCCCTGTGTATAAAAGGGATTCTGCCTAATAACACAAAGCTCTTTTTGCTCTCCAAACACATTAGACCTTAAACAGGGACCTAGCCTTCAAGAAAATGTGTAACTGACATGAAAATGCTGAAGTTTTAAGGTGGTTTCTTTAGCCATTTCCATTCAAGGCCTTTCATTAAGAGTATAGTGTAAACCCAAGATAAAATGCATCTGATATCCAGGGTTTTTAAGCTTTGATGGGATGTTTAGAATGAAGAGCCAGTGATGACACAGAGTTCATTCTCCTTTTCCTTTTGTTTTATGTTTGTTTAACAAATCATTTGCATCCGTTAATAAAATTAAACCTGAGAAATAAATAAGAGGCAGCTCCTTGCAGTGACACTCCCGATTCGCATTGCCAATATAGCAAACTGAGTTCCTGAATATGTTTCTTTATATTAAGTCTCCACAAAACACAGCAGTTAATACAAATATTCCTTCAAAATGACCAGCTGCTTCTGCACTGCAATACATATTAAACTGGAATTTAATAAAATATTTTACTGAATTTCCAAAAGATAAATAGCTGAGCAGTAGTCACTAAAGACTCAGGAGACATTTTGGTACATTCAAGCATTAAGATCCCAAACTTTTACATATTTCCCTTCATCCATCCCCTAATTAATAAGCCCCTGGAGTTGCATGTGAACATCTATCTTTTTCTTTTTTAATGGATGGAGACAGATCTACATATTTCGGTAATCAGAAAGAGGGTTTTTTTCCCTCTGCCTCTTATTTCCCAGTGTCATGGTTTAACCCCAGACAGCAACTAAGCACCACGCAGCCGCTCACTCACTTCCATCCCACCCAGTGGGATGGGGGAGACAATAGGGCAAAAAAAAGTAAAACTCGTGGGTTGAGATAAGAGCAGTTTAATAGAACAGAAAGGAAGAAACTAATAATGATAATAATAAAAATATATAAAATGACAATAATAATAAAAAAATTGGAATATACAAGTTATGCACAATGCAATTGCTCACCACTTGCCGACCGATGCCCAGTTAGTTCCCGAGCGGCAATCCCTCCCAGCCCCACTCCCCCCAGTTTATATACTAGGCATGACGTCACATGGTATGGAATACCCTGTTGGCCACTTTGGGTCAGCTGCCCTGGCTGTGTCCCCTCCCAATTTCTTGTGCCCCTCCACCCTTCTCACTGGCTGGGCATGAGAAGCTGAAAAATCCTTGACTTGAGACTAAACACTACTTAGCAACAACTGAAAACATCAGTGTTATCAACATTCTTCTCATACTGAACTCAAAACATAGCACTGTACCAGCTACTAGAAAGACAATTAACTATCCCAGCTGAAACCAGGACAGTATCCACCCCTTATTCTATACCACTGACGTCATGCTCAGCTCCCATACCTTCAGTTACATCCTGGTCAATCATCATCAGCTTTTCCATCCTTTGAGAGAGAGAGAGAGAGAGAGAGAGGTATACGTACACACACAGAGATATCATTCCCTTAGTTTATGGGCCATGTTTATAAAACATTTGTTGAGTTCATTTAGTCCCTGACTTAGGGCTCCATCTGTCATACCAGCCTTTCTGGGCAGGAGGGATGCTGCAAAGTCCATGCAGTCGGCAGAGCAGGATCAGGCTTCAGTGTGGTATGGCAAGCAGGTGACATTGGACGCAGCAGGAGGATGGTGTGCACTGTTGGATTGTTGCATGCTGGAGTCAGTTCTGGTTCCATCACTACTGTGCTTCGCTCAGTTTTATCACAGTTCATTCTTGCTTGATCTAAGTGATTCTTACTGTAATACCATGGATATAGCATATAACAATTATAGTGACGATGACATACAGTGGCAGGGTTATATAGCAATTAACATCATACAATTTAATTCATTCGCTATTCTCACCTGATATCAAATCCCTCTGAGGCACCCATTGGAGTTCCCCATCCTTTCGCATCACCCACCAAGTGCACTCTGGTCCTTGAGCAAAAGCAATCCCACAAATGGGTTTACCTCTGCCTGAGGCAGGAGTAACCCAGACTGTCTTCCCTAACATATTTGTTATGTGCACCACAGGGACTTTATCCCCTTCTACAGTACATAAAACTTCTGACTGGGCAGGGCCACCCCGATTGGCAGATCCTCTGGTGTTGACTAACCAGGTGGCTTTTGCTAAATGTGTATCCCAATGTTTGAAGGTTCCACTCCCCATTGCTCTCAATGTAGTCTTTAACAGTCCATTGTATCATTTGATTTTCCCAGAGGCTGGTGCATGATAGGGGATATGATACACCCACTCAATGCCATGCTCTTTGGCCCAGGTGTCTATGAGGTTGTTTCAGAAATGAGTCCCGTTGTCTGACTCAATTCTTTCTGGGCTGCCACAAGACCTGCTTTTCAAGGCCCGGGATAGAGTTCCGGGTGGTGGCATGGGGCACAGAATATGTTTCCAGCCATCCGGTGGTTGCTTCCACCATTGTAAGCACATGGCACTTGCCTTGGTGAGTTTGTGGGAGTGTGATATAGTCAATCTGCCAGGCCTCCCCATATTTATATTTCAACCATTGCCCTCCATACCACAGGGGCTTTAACCACTTGGATTGTTAATTGCAGCACATGTTTCACATTCATGGATAACTTGTGCAATAGTGTCCATGGTCAAGTCCACCCCTCGACCACGAGCCCATCTATATGTTGCATCTCTTCCCTGATGACCTGAGGTATCATGGGCCCACCATGCTAGAAATAGCTCACCCTCATGCTGCCAGTCCAGATCCACCAGAGCCACTTCAATCTTGGCTGCCTGATCCACCTGCTGGTTGTTTTGATGTTCTTCAGTGGCCTGACTCTTGGGTACGTGAGCATCTACATGACGTACCTTTACAAACAGATTCTCTAGCCGACCAGCAATATCTTGCCACAGTGCAGCAGCCGAAAAGGGTTTACCTCTGCACTGCCAGTTGCTCTGCTTCCATTGCTGTAGCCAGCCCCACAGGGCATTTGCCACCATCCATGAGTCAGTATAGAGATAGAGCACTGGCCACTTCTCTCTTTCAGCAATGTCTAATGCTAGCTGGATAGCTTTCACCTCTGCAAATTGACTCGTTTCACCTTCTCCTTCAGCAGTTTCTGCAACTTGTCGTGTAGGACTCCATACAGCAGCCTTCCACCTCCGATGCTTTCCCACAATGCGACAGTGATCACTGAACAGAGCATATTGCCTCTCATTTTCTGGCAGTTTATTATACAGTGGGGCCTCTTCAGCCCTTGTCACCTCCTCCTCTGGCAATATTCCAAAAGCTTTGCCTTCTGGCCAGTCCGTGATCACTTCCAAAATTCCTGGGTGACTGGGGTTTCCTATGCGAGCCCGTTGTGTGATCAGTGCGACCCACTTACTCCACGTGGCATCGGTTGCATGATGTGTAGAGGAGACCCTCCCTTTGAACATCCAGCCCAGCACTGGCAGTCGGGGTGCTAAGAGGAGCTGTGTTTCAGAACCAACCACTTCTGAGGCAGCTCCAACTCCTTCATATGCTGCCAATATCTCTTTTTCAGTTGGAGTATAGCGAGCCTCGGATCCTCTGTATCCCCGACTCCAAAACCCCAAGGGTCGGCCTCGGGTCTCCCCAGGTGCTTTCTGCCAGAGGCTCCAGGTAGGGCCATTCTCTCCAGCTGCAGTATGGAGGACATTTTTAACATCTTGTCCTGCCTGGACTGGTCAGAGGGCTACTGCATGAACAATCTCCCATTTAATTTGTTCAAAGGCTTGTTGTTGCTCAGGGCCCCATTTGAAATCATTCTTCTTCCGGGTCACTTGATAGGGAGGGCTTACTATTAGATTGTAATTTGGAATATGCATTCTCCAAAACCCCACAACACCTAAGAAGGCCTGTGTTTCCTTTTTATTAGTCGGTGGAGACATAGCTGCTATTTTGTTGATCACGTCCATTGGGATCTGACGACGCCCATCTTGCCATTTTACTCCTAAAAACTGCATCTCCTGTGCAGGTCCCTTGACCTTACTTTCTTTTATGGCAAAACCGGTTTTCAGAAGGATTTGGATTATTTTCTTCCCTTTCTCAAAGACTTCTTCTGCTGTGTTGCCCCACACAATGATGTCATCAATGTATTGCAGGTGTTCCGGAGCTTCACCTTTTTCCAGTGCAGTCTGGATTAGTCCATGGCAAATGGTGGGGCTGTGTTTCCACCCCTGGGGCAATCAATTCCAAGTGTACTGGACACCCCTCCAAGTAAAGGCAAATTGTGGACGACACTCTGCTGCCACAGGGTTTGAGAAAAACGCATTAGCAATGTCAGTTGTAGCATACCACTTGGCTGCCTTTGACTCTAGTTTGTATTGAACTTGTAGCATATCTGGAACGGCAGCACTCAGCGGTGGCGTAACTTCATTCAGCCCACGATAGTCAACTGTTAGTCTCCGCTCCCCGTTAGACTTTCGCACTGGCCATATGGGACTATTAAAGGGTGAGCGAGTTTTGCTGATCACCCCTTGGCTCTCCAGTTGACGAATCAACTTGTGGATGGGAATCAGGGAGTCTCGGTTGGTGCGATATTGCTGCCGGTGCACCGTCGTGGTAGCAATTGGCACTTGTTGTTCTTCAACCCTCAGCAACCCCACAACCGAAGGGTCTTGAGAGAGACCAGGCAGGGCAGACAGCTGTTCAATTCCCTCCATCTCCAAGGCAGCTATACCAAAAGCCCATTGATACCCCTTTGGGTCCTTAAAATACCCTCTCCTGAGATAGTCTATGCCAAGGATGCACGGTGCCTCTGGGCCAGTCACAATGGGGTGTTTCTGCCATTCATTCCCAGTTAGACTTACTTCAGCCTCCAATACAGTTAACTCTTGGGATCCCCCTGTCACAGCAGAGATACAGATGGGTTCTGCCCCTTTATGACTTGATGGCATTAGAGTACACTGTGCACCGGTGTCTACTAGAACCTTATACTCCTGTGGGTCTAACGTGCCAGGCCATTGAATCCACACAGTCCAATAGACCCGGTTATCCCTTTCCCCCCCCTGGCTGGAGGCATGGCCCCTCTAATCCTGGTCAGAGTATCCATTACCCACTTCTTTTAAAACTGACTCAGAAGTCCCTTCAAGAGGATCAGAAATAAGATAGGCCCTTCTTCTACTCTGTTTGGAAACTGGAGCAGCATTTTTCCTGGGAGAATTCCCTTTTGTGGTGGTTTTCCCTCGCAACTCACGTACCCGTGCATTTAGGACCAAGAAAGGTTTTCCATCCCATTTCCTCATGTCCACTCCGTGGTCACATAGGTAAAAGCACAGGGCACCTCGTGGTGTGTACCTTTTATATTCTTTCTCTTGGGTGGAGGAACGCTCACTCCATATAGCTGAGACATTGGTCCTTACAGGTGGGTGTTTTAGGGTGGTTTTGAGGATTCCCGAGAAGGCGAACACACACACACTGACTATAAGGGGAAAAACAAGCATTTATTAACTACAGACATGCATTATGCTAAGGGTATCTTGTAAAGCAAAGTAACATACCGACCCGAGGACCGTGAGGAAGATGGACCATCCATACATTCTTGTGTTGTCTTGCGCCGCAAGCTCAGCCCAGCAATCGGTAGGTGCCAGCTTTACGTGGGCGTCCCCACAGAGGCAACGGTGGCCTTGCCTTACACCAGCCCGATGCTCTTCGGGAAATCCTGGTATTTATACATTTGCGGAGGAACGGGTTTCGGCACGCGTGGCCAGCAGGTGCCAAAACACGGCTCGGTTGCAACATAGGGAGCCTATGACGCATGCGCTCACTGGCCAGGCATGTTGCACGAGCCATAGCCATCTTGTCTATTGGTTCATGGGCTTTGTACACATGGCATATTGTCATAATCCAGCAGTCACGTGCCGACCATGCTCACAGCTGTGCTGTGCAACAGCCTGCTGCCCGTCCTCCCCCAGTATTGCTCAGCTCTCTTATCTCCATGGTCAGCATACCAAGCAATGGGCAACAAACCATCCGTTTTCTGTGCTGACTGCATTTTTCTCGGCTATCTACTTCTCCCCCAGTGTTCATCCATGGACCAAAATTCCATCTTTTAACCCCTCTGTATACAGTGGGGAGTAGGACATATCTTCTTTGAATTGCTGGAAATCCTCGGACAGCTTCTCCACAGCTGAAATGCAGGCTTGTAGGGAGGAGGAGAGATTTTCTTCATATTGACGGAGTTGGCGAGCCACTTCATCCACCGTCGGTACCCTCTTCGTCTTTCCAGGTCTGTACTGCCAGTGAGTTGGCATACGACAATGATGTGCTCCATACAAACTTCCGCCACATGGGTCATGTGCATTGGAATTTGTCTGGATCTTTGGGTAATTGTGGGTTGTCTGGGTCATGATGAATCGTCTCTAGCACAGCTAATTCCCTCAGATATTGGATACCTCTTTCCATGGTGGTCCACTTGCCTGGTTGACATATAACATCTTCCTTGAAGGGGTACCTTTCTTTCACGCTTGACAGGAGTTGCCTCCAGAGGCTGATGGCTTGTGTCCCTTTTCCAATTGCCTTGTCAATGCCACCTTCCCTGGCAAGCGATCCCAGCTGCTTGGCTTCCCTACCTTCTAATTCCAGGCTACTAGCCCCATTGTCACAGCATCAGAGAAGTGAGGTGATAACATGTTCATCTACACAGCAGCCAAAATCTTTTTGCATATCCAGCAGCTCACTCAAGGATAGGGATCGGGTGATTACCTCTGGTTCTGCCTCTTCCTCCTGTTCCCGTGATGACCCTGGTTCATCTTCATCCTTTGCTAAGCGAACTGATTTTTTTTGTATTTTTCTTCTTGTGTATGGGGGCAACTGATAGTGGTGGCGGTTGGTCCGCTTGTTCACTTGCAGTACCGTTCGCCTGGTTTTGGGTAACCTCAGTGCGTGTCGCCGGGGCTGGAGGGGCCGCAGTGCCTATTGCCGGGGTTTGGGTAGCTGCAGTGCTCATCGCTGGGGCTGGAAGTGCTGCAGTGCCCATTGCTGAGGTTTGGGGAGCCGCAGTGCTCGTCATCTTGTTGTTAGATCCAGAGACGACCTCTTCCCCTTGAGGGTACTGAGTTGTGTCGAACAGGGCTCGATAGGCATGGGCCAGGCCCCAGCACGTTGCAGTGACTTGTATCTCTCTGCAGTTGCCGGGGTGACAGCATACCTTTTCCAAATAATTTACTTGTTCTTCCGGATTCTGCACTTGTTCAGGGGTGAAGTTCCAAAACGTTGGTGGTGCCCACTGTTCTAGGTACTTGCCCATACTGTCTCACACACCCTGCCACTCATAATTATCCAGCCTCGGGGCAGATCTCTGGGTGATCTTCTTAAATAGTTGTTTAACCTTAAACAAGAGCTGAACCACTTTCAAGAGCATGCTAATTCCTAGCAGTAGGGCTAGGACCGTGCTGGTCTCAACATCCCAAGGGTATTCAAATTTTTCAAAATTCTCAAACACCATTGTAACTGGACTGAAGGAGAAAGGAGAGGGGAAGAAAGGGACCCCACCCATAGATTGGCTTTCCGAGGAGGAAAGGTAAATGGTGTAATTATTAATAGTTTCCCACAGATGGCTCCCGAAGTATAGAGGTGACGACAATGCTGAGTGCAAATACCGGATTAATCCCACAACCGATAACTTTATCATACCACAAGCCAGTATTACACAATACATTAAAGCAAAAACCTTAATCCTCCTCCCACGGATGATAAGCAGCAGCACAGGGACTACATACAGCAAGTGAGGTGATACATAACAGAACTTTAAAAACGAGAGCAACAACTCTAAGAACACATAAATCAACATAGTGACCAGCGACTATTAGACCAATAAAATGAATGCTTGTAACAAATTTGTTTTAACAAGCTCTGGTCAGGGTTGTCATTATCTCAACCCTTCGTGCCCCGTGTTGGGTGCCAAAAGGACTGTTGTGGTTTAACCCCAGCCAGCAACTAAGCACCACGCAACCGCTCACTCACTCCCCCCCACCCAGTGGGATGGGGGAGAAAATTGGGGAAAAAAGTAAAACTCATGGGTGTGACGGTCTGACAAATTATAGTCAATGTCTCAAACATTCGTTAAACTTTGGTGGAGAATATGGCCTCTGTAAAAACGCAGGCGTTTTGTGAACAGGACAATGTGGCCGGAGGAGAGGGCCCCACGGAGGGTGGGACCGCACTTCTCCAAAGCCGCAATTCCTTATCTTAAGTGACCAGGAGAAGGAGCACAGCATATGCGCCTGGAGGAGGAGGCCCCATGGAGGATGGGACTGTGCTTCTATCTTAAGCGGTCATGCCAGCAGAAAAAGAGAGGCAACTCCACAATGAACCCCCCCCCAAAGCTCACCGACCGATTCCAGAGAACCCTGGGAATGGGAACTGCGCATGTCGAGACCATCGACTAACACACTATAAAAGAAGGGAGAACGAGTTCTCAGTGCGCGCCCTCCGGAACTGGATCTCTACGCTGGCTGGACCAACGCTGGACCCAGGACTGGTGAAACCCTTTTCTCTTTCTTTCTTTCTTTCTTTCTCTCTCTCTTCCTCTCTCTCCCTCTTTTCCTTCTCTTTTTTTCCACAGTCCCTACACCTCATCCTTTTAAACATAAACCATTGACCAAGTCTGAGACTAGGAGTGGATCCAGCCACCCCAGGGGCTCCTCTTTGAGAAGGAGTCCAGAAAGCAAGGGGGTCTGCTCTGAACCTCGTGACTCAACGGGAGGGCTCTCCTTCTGATACATTTCATGTTCCTTTTTCCATTTCTTTTTCTACACCTCCCTTGTCTTTTCAAACAGCGGCTTAATGACATGATGCAAGGTTCATATTGATAAGTTCACTTGTACTTGGGCAAGGTTAGCTAGGTTGAATAAATGTTGATTGTTGTTTGAACTCCCCTGGTGTCATTTCACCTTAATTCTGACAAAGGAAATCCACGAACCTGAGTCGCTCCAACTTTGCGACGTGACAGTGGGTTGAGATAAGAATAGTTTAATAGAACAGAAAAGAAGAAACTAATAATGATAATGATTACACTAATAAAATGACAATAGTAATAATAAAGGGAGTAGAATATACAAGTGATGCATAATGCAATTGCTCACCACCCACCAATTGATGCCCAGTTAGTCCCCAAGCGGCAATCCCCCCTCCCCCCACTCCCCCCCATTTATATGCTAGACATGATGTCACATGGTATGGAATACCCCGTTGGCCACTTTGGGTCAGCTGCCCTGGCTGTGTCCCCTCCCAGCTTCTTGTGCCCCTCCAGCTTTCTCGCTGGCTGGGCTTGAGAAGCTGAAAAATCCTTGACTTGAGACTAAACACTACTTAGCAACAACTGAAAACATCAGTGTTATCAACATTCTTCTCATACTGAACTCAAAACATAGCACTGTACCAGCTACTAGGAAGACAATTAACTCCATCCCAGCTGAAACCAGGACAATAAGTAAATAATATGTTTTACTGAGATACAGTTTAGATTTAATCAACCTTCTTTTTAGAAAAATCAAATACTTCAGTAAAACAGGGTAAGAAGTTGCCCTGTCATGATTTACCTTTCCAAAGTTTCTGTTGCACTGTCTTCTGTGTAAAGCCTTACATAATACTGAAGTGAGTCTAACAGTCTTGTTGTTCATGTCCTTTTTCTTCTGTCCTCACATACAGAGTCTATGTATGCTATTCTGCAGTCATTCAGCATTAATTTAACTTGAAAGATTTATAAAAACTCCTTGCTTCTGGACCTGCAATTTCACATGCCAGGTCTTTTACTGCTCTGGGTAGTGATTGGCTGCCCCTTCTCCCCCGGCTTGAATACATTAATTTCTTTACGTTTTATTTCAGTCCCAGCTGTGGTGAGCTCTCTTCCCAAATCTTCATTTCCATTAGCCATTGTGTTATTACCTCCTTGCTCAACATCATCTTTCTATTGAAAATACAGCAAACTATTTAAATTTGAAGTCATACTTCCCTAGTGTCTCTCTTCTCTCTGTACTGCAAAGAAAGCCCAGTATCCCACCCCTTTCTCTTTGTGATTTACATGACTAAACTTTTCATAGTTTGCTTCTAATTTTCTTTGCAAGGTGTACCTAAACTTGGATTTTGAGCTCCAAAAGGTGCTTTTCCTAGTCAGTCTTCTCCTATTTTGGGTGTTCTTTGCTTACTCCTAATAGCTTTTTGAAAATGGCAGCTTATCCAGCCATTTCAAAGTCTTTCCATAAAAGTTTTTTTTCTTTTCTTGGTTCCAATAGTTTTGTATCTTTTACTTAAGAGTATTCCTGGATTCCACACATTCAATTTCTTCAGCACTTCAGACTTTATCAAGAACTTCTTTAGTTTATTTCGCAGTTTTCCTTTATAAATAAAAAATATTCTAGACCAGTTTTTGTTTAGCCCCTCCACTTTATTTAAATCGTCTCATGTCAAGTCAATCCTTGTTTATCTTCTATTGTGGCAGTACATCCCGCCCCCCCCCCCCATCCTGCCAGCAGGAAACAAAACTTCTCCAGGAAGGGAGAAGTGGAAGGAAACCCTGGAGGCTGCAGGTTGAAATTTGAACTGGCCAATCGAGATGTGCCAGGTACACCGAGGTGACCCTCCTAGCCAATAGAATTAAATGACCACAGGTCAGATTCGACAGGGGTATAAACGGGGTCCCGCCGGAGGACACGTTGGCAGTCCTCCTCGGAGCAGCGGGTCTGCAGTCGGGGACTCCCCCTTGGGTCAGGGCACCGCCCGAGGTAACTCCTTGAGGGAGAGAGCCCTCAGCTTTTCGGTGAGTGATACGCGCGTTTTGAGCCATCACTTTAAATCTTGGGGATTCTTGGGTCAGCCGTGTAGTATTAATTCTCTTTACATCATTGAGCCTGTGGTTTTATAAAATGTTACCGGACTTCTAACTAACTTTTGCTGAAGAATAAATCTGAGTTTTAACACCTGTTGGATTTGGTTAGTTGTGCATCCGTAACATCTATCATTGATTGTTCTATACTTTTCTGAGTACCTACCAAACCCATGTCTGATAGAGTATTATCTCTAGTAGGTTTGGTGATTATTTGGCAAGACATTTGTCAGCTATCATGTCCAAGAATAAGTAAGCTGTACGATTAGTTGTTGCATTTGCTTCTTAATCTATATCTGAGGGGTCAATGACACAACAGTGATACATCCCTGGTAGTGGATTGAGATATTCATCCATTTCTAAATCTGACCCTGTAGCTGAGAACAAGTACTATTCTAGGAGAAGTTTTGAATTTGATACTTTTTTTATAAAACAAAGTTACATAAGCTGCTCAGTTGTTTCTCAATGACCCCATCCAACAGTTGAGACAAATTCAGTCTTTTCACAGATAATAATGCCTCTCTGACCAATGTTCATACCCTTTCTCCATACTATCCATCCATTGAGGAGCCTTGGCCTATTGCCATGCCTTTTTTTTTTTTGTTTAACTTGATTTTCTGATCCTTGTATGTAAAACCCAAAGAGGAGATTGTCTCTCTCCTGCCTTTCTTCCATTCCAAGTCTTTGAAAGCAGACATGTATGTCCAGTCAAATTTCAGCTACCTTACAAATGAGAAGATGAGCTATCCAACAATGCATCTAATAGGCTCTTCAGGGAGCTGCTGTATAAATAAATTAATTACTAGCATAATAATTGCTTCTGATGTCACATCATAGATGTCATTGGGTGCTCAATAAGCTTATCATTATGTTGCAGGTATTGCATGCCCCACCTAACTATTTTAAGTTGTTGCTGAGTGCATCTCTGTATGTAATGCCTGTTCCTTAAAAAGAAATCCATGGCTGAGGCAATCTTCAAGAATGTCCCCAGGACTGGAGTTGCTCTGGGCATTAGGGGTTCATGCGAGCCTCCAGAAGGTGAAGGTGGGAGAGCAGCCCGCTCCCTTCCCCTCAGGCTGTGTTCCCAGCTCTTCTTCCACCACCGCAGGCTGTGGTGGTGGAAGAAGAGCTGGGAACACAGCCTGAGGGGAGGGGAGTGGGTTGCTCTCCTACCTCACATACCTCCAGATATGGAGGATGAAATATTTCAGGGTTGCGGCTTGAGCCTGGATCACGTTGTTTTATTTGTAATGCTATATAATTGTAGGTCAGCCACTTTCAGCCTTTTTTAATTTCTGTGCAGGGAACTGTGGGCACTGAGGGCAGAGACGTCCAGTGGTCACGCCCTGGTCAGTCAGGAAGGTGGGAGACACCCCCCAGATGACAGTCACAGACTGAGAGGACTCCAGGGAGCCTTCTTTGCTCCCACCACTGCTCAAAGCTGAAACACCTCCAGTTGCAAAGGGCACTGGTGACTCCTCCATGCCTGCAGGTCAGATACCCTGAATGTGTTTCTGATCACAGGGCACCCCTGTTGCACCCCTCTCGGTGGGGCCCAGCAGATGAGGGAGGAAAGCTCACTAGATGGCCTGTAATAAAACCTCTATTTACTCTCTCTATAGCCATGCTGATGCCTTGACTCCCACGCTAATTTACTGTTACCTCTTTTTGATGCAGCAAAGTTTTCTTCTCCCACAGACCCATGAGACGGAGGTGTATATAAGGAGAAGTACAGCTTTTTATGGGTGTTGAGCCTAAGTGACTCCAGAATTGTTGGATTAACAATTGTTGGATTAATTGTTGGATCTTTAAATTATGTGTATTCATTTGGGACCCTTAACTATTAAAATTCACGCAAACCACAGTTATATATCTGCTGATCGCACAGCATGGCACCAGGATGTACAGATTCCCTGGTAGAAAAAAAAAAGACAGTTACAGAAATGAGTGCCCTACAATGATATGTACAAAAGACAAAGAGCTGGGTTCACTCTTCAAATTTCCACAAATGCTTTGCCAGCAACCAGCTTTCTAGATCTTGATGGGTGTCAGCTTCCCAGGCTCTCTCCTCAGTATCTGCTTGCTCTAAATGAGAATAGAAAGGAGGAATTTCAGTGAAATACTTCCTGAAATGAAACACTAAGAATAGCCATGGTTTTGAGCAGCTGGCATTTTAAAATGGGATATACTTACTAGCTCCTTCTGCAAGATCTGTATTCCTTGCATCTTCTGTAAAGAGAAATGTTGCCACCTATCCCTTAGGGCTTGTATACAGCACCACACAGAATCTGTTCTTAGTTAAAGTGATACAACTTCTGTATGTTTATTTTTTAAAAAAAGGCTTCAAATGTGTTATATGCATTTAACTTGTACCTGTAAATTCACCAATGGAAGATGGACCAAGATAAGCAAGGTTTCAACTGATAATGGATGTCTACATATTCATGAATGACAAACGGCATAACTTTATATCAGCTGAATTAAGCTAATGCAGCTTTATGCAATATAAAATTATATCTGTAGTCACAACAGCACAACTTTGTATAGAGATGAGATCAGATAAAGAACTGGTAAATGAAATATATTTGGGTTTCCAAAAAGCTTGCTACCATCCATTGCAAGAGCCTACTAGGAAGTCTAAATAATTGCAGAGGAAAAGACAATGTTCAGACATGGTTTAGAAACTGGCAGAGTAGAGACAGAGATGAATGGAGATAAAGTCATTTCCCAACATGAAAGGAGAAAAACATGAGGATACCATGACTGGTATCATGACATGACTTGTCTGCTTTTCTTCTATGTACTGTAGGGATCATTTTGAACCCTGCTTTGGCAGAGATAACCTGTGTTGATCAAAAAATGTTGAGATATTTTTGCAGAAAATTACTGCATTAATTTCTACTTCACAAGTTTGGAAGGGTTTCTTAAATCAATCTCATTGTTTAGTGCAGGTCTATCAAACATCTTCACAAAAACGTGGGCTGTTTAGAGGCAGAAGGAGGAACTTGAATATCAGATTTTGTCTCTTCCAGTATGTTTTTCCCTTCCACAATTCTCTCTTTTTTCATTTTGCCACTGGAAGAAAAAAGGTTGCATTGCTATCCAAAGGTTCTTTAAAAAAAATCCAGCAGGTTCTGTGGGTAGTAATCATGGATAATAACCAAGTGGAAGAAAGAACATACCCCTTCACTACCCACTGACCTGATTACCCCTTCCACTGCTGCGAGTGAGGCTGGAGCCCCACTGGCCCAGCCTGTAGCACCACCAGTCAAACACCATCTCACAGGGGAGCTTGACACTGTGAAGTGCCTGTGTGGCAGTACATCCCGCCCCCCCATCCTGCCAGCAGGAAACAAAACTTCTCCAGGAAGGGAGAAGAGGAAGGAAACCCTGGAGGCTGCAGGTTGAAATTTGAACTGGCCAATCGAGATGCGCCAGGTTCACCGAGGTGACCCTCCTAGCCAATAGAATTAAATGACCACAGGTCAGATTCGACAGGGGTATAAACGGGGTCCTGCCGGAGGACACGTTGGCAGTCCTGCTCGGAGCAGCGGGTCTGCAGTTCAGGACTCCCCCTTGGGTCGGGGCACCGCCCGAGGTAACTCCTTGAGGGAGAGAGCCCTCAGCTTTTAGGTGAGTGATATGCGCATTTTGAGCCATCACTTTAAATCTTGGGGATTCTTGGGTCAGCCGTGTAGTATTAATTCTCTTTACATCATTGAGCCTGTGGTTTTATAAAATGTTACCGGACTTCTAACTAACTTTTGCTGAAGAATAAATCTGAGCTTTAACACTTGTTGGATTTGGTTAGTTGTGCATCCGTAACAGCCTGAAACCACTGAGTCACTTGTTTCACCTCACCCTCATCCTGCTGGCCTGGATGCAGGCTGGGGCTATTTTCTGTCTGTGAAGCATAGAGATGCTGTGGTAGGTTACCCTGGCTGTATGCCAGGTGCCCACCAAAGCCACTATATCACTCCCCCTCCTCAGCTGGACAGGGGAGAGAAAATATAACAAAAGGCTCATGGGTCGAGATAAGGACAGTTTAATAAAGCAAAAGCAAAGGTTGTGCACGAAAGCAAAGGAAAACAAGAGATTTTATTCTCTACTTCCCATCAGCAGGCGCTGTCTGGCCACTTCCTGGGAAGCAGGGCTTCAGTAATCGTAGTGGTTGCTCCAGAAGACAAACAAAATAACAAATGCTCTCCCTTCCATCTCCCTTTACTCAGCTTTTATAGCTGAGCTGACATCATATGGTATGGAATATCCCTTTGGTCAGTTTGGGTCAGCTGTCCTGGCTATGTCCCCTCCCAAGATCTGGCCCACCCCCAGCCTGCTGGTGAGGAGGGGGGAAATGTTGGAGAGACAGCCTTGATGCTGTGCCAGCGCTGCTCAGCAGTAGCCAAAACACTGGTGTGTTATCAGCACCTTTCTAGCTACCAATGCAGAGCACAGCACTATGAGGGCTGCTATGGGGAGAATTAACTCCATCTCAGCCAGACCCGATACAGATGCCCAGCACAAAATCATATGTTTCAAGAATCTGTACTTCACCTTGGGTAACATGAATATTTTTTTGCTAAGAGTTTTTCCTTAGCCACTGAAGAATGTGATTTTTTGCTTTCAAACCCAGCTGTTCCTCTGCTCTCAGGACACTGGCTTGGCAGCATCTGCCCCATTTTAAGTAAGTGACTACTTTCATCCCACTTAAGAACTATGCAAAAACTCCAGGTTTGCCAAACAACTAATAAAGAGGTACAAGAATAGTGCCTTACAACGAGATATTGCATATGAGTGAGCTTGGTACCATAGCCTGACCCTTGCATGCTGAGGAAAGCTTCATTGCAAAAGCAACAACTGGCAGCAAGCACATTGGTCAAACTCTGCAAACCCTGCGGGAGCCAGCAAAGTTGCAAAGCACCACTGCCTGGTGGTGCTATGGTGACTTCCCAGGACATCCTCCTAGAGAGTCACCAGCTACTGCCAGCTTTGGGCAGTCAAACAAGGGGCTGGTAGTGAGGGAGTGGACAGAAACCTTCTCACAGCAGCGCAAGCACAGGTTGCCAACCGCAGCAGCCAGACCCACACAGAGGTGAGGTGAGGGTGAGGAAGGGAGTTAGTCTTATATTCCGTCCTCCTCAAGTTGCACCATGCTGTTGCTCTATGCTTCCCCTGCTCCCAAAGCCTGGTCAGCCCTGAGAGACCAGATTTGCAGAAGGTGTAGCCAGTGCCACAGCATTGCCTGTGCAGTGGGGAAGGGCGAGGAGCGACTGTGCTGGGAGAGCTCCACAGCTCTGCTGCTCACCAGGGACCTTGGGTGAATTATGGGCCCTGGGCTCTCTCAGGTGCACAGCACTGTCTGAAACGACATTGAGGACGACTTCAGAGAGAAGGTCTAAGCGTGAGTAAACAGCTCAAAGGCTCACATAACTTGATACTAGAAATGAACAAATAATTTGTAATGAATAATGTATTCATGATTTTCATCTCTTTCTGATTACAAATTGTCAATGAACAAGTCACAGTTTAACAAATATTCACTTTTCAAAACACCAAATTACTGTGAATAATTCATGAGGTACAACTTGTTCTTGTGTTACTCATTTTAAATATTTAATACTCATGTTGTAGTTTAACCCCAGCCAGCAACTAAGCACCACACAGCTGCTCACTCACTTTCCCCCCACCGAGTGGGATGGGGGAGAGAATCGGGAACAGAAGTAAAACTTGTGGGTTGAGATAACAGTTTAATAGAACAGAAAAGAAGAAACTAATAATGATAATGATAACACTACTAAATGACAATACTAATAATAAAAGGATTGGAATATACAAGTGATGCACAATGCAATTGCTCATCACCTGCTGACCGACACCTAGTTACTTCCCGAGCAGTGATTCCCTCCAGCCCTACTCCCCCCCAGTTTATATACTAGACATGATGTCACATGGAATGGAGTACCCTGTTGGCCATTTTGGGTCAGCTGCCCTGGCTGTGTCCCCTCCCAACTTCTTGTGCCCCTCCAGCCTTCTTTCTGGCTGGGCATCAGAAGCTGAAAACTCTGTATTGGTAGCTAGAAAGGTGTTGATAACACACCAGTGTTTTGGCTACTGCTGAGCAGTGCTTGCACAGCATCAAGGCTGTCTCCAACATTTTTCCCCCCGCCCACCGGCAGGCTGGGGGTGGGCAAGAGCTCAGCAATAAAAGCTAAATAAAGGGAAGAGGAAGTGGGGGGCATTCATTATTTACGTTTGTGTGGTGGGTTGACCCTGGCTGGATGCCAGGTGCCCACCAAAGCTGCTCTATCAATCCCCCCCTCAGCTGGACAGGGGAGAGAAAATATAACAAAAGGCTCATGAGTTGAGATAAGGACAGGAGAGATCACTCAACCAATTACCATCACAGGCAAAACAGACTCAGCTTGGGGAAAATTAACTTAATTTATTACCAATCAACCAGAGTAGGGTAATGAGAAATAAAACCAAATCTCAAAAACACCTTCCCTCCACCCCTCCCTTCTTCCCGGGCACAACTTCACTCCCGGATTCTCTACCTACCCCCCCCAGCGATGCAGGGGGACAGAGAATGGGGGTTACGATCAGTTCATCACACGTTATCTCTGCCGCTTCATCCTCTTCAGGGGCAGGACTCCTCACACTCTTCCCCTGCTCCAGCGTGGGGTCCCTCCCACGGGAGACAGTCCTCCATGAACTTCTCCAACGTGGGTCCTTCCCACGGGCTGCAGTTCTTCAGAAACCGCTCCAGCATGGGTCCCTTCCACGGCGTGCAGTCCTTCAGGAGCACACTGCTCCAGCGTGGGTCCCCTGCAGGGTCACAAGTCCTGCCAGCAAACCTCCTCCAGCGTGGCCTGCTCTGTGCATGGGGCCACAGGTCCTGCCAAGAGCATGCTCCAGTGCGGGCTCTCCATGGGGTCACAGCTTCCTTCAGGGCACATCCACCTACTCCAGCGTGGGGCCCTTCATGGGCTGCAGGTGGATATCTGCTCCACCGTGGACCTCCATAGGCTGCAGGGGGACAGCCTGCCTCACCATGATCTTCACCACAGGCTGCAGGGGAATCTCTGCTCTGGCTCCTGGAACACCTCCTCTCCTTCCTTCTTCACTGACCCTGGTGTCTGCAGGGTTGTTTCTCTTACATGTTCTCACTCCTCTCTCTGTCTGCCATTTCTGTGCCCCCTGCAACTTTTTCCTTCTTAATATGTTATCACAGAGGCGCTACCACTGTCGCTGATTGGCTCGGCCTTGGCCAGCAGCGGGTCCATCTTAGAGCCAGCTGGTATTGGCTCTGTCAGACATAGGGGAAGCTTTCAGAAGCTTCTCATAGAAGGCACCCCTGTAACCCCCCCACTATCAAAACCTTGCCACACAAACCCAACACAGTGTGTCATCAAGAGCAACTGCTACATGTACTGAAGCCCTGCTTCCCAGGAAGTGGCCAGACATCGCATGCTGTTGGGACGTAGAGAATAAAATCTTTTGTTTTCCTTTGCTTTCACTTTATTAAACTGTCCTTATCTCGACCCACAAGCCTTTCATTATATTTTCTCTCCCCTGTCCAGCTGAGGAGGGGGAGTGATATACTGGCTTTGATAGGCACCTGGCATCCAGCCAGGGTCAACCCACCACATCCTCGTACTCTCTAAGCTTATCCTAGGCAGAGATTTTGCTCTATTTTCTTAGTAGTGCCATTTGTGCTATTTACCTGCTCACAACTCCTTTTTTTTGTAAAGCTTTCCCAGATCTCTGAAGCTGTATCACAAATACTGTTCTCGGTTTCTCATGCTGCAGCTGTTTTATTCCTATAAATAAAAAAAAGTTTATCACAGCAGAACCTTGAACAAGAACCTGCCAAACTACTAGAGACCACATACGTCAGCAGGTTGTGGGGTCTCTGCTGGATCCTGATGAAATTATTTTTTGTTAGAGCATTCCTGATCTGTCTTTCATACTAGGGGCTTCACTTTCTACAGCCTGGGTTCTGGAGCACACCATGTCTCCTTTTCTGTCATTCTGCCTAAAACAGGGAAAAACGACTGCTTTCTGCACATGTTGCATTAAAAGAGTGGAAAAAGGGCATTAGACAGGCTAATTCTACAAAAGCTAAGCTAAATATATGTCTGTATATGTCTGTAATAGCAATATCATATGGCAGGTAAGTGAGGTTTTTCAGAAACTCTTGCTGTAACTGGATTTCTCAACTGCAGGGTGAATCAGTCCCAAGGAGATCTTTTTCTTCCCTATATTTTGGAGAATTTTGCTACATTTTGTGGGTCGTAGTACCTTATCCTCCATATGCTTCAGAGGAGCATGTGAAATTGGATGCATTCATCTGGGTTCCATATGTCTGCCCATCGTGATTCATTGTACCATGTGAGGATGAGGACTTGTCCAAAACAGAGGATGCGGGAGCACAGGATTTTTCTGGTGAGCATCATCAGATTGTTCAGACTGGTTAAAGAATGCAGGGATGGGAAAGACTCCCAGGCCAGCAAATCCAGTTATTTCAGGCATCAATATTATACAGCTTGTTTGTAGCCCTGCAGAAGGATTAGTTAGGGTATTTGCTTCTACTGCTCCTACTGGGAGGCAGCTCCTGAACTTCTAGTGGTCAGAAATCTTTTTCCAGTTTTCAACTCAAATTTATTCTTGGTCAAAGGACAACCTCTTTTTCTTGTACCAATACTAGTCTTCAGCCTTTCTTGCTGCATGCAGTATTTTGGGAATTCATCCCTGCTTTACAACTGCAATGTATTGAGTATTTTTGTAAGAGTACTGACAGCATAGTAATTATAGGGTTTATAGTGTTACCAGTGTGAAAGGTATTTGATAATATGTAGGATCAGGTGCCCTATTTATCACTTTTCCTCTGCAGATTCCAGTGTGCTGCACAGCAGTGGTTATTTCATATATTCTCCCTGTTTTGCAGATAGGAAGATAGAGGTATGCACTTCCACACCGAGTGTAAACTCATTGTATAAATCTATACTCAGACTTCTGAATAAACGACCTGATGTTCAGAGGCACTCTGTGTTTCTCTGATGCCACAGATCTAATATCACTTAAAATTAAATGCATAACTGTTGGCCCCTGTGTTTAAAAACTTTGGTCTTAGCCACCCTTCCCTTCAGATGAAACTTCTGATGTGAAGAACTCGCCTTCCCAGGTGCCTCTATACAACAGGTATGAGGCTCTGGATGTGGAAGGCCAGTCAATGGATGATGTGGACGATGGTCCATATACACCAGAGGAGTTGCCAAGGTCAGAAAGGCCTACCCCCTGTATCACGACCACCTCCACAAGGGTTATAGTTGTAGGTGACTCCCTTCTGAGGGGAACAGGGGGTCCAATATGCCAGACAGACCCTCCTCTTAGGGAAGTCTGCTGCCTCCCTGGGGCCTGGGTTAAGGACATCACTAGGAAACTTCCTAGCCTTGTATGGCCCTCGGACTCTTACCCATTACTGCTCTTCCATGTGGGTAGTGATGAAGCCACAACGCGTGGTCCACGTGCAATCAAAAGAGACTTCAGGGCCTTGGGATGGTTGGTAAGGGAATCTGGAGCACAGGTAATTTTTTCCTCTATCCTTCCAGTTGCAGGCAGCAATGTTGGAAGAAACAGACTGGCCCAGTCTATTAATACATGGCTCCATGTCTGGTGTCACCACCACAATTTTGGGTTTTTCGATAATGGGGTGGTCTACACAGCACCAGGCCTGCTGGCGTCGGATGGGATTCACCTTTCTCATGAGCTAGCAGGGCTCACTGACAGAGCTTTCAATTAGACTTGAAGGGGGAAGGGGATAATATCAGGCTTGCCCATGACAAGCTGTGGGATGACATGCCAAGGTTAGAGGGATGGGGTGCTAGCAAGGGCCCTCAGCCTGTTGCTCTGAGATATGCTGGGTACACTGGAGCACACTTGAAGTCTTATGGAGATGAGCCAGGGGCTCCTGAGGTAATAGGAGCCAATAGGGAAACACCAGTGAAATACCTCAAAGGAATTAAGGTGTGTTCCTCTAAAAGGTGACACGGCCGACAGCCCAGCTGAAGTGCCTCTACACCAATGCACACAGCATGGATAACAAACAGGAGTTGGAAGCTACCATGCTGCTAGAAAGCTACAACCTAGTAGTTGCCATTACTGAAACTTGGTGGGACGAATCCCATGACTGGAGCACTGCTATTGATGGCTGCAAGCTGCTCAGAAGGGACAGGTGAGGAAGGAGGGTCGGAGGGGTTGCCCTCTACATCAAGAAATGGATAGATTGTGAAGAGCTGTGTCTGAAGAATAGCCACGAGCATGTTGAAAGCTTATGGGTAAGAATTAGAGACAGAGGCAATAAAGGGAACCTTGTGGTTGGTGTTTACTACAGGCCGCCCTATCAAGGGGAGCCTATTGACGAAGTCTTCTTACTCCAGCTTCAAGAGGCATCATGCTCACAGGCTCTCATCCTGCTGGGGGACTTCAACCACCCCGACATCTGCTGGAAAAGTAGCACGGCGAGCTGTAGGCAATCCAGGAGACTCCTGGAGTACATCGAGGATAACTTCTTAGGCCAGGTAATAGACAGCCCTACCAGAGGGGATGTGATACTGGACCTGATGGTCACCAACGCAAGTGAGCTAATCGGTGACATCAAGATTGGAGGCAGCCTGGGCTGCAGTGGTCATGCACTGGTGGAGTTTGCGGTCCTGAGGCATATGGGTCAGGCAAAGAGTAAAGTCAGGACCCTGAATTTTAGGAAAGCAAAATTCCAGCTGTTCAAGGAGTTAGTCAATAGGAACCCCTGGGAAACTGTCCTCAGGGACAAGGGAGCAGAACAGAGCTGGCAGATCTTTAAGGATGCTTTCCATAGAGTGCAAGAGCTCTCGATCCCCAGGTGTAAGAAATCAGGAAAGGAAGGCAAGAGACCAGCATGCATGAGTCGAGACCTGCTGGTCAAACTAAAGGGCAAGAAGGAAATGCCCAGGGCAGTAGAAGCAGGGACAGGTATCCTGGGAAGAGTATAGGGACGCTGCCTGGTTGTGTAGGGATGGGGTCAGGAAGGCCAAGGCGCGGCTGGAGATGAACTTGGCAAGGGATGCAAAGAATAATAAGAAGGGGTTCTACAGGTATGTCAGCCAGAAAAGGAAGGTCAAACAAAACGTACCCCCCCTTGATGAAAAAGACTGGCAAACTGGTAACAACAGGCCAGGAGAAGGCCGAGGTAGTCAACAACATTTTGCCTCAGTCTTCACTGGCAGTCTCTCTTCCTACACCTCTTGAGTGGATGGACCGCAAGAGAGGGACTGGGGGAGCAAAGTCCCTCCCACTGTAAGAGAAGATCAGGTTCGAGACCACCTGAGGAACCCGAACATACATAAGTCTATGGGACCTGATGAGATGCATCCCAGAGTCCTGAGGGAATTGGCTGATGTAGTTGCCAAGCCACTCTCCATGATATTTGAAAAGTCATGGCAGTCAGGTGAAGTCCCTGGTGACTGGAAAAAGGGAAACATTGCACCCATTTTTAAAGAGGGTAGAAAGGAAGACCCTGGGAACTACTGACCTGTCAGCCTCACCTCTGTGCCTGGGGAGATCATGGAACAGATCCTCCTAGAAGCTATGCTAAGGCACATGGAGGACAGGTAGGTGATTTGAGACAGCCAGCATGGCTTCACCAAGGGCAAGTCTTGCCTGACCAACCTAGTGGCCTTCTGTGATGGAGTGGCTACATCAGTGGTCAAGGGAAGAGCTACGGATGTCATCTATTGACTTCTGTAAGGCCTTTGACGTGGTCCCCCACAACATCCTTCTCTCAAAATTGGAGAGATATGGATTTGATGGATGGACTATTTGGTGGATGAGGAATTGGCTGGATGGTTGCATCCAGAGGGTAGTGGTCAACGGTTCAATGTCCAGATGGAGATCAGTGACGAGTGGTGTCCCTCAGGGGTCCATGCTGGGACCAGTACTGTTTAATATCTTCATCAATGACATAGACAGTGGGATTGAGTGCACCCTCAGCAAGTTTGCAGACGACACCAAGCTGCGTGGTGTGGTTGACACGCCTGAGGGATGGGATGCCATTCAGAGGGATCTGGACAAGCTCAAGAAGTGGAACCATGTGAACCTCATGAGGTTCAACAAGGCCAAGTGCAAGGTCCTGCACCTGGGTCAGGGCAACCCCCAGTGTCAGTACAGGCTGGGGGATGAAGGGATTGAGAGCAGCTCTGTGGAGAAGGACTTGGGGGTACTGGGGGATGAAAAGCTGGACATGACTCTGCAATGTGTGTTTGCAGCCCAGAAAGCCAATCGCATGCTGGGCTGCATCAAAAGAAGCATGGCCAACAGGTTGAGGGAGGTGATTCTGCCCCTCTACTCTGCTCTGGTGAAACCCCACCTGGAGTACTGCATCCAGCTCTGGCATCCTCAGTACAGGAAAGACACGGACCTGTTGGAGTGGGTCCAGAGGAGGGCCACAAAAATGGTCAGAGGGCTGGAACACCTCTCCTATGAGGACAGGCTGAGAGAGTTGGGTTGTTTAGCCTGGAGAAGAGAAGGCTCCGGGGAGACCTTATTGCAGCCTTTCAATACTTAAATGGGGCTTATAAGAAAGATGGGGACAGACTTTTTAGTAGGGCCTGTAGCGATAGGACAAGGGGTAATGGTTTTAAACTAAAAGAGGGTGATTCAGACTAGATATAAGGAAGAAATTTTTTTACGATGAGGGTCGTGAAACACTGGAACAGGTTGCCTAAAGAGGTGGTAGATGCCCTATCCCTGGAAACATTCAAGGTCAGGTTGGATGGGGCTCTGAGCAACCTGATCTAGTTGAAGATGTCCCTGTTCATTGCAGGGGGGGTGGACTAGATGATCTTTAAAGGTCCCTTCCAACCCAAACTATTCTATGATTCTATAAAAACTGTGAGGCCAGTTATGGGCAGAAGTGAGAATAGGAAGGAGCTTCCTGACTCGGTGCCTGATTCACCCAGTTTCATTTCACATTATATAAGGAAGCCACGTGAGTTGTCAGTGTCTTATTTAGCATTCTGTGTCTCTAGGATGCACTGATATCTCAGGTAGCACAGAAACTCCTGTATTTTTGGCTTCAACTTAAAGTTTTTCAGAAGTGATCTAGAATTGTCTTCTGAAAAAAAAGGCATTTTTAAAAAATCTTAGCATCTTCTTTGCTTTCATGTCTCTTCTATGCTAGCTCCTAAGAGCTAGAGATTCACCAGCTTTTTGTTACGAAATGAAACCACCAACAACAGTCTCTGCTATGATCCAAAACTGCTGATCATTACACAGTTCAAGTGAAAACTAAATGGTTTGAGTTCTATATTTTTAGGATTTTGATTTATTTTCCATGTAATCTGATAAAAAAAAGTTGCTGTCACAGTCTCACATGCTGGTTTTACCCCGTTATTATCACTCTCTCCAGTATACCTTTGTCTTGAAACTTCTGTACATAAAGAGTTTGCTAGTGTATACATTAAGGTAGGTACTCAATTCAACAATGCTTTCCCCATGTGCTATCAATCTGCTTCGAAGAAATTGTTTTTGTTTCAGGGGACACTGCTGATAACCTTCCAGGAGAAACTAATTTTAACCTAATCATTAAAATTTGCATGTAAAGTACATATTGCAATTAGAGTGCCCAATATTGTTAAAGTGAAAAAAATGTTTGGGTCTGGGGTTTTGGGATACTTCAAAGAAGATGGAAAGAAATGTCTTAATCCTGATTTCCTGTTATGGTTTAACCCCAGCCAGCAGCTAAGCACCACGCAGCCGCTCACTCACTTCCCCCCACCCAGTGGGATGGGGGAGAAAATCGGGAAAAAGAAGCAAAACCCACGGGTTGAGATAAGAACAGTTTAATAGAACAGAAAAGAAGAAACTAATAATGATAACACTAATAAAATGACAGCAGTAATAATAAAAGGATTGGAATATACAAGTGATGCACAATGCAATTGCTCACCACCTGCCAACCAACGCCCAGTTAGTCCCCAAGCGGCGATTTCCCCCAGCCCCACTCCCCCCCAGTTTATATACTAGGCATGATGTCACATGGAATGGAATACCCCGTTGGCCACTTTGGGTCAGCTGCCCTGGCTGTGTCCCCTCCCAACTTCTTGTGCCCCTCCAGCCTTCTTTCTGGCTGGGCTTGAGAAGCTGAAAAATCCTTGACTTGAGACTAAACACTACTTAGCAACAACTGAAAACATCAGTGTGTTATCAACATTCTTCACATACTGAACTCAAAATATAGCACTATACCAGCTACTAGGAAGACAATTAACTCCATCCCAGCTGAAACCAGGACATTTCCTCAGGGCAAGGAGTAGGGGAAGGGGAAGAAAGGAGAAAGATTCTCATATAAAATGAGGAGAGTAGGAGAGGGTGGCTGAAGAGTGTCTTCGGTGAGGGGTGTTTAATGAGGCAGATGCCATACATGAACAACTCACTATAACATTTTTTTATATTGGAAAATCAAACCTAATAGACTTGCCTCACTTAAATCTCTTTACAGATAATATGATAAAAAAATTCATCACACTTGTGCCCAGGATATTGCCAGCCTGCTGTTCTTGAGCATCTCTGCACAGCAGCTGCCACACAAGGAGTAGCCAGCCCTTCAGTCTCCACTGCCCACGATGCAGGAACACTGTTACAGAGCTGCAAACAGGGGAAAAAACTGGGATATCAAATATTTTTGTTTTACTTGGATTCAAAAATCAAATTTAAGAAAAATGGAAAGAACATTTTATTTCAACTTCATTCTATATAATTTGATTTCAATAAGACCAAAATTGTTTCATTTTGAAGAGGTGAGAGTGTTCTCTTTGGATTTGACTTTTCCATTGCATTGTCTTTTGGGTGGCACATGCACTCACACCCTTGCTGAGGGCTTGGGTTCCAACTGCTCAGCGTTTTCCAAAGAAAAACAATTCTACAGGAACATTTTGGACAAACTGCTAGACAGGAAAGGTACATCCAAGTTTAAATTCATGATAGAGCGAAGAAGGAAGAAGTTATCTGTACTAGTTTCTATCCATAGCAAGGAATTCTCAGTTTGCATGAGTGGTTTTCACCTTTAACCATGCCAGGAGACCGTTAGGAGCAAAACAAATGGCAAGCAAAGCAATAGAAAAGATACTGTCAATGTGGCTCCTACCCATGGAGGTAACAGCAGGGAAGTTATTTTTTGGGGAATATTCCGTACAGCTTGCAACTTGTCTGCTGACCAGCAGCAAAGAGGATATTAAACTGTTAAAGCTGCCAGTTTTGGGGAGATCAAGGGTGGAGCACTTGGCAGTAGCTGGGCATGAGGCTCTGAGAAAGAAGCAAGCCATTACTGCAGATGATGGTGTAAAACAAGCAGTGCCTGGGAATGTCTCAGGTGCTGGGACAGGATCACCTGCACTGCAAAGTCCTCACGACGGCCCCAGCGCAGGGTGGCTGGCAGAGGCCCAGATCCCAGCACCATTCAGGGACCATTGCCCATAGGTGGTTTGCAGGCAACCACCCAGTTTTGGTGGGTTAGAGTGTTTGCTCAGGTAGATGTGCGCTGTTGTAAGCCTGTTGGCCTCCATGCCAAGAAAATGACTACAGAAATTTTAATTTATAAGTATAGAAGAAAGCAGTGTGTGTAATGGCTGTTGCAGAGGACTTCTTTAAGTAGGGCAGTCCTCAGCACCCTAAAAAGAGTTAATATAGAACTGATTCAAAGCCTGTTTAAGTTAGCGGGAGATTTCCATTCTGAAAGGGTCTGAACTGAGGTCACAGGTGGAAATTACTGAATAACTGGACCAGAAAGAAAGATTAGGATGGAAAAGGATATGTTCCTGATGAGAGAGGAGACAGATGCATGGAAGGCTGCTCCAGAGTGCCAGAGCATCCAGGATAGGAGGCTCACGTTCAAAGCATGAGAAAGCAACAGATCGGAGGGAACAGAGTGGAGAAGCCGCAGGAGCAGAGCTTGGTCATGGTGCTTCAGCGGAGAAGGGAAGGTCTTGATGTGGCCTCATTGCTGGACAGTCACCTGGGGGCTGGTAGGATCACTGACCCCCCCCTCCTTTCCCCCAAAAGGCCAATGAAAGTCTGGAGGGCTGTGCTTAGCAATCACTTCAGATTCCCTCCATCCCCTCTAACCTCACTGAGTTGTGCAGGTAAGCTGGACCCTGGGGAAGTGGGGAAAGAAGAACTCCTGGCAGCCCCTTTTTCCTGAATCTGTGCTGTTTTTCATGGGATGAACAGGTGCTCTGTGCTCACACTCCCTACATGTGACACCTTCACCTAAACATCACTGCCCAACTGCAGATCTCATGGCTTACAGGATTTTAAGGGATTGGACTTGCTCCATGAGATCCAAAAAGGCATGACCTCCATGACCCAAATGGCTGAATGAGGTGGCATGTCTGCAAATCAGTCCTTCACTTATGTCCTCCTGCTTATCTTGTTTCCTCAAGTTTTACTTTAGTAGCGTATTGGGTTTACATGGCAAGGTTTTGGTAGCGGGGGGGCTACAGGGGTGGCTTCTGTGAGAAGATGCCAGAAGCTTCCCCCATGTCTGATAGAGCCAATGCCAGCTGGCTCCAAGATGGACCTGCCGCTGGCCAAGGCCGAGCCCATCAGCGATGGTGGTAGTGCCTCTGTGATAACGTATTTAAGAAGGGGGGAAAAAATGCTGCGCAACAGCAACCAGAAGAAAGGAGTGAGAATATGTGAAAGAAACAACCCTGCAGACACCAAGGTCAGTGAAGAAGGAGGGGGAGGAGATGCTCCAGGCGCCAGAGCAGAGATTCCCCTGCAGCCTGTGGTGAAGATCATGGTGAGGCAGGCTGTCCCCCTGCAGCCTATGGAGGTCCACGGTGGAGCAGATATCCACCTGCAGCCCATGAAGGGCCCCACGCTGGAGTAGGTGGATGTGCCCTGAAGGAAGCTGTGACCCCATGGAGAGCCCGCACTGGAGCATGCTCTTGGCAGGACCTGTGGCCCCATGCACAGAGCAGGCCACGCTGGAGGAGGTTTGCTGGCAGGACTTGTGATGCCGTGGGGGATCCACGCTGGAGCAGTCTGTTCCTGAAGAACTGCAGCCCCATGGGAAGGAGCCATGTTGGAGAAGTTCATGAAGGACTGTCTCTTGTAGGAGGGACCCCATGCTGGAGCAGGGGAAGAGCTTGAGGAGGAAGGAGCAGCAGAGACAACGTGTGATGAACTGACCATAACCCCAATTCCCCATCCCCCTGCACTGCTTGGGGGGAGGAGGTAGAGAAATCGGGAGTGAAGTTGAGCCCGGGAAGAAGGGAGGGGTGGGGGGAAGGTGTTTTTAGATTTGTTCTTATTTCTCATTATCCTACTCCATTCTTAATTGGCAATAAATTAAATTAATTTCCCCGAGTTGAGTCTGTTTTGCCCGTGATGGTAATTGGTGAGTGATCTCTCCCTGTCCTTATCGATCCATGAACCTTTGTATTGGTTTTGTGTGGCAAGGTTTTGGTAGCGGGGGGGGTGTTACAGGGGTGGCTTCTGTAAGAAGTTGCTGGAAGCTTCCCCTGTGTTCGAGAGAGAGCCAATACCAGCTGGCTCTAAGACGGACCCGCCGCCGGCCAAGGCCGAGCCAATCAGTGATAGTGGTAACGCCTCTGTGATAACATTTTTAAGAAGGAAAAAGTTGGGACAGGCGGTATTCGGCAGCCGGACAGAGGAGTGAGAATATGTAAGAGAAACAACCCTGCGGACACCAAGGTCAGTGAAGAAGGAGGGGGAGGAGGTGCTCCAGGCGCCGGAGCAGAGATTCCCCTGCAGCCCGTGGTGAAGACCATGGTGAGGCAGGCTGTCCCCCTGCAGCCCATGGAGGTCCACGGTGGAGCAGATATCCACCTGCAGCCCATGGAGGACCCCACGCCGGAGCAGGTGGGTTCCCGAAGGAGGCTGTGACCCCGTGGGAACCCTGCGCTGGAGCGGTCTCCTGGCAGGACCTGCGGATCTGTGGAGAGAGGAGCCCACGGAGCAGGTTTTCTGGCAGGACTTGTGACCCCGTGGGGGACCCACGCTGGAGCAGTGTGCTCCTGAAGGACTGCACGCCGTGGAAAGGACCCATGCTGGAGCGGTTTCTGAAGAACTGCAGCCCGTGGGAAGGACCCACGTTGGAGAAGTTCGTGGAGGACTGTCTCCCGTGGGAGGGACCCCACGCTGGAGCAGGGAAGAGTGTGATGAGTCCTCCCCCTGAGGAGGATGAAGCGGCAGAAAACAACGTGTGATGAACTGACCGTAAACCCCATTCCCCGTCCCCCTGTTCCGCTGGGGGGGGGTTGGTAGAGAAGCCGGGAGTGAAGTTGTGCCCGGGAAGAAGGGAGGGGTGGAGGGAAGGTGTTCTGAGATTTGGTTTTATTTCTCATTACCCTACTCTGGTTGATTTGTAATAAAGTGAGTTAATTTTCCCTAAGTTGAGTCTGTTTTGCCCGTGACGGTAAGTGGTGAGTGATCTCTCTCCTGTCCTTATCTCGACCCACAAGCTCTTTGTTATATTTTCTCTCCCCTGTCCAGCTGAGGAGGGGGAGTGATAGAACGGCTTTAGTGGGCACCTGGCAATCAGTCAGGGTCAACCCATCACAACCTTTCAGCATATTTTCTCTCCTCCTGTCCAGTTGAGGAGGGGGAGTGATAGAGCGGCTTGGTGGGCATCTGGTGGCCAGCTGTCATGGTTTAACCCCAGCTGGCAACTAAGCACCATGCAGCCGCTCGTTCACTCCTCCCCCTGCCAGTGGGATGGGGAGGAGAATCGAAAAAAAAAGTAAATTTCGTGGGTTCAGATAAGAACAATTTAATAACTAAAGTAAAAAAACCCCAACCTAACAATAATAATAATAAAATATAATAATAATAATTGTAATGAAAAGGAATACAACAAAAAAAAATCCAAACAAACCCAAGAAAAGGCAAGTGATGCACAATGCAATTGCTCACCACCTGCTGACAGATACCTGAGTAGTGATCTGCCCCTCCTGGCCAACTCCCCCAGTTTATATACTGAGCATGACATTCTATGGTATGGAATATCCCTTTGGCTAGTTTGGGTCAGCTGTCCTGGCTATGCTCCCTCACAGCTTATTGTACACATGCTTGCTGGCAGAGCATGGGAAACTGAAAAATCCTTAACTTAGGATAAGCAACAACTAAAACATCAGTGTGTTATCAACATTATTCTCACACTAAATCCAAAACACACTGTACCAGCTACTAAGAAGAAAATTAACTTTATCCCAGCTGAAAGCAAGACAGCAGCCAAGGTGAACCCACCACAAGTAGGATGAAACAAACCTGGTTAGGAAATCTTACGTTTTGTGCCTGTGCACTGATGGCAAATGATGCTTTTTAATGGATTCAGTCTTCCTTCACAGTAGGGTCAGTAGTAAAAAATTCACCTGTATCATGAATTATATGTAAACCTTTAGTTTATACCAGTTTGTTTAGAGCAGGGTGGTGGACAGAAAATTGCAAATTTGCCCAGCCTGAAGAAGGCGGGTTTGTAACTATTAGGACAGCTGTCCCTAGAGCCTGCTTCTGTGTGCAGAAGGGGAAATGACTGTATCATTTTAAGGAAAAGGACATGAGGAAGAAGAAGGATTTAATAATTTTGTGCCAAGTCTTAAGGCAGGAGCAAGAGAGCAAAAGGCTGATAGCGATGTTTTCATTTCACAGGGAGATGGAAGCTTCCTTGGTCTTCTAACCCAAAATACTGAGTTTTTTGTCTGGTTAAGGTGCTATCTACCTCTTCAATAGGACTGTGACTCAGAGAGCAGGTGATGGCTGCTTCTTTCTGTGTATAGAACTATAATCCTTCTCAATTATCAAAGACATAAATTACTATTATTTTCTTACCAGATCAAACATTTTCCTTAAATATGTGAAAGAAAAATTGTAGGTTGTCTACTGAATTTTCCTCTTGGAAAAACTGCCTATTCTTAATATACAAGTTCAATGAAAGTTCAAAATTTTATCAGTGCAAACTGTATTCTAGTAATTTATCTGCCAGCTTCTCAGTTCATATTTTGATACTTTGAATTGAGACATTTTTGTACTGCCTTCATGTAAAAGTAATCAAACAGCACTTTTCATAGGCCTATCATAATATCTATTGATCATAATCAAACTATAGATAGTGTTAGTATTAGAGGGCTCCTGTGTAGGACAATTTGTCAATCACCAGAGCAAACTGATGCTGACTGTTGCAGGATGCTGTTTTCCTTAGCCAATATAACTCCACCAGGTTTCACCCATGAGGCAATGCTCAGGGAGTTTGCAGGTAAATCAGATATTTTTTGCAGGCAAGTCAGATGTTTTTACACTTGCTGGGCTCAATGACACTCACTCACAGGGTAATACAAAGGTTATTGGATGAAGTCTCAGCATTGTTAGTAGTATCTTTAACAGCCTGCTCTGGAAAAGTGAGATGTCAGAGAGTGGGAAAGAACAAAGTGCCTATCTTTATGAAGTGGGGCAAAATAAAGAGTAGTTCAGAATTATGGAGCTCCCAGGTTATTCTTAGTTCCTGGAAAATGTTGAAACAATTAACACAAACCATTTTTAAACATCTAGGAGAAAACAAGAAGGTGAGTAGAAGCAAGCATAGATTTACCAAGAATAAACAATGCCATTCAGTCTAACACCATTTGATAAACAGTTTTCAGACAGAGAAACAGAAGTGATCCAATATTTTGAATTTAGGGAGATTTTCATGCTCATTTATATGACTTTTTCCTAACATGACAAAGTAAGAATGGCCTGGATGGGGCAGCCTCTAAGATGGGGGCAATATTATCTGGGTGACAAGAAATAGCCAGGATGTACTACTAAAACAAGTTGTAGGTGATGAGGTTCTGCAGGAGTCAGTCCTTGATCCAATTCTCTTCAATATTTTCAATATCAAGCTATATGGGGGAAAATAAAGTATACTTATTAAATTTTCAAAAGGCACCTCATTGGGACTGACCACAGATAATTTGGAAGATAAAGCTAAAATTAAAATTTATCCTGACAGCTGCAGAAGATGCTCTGAAAGAGTAATGTAAAATGAAGGAACTATTCTTGGGAAGGCTTCATCAAATAAACAGGATAGAGACCAACTGGCAAAATACAGGTTCTTCATGAAAACATCAGAGGACCATTGTGAATCATGAGCTGAGGAAGAGGAAATATTTACAAAGCCAGTAAAAGTTATAGTAGTATAAACAGAAACATAAGATGTGTGAGAAATCCTTCCACTCTGTTCAGCCCGTGAGCTCAAACTGCCTGCACATCTGCAGGGCTGTGTCCCGTGTTGGGTGACGTCTTTTGAAAAACATGTGGATCAACAGTAGAAAGTCCAAGGAGACCACTAAAACTGACCAGGAGTCTAGAAAGAAAGTGAATAAACCATCTGGGGTTAGCCTAAGTTGCAGAGGATGGAGGGAGGAATCATCCCTAACAAACATAGCAACACAAAACTGCAGAAGGGGATGATTTGTTTTCCACATCCATGGTAACCTAGACAAGTCTTATGCTTAAGCTGGAGCAATTTAAATTCAGGTGAGACACTAGGAAAAGCCTGCTACTGGGAAAGATAATGAAGGACTGGAACAGAAAGACTAAGCTATAAGGAAGGTCATCCCAAAAAAGGATGCATAATGAAAATTGCTGTCACTTGGAAATCAAATTCCTTTTTTGAACAGGGGCAATGTGATATGATATGAGTAATCAAAAATTATACAGATTTTTTTTTTTTTTAATGCAGTATAGTGCAGTATAGAAAAGGGCCACAACTTTCTGGAAAGCTACCAAATTATTTCTGCTGTGACCTGCTAGTCTGACCAGTCCCTGCAGGGTAAGACCTGTGGGCTTGCTGCTCAGCAGGACAAAGTCAGCCTCAGATCTAGGTGGCCTCCTCTGTGGAGGTGGTAAATGATGAGAAACATCTCCCCTGGGGTCAGTGGCAGAAACTGTTGAAGAGGCTGGGGGAGACTGGCGCAGCTCTAAGCCGGCTGCAAAAGAGCTCAGAGGAACTTGGGAGGCAGTTGTTCTGCATGGCTGTGCATTCTGCGCACTCTCTATGGGTTGCCTGCTGGTGGACTTGTGTGCTTAGAGAGAGGAGAAAGATGTCACATAGTGGCAGCAGCTACTTCATAAACAAAACAACAGCAGAATTACCATTATAAGCCTAATTATTTTCCTTCCTCCCCTGGCCTTACTGATCTCAACCTTTACAGATTTTCCTAACTCCGGGTCTAGCCTATCTACATAATCTGTGAAAAATTAGACACGATTTCCCGAAACAGAATTTAAAAAAAAATTAGAGCTGATTGAAAACCATACCTAGAGAAGAGGTAAAAATTTTATTGGATGAAAAATTCACTGGATTTCTTGAGCCGTGACTTAATGCCTGGGACCAAAATTTATTTGCTTACACAAGTTTTTTTGCTAAGACATTGACATGAGGATGATGACTACAGCATGATGGATGGCTGAAGGAAACCTAAACTTTGGGATTTTGTTGGGGAGGGATTGGTCTTATTTGTCTGGTTTTGAAGTAAACTTCTAGGTTTGTATCCTGCAAAAACAAAGCTCAGAGTAAAAATTGTTTGGTCTGGAGGGACAGCTGTAGTCCTAGGAGGAGTCTTTCTAAACTCTCTCAAGATACTGTTTCACAGCTCATCTATAACCGACACCTTTTCTCAGGACAGACATCTTGGAGTTAACTCAGCAGAGTCATGCTGCTGTAGACTTTGGGTAAGTGAGAGGCATAACTTGCATTGCTTTCCCTGACTCATAAGTTAACGGAAAAGATTTTAATGTGCTTGCAGTATATCGTTCCCCCAAACAGAGTGCAAATTACATTACTTTCTATATGGCCACCCAACTATGGACAGCTCTTCAAAGTGACAATTATAAATTAAAAAGAAATGTGGTTTTAAATAGGTTTCTCAGTTTGAAGCATGGTAACTTGTCTCACCTTCCAGACTAGTACTAGAAACGTGAACAAAGTAGGCACCATTCTCTGGTTCAGCATTGGTATATGGTGTAATAAATACTGCTATTTAGTGTGGAAAAAAGTCCATTCATTTTTATCATACGCTGTAACATGGAACAACATTATGTAGCAAGTTCATTGCCTCTGACCTCGTGCTTGCTAAATGGCATCCATAAATACTGAACATGCATGTGAAATATTTTTGGTATCTCAGATTACACATTTCTAGAATTTAGGGAATGCCTGACCAGGGGTGAACTTCTCTGGCACATCATCTTTTTCCAGAACATATTGTTCTTGGATCTATCCCAAAACATACACAGGGATGGTCCAATGTTTCTGTGGACAGTCTTTTTCTTTTCCTTGGGCAGTTCATCTTTTGTTTTGGATGCAAACTAATCCTATTGTAATCTAAGCCTGTTTATTGTTTAGTGTTCATCCCTCAAGAAAAATAAAGAAGGTTCTAGAAAAATCCAGTGAATTCTAGTAGAATCAGCCAATGTTCAACCAACTCATTTGTTTTGGATACTTCTTAATAATTTCTATTCATTGGTATTCAGATTTTTCATGAAATGCCAAAACACACTGAAGAATGCTCCTTTTCTGTGTCCCTTACTAATTTATTACCATTTTCTGAAGGCCATTTTCTGTTATCCTTGAAGATAATGAAAAACTCCTCTCGGCTTCAATACCAGCAGAAAATTGCCCTAAGTGAACAGTTTTGTCAACTGGAAATTATTTATTTCTTAAAGGACTGACTTAGTCTTGTGAATTACTGAATGTCTGCTAGTAAGGCGTGACAATGTTCAGCTTCCACTGATGTCTGTGGAGGCTGAGAGCACTCAGTAACTTGCAGTACTAGATCAAAATTAACAGAGAGAAGTAATTTTAAGTGAAGTGTAAAACATAAAGTAACATCTTTTCTGGCATCTGTATTTTTTATCACAGTATATAACCTGAATGCTGTGTGGAAATTATACCTTTTCAGCTATAACAACTTTTTCCAAAGTTTAGATACATTCTTACACTGAGAAATGTTTGCCACATTCTGTTCATGCTCATAAGGTCGTGACTAAGATAAATAGATTTTAGAGAAACATTAGAGTGGGAGTATGTGGGAAGAATTTCATATTACTAGCTCATTTTTTAGCAGATAGATAGAATTTTAAAAGCTTGTTGAATTTTGTGCTTGATTCCATTAGAAGGGAATATGGCAATGGTTCCTATAGAATATACATCCTTACAGAATAGCACATTCATCTTTATTTCTTAGTTGGACTGTCTCATTAACCCTGCTCTTTCCTCCCATCTGCTTGATAACACCTCCAGCCTTCCTCAGCCTGGGACTTCTTGACAGCAACAGTTGAAAAGGGGACACTCAAGATGCTCCTTTGCATCCATCCAGAGAGGCTGGGAGTGTTCTCAGGATGAAGGCTCATTGCGCTATGCCCAGGGACTATCTGTGCAGAGCAGACCTGCCACTGGGCCCCCATGGCAGCTAACATGGTGTGGGCGCTGCTGTTTGCACTGGGAAGCTGAAAAGAGGGAGGGTTTCCAGAGGTACCATGACACCAAGGTGACTCTTCCAAGCATGGTGCCTAGTCCCTCTCTTCCCTTGGGCATGAACAGGACAAGCAGGGTTGTAACGTTGGCTTATAGGCCCAATGAATAAATTTAACAAGGAAAAAATGATTTGCTGTCTATTGCTAGTTACGTGCCACTGCCAAGTCCTACTCACCAGAAAGATCAGCTGTGGTTAAAGGTTTGCCCATGCAATGTGGAGATGCACCCAAGGTGCATTTACTGCAACACTTGAGGGTGTTGAACCCATCTGTTCTATTTCTGCTTTCAACCTCCTGTGGATTTAACTGGGACACTTGCATTCACTCTAAGATCACTAAGCAAGAATACCTCTCAAGAAGTAATGAATATTTGCCAAGCAACCATGTTAGTCACCTCATTTCAGCCTGCTTGTATATTTACAGCAACGTGACTGCATGACATGCTTTGCTCGGTATTTATGCGAAAAGTTGCACGAGCCACAGGAAGAATGGAAAAGCCGCCTGAGGCAACTCCCAAGCATGGCCGCTGCCCAGCCGTGCTCTGGCAGGCGCAGGGCTGGTGTGCACCAGCACGGCTGCCTCTCCTGAGCATTAGTCCCTTTGGCAAACAAAGCCATTTACCTTTGTGAATATTTCCAATTTGGACTTGGGTGGAGTACGAAGGATAGAGTGGTTAGCAACTTGTAAATAGATTATTATTTGTGAGAAAGATGACAGCAAGTTCCTGGATGATTTGGAGAAACTTACCTCCCAATTAGCTGTGGAGAACTCAAAGTCTGGGGGGGCTCCAAAAGCAAGAAGTAGTTCCCACAATGTGGGGCTGGGAGCATTGGTGGCTTGCTGCATTATTTGCATAGTGCCTCCTTCAGTGGGTGAAATCCCTGTTTAGCATCACTAGAAAGGGAAAGAGAAAAGAAAAATGTGGGGCCAAGGCCTGGGAAGTGCTGCAGCATGGGAAGGACAGCGCACCATGATCCCGGGGAGCAGGTGGCAGCAGCTGCCAGGAAGCAGGTTTCCTCTCTGGAGGAATTATATTGGTGTGCATTGGCTTTGTTTGGTTAATTAGACAGATACCACATCAGGAAGGGCTGAGAAGTCAGGAAAGGGACAGAATAAAGAAAATCCATAGCAGGATGTTTGCTATGCTCCAGCTCCTCTGCATTTAACCAAAGTGTTTTAATCCTCATGTTGAGCTTTTCCATCACACATTAATTTCAAATGCAGGCTCAGTGTTTTGAAGGGCACTTTGTAATGGTTTTATCCAGATTCAGATTAATTGCAGTCCAGGGGGAAAGAATGCATTCTTTGCAAGGCAAGTAGAAAACATATCTGAACACAAAGCAAAAGAATGATTATGGCACGCATGCTCTGTACCCATTACCAATCCCCAAGGCTCTTTCTGTTTATTTAGGCACTTTTTCTTCTGCTGCCTCTGGTTGGACTGGCTGTAAACTCAGCAATGAATAAGAAAGGTTAAAATGGATAACATAAAAAGATGTGACATTCTTGAAAGATCCCATGTTTCAAACTTAGATTCAAGTGAAAGCTACGAAAGGAACATCTCCCAGTGGTCTCAAGTAGATCTTTCTTCAGCACATCAGAGGTATGCATATCCATCTGTCATAGGACGCTCTTTTGATCTCATTTTAATCCCAAGCAAGCTCAGATTCACTGTGTAATGAAAAATGGCATTTGCACAAAGTAGAGAGAAAAAGCATTGTTTCTGCAGCATATTATGTTTTACACTGCTCATGAGATGGTCTTTCATATCCCATTAAAAAAGCATTATCTGTAACTTACTGTGCATGCCAGAATGTTGTGGTTTAACTTGGCAGGCAGCTAAACACCACACAGCCGTTCGCTCACTCCCCCACCCAGTAGGATGGGGGAGAGAATCGGAAAAAAGGTAAAACTCATGGGTTGAGATAAAGACAGTTTAATAGGACAGAAAAGGAAGGGAAAATAATAATAATGGTAAAAGAATATACAAAACAAGTGATGCATAATGCAATTGCTCACCACACTCTGACCGATGCCCAGCCAGTCCCCGAGCAGTGGGCTGACACCCCCCGGCCAACTCCCCCCAGTTTTATTGTTCAGCATGACGCCATATAGCATGGAATATCCCTTTGGCCAGTTTGGGTCAGCTATCCTGGCTGCGTCCCCTCCCAGCTTCTTGTGCACACCCAGCCTCCTCACTGGCAGGGCAGTATGAGAAGCTGAAAAGTCCTTGACTTAGTATAAGCACCGCTCAGCAACAACTAAAACATCAGTGTGTTATCAACATTATTCGCATCCTAAATCCAAAACAGAGCACTACACCAGCTATTAGGAAGAAAATTAACTCTGTCCCAGCTGAAACCAGGACACAGAAAAAGCAACATTGTGCCTTTAAGAGAGATATCTTATTTCTGAAAGCACTTTATCTATCTCTCAAATTTCCCTACCCACAAAGTAACCTGTGTTTATAAGCAAATCCACTCTACCCCCTAATAATGACCTAGAGTAAACATCTAACATGCACTGCTTTCAAGATCCTCTTTGTTTAGGCATGAATTGTTCATTTTTATGTCTTTTGTATACTGCCTAAAGGAAAGACAAATGATACAAGGGACATTTTACATTATCAGTTGTGGCAGAGGGTATGCCTGTGTTTATTTGATCCTCTGTTATTGCTTTACAAATGGTAAGATAAACTGCTGGGCATACAACGGTCATTAATTTCAGGGCACATTTTCACATTGGATTTTTAATTTAAAATTTATTAGAATCAAGATAGCCAGTTGTCAAGGTTCCTAGTAATTTGCAAAACCTATGGCAATCTCATGTAATAAAAAATTTCTTTCCAATATCAGTGCTCAACTCATTTTAAAATATGAGTGCCTATTCTATTTGCATTAAGAAACACCTATTTTCCTGCCTGCCCACTTTCACAGTTCAATCAGCTGTGGCAGTTTTGGTGTCCCATCTCGCTGAGCACACCCTCCACCAGCACCAAACAAAACAGCAACATTGAAACCTGTTAAATGTGAGACTACACAGGGTGAGAGGGGGAAAAAAAAAAGAGCATGGTGGATATGTTCCTGTAAAACACCAGTGTACCTGAGTGCACCCTCTGCACTTGCTGCAATTTTCTCTCTTGGGATAGCTTAATAAAATCAGTACAGAACTTTGAAGGGGAAAAAAAATAACACAGAAAAAAGGATGTGCTTTTTTTTGTTCTGAGCTTAAGATTTCTTTGCTACTCGACAGGACTCACTGTCATATACACTATTTGCTTTATCTGAAAGTAGTTGAAGCTCTAAACATAAATCTATCAATGAAGCAACTTGCTGCCTTGCTTTTCAGCTCTGGATCTTGCAAACAACGGCCAGTTTTCAGAGTTTTCTGAGAAAAAAACACTAGAAAATTGTTTACAGCAGAGGCTGTGCCTCAGCTCAGTATCACCCAGAGAGCCAAAGCATAGGCAGAGCTGGTAGCAAGGTCCATGGCTGAGGGTGCCTAATGCTTCCTAGCAAAGGTACCTGTTTTCAGCTTCCCACAGCTTTGCTGTGGCTTGGTCTGGCATTTCTGTGCTTCCTGCTGCAGGAAGAAAAGAAGGATTTTTTTGAACTTTCAGCAAAAAGCATTCAGTGAGCTCCGAGAATGAGGCTAACAAGCAAGCAGTTTTGTTAACAGCCCTGGGTTTTGTTTATTTTGTATCTTTGATGGCCTCTAGCAGTCTGAAAATTGTCCAGTGACTAGGCAGGTGTCTTTTGCTCTCCTCATGAATAGAATCATAGAATCATAGAATCATTTAGGTTGGAAAAGACCTTCAAGATCATCGAGTCCAACCATTAACCAAGCCCACTAAACCATGTCCTTAAGTACCCTGTCCACTCGCTTTTTTAATATCTCCAGGGATGGTGACTCAACCACTTCCCTGGGCAGCCTGTTCCAATGTTTGACAACCCGCTCAGTAAAGAAATTTTTCCTAATACCTAACCTAAATCTCCCTTGCTGCAACTTGAGGCCATTTCCTCTTGTCCTATCTCCAGCCACCTGACAGAAGAGACCAACACCCACCTCACTACAACCCCCTTTCAGGTAGTTGTAGAGAGCTATAAGGTCTCCCCTCAGCCTCCTCTCTTCTAGACTGAACAGCCCCAGTTCCCTCAGCTGCTCCTCATAAGACTTGTGCTCCAGGCCCCTCACCAGCTTCGTTGCCCTTCTCTGGACAAGTTCCAGCAACTCAATGTCTTTCCTGTAGCAAGGGGCCCAAAACTGAACACAGTATTCGAGGTGCGGCCTCACCAGTGCTGAGTACAGGGGAACAACCACCTCCCTGTTCCTGCTGGCCACACTATTTCTGATACAGGCTAGGATGCCGTTGGCCTTCTTGGCCACCTGGGCACACTGCTGGCTCATGTTCAGCCAGCTGTCAACCAGCACCCCCAGGTCTTTCTCTGCCAGGCAGCTTTCCAGCCACTCTTCCCCAAGCCTGTAGCGCTGCATGGGGTTGCTGTGACCGAAGTGCAGGACCCGGCACTTGGCCTTGTTGAACTTCATACAATTGGCCTCGGCCCATCGATCCAGCCTGTCCAGATCTCTCTCCCTACCCTCAAGCAGATCGACCCTGCCTCCCAACTTGGTGTCATCCACAAACTTGCTGAGGGTGCACTCAATCCCCTCATCCAAATCATTGATAAAGATATTAAACAGAACAGGGCCCAACACCGAGCCCTGGGGAACACCACTTGTGACCCGCCGCCAACTGGATTTCACCCCATTCACCACTACCCTCTGGGCTCAGCCATCCAGCCAGTTTTTCACCCAGTGAAGAGTGCACTTATCCAGGCCACAAGACGCCAGCTTCTCAAGGAGTATGCCATGAGAGACAGTGTCAAAGGCCTTGCTGAAGTCAAGGTAGACAACATCCACAGCCTTTCCCTCATCCACTAGGCGGGTCACCTGGTCGTAGAAGGAGATCAGGTTGGTCAAGCAGGACCTGCCTTTCGTAAACCCATGCTGGCTGGGCCTGATCCCCTGCTTGTCCTGGACTTGCCATGTGAGTGCTCTCAAGACAAACTGTTCCATAATCTTCCCCAGTACCGAGGTCAGGCTGAGAGGCCTGTAGTTCCCCGGATCCTCCCTCTGACCCTTCTTATAAATGGGAGTCACATTGGCAAGCCTCCAGTCCTCTGGGACCTCCCCTGTTGACCAGGATCGCTGATAGATGATAGAGAGTGGCTTGGCAAGGACCTCTGCCAGTTCCCTCAGTACTCTTGGATGGATCCCATCAGGTCCCATAGATTTGTGAGTGTCCAGATGGTGTAGTAGGTCCCTAACTAATTCCTCCTGGATTAAGGGGGGTATGTTGTGCTCTTCATCCTTACCTTCCAGCTCAAGGGGTGGAGTACCCTGAGGATGACTGGACTCACTATTAAAGACTGAGGCAAAGAAGGCATTAAGTACCTCGGCCTTTTCCTCATCACTGGTTGCTACGTTCCCTTCTGTATCCATTAAAGGAAAGATATTCTCCTTGGGTTTCTTTTTACTGTTAACATATTTGTAAAAACATTTTTTGTTGTCCCTTGCGATAGTGGCCAGATTTAGTTCTAGCTGAGCTTTTGTCTTTCTAATTTTCTCTCTGTATGATCTAACAAGATCCCTGTACTCTTCCCAAGTTGCCTGTCCTTTCCTCCAGAGATGATAAACTCTCCTTTTTTTCTTGAGTCCTAGCAAAAGCTCCCCGTTCAGCCAGGCCGGTCGTTTTCCTCGGCAGTTCGACTTGCGGCACATGGGAATAGCCTGGTCCTGAGCCATTAAGATTTCCTTCTTAAAGAATGTCCATCCCCTTTGCCCTCCAGGACCGTCTCCCAAGGGACTCTCTCAACCAGTGCCTTGAAGAGGCCAAAGTTAGCCCTCCGGAAGTCCATAGTGGTGGTTTTGCTGACCACCTTCTTTGCCTCACCAAGAATTGAAAATTCTATCATTTCATGGTCACTAAGCCCAAGACGGCCTCCGACCATCTCACCTCCCACCAATCCTTCCCTGTTTGTAAACAGTAGATCTAGCAAGGCTCCTCCCCTGGTTGGCTCACCCACCAGCTGTGTCAGGAAGTTATCTTCCACACACTCCAGGACTACTAAAATGTAGCTAAATTATAAGACCACAGGCTGATCTGCTGCATGCTGAAAGAAATGTGAGCTCTAGTCCAAACTTTTCTCCTCACAGTCTTTGGTTTTTTTGAGAGCTGTTTTATACGTAACTGGGAGGATGATACTTCAGGTAAATATTATCCTCCCAATCTAATGCAGAGAGGTGAGAAATAGCTTTGTGGGATGCCTTCGTGCATTCAGTCACGAGAAGGTGAAGAACAATCTTTGAAGACACTGCCTTTTTCCTCCCGGGTCTTTGCAATAATCTTGACCCCTAAATTCCAAACCTGGCAAAACCCGTAACTGTGCGAAATCTCCAGGGAACTGCTTCCAAAGTCCTAGGCAAGGAGTGATTTTCCCCTCCTCTGTGGGATCACCTCACTCCTCCCCACCAAGAGAGGAGGAAGGATGACCTCATTTCTGACACTACAGAAGCAGATCAGTATTTTCTTTTCCACAGAAATTTTGCTTTCATTGCAAATGCTCTGGGCAGCTCTCCTCCCACTCCCCAGCTGGGCTCTTCATATGGTCCCCAGGGAGACAAAGGGCCGGTGGTGGCAGAGACTCCAGGGACCCAGGGCTTGGTGTTGCACAGCTGCACTTTGCGCGCTCTGCATGGGGGAGAGGACATAGCCGAGGTCGGTTAGGGGAGCTGCAGGGTGGGGTGTGAATGATTTCATAGGTTATTTTCTTGTTTCTTATAGCTTGTGCGGGGCAGCTGAGCTACTTCCCCAAAGATGTAAGATCTACTGGTTCCAGTCTGAGAGCATAGCAGGACCCTGGAGTTACATGGGGTTCAGGAGACACTGGAGATACATGGGGTGTAGACTCCAGGACACTACAAGATATTGTGCATTTATCTTTTTTGGCTCTTTCTGTGGCTGCACCAATCCTCACCATCCCAGCTGCACAGCTCTGTAGGAAGGGAAATGACAACAGGGTATTTGCAGGGCTGTATAGTCTTGTCCTTAACTCCACTTCAGAATTACACTTCCCTGAGGGTTGTATTCCAGTATTGATTGACTCTAAATAGCAGTAGCCCAGCTCATGGTCTTTGATAAAATAAATGTTACTTAGAGGGTAATATAAACAGAAAAGAAACCACATCCCTGCATACAGGGCACAAAACAGCAGGTGGGGCGGGGGAAAGAAGATTGAAGTAATCTTATTTAATATTACCAAAAGTGCAAGCAGGTGAAAGCAAAGTCAGTTATATTGTTTAACTTGCTATTATTTGCTTGCTCCCAGTGAGCCACATAGGCATGATGCTGTGCAAAGAGGGGTGAGTGTGAATTACTCTCATGTAGGCAATAAGCTGTACAGGGGGCTCAGGGCTATCTACAGAGGAGAAAGGAGGATGATGTGAAGGAGTTGGAAGGGCATAATTCTTGTTTCCAAGTCCCTCTCTCCCTTTTATTGCATCCCTGTTCCCTGTAGACAGGAGTGTGTCAGCACCAACTTACTGCCACATGGCACCTACATTACAATGTAGTATTGCTGTACCCCAACTGTCTGTCCAGGGCTAACGAAGGCCATGACAGCAGTCTACTCAGCAGCGTGAAATGCAATGCCTGCTAATTGCCCAGATATTTGACTTGCTGCCTGGGCCAGTTTGGCATCCCGCACTGAACTTCATGCTGTCCCATCTTGACTTTCCCAGTACCTGGTTGGGATTGCTGGGAGCCAGCTTGGATGTGTCTGAGCCACACAACAGGCCCAGCACCCGGTGTAGCCACAGCACACCATACTTTCCCCTAGAGAAAAATCTGGGGCAAACCCAAAGAAAATAAAAGTCTAAAATAAGGTTACTACTGTAGCCATTTTCTGCAGCCCTTAACCACCTTACTGTCCCCCCAGTCTCCAAAGGTTTGCTCGTGAACTGAAGAATCCCTGTGACTATAACCCCCTCCCAAAAAAATGCTCTGGCTGGGAGAAGGGTTCTGCTAAATTCAGTTACCAGTATTACCTGCTTGTGCTTCCTCAATTGATGTTCAGGTGGTGCAGCAACAGCTGGGCTGGTATTGCCTCCATCAGGCATCTAGAAAGTAACAATTTCCCATCTGGAAAAACCCACTCATTCTCTGAACATTAAGGTGAAACTTCTTCAGTTTTGGGTGCCTTCTCACACTAAAAATTGCTCTTCTTTCCACATCAAAGCTGAGCAAATATTTGGTGGTGAATAATTTATTTTATCATTGTTGCTTCCTCCCCTCTCTTCTAGAAACTCAAAGCGATTCCTGTTGTTGCTAACAATGTACCCCAGACAAACTCAGTGTCGTGTGGTGTGGTGGGAGGCACAAAGACAAGTCGTTAAGTTTTAGAGGCAGATGCCATGTCCCCTTCCAGAGGTGAGTCACACCATATTTATTTGCAGAGTAAGGCCTGTTCATGTGACTGAATCTGGGTCCTCTTGGCAGAAAGAAGTAGTCTTCACATCTACCTTCCCCATCTCCTGCACCCCAACTGCTGTTTCTAACTGAACTAGACAGGCTGTGTTTTCTGTCCTAGAGGGCTGAGTTGCAGTACTTTGCACCACTGCTGCATTCATTGCAAAGATGACCACGCTTTAATAGGAGAGGAAGCGATCCCTGTGTAGAGTTGGTGTGTCAGTGTGGGTTTATAAAGCAAGCTGAGGTCCTTTGGGAGGAGAGGCACCACGGAAATGTAAGATCATAATCATTATCACCATTAAACACACACAGCAAGAAAATTAATATTTTCTCCCATATAATCAGTCTTTTGTGGTGGAGTGATGCAGCACATCTTACAAAGAACATCGCAATAATCAGTTTATTAGACAGTCACAGGAGCAAATGGGTAACAAAGGGGCAGAGAGGAAGACTTTCTTTTGTCTCTTGCTTTGTTGGAGGGAAGGGAGATAAGAAAGAGCTGTCCTCTTACTGCAGTAGTTCTCCATTTATTAAAAAGGAAAATGTCTTGAATTTGTGGTGAAAAGATGCCTGTGTCCATATTCATCCTAAAGTACAGAGGGACTGACTGTAGCTGTCTTCTGTGTTTCCCCAGGGCAATAAAAGAGAGCAAGTTTCCTCCCTCCCCCACCTGCATTGATTGGCAAAGCACAGGAAAGGTGGGAGCACAGAGGAGAGAAGCAGTGGCTTCCCCAGCTGGTACCTTCCCAGCCCTGCACACAGCTACACGGAAGCTGAGGGAATTGGACTCTTTCTGCCAGCTTCAGCAGGCTTTGTGGCAGGCCCTACAAAAATACCTTAAAGCATCACATCCTAATTGTCTTGGGGCTTATTAGGCAAATGCACAGCTGAAAGTAAAAAGAAAAAAGGTTCTCTTCGTCCCACTTTCAGATTTCTGAACTTGAGATATTATTCTTTTACCTTATATTGTAAATTATGACTGACAACACCATGTAAGAACATGAGAAAAATAAATCAAAAAGAAAAGATCACTCCAACATCAAAATTTGCTGATAAAATAGCATTTTAAAAATATTTTTTTCATGTATATGGATTAGCACACCAAGGAAATGGCAGTTATTAGCTGATGATAAATGTGTATGAACATATAAATGTATGTGAGTAGCTGTTGAGTCACATCTGAAGGGATTGCTGAGACTGGAAATTGTTCTGGTGATCTCTCACATAAATAAAACTATAAAACTGAAAGCTGTCCAGGGTTGGTTTAAATGTATATTCTTTATTTTTTCCATTTTATGTTTTCTCTAATAGTAATCAGCACACAATGGTTTAAAGTTGGGCATGTTATTCTCTAGATAAAGGGTGTTTCAGTAATTCTTGTTAAATTGAAATAAAGTCTAAACATTCCCTGTGAAGAGAAGAGAAATAAGCTTGATGCCCTGAATTAATGTTTTGACAAATAGAGAACTGGCTTTTAATTTCTTAATTTTTCTCCCAGTTTCTTTCTTGTGATATGCTGAGCACAAGGGGCTTGGTCTGGTCGAACACCTTGTCATGTGCTCAGACACCTCATCATGTGCATGTCAAACAACTTATCAAGGCTGGCAATGAGCCCATTGAAAAGGAATGGTTTCACCAGTGGCTGCATAAAAGCCAGAGGATTTGGTCTGCACAATGGGCAGGTATAACCTCAGATATATGTAATTTGTGCACATTCCTTTAATATTGTGAAGTGTTGCTATTTACAGCCTTTCCTGCTAAGCTTGTTTTAGATTGTTTATTTACAAAGTGATTGTCATGATATGAGGGATGCAAATCTGCAGTCACTCTTCTCCTCCTCCCAGGGTCATCTCAGTCTGTGGATTGAGTGGGTGGGCAGAAACAAATCCTCAAGGCAAGAGTGTGCAGACCACAAACTCTGCCAGCCTCCTTGATATTGCATTTATTCTACCACCAAAGCAATTACCCCGCGATGTGGCCAGTGCCCAGAAAAATCTCCTTGTCAGAAATACTGAAAAACCTATGACAAAAATGAATGAGACCCAGGTACGTCTTTCCTTTAATTCAATGTTTTTGGTATTTGTGACCCTCAACAGAGCAGCATAGATGGAGCACAGCAGAAGGGTAAAAAGGCTTTTTTGGAAGAAGGCAAAGGAGCAATAAGTCAGTGACAGTGGATGCCATTTCTCTGCTCCTGTGGAGGACAGGACTGCTCTCCAATCTTCTGCTCCTCATCAGCTGATGGCAGAATTCATTGGTAGGAAATTGCCAAAACTCAATTCCAGTGCTTCTCATATAGAATCATAGAATCATAGAATCATTTAGGTTGGAAAAGACCTTCAAGATCATCGAGTCCAACCATCAACCCAACACCACCATGCCCACTAAACCATGTCCTGAAGTGCCACGTCTACGCGTTTTTTGAACACCTCCAGGGATGGTGACTCAATCACTTCCCTGGGCAGCCTGTTCCAATGCCTGACAACCCTTTCAGTAAAGAAATTTTTCCTAATATCCAATCTAAACCTCCCCTGGCACAACTTGAGGCCATTTCCTCTCTTCCTATCACTAGTTACTTGATAGAAAAGACCAGTACCCACCTCACTACAACCTCCTTTCAGGTAGTTGTAGAGAGCGATAAGGTCTCCCCTCAGCCTCCTTTTCTCCAGACTAAACAACCCCAGTTCCCTCAGCCGCTCCTCATAAGACTTGCACTCCAGGCCCTTCACCAGCTTGATTGCCCTTCTCTGGACATGTTCCAGCAACTCAATGTCTTTCCTGTAGTGAGGGGCCCAAAACTGAACACAGCACTCGAGGTGCGGCCTCACCAGTGCCGAGTACAGGGGAACAATCACTTCCCTGCTCCTGCTGGCCACACTATTTCTGATACAGAAATATGCACCTGGATGGGGTGGCAATTAACATGGGTCTGTTCCTGCCCCTGTTGTGTACTGTCTTATTTACTGTAAAAGCTGTGTAATTGGTTTCCACCTAACATTGAGATCTTAACTGGTGGTTCATCTTTGAAGCACTTGTGAGGGTTGCAACAATATGGATATAAGACATTTCAAAGCGATGTCTTTTTCTGCTTACCTACATACTCTTCTCTATCTGCTTCCAGATTTAAAGTCCTTCCCTCTCATTGGATCATAGCTTTATCTGCCATGTTTTGCTGTAAATGTTTAATTTATGCAAATTCTTTTAAACTCAGTTGCTGCTGAAGGGAGAGATGGTTGGCTCATGCAGTCCTGCAAAACCTGGGACTTGAGACCATGCCGCTTATTTATTCTGAACACTCGGTTATTCATAAGTGAAGGAGGTTGGGTGCGTAGGGAGTCCTGAATTTTGTGTGAGGCTTGCTTGTTTTCTAGGCTGTAGGCACTGTGGGATTACAAACCTGGATCAGTCCTTGAAATAAGGTTGAGTCAAGCCACCTTTTTTTCCTGTCTACATAACAAGAAGTCAAGAAGATCAACAGATCAAAGCAGTTGGTGCCCAAAATCTGCAGGATAGGCATTTCTGAGGTTTTACTTTGAACTGGGGACAGCCTGCATGGGACTCATGTCTCAAGCATGCTGCTGCTCCAAACCAAACATGCAAATGTAGATGGAACCCCCCCGAACCCATGTCATATCAGCACAGATACAAGTGGTCTGTAGTATCTTTATACTCAGTGCCCAGTTCTGAATTTGTTCCTAGGTTATAGTGGGGGGAGCGGTGATGCCACCTTTTCATCCAGGTGTTGACTTTATCCAGGTGTTCCTATCTGCTGGCAGCTCCCTCCCTGAACCAACCTGATGGGCCTCTGCCTCTCATCAAAGGACACTTCTTCCCATAAAGCTTAGTTCTGTTCTGTCACGACCCGGGCTGGACAGACCAGGGAGTCGTGTTGAATTCGGAATTCCCTCGGGCTAAATTAAGGTGAAACGACACCAAACGATCAGTTAAAGATTTTATTCATGACAGAAGCAAACTGAACTTGGGAGGCATAACAGTAGGTGGCGTGGTTTCTCACAACAGGAATTGGCATAAGACTACCTCAGTAAACCGTGTAACCCCTGGTAACGATATACATCAATTCAGGGAATAAGGAGATCCCTCCCGTTGAGTCACTGATAGCATATGTCCATACATTTTGTGTGGTTTGTTCAAACTTCTATGGTTTTAATATTTTGTACCTTCTATGAAACTGGTTTGCTGCTAGGTGACTGTGCAAGTGATATTTGATAAATGAACATTATGGTTGAAACAATAGACAAAGGGTAACCGGGGAGATAATTACAAAGTCTAGTCAAGTGATTAACTAGTAATTATTCATAAGTTTTGCAGTTCTTTGCTCTTATGACTAGATGTTCCTGTATGCTAGATGAGAACAATGTTGAAACTGACCACATGTGATTGAAACTGCGTTAAGCTTCAAGATCAAAGAACAAGGACAAGAACAAAGACTTCAAGGACAGCCAACAAGAACTTCAAATGGCTCGGTGGTCGCAAAAGCAGCCCTTCGACTCAAATGGATCCTTCATTGCGCATGATCGGATGTAGGCAGTACTATGATAATCAGTTACAATCATTTTTATGTATATGTATACTAATCTGATTAACATGCAATTAGTTATTCTATATAACCTGTTTGTGCTAAAGCTGTGGTATGCAACCTAGGTGGGACTATCCCCCGTGTAATGAACGGGTTAACTTTGTTCATGAAATCGCATGTAGAGGTAGGGATATTCTTCACTTATCTTAAGACCATGAGTACCGATGATTAGCATATGTAGAGAAACGTTTACAGAGCATGAATGGGACTTGAGTCACCTAAAGAACAGCTGAGGAAGACTTCGGCCTTCATCCCAACAACCACCAGAAGGCAAATTACGACCACTTAACACCTGATGGCACAAGATACCGAAGATACCAGCCAGCCGTTCATGTAACAGGGACTAAAAAGACTGTATAAATAAAGAGGCTCTTCCCCTGTTTGGGTGCGAGCTTGTGGCAGAGCACTGTCTCCCCGGCCCGCCCAGCACTGTTTTGCTCTTTTATCGCTTGCTAATAAATTTGATCTTTTATTTAATACAAATTGGCTCCTCCAATTTGTCACCAGCGTCTATAACACCCTGTGCATCCAGTGCTGCAATAAAGAATGCCTGCTTTCTAAAACTCCAAAACGAGTCTTAGAGAGTGTCTTCGACTGGCTTTTCGGTATCATCACAAGGTTCAGAGTAGACCCCCTTGCTTTCTAGACTGCATCTCAGAGAAGGGCCTAGGGACGGCTGGATCCACTCTTAGTCCCAGACTTGGTCAATGGTTTTATGTCTTAAGGGGATGAGGTGTAGGGATTATGGAAAAGGAAAAGGAAAGAGAGAACAAGACAGAGAGAAAAAGGAAGAGAGAAAGATTTCACCGGTCTTGTGTCCAGCATTGGTTCAATCAGCTGAGGGGTCCAGTCAGCAGAGGGGTCCAGTTCTGGTGGGCTCCCACACCTGGGGCTTCAGTTTGTGTCCTTTTATCATCCTTGCCCCTCCTTCGGGCGGGCACTCGAAATCGTGAGGCTAATGAGCAGTTTGTGAGACTTTGGGCTTGGGGGTCCTTTATGGAGTAACTTCTCCTTCCCTGTAGACATGACCATTGTTTGATCTTTGTATCAGAACAGGGAGCTGCACATCTGCATCCTCCAGCATGCCCTCCCTGCACAGTTGCTGAAGTCTGTGCTGATGGGTGCTCAGTGGCTGCTTTTCACCTGTGGTTCCTTGCTGTGCAGGGTTCGTTGTTATGCAGAGTTCCTCTTTAAGCAGAACTTGCCCCACTACAATGTTTGAGACATTAACTCTTTCAGTCTCTGACATGCTCTCAAATAAATGTTAACAAATAGGTAAGAGTGTGCATATTTTTAAAGTAGTTAAATCATTAAATTAATAAAAACCAACATCTGAAGTGTACATGCAATTGCTTCTGTCACACACCCCCCCACCCCGTGATCCCTGTCTGATTGCCCGTGTACTTACAAAGGCCAAAAGTAAGATATGCTGTCAGGTTACTACACTAATTTTGGAAGTGACTGGACTAGATGACTTTCCATCTTAACTTATTATAATTCTGTGCTATTCATCCTATTTGCTGGTTAACATATTTTTTTTTACTCCCAGGTTTCCCATGACACTTTGAGGAAGGTCCCTGTAAACTTCTGCAAGACACTCTCATTATTATCCTCATATTTCACTTACCTCCCCTTTTCCATAATGTCTATAAAGTCCAGCAATGCTTAGGCTACTGATTTGCTATGAGTGTTCCTACCCTGCTGAAAAACAGTACTGGACAAGATGAGAGCAGAGCTCAGTCTTCATATGTATGAAAGCTGGTGGTATCTGAAATCTGGATAGGCAAAATTAATCTACCAAATTTTCCTTATTCCAACTTCCATGAAAATAATAATTAAAAAAAATCATGTTTTTCTTGCTCATGTTGCAAATATTTTGATAAAGAAATTAAAATTTGATTATATAAAAGAGTTTGGTTTGATTAAGAAGTAGAAAATTGTGAAGCATAGGTATGGGAGTGTTAAGTTTGAAATGTAGTCATAGGAACTTAGAAAATGTACTATGTGTAACCATAAGAATTCAAGTATTGTCTAAAATCAGTTAACCACAGAAACTTTGACAAAGATTTGTTGATTTGTAGTGTTTTGGTTTAGGAAACTAAGGAAACCGTTATGGACACCAGTTTGCTGCTTGGAAACCCCTTACCCTTCCCACCTCGATCTAATTATCGAGGATTCCAATCAGTAGAGTTAAGTGAGATTAACCAATGATTATTTTAATATAAGAATATTAATAAGATGGTGTGACTGAAGGACCAATTATTAGAAAGGTTACATTTAAGAATAGACATTGTATGCATTTTTATGTAAACTAATATAGATGATGGTGAGAATCGGACTGCGCAGAATCACCTAAGAGAGGTCTAGAAGCGGACAAGTGAGGAAGACTATGGAAGACCACCAGAGGGCTCCTGAAGACCACCAGAGACCTTCACTGCACCTGCATGAAGACATTTACATATGCTAATGATTTATCGGAAAGTTAATGATTATGTATAACATTTTCCAGAAATTTAGTGAATATGTATAACAGGTGTGTATTTAACCTGCACAGTTAGACTAGACAGGTGCACACGATAGGTGGAGCGATCCCCCGTGTGCCCAGCGCTGCAATAAAGGAGTGCCTGCTTCTTAACTTCTCATTGCTGTTAAGGAGTTTTATTCCGGATTTCGGTAACACTAAGAAAATGTATTTGATTTTAAGAATGAGATGCTCTCACAGGTAGAGGTCTCCCAGAAAACTTGATGCTGAAGCAAAGTGATAAATTGTAAAGGAGTAACTCACCTGGTTCAGTGGAAGGCACCCAGCAGTGCCAGAAGGCTTAAAGATGAAATGGCTGAGCTGAAGCAAACACAACCACACTGAAACTGGAAAATTCATCTGAAAATTTATGCATGGAAAATGCTGTATTTACCTTCAAAAGTGAATGACCTGGAAAATCTGGCATGCCAGTTTTTGAACTGTTGGAAGTATAATTAAACAAAGATCACGATGGAGTCTACTTAGCACAGTTTCTTCAAACAAAAATGGTGCCTCTTTAACCTCCTAGAATGTACTAATAAATGAATAGGGGATAAAATTTATTTGGACTTTCAATAATTTTTAGTATAGTCCACCAAGAGAAGCTACAAAAGAAATGAAGTGGCCAAGTACACAGAGGAAAAACTCTCCTGCTTCAGAAACTGGCTAAGGGACACAAAAGAAGAAGAAATAGGCTGTAAATTGCTGAAATGGCAAAGGTTAACAGTGGGAACTTTTGACTGTGTTTTTATGATAGCATATGTCCATACATTCTGTATGGTATGTCTAAATATTTTGATGGTTTTAATATTTTGTACCAGCTGTGGAAACTGGTTTGCTGCTAGGTGACTGTAAAAGTGAGATTTGGTAAATAATTATTAGAAATCTTATACTAACACTATGATTGAAACAATAGACAAAAGTATAGCCAGGCAATTAACTAGTAGAGGTAGTTACTCATAAGTTTGGCAGTTCTTGGCTCTTCTGACTAGATGTTCCTGTACGCTAGATGAGAACAATGTTGAAACTGACCACGTGTGATTGAAACTGCATTAAGCTTCAGGATCCAAGGACAAGAACAAAGATTTCAAGGACAGCCAACAGAATCTCAAATGGGTTGGTGGTTGCAAAAGCAGCCCTTCGACTCAAATGGATCCTTCATTGCGCATGATCGGATGTAAGCAGTACTAAGATAATCAGTTGCAATCATTTTTATGTATATGTGTACTAATCTGATTAATATGCAATTAATTATTCTATATAACCTGTTTGTGCTAAAGCTGTGGTATGCACGCTAGGTGGAATTATCCCCCGTGCATCCAGCGCTGCAATAAAGAATGCCTGCTTTCTAAAACTCCAAAACGAGTCTTAGAGAGCTTCTTCAACTGGCTTTTCGGTATCATTTAATAGAACAGGTTTCTGCTTTAAAAAAAAAAGAAAATTTATTTAAATCACATTGTCTCACAGGAATGTGTTGATTTAAATGAAATTTGCTATGGAAAATGTCAAAATGAGTCATATGAACTTTACAGATTTAATTACGTTGCAATGTTTCATTATAACTAGAATTTCCTTTCATGACATGAACATTTAATGTGACTATTTTACTTATATTTACAATTGACTATAAACGTCAAACTGCCAAAGCAAAAATATTTGGGCAATGTTGAAATTAAACATATCAAAATTACAGAGGAAGAAATATCTCAATTGTCTTAAATTCATTTTTTTCCAGAACTTTTTTTCTGCATGAAATTGAAAATTTGTTTCTGGACAAGAATTAAAAAAGAAAAAAGAAAAAAGCTTTCAAACTACTGACATTTTCTTTAGGATGGTGCTTTCAAAAAGATTGACCAAGTCCCACTCTAGAATTAATGTTATTTATTAATTAAAGAATTAACCTATTTGTTAAAATCAAAAAAGAAGCTGGGAACTTGAGTTAGAGCTCTTGCAATAACCTTCACATTAATGTTAATCAAACACTGAAAAGATTTAGAGGAAATTCCCATGATGAGACAAGCAAGATGAACACGGAGCAGCAGTTTGGCAGGTGAAGCTCAGTGTTGCTAACTGAAATGTAAAGGGGGAAATGGTCTGTCCTATGCATACATTATTTTTCAGTTGCTTAGGGCATGTCTACAGAGCACATCTGCAATGAGTATACTGATTTCAGTACCCAACAGAGCTCTTTCATTGTGCTCACAAATAGTGCTGTGTGGAGATATCAGTAATTAAGTGCAGATATTCAGAAAGTAGACCTAGAGTATAATTTTCCAAAGTGTGTAAGTCACCTGGGAGTCATCGCTATGGACAAACAGATGAAGACCTTAGCTCAGCAACAGCAACAGTCAGCAATGCTACCAGAGTGTAAGGATCCATCATGAACAGATTGAAGAATAACATATGAGAGACCACAGTGCAATTATATAAATCAAGCATATGCTCTCACCTGGAGGGCTGTGTTCAGTTCTCATCACTCCATCCCACAGATGTGACAGAAATGGTAAAATCTCAGGGACAACTTCAGAGACAAGGTCTAGAGGGCTGGAAAAGCTCTCATACCATGAGGTGTGGAAAAGATCAGGAGCACTTATATATGTGTTTTGCCCTGCAAGGAACATCCCAAGGTCAAAGGGATGCTGAGCTCTTGTGGGATGGGGGAGGGAATCAGGAAAAAAAAAGGTAAAACTCATGGGTTGAGATAAGAACAGTGTAATAGAAGAGAAAGGAATAAACTAATAATGATAACAATATTAAAACGACAATAATAATAATAAAGGATTGGAATATACAAGTGACACACAATGCAATTGCTCACCACCTGTCCTGGTTTCAGCTGGGATAGAGTTAACTGTCTTCCTAGTAGCTGGTACAGTGCTATGTTTTGAGTTCAGTATGTGAAGAATGCTGATAACACTGATGTTTTCAGTTGTTGCTAGTAGTGTTTAGACTAAAGTAAAAGATTTTTCAGCTTCTCATGCCCAGCCAGCGAGAAAGCTGGAGGGGCACAAGAAGTTGGCACAGGACACAGCCAGGGCACCTGACCCAAAGTGGCCAACAGGGTATTCCATACCATGTGACGTCTCATCTAGTATAGGAACTGGGAAGTGGGGGCGGGGAATCGCCGCTCGGGGACTAGCTGGGTGCCGGTTGGTGGGTGGTGAGCAATTGCACTGCGCATCATTTGTACATTCCAGTCCTTTCATTATTGCTGTTGTAATTTTATTAGTGTTAACGTTATCATTATTAGTTTCTTCTTTTCTGTTCTATTAAACCGTTCTTATCTCAACCCATGGGTTTTGCTTCTTTTTCCCGATTTTCTCCCCCATCCCACTGGGTGGGGGGGAGTGAGTGAGCGGCTGCATGGTGCTTAGTTGCTGGCTGGGGTTAAACCACGACACGACCGGCTGACCAACGCCCAGTTAGTCCCCAAGTGGCAATTCCCCCAGCCCCACTCCCCCCAGTTTATATACTAGACTTGACGTCACATGGTATGGAATACCCCGTTGGGCACTTTGGGTCAGCTGTCCTGGCCATGTCCCCTCCCAACTTCTTGTGCCCCTTTAGCCTTCTTGCTGGCTGGGCATGAGAAGCTGAAAAATCCTTGACTTTAGACTAAACATTACTTAGCAAGACTGAAAACATCAGTGTGTTATCAACATTCTTCTCATACTAAATCCAAAACATAGCACTGTACCAGCTACTAGGAAGACAATTAACTCTATCCCAGCTGAAACCAGGACAGAAGTCCAGGTCTGTACTAAAAGCTTTCCTTTCTGATATTCACCCTGCACAGTCTGCTGGCATTCAGGATTGACACATGATTTTTTTTTTTTTTTTTGAAAAATACAAGAGGCAGGTTAATGAAGTTTTGTTTTTCTCAGGTTTTGGTGATCTGAAATCATAAGTGTTTTGGAGTATCTGAGTTCTCTTTGTGCAAACCCCCAAAGCTTTGGGGTGCTGTGATAGAACGTGAACTCTATCCCAGCTGAAACCAGGACAAAAGGACATCAGCAACAAGACACAGAGGGCTTGCTGGAGAATGCGCAGCTCCGTGTTCTGATACGCTGAGCAGGGCAGCTCACCATGTATGACCAAAGATCAAAAAATGGTCACACCTGCAGGGAAGAAGTTACTCCCCAAACGACCCCCAAGCCCAACGACCCATTTCCCAAAGGTTCTGAAAGCACAAACCGGGCATAACGCCTAATTAGCCTAATGAGTTCAATTACCTGCCCAAAGGAGGGGCAAAGAGATTATAAAAGGACACAAACTGAAGCCCCACGTGCGCATGCCCACTGCAACTGGACCTCTAGACTGACTGGACCAACACTGGACCCAGGACTAGTGAAATCTTTCTCTTTTCTTTTCCTCTTTCTCTCTCTGTCTTGCTCTCTCTTTCTCTCTCCTTTTTCATAACCCCTACACCTCATCCCTTTAGATATAAAACCGTTGACCAAGTCTGGGACTAGAATCATAGGATCATAGAATCATTTAGGTTGGAAAGGACCTTCAAGATCATCGAGTCCAACCATCATCCATGCCCACTAAACCATGTTCTGGAGTATCTTGTCTATGGGCTTTTTGAATACCTCCAGGGATGGTGACTCAACCGCTTCCCTGGGCAGCCTATTCCAATGTCTGACAACCCTTTCAGTAAAGAAATTTTTCCTAATATCTAACCTAAATCTCCCTTGCTGCAACTTGAGGCCATTTCCTCTTGTCCTATCACCAGCCACCTGACAGAAGAGACCAGCACCCACCTCACTACAACCCCCCTTCAGGTAGTTGTACAGAGCTATAAGGTCTCCCCTCAGCCTCCTTTTCTCCAGGCTAAACTACCCCAGTTCCCTCAGCTGCTCCTCATAAGACTTGTGCTCCAGGTCCCTCACCAACTTGGTTGCCCTTCTCTGAACACGCTCCAGCACCTCAATGTCTTTCCTGTAGTGAGGGGCCCAAAACTGAACACAGTATTCGAGGTGCGGCCTCACCAGTGCCGAGTACAGGGGAACAATCACCTCCCTGCTCCTGCTGGCCACACTATTTCTGGTACAGGCCAGGATGCTGTTGGCTTTCTTGGCCACCTGGGCACACTGCTGGCTCATATTCAGCCAGCTGTCAACCAGCACCCCCAGGTCTTTCTCTGCCAGGCAGCTTTCCAGCCACTCTTCCCCAAGCCTGTAGCGCTGCATGGGGTTGCTGTGACCGAAGTGCAGGACCTGGCACTTGGCCTTGTTGAACTTCATACAATTGGCCTCGGCCCATCGATCCAGCCTGTCCAGATCTCTCTCCCTACCCTCAAGCAGATCGACCCTGCCTCCCAACTTGGTGTCATCCACAAACTTGCTGAGGGTGCACTCAATCCCCTCATCCAAATCATTGATAAAGATATTAAACAGAACAGGGCCCAACACCGAGCCCTGGGGAACACCACTTGTGACCCGCCGCCAACTGGATTTCACCCCATTCACCACTACCCTCTGGGCTCGGCCATCCAGCCAGTTTTTCACCCAGTGAAGAGTACACTTATCCAGGCCACAAGACGTCAGCTTCTCAAGGAGTATGCCATGAGAGACAGTGTCAAAGGCCTTGCTGAAGTCAAGGTAGACAACATCCACAGCCTTTCCCTCATCCACTAGGCGGGTCACCTGGTCGTAGAAGGAGATCAGGTTGGTCAAGCAGGACCTGCCTTTCGTAAACCCATGCTGACTGGGCCTGATCCCCTGCTTGTCCTGGACTTGCCATGTGAGCGCTCTCAAGACAAAATTTTCCATTATCTTCCCCAGAACTGAGGTCAGGCTGAGAGGCCTGTAGTTCCCCGGATCCTCCCTCTGACCCTTCTTGTAAATGGGCGTCACACTGGCAATCCTCCAGTCCTCTGGGACCTCCCCTGTTGACCAGGATTGCTGATAGATGATGGAGAGTGGCTTGGCAAGGACCTCCGCCAGTTCCCTCAGTATTCTTGGATGGATCCCATCGGGTCCCATAGATTTGTGAGTGTCCAGATGGTGTAGTAGGTCCCTAACTATTTCCTCCTGGATTAAGGGGGGGTATATTCTGCTCTTCATCCTCGCCTTCCAGCTCAGGGGGCGGAGTACCCTGAGGATAACTGGTGGATTCACCTTAATTTAGCCCAAGGTAATTCCGAACTCACCATAACCCCTCCCTGGTCTGTCCTGCACAGGTTGTGACACCCCCCTGCTGCCAAAACCTTGCCACGCAAACCCAATATAGGGCAGTAGCCCTCAGAGGTGTGGATGTCTCTGAGTGACACTGGGGCAGGAGAAGGTGTTATGCCCCAGCCCAGGCCCGGCAGGGTGTGAGGCTGCCCCCCTCCTGATGACTCAGATCTGCACCATGAACCTCATCCTCTAACTTTTTGGAATGATTTCTAGACAACCTTTGTCGTCCTGCCCCTGTTAAGCACATCCTATTGCTTTTTTCTATAAGCGCATTTCAAAAAAAATCTTTTGTATGACTTGAAACAACCACCAAAACCACAGTGGTTTTGTGTAGCTAAGCCAACCAACTCAAAGCCAAGTGGAAAGGAGCTGTGGCAAAACAATACCAATGGGCAACTCGGAGGCTCCTTGCCCAGTTTGGTGACATTGCTTATAGATTCACCTTTGATCCAATGCCTGGGCAGCTCTACCTGTTTCTAAAAAAAACACTTCTGCTTCATGAATATCTTTTTAGCTAGCTGAAAGTGTTCCTGTGTTTAAGTGAAACGAGCTGGTCTGCAAATGACTTCTGCAAATTTAGACTCTGTAGACTGGCCTACAGATGTCCCAAACCACTGCTTACCCATTTCAGTTTCTCCTTATGGATTAGAAAAACTCCACAGCCACTTGCTATGAAAAAAAAAATTACATAATTTCTTCTACACTGTTGCATGCATTGGGTTTGCATGGCAAGGTTTTGGTAGTGGGGGGGGGCTACAGGGGTGGCTTCTGTGAGAAGATGCCAGAAGCTTCTCCCATGTCTGATAGAGCCAGGGCCAGCTGGCTGCAAGACAGACCTGCTGCTGACCAAAGCTGAGCCAATGAGTGATGGTGGTAGTGCCTCTGTGATAACGTATTTAAGAGGAAAAAATTTCTGTGCAACTGAAATCGGCAGCCGGAGAGAGGAGTGAGAATATGTGAAAGAAACAACCCTGCAGACACCAAGGTCAGTGAAGAAGGAGGGGGAGGAGGTGCTCCAGGTGCCGGAGCAGAGATTCCCCTGCAGCCCGTGGTGAAGACCATGGTGAGGCAGGCTGTCCCCCTGCAGCCCATAGAGGTCCACGGTGGAGCAGATATCCACCTGCAGCCCATGGAGGACCCCAAGCTGGAGCAGGTGGATGCACCCAAAGGAGGCTGTGACCCCATGGGAAGCCCGTGCTGGAGAAGGCTCCTGGCATGACCTGTGACCCCATGGAGAGAGGAGGCCATGCTGGAGCAGGTTTTCTGGCAGGACTTGTGACCCCGTGGAAGGAACCCACACTGGAGCAGTCTGTTCCTGAAGGACTGCACCCCATGGAAAGGACAGGTGGAAAGGACCCATGCTGGAGCAGTTTGTGAAGAACTGTAACCCCTAGGAATGACTCATGTTGGAGGAGTTCATGGAGGACTGTCTCCCGTGTGAGGGACCCCATGCTGGAGCAGGGGAAAAGTGTGAGGAGGAAGGAGCAACAGAAACAACGTGTGATGAACTGACTGCTGCTCAGGGGGAGGAAGAGGTAGAGAATTTTGGAGTGAAGTTGAGCCTGGGAAGAAGGGAGGGGTGGGGGGAAGGTGTTTTAAGATTTGTTTTTATTTCTCTTTACCCTACTCTGACTTTTGATTGTTAATAAATTAATTTCCCTTAGTTGAGTCTGTTTTGCCCGTGATGGTAACTGGTGAGTGATCTCCCTGTCCTTATCACGACCCACGAGCCTTTCGTCGTATTTTTCTCCTGTCCATCTGAGGAGGGGGAGTGATAGAGCAGCTTGGTGGGCACCTGTCATCCAGCCAAGGTCAACTCACCACAGGCTTTTTTGAGCATATAGTAGATATCCTTGTGATTTAAGTGAAGCTACCTATTTTTAACACAATATGAAATCTATCTGCATATAAATACATTCCATGTGGCACTTTGTGGTAGTGTCTTGAAAATACTGTAATAATTAGTGGAGAACCACAATAGAAAACCTTTTAATTCTGTGCTGTTATCCTCCCATTCCTTGGTACCACAGATGAAACATAATAGCTCACATCTGCAGTATTATGTAGGGTTTAGTTTGATATACAGTACTACATTATATACATATTCAAAACTGTAATAATACTAAGGCGTGAAATAGCTTACTCCTGAAAACATTCATGGCAGGATGTAGATGCAGCCTCTTGCTCCTGAGCCAGCATATATATCTGCATCAATAACCATGTTGTGGTTTAACTCCAGTAGGAAGCTAAGCACCACCCAGTCACTCACTCCCCCACAATGGGATGGGGGAGAGAATTGGAAGGGTAGATGTAAGAAAACTCGTGGGTTGAGATAAAAACAGTTTAATAGGTAATGCAAAAGCCGCACACACAAGCAAAGCAAAATAAGAAATTCATTCACTACTTCCCATCTGCAGGCAGGTGTTTAGAGCCATCCCCAGGAAAGCAGGGCTCCATCATGTGTAACGGTTGCTCAGGAAGACAAAGGCCATCACTCTGAACATCCCTCCGTTCCTTCTTCCCCCAGCTTTATATTGCTGAGCATGTTGTCATATGGTATGGAATACCCCTTTGGCCACTTTGGGTCAGCTGCCCTGGCTGTGTCCCCTCCCAACTTCTTGTGCCCCTCCACCCTTCTTGCTGGCTGGGCATCAGAAGCTGAAAAATCCTTGACTTTAGACTAAACATTACTTAGCAACAACTGAAAACATCAGTGTTATCAACATTCTTCTCATACTGAACCCAAAACATAGCACTGTACCAGCTACTAGGAAGACAATTAACTATATCCCAGCTGAAACCAGGACACCTAGGCTCCAGCAAAACATTTTCTTTATCATTGTTATGCTATATAAAAAAAATCGGTTGTAATAGAAGGTGACAATGGTGGGAAAATGTTATGGAAACTGAACATAGCAAAATTTTGCCAGTGATTTATTGTATATGTATTTTGATTGCTCCTATCCCACTGTTCAGCTTCTCTGCACAGAACTGCATCATGGCAGACCCTGGTAATGGATTCCTTCCAACAGACCCCTGCCAATCCTGCTCTGTACTGGTTTTGGCTGGGATAGAGTTAATTTTCTTCATAGTAGCTAGTATGGGGCTATGTTTTGGATTTGTGCTGAAAATAGTGTTGATAATGCAGGTATGTTTTAGTTACTGCTGAGCAGTGCTTACACAGAGTCAAGGCCTTTTCTGCTTCTCACACTGCCCTGCCAGCAAGCAGGCTGGAGGTGCACACGAAGTTGGCACAGGACACAGCCAGGGCAGCTGACCCAAAGTAGCCAACGGGGTATTCCATACCATGTGACATCATGTCTAGCATATAAATGGGGGGGAGTGGGGGAGGGGGGATTGCCGCTTGGGGACTAACTGGGCATCAATTGGTGGGTGGTGAGCAATTGCATTATGCATCACTTGTATATTCTACTCCCTTTATTATTACTATTGTCATTTTATTAGTGTAATCATTATCATTATTAGTTTCTTCTTTTCTGTTCTATTAAACCGTTCTTATCTCAACCCTCAAGTTTTACTTCTTTTCCCGATTTTCTCTCCCATCCCATTGGGTATGGGGGAAGTGAGTGAGTGGCTGCGAGGTACTTAGTTGCTGACTGGGGTTAAACCACGACGCTACGCCTTTCCATCGTGCCACTGCCCTTGGAATCAATTTCTTTATTCTTAACCTGACCTTAGTATCCATTTTCCTCAGTATTCAACTGAGCTGTAAAATCTTGAACTTCTTTAGACCTTCCCCCATCTCCCAGATACCCAGTGCAAGGGATATTTTTACAAGGAAACTGGAGATTGAAAGGCTCTTGCAAAGAAAAATCATAACTAGATAAACAGACCTGAATGCACTCAGTCTAACATGTGCCTCATTTACACAAAACACCATTAGCCTGATCCTGTTTACTCAGAGTACAACAGAGGCATCTTAGCTTCCATGTCTGAATAGGGTGCTTTAGATAATACCGTGTGTCTTCAGACATGCAAGAACTATTTCCATAATATATAAGGAAAAAAATGTTATATTTAAGCCATCACCAGTGGGTTCATGGAGCGTAAGGATTGGATTTCATTTTTTCACATTTTTTACATCACTGCCTGCATTAATATTAGGCTGGGATTGAAGTGAAAATGAAGTGCCAATTTCAGCATACAAGCTAGGGAAGACAAGCAACCAATAAAAGCGAAAAGAAACCATCTTACCAGCCAAAGAAATAAAAACATATTTAAAATGAATAGTCTGCATTGCAGAAGCTCTTGCTGTCTCTCTCCACACCCCACGAGCCCTGCCAGGAAGCCATTGATGAGGAGCAACCTACTGCACTGGTCCTTGGCAAAGGGGAGCGAGGAGGGCCAGGGTGAAGGCTGGGCTGGGCTGCTGCGGGGTGGCCAGTGTGCCCCAGCGGAGGGGTGCACGAGAAACACATGGTGGCTGGTGGAGCAGCTGCAACCCATGACCTGGACACCACAAGGCCTTTGCCAGAGGGTCTTCACCCTGCAAATGGCACTGCTCCCGGAACAGCCATGCATGCCAGGAGCTGAGCAAAATTAGAAAAAAACAATCAGTCATGGAAAAAGTCCAAGAAAGGTGCTGATTGTCCCTTGCCAGCTCTTCTGTGTCACCGCAGAGAGCCTGGCCACCCAGTATGCCATCAAATGCCTCAAGTAGTCCGGTCCCAACAGAAACCATCCAAGAAGGACTGTGAGACCATGCTCAGGGCATTTGTTGGTTTACAGAGGACGCAGCATGACGTACCAGCATGGGATGCTCTGCCACAATGCTAACCTTCAGCCTTCCTCCAGGGCAGGTTTCTGTTGGGGTGCATCCCATGAGTGAGGGGCAGGTGCAGAAGGTGTCTGGGGCCCCTGTCTGGAAAGATGCTGAAGATGAGTAAGCGAGGTCTAGTTGTAGGACTGGAAAGTTTCTTACACGTGTGTTTGGGTCTCGGCAATAATAGCACCCGCTCTTGTCCAGGGATGCCTCCTTGTCTCCACAGCTCCAAGTCAGGGCTGGCTAGCCTCCACCAACACGGAGATGGCTTCCCTGACTCTGGAGCAATTGCAGGAGGAAAAAATCAGGAGCGAGCCTGTGGAAGTGTTATCTACTGTATTAGCATGAGATTTTGAAATAAAAGATATATTCTTGGTGTGACAGGGAGAGCAGCTGTACTGGTGATGTAGAGAAACCCCATGCCTGGCTGGGGCTCGCAGACCTTAGGACTGCAGGATGTTTCATTCTTGTTGCCACAGCCAAGCAAACCGTTAAACTCATTGCACTTTAGTTAATGACTAAGATAAACTTTGCAGAGGGGATAGTTTCACTTCCAAGCTGTGTTTGCCCATGCTTCACAGCACCAAGGGTGATGCCGGGGTGGCACTGGCCCTGCGGGGGATGCTCTGTGCCCTGGGGATGGGGCTCGCTTTCCTCTGGGGCATGGTGGTTTTGGGGGCTGGGGTCCAGCTGTGCAGAGTGCGGGATGCCAGGCCACCCTCCGCCTGACATGGCTGCCCATGTCCCATTGCCACCCCCGCCCCCATCTGAAGAGTGAATTAATAACCAGGAAACAAGACAGAAATGGGGTCCAGAGGGGTCTCAGCTTTTGAATGTCACTGTGAGCACACAGCATGGGAAAATAAAGGTTTCTTTCCATCCCTGTGTTTACTGCTGTCTGTGCATTGACTTGTTTCCTGACACATGAGCCATGACTTGAAAGGAATTCAGGCTCCAGCAAATTTTGCATCATGCTTCAATGTGGCCTCTGGGATTGAATAAGGGCAAATCTATTATACTGTTGTCATGGCGACCCTGGCACAGCCCTGATGAGGAGAGTTTATGCCGACGGCCCCTGTGCTCAGCTGTAACGCACGTTGGACGTGTCTGCGCCAGATGGACAGGGGCAGCAGAAGACACTGAGTCCTCTCCCGGGTTTGGGCAAAATTAGTCCTTAATTTATTTGGGGGGGGAATCAGGCTCCTGTAGTAAAAGTGAGAAGGGTGTCCTTTGCCTTGGTTGGTACAGGTGATGAGAATCATGATGTCTAGCTATTTAGGGATCAATGGTGAGCCTGTAAGGACAGCCTGCGCTTACTAAGGAGGGCAATCACAGTGCTGGATTTTAATCATTAAAATGATTTTATAACAAAGAAACAAAGGAAGCTGATCCTTCTTTTCTTCTCTTTCTTGTGAGCAATATCAGCTTTGCAGATATTGATTCTTCTTACTTGGATGGACTTTATTTATTTTCTATCATGGACGTGAATGTTTAATACTGGTAAATACTATTTTAGCCTTTTTGCCTTCATCTGTTTCCTTTTTAAATGGTCAGTGATGGAAGTTCTTATTTCCCCTTTTTGCTCAAGCAATAATGATAGAGTTTGTCGTGAGCTGCTGTCCTGGTTTCAGCTGGGATAGAGTTAACTGTCTTCCTAGTAGCTGGTACGGTGCTATGTTTTGAGTTCAGTATGAGAAGAATGTTGATAACACTGATGTTTTCAGTTGTTGCTAAGTAGTGTTTAGACTAAAGTCAAGGATTTTTCAGCTTCTCATGCCCAGCCAGCGAGAAAGCTGGAGGGGCACAAGAAGTTGGCACAGGACACAGCCAGGGCACCTGACCCAAAATGGCCAACAGGGTATTCCATACCATGTGACGTCCCATCTAGTATAGGAACTGGGAAGTGGGGGCGGGGAATCGCTCACTCGGGGACTAACTGGGTGTCAATCGGTGGGTGGTGAGCAATTGCACTGTGCATCATTTGTACATTCCAATCCTTTTATTATTACTGTTGTCATTTTATTAGTGTTATCATTATCATTATTAGTTTCTTCTTTTTTGTTCTATTAAACCGTTCTTATCTCAACCCGTGGGTTTTGCTTCTTTTTCCCGATTTTCTCCCCCATCCTACTGGGGGGGGGGAGTGAGTGAGCGGCTGCGTGGTGCTTAGATGCTGGCTGGGGTTAAACCATGACAGCTGCAATGACAATCGTTTGATTCAAAGCATTTCAGCTTCAGCATACAGTAACTAAGCCCAGGAGTGAAAAGCACTAACAATGGGAGACTGAAACCTGCCTCCAACACTTGATAAGATTATTATTATAGAGCACAAAAAGCTTTTGCTTTCTTTTCTGCTGCTTTGCAGACCTCATAAGATTTCTTCATAGTTAGTTTGTCATTTTATAAATTACCACATTACATTAATGCTGAATGCTTCAAAACACAAATATATGCACAGAGGGCTTGAATATTTGAAGTATTTTGGTACTATAGGGAAATAATTTTGTTGTCAAGCTGTGGCAGATATAGAAGTGCTAGGGGATACATGACCATTTCATCAAGATGGCGTTGATGATGGCCTATGAACAGCCAAGGGGGGAAAATCATCTTTTATCACTATTGTGTAGCATGCAGGTCCAGATGGAGGATAAAACATGCATGAGTTGCCCACAGCTCTGAAAATAATTGTATTCATTTGCCAGAAATGTAGAAAGTGCATCCAACCAAGTTACCACCCATCATAGTGACGCTCTGTTTGCATACTGATGAAGTTTAAAGTCAGAGACAATGGTGTTGGTATCAATAATGGAGGGGGCTGGGAATCACTAGTTCTATAGGATTAATAGCACCATCATTTTATATTATGCAGCATTTCACTTATGCTGCATATCAAAAAACTCCTGGCACTGATGCTCACCTAGCTGTTTACAAGATTGGTTTGGTTTAAGACTCCAAACATTACAAGAGATTCTGGGGAGAGAAGACTATTATATCCACCTCCTGTGAAGGACTTCTCGGAAATTATGTGTGATACACTATGAATGTATACACAGATCTATGTGTGCGTGCGTGTATGGCAGTGGAGTCACACATGCTACGCACACTTACAGTCTCTCTCTTCCTCTCCAGAGGACTGCACTGGAATATGAGCAAAATATAATATGCACATGCTAAGCTCTGGTGTCATTGCAGAGTAATTGATGAATGGGTTTTTAAAGTGTAGAATGAGAATGAATACAAGTAGGACCCAGGAGAATAATTCTTTAAATTGCAATCAGCACTGCTTATATGTAGTTGGTTTAATAGTAGAAATCAGCAATAAAGAATACAGACTTTGTTATTTGATCCTTACCAAGTGAAAATGATTTTAAAATACTTCTTCCAAGATTAGATATATTATTTTAAAATGTAATTATTTGGGGGTATTATTCAGTTTTAAATAACCATCAAGTAAAATAACCAATCAATGCTATCATAAAATGAGATGATTTCTGCAATTTCTTTAAATATTTAATTCAAGTTATATATACATATATGGACACTATGATGTATGCATAATATGCATATATGCCATTTTGGCTATTCTAGTACTCCTTGCATTCCTTGAAATATTCATGATAAAGTATTGTCTCAATATACTCTTGCATATGTGCTTGTTATCACATGTCTAGTTAAAGTATGCCTCAAAAAATAAAACAAAATAAACCCTGAAGTATTTATTTTATTCATTGATTTATATAGGACCTTTTCCTATTCTAATGAAGAACCTTAGGTACAGCTGCAAATATGTTGGCAAACATTAAGAAAGGAATGTTAACATAGCACGTACCCAAGTGTAGGCAGAAGAACATCTTGCTTATGTATAAAATGCATCTTTTATATTTTTTCCTGGCTACTTTATAGTATACTGCAAGCTAGAGGGCACATCTAATAAAATGGGTAAAAAAAGTTATGTTTTGTAAAAATATACTTTAGACTTCCAATTTTATTTTAGTTCTGGTAAAACTAGTATGCAATTATGTCCTGGTTTCAGCTGGGATATAGTTAATTGTCTTCCTAGTAGCTGGTATAGTGCTATGTTTTGGGTTCAGTATGTGAAGAATGTTGATAACACTGATGTTTTCAGTTGTTGCTAAGTAGTGTTTAGTCTAAAGTCAAGGATTTTTCAGCTTCTCATGCCCAGCCAGCGAGAAAGCTGGAGGGGCACAAGAAGTTGGCACAGGACACAGCCAGGGCACCTGACCCAAAATGGCCAACAGGGTATTCCATACCATGTGGCGTCATGTCTAGTATATAAACTGGGGGGGGGCTGGCTGGGGGGGATCGCTGCTCGGGAACTAACTGGGCGTTGGTCAGCGAGTGGTGAGCAATTGCATTGTGCATCATTTGTACATTCCAATCCTTTTATTATTACTGTTGTCATTTTATTAGTGTATCATTATCATTATTTTTTTCTTCTTTTCTGTTCTATTAAACTGTTCTTATCTCAACCCACGAGTTTTACTTTTTTTTCCTGATTCTCTCCCCCATCCCACTGGTACATGAAAAGTGGAGTCACTGTAGATGTGTTTATGTCTCTTGGAAAAAGCTAAATAAGATAGACATGTCACAGATGATTGTTTCCACCATAAAAGGCAATATAACTAAAGATGCGATCATGCATATCACAGCTATTATTACTAGACATAGAAACCTTGACATTATAATGTCTGAAAAAGGTTGCTTATGTTTGTAGAGCAGGACTTTCAAGCAAGGAAGCCCTTGTTTAGCCAAGGTAATCACTAGTCCCTGTTATGTTTCATTTGGTTTGGTGGAAAACGGTATCAAAATATTAAACTTATATTTGTTTGTCATGATTATTTACTGCTTCTATTATAGAACATTATCAAGGAAGTACGAGTTGTCCCATACTGCCATTCTAGTCAACAAAACCCTGAAAAAACAGAATGCTTGTGTTGCTAGAAGGTAATCTTAGCTTCACTGGAGATTTGCAGATGTACAAAAGACAGAAGAGAGAAAACAAAACAAAACAAAACAAAAAACCAAACCAAAACAAAACAATGATGATTTGGGATCCAAGAAAATATGTCCATTTGAGAAAAACAATGCTATTTGAAACTCTGGCTGCAAACAGTAGGAAGAGTTGCTGTTGTGTGAAGGTGTTTCCTAAAATGGACACAAACTGCTGAGTGTAGCTGAGCCATTCTCCCAATCCCAGAAGCCACATAGAGAAGGGATACTGAATTAAGTGTTTTGTCAAGGAAAGGTGTCACACAAATTTCAATCATTCTTGCTCGAGACAGCTGAGAACAGGAGAATGGTTTGGACAGGACCGATGGGTTTACCACTATGCAGGGGCTAGCATCTCTAGTTAGTTTGGTTAATAAATAATACAGGTTATAAGAATTTGAAATATTGTATCACAATGATTGTTAACTATTATTGATTATGTGTTTAATCGGAAGAGGTAAGTGTGGGGACTTGAATCTTGAAAGGCTCCAATAGCACCTGGTTGAGACAGGGAACAGAGATATTTGTGTTACACAGATCTGATGAGCTAGGGCTGAGACAGTGAGCGGGCAAGCTTAGTCAGGCTTTTGATCCTGAGCAATTAATGAATAATGCAGCCATCTAAATACTGCATAGATAAATGCTGAGTTTTCTGGTGGATCTGGTACTTCTGACTAAGGTATAACATAGCTAATATCTCCCCGAAGGTTAAAAGCAGCAACAAGGACTGATGTCAGTTGGTGTATCTAAAGGGTCCTCTTCTTGAATGGGTAATACCAAGTCTCACATCTCTATCCAAAAGCATACTCTAGCTCTGGTTCTCACAACTAATCAAAGAGATCATTTTTTTGTAATGGCCCATTTCTTCCCACTCAGAAATAGGACAGAAAACCCTGGGAATGTGAAACCTAGATATAATTTAATTGGAGAAACAGAAAAACAGAAAAGACATAACTAAATATATCTCTTATATAATAAAATTATAAAAAAAAGCATATGTCAGGAAAGAGCAGAGTGTTGGCTTGCTTTTGGAGAGGTAAGATATTATAATCTCCCAGTCTAAAGAAAACATACATGAGTTATAATATAATTTATAATTATTAGTAAATGTGGTAAAATACATACCAGTGTTGCAAGTTACTCATTCCTAGGAATGATGGGAAAAGGGTTAAGAGATGAAGCTGACTAGAACATGGGAGGTGTCTATAGGTGGGATTGCAGGAGTGAGATTCCTTTTGTCTTTCTCCCTCAGTAATGGTGGTGGTGGGGTGTGTAATAATGAGGATATGAGGTATTAGTGTATTTCCATTTCTATAATTCCAATTCTAGGTAAATAAATCATTACATAATTGATAAGCCAAAACCTCCAGACCATCACTTTTTTAGACATACATTTTTCCATACGCATGCAATGAATGATAAATCAAGGAAATCAGAAGCCATTGAAGAGAAAAATGTTCAAGAGAGACTATAAAGCATATCACGTCCAGACCTTAATCCAGATTTTGCACACAGTTCTGTGCATGCAGATGAACTGCTCACTTGAAAAATGTTCACCCAAGTAGGGCACATAGTGAGAAAATGATACCCAAATTTTTAAAGCAATGCATCCAAGCCTGTGTCAGCCCAATTTACTTCAAGGATCCTCCAAGCAAGCCCACACACATGCACAAAAAAAAAGTCCACCTGTGCAAACCTCATACATCTCAACAACTTGATCATTCATTCCAAGCATTTACAAACACTTTTCAAACATCATTCAACTGTCCAAAGCCCCCAGACACTGAACAGACAAATGGGGCCCCACTTGAAAGGTGGAAGAGCATAAGGAGAAGGCATATGCCACTCCCACCACTGGTCCCATCAGTGACCAAGGATGCATGCCTGGGGAGCCACATCTTCCAGTGACCCTGGTGTGGCCAAATGCCCAGGTAGTAATTTCAAAAGATGCAAATCAATATCGCTGCCAGGCATCAATATATCTTGTAGCAATCCTTTCCCTGGATGAGATGTAAATAATTCTGGCTATTTCTACACTGACAGATCAGCCCACACTCAGATGCTGGAAAGTGTTTTAACAAACCTTCTGTCCACACCTTTAAGCTCCTGGTTTAATCTCACAGCTTGAGCTCTGGCTTTCTGGGCGCAAGGAGCAAGCAGTCAAGAACAGACACCCTGGCAGTCCACATTATGCCATAAGGGTGCAAAAAGTAGCCAGGACTCAAGTCTTGCACAGAAGCATCTCCTAAACACGCGAAACTCATGTGAACACCTACTCCAGAAGCCAGATTCGTTCACTTGCTCCACCAGGCCCCCTTTGCATTGCTACCTTGCCCAGCTTTAGAGATGAATCAGACTTCCAGACCAAACCAAAGCCCTCTTTGTTCTGCCTACCTCTAGCTTCACCTCTACTGAGAAGCAGAAGCTACCTATTTAAAGCAGAACCTAAAAATGCAAAGGGATGCATCAAAAGTTTGACAGCAAACAGCAGCACCTCATGCAGTCTCACTGCACTGGCATGTGAGGAGGAGCAGGGAAACTCCTTCCTGGAGAGCCTGCCAAGGTATAGTACGCCTTCCAGTATCTCTGAGCTGTAATATGAGAAACATATAATAAGAAGTCAGGTGGAAGGATTCCTTCATGTTGATTTAGTCCAAAAGTCTTCTGATTGAATCGCTTGAAGCAGTTAGGAAAGTTGATTAAGTATAATAGTTGGAGAGTCACTTTCCTTTGTCTTGGTGGAGACTGTTTATTAGGCTTTAGTATAGCACTGTACATGTCAAGAACCTACATTTGCTGTTAGCACTAGAGAACTCTCTTGCCATGTGGTTGGGCTTAACATGGAAAGAGCCATATGGTCTGGACACAAATTTAGCATATCTGAAAACAAAAAAATATGCTCAGGAGCTATACAGCATATCCACATAGACATACCTGGCATCTCTGCTGTGAAACAAAAACCTAAAAGTCACCCTAGCAATAAGTTATTTCTGACAAAAATGTCTTCAAAAAGCAAATGATCTCTAGGCCTTGGAAACTCTACCTCTCTTAGCTCTACTACCCCCTCAAAATACTTACCTCGCCCTGACCAGCAGTCTATATAAAATTTTGGGAAGAGAAAAATGATATATAGCTACTTATTTCTGAGTAGACAGTAAGAAGAACCCCCTGGAACTGAGAAATCTTTGTGATCTGGAGTATTATGGAAAAGCAGACAAAATCACAAGTCTGTTTTTTTCTAGGTGCTCAGCAGAAAACAAGTTGGAGCAAAGTAAAGCCTCTAGTAATTGCCTCGTGTGGAGTGAAGTACCAAGGCAGAGCTGTGTTGCAGGGGGACAGGGCTGCAGGAAGGACCATTATTCACATCAGGTGTGATTTTTTTACAGTGCATTGTTGAGCCCACATTGAAAGGATGATTTCTCTATTGTTTTCCTCTACCCTGTTTTTATGAGGTCAGGCTGTTTGGAGCCCCTTGGTTTATGTCTAGCTAGAGAAATATGGATGACTAATTTCCAGTTGGTTAACTGTGCCCAGGACTGTACTCTCAGGTTGCTGAGCTCAGTGTTTTGTTGTAGTGTTTTTCTTTTCTTTTTTTTCATATACTTCTGGTATATAGACAGTTTGTAGAAAAATGCTGTAATGTCACACATTCCTACTCCTGTACTATTTGTTTTTCATATTGTGGCTGGTGGATCAGTATGCATTTGATCTGTGTTATTTCTGTTTAATGTTTTTGGTCTTTTAGTTGCAAATTTAGATCTTCCTGGGTTTTGTTTCCCTCAAAATAAAAAAATAAAAAGATCAATAGGCCCATCCTCTCCCTCACCTGGGGCTATCCTGTGCCAGTGCCCTGGGGAGCATTTGTGGCTCCAGCAGCAGGTCCTGTTTCCTCCAGGGTGGTGGTGTACCCTGGCAGGGACACCCTGGATGCTGTGTCCTGCTGACAGGCCTCCCAGCCTGCTGGCCACCCTGCCCAGCTGCCCTGGCTCTTATACACTTTTAGTCCCTCTTTAACTCCTTGAGTAGGCGTGGCTGTCTTATTTTCTTATTTCATCCCTGCTTTTCAAATCACAAATCAAAAGAATCATGAAAAGGTCCATCAAAAGGACCATCAGACAGCACAGCACAGGATTGGGTGATCTACTGCTTTGGGGGTTCTTTGTTAATTCCAGCAGTCGCTGGCACCTGTTGTGAGTAGCCTGTACGAACAAGTAGTAAGAATGAATCCTTGCCTGGAGGAGTTTGCAGTCTAAATATGGAGAACAGATAAATGTGTAAGGGGAAAAAGAGATGGGAGGTGTTGCCCAAAGTGGCATGCTTTGTTAGTGGCCAATCTAAGAGCCCAGATTGCCTGCTGCTCAGTCTCGATATCGCCACTCACACTAAGTCTTTGTATTCATATAGCACTGCTTGAGTCAGCCCCAGGGAGCTACTGAGGGGACCTCCCCCATATGCCAGTTAGACTCTGGATCAGTTTTGTCCCTAGTGTGATTGCACTGATTTAAATGAAATTCCAGCTGCAACAGAGCAGTTAGGAACTTGGCCGGTTGTTTCATGGAAGGTGTTTTATTTGTCATAAGTTTTTGTTTGGATCATGCCTTTTTTCTGTTTCTAGTGTTGGGGAATTTTTATGGTACCCCTTGAGGTGAATTAAACACATGTTTGTGCTTAAATATAAAAGAAAAATTTAATGAACAATGCATTGGGCAGAGTCCTACTGCCATAAGTGATTCTACAAGGAGTCTGCAAAGATACGTCACAAGCAGATTCCTTATATACACTGGCACCAGCACCAAACCCCTGAGCAGTTGCATGGGGCACCTCAGCCGGCCAGGGGTCCATCCCCCAGCCCAGCTCTGCTGCCCAAAAGTGGCTCCTGAGCTTGGGCCCCTAAGCCCTCACATTCCAGGATGGTTTACAAGACAATGCTAAGGCTGTTTCTTATAACTCAGGGAAACTTCACTCCCTTGCAAGGAGTAGTTCTGTCTCTGGCATTCCTGCTTCCAGCCAGTTTAACCCCTTTTGTAGTTGGGCCTTCTTGCCCTCCTTGCCAGATCATTCCTTGGTCACAAATTACCACTGCTGAGCAGTTACAGTTAGAATTTCCCCTTCACTAGCCATGGCAGAATTAGCCAGCCAGGCTTAGAGTCTACCTCAGATGCTGAGCCCACTTGTTCTCAGCACTGCATAAGCACAGAATGAAAAGGCACTCCTTGTACCCATCAAAGCAAAACATATAACCAGATACAGATGGTGGATGAGGACAGACAGGTAAAGAAATATGAAGGAAACACTACGGAGGGCAGACCAAGCCCTGATCTGGACTGGAGAGACCAGGGGACTATGGAGCATCACGGCCCCAGCTGGGGTCCAGAGATGGGCATGCGCGGAGCCAAGGGCAGCATCAGCGGGAAGGTTGCAGCTCCGGGCTCATCCCCATACCTTTACGCCTGGCCAGCTGGCATGGCTCTTCATAGACATTCATGGTGTGACCTTCAGCAAGTATGAATCACAGCAAAGGAGAGGAGGGAGAGACTTCCAGGAGAAAAAAGGTGTCCTGGTTTTGGCTGGGACAGAGTTAATTTTCTTTCTAGTAGGTGGTACAGTGCTATGCTTTGGGTTCAGTATGAGAAGAATGTTGATAACACACTGATGTTTTCAGTTGTTGCTAAGTAATGTTTAGTCTAAAGTCAAGGATTTTTCAGCTTCTCATGCCCAGCCAGCAAGAAGGCTGGAGGGGCACAAGAAGTTGGGAGGGGACACAGCCAGGGCAGCTGACCTAAACTGGCCAACAGGGTATTCCATACCATGTGATATCATGCCTAGTATATAAACTGGGGGGATTGCTGCTTGGGAACTAACTGGGCATTGGTCGGCAAGTGGTGAGCAATTGCATTGTGCATCACTTGTTTTGTATATTCCAATCCTTTTATTAGTATTTTCATTTTTTTATTGTTATTATTATCATTATTAGTTTCTTCCTTTCTCTTCTATTAAACTGTTCTTATCTCAACCCACGAGTTTTACCTTTTTCCTTCCGATTCTCTCCCCCATCCCACTGGGTGGGGGGGAAGTGAGTGAGCAGCTGCGTGGTGCTTAGTTGCTGGCTGGGGTTAAACCACAACAAATAGATATTTAAGGGAGTTTCTTCCCAGCAGCACCAGGGGCAGAATGGCAGGAAATTGAGACTGGGATTTCAGTGGGACCTAAATGAACTGCATTTTCAAGGGGGGTTGACTAGCTAATAATACAGACTGGAAAACACCAGTGAGCTTTAGTAGCGTGCATTCAAGACCACTGAAAATCTCTGATGGTGGGGGTGCTCAAAAGGCCTGGGTTTTCTTAACTGAGAAAGGGGACTAAGAAGGGGCAAGATAACAGTACATGAGTCAGTGAGTGGTTTACTGAAGGGAGATAAAAGCACCTGTGCTCTCTGCAGCCTCCAGGGAGAAGAAAGAGATATTCAGCTAGAGTAAAGGTGGAAATGGGACTAAGGAAACCTCTGAGGAAAGTACTTTTAAAAGGACCAGTATTTCTGCGGATATCAAGAATTCCTTGGATAACAGAGTTATCTAAAATAATAGCAGCAAATATGTTGGAAGGGACATTTAATCCAATAGAAATGTTCTCATAATGACACCTTTATAGACATCATCACATCAGAGGAAGGGCAGTAGGAGAAATAAACTTCTGCTTGACCCTGCATGGCAGCCCTGGGTTCCCAGGATGACAGGGCAGGTAAAATGCAATGACTGATCCCAATTACAGTAAATTTTTCTCAGTATAAAAGAAACTTGAAATAAAAAAGCCCACCCCAACACCAATTCTGAAACTAAAAAAAAGCATATAATTTTAACAGAAAATAGCTTAATTACATTTAAAGTGGCTGATAAACTGGACGATATGACCAGTACTGAAGAATTCACATGGGTTTTAAATCACAGCTTATGTTCAGAGGACCATAGATGACTGGAGATCAACAACTGTAATGAAATCTTTAGATTGCCATTTTGGAATTATGTCTATTAGTAGGCCAGAGCAATTAAACCAATTTTAAAGAATGAGAAATCTGTCAAAGTATATATATTTACATTTGCAGATACAGTATATGAGGTTGGATTGAATATAATAATTTTTTCTCAACAGTATATATATAGATACACACTTCCTACATTCATTTGTGAAAATGTATTCATTGAAGCATATTACAGAGGTCTAACACTTCTCTTCATTTAATGCTATAAAATTAATGGCCCTCCATTTTTACCTCCAATGCAAATGATCATGTCATCTCTAACTGCATGCAGCTCTTTTTCTCATATGCTGAATATGATCCATTTTTCTTCAGTACAACTAGTGCACGTGATTCTCTGAGGTTAGGAAAGAGCAATGTCTCCTGGTGCTATTTCAAAGCTTTTGTTATGATGTAGTATTCATAACAAACAGGATTTCAGAAATGCACACTGCAAAAATGTTAGACAAGTGAGCTCTAGAGGTTGTGGCCTTAGGAGAGCACAGACAAAACCAACAATAGCAACTCATAAATCTTGAGCATCTTCATATGAGATTAGCCAAACATTACAACAAACACTTGCAAGAACAGAGGAATACAGCTACTCCTGAAAGAATATGACATGTGGTTTGAAAATATTTCTATAGACCTCCATCCAGCTCCATCTGAAGAGTTAATTGTCTTCCTAGCAGCTGGTACAGTGCTATGTTTTGAGTTCAGTATGTGAAGAATGTTGATAATGCTGATGTTTTCAGTTGTTGCTAAGTAGTGTTTAGTCTCAAGTCAAGGATTTTTCAGCTTCTGATGCCCAGCCAGCGAGAAAGCTGGAGGGGCACAAGAAGCTGGCACAGGACACAGCCAGGGCAGCTGACCCAAAGTGGCCAACAGGGTATTCCATACCATGTGACATCACATCTAGTACATAAACTGGAGGGGAGTGGGGGAGAGGGGAATCACCGCTCGGGGACTAGCTGGGTGTCAATCGGCGGGTGGTGAGCAATTGCACTGTGCATCATTTGTACATTCCAATACTTTTATCATTACTGTTGTCATTTTATTAGTGTTATCGTGATCATTATTAGTTTCTTCTTTTCTGTTCTATTAAACCGTTCTTATCTCAACCCATGAGTTTTACTTCTTTTCCCGATTGTCTCCCCCATCCCACTGAGTGGGGGTGGGGGGGAAGTGAGTGAGCAGCTGCGTGGTGCTTAGTTGCTGGCTGGGGGTAAACCCCGACAGTCCATTTTTGGCACCCAATGTGGGGCACGAAGGGTTGAGATAACAACAAACCTGACCAGAGCTTGTTAAAACAAATTTGTTATAAGCATTCATTATATTGATCTAATAGTTGCTGGTCACTATGTTGATTTATGTGTTCTTAGAGTTGTTGCTCTCGTTTTTAAAGTTCTGTTATGTATCACCTTGCTTGCTGTATGTAGTCCCTGTTCTGCTGCTTATCATCCGTGGAAGGTGGATTAAGGTTTTCGCTTTGATGTATTGTATAACACTGGTTTATGGTATGATAAAGTCATCGGTTGTGGGATTAATCTGGTATTTGCACTCAGCATTGTCACCTTTATACTGCGGGAGCCATCTGTGGGAAACTATTAATAATTATACCATTTACCTTTCCTCCTTGGAAAACCGGTCTATGGGTGGGGTACCTTTCTTCCCCTCTCCTTTCTCCTTCAGTCCAGTTACAATGGTGTTTGAAAATTTTGAAAAAATTTGAATACTCTTGGGATGTTGAGACCAGCACGGTCCTAGCCCTACTGCTAGGAATTAGCATGCTCCTGAATGTGGTTCAGCTCTTGTTTAAGGTTAAACAACTATTTAAGAAGATCACCCAGAGATCTGCCCCAAGGCTGGATAATTATGAGCGGCAGGGTGTGTGAGGTAGTATGGGCAAGTACCTAGAAAAGTGGACACTTCCAATGTTTTGGAAATTCACCCCAGAACAAGTGCAGAATCTGGAAGAACTAGTAAAATATTTGGAAAAGGTATACTGTCACCCCAGCAACCCCAGAGAGACAGAAATCCCTGCAACATGCTGGGGCCTGGCCCATGCCTATCGAGCCCTGTTCAACACCACTCAGTACCCTCAAGGGGAAGAGAAGGACTCTGGATATAACAACAAAATGATGAGCATTGCAGCCACCCAGACCTTGGCGACAGGCAGCGCGACCCCTCCAGCCCCGGCGACAAGCACTGTGGCTACCCAAACCTCAGTGACAGGCACTGCAGCCCTTCCAGCCCTGGTGATGATCACTGCAGCTACCCAAACCCCGGCGACAGACACTGCAGTTATCCAAAACCCGGCAAGCAGTACTGCAAGTGAACAAGCGGACCAACAGCCACCAGTATCAGTTGCCCTCATACACAAGAAGAAAAAAACAAAAAAATCAGTTCACTTAGCGAAGGAGGAAGATGAGTCAGGGTCATCATGGGAACAGGAAGAAGAGGCAGAACCAGAGGTAATAACCCGATCCCTATCCCTGAGTGAGCTGCGGGATATGCGAAAAGATTTCGGCCACCCTATAGGGGAGCATATTATCACCTGGCTCCTCCAATGCTGGGACAATGGGGCTAATAGCTTGGAATTAGAAGGTAGGGAAGCCAAGCAGCTGGGATCGCTTGCCAGGGAAGGTGGCATTGACAAGGCAATTGGAAAAGGGACACAAGCCATCAGCCTCTGGAGGCAACTCCTGTCAAGTGTGAAGGAAAGGTACCCCTTTAAGGAAGATGTTATATGTCAATCAAGCAAGTGGACAACCATGGAAAGAGGTATCCAATATCTGAGGGAATTAGCTGTGCTAGAGACGATTCATCATGACCCGGACAACCCACAATTACCCAAAGATCCAGAAAAAGTCCCATGCACACAACCCATGTGGCGGAAGTTTGTACGGAGCACACCATCGTCCTATGCCAACTCACTGGCAATAATGACCTGGAAAGACAAAGAGGTACCGACAGTGGATGAAGTGGCTCACCAACTCAGTCAATACGAAGAAAATCTCTCCTCCTCCCTACAAGCCTGAATTTTGGTTGTGGAGAAGCTGTCCCAGGATTTCCAGCAATTCAAAGAGGATATGTCCTACTCCCCACCTGTAAGGACCAATGTCTCAGCTATTAGGAGTGAGCGTTCCTCTGCCCAAGAGAGAGAATATAGAAGGTACACACCGCGAGGTGCCCTGTGGTTTTACCTGTGTGATCACGGAGAGGGCATGAGGAAATGGGATGGAAAACCTACCTCGGTCCTAAATGCAAGGGTACGTGAGCTGCGAGGAAGAACCACCACAAAAGGGAATTCTCCCAGGAAAAATGCTGCTCCAGTTTCCAACAGAGTAGAAGGGCTGATCTTATTTCTGATCCTCTTGAAGGGACTTCTGAGCCAATTTATACGAGAAGTGAATACTGGATACTCTGGCCAGAATTAGAGGGGCCCTGCCTCCAGCCAGGTGGAGGAAAGGGATAACCGGGTCTATTGGACTGTGTGGATTCGATGGCCTGGCATATTAGACCCACAGGAGTATGAGGCTCTAGTAGACACCGGTGCACAGTGTACTCTAATGCCATCAAGTCATAAAGGGGCAGAACCCATCTGTATTTCTGGTGTGACAGGGGGATCCCAAGACCTAACTGTATTGGAAGGTGAAGTAAGCCTAACTGGGAATGAATGGCAGAAACACCCCATTGTGACTGGTCCAGAGGCTCCGTGCGTCCTTGGCATAGACTATCTCAGGAGAGGGTATTTTAAAGACCCAAAGGGGTATCGATGGGCTTTGGTATAGCTGCCTTGGAGATGGAGGGCACTGAACAGCTGTCTGCCCTGCCTGGTCTCTCTCAAGACCCTTCGGTTGTGGGGTTGCTGAGGGTTGAAGAACAACAAGTGCCAATTGCTACCACGACGGTGCACCGGCGGCACTATCGCACCAACCGAGACACTCTGATTCCCATCCACAAGTTGAGTCGCCAACTGGAGAGCCAAGGAGTGATCAGCAAAACTCGCTCACCCTTTAATAGTCCCATATGGCCAGTGCGAAAGTCTAATGTGGAGTGGAGACTAACAGTTGACTATCGTGGCCTGAATGAAGTCACGCCACCGCTGAGTGCTGCCGTTCCAGATATGCTAGAACTTCAATAAGAACTAGAGTCAAAGGCAGCCAAGTGGTATGCCACATTTGACATGGCTAATGCCTTTTTCTCAAACCCTGTGGCAGCAGAGTGTCGTCCACAATTTGCCTTTACTTGTACGGGTGTCCAATACACTTGGAATCGATTGCCCCAGGGGTGGAAAAACAGCCCCACCATTTGCCATGGACTAATCCAGACTGCACTGGAAAAAGGTGAAGCTCTGGAACACCTGCAATACATTGATGACATCATCGTATGGGGCAACACGGCAGAAGAAGTCTTTGAGAAAGGGAAGAAAATAATCCAAATCCTTCTGAAAGCCGGTTTTGCCATAAAAGAAAGTAAGGTCAAGGGACCTGCACAGGAGATCCAGTTTTTAGGAATAAAATGGCAAGATGGACGTCGTCAGATCCCAATGGATGTGATCAACAAAATAGCAGCTATGTCCCCACCAACTAATAAAAAGGAAACACAGGCCTTCTTAGATGTCGTGGGGTTTTGGAGAATGCATATTCCGAATTACAGTCTGATTGTAAGCCCTCTCTATCAAGTGACCCGGAAGAAGAATGATTTCAAATGGTGCCCTGAGCAACAACAAGCCTTTGAAAAAATTAAATGGGAGATTGTTCATGCAGTAGCCCTTGGACCAGTCCGGGCAGGACAAGATGTTAAAAATGTCCTCTATACTGCAGCTGGAGAGAATGGCCCTACCTGGAGCCTCTGGCAAAAAGCACCTGGGGTGACCCGAGGCCGACCCCTGGGGTTTTGGAGTCAGGGATATCGAGGATCCGAGGCCCGCTATACTTCAAGTGAAAAAGAGATATTGGCAGCATATGAAGGAGTTGGAGCTGCCTCAGAAGTGGTTGGTACTGAAACACAGCTCCTCTTAGCACCCCTATTGCCACTGCTGGGCTGGATGTTCAAAGGGAGAGTCTCCTCTACACATCATGCAACTGATGCCACGTGGAGTAAGTGGATTGCACTGATCACACAACGGGCTCGCATAGGAAACCCCAGTCGCCCAGGAATTGTGGAAGTGATCACGGATTGGCCAGAAGGCAAAAATTTTGGAATGTCGCCAGAGGAGGAGGTGACACGGGCTGAAGAGGCCCCACTGTATAATAAACTGCCAGAAAATGAGAGGCAATATGCCCTGTTCACTGATGGGTCCTGTCGCATTGTGGGAAAGCATCGGAGGTGGAAGGCTGCTGTATGGAGTCCTACACGACAAGTCGCAGAAACTGCTGAAGGAGAAGGTGAATCGAGTCAGTTTGCAGAGGTGAAAGCCATCCAGCTAGCGTTAGACATTGCTGAAAGAGGGAAGTGGCCAGTGCTCTATCTCTATACTGATTCATGGATGGTGGCAGATGCCTGTGGGTGTGGTTACAGCAATGGAAGAAGAGCAACTGGCAGCGCAGAGGTAAACCCATTTGGGCTGCCGCACTGTGGCAAGATATTGCTTCCTGGCTAGAGAATCTGGTTGTCAAAGTACATCATGTAGATGCTCATGTACCCAAGGGTCAGGCCAGTGAAGAACATCAAAACAACCAGCAAGTGGATCAGGCTGCCAAGATTGAAGTGTCTCAGGTGGACCTGGGCTGGCAACGTAGGGGTGAGCTATTTATGGCTCAGTGGGCCCATGATACCTCAGGCCATCAGGGAAGAGATGCAACATATAGATGGGCTCGTGACCGAGGGGTGGACTTGACCATGGATACTATTGCACAAGTTATCCATGAATGTGAAACGTGCTGCAATTAAGCAAGCCAAGTGGCTAAAGCCCCTGTGGCATGGAGGATGATGGCTGAAATATAAATATGGAGAAGCCTGGCAGATTGACTATATCACACTCCCACAAACTCGCCATGGCAAGCGCCATGTGCTTACAATGGTGGAAGCAACCACCGGATGGCTGGAAACATATTCTGTACCCCATGCCACTGCCCAGAACACTATCCTGGGCCTTGAAAAGCAGGTTTCGTGATGACATGGCACCCCAGAAAGAATTGAGTGAGAAAACGATACTCATTTCCGAAACAACCTCATAGACACCTGGGCCAAAGAGCATGGCATTGAGTGGGTGTATCACATCCCCTATCATGCACCAGCCTCTGGGAAAATTAAGCGATACAATGGACTGTTAAAGACTACATTGAGAGCAATGGGGAGTGGAACCTTCAAACATTGGGATACACATTTAGCAAAAGCCACCTGGTTAGTCAACACCAGAGGATCTGCCAATCGGGGTGGCCCTGCCCAGTCAGTTTCTTCTTTTCTGTTCTATTAAACCGTTCTTATCTCAACCCACAAGTTTTACTTCTTTTCCTGATTTTCTCCCCCATCCCACTGGGTGGGGGGGAGCGAGTGAGCAGCTGCGTGGTGCTTAGTTGCAGGCTGGTGTTAAACCACGACAGAAAATATTTCTATATAGCGCCATCCAGCTCCAACTGAAGCAAATGGCTTGAACAATTTTAATGGGAGCTAGAAAAAGCCTATAATGTTCTTTTTTTCAACCAGTCTTCTATATTTGTCGAAGAGAGAATTTCTCAAATACCAGACAGGCATCACCTAATTTTCTAGAAGTTCAACATCTAAGCTCAAAGCACAAAGATCTGCATGCTCACATCATATATTCATTTTCCTCCATTTTGTTTATCAATCAACTGCTTGTGCATGAGGGTGACAGAGCATACATCTACCATTCAAGAGTGAAAACCAGACATAATTTTTAACATGTGTTTCTAGCTGTCAGATCTTCTGCTTGCAAACATGGCATACAAATGCTGCAGTCATAAAAATAATCTGTGATTGAATGATTTTAAGATATATCTTCTGTAGGAGTGAACTCAGAGTAACTATCCATCTCCTTTAGTTAGAAGGGATATTGACAGAAGGGGTGTTCTTCCAGAGGGACACAAGGCAAAGAAAAGTAGAGTTAAAATAATAACAAGGATATATTTTAAACTTTAAAAATATTTTGTTGTTGTTTTAGTGCTCATTATTCTGTCATGGAGCTTTTCTACACAGTGGATATGATAACCTGGGAAAGGCTGTGTGCAAGTGAGGAGGAGCTTGTCCCACAACCTGGAGCTGTGCCCAAGTCAAGAGTGCGAGTCTCGGGTGAGCAGGAGGAGACCTGGTGTTAGGGCAGTGGTTGGGGCACTCAGCTGGCAGGGGAGAAATTGGAAACTGTCTCTGGCTTTCTGGAACAGGAATAAAACCTACATTAGTATTTTACTGCGATTTCAACAAAGAACTCCTGACCATCTCAGGAGTATGAAAATGTGAGCAAAATATCCTGGGGAAGTATCACAACTTTTCTGCCATACTGTGGCTAAGAGATTTAATAGCTACTGTCAACAGTGATTTCATTGAGTTAAAAATACAATGAGGCAAACCAGGACTGCAAAGTAGTTTGTGACCAACCTATGGGTGTGCCAGCTACCTTAGCAAGGTTTGTATTCAGCTGTTGTCCTCAGAAAATTACTGTACCTTCCTAATGTGGAGTGAAAGCAAGGGTTTTTGGTTGTGCTCAGTGAAAGAGTCTGAGCAGTTATCAGAGAAATACAAACACAGCAAGTTCCCACAAACAAGTGTTTTGTATAAGCAATGACAATCACAAAGCTTGTTATTTCCTTATTCAAGCAAGACAGAGGAACTTGAGAGCACCCATTTAAAACATAATAAAATTAGAGAAACAACAATGCTTCTAAATTGTGCCTTGCAGGTATCACCTAACAATTTTTGGCTTCTTTATCAAGCTGGGGTGTTGAACACAAGTAGTTTGGGAACAGGGTATGACCATTTGCTAGTGATGGATCAATGGTTTGTGTCTGAAGCATTATGCAAGGGAAGTCGATTTTCTGTGCTTACTCCCTAGCATACCTGCACCACAGAAGTGTCCTGTTGCTGTCGGGAGCAGCTCTGAGCCGGACACCAGTGGCTGTCCACACAGCTGAAGCACTGAAAATCTTGAGGAAAAACTCTCATTGTGGCTCTGTAGATAGATATGTTTCTTTTGGAGAATAGGCATCTGGCTGGAAGTGCAGGGCAACTGCACACCCCTGAGTGCAGAGGACATTGTGAGTAAAAAGGAGATTTTAACTTTCAGCCCTCCATGTTACCTCTGTGGCATGGTACACAGGCAATGAAATGCACTTTGTCTTTTTCCGTATCTTCAGGGAAAGATGCTACAACTTCCACTTGCATCCAGTTATTTCAGACAGTGCTGCAGTGTCCACGCCTGAGATTTCTGGTAAATGTGGAGAGAACATTTCTGCCACTTCAGAATAGGTGTTGCTGCTCACTCTGCGTTCCATGGAAAGCTGGACTTGAGGTCCATGATCTCCTCCCCAGGATAGTTGCAATTTTGGCATTTCCAGTAATCTTTTATCAATTTAACAAAGTACACTATCTATACTGCACTCCTGTGTGAACACACTACAGACCTTCTAATCAGTCAACTCCTGTCTTAAACATTGCCAAGTATTTGTATCTCATCCCCAGTAATGTTTTGTTTGATAGTTAGTTAAAGAACACCTGTAGCAGCCAATGACTTTTCCTGATCGTTTGAATGGTTGCTGAGATGGCTTCACCTATGACTCCTTCTGCTTTGATATTCCACTCCCCATTTCTTTAAGCTTTCAAAACTCGAAGTCATAGAGTCACTCATTTTACAGCTCCACAAGCAGTAGGAAATGGGAGGTGCTTAGCTCTAAATCCCTACAACAAGTTCCTGTTGTGTTAAAGGGTAAAGAGGTTTGGCAGAAAATAAACCCCCTTGCATTCCAGATTGTCCTCAGATATCAGAGGGGGCTGGGGGTGGCTAGGTTTAGATTCTGAGTGATGCCCAATTCAACAGTATAAGTCTGGTTGCGTTCAATATATATATTAAACTACCACGATTATGGATGCACTAATAGCGTAATATACTTTCAATCTAGTCACGTTCAATGAACTATCATGGCCAGACTTAAGAACTGTGGTCGCATTCAACGAACTATCACAGCTAGACTTTAATGAACAGTATAGTTTATTAAAGCAACAGAATGCAAGTTCTTTTGGATTGCCGGTGATAAATACACTGTCTGCAAAGCACATGCAAGTACCAAGAATACAGTCGACTACAAGCACATTAAATTATGGAAAAACCCTACAGAGATTTCTAAGTTTCCTGGGGAAGCACTCAGTATAACTGAGGGTTCAAATCTTACCCAATAGGCGTCCCTATGTGGGGGAAGAGAGGTTCAGCCCGTCAACTGATCCCAGAAGTCAGCGATGTCCTCCCGACTTGTCTATGATGGTATCTTCCCTAGCATTCCTCCTCTCTTAAGCCCTTTTATACTATTTTATTTTTAGGTAGAGCTTGAGTGACTCTAGTCATACATACCTTTATTATGATTGGTGTAAAATCTCCTCGCTTTACTTTAAAGGTATATGCTAGAGAAAATTCAGAGCACATGCTCAGTGAGGGGTGGTCGCACCTTGGAGGCAGGTAGCTTTTGGGATGGAGGTGTGTTTTGGTATTATAATGAGATTATGATGAGCAAAGTTCACCCAGAGGACATGATTTAGCATGTCACTTCTCCAGAACTGGGCACTTATGATATAAATCAGAAGTAAGACAATAGCATTGACAGAACCCCATTGTTTCACCTCCTTGCTTCAGTGGACTCAATTCAGGGACCTTCTATTCTTGTTCCAGTAGTTCCAGTTCCCCATCCCTGCAGTGATATCACAGAGCCTGGCCGCAGTGTTTCCACTCCGCTCCACTCTCTGTGTTATTTCTCTTAGAGTCAGCATACCAAGCTCCCCTGGTGTTGCTAACATCTAAGGTTGCAGGTTATGTTGCTTAGGGAATTATTATGGAACAGATTTCATGTATATCCACTGCATTCCACCCTGGAGGTTTACCTTCCCTTAAGAGGGGGACATATCAATAAGTCACCTCCAGCAATCATTCCACAGTTCCCTGAATAGTTTTTAATTGCCTTTTTGATAAAATTAAAGGTACATTGTCAACCATTAGCATCAACATTTGCATTCCTGCCTCTATACAAGTTGTCTTTGCCATTAATCTTTTAATTACTTTCTCATTTCTTGCTATCTCATCTCTTAGGAACATTGCAGTCTCTCATGCATTAGGCCCAGACTTCTAGAAATTGAGATATTACATTGTAACTAGTTCTTGTATATATCCTTGTATATATACTTATACATATACATGGCAATCCTGCTAGTAATTATTATGCTCCAAGAGCAGAAATTTAATACAGTAAATACCTAGGTAGAAACAGAAATCAATTCTCAATGATTTATGTTATGAGTGAAAATGCCTGCTAAATCAGAAGTCCACCAGAGCTGAGAGGAAATACAAGACTAGATATCTACTTTGCATGTGTTTTTAATTATTATAAAGAACCAAACCTTTGAATCTCAACACCTCTGTACTTTTGGGAAGAGAAGATCCAGATCTGTCTGCTGTAAAGCCCTCTGCAATGCTACACCACTGGCAAAGAATATATATATTTCTAAGGTACTCATGGTTTCTACTATCTCTGTGTTTCCAGTCTGTGTGGTGTGTACTCAGAGTGCTGAGCTTCACTTTAAGTAAGTTGTGGATTTAAGAAAACAGAAAAGCTAAAAGTAAAGTTGAACCAAAACTATCAATCAAGGCTAGCTGATTTCATATAAGCCACGTGAAGCTGGGAATTTTGCCTGGTTTTTGCAGGGAATCGCAGATCTGTCCATGCTCAATTGGAAAGGCTGCAGACCATCAGTGAATTAAAGAACAAATCTGTGCAGCATGTGCAGTGTGTACTGAAACTTGAACTCAGGAGAGCAGAATGGAGGTGGAAATGCTGCTGCACATGTACCATACTCCTTGTTAGACAGGACTTGGGAATGTAGCAGGTGCTGTACCAGGGCGTTCATCTTCACTTAAAAGAAAATCTTACAAAAAGGGTGATCCTGAGAATGACATTAACATCCTGTGTAGGATGGTTTTGGGTCTAAAGCTCAGAGTAACACATCTATTTAGGATGCACTGGAAGGAAAGCAGTGGGAATCCCTTCTGGATCTCTCTGCAGAGCCTGGAACTGGAGAAGGGATGTCCAAATAAAAAGAAAGGGAGAAAAAAGGTGGTGGTAGTAGAACAAGGGAAAAACACAGTGAACCTTTTCCAGCTTAATTTTAAAATCAACTGGGAGCTGCCATTTTGTATTAACATTAGGCAAATCCATCTCTCTGATGCCTTCATCCTTTCTGCTCCCCCTTGTCATGGTTTAACCCCAGCCAGCAACTAAGCACCACGCAGCTGCTCACTCACTTCCATCCCACCCAGTGGGATGGGGGAGAGAATCGGAAGGAAAAAGGTAAAACTCGTGGGTTGAGATAAGAACAGTTTAATAAAACAGAAAAGAAGAAACTAATCATGATAATAATAATAAAATGACAATAATAATAAAAGGATTGGAATATACAAAACAAGTGATGCACAATGCAATTGCTCACCATTCACTGACCGATGCCCAGTTAGTCCCCGAGCAGCAATCCCCCCCAGGCCAACTCCCCCCAGTTTATATACTAGGCATGATGTCACATGGTATGGAATACCCTGTTGGCCACTGTGGCAGTACATCCCGCCCCTCCCCCATCCTGCCAGCAGGAAACGAAACTTCTCCAGGAAGGGAGAAGGGGAAGGAAACCCTGGAGGCTGCAGGTTGAAATTTGAACTGGCCAATTGAGATGCGCCAGGTACACTGAGGTGACCCTCCTGGCCAATAGAATTAAATGACCACAGGTCAGATTCGACAGGGGTATAAACGGGGTCCCGCCGGAGGACACGTTGGCAGTCCTCCTCGGAGCAGCGGGTCTGCAGTCGGGGACTCCCCCTCGGGTCGGGGCACCGCCCGAGGTAACTCCTCGAGGGAGAGAGCCCTCAGCTTTTAGGTGAGTGATACGCGCGTTTTGAGCCATCACTTTAAATCTTGGGGATTCTTAAGTCGGCCGTGTAGTATTAATTCTCTTTACATCATTGAGCCTGTGGTTTTATAAAATGTTACTGGACTTCTAATTAACTTTTGCTGAAGAATAAATCTGAGTTTTAACACCTATTGGATTTGGTTAGTCGTGCATCCATAACAGCCACTTTGGGTCAGCTGCCCTGGCTGTGTCCCCTCCCAACTTCTTGTGCCCCTCCAGCCTTCTTGCTGGCTGGGCATGAGAAGCTGAAAAATCCTTGACTTAGTATAAACATTACTTAGCAACAACTGAAAACATCAGTGTTATCAACATTCTTCTCATACTGAATCCAAAACATACCATTATACCACCTACTAGAAAGAAAATTAACTCTATCCCAGCTGAAACCAGGACACCCCTGGAACAGTCTAGTAAATTTCTAGGATTCGAGTCCCAGATGATCCTATTCTTATTTATATTCTTATTTGACTATGCTGGTGGTTATATAGAAAAAGACACAGATTTTGAATCCTCTGTGACTGTCTCAGTCATCTTGCAACCTGTCTAATGCTTGATGGTTGCTACACTCTCTACTAGAGAGAAACAGAGATTCCCATGGGCTTAGAAACATTTCAGCAGTAACAACAGTAAGGTGTTACCCTGAGTAAAGCTCTGTGCAGCAGCCTGTAACACTGCATGTTGCACCCTTTGGAAGAGGAAATATAGCCCAGAACATGGGGTAGCAATATCATTTTTGTTATTGCTGGCAGATGCTATCTTTGGAACTGCATCCATCTAACAACATGGTCAATTATTTGACATGACACAGATGATTTTATTTCATCTTGTTCCCTAGTAATTCCAGAGAAAGTCATGATGGAGGGAACCCCAGTCTTTGGAGCACATCCCTATAGAGACTCACAGCTGCATTGCGAGAGCAACTCCAGCCCTGCTCTGCACCATGGTACTGCTCTCTGGGCGGCTGTAGCAAAGCCCAGGAGAGTCACACCACCATGGGGTGAGCCTTGAGTCAGGGTGGTGATGGGCTTACATCTTCCCTTTCCTCCTTGAGGATTCAGTGGACGATTTGGCTAAAGCAACGGGGTTATGGCTGAGGTTACTTTGTGTTGTTGATTTTGCTCATCCTGCATTTTGGGGGTCTACATGTTGGAATCTGTAATAAAAACCCCTCTGCCTACCAGCTCATGTGTTTGGTATCCCAAAGTGCTCCCATCGTGCATGGTCAGCAAGTGCCGCGAGGCAGAGCAGGACAGCAGAGCCCTGTCAGGTGATGCACCAGCAGCCTTAGACTGGTTCATAAGCGAAGCCCAGTGTTTGGCTCTGTGTCAGAGTGACCCCTGGTAGCCCTCCTTTGCCATTTGCAGCTGTCCCTCCCAGTGCTCCTTACTCATTTTATAGGAAAATTCCAGTGATTTTAACAACAGTTTATAGAGCTATTGAGAGCTATTGAGATGAGTTAGCTAAGAGTAAATCAAGCAGGAATCTTTGAAACCATTTAAAAAATCACTCCTCTCTGGGATGAGTTCTAGCGAAGACCTGGTCCTGTTTCCACTGAACTCAGGGAGAATTATCTGACACTAAATCAAAGGACAGCTGGTTTAACAAGAAGATGTCTATGTCAGTCCATCTTCTCTTGCTGCCTGTCAGACATCCTAGTGATGCCAAGGGACCTATCTGACCCTGGGTAATATCTTGTCCCTTGCAAGGTCCCTGCACAGCAATGCAGATGATGGGGCAGGAGTGGGAAGTCCCTTCTGAGCAGGACCCATGTGCACACCTGCCCATATCTGCTAGCAGGAAAGGTTTTGAGCAAATCTGCATTCATTTACATACCTTCCAGCAGCAGTAACCATCTTCTCAATTCTACAATTATGCAGTAACCAAATCCCATGAAAAAGGAAATAAATAGGGAGTTTAAATGGAGTTAATTTCTGAGGTGCCTTATTTGTAAAATCAAAGTATCTCCAGTATCATTTTGGTGGTCATAAATTCCTTGGAGGGGGGTGAGGCATGCTTATTGCCCATTTACTACTTAGAATCATAGAATATCTCAAGTTGGAAGGGACCCTTGCCAGTCTATCAAAGGTAATTGGAAAGACAAATTGTTTTCAATATTATCTCTTGTAATGCAGGTGTTCTTTTTCTTATTTTTTTCTGAAAAAGCTGCAATGCTGACCTCAGTTCCTGGATGCCTCATATCTACTTGATCATCTGTACTAGTCCAGTGCTGGTCAGAAGACGTGACCCTTAATTCTGAATGCTACTGAACTATCTGACCTGATCCAGCAAAATATTTAATAGAATCATTTAATTGTTTGAGCACATATAGATACATTGCATAACTAAATTTTTCCAGAAAGACCTTTTTTATTTTCTAGACAGATAATTATTCAATAAAATGAAGGTTTGGGTTTATTGAAATTGTTCACTTGAACTCAGCACCAAAAAATACACCTTGAAAAGTGAAAAAGTTTTGCTTCTGGAAAAAATGTTAACACCTACATGTCTCGCTCTACTCAACATGTATCTCCTCTCTCTGGAAACATTTCAGCAAAGAAAAATAGGAAGGTGATAAAAGAAGATGTATTACAATGTGAAGTAAAAGCAAGTGAAGAGCCTTACAACTGTTAGATTTGTGAATTTTATTTATTCATAGTGCTAAATGTTATAGTATTTCCCTGGACCACATCCATAGCACTGTTTCCTTGTGGACAAAGAACTGCAGATTATTTTGCTGGGTTGAGTTTTGTTACTTCATGTTGCTACCCAAATAGTGGATGGCTGCCAGTTTCTTCATGTATGTTGTTTTGGGCCTGATTACTGGTTGGGGGTCTTTCTAGAAAGGTTTTTTTTCCTTAAATAGCTGGTTTAAAAGTTTGATTATTGTTTGCACTTTTAAATGTGTAAACATAAAGGTATATATCTATGTAATGTGATCTATATTTATATCCTACCTAAGGCTGTGCATACATTCATTTTACTTAACTGTTCTTCTGGTCCTGCACAGTCCCTTACCTGTTCCAAGAGAAAGACTGTTAGTGATAGCTTTCAAATGTAACTCCCCAGCTAGAAAACAAAGCAACAGAGAGAGGGTTTTTTTGTCTGTATGGGGTTTTTGGGAGGGGAGGGAAGAGGTGAAGCATGTCCAACAGGCAACCCAAGTAAGGCTGCTGCCGCTGGCTGGGTGACTTCACAGCCTGCAGGAGAGGCAGAACAAGCACAGGACCTCCTAGCCATGCCCACCCAACCTCCCCACAGCTCTGAAACTGACTGTCCCTGTGGTTTACCTTTGAGAAGCATTAATTTTAAGCAACATGGGTAAAAACAGACTCTCTTTTGTATTACAGTGTTTATTCTCTGAATTGGTCTGTAACCTACCAGCTACAGGTACTGCAGTCCAAAAAGTGCATGAGGTTGAAGTGACAGAGCAGTGCAGAGAGAAACTAATCATGATGGTATAAAAGCAGGTTCTTATAATTTCAGGATAAAAGGTTACCCGTGCAAGTTAAAAAATATCTATGTAGAAAAGAGGCTTCACCCTGAGATCAGTTCATGACCTCATTTACACCATCAGCACCACATCACTGGTGTTAGCTTTCTGGGCTTTGTACCATTTCCAGGAGAGCACACTCTTCCATGCATGCTGAGAGGTCCTTCATGGCTGGTCATGAGGTCCCTCGATGGCAACGGTGGCCTGCTCCTGGCCCTGGAGGTTCACAGCTGGACAGCACAGGGACCCATGCACCTCTGTGTGCATATCAGCCTTCACCCCTCAGTGCTGGCTGCTTGTTGCTGTCCAGACTGATGGCTTTGCCAGATCCATCACTCCCGTGTTCAAAAACCAGGCGCCCCACTTCTTGTGTGGTTGGTTCTGGGTGTTGGCCAACAACAAAGATATCTTTACACCAAGGGCTGCAAGTTAAGCAACACATGGCTCTCTTGAGTTGACCGATCTAGTCGGCCACATGCCAAAAGACCCACTTGTGATATGCTTTTCTACCTCATTTTCCTTATGCGCCAAACCTATTTGTCTGCAACGTCCTTTCCCCACCGTCAGCCAGACACCCCTGATGACATCTACCACTACCCTCCCTTGTCCAATGAACTGCTCACTCAGGATTTCTTTCAAACCACCTTACACAGTATTGCTTGAAAAGGTGACACTGATATCACCAGAGATAAGTTTCCACTGTGAAATTCTGACATCCAAGTGAGTTTAAAATTTCTTCTTTCTCTGCTGCTGTATTGGTGACTGTGCAAGTTGTGACTGAAGCAATAATTGACAGGTTTTGGCAAGTGCAGCTTTTAAGTAACTGTTGAAGAAACCAATGCCGAGAATAACTATATAAAACAGTAAACATAAAACAGTTTAAAGAGGAATTGAATGAGTCTCACTCTTATCTTTTATATTAAGAGATTTAAAAAGTCCATTTTTGCAGACTTTCCATCTTATGGAGAGGGAACATGCAGATCCTTGCATGTTGTCATGACCTGGGCTGGACAGACCAGGGAGTCGTGTGGAATTCAGAATTCCCTCGGGCTAAATTAAGGTGAAACGACACCAAACGATCAGTTAAACATTTTATTCATGACAGAAGCAAACTGAACTTGGGAGGCATAACAGTAGGTGGCGGGGTTTCTCACAACAGGAATTGGCATGAGACTACCTCAGTAAACCAGGTAACCCGTGTGTCCTGGGTTCAGCTGGGATAGAGTTAAATTTTACAGGAACCTGGGAGGTGGGGGGGCATAGCCAGGGCAGCTGACCTGAACTAGCCAAGGAGCTATTCCATACCATGTGACATCATGCCCAGTATATAAATGGGGAGTGGGCCGGGGGGAGGGCGCTCTTGCTCTCTCTGGACTTTCGGTGGGGGAAGTGGCGGAGCGTCGGGTCCCGGGTGGTGAGCAGTTGCACTGTGCATCACTCTTTTTTGTATACTCTTTCATTAGTACCGTCGTTGTCGTTGTAACTTTTTTGCGTTGTCCCAGTAAACTGCCCTTATCTCAACCCTCGAGGTTCCAGGTTTTTTTTTTCTTTTCTCTCCTCCGTCTCCCCCCTATCCCACCGGAGGGGGGCGGGAGGAGTGAGCGAGCGGCTGCGTGGTCCTTTGTTACCGGCTGGGCTGAAACCACGACAGTCCTTTTTTGGCGCCCAACGTGGGGCACGAAGGGTTGAGATAACGACAGATCTGGCTAGAGCGTGTTGAAACAAATTTGTCATACGCATTCCTTATATTAGATAAATAGATGTTAGTCACAATGTTGATTAATTTGTTTACATGGTGGCGTTTTGTAAGTTCTTATATGCTCTATGTATTGCCTGTAGTTACGTTTCTCGCCTCTGGGAGAGTGATTGGGATTATCATTTTGCTGTACTGGGCAATGTCGACTTGTGAAATGATTACATCACTGGTCATGAGGTTAAGCTGGTATCTGTATCAGGCAGTGATATAATTTCCATACCTTGGGCACCTTCTATAGGATTTTATTGGTAATTACAGCCAATCCATGGGGAAGTTAGGGAGGGATACTTCCCCCCGTCCGTTCGCCTCCCTTCTCTCCTTCCGACTAATTACAACAGCTTTTGAGAACTTTGAATATCCTTGGGATGCACAAGCCAGTGTGCTGTTAGTGCTATGCCTCCTGAATATGTTTCAGGTCTTGTTTAGGGCTACAAAAAGGCTCTTTAAGAGTACCACCCAGAGATCTGCCCCAAAGCTGGATATTCATGGGTGGCACGGCATGTGGGAGGATATGGGCAGGTATCTAGAGAACTTCTCACCCCCAGTGGCTTGGAAGTTCACTCCCGAACAACTACAGAACCCTCATGAAGTGGTAGAATATTTGAAAGGAAAATGCTGTGGCTATTCCAAAGACGTACAACTCGCTGCACTGTGCTGGGCCCTGGCCAGTATCTACCAAACACTGCTTGATATTAGGCAGCACCCTCAGGGAGAAAAGGGGGAAAAGATGGAAAACAGGACAACAGGCACCGTGGCTACCCCTACCCTGACAGCAGGCACCGTGGCTACCCCTACCCCGGCAGCAGGCACCGTGGCTACCCCTACCCTGGCAACAGGCAGCGCGGCTACCCCAACCCCGGTGACAGATACTGCAGCTAAACCAGAGAACCAACCTGTGCCAGTATCAGTCGCCCCTGTACAGAAAAAGAAACACACAAAGAAATCAGTTCGCTCAGTGAGAGATGAAAGTGAACCAGGGTCATCACGAGAACAGGAGGAAGAGGCAGAACCTGAAATAATCACCCGATCTCTATCCCTGAGTGAGTTGCGTGACATGCGAAAAGATTTTAGCCGCCACCCAGGTGAGCACATTGTTACCTGGCTGCTCCGATGCTGGGATAATGGGGCTAGTAGTGTGGAATTAGAGGGTAAGGAAGCCAAGCAGTTGGGATCTCTGTCTAGGGAAGGGGGCATCGACAAGGCGATTGGGAGAAAAACACAAGTCCTCAGCCTCTGGAGGCGACTTCTGTTAGGTGTAAAGGAAAGATACCCCTTCAAGGATGAAGTTACATGTCACCAAGGCAAGTGGACCACCATGGAGAGAGGTATCCAGTACCTGAGGGAATTAGCTGTGCTGGAGGTGATTTATAATGATCCAGAAAATGGGCAGTCACCCACAGATCCAGACGAAGTCCAATGCACACAACCCATGTGGCGGAAGTTTCTACGAAGTGCACCACCAACCTATGCCAACTCATTGGCAGTAATGTCCTGGAAAGAAGGCCATGGACAAACGGTGGATGAATTGGCTGTCCAACTCCGGCAATACGAAGGAAGTCTCTCTTCCTCCCTACGGGCCTGTGTCTCGGCTGTAGAGGAATTGTCCCGAGAGTTCCAGCAATTCAAAGTGGATATGTCCTCCTCCCCACCTGTACAGGCCTACATCGCAGCTATTGGGAGTAAGCATTCCTCTGCCCAAGAGAGAGGAGAGAGAAAGTACACACGACGGGCTAACCTGTGGTTTTACCTGCGTGACCACGGAGAGGACATGAGCAAGTGGGATGGAAAACCTACCTCAGTCCTGGATGCACGGGTACGGGACTTGCGAGAAAAAGCAACCAGAAAAGAGGATTCTTCTTGGAAAACTGCTGCTCCAGTTTCCTGTGAGGAGTCCCCCAGATGCAGTAGATGGGCTGATCACATTTCTGATCCTCTTGAAGGGACTTCTGATTCACGTGTGCGAAGTGAGTAACGAATATTCTAACCAGGATTAGAGGGGCCCTGCCTCCAGCCAGGTGGAGGAGAGGGACAACCGAGTCTACTGCACAGTGTGGATTCGATGGCCTGGCACATCAGACCCACAGGAATATAAGGCTCTAGTGGATACTGGTGCACAATGCACCCTAATTCCATCAAGTTATAAAGGGGCAGAACCCATCTGTATCTCTGGTGTGACAGGGGGATCCCAAGAGCTAACCGTATTGGAAGCTGAAATGAGTCTAACCGGGAATGACTGGCATAAACACCCCATTGCAACTGGCCCAGAGGCCCCGTGCATCCTTGGTATAGATTATCTCAGGAGGGGGTATTTCAAGGACCCAAAAGGGTACCGTTGGGCTTTTGGTATAGCTGCCTTGGAGACGGAGGAGATTGAACAGCTGTCTGCCCTGCCTGGTCTCTCTCAAGACCCTTCGGTTGTGGGGTTGCTGAAGGTTGAATAACAACAGGGGCCAACTGCTACCACAACGGTGCACCGGCGGCAATATCGCACCAGCCGAGATTCCCTGATTCCCATCCATAAGCTGATTTGCCAATTGGAGAGTCAAGGAGTGATCAGCAAGACTCACTCACCCTTTAACAGTCCCATATGGCCCGTGCGGAAATCTAATGGGGAGTGGAGACTAACAGTAGATTATCGTGGGCTGAATGAAGTCACGCCACCGCTGAGCGCTGCTGTGCCAGATATGTTAGAGCTTCAATATGAACTGGAATCAAAGGCAGCTAAGTGGTATGCCACAATTGACATTGCTAATGCATCTTTCTCCATTGCTTTGGCAGCGGAGTGCAGGCCACAGTTTGCTTTCACTTGGAGGGGCGTCCAGTACACCTGGAATCGATTGCCCCAGGGGTGGAAACACAGCCCCACCATTTGCCATGGACTGATCCAGGCTGCACTGGAAAAAGGTGAAGCTCCAGAGCACCTGCAATACATTGATGACATCATCGTATGGGGCAACACGGCAGAAGAAGTCTTTGAGAAAGGGAAGAAAATAATCCAAATCCTTTTGAAGGCTGGTTTTGCCATAAAAGAAAGTAAGGTCAAGGGACCTGCACAGGAGATCCAGTTCTTAGGAATAAAATGGCAAGATGGGCGTCGTCGGATCCCTATGGATGTGATCAACAAAATAGCAGCTGTGTCTCCACCGACTAATAAAAAGGAAACACAGGCTTTCTTAGGTGTTGTGGGCTTTTGGAGAATGCATATTCCAAATTACAGTCAAATTGTAAGTCCTCTCTACAAAGTTACCCGGAAGAAGAACAATTTTAAATGGGGGCCTGAGCAACAACAAGCTTTTGAACAAATTAAGCGGGAGATTGTTCATGCAGTAGCTCTTGGGCCAGTCCGGGCAGGACAAGATGTTATAAATGTGCTCTACACTGCAGCTGGGGAGAATGGCCCTACCTGGAGCCTCTGGCAGAAAGCACCTCGGGAGACCCAAGGCTGACCCCTGGGGTTTTGGAGTCGGGGATACAGAGGATCCGAGGCTCCCTATACTCCAACTGAAAAAGAGATATTAGCAGCATATGAAGGAGTTCAAGCTGCCTCAGAAGTGGTTGGTACTGAAACACAGCTCCTCTTGGCACCCCTACTGCCAGTGCTGGGCTGGATGTTCAAAGGGAGGGTCTCCTCTACACATCATGCAACTGATGCCACGTGGAGTAAGTGGGCTGCACTGATCACACAACGGGCTCGCATAGGAAACCCCAGTCGCCCAGGAATTGTGGAAGTGATCATGGACTGGCCAGAAGGCAAAAATTTTGGAATGTTGCCAGAGGAGGAGGTGACACAGGCTGAAGAGGCCCTGCTGTATAATAAACTGCCAGAAAATGAGAGGCAATATGCCCTGTTCACTGATGGGTCCTGTCGCATTGTGGGAAAACATCGGAGGTGGAAGGCTGCTGTATGGAGTCTTACATGACAAGTCGCAGAAACTGCTGAAGGAGAAGGTGAATCGAGTCAGTTTGCAGAGGTGAAAGCCATCCAGCTAGCGTTAGACATTGCTGAAAGAGAAAAGTGGCCAATGCTCTATCTCTATACTGACTCATGGATGGTGGCAAATGCCCTGTGGGGGTGGTTACAGCAATGGAAGCAGAGAAACTGGCAGTGCAGAGGTAAACTCATCTGGGCTGCTGCACTGTGGCAAGATATTGCTGTTCGGATAGAGAAGCTAGTGGTAAAAGTACGCCACGTAGATGCTCATGTACCCAAGAGTCGGGCCACTGAAGAACATCAAAACAACCAGCAGGCAGATCAGGCCGCCAAGATTGAAGTGTCTCAGGTGGACCTGGACTGGCAACGTAGGGGTGAGCTATTTATGGCTCAGTGGGCCCATGATACCTCAAGCCATCAGGGAAGAGATGCAACATATAGATGGGCTCGCGATCGAGGGGTGGACTTAACCATGGACACTATTGCACAGGTTATCCATGAATGTGAAACATGTGCTGCAATTAAGCAAGCCAAGCGACTGAAACCCCTGTCGTATGGAGGGCGATGGCTGAAATATAAACAGTGGGAGGCCTGGCAGATTGACTATATCACACTCCCACGAACCCGCCAAGGCAAGTGCCATGTGCTTACAATGGTGGAAGCAACCACTGGATGGCTGGAAACATATCCTGTGTCCCATGCCACTGCCCAGAACACTATCCTGGGCCTTGAAGAGAAAGTTTTATGGCAACACGGTACCCCAGAAAGAATCGAGTCGGACAACGGGACTCACTTCCGAAACAACCTCATAGACACCTGGGCCAAAGAGCATGGCATTGAGTGGGTGTATCACATCCCTTATCACGCACCAGCCTCCGGAAAAATCGAACGATACAATGGACTGCTGAAAACTACATTGAGAGCAATGGGGGGTGGAACTTTCAAACATTGGGATACACATTTAACAAAAGCCACCTGGTTAGTTAATACTAGAGGATCCGCCAATCGGGCTGGCCCCGCCCAACCAAGACTTCCACATACTGTAGAAGGGGATAAAGTCCCTGTAGTGCACATGAGGAGTATGTTAGGGAAGACAGTCTGGGTTAGTCCTCCCTCAAGCAGAGACAAACCCATCCAAGGGGTTGTTTTTGCTCAGGGACCTGGGTACACCTGGTGGGTGATGCAGAAGGATGGGGAAGTTCGATGTATACCTCAGGGAGATTTGATTTTGGGAGAGAATAGCCAGTGAATTGGGCTGTATGATGTTAACTGCTAAATAACCTGCCAACGTATGTCATTGTATCTATAGTGTCTATATGCCATATCAAGGGTATTACTGTAAGAATTACCCAAATGACTGAAGGATGGACTTTGAGCCAAGAACAACAGTGATAGAACTTGAACTGGCACCCAGCAATTTCCTCAAGATCAACATCTTCGACCTGCAGACCAAGGGTGTGGGTTGCACCAAATGTACCAGCCAGAAGTTCCAGAGACAGCATACAACAACCCAACACCTCACACCATCTCTCTTATCCTGAAGAAGCGTTACAACAGATGGAGCCCCAAAGTCATGGACTAAATAAAATTGTTGGACACATTGGAGGGATAACCCATCGACTAAGGGAATGCTATTTGTGGGGGGGGGGGGTATCCATATACATATATATATCTATATATAAGACAAGGAAAGTGGTAGTGGTTGATTGGAAAATGTAAGATCTGGGCATGATGTAAATGGTATAGAATAAGGGGTGGATAATGTCCTGGGTTCAGCTGGGATAGAGTTAATTTTTACAGGAACCTGGGAGGTGGGGGGGCATAGCCAGGGCAGCTGACCTGAACTAGCCAAGGAGCTATTCCATACCATGTGCCATCATGCTCAGTATATAAATGGGGAGTGGGCCGGGGGGAGGGCGCTCTTGCTCTCTCTGGACTTTCGGTGGGGGAAGTGGCGGAGCGTCGGGTCCCGGGTGGTGAGCAGTTGCACTGTGCATCACTCTTTTTTGTATACTCTTTCATTAGTACCGTCGTTGTTGTTGTAACTTTTTTGCGTTGTCCCAGTAAACTGCCCTTATCTCAACCCTCGAGGTTCCAGGTTTTTTTTTTTTCTTTTCTCTCCTCCGTCTCCCCCCTATCCCACCAGAGGGGGGCGGGAGGAGTGAGCGAGCGGCTGCGTGGTCCTTTGTTACCGGCTGGGCTGAAACCACAACACCCGTGGTAACCATATACATCAATTCAGGGAATAAGGAGATCCCTCCCATTGAGTCACGAGGTTCAGAGCAGACCCCCTTGCTTTCTAGACTCTTTCTCAGAGAAGGGCCTAGGGGTGGCTGGATCCACTCTTAGTCCCAGACTTGGTCAACGGTTTTATGTCTTAAAGGGATGAGGTGTAGGGATTATGAAAAAGGAAAGAGAAAGAGGCAGCGAGACAGAGAGAGAAAAAGGAAGAGAAAAGAAAGATTTCACCAGTCCTGGGTCCAGCGTTGGTTCAGTCAGCCTAGGGGTCCAGTCAGCCTAGGGGTCCAGTTCCACTGGGCGTGCGCACGTGGGGCTTCAGTTTGTGTCCTTTTATCATCTCCTTGCCCCTCCTTCAGGCAGGCACTCGAACTCATCAGGCTAATCAGGTGTCATTGGAACCTTCGGGAAATGGGTTAGTGGGCTTGGGGCGTCGTTTGGGGAGTAACTTCTCCTTCCCTGCAGACATGACCATTATTTGATCTTTGGCCATGCATGGTGAGCTGCCCTGCTCGGCATATCAGAACAGCACATCAGAACACTGAGCTTCCCACCCTCTGGCATGCCCTCCCCCTCCTGTTGCTGATCTGTGCTGATCTGCTTCTTTTCACCTGTGGTTTGTTGTTATGCAGCGTTCGTTGTTATGCAGAGTTCGTCTTTAAGCAGAACTTGCCCCACCACAATGTTTGAGACATTAACTCTTTCAGTCTCTCACACATGTCATATTCTGCCATCAGTTAGTGGGGAAATCAGCTGTCTTCAGTGGGGATATGTGGGTATAACTGAGGGCAGTATTTAGGTCTATATCTCCAATCTCACTGAAAAATGTGTTAATTTAAAAATAAAACAAGGCTCTGGGAATTTTTCAGGATTCTATTAATTAATTTCAAAAGTTCCATTAGTTTGATGGAAGAAAGGCCATACACTATAATCATCTGCCAGCTGGTGATTCATGATTCTGAAGTAGATTTAGGGACATGGTCTCAGCCTCTGGCTCCTTTGCTTTACTGAGGCAGCACAGAGCAACCAGAGAGTCTAAAGTAGCCATACTGGCTTGGATGTTCTCCACCAGTTTCCCACTCCTGTCCTCATCTCTCAATGGAAAGGGCACACCAGATCTCCCTGGTGGCTACTCCAGCACTGGGTCACCATGTCAAGATGCATCTTTTAGGAAAGTCCATAGTCTGCCATAAGCTGCGTCATGCTGCTTTGGCCGCAGGAAAGATCAATCATAGGGAAAGAGGACAATGAGCTCTTCTTCTGTGTCTGCTCAGCTGCCCAGAGCACCACCTTCCTTTGGCTGGGAACCCAATCCTGCAAGGATTTCTTCCAAAGTGTCACCCTGAGAATAGCATTGCTGGCTGACAGGTTTGTCACGTCCCACTGGCTCCCAGATGCAATTTGCTCAGTGTCCAAATAAAACCTGTCTTCCCTCAGTCCTGGCCTTGAAGACTCGAGTGAATTTGACAGCCAGTCTGGGCTTTTTTTTCTTCAATCTGGTAATGACATGTGAAAGTGGAAATTCAAAAGTTTTCACAGAAATGCTGTCTTATATATTTTACTTTTCTCCTTCATTTAGAGACATAGCCAAACATAAGAGTTTACTGAGAAGCTGACTGTAAACTGGGAGTCACCAGGACCAGGGACCAGGACTTTGGAGGTACAGGAACAAGGGAGGAGGGAGCTGCAGCCAATGCTGCTCCCAGTCCTACTCCTGCTGAAGCCAATAGCCAAGCCACTGCTGTGCCAAGACCAGCGCTGGGAGGAGATGGGGACAGCTGGGATGGGGAGCTGAGACAAACTGACACTGGTGGTAGGATATGAGACATGAAGCGGCAAAGGGTAGTAGTAGAAAAGGACAGGGTCTGCTCACAGCTGTAGAGGAGGAAGGGGAGTCCTGCAGCTGTGTGGGACCTCGCAAAACTTTGGGAGGGTGTAGAGAGTGGACAGCATAACGAGGGATGCCAGCATGCCAGCAGCTGTGGACCCCGAGAGAATGGATTTTGGAGGCAAGACTAGTAGTGGAGGATGAAAGTTGAATAGGCATAGGTTATGTTCAGCTTCACGAATCCCAAACTTAGCTGCAGCTCAGCTATAGACAGGAAGAAACTTTGGCAGCATCTTATTTTATTCTAAAATAGGTCATCTTTACCCAAGTGTGGAATGATTGCTGGAGGTGACTTATCGATATGACACCCCCATGTTGGGGATTTCTTGGCTGAGCGAGGACGTGTGAGAAATCCAGCCTTTAGCTGGAACGAAGCATAAACATACAAAGTGCTGAAACGGACAAGGACGCTGTGTCCTTGTACGCTGGGAAAAGGAAGATAAGAAGGGCCTAACAAACAACTCCTGGATGCTGAAGAATGAGATAAGCAACCGCGGGACGCCTCGTGAAGAGACTTGAGGAGCCAATAGAAGGATGAGCCGGGAGCGTGATAGGAAGACATTAACCAGTGGTGGTTTAGCTTATAGCGCGTGGACAGCTGATGCTCAGCTTAATAAAGTATATAAGCACGCTATTTGGGCAATAAAGGGAGAACAACCTTAACCGTATAGGTGTCCAGTTGTTACTCGGCTCACGTCTCCGGGTGGCTCCTTGCAACACCCCACACACACTTCTCGAGAGAAGGTAAACCTCCAGGGTGGAATGCAGTGGATATGCAAGGAATCTGTTCCATAATAATTCCCTAAGCAACATAACCTGCAACCTTAGATGTTAGCAACACCAGGGGAGCTTGGTATGCTGACTCTAAGAGAAATAACACAGAGTGGAGCGGAGCGGAGACACCGTGGCCAGGCTCTGTGATATCATCGCAGGGATGGGAACTGGATGGTACTCTGGAACTGATAAACTGCACAGTTGTTACCCTGAGCCAGCCCTGGACCAGCAGTTTTTCATTTTCTGTCAAAATCATCTCCTCTGGGTGAACTTTGCACATTATAATATCATTATAATACCAAAACACACCTCCATCCCAAAAGTTACCCACCTCCTAGGTGCAACCACCCCCCCACGGAGCATGTGCTCTGAATTTTTTCTAGCATATACCTTTAAAAGCAAAGCAAGAGAACTTTATACCAATCAAAGTAAAAGTATGATGTATGACTAGAGTCACTCAAGCTCCACCTAAATAGGAAAAATAGGATAAAAAGGCCCAAAGAGAGGGGGACTATTAGGGAAGATACCATCATAGACAAGTTGGGAGGACATCACTGACTGCTGGGATCAGTCGACGGGCTGAACCTCTCTTCCCCCACATAGGGACACCTATTGGGTGAGATTCGAAAACTCGGCTGTACCAAGTGCTTTCCTGTGAAACTTAGAATTCTTTAGAGCTCTTTTCTTTCATAATTTAATGCGCTTGTAGTCGACTGTGTTATCATTTGCATGTGCTTTGCGGACAGTGTATTTATCACCGGCAATCCAAAAGAACCTGTACTGTTGCTTTAATAAACTGCGCTGCTCATTAATCTAGTCGTGATAGTTCATTAACGCAACCAAACTCCCTAAGTCTGGTAGTTGTCGTGCGTTGAACGCGGCTAAGCCGAAAGTGCAGTGTGCTATAAGTGCATCCATCATCGTGATAGTTCAGCATATTGAACGCGACCAGACTTATAGCATTGAATTGGGCATCATTCAGAAATAAACCTAGCCACCCTCAGCCCCTCTGACATCTGAGGATAAGCTGGAATGCAAGGGGGTTTATTTTCTGCCAAACTTCTTTACCCTTTAACACAACACTGCGGAGACTCAATTAAGCGCTCAAACTCTCTGTGCAAGATTCCCCCTTATTTCACAAAAGAATCCAACTTATATATGTTTCAACAAAGATCCAGAAAGTACTAACGGCTCACAGCCAATCCTACTAGCGCAGGAGGGCATATCTGGCCCAGCTGGGATGTTTGCCAGTCCTCAGAACAGTTAAAGATAAAAACATTCCATAGACATACTCGTGACTGTCTTCAGCCACATCTTCCTAGGCCTACACAAGGCCATCCTCCAACCTGACCTTGTAAAACTAGTTCTTCAAGGCTTGGCAAACATGCAGCACGACAAATTCTAACGGTCACTCTTGAAAACAAATGCCAGGTGTTCCGAGCTGCTCCCACATCTCCTCCTTTTTGTTTAGGAACATCAGATTCACGAGGAAGGCAGCGAGGACTCTAGCTTCGAATTGACGCAATCCTCGTACTGCTCCTCAGGTGATTCTGATTGCTGCAAACACACAAATGATTAATAACCCTCCAATAGCAATATAAATTCAGATACACAAATTTAAACCTTCAAATCATGTTTTTGGATTTAAGCATTCAACAGTATTAGACAATTCTTTGAAAAACACCTTATTCTGCTAATTTCATATATACACTTTCATTCCCTTGTAAAGGAGTTACACAGAGCCCTTGTTTTTTGAAATTCCCAATTGCAATGTAATTTCATTCTATTTTATAATGCATTTTGTCTATGTGATGAGTTGATCCTGCTGGACACCAGTCACCTACCATAGCTATCCTATCACTCTCTCCTCCACAGCTGGACAGGGGAACGGGAAATGAGGTTTTGCGGTTAGTTCATCACACATTATCTCTGTCACTTCATCCTCCTCAGTGGCAGCACTCATCACACTCTTCCCCTGTTCCAGCGTGGGATCTCTCCCACGGGAGACAGTCCTCCATGAAGATCTTCAGCATGGGTCCCCTCCACGGCGTGCAGTCCTTCAGGAGCACACTGCTCCAGCGTGGTTCCCCCACGGGGTCATAGGTCCTGCCAGAAAACCCGCTCCATGGGCTCCTCTCTCCACAGATCTGCAGGTCCTGCCAGGATCCTGCTCCAGCACATGCTTCCCACAGGGTCACAGCCTCCTTCAGGCACCCACCTGCTCCGGCGTGGGGTCCTCCACGGGCTGCAGGTGGAGATCTGCTCCACCGTGGACCTCCATATACCGCAGGGGAACGACCCGTCTCACCACGGTCTTCACCACGGGCTGCAGGGGAATCTCTGCTCCGGCGCCTGGAGCATCTTCTCCCCCTCCTTCTTCACTAACCTTGGTGTCTGCAGGGCTGTTTCTCTTACATGTTCTCACTCTTCAGCTGCCATGTCTGTGTGTTCCGCAACCGCATCTCTCTTCCCCCTCTCCAGCTGTTTGTTTTTATTAAATTTTTTTATTTCTGTCTCTTCCTCTCTCTCTCTCTCTCTCTTTTTTTTTTTTTTTTTTTTTTTTTGTGCAGAGGTGCTATTACGATCACTGACTGGCTCGGCTTTGGCTGGCAGCAGATCCGTCTCAGAGCCAGCCAGCACTGGCTCTATCAGACACAGGGGAAAACCTCCAGCAGCCCCCAGAGAAGCCACCCCTGTAACCCCCCGCTACCAAAACCTTGCCACACAAACCCAATACAGCCCAAGCCAAATTACCACTGCTTCCAAAGCATCCAATCATTCTAGTACTGTTGATCAATTTGTACCTGGGCATTCATTTCAGTCGTAACATTTTTTACATGATTACTGTAAGATTTAGTTCAGATATATTCTTATGAGTAAAACAGCTAAAATACCAAGGTGAATTCAGATTAGTTTCAAAAGCATGGTTACATAAAGTGACATCTAGAAATTGAGTTTCTACAAAAACATAAGGATGTGAAGTACATATCATAACCAAATCTTTGTGAGTCTATACATTCTTGTGCTGTCTTACGCCGCAAGCTCAGCCCGGCAATCGGTAGGTGCCAGCTTTCCGTGGGCGTCCCCACGGAGGCAACGGTGGCCTCGCCGTACACCAGCCTGATGCTCTTCGGAAAAATCCCGGTATTTATACATTTGCAAAGGAACGGGTTTCAGCACACGTGGCCAGCGGGTGCCAAAAGACGCCTTGATCGTAACATAGGGAGCCTATGACGCATGCACTTGCTGGCCAGGCCCGCTGCATGAGCCATAGCCACCCTGTCTATTGGTTCATGGGCTTTGTACGTGCGGCATATTGTCATCATCCAGTAGTCTGCGTTTTCCTCGGCTATATACCTCTCCCCCAGTGTTCATCCAGGGACCAAAATCCCATTTTTTAACTCATCCACAAAGAAAAAGGATCAGAATTCTTACAATACTGTCGCTGGCCACTATTACCAGGTATGCTAAAAAAGGTAGTCTTTGGAATAGGATACACGTTGCATTCTCAATGTGCTGCTTCCTCCTCATGTGTCTCTTCTCCTTCAAATTCAGAGTCTTCATCTGCAGGACCAGGTGGTTTCGTCAGCTCATGATATGGCTTCACGTGTTTAGCTGGAATCCACTTGGTTCCTGTGGGAAGAAGAACACAAGCATACCCTCGCCCCCAAGTGATTAGTTCCACAGGTCCATTCCAACCAGGTCCACTAAAAGGATCTTTATACAGTACTTTAGGTCTGTGTGAAATAGAATCAGGAATTTTAAAATGTCAATCTGTCGCTGTACTGGCCATTAAGTCTGGTGAGCGATTTAAAAAATTCAAAGTAAACATAGCATTATCTAGCTGTTCTTGTGGTGGCATATTTCTCCTTTTTTGTTTATGCAACATGGACTTTAAAGCATGATGCGCACGCTCAATTATTGCTTGTCCAGTAGGTGAATGTGGAATTCCTGTCACATGGGATACCTGCCACTGCTGCAAAAATAATTGAGTAGATGATTTAGCTACATATCCCGGACCGTTGTCAGTTTTAATGGTTTGCGGAACCCCCATAATTGCAAAGCATCGTGACCAATGTCGTTGTACATCACGTGCCCTTTCTCCAGAATGAGCAGTAGCACAAATATAAGAGGAAAAGGTATCAATAGAAACATGCACAAATTTCAAGGAGCCAAAGGCAGATACATGTGTAACATCACTTTGCCAAATGGCATTAGAGTGTAAACCACGTGGATTAACTCCAATGCTCACTGCATCAGAAGAAACTCTTTGACAATCTGGACAAGAACGAATAATGTCTTTAGCCTGTGTTTTTGTCAAATTAAACATCTTTTGCAATGCTGCAGCATTTTGGTGAAAAAAGGAATGAGAGGCCACAGCAGAGTGGAATTGCACTGTGCCAACAGTAAAAGAGTCAGCCACGGCATTGCCTTTAGTCAAAGGTCCTGGCAGCACAGTGTGTGACCTAATGTGACAAATAAACAAAGGATAAGCTCTTTTATTTAAAAGAGTTTGCAATTCCAAAAATTTGTTGAATAAGTCTTCATCATTTATCTCCTTTAAGTAAGATCCTGGTAATGGCTGTACAACACGGACGACATATTCTGAATCAGAAACAATATTGAGTGGTTCCGATGGAAATAAAGCTAAAGCGTGTAAAACAGCCTGTAATTCCACACGCTGCGTGGAACCGTGTAACAGAACAACAGATGTGTGCCATACTCCATCATCTAGCCAGGCAACTACACCTCGTCCAGTTTTTCCAGAGCCATCTACAAAAACTGTACGAGCATTAACAATAGGAGTAGTGAAGGCTTTGCAGTAATTTACATTTAGGCAGTGAAAAAGAAATTTTGTTCGTGAAGTCGGCCAATGCGATTTGCAGTGATTGTGATTGGACAAAAAGGTAATCAAAATCTTGTTTTGAAAAAGGAAGATACAAGGTATCGGGATCAAAACCAATGAGACACTGAGTGCGTGACCGTGCTTTTTGTACCACAGTCACAATCATTTCTAAAGGCTGTGTAACAGTTTTCTTTAAAGTGTGAGAGAGAAACACCCATTCCAAATATAAAATTTTCTGAGCGACTTTATCATGTTGCCCTATAATAGCAAAAGGTTGCTTTGGACCTTGTATAACATACACATCAACAGGTAAAGTTAAGTCCCTTCTATAGGCCTGTAATGTAGATATCTTTTGTGAAACTAAATTTAACTCTTCCTTGGCAGCTGGAGTTAAGATCCGTGGTGATGTTAAATCAGGATCACCTCTCAGAATGTTAAAGAGATTACTTAATTCCTCTGTAGTTATACCTAACATGGGTCGTACCCAGTTTATTGTTCCCAATAATTTCTGAGCATCGTTCAGAGTTCGTATATCTGTGTGCAATTTTTATGATTGAGGCTGTATTGTTCTTTCTGTAAGAATCCACCCTAAATATTTCCAGGGCGGCATCGTTTGAATTTTTTCTGTAGCAATTTCAAGTCCAAAGGTGTGCAAAGAATTTACAAGATGTGGCACAACACTTTCCAAATACTGTGTTGTTTCTGTTGCAATTAGAATATCATCCATATAATGATATATTATAGCATTTGGAAATGCGTCTCGGCTCGGTTGAATAGCCACAGCAACTACTATCTGACAGATAGTAGGACTATTCATCATGCCCTGAGGTAGCACTGTCCACTGATAATGCTGCATAGGCTCCGCGTTATTTACACTAGGCACTGAAAAGGCAAAATGTGCACAATCATCAGGATGTAAAGGAATCGTGAAGAAGCAGTCTTTTAAATCAATTACTTGTAATTCCCACTCTTTAGGGACCATTGCAGGGTTTGGCGTTCCCGGCTGGGTAACCCCCATCGGTTGTAACACTGCATTTATCGCTCGTAAATCCTGCAATAATCGCCATTTTCCCGACTTTTTGGGAATAACAAAAATCGGTGTATTCCATGGACTAGTTGAAGTGACAATGTGTCCTTGCTGCAACTGCTCTTGAATCAATTTATGTGCTTGTATCAATTTGTCCCCTTTTAACGGCCACTGATCGACCCAAACTGGCGCAGAAGTTAGCCACATCAGTTTGAGCAGGGGTTTTACATCAGTGACCCTTAGGATAAATTTGAATTGACTGTGGTTAGGGTAATGTGCCATTGTTTCAATAAATCTCTGCCCCACAAATTTACAGATGAGTCAAGTACATAAGGCTGAATCCATGCTTCATGCTTCTCAGGCCCCTTTACTGACAAAAGTTTGGCACTTCGCATGGGCTGTCGAGTGCCTCCTATACCAACAATTGTAGAAAGAGCTATCTGCAATGGCCACGAAGTTGGCCAGTCTTTTTTTTGATATTGTAGAAACGTCTGCTCCGGTATCTAGCAATCCCGAAAACCATCTACCCTCAATTTGCAATTTTAAAATCAGCTGTTGCTGTGTTATTTCCTGCGACCAAAATACAAAAGGACCCCCGGTGCTATCAAAGCTACCGTCGCCTCGATTATTTTGCATGTGTCGAGGTACCCAACAAGGAAGCAATATTAATTGAGCTATTTTTGTGTTTGCCAGAATTGTACATGGAATTTGCATTGAAGCTAGCATGATTTTAATTTCCCCTTGATAATCTGAATCAATAACTCCAGGGTATACAATTATTCCCTGTGTCGTAGCACTAGATCGTCCAATTATTAATCCTAACATGCCATCAGGCAAAGGTTCGAATATTGCAGTCCCCACAATATAAATTCTCTGTTCTTTTATTGAGAGGTCGGCTGCTGTTGCCAAATCCAGCCCGGCACTCCCTGTAGTTGCGGGCTGGAGGTCATAGACGGTTTTTGTGTGATGCCTGTTTGTGTAGCAGTCCCATTGGTTAGTGGTGCCTCCACCGAATTCCAGACCCTGTTGGTTTGCGGGGCACCGGGTCTCGCGCCCCTCCTGTAGTTTCCCTGGAAGAGAGTACCTGCTTTATCAAATTTTTATTTGTGTTGATTCGCCCAATGATATCCTTTACTACAATGAGGGCAGAAGTGACTTACAGATTTATCACGTTTGGATTTTTGTCGTTTAGGACAATGCTTAGCCATGTGTCCCAATTTTCCACACTCAAAACATTTCATAGTAACCTGATGAACATTTAGTTGCTGTGACAGTGCAGCAGCTAACATGTTAACTCTATGAGTTTCCGTCCCTATATTTTGACATATCTTAATATACTGCCCAATGTCAGTAGCTCTTCCTTTAACTGACTTCAGTGCAGCCTGACAGTCTGAATTTGCATTCTCATAAGCCAACTGAAATAATAATGCTTTTGCAGCTTCCTGATTTTCTACCTGCCGTGTTATCGCAGCTTGAAGGCGATCAATAAAAGATACATACGGTTCCTGAGAGCCCTGTTGTATAGAGGCAAATGAAATGGTACTTTGCCCAGTTTCAGGTACTCGTTGTATAGCCATGAGTGCAATATGAGTGGCTTGATCGAAAACTTGCTTTGGCAAAGCTGCTTGTGCCTGAGGTGTAATGTAAGGGCCTGTTCCTTGTAACATGTTTTGATCTATAGCTATCCCTGATGACAAGTTGTCCATAATTTGTTCCACCGACAAATCATTATATTCTAATTGCCATACAGAATACTGAGCAGAAGTCAACACCGTTTTCATAAGTAATTTCCAGTCCCAAGGAGTCATAGTATAAGTTCCTCCAATTGCATCCACTAGTCCCATTGTAAATGAATTGTGTAACCCATTTTCACGAATCGATTTCCGTAATTCTTTTATCATTTCATAAGGCAAACCGTCATGCTGTGGTGGAGTATGGGGTTTGTATATAACAGGAAAAGTGAACATGGTATCACCTTGCTGTAGAGCTTTTTCTCGACAGCGTTGCATCAAGCTATGTGTATTTTTTCCTAAATCATTAAGTGAATTGTCACATTTAGTATCAAAGTCTGGTAAGGGCGGAGCTGAAGGTACTATAATGTTTTTTACGCACCGCTGTAAAGCAGGAGCCACAGGATTAGACAGAGGCACAGAGTTAGAGGGATTAGTAGGAGAAGGAGCTACAGGCAGTGAAGCAAAGCCAGGTTCTGTTTTAAGTTCTGCAAACCCCGGAAAGGGAGTACCAGGCGATTGGGGTGGGGGGGTGGGGGACGGCGGCGGCACGGCGGCGGCCGCGGCAGGCGGCGAAGCGGGTGCGAAAGCGGCGGGAGGCAGCGGCGAGGCGGCAGGGACCTGTATGCGGTGATGAGGGTCGGCGAGCCCGCGGAGCCCGTGCTGCCCGCCCGCTGCCTGCCTGCCTGCCTGCCGGCGGGGTGTGTGCATTAACGGTGTTAGTGCAGGCGGTGGTGGAGATAATGAGGGATATAAATCCGGCTCTTTTTCAGAGTCCACCCTGCCTGATACAAAAGAATTATTATCAGAATCAGAATCCTGCTCATTAACGGCCTGCTTACAGACTGTCTCCTCAAAAGCAGTATCAGGTTGTATTGGTATGATTTTTGCTGCTGGCTCTAAATGCACCAGCGCAGCATAAATAAATCTCCATGTCATAATTAAATGTTCTGATACACCAAAGGCCAAAGTTTTTCGCGTTTTTAAATATTCCCCGACTCTTTCCCAAACCGCGGTATCAAAAGTTCCCTCTGTGGGAAACCAGTTACAATTATCCTTTACCCACATTAAAAGCGAAGCAATTTGTCCCTCTGTTATTTTACACCCAGAGGCCCGTAAAATCTGCTGCAAAACGTCTAAGTAGAGCTTATGCTCCTGGGAAACTGATTGTCCCATGCTACTGCAATCTCGCAACTCACCCGTTCCACAGGGGTTGCTGTTACCTATTTTTCTCGGAGTCGTGGCCACTTCTTCAAAACTCTCCCCATTAGATTACATGGTCTCCGCAGTGAAGGGGAATCACCTCTTCTTTTCTCAATCACGTCGTTTTCTTCCCTTAATCGTGCCAGCTTCTTCTCTCTATCACGTCGTCTTCTTCTCTCTATCACGTCGGGGTCACCATCTGCGGAGACTCAATTAAGCGCTCAAACTCTCTGTGCAAGATTCCCCCTTATTTCACAAAAGAATCCAACTTATATATGTTTCAACAAAGATCCAGAAAGTACTAACGGCTCACAGCCAATCCTACTAGCGCAGGAGGGCATATCTGGCCCAGCTGGGATGTTTGCCAGTCCTCAGAACAGTTAAAGATAAAAACATTCCATAGACATACTCGTGACTGTCTTCAGCCACATCTTCCTAGGCCTACACAAGGCCATCCTCCAACCTGACCTTGTAAAACTAGTTCTTCAAGGCTTGGCAAACATGCAGCACGACAAATTCTAACGGTCACTCTTGAAAACAAATGCCAGGTGTTCCGAGCTGCTCCCACAAACACCAAGTGTCACCATTATCTAAAATATATGTGATACATCTTGGCAAATCTTTGCACTTAAGAGGTTAAGATGAGTTGTACCCTTAAAAATTAAGAATAGCTTAGATATATCTCAGCTTTCCAGACAAAGAGGACTTCTGGCTGTTAGCCATGAGCTAGTGACATTTACCTCTAGATTCAGGAGTTTTCAAGTCACTAGCTATGGAGTGCCCACTTAGTTTAATGAGTTATACAGAGGGCACAGAGCCAGTTTAGCGACATGCTGTCGTGGTTTAACCCCAGCCAGCAAGTAAGCACCACGCAGCCGCTCACTCACTCCCCCCCACCCAGTGGGATGGGGGAGAAAATCAGGAAAAAGAAGCAAAACCCACGAGTTGAGATAAGAACAGTTTAATAGAACAGAAAAGAAGAAACTAATAATGATAATGATAACACTAATAAAATGACAACAGCAATAATGAAAGGATTGGAATGTACAAATGATGTGCAGTGCAATTGCTCACCACCTGCCAACCGGCACCCCGCTAGTCCCCGAGCGGCGATTCCCCGCCCCCACTTCCCAGTTCCTATACTAGATGGGACGTCCCATGGTATGGAATACCCTGTTGGCCATTTTGGGTCAGGTGCCCTGGCTGTGTCCTGTGCCAACTTCTTGTGCCCCTCCAGCTTTCTCGCTGGCTGGGCATGAGAAGCTGAAAAAATCCTTGACATTAGTCTAAACACTACTAGCAACAACTGAAAACATCAGTTTTATCAGCATTCTTCGCATACTGAACTCAAAACATAGCACCGTACCAGCTACTAGGAAGACAGTTAACTCTATCCCAGCTGAAACTAGGACACATGCCACCACTACTCAAGAAATAAAATAAAAAAATAATAAAATAAAAATATTTTATTCACATTTATCTTTTAAATCCCCACAATCAATAACAATGAACATAGTGACTATCTAAGGAATTACATTAGAGTGCATTCATTTTAACACTTGTCAGCTAACTCTGAAAGCACCAAAGCCAATTCATCAAGTATATGGGTATACCTCACTTAGACAACTTGATAACAGCATGGCCAGGACAGAAAGAGGTGCACCAATTTCACTAAGACCCATTAAATAATGAAGATACCTGCAATAATGCCCTTCTCTTGGAGACTTCAGAGGCGGCATGTCACTGCCTTCCAAGATAACACTGCCCCAATAAAATCAATATGTCCTTGTCTCCTACATCAAGCATCAGTATCTAGGCACTTTAACTTATATGTTTCCCTTGAAATCAGTGGAGGTACAATGACACTGGATTGAGGAGAATCAGCCCCCTAAAATGGTTGTGGTTGTAGAAAACATAAGAGAAATCCTGGTGTGGAAAGAACAATTATAAAAGATTTCAGCTCACTCCAGTCTGGACTGAGTCCATTGCTTTGCCCCATCTTTATGCCATCTTATTCCCCTGCCCAGAAATCCTTCTGAGACACAGGCTGAGCATTGGAGTTATAAGTGATCAGCACAGAGAACAAAAGGCTCCTGTACAAGATAATAAGCTCCAGCTGGCTCAGACCAAAGCCTCTTAAAAGTATAGCTCCCCACATCTTCCTTCTTCAGCCACAACAGTAATAATTAATAGAAAAGCTTATAGGCAATGCCTCATTTCAGATACTTATCAGCCATGTCTGCCTGATTTGCAGTGTGCCCTGCACCATTGCTTTGGTCTGCAATGGTAGGGTGCTGGGTGCATCCACCTGCTCTGCCATCACGGCTGCTTGTCTGAGGCCTTCTGAATCCCCCTCCTCTTTTGAGGTTTGGACTTGCTGCTAAGTTTCGTGTGATATATTTCCCTTGGAGTCATAATTTCATATTACCTACAAGGCTACCTCTTGTAATACTACTGCTGTCTTCAAACCTTGTTTCCCATTCTAGATGCTGGCAGAGTAATTTTGGAAAGTGGAGAGAAATATTGGGTTCTCAACGTACATCTTGAGTTTTTTAATGTCCCCTTGCTAGTTCCCAGGGGTTCTCACATGAATTGCAAAGCATGCCGGCATTCCAGCTTTGGGTACTCAGTGGGACAAAATGTTAGCACGTGACATCCATGCTTCATTATTCACATCCAGCCAATGCTACATGCAGACTAGACTCCAGCTCCACAGCCCAGTGCAGTCCATTGGAGAGCCCTGGGGGTGAGTCCCATGCTCCCTGGGGTTGAATTCATTGCAGAACTCCCCCAAAGGCTTCCCTGTACCCTGAATTCACCTCATCCCCTAAGCACTGCTGGGTGCTGTATTGGATTTGCGTGGCAAGGTTTTGGTAGTGGGGGGCTACAGGGGTGGCTTCTGTGAGAAGATGCCAGAAGCTTCCCCCCATGTCTGACAGAGCCAATGCCAGCCAGCTCCAAGACGGACCCACTGCTGGTCAAGACCCAGCCAATCAGTGACAGTGGTAGTGCCTCTGTGATAACATATTTAAGAAGGGGGGGGGGGAAAAACTGCGCAACTGCAGCCAGCAAGAAGAGTGAGAACATGTGAGAGAAACACCTCTGCAGACACCAGGGTCAGTGAAGAAGGAGGGGGAGGAGGTGCTCCAGGTGCCGGAGCAGAGATTCCCCTGCAGCCCGTGGTGAAGACCATGGTGAGGCAGGCTGTCCCCCTGCAGCCCATGGAGGTCCACGGTGGAGCAGATATCCACCTGCAGCCCGGGGAGGACCCCACGCCACAGCAGGTGGATGTGCCCTGAAGGTGGCTGTGACCCCGTGGGAAGCCCGCGCTGAAGAAGGCTCCTGGCAGGACCTGTGGCTCTGTGGAAAGAGAGGAGCCCACGTTGGAGCAGGTTTTCTGGCAGGACTTGTGATCCCGTGGGGGACCCACGCTGGAGCAGTCTGTTCCTGAAGGACTGCACCCTGTGGAAAAGGACCCATGCTGGAGCAGTTAATGAAGAACTGTAGCCCATGGGAAGGACTCATGTTGGAGAAGTTCATGGAGGACTGTCTCCTGTGGGAGGGACCCCACGCTGGAGCAGGGGAAAAGTGTGAGGAGTCCTCCCCCTGAGGAGGAAGGAGCAGCAGAGACAATGTGTGATGAACTGACCACAACTTCCATTCCCCATCCCCCTGTGCCACTTGGCAGGAGGAAGTAGAGAAAATCAGGAGTGAAGTTGAGCCCAGGAAGAAGGGAGGGGTTGGGGGAAGGTGTTTTAAGATTTGGTTTTATTTCTCATTATCCTACTCTGATTGGATTGGTAATAAATTAATTTCCCCAAGCTGAGTCTGTTTTGCCCATGACGGTAATTGCTGAGTGATCTCCCTGTCCTTACCTCGACTCATGAGCCTTTCGTTATATTTTCTCTCCCCTGTCCAGTTGAGGAGGGGGAGTGATAGAGTGGCTTGGTGGGCACCTGGCATCCAGCCAGGGTCAACCCACCACAGGTGCTTAGGAGGATTTCTTCCCTCTGGGACAGAGCTGAGAGCCATAAACAGAAAGTATAGGGAAAGCTCCTACTGTGTTCAGCTAAATTAGAAAATTAAAGTACAGAAGGGCAAGGAATTTATTGATTACTTGGTTAATTCAAAAGTCTGTGCATTTGGGGATTTTCTTATCCAGAATAAATGTAGCTTATTTTTAAACATCTCTCTTTCCTTTGCACCTTTAAGCAAGCAGCATCTATACTGTTTGAACATGTTTTAAAAAATTCTCCTGTGTTACTGGGGACACAGGAGTTATTAAGGAAAGACAATTGTCCCTTTTAACTATCATTAATAATCAGGCAAGAGAAAGCTCCATCCCTCTGTTGATTTAGATTGGTCCCTTAGTTTCAGTATTATTAATTACATGAGTTATTGTACACCAGTTTAGTGGCAGCTAAACTCCCCAGTTCTTTGAGTTAACTCTTTCATTTGCAATTTCCCACTGGAGATCTGAAGCCAAGTCACTGACTTTGAATGCAAATAGTCTCCACAGGCAGTTCCTGCAAACCAGAATGAAGTTATTAAAAGGAACTAGTGGCTTTGTTTTGATCTGCATGTGCATCTCTTCCCTGGAAGGAAATCAGAAGACACTTAAGATTGCATTTATATGCCTAGCCCAACACTAGGGTTCTAACTTGCGCCTATTGCATGGAAAATAAAAGGGTTCATTTAGTCCTCTAATCTATTGTTATAAGCCTAATTATTTTACATGTCTTCATTTTATTAATGAATTGCTGCTTTTTACATGCATCTCCTTCTCCATTGCTTTTGTTTAAACCTCCTGGTGGGAAGGGATAGATTAATTTTGTTGTGCCTTAATGAAACTGTATGCTACATTAGGTTTAACCATTTGGTGTGCACTGCCAACATCACCATTATGCATAATGAATTACTTTTTGTGAGTCCCAAGCTAACACAGACCTTCAATGTTCCTCTGTAGATATTGCAACAACACAGCTGGAAGACATGCCAAGTTCAATCATTACCTTCAACTTACACAGAAACCTAGAGCAGTTGCTCCGTGCTTGACATAAGAATGCAGCTTTTGAAAATTTTTCATAAAGAAATGGGAAGTTGAGTTAAAAAATGCAAATGCTTTCAAGAGAAGATGTGGAAAGTTCATTAAGCTTTGCCGTTATCTACCATTAACTGTGTTTGATATGCATGTGCATATGGGTGGATATGTATGCTGGGTCTGCAGCCACATGCAGAACCCCCAACAAGGCAGCGCGTGCTTTGTGCCTGGACCAGCTGACTTTCCTGTCCTCTGTGCAGTTTACCTGTCTGTACATGTGTAACACAGATTAACATCTGTTTCAGCTGTTAAAGCTTTTAACACATGAACTCTTTGCCTCAGCAGCCAATCTGCTGACCCTGACAGCATTTCTCTTGCCCAACTTGCTGTCAGTGAAGTGACATAGGGAAATAATTGATTAAACATGCAAACCAAGCTCCCTTCTCCCAGGTCCAGCGTCCTATCACTTTCAGTTTCTTTGTTTGCTGTTCATCAGAGGTGCTCAGCCTGTTCATCACTGGGGCAGAGATATGCAGCTCTTCAAGAGTCAGGGACTCAGTGGCTCCTTTCACCACTCCTCCAAACACCTGGCTACATCTGAGGACATGGGGGTCCCAGGCATGACCTGCAGCAGCAGGACCCTTTTCCAAGAGCATGACAGTTGAGTTATCCAAGGAGAGGAGAACTAAATGTGGTCCCTTGCACCTACTCCTGTGCCCTGCGCCAGGGCTAGTTAACATCTGGACATTGCAGCTCAACCTCCATTACACCCACGTCTGTCATCCCATCCATCTGGGACATCTCATTGTCAGAAGAGTAACAGAAGTTGTTTGTCAGAGAGGAGCAGAAGTTGTTTGAACCAAGAGACAAAAGTGACATACCCCAGCATGTGTCTGTTAATTACTAATTGGCCAATGTGCTGAGGAGCTTCTAATGCATTGGTGACACCTGCCTTGCTGGCTTGTCCACCTCCACCACTCACCTTCAGCCTCTGCGTCCCCAGCTCTGAGCACTCAGCTCTGTCTCTTTCATGTGTCCCCTCTGAGCTCTGCTCACCACCCTGTCCTTGCTGGATGGAACAAAGTTAACCCTGAAGCAACACTGAACCCTCAGGTAGAGAGCAGCAACTTTGTGGAGACTATTTTATTGGCTATATTCTCATTTAAATCTGTTGTGTTAAAGGGTAAAGGAATTTGGCAGAAAATAAACCTCCCTGCATTCCAGCTTATCCTCAGATGTCAGAGGGGCTGGGGGCAGCTAGGCTTAATTTCTGAGTAATGTCCAATTCAGCGCTATAAGCCCAGTCGCGTAACTATCACGATGATGGATGCACTTATAGCACACTGCACTTTCAGCTTAGCCGCGTTCAACGCACGACAACTACCAGACTTAGGGAGTTTGGTTGCGTTAACGAACTATCGCGACTAGATTAATGAGCAGCGCAGTTTATTAAAGCAACAGTACAGGTTCTTTGGATTGCCGGTGATAAATACACTGTCCGCAAAGCACATGCAAATGATAACACAGTCGACTACAAGCACATTAAATTATGAAAGAAAAGAGCTCTAAAGAATTCTAAGTTTCACAGGAAAGCACTTGGTACAGCCGAGTTTTCGAATCTCACCCAATAGGTGTCCCTATGTGGGGGAAGAGAGGTTCAGCCCGTCGACTGATCCCAGCAGTCAGTGATGTCCTCCCAACTTGTCTATGATGGTATCTTCCCTAATAGTCCCCCTCTCTTTGGGCCTTTTTATCCTATTTTTCCTATTTAGGTGGAGCTTGAGTGACTCTAGTCATACATCATACTTTTACTTTGATTGGTATAAAGTTCTCTTGCTTTGCTTTTAAAGGTATATGCTAGAAAAAATTCAGAGCGCATGCTCCGTGGGGGGGTGGTTGCACCTAGGAGGTGGGTAACTTTTGGGATGGAGGTGTGTTTTGGTATTATAATGATATTATAATGTGCAAAGTTCACCCAGAGTACATGGTGTTGCATGCCAGTACCCCAGAACTGGGCACATGTGATATAAATCAGAAGTAGGGCATTAGGTCAACAGAACCCCCATTATTTTACCTCCTTGCTTCAGTGGATTCAATGCAGGGGCCAACCGTTCTTGTTCCTATCATTCCAGTTCCCTATCCCTGCAATCACAGAGCCTGGCCACAGTGTCTCCACTCCGCTCCACCCTCCATATTGCTTCTCTTAGAGTCAGCATACCAAGCTCCCCTGGTGTTGCTAACATCTAAGGTTGCAGGTTATGTTGCTTAGGGAATTATTATGGAACAGATTCCTTGCATATCCACTGCATTCCACCCTGGAGGTTTACCTTCCCTTAAGAGGAGGGGTGGGGTGTCATATCGATAAGTCACCTCCAGCAATCATTCCACGAACTCATGAAGAGCTTGACATACCTGTGAGAAGAGTTCACATGCTTGAGCAAGATAAGCAGCATTTGAACCAGTGTTCTGAAGTGGATTGAATGTACGAATGATAATAATGCATTTATAATACAAAGAAATTTTCTTTCCTCACGGTAACAGGAGATGCTTTCAGATTTACCTCAGTGATTGTTGTCCCAATGTATCTTTTTACTTTTTTAACCTTAAAATCCTCCTAGAAGTTCTGCATGTGCAGAAAACCATCTCTATTGCGACAGTTTAGTTAGTTGGGTCTAATTTTGAAGCTAACCTGGCTGTGAGCAGGGCCATGGCAGTGTTGAGGGGTCCTTGCAGTTGTGCAGCCCCTGTGACCTCCAGGGACAATATCCAGTAGATTTTCTCCAAACTTCTGACCGAAACCTGTAGAGGTTATCTCCACATACACATAAAGGCAGCTTCTACTTCATAAAACAGCTGGAGGAAGGAGTTGCTACTTTATCTTTTCTGTCCTAGCAGAGTGATTAGTTCTTTCCCCAAGACCCAGTTAATAATTTCCGCTTCTGCCTTAGAGAATTCATTTTCTTTTGAGAAGTGAGCCTTACCTACCACAACCTAGGCTCTTTTTGGCCAAAGTTTAAGGAGGAGAGGTTACCATAATGAACACTTACAGGGAAGGCATGGTCTGTAATAAGAACAGCTTGCATTCTTATTCCTCTTCTATCACTATTTACTTATTTTACATAGCCAGTGCATAAAATGCATAAACAACCTTTAGAGGAGGACTAGGCATCAGCCCCTCCCCCCCCGCCCCATGACACTCCTACCTGTGTCACCCATTCTACCCGTAGACCTTCATCACTGTTTGCTCCCCCTATCCTGCCAGGCATATTGATTCTCACCAGGGCTGCCTGGTTCTCCCCATGACCTGATGTAGACAGGTTGAATACATCTTCCAGCTGCTAGATGCCTAAAAACAAAGAAGGTGCCTCACCTTTTTGTGACAACAAAGTCTTTCTTAAACATACCACTTTATATATTTAAATATGTCTTTCTAAATATATTAACACATGTACACACATGCATAGAAACATATAAATACATGTGAATGTGGCCATACATAGCATTTCCAGTTTTTCCCTTGTAACCAATGACAGTGCCCTTCTAATTGGGGGATATTTTTCTCCTTTCTGAGCAGATGTGTGCTGGTTCAGTCTTGCAGATGCCATCCATTGCTTCTGAATATGTGTGTGGAAGACAGCCTTTTTAATCTTCTCCTGTAATCAGCTCCCAGGAACCCACACTCTGAATTTGTGAGAACCAGTGCAGACACAGGATTCTTAAACTCTGCCTGTATCTAGTCTGTGCCAATATAGCTGTTATAAATACCAATGTGTATGATAAGCTGAACAAAGTTCTCAGACAAAATCTGACACTAGGCAAAACAAAGCATAGGGAAAGACAGTTCTGTGAACCCTTTACTGATAAGTGTTTAGAACTCATCAATGAAAATTAGGAGCTATTAATCCTGCACATATTCCCTGCAATTTTTACTTACAGTCATTTAAACTAATGGATACAGTGCAAGACTGCAAGCAGAGACACTGGCTGTAAAATTAAATTTTCAGAGATATACTTTTCTTTGTTAAAATGTCCTTGAAAAAATGCAAACAAAACTGCTTGGCAACACCAAGGCAAGTCAAACATTTTCCTCAGCTGGCAAGGTTCTCTTCTAAGAAATCCCTTCTTTGTTTGCCGATAGACAATATTAATGACAAGGACTGGACACGAAGGGATTTAATGCACAAAAACTGTATTAAAGTTACATTAAGGGGAACATTGTAAAGTCTGATTTATTTTAGATCCATGAAAGCAAGGAAGTTTATTGTCAAAGCTGAGTCTCTTGGCTGACACTCTCTGTTTAACTCACCCCAGACTTCTCCGTCACTGAGGAGTAGGGGATATGTAAATTCAGGGACTTCCATCAGTGCCTTATGGTGCTCAGGCCCAAACAAGCAGCTGTGTGCTGCCTTCAGTGATCTGAAGGGAGATCTGCCAATCTTTGTGCAGCTCCATGTGTGATGTCTGGTGCAAATGACTCAAGAAGCTAACTCATGCATTTGCAGAAACTTTGCACCACAGTTACATCTGCTTTACTATTTTTTACCTTCAACTTTAAAAAACAATTGGTGCCAGCTGAAGAACAGTGAAAGACATGAACCTCTGTGACCCCAGTGTTACCGAAAAGCTCGGAATGAAGAACTTATCAACACCAATTTAGTGTAGATAAGCAGACACTTCTTTATTGACGGCCGGGTGCGCGGGCGAGTCCTCTCACGAACCACGCACACCTGTCACCAAAACAATACACCTTATATTAAGACTTATTGATGCATATTCATTAGATTTCCAAGAAAAATTATACATATTCATTAGACTTCCGGGAAATCATTAACATATGTAAATGTCCTTTACGCAGGCGCAGTGAAGGTCTCTGGTGGTCCTCAGGAGTCCTCTGGTGGTCTTTCATAGTCTTCCTCACTCGTCCGCTTCTTGACCTCTCAGGTGTCTCCAAGCAGCAAACTGGTGTCCATAATGGTTTCCTTAGTTTTCAAAACAAACACTACAAGACTACCAATCTTTGTCAAAACTTCTGTGGTTAAATGATTTTGAACAATACTTATGGTTACACATTATACATTTTCTAAGCTCCTAAGTTCCTAAGGCTACATTTCAAACTTAACACTCCCATACTTATGCTTCACAATTTTCTAGTTTTTAGTCAAACCAAACTCTTTTATAATCAAATTTTAATTTCTTTATCTTGTTATCTAAGTTCTAAATGTTCCTACTAGATGATTTTAGCCAATTTCTCCGGCCTTGGTACTGGGCTATACAGGGGATTTCACAGCAGACACTGGTTGGTGGTTAAATGTATAAAATGCAACATACATATGATTTTGCTAAAATATTAAAATTAAATATGATTAATTCTAACTAACAACAAATCAATGACAAATCAGTAACACCAGTGCCAGCAGGAGTGCTCAGCAGAGCGCCCTGCTTAGCACCCCTCATACTGAGAAGCTGCAGAGGAAGTTGGTGAACATCTAGTGAGTGCAGGTTGGCCGTGTAGATGTGCCAGGCCAAGGAGAACTGGATAAAAAATGGTGTAACAGCCCTGCTGAATGAAGTTCTCAGTCTAAATACAGAGATAGAGAAGAAGAGGTTTTACCCCAGGTTAGGGACGATTCTTCTGGGGAAAAAAGCAATACCTTAATTTCCAAGGCCCATGCAGTTCTGCTCCATCTGATGAGAGTAATGGTTTGGACTTGGAGCCTTCAGAAACACCATACAGAGGAGTACCTAGGTGGTTATGCAGCATGCAGAGCAGTCCTTAGTGACCCACAGAACATATGCTGCATCCTGGAGGTAATTCAGCTACGGGGGAGCCATGTGTAATGTTGGGTGTCAGGATACCTCGGTTATATTCTCAGTCTAGGGATTAGAGTTGGGGTTGCAGATCATGTAATTGGGAATTTCAATTTAGCATGCAAAGAGAATTGACTTAGATATGTCACTTTAGAGACCTGGGTTTTCTTCCCTGGCAGAAGAATGTAAAGCCTAGGTCAGTAATGACAGTGGTGCCTTGTGGAAATATTAGCAAGTCTTTGGAAGAGATATTCTTAGAAATTCTGGCTTTCAGCCCAATACAACTTTCCTTAGGTTACAGGGTGTCTTAAACAGTTTTCCTCTTGCATTTCACCTTACCTGCAACAGACATGGGCAGTTTGGAGGAGGTGTGACATTTGGTTATCCATGAAGTTAAGGACTTCCACTGTAAGAGATAAAATGTAAAATTTAGCCCATTGTCTTGAGGTGAGATTGTTATTTTACGGTTTTTAGACTGTCTTACAGCATTCACTTCACTTTGGCCAACATTTTGCATGGTGCGGTGTCTGTGGTGAAGCAGCAAAGCCCATGCTTAGGCCCATGAGGAGGTTTTAGAGGGGCTGAATGTTTGCCTACCTCACTGGTTTCTACAAAACAGCACTGGGAGGCTTTGCTATGAGGTCCCATATTTCTGGTCACATGCTTGTCACTGAGCATCAGCTCTTACATTCTTGCAGAGAGCTGCTGGAAACAGGGATAATCCCAATGAGAACACTGACAGGAAGCGATACCAGGGAAAGGGCTCTTGCAGACTTCACAGAGACCTTTTGTAGCAGCAGTACTTAATTGTCAGCCTCTAGATGGACAGATGGGTGCAATCTGGCACCAGGGGCAATACAGGGCCCCTGAGCCAGCTTCTAAAACCACACCACCTCTCAGCTTCGTCATGTGCCTCAAAGTCAGCATGCAGGGTGAGCTGGAGAGAGCGAGTCTGCCCAGTTAAAGCAGGTTTGTTTGAGTCACTGTGTTAACCACACAGTCCTGCTGCCCCCAGGCTGTTTCTCTCTCAGCCCCAGATCTGCCATTTCCCTTCTGCTGCATAGAATCATAGAATCATTTAGGTTGGTAAAGACCTTTAAGATCATCGAGTCCAACCAATCACCCCAAACTTATTGTCACACAGAACTGTGGACCACCATCACGTCTGGCTTCAATCAAAAGCCAGTAATGAGTAAAATGAACACACTCTATCTAGATGTTTGTGTCGGGCTGTTAATGTACAAACTGATATTGAATTAAAGTTTCAGTGGATAGTTGACAGTGAAACACAGATGGTGAATCACCAGTGTTGAGGGGAGATTCATCCCTCCTTCTAAGACGCTCTAAGGACTGTCATCAGGAGGAATAGTTAGAATAAGGGAGACCTCTGAGATTTGATCTTGGGGGTATGCAAACTAGGGATAGTTTTCTTTCTCCAGCATTACCTTTTTAAACCCATGCTGACTATTTTGGAAATTGGAAATAAAACCTTTTATTTGAATTTTACATCAGTTGACTTGAGTTAGCATGACTTTTACATGACTGGTTAAAATCAAGCTATTCCTTCTGTCAACAAATGTGACAAATCTAAAAGCAGGATATTGGGACACCTTAAAAGTGCTCTGGTGATCTAAATCCATGTAGTAAGTGAAGGAGGAAGTCCCTCTTGCCTTCCCTGCCTCTGACACATGTCCCCACTGCCTCTCTTTCATCAGTTTTCACAATCAAAAAACTTTTCTTGGCAAGAAATGGAATTTTCTAACGCATGCTCATAATTTCAGAGTCAATAGAATATGCGTTCCCTGACAACTTAGATGTTTTGGAATATCCCATCCAAGAATAAATTTAAGAACTCCTTATAGTCACAGATTTCCTTAGGGTATTATAGTCACTGAGCTTCTGTGCAGTATGTGAAGGGATTTGTATAAAGTTTTTACAAGCTGAAACATTTTTTAAATGCTGTATGAAATAGCTTCACATTAGCAACTATTTATGAACTGACGCCAACAATTAAAGTGTATGTATGAGATTAAGAATGGAAATGGATATGAGTCACAAGGTCTTCTGATGTGGAGAAGGACAGCAATCATTTAGATGAGACACCTCTTGGGAGGATCAAAAAAATTCCCATTAGCTTTAATTTGGCACTGATCCAACTGACTTAAAATATATTACGTTTTCCTAAGATTCTGTGGTTTAACTAATTCTGCTTCCATTCCATTGTAAAATAGATTATTAAAAAACCCAACTCAAATTATTTCTCTACCACAGCAGTGCAACACCATTGATGCAAACCTTCACGGCTGAAAGGAAAATGGGATCCATTAACTTAACATTTAAATGGTTTTCACCATTTTATTAGACATTTTGAAGTTTTTGCTGTACTTACCCAGGAAGTTTTTATGTGGTCCCTCACCTGAAGCACAGTACATACTAGAATGGCCTTTGATAAAAACTATATTGACTCAACCTTTTAAAATAAAGCTTTCTATCTGATATGGCATGAAAAATGTTTTTCTACATAAGAGATAATAGTCTTCATCCACATTTCCTGTACGAAAGACAGACTTTTGGAGCAGTATCCTCATTTCTTTCTGTGCATTTTTAATATGGTTTCTTTTACCAGCCAGGACATAAAATAACTGTCCTTGTCAGAAACTGATTTTATTTTGCTTTCCAAAGCATAGCATAATAGTTATGCACTTTCTGTCTCTTACCATCCAGTGAGAGCCTGACCCAATTACCAGTAGTTTTATTGCTGACTTCTGGACGCAGGACTGAGCCCTCAGCGTGCAGTACTGGACATATAGCTCATTGCCGCTGGGTTTCGGCTTTGTCCTCACTGAGGGGGCTCCTCATGCCACACAGGAGGGGACCACGTGCTTGTGCTGCAGGATGGGTGTTACATGCTGTAGGGCTGCAGAGACAGGGTGGCCTCACCCATGACCCCAAACCTTGGCATTGTCATCCAAGCACTTGTTTTCCCATAGCCATGGGTACAACTGCAACCACAGCAGAGCCGCAAACCCTCCAGTGAAGGTCCTTACTGCAGAGTTGCTCTGCCAAAACCACACAGCAGCTGGTGGTGGATTGCTGGGTGGCAATGATGCCAGAGGACGCTGTGCCCTTGCTGCACAGCTTGCACAGGTGGGCAATGCTCAGAGGATTCAACAGCCAAGCAGTGTGGGGAGAGAAAAGTTAGAAGTATAAGGACAGGCAGAGAGGTATTTTCAGAGTGAACAGTGAAAGAAGATGCAGAGAAAATGAGCAGAGGAAAGAGACGTGATTTCAGCTGAAGTCTCAGTTAGCCAGTCTGCTGGAACAAGGATTTTCCCGAGCCGCTGCAATACAGGATCAGGCTGTCTGGGTTGAACATACTGGCCTGAGAGTTTTCACATTTTCAACCAATGCATTAACAGCAATGGCACAACACAAAAAAGCTTGCGGCCTCATGCTGAGTTTTGAAGTGAGAGCAGCAGCAGGTTCAGCAATGACAGGAGCCTAATTCCTGAGTTTTGGGGGGGGGGCAACGGCACGGAGAGAAGTAACGCTTTAGCACTCCATAGACAGCTTTCTGGGAAGACCAGAGGCAGGGTTAGGCTACGACTCTGCAGGCAGGTGCAAAGCCATTAACTTCTGTATTAAAATGATGGGCGGCATCATCAGGAGCAGACAAAAGGTTAAAGGGTGCAGGATGGGAGAAGGAGAAAGCTGGGAATAAAAAAAAGAGAGAGTGTAGAGAGGTGTTGCGTTAAAGAGTAAAGAAGTTTGGCAGAAAATAAACCCCCTTGCATTCCAGCTTATCCTCAGATGTCAGAGGGGCTGGGGGCGGCTAGGTTTAATTTCTGAGTGATGTTCATTTCAACACTATAAGTCCAGTCACATTCAATATGCTGAACTATCACGATGACGGATGCACTTAATAGCGTACTGCACTCTCGGCTTAGCTGCATTCAACACACAAGAATTACCAGACTTAGGGAGTTTGGTTGCGTTAACGAACTATCACGACTAGATTAATGAGCAGCGCAGTTTATTAAAGCAACAGTACAGGTTCTTTTGGATTGCCGGTGATAAATACACTGTCTGCAAAGCACATGCAAATAATAATACAGTCTACTATAAGCACACTAAATTATGGAAAAACTCTATAGAGACTTCTAAGTTTCCCGGGGAAGCACTCAGTACAGCCACGTGTTCGAATCTCACCCAATAGGCATCCCTATGGGGAGGAAGAGAGGTTCAGCATGTCGACTGATCCCAGAAGTCAGCGATGTCCTCCCAACTTGTCTACGATGGTGTCTTCCCTAGCATTCCTCCTCTCTTAAGCCCTTTTATATTATTTTCTTATTTTACGTGGAGCTTGAGTGACACTAGTCATACATACCTTTACTTTGATTGGTATAAAGTTCTCTTGCTTTGCTTTTAAAGGTATATGCTACAGAAAATTCAGAGCGCATGTGTCACGTCCCAATTTCTCAGGAGAATGACTCCGGTTTGCTGATTCCCAGGTCAGGATTAAGGTGAAATGACACCAGGGATCCTGATCCTTTAACTCACAAAACTCAACTTTTATTTGCTCACAAAAAGAATTGGCATGCTCACCACCAAAATTGGTATGCTCACAACAAAAATTGGCATGAAACTGTCAGTAAACGGGGTAACATGTGCTAACTATACATGACCAAACATATACTACAGGCCTTGCTTATTTGGGAATCAGTTCAGGGAAGACAATAAGGGGAGCCCTCCTGCTGAGTCACAAGGTTCAGAGCAGACCCCCTTGCTTTCTTGACTCCTTCTCAGCGAGGAGCCTAGGGGCGGCTGAATCCACTCCTAGTCCCAGACTTGGTCAACGGTTTATGTCTAAAGGGATGAAGTGTAGGGATTATGGAAAAGGGAAAGAGAGAGAGAAGAGAAGAGAGAGATTTCACCGGTCCTGGGTCCAGCATTGGTTCAGTCAGCCGAGGGGTCCAGTTCCAGTAGGCTTGCACACCTGGGGCTTCAGTTTGTGTCCTTTTATCATCCTTGCCCCTCCTTCAGGCGGGCACTAGAACTCATGAGGCAAATTAGGTAGCCTTTGGACTGTGGGCTTGGGGGGGGGTCATTTGGGGAGTAGTTTCCCCTTCTCTGCAGACATGATCTTTTGCCATACATGGTGAGCTGCCCTGTTGAGCATATCAGAACAGCACTACAGAACAGGGAGCTGTGCACCCTCCAGCATGCCCTCCCCCTCCTGTTGCTGATGAGTGCTGATGGGCTTCTTTTCACCTGTGGTTCCTTGCTTGGCAGAGTTCCTTTTTATGCAGAGTTAGTAGTTAAGCAGAACTTGCCCTACCACAATGTTTGAGACATTAACTAACTCCTTCAGTCTCTCACAGCATGCTCAGTGAGGGGTGGTTGCACCTTGGAGGTGGGTAGCTTTTGGGATGGAGGTGTGTTTTTCTATTATAATGAGATTATAATGAGCAAAGTTCACCCAGAGGACATGGTGTTGCATGCCAGTACCCCAGAACTGGGCACGTGTGATATAAATCAGAAGTAGGGCATTAGGTCAACAGAACCCCCATTATTTTACCTCCTTGCTTCAGTGGATTCAATGCAGGGGCCAACCGTTCTTGTTCCTATTGACGTGCGGAAACAGACTCCACAATCAGTGAGATTGTAAAGTAGGTATGTTTATTCAGCGCTGGGCAGCACGAGGGGTAGTCCCACCAAAGTCGTGCGCGCCTGACTCGGCAGTTCGCTTCAAATTTATACAGTCAAGTGTTACATATACATGAAGTTTCGCAATATGCCTATACATAGGCATGTTCTATCCCCGCTTCATATTAAAATTTGTTCCAAAAGTCACAAGGCTGGTCTTGGCTGGTTTTTGGGGTCGACTGCTGCTTCTTATCAGGGACTATCTCCTGCCCCAGCCTGCCTCAACAATGCAAACATTAAGCATCACTTCTCATCCCCTTGGGCCATGTCTACCTCTATTGAAATTTCTTTAACTTCATTATAAGCTAGATAATTATTAAACAGTTCTTATCTACATCCATATATCTACTATATCTACTAAGGTTCCTTTGGCTCCCCGTTTCAGTCCCCCCTTTTCCAGAAAATAGTAAATTCTTTTACTATATCCAACTCTAGTACTCCTAATGCATTGTTTCCCTATCTAGCATCCTTTCAAAATATTTATTGGACTCGAGTTTTCGTCGCAACTGATTCTTTTTCCATTCGCTGTAGGAATCTCCTGTGCTTTGGAAACACCATAAGCTGCATCGAATTGTTGTACAAAGGATTATGAGCAGAAAAATGATTACTATTGCTGTCACAAACAGTTGTTTTGGCCATGTTAAATTTGGCAACCAGGAAGTTAGTTTTTCCCATATCTCAGAAAATCCCCATGATGTGTCATCCATAGTGATAAGATGTAACTCCTTAGAAATTTCCCAAATCTTTTCAATATCTGTCTCTACTTGCTGTCTTTCATTTAAATAAGCACAACAGCTTTAATTTATAAGTACGCACACACTCCCTTCCTTTGAGGTTAACATATCTAATGCAAGGCGATTTTGTATCGTTATCTTTGCCAAGGAATCAATTTCGGCTTGTAATTTTCCTAGAGCGTCAGCAGTAGTATTGGCTAAAGTCTCGACCACCGCTGATACATTGACTATTGCCTTTTCCAATTCAGATACTCCAAGCATTGGGAAAAGCCATCGTACCACACTGTGGAATGTGGTACCCTCGTTCTATAAGAGGGTTAGAGGTTCTTTTAGTCCTCGTGTGGTACCATGGGGATCGGAATATTCCCTGTAATTTTCCTAAGATAGGGAGTGTTTGTGGGATTATTACTCCCTCTGTGCATTCTCCCCACCAATCGATAGGTAAACTCTTATGTGCCTCCCCGTTTGCACAAAGGTACCAACGTCCGTCAGGGAGATTACAATTGGACGGCTCCCCAGGAGGAGGAAGATAACAACTCCCTGTTAGATTTCCCCATCCTGTATTAGCTATCCCTGTAGAGTGTGATTCATTACATCCCAAGAAAACTAGAAGTGTTGGCATAATGGGGGCGCATCATTACGGGGTCTCCCCCTCTGCCTCTTTCCATGTCTTTTAATCTCCAAGACCAATTGTATCGATCATTATCATGTGGGTCTCTGCTATCCAGATCAAGTTTATACTTCACTATAGTTCTGGAACCATTTCCATATAAACAAGTATAGTTGGCAGTTCTATTCAATAGTGTTTTAGTGCTGTTTGTTCTGAGGGGGACACCAATAAACGGGAAGGTTTCTCCTTGTCTGGGTATTAAGGTACACATCCAACAGCTTAATACATTAATATCCTTTGCTAGCTCCTGGTTATATCTGACAAACAAGTTTTCATCCCACGCCTTACACAGAGTCCCCACAACTCCCCATATTACCGCGTAAAAACTAAATGTCCATCGGGTTTTGTGGTGACCTTCCATGGAGTTTTGGGTGTCTTTTTCACTCTGGTGTGATGAATCCAAGCGTCCTGTTCCTTGATTCTGATTGCAGTAAAGGAGGTGAGTAGTACTTGGAATGGTCCTTCCCACTGTGGCTTTAGGGTTTTTTCTGTAAGAGACTTTATATATACATAATCCCCAGGTTGTATATTATGTACAGGTCCATCCAAACCTCTCCCTCGAGTCCCTACCACATGCTTCCTGATTTTATTGAGCTGCTTACTCAATGCTACCATGTAAGAGGTCACAATTTCGTCCCCAGCTTGCACAGACGCCACTTTCTGTATTTCATAGGGTCGTCCATACAAAATTTCAAAGGGGCTCAGTCTTTCCCTCGCCCTTGGTCTTGTTCGTATACACAAAAGGGCTAAAGGGAGAGACTGAGGCCATGTCAGATTTGCTTCTTGTCCCAGTTTCACAATTTGCTGTTTGATTAAGTGGTTCATTTTTTCCACTTGACCACTCGACTGGGGGTGATATGGAGTATGAAGCTGCCAATCTATACCCAAATGGCGGCTAATTTGTTGTACTATTTTTGAGACAAAATGTGGTCCTCTGTCAGAGGACATGGTTGCTGGAACCCCAAAACGTGGTATTATCTCTTGCACTAATATTTTAGTTACCTCCCGAGCTTTAGCTGTTCTTGTTGGGAATGCTTCTGGCCAACCTGAAAAGGTATCAGTTAATACCAATAAATATCGATACCCCCCCTTTTCTTGGAAGTTCTGTAAAATCAATTTGCCATTGTTGTCCAGGCCCATTGCCTTTTCCAGTCTGGCCTATTTCTAGTTTGGGGGTATTCTTAGGATTAGTCTGAAGGCAAAGATCGCATTGTTGAGTCACCTGTCTCACCGTGGTATATAAATTTCTAGCCACAATTTCTCTTATCAAATGTTTATACAGAGCCTCTGTCCCCCAATGTCTTTTCCTATGCTCTTCCCGTATCAAATGCCACAGTAAGCAAGAGGGAATGATTAGTTTTCCCTGTGGGGTATAAGCCCACCCCTCTTCATTATATGACCCTTCTAAATCTGTAATAAGCTTCTGATCTTCCCTGGTACATTCTGGCTTACCTTTTAGGGAGATTTGTCTATCAGGAATTAAAGCCCCTTCTATTTTTACCTTTGTTTTGGCCACTTGTTTTGCCTCTCTGTCCGCCAGTTCATTCCCTTTTTCCAAATCTGAGCTCACTTTCTGGTGTGCCTTAATATGCATAATTGCCACTTTCTTAGGGAGCTGGACAGCTTCCAGTAACTTCAGAATTTCTTCTGTGTGTTTGATATTTTTCCCCTGGGAATTCAATAGTCCCCTCTCCTTCCAAATTGCTCCATGTGCGTGTACAACTCCAAAGGCATATTTTGAGTCTGTATAAATGTTCACAACTTTGCCCTGGGCCAATTCCAGGGCGCGGGTTAGAGCAATTATTTCTGCCTTCTGTGCGGAGGTGTTCATGGGCAAAGCCCCTGATTCTATTACCTCTTGGCTGGTGGTGATGGCGTATCCCGCATGTCGATTACCATTTAGGACGTAACTGCTTCCGTCTGTGAACCAAGTTTCCCCATTTTCCATGGGGCTGTCTTTCAGGTCTGGGTGGCTTGCGTGTGTTGCTTCAATGGTTTCCAAACAGTCATGATGTACCGGTTCTCCTGTGTTCCCGCTGAGAAAAGAAGCTGGGTTAACAATGTTAGTGACTACAATCTCCACATCATCCTGCTCTACCAATATAGCTTGATATCTCAGGAATCTTTGTGGAAAGAGCCAATGTCCACCCTTTGCTTCCAGTACTGCTGATACTGTGTGAGACACCAAAACAGTCATTTTCTGGCCCAGAGTAAACTTTCGGGCTTCCTGTATGTTCAGTATTACAGCCGCAACCGCCCGCAGGCATCCAGGCCAACCTTTTGCAGTCGTGTCTAACTGCTTAGAGAGGTAGGCAACTGCCCGTCGATATGGACCCAGGTTTTGTGCTAATATTCCCAGGGCAATGCCCTGCTTCTCATGGGAGTAAAGAAGAAACGGCTTACTCACATCTGGGAGTCCTAAGACTGGGGCTGACATCAAAGCCTTTTTCAGTAGCTCAAAGGCTCGTTCGGTCTCCTTGTTCCACTCAAGGTGTTTCTGCTCAGTGGCTGTCAGCGCATACAGTGGTTTAACAAGCAATCCATAATTATAGATCCACAATCGGCACCACCCCGTCATTCCCAGAAAAGTCCGTAACTCTTTTACTGTCTGAGGTCTCTGAGTTTGGCATATTGTCTCTTTACTGGCCTGTCCTAAAGTTCTTTGTCCCGCACTAATTTCATAGCCCAAATAATTCACTTTGCGTTGCATTACCTGTGTCTTCTTCTTGGATACCCGGTACCCCTGGAGTCCCAGGAAATTCAACAGACTCACCGTCCATGTCATACAATCTTTCTCTGTTTTGGTGGTGATCAGGATATCATCCACATACTACAACAGCTTCCCCTCCTCAGACGGGGCTTCCCAGGATTCTAAGTCTTTCGCAAGCTGATTGCCAAAAATGGTAGGACTATTCTTAAATCCTTGTGGCAACACCGTCCAAGTGAGCTGGGTCTTTCGACCACTCTTGGGGTTTTTCCCATTCAAATGCAAATCATTTTTGGCTGGTCTCATGGAGAGGGAGGCAAAAGAAAGCATCCTTCAAATCTAAAACAGTAAACCAAGTCAATTCAGGTGTTAATAAGGTCAACAGGGTATATGGTTTTGCCACTACCGGGTAAAGATCTTCAGTTATCTTATTTACAGCCCGTAAGTCTTGGACCACCCGATATGACCCATCGGGCTTCCGAACAGGTAATATAGGGGTATTGAATTCAGACTCACACTCTTTTAATAATCCCAACTGCAAAAATTTTTCTATCACTGGCCGGATTCCTTCTCTGTCTTCCTTCTTTAGGGGATATTGTTTAATTCTTACCAGCTTTCAGCCTTCCTTGATCCTAACTTCAACGGGTGGAGTACTTTTCGCTCTTCCAGGTGCATCAGTAGCCCATACCCCTGGGTACACTTGGTTTAAGATGTCCTCATTAATGCTTCCTTCTAGGGGGAGACTGGTTAAGGTTAGGCTCAATATTTGAATATATTGCTGATCTTTTCCCTCCAGAGTAATTTCTCCCTTTTCGAATACAATTTTTGCTCCCAATTGTTCCAACAAGTCCCTTCCCAAAAGTGCCTTTGGGGAGCTGGGCATATATAAAAATTTATGAATGCCCCACTGTTTTCCTAATTTATATTCTAAAGGTTTACAAAAATATGCCTTTTCACTTTGGCCAGTCGCTCCTTTCACCATGACATAATCATCTCCCAGGGGCATCAAAAGCTTGGTTCAGAACCGAGTATGTTGCTCCTGTATCTACCAAAAATTCTACCTCTTGTTGTGTTTTCCCTAGCTTAATTATAACCAGTGGATCCGCTAGGGTAGATTCCCCAGGTTCCCGTCAATCTCCCTTCACGTGGGCTACCGTTCTTCCTGTTTGAGCCCTCTGATCCTCCTTCTTGTTCTTTGGGCATTCCTTTTTCCAATGACCGAATTTCTTACACAAAGCGCATTGATCCTTGCCCAGTCGGGGCAAGTCTCGTCTAGGCCCTCTTCCTCTTTCTTCCTGGATAACAGCCATTAATTTCCTTTGCCCCTGCCTATATCCTTCTTCTCTGTTACTAAATACTATCCATGCTTCATCCAATAATATTTCTAAATTCCTACCCTCTGTAGGGCATAATTTCTGAAGTTTGCGCCTTATATCCCTTGTAGATTGACCCAAAAACAGGGAGACTAATTGTTGTATTCCTACCTCTGACCCAGGATCCAGCGGTGTGCTGCGGCGCATCACATCCCTCAATCAATCCAGGAATTCAGATGGAGACTCGGAAGGACTCTGTTTGACTGCATATAAAGCTGACCAATTTATAGTTTTGGGGATTGCCCTCTCCATTCCTTTTGCAATCCACTCCTGATACCCCTGCAATCTTTCCATATGTGCAGATCTATTAACATCCCACTTTGGGTCTTGGAGAGGGAAATATTCCTTAATGTCCCGTCCTCTTCAGCTAGGTTCCCTGCTGTTTTTAAAATCAGCTGTTTCTCTCAGTCATATATTCCAATAATAGCTGTATATCCTTCCAATCAGGGTTATGCTGTTTTACAATAAATTGGAAATGCTTAGTTACACTTACCGGATCTCTCCTATAATCTTTTGCAACCTTTTTCCATTCCCCTAGGTCAGCAGTAGAAAAGGGTACTTTGATTAACATCGACCCACCATCCGGCCCCACCGCCTCTCGGAGAGGTGCTTATAAAGCTGTTGAGGTAGTTTTCTTCCTAGTACGGGAAGATACAGGGCTGTCCGGGGGGGTTGGAGTTCTATCCGAGTCTGCATCCTGTTCCTGTGGTCGAGGGGGAGGCTTAAACAAATCAGTTAGATCTTGTTCTGGTGCCTGATGGATTTTATTTGTCTTTGTACATCTTTGTCCAATACTACATGCCGAACAGCACCGCCTCAGTTTACCTCTAAGCTCCTTGTTGTTCTCTTGCTCAACTGCGAGCACCATGGGGTCCTGTGGGGGTACCATTCCACAGTCCCTTTGCCACTCCGGATGGTTTCGGAGGGTGAAAAACATGTCTGCATACGAAACCTCATCCCATTTTCCTTCTCTCCTTAAAAACAGCATTAGTTGTAATAGAGTATTATAATCTATTGACCCATTAAGTGGCCACTTAGCGTCACCTTCTAACTTATACAATGGCCACCATTGATTGCAATATTTAATAAGGTTCTTTTTACTTTCTGTACCTCTGGTCCCAACAATATCTTTCCAGTGGGCAATTACACAACCCAGAGGACTCTTCCTCAATACTCCTCCTTGATTGTTTCCCATTTTATAAGTTTGATTTACCATTTAAGTTTGATTTTGGCTTCTCCTTTTAATAAGCTTCCATGCAAATCGTTTCTTACACTTCTTTATAGTCTTCCCCCAGTTTTCCTCCCATGCATCCCAAACTTCTGGAATTAAATTTTCCCTTACACACACCAATCTCACTATTTCGGATTCTTAGTGAGTTCTTTCCCAGTCATAGAAGTGTGGAATTTGGGTAAACACTCAAGGCAGTCTGGTTTCCGTCTGCTAGATGTACAGTACCACCTCCTCCCACAAGATTTACACTTCAACAAAACCCAAGCCGGATGCTAATTGCTAATTATTATATAGTCCAGTTGCAAGCCCACATACAAAGCAGGGAATCACCCCTATTAAGACGTAAAGACATTCACACATTAACAAACATACATACACCTATAAATTTCAACATATCATTTCCACACACCCACACAAAATGTTTAACATAAAATTTCCAAACATTCACATCATACAATCATCGCTCCAGTTGACAACCTTTCAGCAGCTGCAAAAATAAACCAAGCGCAATTGCGAGGGGGTCCGCTTACCCCATAAACCAAGCACAATTGCGAGGGGGTGCGCTTACCCTTCTCCTGCCTCTTATGTACCAGTCATTGACAGGTCCATCCTGGCTCCCGATACTGGGATGCAGCGGTCACCCCGGATTTGCTCGATCTACCTCCAAGATCGCTAGCGGCTGCTCTATCGGTCAGCAAATCCCCCCTTGTTACCATACAGGGTACCCTCCTCCCATACGGGGACTACGCTGCACGCCAGACGTCTCTGCGCGATTTACCAGCTGCCCCGGCCCGTACCTTTACAGGCTCCCTTTGTGACACATTCCGTTTGGTCCGTGGCTTCAGGAGGTCATTGTCTGCTCCCGCGGTGAGCGGCTGGCAGTGGAGGCTCCTCCGAGGAAACTGCTCGGGGCGCGCCGAGGGGCGTCCGCTCCGCAGTCGGTCCCGCAGCCGAGCAGAGAGTCTCCTGGCTGGCTCGCCAAACTGACGTGTGGAAACAGACTCCACAATCAGTGAGATTGTAAAGTAGGTATGTTCATTCAGCGCTGGGCAGCACGGGGGGTAGTCCCACCAAAGTCGTGCGTGCCCGACTCGGCAGTTCGCTTCAAGTTTATACAGTCAAGTGTTACATATTCACAATACGCCTATACATGTGCATGACCTGTCCCCGCTTCATATTAAAATTAGCTCCGAGAGGTCATTTCCATAGTCTCCTCTCAACTGCGCTTGCGCAGTGCCTCTTTATGGTGGTCGTCTGGTGGTCGCAGAGATGAAGATAGATGACTCCGTCACCGCTAGTAACCTCTTTTCTTGCGCAGGCTCAGTGATTTCTTGGTATTCACCCAAGCCGCAAGACCAGTCTTAGCTGGCTCTTGGGGCCTGCTCCTGCTTCTTATCAGGAACTGTCTCTAGCTTATTGGCTGGTTCTTAGGACCAGCTCTTCTTATCAAGGACTGTCTCTATGTCAGCTAATTTCAACAATGTAAGCGCTAAACATCATCTTTCATCCCCCTTTATTATGTCTACTGAGATTCTTTTGACTCCCCCTTGTCTCAGTGAGGAGTTGGCTCAATAGGAGTCCGAGTTGGTACAAATGGCTGTTCAATTTCAAATTCGAATGTCATGCTGGAATTGATCTTGAAATTGGCCCAGAAACCCGTTATGAGCAATGAGCAAAATAGGGTAAAAGTATATCAGCATTCGCATCCATAGGGATCAAAGTTGTGTTTGAGTTTACTTCCAGCATATTCTATAGTAGTTTGTGAGGCCATTGCACATTCAGTGCTGTTTTCAATTAGGCATCCTATTGAGATGGTGTCTCTGCCTTTCCTCATCAGAGACAGAATCCGCTGATCTCTGTCTTCATCTTTTATGACCCATTTTTGCTTGGAAAAGACAAAATTGTTTCATAATGCCACTACAGACAAACTTAGTGTGAATCCATTCTAGCCAGTGTAGGCATGGATCCATGGCCACCCCATTGTACATGTATTCCATATATTTTGTGTATTAAATCAAATAGCAATTCGGTGTCTCTATAAACCCAAATACAATATGCAATTATAGGTTTGGTGAAGGTGAAAGTATGCCAGCAATCTAAATTTGGTTCCATTATTTACCTGGCAGCCGATTTGTATTTTCTCCCCTGGTATGGGCCTAAAACCTGGGTCTCCACATCCACATGCAGTTCATTCAGAATTCCTGTGAACACAAAAAGGGAAGAAAATATACTCGGTCATATTCAACCAGCAGGGTTAAAAGGAAGGTGAGATCCACCGGGTGCTAATCCGGTGTCCCTTTCATGAGCAATCTCTGGCTTCCCACGTGTAGGGGTTTTTGGGTGTAGTTAGTACCATTGGTACTGTTCCAATTTGAGGCATTTTCACCAGCACAGGTTGTCCGCTGTAAAATCCCATAGGATATTCTCCTCACTTGGTATAAGCTTTCGGGGCAGTTGTATTAGCAGATACACAAAAGGCTTTAATTTTGGAGCAGCTATCTCTGCTCCATATATTATTTAGTTGGTAGATGGTGTTATACAATTGCAGATGCCATCCAGATTCATGAGTCTTTCTGAAACACTTGACCAATTCAGTTTCAGCTTCACCTGGCTTACGGCCGTAGCATTCTTACACATTGGCCATGTGAATTGGATCGAATGGGGTTGTTTTTTGGGTATGATCTCCTGCTCCACCCCGAGGTCCAGTGGTTTCTTCTGTTTTTATAATGGGCCTGGCCTCATATTCGGGGGAATCTAAAGGAGACAGAGGGTTATTTCCCCTTGCATAGCTATCATGGGGTTGACCCCATATGTTTCCATCCCATTCTTCAGGGGATACAATTAGTTTCCTAATTTGCACGATGTCAGGGGGATGGGTGGCTTACATAAGCATCATTTCAACTCTTTCCTCCAACTTTAATATTGGCCCTGGCCAGTTTTATCTGTTCTTCAAGAGATTTCCAATCATGCCAGTTATCACGAGTCCATTCCTCTGAAAATCTGGGGCTCAAACTTATTCCATGCTCTGTAAGTAATCAGTGATACTACTTGCCATCCTGTCTGTGACACCAATTTGTCACGAAAGGAGTGGTTTGGACAGCATAAAGAATCACCTTCAAGGTTATTAGCAAAACTGATTGTCCTGGTTTCAGCTGGGACAGAGTTAACTGTCTTCCTAGTAGCTGGTATAGTGCTATATTTTGAGTTAGGTATGAGAAGAATGTTGATAACACACTGATGTTTTCAGTTGTTGCGAAGTAGTGTTTAGTCTCAAGTCAAGGATTTTTCAGCTTCTCATGCCCAGCCAGCAAGAAAACTGGAGGGGCACAAGAAGTTGGCACAGGACACAGCCAGGGCAGCTGACCCAAAGTGGCCAATGGGGTATTCCATACCATGTGACGTCACATCTAGTATATAAACTGGGGGGAGTGAGGGCAGGGGAATCGCCGCTCGGGGACTAACTGGGTGTCAATCGGTGGGTGGTGAGCAATTGCACTGCACATCATTTGTACATTCCAATCCTTTTATTATTACTGTTGTCATTTTATTAGTGTTATCATTATCATTATAAGTTTCTTCTTTTCTGTTCTATTAAACCGTTCTTATCTCAACCCATGAGTTTTACTTCTTTTCCCGATTTTCTCCCCCATCCTGCTGGGTGTGGGGGAAGTGAGTGAGCGGCTGCGTGGTGCTTAGTTGCTGGCTGGGGTTAAACCATGACACTGATTTTAATACGAATTTATAAAGGCATGACCTCACAGAATTCGATGGCAAGGTTCACTCTATTATTTAATACATGGATGAAACATACAAAGGAAAATGGTCGTGGTTTCACTCCTAATAGCTGAGACATTGGTCCTTACAGGTGGGGAGTAGGACATATCCTCTTTGAATTGCTGGAAATCCTCGGACAGCTTCTCCACAGCCAAAATGCAGGCTTGTAGGGAGGAGGAGAGATTTTCTTCGTATTGACGGAGTTGGCGAGCCACTTCATCCACCGTCGGTGCCTCTTCGTCTTTCCAGGTCATTATTGCCAGTGAGTTGGCATAGGACGATGGTGCGCTCCGTACAAACTTCTGCCACGAGTCGTGTGCATGGGACTTTGTCTGGATCTTTGGGTAATTGTGGGTTGTCCGGGTCATGATGAATCGTCTCTAGCACAGCTAATTCCCTCAGATATTGGATACCTCTTTCCATGGTTGTCCACTTGCTTGATTGACATATAACATCTTCCTTAAAGGGGTACCTTTCCTTCACACTTGACAGGAGTCGCCTCCAGAGGCTGATGGCTTGTGTTCCTCTTCCAATTGCCTTGTCAATGCCACCTTCCCTGGCAAGCGATCCCAGCTGCTTGGCTTCCCTACCTTCTAATTCCAAGCTATTAGCCCCATTGTCCCAGCATCGGAGGAGCCAGGTGATAATATTCTCACCTATACGGCGGCCAAAATCTTTTCGCATATCCCGCAGCTCACTCAAGGATAGGGACCGGGTTATTACCTCTGGTTCTGGCTCTTCCTCCTGTTCCCGTGATGACCCTGGTTCACCTTCATCCTTTGCTAAGCAAGCTGCTTTTTTGTATATTTCTTTTTCTGTACGGGGGCAACTGATACTGGTGCAGGTTGATCCGCTGGTTCAGTTGCAGTATCGCTCGCCGGGTTTTGGATAACCGCAGCATCTGTCGCCAAGGTTTGGGTAGCAGCAGTGCTCATCACTGGGGCTGGAGGGACCTCAGTGCCCGTTGCCAAGGTTTGGGTAGCTGCTGTGCTTGTTGCCGGGGCTGGAGGGGTCGTGGTGCCTGTCACCAAGGTCTGGATGGATGCAATGGTCGTCGCCAGGGCTGGAGGGGCCGCAGCGCCCATTGCCGGGGTTTGGGTGACCGCAGTGCTCATCGTTTTGTTGTTAGGTCCAGAGACCTTCTCTTCCCCTTGAGGGTACTGAGTTGTGTCGAACAGGGCTCGATAGGCATGGGCCAGGCCCCAGCACGTTGCAGTGATTTGTATCTCTCTGGAGCTGCCAGGGTGACAGCATACCTTTTCCAAATATTTTACTAGTTCTTCCAGATTCTGCACTTGTTCTGGGGTGAATTTCCAAAACATTGGAGGTGTCCACTTTTCTAGGTACTTGCCCATACTACCTCACACACCCTGCCACTCATAATTATCCAGCCTTGGGGCAGATCTCTGGGTGATCTTCTTAAATAGTTGTTTAACCTTAAACAAGAGCTGAACCACATTCAGGAGCATGCTAATTCCTAGCAGTAGGGCTAGGACCGTGCTGGTCTCAACATCCCAAGGGTATTCAAATTTTTCAAAATTCTCAAACACCATTGTAACTGGACTGAAGGAGAAAGGAGAGGGGAAGAAAGGTACCCCACCCATAGACTGGTTTTCCAAGGAGGAAAGGTAAATGGTGTAATTATTAATAGTTTCCCACAGATGGCTCCAGCAGTATAAAGGTGACAATGCTGAGTGCAAATACCGGATTAATCCCACAACCGATGACTTTATCATACCATAAACCAGTGTTATACAATACATCAAAGCAAAAACCTTAATCCACGTCCCAGGGATGATAAGCAGCAGAAGAGGGACTACATACAGCAAGCGAGGTGATACATAACAGAACTTTAAAAACCAGAGCAACAACTCTAAGAACACATAAATCAACATAATGACCAGCGACTATTAGACCAATATAATGAATACTTATAACAGATTTGTTTTAACGAGCTCTGGTCAGGTTTGTCGTTATCTCAACCCTTCGTGCCCCACGATGGGCACCAAAATGGACCGTTGTGGTTTAACCCCAGCCAGCAGCTAAGCACCACGCAGCCGCTCACTCACTCCCCCCCCACCCAGTGGGATGGGGGAGAAAATCGGGAAAAAGAAGCAAAACCCACGGGTTGAGATAAGAACAGTTTAATAGAACAGAAAAGAAGAAACTAATAATGATAACGATAACGCTAATAAAATGACAACAGCAATAATGAAATGTTTGGAATGTACAAATGATGCGTAGTGCAATTGCTCACCACCTGCTGACTGGCACCCCACTAGTCCCCAAGTGGCGATTCCCTGCCCCCACTTCCCAGTTCCTATACTAGATGGGACGTCACATGGTATGGAATACCCTGTTGGCCATTTTGTGTCAGGTGCCCTGGCTGTGTCCTATGCCAACTTCTTGTGCCCCTCCAGCTTTCTCGCTGGCTGGGCATGAGAAGCTGAAAAATCAAGATTGTACGGAGCGCACCATCGTCCTATGCCAACTCACTGGCAATAATGACCTGGAAAGACAAAGAGGCACCGACAGTGGATGAAGTGGCTCGCCAACTCCAGCAATACGAAGAAATTCTTTCCTCCTCCGTACAAGCCTGCATTGCGGCTGTAGAGAAGCTGTCCCAGGATGTCCAGCAAATCTAAGAGGATATGTCCCACTGCTCACCTGTAAGGACCAATGTCTCAGCTATTAGGAGTGAGCGTTCCTCTGCCCAAGAGAGAGAATATAGAAGGTACACACCACGAGGTGCCCTGTGGTTTTACCTGTGTGATCATGGAGAGGACACGAGGAAATGGGATGGAGCATATTATCACCTGGCTCCTCCGATGCTGGGACAATGGGGCTAATAGCTTGGAATTAGAAGGTAGGGAAGCCAAGCAGCTGGGAAGGTGGCATTGACAAGGCAATTGGAAAAGGGACACAAGCCCTCAGCCTCTGGAGGCGACTCCTGTCAAGTGTGAAGGAAAGGTACCTCTTTAAGGAAAATGTTATATGTCAGTCAAGAAGGTGGACCACCATGGAAAGAGGTATCCAGTATCTGAGGGAATTAGCCGTGATAGAGACAATTTTTTATGACCCGGACAATGCACAATTACCCAGAGATCCAAAGTCCCATGCACACGACCCAATACTGAACTCAAAACATAGCACCGTACCAGCTACTAGGAAGACAATTAACTCTATCCCAGCTGAAACTAGGACAGAATCAAACTAAAATTATGTATACAGATGTGGAAGATGCAATAGGGTGAAAGAAATACATAAAGAAAAATCGAGTTAGAGAAAGGTAGGGGAGACCCTCCCATTGATTCATGAGGTTCAGAGGAGACCCCCTTGCTTTCTAATCTCCTGCCACAGTCTAGGTGCAGCTGGATCAACTCCTAGTCTCAGACTTGGTCAGCGGTTTATATCTAAAGACATTATAATAGCAGCCTGAGATTCACTCATAGTCAAATAAAGTTCACGACAGTAATTTAAGCATAGATTTTGGAAAGCAATATTTATAAAATACTTGCTATAGAATATTTAGGTTTTATCTAATAGCTGATTCACCCTTTCCAATAGCTGTTTAAGATGATTATTCTCACTCACAAGTTTATCAGCTTAGATTTCTTTTTTTTCTCCTGTCTCCCTCTCAAAAGCCAATGAGGACTTCAACACCTCATTTTCCAATTTCAAATCTTTGTATTCTATATCAGAAATTTGTTTGGGAGCAAGGTCTTCCTTAGCTTCTTGCCGAGCACAAGATGAACAGGCTCCTAAAACTGCACGAATGACACCTTTCTTTGCATAGCCTGACACTGCTCAATGTGTTCTACCAATTTCTCTTCATCCTTCGAAAACTTTTGAGCCCACTCCTTCCCAGCCTGGGAAGGGGCACAGTTATATTTTTGCAGCAGTTTATTCATGGCAATCCTGCCGACTACACCAATTTTCTGTTGCATTAAAGCATAATGAAGTTTGGCAGAAAATAAACCCCCTTGCATTCCAACTTGTCCTCAGATATCAGAGGGGCTGGGGGTGGCTAGGCTTAGATTCTGAGTGTTGTCCAATTCAACGCTATAAGTCCGGTAGCATTCAATATATATTGAACTATCAGAATTACGGATGCACAAATAGCGTAATATGATTTCAGTCTAGTGGCATTCAACAAACTATCACGGCCACACTTAAGAAGTGTGGTCATGTTCAACGAACTATCATGGCTCGCTTTTAATGAACCGTACTTTCAGTCTAGTCACGTTCAACGAACTATCACAGCTAGACTTTAATGAACAGTACAGTTTATTAAAGCAACAGGAACACAGGTTCTTTTGGATTGCCAGTGATAAATACACTGTCCGCAAAGCACGTGCATGTACCAAGAATACAGTCGACTACAAGCACATTAAATTATGGAAAAACTCTATAGAGATTTCTAAGTTTCCCAGGGAAGCACTCAGTATAACCGAGGGTTCAAATCTTACCCAATAGGCGTCCCTATGTGGGGGAAGAGAGGTTCAGCCCGTCAACTGATCCCAGAAGTCAGCGATGTCCTCCCGACTTGTCTATGATGGTATCTTCCCTAGCATTCCTCCTCTCTTAAGCCCTTTTATATTGTTTTATTTTTAGGTGGAGCTTGAGTGACTCTAGTCATACATACCTTTACTATGATTGGTGTAATATCTCTTCGCTTTACTTTTAAAGGTACATGCTAGAGAAAATTCAGCGCGCATGCTCAGTGAGGGGTGGTCGCACCTTGGAGGCAGGTAGCTTTTGGGATGGAGGTGTGTTTTGGTATTATGATGAGATTATAATCAGCAAAGTTCACCCAGAGGACATGATTTAGCATGTCACTTCTCCAGAATGGGGCACTTATGATATAAATCAGAAGTAAGGCAATAGCGTTGACAGAACTCCATTGTTTCACCTCCTTGCTTCAGTGGATTCAGTGCAGGGACCTACCATTCTTGTTCCTATCGTTCCAGTTCCCTATCCCTGCGATGATATCACAGAGCCTGGCCGTGGTGTCTCCATTCTGCTTCACCCTCCATGTTGCTTCTCTTAGAGTCAGCACTCCAAGCTCCCCTGGTGTTGCTAACATCTAAGGTTGCAGGTTATGTTGCTTAGGGAATTATTATGGAACAGATTCCTTGCATATCCACTGCATTCCACCCTGGAGGTTCACCTTCCCTTAAGAGGTGGGGGGGATACATATCAATAAGTCACCTCCAGCAATCATTCCACACGCATCCAATGTGAAAGTTTTGTTACAGGGCCTGTAATTAGCAACTAATAAAATCTGCCCCCATCCCCAGCCTCCCTGTAAGCCAGCAGCAGGTGCTCCTATTTTCAGATGTATGCAAAATATCTGCCAAATCTTTTGGCATATTTCAACCAGGTATGTGCCAAATTACCTGTCATAGCTAACTGCCTTTTAAAAAGAAAGATAAATGATCCTGCTGCTCAGTTTGTGTGGAACAAGAGTGCCCTCCCATGGACCCGGGCTGCTGGCGGGACCCCACACCAGCCTCCGCCGCCCCTCGCGGGGGGCTGTCGGCACCGAGCCCTGCTGGGTTCCCGCTCTGTGGGAAGAGGCTACAGCCCGGGCAGACCTGGGATGTCCCTCCGTGAGCGCTGCTCTGTGCTTTCAATACTAGCAAAGTCTTTTGACACCGGGTCAAAACATCTAGGTTTCACTTATGGTTCCAGCTAAAGAAAAATCAGCCTTAGAAACCACTGCTGCTACTGGAGAGGCCAGTGAGTCGCTACTTGGAAACTGGGCTGTGCAGCAGCAAGGACCAGCAAGCACCAGAGGCAAAGCCACAGCACAGCATCACAAGGGGAGCAGTAGCGTGTCTGCTCTACACGGCCACAGCTCAGAAAGGACACCACGATGAGAGGAAAACTAATGAAATCTCAGGACCAGAAAAATGCCCAATCTCAGCAGAAAGTGTCTGGGAGTGCAATTAATATTCTGGAGGACAGAAGAAGGGGGAGGTGTTTTATTGTTAATAACAGATGATGATGACTGATGAAGTTCTCTTTCATCTGCTGTTACAGATCTCATTCTTAGTTTTTTCCTTATTTTTTCCCCCCTTTATCATGATCTTGATCTCTTTCTTTGGAGATTTTAATTATATTACCATGCACTCTTTCAATATGAATAAATTATTATTTTATTTATAGCTGTCTTTATGAAAGATACTTTGAAACCTGAACTATCAGAAACTTAGCAGCTCCAAGCCTCTTTGTAGGCAGTAACACTTGACAGTGTCCTTGCTGTCCTCCCTTCCTCCCACTAACACATAGACCCTCATATGACCAGACCGCAGGGGTAATAGCAAGGCAGGGCTGATCCCAAGCTTCTGTCTCTGAAAAAGTCACCACACCATGTCACAAAGCTTTGCCTTTTCAATCCCATCTGAGTAAAGCAGCAGCCCCCCAGGGTCATCTTGTAATTATCTACAGCTCAGCTATTGCAAAGCAGAGTTCAGTCTGAGCCCACTTACCAACTTTTCACTTATCTGGGATGATTATTTTAAATACAGTAAAGTCTCTAATAAAAAAAGGAAGCCATTTAATCCAGCCCTGTGACTGCACTGAGCAGGACTCTGGTCTGCCAGCTCTACCATTGGTGAGCTGAAAGGCACAGCAAGCAGGCATGGGGTGGTTGTGTCTAGGGGTATCTGTGTGTATGCATGGGCATGTGCACGTGTGGAGTGGGGCACTCACAGGCTGCGGGGGCTCTGCAGTCGCTTTTAGCAGATACAGCCACAGCCATGATTCAGCACTTGCCAGCCTGTGAAACCACGTCACTCACACTGACTCTCTCTCTGTACCACAATACTCCGTCTTTCCAGTCTTATGACATTTACTATGCTATCTAAATGCACCCTGTGACTCAAGACATGACAATATTTTCCTTGTGTGCCTACCCTGCCTTCAGGAGGGAGCTGCAGGGCAGCTGAGAGTGGTGTGGTGAGGATGAAGGCGCAGCCATGGGAGAGCTTGCACAACAGTTGTCTTGAGCTCTGAATCATAAAAGATTTGTAGTTATTTTTCTTGGCTGCAAAGTGCAATGGTGCAACTGTTTTGTCTTTGTACAAGAGGGCAGGAGCAGAAACAGGAAGGACTCCGCTGTAGGAGACCTTAACCAGAATTCACACCATCGTTGAGGCTAGTAGGTCAGTCACAACCTGAGTCTATTCACTTTGCAAGCAGAATCTGAGGCTCAGAGTGCCTTGAGATACACAGGCCTTGACAAAATGGCTGGCCATGGCCCAAACCATGGCTGCAAAGGATGGCACCTTTCCCTCTGATTTTTTCCTCTGGGGAGGGAATACCTAAGCTGGGAAGGCTTGCAGTGCCACCTGCAGCAGGCAGTCATTCAACGATTTGATTTTCTGCACGGCGTGCCATGCAGTTGCAGTGGGATAAGTGACAATTTCCACTGCAAGTGTATTGGCCTTGTGTGGCAAGGTTTTTGGTGGTGGGGGAGTTACAGGGGTGGCTTCTGTGAGAAGCTGCTGGAAGCTTCCCCTGTGTCCGACAGAGCCAATACCAGCCGGCTCTAAGACGGACCCACCGCCGGCTAAGGCCAAGCCAATCAGCAACAGTGGTAGCGCCTCTGTGATAACAGATTTCAGAAGGAAAAAAGTTGCAGGGGGCACAGAAATGGCAGCCTGAGAGAGGAGTGAGAACATGTAAGAGAAACAAGCCTGCAGACACCAAGGTCAGTGAAGAAGGAGGGGGAGGAACTGCTCCAGGTGCCAGAGCAGAGATTCCCCCGCAGCCTGTGGTGAAGACCATGGTGAGGCAGGCTGTCCCCCTGCAGCCCATGGAGGACCACGGTGCAGCAGATATCCACCTGCAGCCCATGGAGGACCCCACGCTGGAACAGGTGGGTGCCCGAAGGAGGCTGTGACCCCGTGGGAAGCCTGCCCTGGAGCAGGCTCCTGGCAGGACCTGCGGATACATGGAGAGAGGAGCCCATGTTGGAGCAGGTTTTCTGACAGGACTTGTGACCCCGTGGGGGATCCACGCTGGAGCAGTGTGCTCCTGAAGGACTGCACGCCATGGAAGGGACCCATGCTGGAGCAGTTTGTGAAGAACTGCAGCCCGTGGGAAGGACCCACATTGGAGAAGTTCATGGAGGACTGTCTCCCGTTGGAGGGACCCCACGCTGGAGCAGGGGAAGAGTGTGAGGAGTCCTCCCCCTGAGGAGGATGAAGCGGCTGAGACAATGTGTGATGAACTGACCATAAACCCCATTCCCCGTCCCCCTGTGCCGCTGGGGGGGTTGGTAGAGAATCCGGGAGTGAAGTTGTGCCTTGGAAGAAGGGAGGGGTGGAGGGAAGGTGTTTTGAGATTTGGTTTTATTTCTCATTACCCTACTCTGGTTGATTGGTAATAAATTGAGTTAATTTTCCCCAAGCTGAGTCTGTTTTGCCCGTGACAGTAACTGGTGAGTGATCTCTCCCTGTCCTTATCTTGACCCACAAGCCCTTTGTTATATTTTCTCTCCCCTGTCCAGCTGAGGAGGGGGGAGTGATAGAACGGCTTTGGTGGGCACCTGGCATTCAGCCAGGGTTAACCCACCACAGCAAGTTATTAAATAATAGGTGCAACATGGTCCCCAGGCACTCAAGGAGGTGCAGCACCAACAAGGTCCTCTCTCCCTGTGCCAAAGGATATCTGCTGCAGAGGGAGCTCTGGCAGGAAAAAATGAGCAGCAATAAAAGGCAGGCATTTGTCATGTGTGAGGCAAGTCAGTGATTTTGTCACCGAATCAGCAAGAATGGTGTTCGAATAGTTCTGGTTTTAACCTTCAATTAATGAAAAGGGGGAGGAAACGGTAGAACAGGACTGTTAGCAATGAAGAGGAAGATGAGTAAATGTTACGCTTCAGCTGAATACATGTAATCGGTTCCGATGCTCCCTCCTTTCCTTCCATCTTCATTCTCCTCTTCCCTCTCTCCTTGCAGCTCAAAAGCAAGACTGGGAAGGCAGGGAGCACAAGCCCTCCTCCTGCTTGTACAAGTAAGATCAAACAATGAGGTGTCTGGCTAGGGTTTTTCCACACCACTAGAAGAAGGTTCACAACCGTTTGCCTCACCTAAGAGCTGTCACTGTTAGTTAACCAGGCTGCCCTCTGTGGGCAAAGGTACGGGGTTGGCAGAAGAAGGAAGCAAGGACTGCTCTTTCACTTCTCTTGCACTGAGCAGTGCGGAGAACCATTGACAGTCCACGGTGATGTGAATGGGGTTCATTATTTTTAAAAACTGGAACTGAATTTCTTACACATACGAGCTTGCTGGCTCTGGCTCTGTCTTGAAACACTGTATTGGGTCTGGCTGAGATGGAGTTAATACTCCCCATAGCAGCCCTCATAGAGCTGTGCTCTGCACCAGTAGCTAGAAAGGCACCCAACGTGGGGGTCGACAACGGCAGTTTTGCATTAAGCGTGCCATAGCTAGTTATTAAGTGGCAAGCTCCTGTGCAGGTCACGGAGCTTGTTGGCTGCTTGCTTATCTCTACCTTGCTGAGTTTGGGAACATGGTAATGCAAATAATATCTATGTGCTTTGTCCTGGCACTGATGGCTTTGCTGTGTTGTGGGAGCTATCTTGTGGAGGAGATGAGGGAACACATCTCCCTCTCCCTACCAGGCATTGATGTGAATGGTTTTATTATGCAGGCTCCCGAGGTCCTTGTTCACCCTTATGTGAGCTGTTCAATACTAATAACTAATACTGGTGGTATATTATGGGTATTGTGGAATCTGGTCTCATCCTGGTATAAGAGAAGACAAATTTTGGCTGAGGCAATACTGAAATGTGCCCTCAAGCGACCGGTCCCTGGGTGGCAGAGTATATGGAAGGATTTGGGCAGATTCCTAGGACGGTTATCACCTCCCATAATCTGGGACTTTACACCTGAACAGGCAAGTAACCCTGGCAAACTGACGCGCCACCTGATAGAAGGGTGCCTTGCCTATCCCAATGAAAACCAGCAGCTTCTTGCACTGTACTGGGGCCTGGCCTATGCCTACCGAGCCATAGTTCAACACTCTCAGAGGACCACGGTTGAGGCAGGGACCCAGACTGCATCTGAGGACACCATGCTCGAGATAGGGACCCAAACAACAACAACCACCACAGTAATTGCCCCAATAGTGAAAAAGAAACAGTGGACAAGGAGATCAACGGGTCCATATCATCGATTAGTGAGGGAAGAAGAAGAAGAGGAAAGGCTTAATCTAGAAGCTGGTCCTTCGATAAAGAAATTGGAGGAAGGAGTGAGGGAACTTAAACAGGAAGCGGAAACTACCCGGTCCCTGACGTCCTCAGAACTTCGGGACTTGCGGAAAGACTACAGCCGCCAGCCAGGTGAGCGGATTGCTGCCTGGCCGCTCCGATGCTGGGATAACGGGGCCGACAGTCAGCAACTGGAAGGCAAGGAAGCCCAACAGCTGGGATCCCTCGCTAGAAACCGGGGAATTGAAAGAGGAATTGGAAAAGAGGCAGCAATTTGCAGTCTCTGGAGACGGCTCCTCTCAAGTGTGAGGGCAAGATATCCATTCAAGGAAGATCTTGTGAATTCCTCAGAAAAGTGGACTACCGCAGATGAAGGGATCCAGTACCTGAGAGAGTTAGCAGTGGTGGAAGTCATCTACAGTGATCTAGATGATGAGGAAGTCTCCATAGATCCAGAGGATGTCCTGTGCACACGGGCCATGTGGAGAAAGGTGATTCAAGGTGCCCCAGCATCATATTCTAACAGCTTGGCAGCAATGTATTGCCCAGATATGGAAACACCAACTGTGGAGAAAGTGTCGTCTTGGCTCCAAAACTTTGAAGAAAATCTCTGTGTCTCCTCATCCCTACAGGACAGTGCCTTGGCTGTTAGGGACCCTCCAAGAAATCAGTCCTCTCCTGCCCCGGTCAGAGGGAAAGGGAGCCCAAGGCGTATGCCACGTGGTATGCTCTGGTTCTTCCTGTGTGACCAAGGGGAGGACATGAGGAAGTGGGATGGTGAACCCACCTTTAAGCTGGAAGCCCGCATACGTGAACTGAGAGGGAAGACAGCTGTTAAGAAGGGGTCACCCAAGAAGAAGGCTGTAAGTGTCGTTGCTGTAGAGGCCCAAGAAAGCAATCAGCGATCCTCCAGGCATAGAAGAACTGAAACCACCTCCCTTGATTCTGGTGAGGGGACTTCTGGTCTGGCACCGCAAGGGTCGGACAGTGAATACTCTGATGAGGAACAGCAATAGAGGGTCCCTGCCTTCGGCCAGGAGGAGGAAAGGGATGACCGGATATACTGGACTGTGTGGATTCGATGGCCTGGCACATCAGACCCACAGAAGTATAAGGCTTTGGTAGACACTGGTGCACAGTGTACGCTGGTGCCATCAGGGTACAGGGGCACAGAACCCATCTGGATCTCTGGAGTGACAGGGGGATGCCAAGAATTGACTGTATTGGAGGCTGAAGTGAGCTTGACAGGGGACAAGTGGGAAAAGCACCCCATTGTGACCGGCCCAGAGGCCCCTTGTATCCTTGGCATAGACTACCTCAGGAGAGGGTACTTCAAGGACCCAAAGGGGTACCGATGGGCTTTTCGTGTAGCCACTGTAAACACAGAGAAGATCAAACAGCTATCTACCCTGCCTGGCCTCTCAGAAGATCCCTTCATTGTGGGATCGCTGCAAGTTGAAGAACAGCAGGTGCCAATCGCTACCAGGACGGTGCACCGCCGGCAATATCGCACAAACCGAGACTCCCTGGCTCCCATCCATGAGCTGATTCATCAACTAGAGAGCCAAGGAGTCATCAGCAAGACTCATTCACCTTTTAATAGTCCTATATGGCCAGTGTAAAAGTCTGATGGAGGGTGGAGGTTAACAGTAGATTATCGCGGCCTGAACGAAGTGACACCGCCACTGAGTGCTGCTGTACCAGACATGTTAGAGATCCAATATGAACTGGTATCAAAGGCAGCCACGTGGTATGCTACAATTGATATTGCCAATGCGTTTTTCTCCATTCCTTTGGCAGCAGAGTGCAGGCCACAGTTTGCTTTCACGTGGAGAGGTGTCCAATACACCTGGAATCGACTGCCCCAGGGGTGGAAGCACAGCCCTACCATTTGTCACGGACTAATCCAAACTGCACTGGAACAAGGCGATGCCCCTGAACATTTACAATACATAGATGACATCATCATTTGAGGCAACGAGGCAGAAGAAGTGTTTGAGAAGGGAAAAAGAATAATTCAGATTCTTCTGAAAGCTGGTTTCACCATAAAGAAAAGCAAGGTCAAGGGACCTGCACAGGAGATTCAGTTCTTGGGAATAAAATGGCAGGATGGACGCCGTCATGTCCCTATGGATGTGGTTAACAAGATAGCAACTATGTCTCCACCAGCTAACAAGAAGGAAACACAAGCTTTCCTAGGCCTTGTGGGGTTCTGGAGAATGCATATTCCAGGTTATAGTCAGCTTGTGAGCCCTCTCTATTCAGTAACCCAGAAAAAGAACTATTTTGAATGGGGCCCTGAGCAACAACAAGCCTTTGAGCATATCAGACAGGAAATAGCTCGTGCAGTAGCTCTTGGGCCTGTCCGGACAGGACCAGATGTACAAAATGTACTCTACACTGCAGCTGGGGAGCATGGTCTCAACTGGTGCCTCTGGCAGAAAACACCAGGAGAAACCCGAGGTCGACCATTAGGGTTTTGGAGCCGGGGGTATCGAAGATCAGAAGCCCATTACACCCCGACTGAAAAAGAGATACTAGCAGCATATGAGGGGGTTTGAGCTGCTTCAGAAGTTGTTGGTACAGAAGCATATCTCCTCTTGGCACCACGATTGCCCGTGCTACACTGGATGTTCAAAGGAAACATCCCCTCTACACATCATGCAACCAGCACTACATGGAGTAAGTGGATAGCATTGATCACGCAACGGGCTCGACTGGGGAAATCTAACCGCCCAGGAATCCTGGAAGAGATCATGGACTGGCCAGAAGGCAGAGATTTTGGAGCAACGCCTGAGGAGGTACCTCGTGCCCAAGAGGCACCACCATATAATGAGTTATCAGAAGATGAAAGGCGTTATGCTTTGTTTACTGATGGATCCTGTCGTGTGGTAGGGAACCATCGGAAGTGGAAAGCTGCTGTGTGGAGTCCCACACGACAAGTCGTTGAGGCCACTGAAGGAGAAGGCGAGTCAAGTCAGTTTGCAGAAGTGAAAGCCATCCAACTAGCCCTAGACGTTGCTGAACCAGAAAAGTGGCCGGTACTCTACCTCTATACTGACTCCTGGATGGTGGCTAATGCCCTATGGGGGTGGTTACAGCAATGGAAGAAGACCAATTGGCAATGCAGGGGTAAACCCATCTGGGCAGCTGCATTGTGGCAGGACATTGCTGCCTGTGTAGAACATATGGCTCTAAAGGTACGTCATGTAGATGCTCACATGCCCAAAAGCCGTGCCACTGAAGAACATCGAAACAATGAACAAGTAGACAAGGCTGCCAAAATAGAAGTAGCTCAGGTGGACCTGGACTGGGAGCGTAAGGGTGAGCTATTTGTAGCTCGATGGGCCCATGAGACATCGGGACATCTAGGGAGAGATGCAACCTATAGGTGGGCTCGTGATCGAGGGGTGGACCTGACCATGGAAGCCATCACACAGGTCACTCATGAATGCGAAACACGTGCTGCAATCAAGCGAGCCACCAGAGTAAAGTCTCCCTGGAACAGAGGGCGCTGGCTGGGTTTTCGATATGGCGAGGCCTGGCAAATTGACTACATTGGACCACTGCCACGAACACGCCAAGGCAAGCGCTACATACTCACGATGGTGGAAGCAACTACTGGTTGGCTAGAAACGTACCCTGTAAACCATGCCACTGCCCGAAACACCATCTTAGGCCTCGAAAGGCAAATTTTATGGCAACATGGTACCCCAGAAAGAATTGAATCAGACAATGGGACTCATTTCCGAAATAACCTCATAAGCTCCTGTGCAAAGAAACACGGCATTGAGTGGGTGTACCACCTACCCTATCACCCGCAAGCATCTGGAAAAATTGAGAGATATAATGGACTGTTGAAGACTATGTTGAGAGCGCTAGGCAATGGGACATGGAAGCATTGGGATACAAATTTAGCAGAAGCCACTTGGCTAGTTAACACCAGAGGACCTGCTAACCGTCCTGGTCCTGCCCAAACAAAACCCCTACATACTGTGGGAGGAGATAAGGTCCCTGTAGTGCACATGGGGAAGTGGCTGGGGAAGGCAGTGTGGATTTCTCCTCCCATGGGAAAAGGCAAACCCATTCGTGGGACTGTCTTTGCTCAGGGACCTGGGTGTGCTTGGTGGGTAATGCGGAAGGATGGGGAGACCCAGTGTGTGCCTCAAGGACATTTAACCTTGAGGGAAAAGTAATCTGTGATGTGAGTTGTATGTTGTAGGAAGTAATGTAGCAGGAATGACCTGAACTGCAGAGGAGTGAACTTCGCAAGGAACCAGACAAGTGCATCGGTGACCCAAACCAAGCCGGTGTTGGTGCCCAACCATCGAACATACTGCTTCTCCTGTCCTGACCACCCATCTTGATGGATGGGGCCCAAGTCATAACCTGTGTGTGAACATTGGGAGGAGTGGATGAAGCCCATGGAATATCTATCTGTTAAAGGACAGGGGATAATAATTAATCAGAACGTATAAATCTGTATGTTGGGTATAAAAGTGGTTTAAGTATGTAGTTTCAGTTGTAAGTGTTGGTAAGAAGGGATTTCAGTAATGAGAATTAAATACAATGGCATGGTTAGAAGATATATGTGTATTAAATTATGTGGGACCTGAGCATGACGCAAATGGTATGGAATAAGGGGTGGAGATTGTATTGGGTCTGGCTGAGATGGAGTTAATACTCCCCATAGCAGCCCTCATAGAGCTGTGCTCTGCATCAGTAGCTAGAAAGGTGTTGATAACACACCAGTGTTTTGGCTACTGCTGAGCAGCGCTGGCACAGCACCAAGGCTGTCTCCCCAACATTTTTGCCCCCCCCTCAATGGCAGGCTGGGGCAGGGCAAGATCTTGGGAGGGGACATAACCAGGACAGCTGACCTAAACTAACCAAACAGATATTCCATACCATATGACGTCAGCTCAGATATAAAAGCTAAGTAAAGGGAGATGGAAGGGGGGCATTTTTGTCTTCCGGAGCAACCACTACGTGTACTGAAGCCCTGCTTCCCAGGAAGTGGCTAGACATCACCTGCTGATGGGAAGTAGAGAATAATATCATTTGTTTTTCTTTGCTTTCGCGTGCGACCTTTGCTTTCACTTTATTAAACTGGCCTTATCTTGACCCACGAGCCTTTTGTTATATTTTCTCCCCCCTGTCCAGCTGAGAAGGGGGAGTGATAGAGCGGCTTTGGTGGGCACCTGGCATCCAGCCAGGGTCAACCCACCACAAACACCCAGCACATTTTCAACTCCTGCCAGTCCTGGAAAATGCACATGAAGAAAACAGTAAGGCCAATATTTGCACATTTCAGTGTCAGCAACAGGGAGCAAAAGCAGAATCAGGAAATACATGCAGTTTAAAATGAGATTTGGTAGTATATGGATATTAGATTATCCAGGATGGTCACAACCACTGACAGCAAACATTTTTTTAAAGAATGCTAAACTATGCTGTCCTAGTTTCAGCTGGGATAGAGTTAACTGTCTTCCTAGTAGCTGGTACGGTGCTATGTTTTGAGTTCAGTATGAGAAGAATGTTGATAACACTGATGTTTTCAGTTGTTGCTAGTAGTGTTTAGACTAATGTCAAGGATTTTTCAGCTTCTCATGCCCAGCCAGTGAGAAAGCTGGAGGGGCACAAGAAGTTGGCACAGGACACAGCCAGGGCACCTGACCCAAACTGACCAACAGGGTATTCCATACCATATGACGTCCCATCTAGTATAGGAACTGGGAAGTGGGGGCGGGGAATCGCCGCTCGGGGACTAGCTGGGTGCCGGTCGGTGGGTGGTGAGCAATTGCACTGCGCATCATTTGTACATTCCAATCCTTTCATTATTGCTGTTGTCATTTTATTAGTGTTATCATTATCATTATTCGTTTCTTCTTTTCTGTTCTATTAAACTGTTCTTATCTCAACCCGTGGGTTTTGCTTCTTTTTCCCGATTTTCTCCCCCATCCCACTGGGTGGGGGGGGAGTGAGTGAGCGGCTGCGTGGTGCTTAGTTGCTGGCTGGGGTTAAACCATGAGCTGCGGGATATGCGAAAAGATTTTGGCCGCCGTATAGGTGAGCATGTTATCACCTGGCTTCTCCGATGCTGGGACAATGGGGCTAATAGCTTGGAATTAGAAGGTAGGGAAGCCAAGCAGCTGGGATCGCTTGCCAGGGAAGGTGGCATTGACAAGGCAATTGGAAGAGGAACACAAGCCATCAGCCTCTGGAGGCGACACGGCACCCCAGAGAGAATTGAGTCAGACAACGGGACTCATTTCCGAAACAACCTCATAGACACCTGGGCCAAAGAGCATGGCATTGAGTGGGTGTATCACATCCCCTATCATGCACCAGCCTCTGGGAAAATTGAGCGATACAATGGACTGTTAAAGACTACATTGAGAGCAATGGGGGGTGGAACTTTCAAACATTGGGATACACATTTAGCAAAAGCCACCTGGTTAGTCAACGCCAGAGGATCTGCCAATCGGGGTGGTGGGCACCTGGCATCCAGCCAGGGTCAACCCACCACAAACACCCAGCACATTTTCAACTCCTGCCAGTCCTGGAAAATGCACATGAAGAAAACAGTAAGGCCAATATTTGCACATTTCAGTGTCAGCAACAGGGAGCAAAAGCAGAATCAGGAAATACATGCAGTTTAAAATGAGATTTGGTAGTATATGGATATTAGATTATCCAGGATGGTCACAACCACTGACAGCAAACATTTTTTTAAAGAATGCTAAACTATGCTGTCCTAGTTTCAGCTGGGATAGAGTTAACTGTCTTCCTAGTAGCTGGTACGGTGCTATGTTTTGAGTTCAGTATGAGAAGAATGTTGATAACACTGATGTTTTCAGTTGTTGCTAGTAGTGTTTAGACTAATGTCAAGGATTTTTCAGCTTCTCATGCCCAGCCAGTGAGAAAGCTGGAGGGGCACAAGAAGTTGGCACAGGACACAGCCAGGGCACCTGACCCAAACTGACCAACAGGGTATTCCATACCATATGACGTCCCATCTAGTATAGGAACTGGGAAGTGGGGGCGGGGAATCGCCGCTCGGGGACTAGCTGGGTGCCGGTCGGTGGGTGGTGAGCAATTGCACTGCGCATCATTTGTACATTCCAATCCTTTCATTATTGCTGTTGTCATTTTATTAGTGTTATCATTATCATTATTCGTTTCTTCTTTTCTGTTCTATTAAACTGTTCTTATCTCAACCCGTGGGTTTTGCTTCTTTTTCCCGATTTTCTCCCCCATCCCACTGGGTGGGGGGGGAGTGAGTGAGCGGCTGCGTGGTGCTTAGTTGCTGGCTGGGGTTAAACCATGAGCTGCGGGATATGCGAAAAGATTTTGGCCGCCGTATAGGTGAGCATGTTATCACCTGGCTTCTCCGATGCTGGGACAATGGGGCTAATAGCTTGGAATTAGAAGGTAGGGAAGCCAAGCAGCTGGGATCGCTTGCCAGGGAAGGTGGCATTGACAAGGCAATTGGAAGAGGAACACAAGCCATCAGCCTCTGGAGGCGACACGGCACCCCAGAGAGAATTGAGTCAGACAACGGGACTCATTTCCGAAACAACCTCATAGACACCTGGGCCAAAGAGCATGGCATTGAGTGGGTGTATCACATCCCCTATCATGCACCAGCCTCTGGGAAAATTGAGCGATACAATGGACTGTTAAAGACTACATTGAGAGCAATGGGGGGTGGAACTTTCAAACATTGGGATACACATTTAGCAAAAGCCACCTGGTTAGTCAACGCCAGAGGATCTGCCAATCGGGGTGGTGGGCACCTGGCATCCAGCCAGGGTCAACCCACCACAAACACCCAGCACATTTTCAACTCCTGCCAGTCCTGGAAAATGCACATGAAGAAAACAGTAAGGCCAATATTTGCACATTTCAGTGTCAGCAACAGGGAGCAAAAGCAGAATCAGGAAATACATGCAGTTTAAAATGAGATTTGGTAGTATATGGATATTAGATTATCCAGGATGGTCACAACCACTGACAGCAAACATTTTTTTAAAGAATGCTAAACTATGCTTTCCAGGCCTGACTGCTACAGAACAGGATCTCTAATCTCACATACCGATCCCATAGGTATAGGATTCTTACTGCCTCTCCTGAAAAAACTGATATTAGCCATAATTAAAGATGGAGTCTCAGCCTGGATGGACCTGGAGTCTGATTGAATATGACAGCTCCTCATCTAGCAATGCCAGATTTCCTGGGTCTGTGGAGGCAGAGCAGATGAAATAGAAAAACATAGATGAAAATATCAGAGTAGCCTTTAGGCAACAAGGTGGGGATAGACACTGGTAACTAGAAATGGTAGCCAGAAGTGTCCTGACTGCAGTGAGACCACACACAGCCAGCAGCTGAGGGTTTCCGTCCTCCGGGCATCCATTGGATGGTCCACAAGCCTGCACCATAGGGAATAACACCTCCAACACACAGAAGGTCCCCACAGCTGCTGTGACAGTGGATGGGAGCTGTTATCTATACAAAACTTTGACACCTGAGCTATTTTGCTGCAAAGCAGAGCAGCTTTTAGGAGATTTACACTCTGTTTGGCCTAAATGGGAATGGTCCCCTTTGCTCCTGCATGGTGGGATGGCCTGGACAGAGCAGGAAGGCCATGGCATGGCTGGAAAGGTGGGTCCCATTGCTACCCATTGCTTTCACTCCCCTCCCCGCGGGAGCTGGGAGTTTCTTTTGTGCAGCACAGTGCTACCGAATGTGGAGAGATCAAATTCAGTGTAAATCTGTTCCATCATTCAGGGATCATTTTTTCAGCCCCTTTTTTGGTACCAGACACATGAGGTAATCCAATTACCTGTGAATAGATTTATGGTACCCATACTGATGTGCCTCTGTTATTTCCTGCAAAACATGTCAAAGCAATTTATCTACACATTTGAATAAGTCATCTATGCAATCACTCTCCTTCGGGGTGAAATTTAATTTCTTCAGAAGGTTTGCTGTTGCTATACAGACATGTGTAAATCACAGTTAATTGCATAGCTATTCCTGAATTTTTCTTTTTAAAGCTAGAGAAGTCATCAGAAAATATCCCTTGATTCCCTAAGATTTGGTAAACATGGATATTAAAATTAAACCATTTAAAAAGATGTCATGGTTTAACCCCAGCTGGCAATTAAGCACCACACAGCCGCTCACTCACCTCCCTCACAGTGAGATGGGGGACAGAATCAGAAGGGTAAAAGTGAGAAAACTCGTGGGCTGAGATAAAGACAGTTTAATAGGTAAAGCAAAAGCCATGCGCACAAGCAAAGCAAAACAAGGAAATCCTTCACTACTTCCCATCAGCAGGCAGGTGTTCAGCCATCTCCAGGAAAGCAGGGCTCCATCATGCGTAATTTTTACTTGGGAAGACAAACGCCATAGCTCCAAACATCCCCCCTTCCTTCTTCTTCCCCCAGCTTTATATACTGAGCATGATGTCATATGGTCTGGAATATCCCTTTGGTCAGTTGGGGTCAGCTGTCCCAGCTGTGTCCCCTCCCAACTTCTTGTGCACCCCCAGCCTACTCGCTGGTGGGGTGGTGTGAGAGGCAGAAAAGGCCTTGACTCTGTGTAAGCACTGCTCAGCAATAATGAAAACATCCCTGTATTATCAACACTGTTTTCAGCACAAATCCAAAATGTAGTCCCATACAAGCTACTATGGAAAAAATTAACTCTATTTCAGTCAAAACCAGCACAAAAAACTTCTTCAAAGAGTTCATATCTTTAAGAGGGATGTTTATCCTACAAATTGTCTCTTTCCTGCTCTTGCACAGCCAAAGGGCTCTCATTAGGACTACCTTTGTGGAAGTCACATTAAGCAGAGCTCCTACTCTTCCCTCTTGTCTGCGCAAAGCTTTGCTCAGAGGAGTGAGCAGATCAAGAACATTACTCTGCAGGGAAATTATATAAGTATGGATGGCAACTCAGTGCAAGAATAGGAATTAAAATAATAGCTTCACATAGTACATGCTGCCTCTGCTGAAGGGAAGAAAGGACATCAGGTTCCTGACCTTGCTGAGCAAATTCACAGTTACAACTCTGCTGTATGCTGACAGCAGGTAAAATGTGATGTTAGTAGGTCTTAAAAAATGAACTGGAGGAGTTTAATGGGAATATGGACTAGGTCAAGGGGCTATGAGAAATAGCTTCCCCTGCTGTTCCCCACAGAATGATGTCTCCTGAGAGGAGTCTGGAAAGAGGTGAGTTATCACAGAGGCACTTACAATGTTGCTGATTGGCTCAGCCTTGGCCAGCGGCAGGTCTGTCTTGGAGATGGCTGGAACTGGCTCTATCAGACATGGGGGAAGCTTCTGGCATCTTCTCACAGAAGCCACCCCTGCAGCCCCCTCCACTACCAAAACCTTACCATGTAAACCCGATACAGTGATGAACTGACTGCAACCCCCATTCCCCATCCCCTTGCACAGCTCGGGGGGTGGGGGGAGGAGGTAGAGAAATTGGGAGTGGAGTTGAGCCCGGGAAGAAGGGAGGGGTGGGGGGAAGGTGTTTTAAGATTTGGTTTTATTTCTCATTACCCTACTCTGGTCGATTGGTAATCAATTAAGTTAATTTTTCCCAAGTCGATTCTGTTTTGCCCGTGACGGTAATTGCTGAGTGATCTTCCTGTCCTTATCTTGATCCATGAGTCCTTTGTTATATTTTTCTCCCCCCTGTCCAGTTGAGGAGGGGGAGTGATAGAGCGGCTTGGTGAGCACCTGGCAGCCAGCCAAGGTCAAACCCACCACAGTAGCTAAGTTTGCTCATTAACTATATTTACTGTACTACACTTGGTTTTTTCCAGTCTAATCATGGCCTTACTTCCCTAATTGAGGGGCTGACCTCACAATCATTGATCAGGCTCAGCACTTACTGCCACAATTCCTCTTTCTTCCCAGCCATGCAGTTGTCTCCAAGTGCAGTTTTCTGCCAGGCACCATGTCTGGCTTGAGCAGGCAACATCTCAGATAACTGACATCAGCATCCATCTAGGGTTGCTGAGAGCTGGAGTACCCTCTGGGATGGGCTGTGACGGACCAGGGCTGGGCTGGATCAGGGAAACATGGCAGTACTGATCAGTCATAAGCAGATATGGCAAGACAGGACTCTCTGGGGTATACGTCACTCAGATGTCTTCCTAACGCCAAGATCAGCGTGCACAGGCAGCTCTTCTGCATTTCCTGCTCTGCCTGGGATGGGTATAAAAATCTTTTCTTGTCATACCACTAGGGAGATGGGTATAGGGACATGATGCAGGACCCACTGCTCCCTGTCACAAGACCATCCTCCTGTTACACTTGAGAGCAGTCTTTTGGCTTAGGATTTGCTGGGCTGCCGTGCAAAATTACTGCTCTGTATTCCAGACCCTGGGCCATAGATCACTTTAGCTGGTACCAAATGTTCAGCTATGTTCATTTCACATAGGGAATATCCCAAAGGAAACACCCCTGCTGTGTATCCCTGTTGCTTCAGTCCTTTTGGTGCATGGACAGTAATCAGTTTCCTGAAGTTGTATTGACAATCTTCTGGACAGACTGCATGTGCTCCATGCAGCAACTGAAAGCATGAGTTTCATACCCAGATGTCTCTTCACTGCCTTTTCTAGCAGCATCCTCTGTCCTATAAAGTGCCTTGTTTAAGCCAGTGTACCCTGCAGCAGATGAAGCATGAGCCAGCACTTCGTGGAGGACGTCAGAGTGAGGTTCGAAGTGGCTCTTCCAGACACAGGAGTAAGATGACAGGGACAGTCTTCAGCTCCTGCCCCTTAGCTGTGGCATCACTGGAGTGGGAAAAGTCAGGGTACCAACTCATGTGCTTTCCTTTCTAAGTACAAGTATTTTCTCATAGCCAAGCTGGCAGATCACAGACCTTGTAAATACAGAAATTGCCAGAAGTACTCTGTGTTGTCCTTGGATAAAAGGCTGGGCAAACTGATGCTACAAAAAGGGCTCAGTCTCAATTAGATTCTTAATATGGGGTTTGGGGTGAAGAGACCTTGCCACGAGTCCATAATTTTGTTTTCCTTTATACAGATACTGCATTACTTCAAACAATATCCTCTGATGCAAAGACAGGAAGAGTAAGCCACCTCCAGCAGGCTCTCTGAAGAGGTAATCTATGAGAGGCATGGAAATCACCCCAGCTTTTCTTCAGACTTATGAAAAAATTAGGTTCCTGCAAGCTCCCTCCAGCCAGTGGCTGCATGGCTTACCCTTACTTCCACGGAACCCTGGCTTGTTCCACCCCCCATGGCTGCTGGTTGTTACATAAGACATCAGTCACTGAGACTCATTTTCTGTCCATCAACATCTGCTTGAGTCACATATCATCGGTACGGTATTTCTTGTACATGCGATGGTGTTCAGAGACTTTAAGCTCCTGCTTTGGCAGTTGCTCTTTCCACACCCAGAAGAAAAATGAGTGGAGGAAAAAAGAGCAAAGCCCATAGCCATTGGCAGCTGTTGGCAGAATTTAACCCTCAATGTTTATCACGGCATGGGGATGGGGATCAATATGGGCCTCACATTCTCACTTCATCAATCTGCATCCCCCAAGAGACCAAAACGAGGGACTGACTTCTGCAAGAAGTGTTCTTCCTTCTGCCTTTCTTTGCACTAAATTGATGCTACTCCAATGTATAGCCCTGTGTTCCCCTGCAGTTCAAAGATGCTGTAATGATATTATACAAGCTCTGAAAAGCAACTGACTGTCATGGTTTAACCCCAGCCAGCAACTAAGCACCACGCAGCCACTCACTCACTTCCCCCACACCCAGTGGGATGGGGGAGAGAATCGGGAAAAGAAGTAAAACTCATGGGTTGAGATAAGAACAGTTTAATAGAACAGAAAAGAAGAAACTAATAATGATAATGATAACACTAATAAAATGACAACAGTAATAATGAAAGGATTGGAATGTACAAATGATGTGCAGTGCAATTGCTCACCACCCACCGACTGACACCCAGTTAGTCCCCAAGCGGCGATCCTCCCGCCCCCACTCCCCCCAGTTTATATACTAGATGTGATGTCACATGGAATGGAATACCCCGTTGGCCACTTTGGGTCAGCTGCCCTGGCTGTGTCCCCTCCCAACTTCTTGTGCCCCTCCAGCCTTCTTGCTGGCTGGGCATGAGAAGCTGAAAAATCCTTGACTTCAGACTAAACACTACTTAGCAACAACTGAAAACATCAGTGTTATCAACATTCTTCGCATACTGAACTCAAAACATAGCACTGTACCAGCTACTAGGAAGACAATTAACTCTATCCCAGCTGAAACCAGGACACTGACACAAAAAAATGTTATTTTGAAAATGCATGGCGTTCTCATTTAAGGCTCCAATGATCATCTAGAAACAAAATAAAACTGAAAATCTATCTACTCTAAACAAGAGCCAGTTTTCCACAGTTAGAGATGATCCAAAATCAGAAAGTGCTATACAGATCCTGCAAACCTGGTGCATACAAAATTAGATCAATTATCTGTTTTTTTTTATTTTGCATAATCCAAACCCAACTGGGAAAGTCTCTTGTAACCTAATTCTTCCCACTCATGCATGAGAAGAAAACCTAAGATCTTTTGCCCAATGTTCCTAAAACTTTAGCAGCATAGCTAACACCATCTGACAAACTCCAGCCTACATTATTAAGTCAAAATCCAAATGACTGGGATAAAAATTCAAAACTTAGTTCCCCTGGCCCATTTTGACTCAAAGGCTTTGTATTAATACATAAAGCCTATGCAGAGTTTCTACTTCAGTGTTTTTTATGACTTCATACATCCTTCTGTACCTGCTATTTTCTCTCATTAAGTTCAGAAAAACATGCTTTTCCATGCTGAATCACAGGATATATTTCCAGCAAACAGTTTCCATGTTATTACAGTCCACAAGAACAGTGTGGGAATTTTATGAATAGCAGCAGCTAACTGAGATTAAACTGCTGGTTAGGGTTTTTGTTTTTTTTTTTAAACCATCTACTGATTTTTGGATGATTGGGCTCATAAATAATTATTTAAACATATGGAATACCAATAAAGCTCTAGAAAATAAATAATTTAAAATTAATATTAAGTTAAATAACCTAAGCAGTCAACCTAATGAATTGTTTGGACAAAAATAGATATTAATTACCAGAGAACAACAAATGTTACTACTTAAATGTCGAGGGTTGCTGCAGATGCAGTTTTAGGTATTTTATTGCTTTTATAAACTGATGAACACTATTTACAGGATTGATATTCCTAAACCCTACTACCACTCTCATCCACTGCTTGGAGTTGGAATAGTGAAAAAAAATATCTAGAAACAATTTACATCTATCCTCAAAACAATTAAAATGCATGTAAATTATGATGCTCCAGGAATTAATCACTCCAACAGATGGCTTGTAGCTTGTTAACAAGAGTGAAGCAGACATTTTTCTTTTTTTGGAATCCCATACCTTGAAGACTATAGGAATGCCAAAGGACCACCAAAAATCAGGTTGCTGCAGCAAAGGGATCTGACTATAAACTAATGATTAAAATGATCTGGAACACCAGAAACAAACCATTTGGGGCAATTAAATCTGAGTCAAATTTTTCACCCTTCCTTACTTTCTATCCAGCTATGGCCTCAACTCTAAATAGCATCAGCCAAAGGGGGATTTGGATGTGGACCCTGATTTCACAGGTTGTCTTTCTTACTGTTGGAATAACAGCTACGTTAACAGCCACAGCAACTTGTATTGAGAGGTTTGCAGAGGCAAACTCCTGTTTGCAGAGGCAGCACTTGGATCCTGGGAAGCAGAACTTCAGCATGCTCTCAGCAAAACATTTCAAAGTCTGTCTTTTTTTAAAGAGCCTTGAAGATGAACTCCCTTTAAATATACCTCTAGGGCTGAAAGGACAAGGTGCTGGGGGCCTAGAGAAATGTTTGCTCTGTTACGCACATATACGCACACACACACATTATATACAGTGATTTGGTTAAGTCTGATTAGTGTATAAAGAACATTTTCAGTCATTCAGGCCATGCTGTGCCTTGTCAAGGGGCAGAAGACCTGTCCTGCACAGGGGAGCATAGGTGAAAGCCTTAAGCCAGCAAAGTCTGAGCTACCTCCAGAAGCAACATAAAACCATCACCCCATCACCATGGCAGGGCAGAGCTAATTAGTAAATTGATGCCTCTGTACTGCTTCTAGGATCCAATCTACTATTTTCACTCCTCATGGCTCTGTCCTCTGTAATTTAGTGTGAGATACTATGGGTTTCTGTTCTCTCTAATCGGAGGTGGCATGGCTGCATATTCCAGCTTCAGGCTTTGGTGCAGTGTTGTTGTGCATCCCAGCTTTTTGCTCTGCACAGAGATCGCAATTTCTAACACATTAATTTCCAAATTTAAAAACTCATAACTTTACTGATGCTGTAAAGTAAGTAAACCAAGACCCGTGGTCTAAATTTAAGATTGTGAGCAAAGTGGGACAGAACCATATTCCAATAAATAACACACCACAAATAAATTTAAAAATCATGCACTTCTGCAAATCCCATATTGCAAGGTAGCGCTTCTGTCTTCTTAAGGGACAGCCAACAGATAAATATCACTTTGACAATCTGTCCTGGTTTCAGCTGGGATAGAGTTAATTGTCTTCCTAGTAGCTGGTACAGTGCTATGTTTTGAGTTCAGTATGAGAAGAATGTTGATAACACACTGATGTTTTCAGTTGTTGCTAAGTAATGTTTAGACTAAAAATCAAGGATTTTTCAGCTTCTCATGCCCAGCCAGCAAGAAGGCCGGAGGGGCACAAGAAGTTGGGAGGGGACATAGCCAGGACAACTGACCCAAACCAGCCAATGGGGTATTCCATACCATGTGATGTCATGCCTAGTACATAAACTTGGGGGGAGTTGGCAGGAAGGGGGTGGATCGCTGCTCTGGAACTAACTGGGCATTGGTTGGTGAGTGGTGAGCAATTGCATTGTGCATCACTTGTATATTCCAATCCTTTTATTATTATTGTTACTGTCATTTTATTATTGTTATTATTATCTGTCGTGGTTTCAGCCCAGCCGGTAACAAAGGACCACGCAGCCGCTCGCTCACTCCTCCTGCCCCCCTCCGGTGGGATAGGGGGAAGACGGAGGAGAGAAAAGAAAAAAAAACTGGAACCTCGAGGGTTGAGATAAGGGCAGTTTACTGGGACAACGCAAAAAAAAAGTTACAACAACAACGACGGTACTAATGAAAGAGTATACAGAAAAGAGTGATGCACAGTGCAACTGCTCACCACCCGGGACCCGACGCTCCGTCCCTTCCCCCACCGAAAGTTGAGAGAGAGCAGGAGAGCCCTCCCCCTGGCCCACTCCCCATATATATACTGGGCATGATGTCACATGGTATGGAATAGCTCCTTGGCTAGTTCAGGTCAGCTGCCCCGGCTATGCCCCCCCACCTCCCAGGTTCCTGTAAAAATTAACTCTATCCCAGCTGAACCCAGGACATTATCCACCCCTTATTCTATACCATTTACATCATGCCCAGATCTTACATTTTCCAATCAACCACTACCACTTTCCTTGTCTTATATATAGATATATATGTATATGGACCACCCCCACACACACACATACAAATAGTATTCCCTTAGTCAATGGGTTATCCCTCCAATGCGTCCATCAATTTTATTTAGTCCATGACTTTGGGGCTCCATCTGTTGTAACGCTTCTTCAGGATAAGAGAGATGGTGTGAGGTGTTGGGTTGTTGTATGCTGTCTCTGGAACTTCTGGCTGGTACATTTGATGCAACCCACACCCTTGGTCTGCAGGTCGAAGATGTTGATCTTGAGGAAATTGCTGGGCGCCAGTTCAAGTTCTATCACTGTTGTTCTTGGCTCAGTTTCAAAGTCCATTCTTCAGTCATTTGGGTAATTCTTACAGTAATACCCTTGATATGGCATATAGACACTATAGATACAATGACATACGTTGGCAGGTTATTTAGCAGTTAAATATCATACAGCCTAGTTCACTGGCTATTCTCTCCCAAAATCAAATCTCCCTGAGGTACACATCGAACTTCCCCATCCTTCTGCATCACCCACCAGGTGTACCCAGGTCCCTGAGCAAAAACCACCCCTTGGATGGGTTTGTCTCTGCGTGAGGGAGGACTAACCCAGACTGTCTTTCCTAACATACTCCTCATGTGCACTACAGGGACTTTATCCCCTTCTACAGTATGTGGAAGTCTTGGCTGGGCGGGGCCTGCCCGATTGGTGGATCCTCTAGTATTAACTAACCAGGTGGCTTTTGTTAAATGTGTATCCCAATGTTTGAAAGTTCCACCCCCCCATTGCTCTCAATGTAGTTTTCAGCAGTCCATTCTATCGTTCGATTTTTCCAGAGGCTGGTGCGTGATAAGGGATGTGATACACCCACTCAATGCCATGCTCTTTGGCCCAGGTGTCTATGAGGTTGTTTCGGAAGTGAGTCCCATTGTCTGACTCGATTCTTTCTGGGGTACCGTGTTGCCATAAGACTTTCTCTTCAAGGCCCAGGATAGTGTTCTGGGCAGTGGCGTGGGACACAGGATATGTTTCCAGCCATCCAGTGGTTGCTTCCACCATTGTAAGCACATGGCACTTGCCTTGGCGGGTTCGTGGGAGTGTGATATAGTCAATCTGCCAGGCCTCCCACTGTTTATATTTCAGCCATCGCCCTCCATACGACAGGGGTTTCAGTCGCTTGGCTTGCTTAATTGCAGCACATGTTTCACATTCATGGATAACCTGTGCAATAGTGTCCATGGTCAAGTCCACCCCTCGATCACGAGCCCATCTATATGTTGCATCTCTTCCCTGATGGCTTGAGGTATCATGGGCCCACTGAGCCATAAATAGCTCACCCCTACGTTGCCAGTCCAGGTCCACCTGAGACACTTCAATCTTGGCGGCCTGATCTGCCTGCTGGTTGTTTTGATGTTGTTCAGTGGCCCGACTCTTGGGTACATGAGCATCTACGTGGCGTACTTTTACCATTAGCTTCTCTATCCGAACAGCAATATCTTGCCACAGTGCGGCAGCCCAGATGAGTTTACCTCTGCATTGCCAATTGCTCTTCTTCCATTGCTGTAACCACCCCCATAGGGCATTTGCCACCATCCATGAGTCGGTATAGAGATAGAGCACTGGCCACTTCTCTCTTTCAGCAATGTCTAACGCTAGCTGGATGGCTTTCACCTCTGCAAACTGGCTCGATTCACCTTCTCCTTCAGCAGTTTCTGCGACTTGTCATGTAAGACTCCATACAGCAGCCTTCCACCTCCGATGTTTTCCCACAATGCGACAGGACCCATCAGTGAACAGAGCATATTGCCTCTCATTTTCTGGCAGTTTATTATACAGCGGGGCCTCTTCAGCCCGTGTCACCTCCTCCTCTGGCGATATTCCAAAATTTTTGCCTTCTGGCCAGTCCATGATCACTTCCACAATTCCTGGGCGACTGGGGTTTCCTATGCGAGCCCGTTGTGTGATCAGCGCGGCCCACTTACTCCACGTGGCATCAGTTGCATGATGTGTAGAGGAGACTTTCCCTTTGAACATCCAGCCCAGCACTGGCAGTCGGGGTGCTAAGAGGAGCTGTGTTTCGGTACCAACCACTTCTGAGGCGGCTCGAATTCCTTCATATGCTGCCAATATCTCTTTTTCAGTTGGAGTATAGCGAGCCTCGGATCCTCTGTATCCCCGACTCCAAAACCCCAGGGGTCGGCCTCAGGTCTCCCCAGGTGCTTTCTGCCAGAGGCTCCAGGTAGGGCCATTCTCCCCAGCTGCAGTGTAGAGCACATTTATAACATCTTGTCCTGCCCGGACTGGCCCAAGAGCTACTGCATGAACAATCTCCCGCTTAATTTGTTCAAAAGCTTGTCGTTGCTCAGGCCCCCATTTAAAATCATTCTTCTTCCGGGTAACTTGGTAGAGAGGACTTACAATTTGACTGTAATTTGGAATATGCATTCTCCAAAAGCCCACAACACCTAAGAAAGCTTGTGTTTCCTTTTTATTAGTCGGTGGGGACTGTAGGGAACACCGTTCGGAAGATCTCGCGATGTCACGGAAAGGTAGAAGGCTAGTCGTCGCCTCCCTATGACATATCAGTAATCCCACCTACCGTTGTTAGTATAAAAGGAATTAACTGCGCAATAAAGGACGGAGTTGGCACTCACACCATGTGTGTTATCTGTCTCTTCCCTGGTCCAGGCCGACCAGTGATCTAATCGCGGCACCTTGATATGTAGCACTGCTTCATAGTGGTGACCCCGACGTGATCGGCCGCACAGGCGACGATGAGGCTTGCGCAAGCGATTAAGGTATTAAAGGTGTGAGCTTATGAGGTGGGTGCCCGCGGTTCGATTAGGAGGGGCCCCACGGGAGAATGCATCCAATGGATGCTGCGCTGGGGGGACATTGAGTTTCCTAGATAAGTTTTGAGCCCCCCAAATTGGGGAGAGATTCGGGAGTCCTTGCTCCGATCCGAGCGCGGAGCTGCTGAACGATCGCAGAGTTGGGGGAAGGTGGAGCAGGTGGTCGCGGCGGGACGGGAGGCTGAGGCGTGCTGGCTGGCGGCGCGAGCTGCTGTGTCTGCGGGTGCAGCGCCGCCTCGGGAACAGCGGGGACAGTGCCCTCGGGGACAGCGGGGACAGCGCCCTCGGGGACAGCGGGGACAGTGCCCTCGGGAGCAGCGGGGACAGTGCCCTCGGGGACAGCGGGGACAGTGCCCTCGGGAGCAGCGGGGACAGCGCCCTCGGGGACAGCGGGTCGGACTCAGACGGAGCGGGCGGCCGTGGAGCGGGGCTCGCAGAGTGGTCCGTCTTTGATGGCGGACATGGGCACGGAGGGTGCGGCGGAGACGGAGGTTTTTCCTGCAGAGGCGGCACCAGCAGGACCTGATGCGCCCCCCCCCCCCCCAGTATCCATGAGAGGAGTTGCGGCGGGTGGTTCGGCAGCTCATGGGGAGGGACGGTTTGCAACGCCTCAGGCACAGGCACAGGGCATACGCGGGCGTGACTTTACGGCAGTTGCAACAACTGCCTTGGCCGCACTTGGGCGTGTCGCGGCCATGGATAGAGCGGACCCCCCTTGCGTGAAAGATCCGCAGGGGATTGCCGAGAGGTTTACTGCCTTTTTAGATCGGCTTCAGCTTGCTGTGTAGGCGGCAAACCTCCCGGAGGCGGCTAAAGAGGCGATTGTGCTTGAATGTGCTAGGGCTCAAGCTAACCCACAGAGCGCAGCGCTTGTCTCTCATTTGCCAGCGGGTTCGTCCCTAGGTAACGTGATACGCCATGTACTGGAGAGAGAGCAACACCGGGAAGCGCGTCCGATAGCGGCGGCCTTGCAACAAGTTTTGCAGGCGGGTACAGCCTGATACTGCTTTTGAGGAGGCAGTCTGTAAGCAGGCCGCTAATGAGCAGGATTCTGATTCTGATAATAATTCTTTTGCATCAGGCAGGGTGGACTCTGAAAAAGAGCCGGATTTATATCCCTCATTACCTCCACCGCTGCCTGCCGCGGCCTCTGCGCGGCCGGGACCGCTGCCGTGCCGCCGCCGGCCCCCGCCCCCCCCCACCCCAATTGCCTGGTACTCCCTCTCCAGGGTCTGCAGAACTTACAACGGAACCTGGCTTTGCTGCACTGCCTCTATCTCCTTCTCCTGCTACTCCCTCTAACTCTATGCCTCTGTCTAATCCGTGACGATTCACTTAATAATTTGGGAAAAAATACACATAGTTTGATGCAATGCTGTCAAGGAAAAGCTCTACAGCAAGGAGATACCATGTTTACTTTTCCTGTTGTATGCACACCTGCCTCAAGAAATGCAAGAACCTCAAGAGTTAGAGTTGTTAGGATCAGTCATCATGAATCCCTGTGTGATGTTTAATTACATCCATAACACCACTCGAAAGGGTCAGAATGTAAATGCTATTTTGCCTGTATATAGAAATGCTACAGCTTGGTGTAACTATATCTATTCCAGAATATCACACTCTTTTTTCTATTCCAGCTGCTTTACCTGTGGGGATATTTTTAATTTGTGGGAATAGAGCGTGGGAGAGGAATTCCATCGAAACTTAACAGGAGGCCATGTAGCCTCGGACAACTTACGTTACTAACACCCGATATTAATATGATTCACAGTAAAAGGCTCACGATAACTGACACAGGTTTAACTGGATGGCTAACAAGTTTGGGAATTACGGGATGGTTAAAAGATTTGCTTATGCATGGCTTAGTTATTTTAATTGTAATATTAGCAGTTGTAATGATTGTACTACGTATCATAAAATAGTTGAATGCATGATTGCAAAAGCATTTCATGTAACTTGGCTTGCTTAAAAATAATTTTAAAAAAAAAAAGAGAGAGAGAGAGGAAGAGACAGAAAAAAAAAAAATTAATGAAAACAAACGGCTGGAGAGGGGGAAGAGAGATGCGGTTGCGGAACACACAGACATGGCAGCTGAAGAGTGAGAACATCTAAGACAAATAACCCTGCAGACACCAAGGTCAGTGAAGAAGGAGGGGGAGGAGATGCTCCAGGTACCGGAGCAGAGATTCCCCTGCAGCCCGTGGTGAAGACCATGGTGAGACGGGTCGTTCCCCTGCGGTCTATGGAGGTCCACACTGGAGCAGTGTGCTCCTGAAGGACTGCACGCCGTGGAGGGGACCCATACTGAAGATCTTCATGGAGGACTGTCTCCCGTGGGAGAGATCCCACGCTGGAACAGGGGAAGAGTGTGATGAGTGCTGCCACTGAGGAGGATGAAGTGACAGAGACAATGTGTGATGAACTAATCGCAAAACCTCATTTCCCGTTCCCCTGTCCAGCTGTGGAGGAGAGAGTGATAGGATAGCTATGGTAGGTAACTGGTGTCCAGCCAGGATCAACCCATCACATAGACAGAATGCATTATAACATAGAATGAAATTACATTGCAATTGGGAATTTCAAAATTAAAAAAAAAAAGGGCTCTGTGTAACTCCTTTACAAGGGAATGAAAGTGTATATATGAAATTAGCAGAATAAGGTGTTTTTCAAAGAATTGTCTAATACTGTTGAATGCTTAAATCCAAAAACATGATTTGAAGGTTTAAATTTGTGTATCTGAATTTATATTGCTATTGGAGAATTATTAATCATTTGTGTGTTTGCAGCAATCAGAATCACCTGAGGAGCAGTACAAGGATTGAGGATTGCGTCAGTTCGAAGCTAGAGTCCTCGCTGCCTTCCTCGTGACTCTGATGTTCCTAAACAAAAAAGGGGGCGATGTGGGAGCAGCTCGGAACACCTGGCATTTGTTTTCAAGAGTGACCGTTAGAATTTGTTGTGCTGCATGTTTGCCAAGCCTTGAAGAACTAGTTTTACAAGGTCAGGTTGGAGGATGGCCTTGTGTAGGCCTGGGAAGATGTGGCTGAAGACAGTCACGAGTATGTCTATGGAATGTTTTTATCTTTAACTGTTCTGAGGACTGGCAAACATCCCAGCTGGGTCAGATATGCCCTCCTGTGCTAGTAGTATTGGCTGTGAGTCGTTAGTACTTTCTGGATCTTTGTTGAAACATATATAAGTTGGATTCTTTTGTGAAATAAAGGGAATCTTGCACGGGGAAAAAAAAAAAAAAAAAAAAAAGGGCAAATTGTGGGAGATTTCATAGAAAATGGGGGAACATTTCTTTGAGCCTGATTATTTAGAGTTAGCATAAGTAGCCCGCAGTCAACATGAGTGGACCGGAGTACGCTCCCTTTAAGCCACTACAGTATTTGCATGTTACCGTAGACACCTATAGTAAATATATTCTCGCTACAGCGCACAGGAAGCAGAATAGCTTGGCGGTTGTACAACACTGGCGTGCTTGCATAGCCCAACTGGGGATTCCACGACAGATCAAGACGGATAATGGTACAGCTTATACTGCGGAAAAGGTGAAACGATTTTGTGCAATCTGGGGTATAGCCCTTGTACATGGCATTCCTTATAACAGCACCGGCCAGGCCATTGTAGAACGCCCTGCTAGATCGTCTTAGGGAGGGGGACCAGGCGGAGCCCTCCTGCTTACGGGATAATTCACCTGTTCTCCGTACACAGCGTCTCCTGTTAACTGCGTTAACTTCATTAAATCAGACAATTCGGGGGGACCTGGACCAGATGACGGCGCAACGACATTTTACGAGTACAGAAGAGAAAGGCCCCTACCCATTGGTCCGTGTGCGTGATCCCCAGACACGCCAATGGGACGGACCGTTTGAGCTGCGTTGCCTCAGGCGGGGGTACGCCTGTGTACAGATACCTGAAGGGCTACTGAAATGGGTCCTTAGTCGCATGGTTCGTCCTGTCCTAACCTCATAGTGTTTTTAGTGTTTTTTCTTTACAGATTGCTGTTATCCTTTCCTGGCTTGTGATGTCTTGGGTATCTGCTACGAATTTCTGACGCTGGAGCAATTAATAAACAAGATAACAGAACTGCAGAAGCAAGAAGGCGCTGCAAGACCTTTATAGCAATTAAGAAAACTGTCATTTTGGCTTGGAGCATTTAGCTGCGGGATGGGGACTTAGGAGTTGGTTTGTATCTTTGTTAAAAATCGGGGTTTCTTTTATTCTTGTGTATTTTATTAGGTATAATGTTGCTTTTACTGTGTTTAATTAATTGTGTTCATATATCTTGTAGGTCACCTTAGCCAACATAACAGGTCAAGATTCTCTGTGTACTGCAACCACATCACTAAGCCCGTGAACCAATAGACAGGATGGCTATGACTTGTGCGGCACGTCTGGCCAGCGACCGCATGTGCCATAGGCTCCCCATGTTTCAGCTGAGGGGAATTTTAGCACCCGCTGGCCACGTGTGCTGAAATCCGTTCCTCTGCAAATGTACAAATACCGGGATTTTCCGAAGAGCATCGGGCTGGTGTACAGCAAGGCCATCGTTGCCTCTGTGGGGACGCCCACGTAAAGCTGGCACCTACCGATTGCTGGGCTGAGTTCGCGGATGGTGGTGACTAGATCTGCTAATGCTCTTCTAATAGAAAAAGGGAGGGGGAATTGTTGTGGGAACATTTTCAGCTAACGGTCACAAGAGCATTCCAGACGCCTTTAGAAGGCCTTGAACAGAATAAACAAGACGACAAAAATAAGAAAGATACCAATTAGAAAAACACAGGTGCATATTCCACGATAAAGAGAACTTGGCACAAACAACCTCAATTTGGCAGTTTATCTTGACCAATTAGACTGAGATAAGTCTCATATGTTTAGTTAGTATGACCAATTATATTTTATGTTTATGCGCGTGTGCAGTGTTGATGCAGCCAATCATTGAGTGCAACTGGACGCGTGGACAGTGCATGAATAGTGGGTGTAACCAATGGGAGCTAGTTGGACATGAGGAGGGGGAGATGTAGGGAACACCGTTCGGAAGATCTCGCGATGTCACGGAAAGGTAGAAGGCTAGTCGTCGCCTCCCTATGACATATCAGTAATCCCACCTACCGTTGTTAGTATAAAAGGAATTAACTGCGCAATAAAGGACGGAGTTGGCACTCACACCATGTGTGTTATCTGTCTCTTCCCTGGTCCAGGCCGACCAGTGATCTAATCGCGGCACCTTGATATGTAGTACAAACACAGTAATTGGTTGGCCTAATGTTAATTTCCAAGATTCTTCAATCAATGTTACAGTAGCTGCTACTGCCCTCAGGCAGGCTGGCCATCCTTTACTGACTTCATCTAATTGCTTGGAAAAGCTTCCCAGTTTTTGTGTCAAAACTCCTAGTGCCACATGCTGTCTTTCATGTACATACAAATAAAAGGGCTTTCTTAAGTTCGGAAGTCCTAAGGCAGGGGCTTCCATAAGCTTTCTCTTAATTTCATCAAAACTTTTTCTACATTCTGGTGTCCATTCAAGGATCTCCTCAGGTCCCTTTATGGCAGCATACAATGGTTTGGCAATTAGTCCAAAATTGGGGATCCATGAACGACACCATCCAGCCATTCCCAGAAATCCTCTTAATTGTCTTTTTGATGTAGGCACAGTGATCCTACAAATCACTTCTTTCCTTTCATTACTTAATTCTCTTTGTCCTTTCATAATTTCAAACCCCATGTATTGGACCTTTTCTTTTCCAATCTGTGCCTTTTTCTTAGAAACTCAATATCCCGCCAGGCCCAGGAAGTTAAGCAAACTAATGGTGGCTTCCAAGCATGCCTCATAACTATCAGAACTGATTAGCAAATCATCAACATATTGCAACAATGTCACAGCATCATTATCACTTTGCTATTGTTCCAGCTCTTTAGCCAGTATGTTACCGAACAAGGTGGGGCTATTCTTGAATCCTTGGGGAAGAACAGTCCAACATAGTTGTGTCTTTCGCCCTGTAGTTGGATTTTCCCATGCGAAGGCAAAGATGGTCTGGCTTTGCTTATCCCCAGGAATACAAAAGAAAGCATCTTTTAGGTCCAACACTGTAAAATAAGTGTTACTGTCAGGGACTGAAGCAAGGAGAGTGTATGGATTCGGAACCACAGGGTGAACATCAACTGTCCTCGCATTAATGTCTCGTAAATCCTGTACCAGTCTATACTCTGAAGAATGAGGTTTCTTTACAGGTAAAATTGGAGTATTATATTCTGATTGAGATTCTCTTAACAGTCCATATTCCAAAAAGGAGCTTATCATAGGTTCTAAGCCCTTTCGGGCTTCTAGCTTAATAGGATATTGTCTTTTTCTTACCGGCTGGGCTTCCAGTTTAAGTTCTATCTTTACTGGAATCACATTCTTTGCTCGTCCAGGTATCTTCGATGCCCACACCAAAGGTATAACTGCGTTTAGTATTTCCTTTGGAATATCCATTTCTTCATCAAGATTCTCTTCAGTTATTAAACATATCTGGGCTTTCCAAGCCGTCTCTGCAGGAATATGCAAGTGAACAGAGTCTTCAGAAAAGGTTAGTTGTGCATTCAAATTACAAAGTATGTCCCGTCCAAGCAGTGGTAAGGGGCATTCTGGCATATAGAGAAATTCATGAGTTAATTTAGTATCACCAATTGAACACTCCATAGGTTTTAAAAACGGTCTTAAGGTCTTTTTCCCTGTCTCACCAACAACATTTATTTTAGTTTTACTCAAGGGTCCTTTATAACTAGTTACTACAGAATGTGTGGCTCCACTATGAACTAAAAAAAAATCTATTATCTCATTCCCCAGCTTAACTGGAACCAGAGGATCGGCTGGGGAGATTTTAATAGATTCCTCCGGTCTCCTTCAGTCTAATCCAATCTCTGCCATTACCTCAATAGCCTCCTCTTTTCTTTTTCCCTGATCATTAGAAAGATTAGGGCATTCCTTTCTCCAATGTCCCTCCTTTCTACAATATGCACATTGATTTGCTCCTAAAGGGACATTGTGATTTTCTCTATCATAACTTCTCTGTCCTCTTCCCCTTCCATGAAATCCACCTCTTCCACGTCCCCTTCCTCACCCTCTGCTTCTCCCATCATTTAGGGCAGCTACTAGTGATGCCTGAATTTTGGCTCGTCCTCGTTTTTCCTTCTCAGCCTCCTCATCTCGATTATTATATACTTTATATGCAATGGATATTAACTGTGAAATCGTCATTCCATCTGCCCCTTCTTTTTGCAATTTTTTTCTAATGTCGATTGCAGCTTGACCGATAAACAACATATTAAACAACTTCAAATTGCTGGGATCTTCTGGATCTAAGTCAGTCCATTTCCGTGCCACTTCGCACAATCTCTCTGAGGCGGGTTCACCCTGGCCGGATGCCAGGTGCCCACCAAAGCCGTACTATCACTCCCCCTCCTCAGCTGGACAGGGGAGAGAAAATATAACAAAGGGCTCGTGGGTCGAGATAAGGACAGGAGAGAGATCACTCACTAATTACCGTCACGGGCAAAACAGACTCAGCTTGGGGAAAATTAACTCAATTTATTACCAATCAACCAGAGTAGGGTAATGAGAAATAAAACCAAATCTCAAAACACCTTCCCTCCACCCCTCCCTTCTTCCCGGGCACAACTTCACTCCCGGATTCTCTACCTACCTACCCCCCCAGCGGCACAGGGGGACGGGGAATGGGGTTTACGGTCAGTTCATCACACGTTATCTCTGCCGCTTCATCCTCTTCAGGGGCAGGACTCCTCACAATCTTCCCCTGCTCCAGCATGGGGTCCCTCCCACGGGAGACAGTCCTCCATGAACTTCTCCAATGTGGGTCCTTCCCACGGGCTGCAGTTCTTCACGAACTGCTCCAGCATGGGTCCCTTCCACGGCGTGCAGTCCTTCAGGAGCACACTGCTCCAGCGTGGATCCCCCACGGGGTCACAAGTCCTGCCAGAAAACCTGCTCCAATGTGGGCTCCTCTCTCCACAGATCCACAGGTCCTGCCAGGAGCCTGCTCCAGCACGGTCTTCCCAAGGGGTCACAGCCTCCTTCGGGCACCCACCTGGTCCGGCGTGGAGTCTTCCACGGGCTCTAGGTGGATATCTGCTCCACCGTGGACCTCCATGGGCTGCAGGGGGACAGCCTGCCTCACCATGGTCTTCACCACGGGCCGCAGGGGAATCTCTGCTCCGGCACCTGGAGCATCTTCTCCCCCTCCTTCTTCACTGACCTTGGTGTCTGCAGGGTTGTTTCTCTTACATGTTCTCACTCCTCTCTCTGGCTGCCGTTTCTGTGTGTCCTGCAACTTTTTTCCTTCTTAAATCTGTTATCCCAGAGGCGTTACCACTATCAATGATTGGCTTGGCCTTGGCTGGCGGCAGGTCCATCTTAGAGCCGGCTGGCATTGGCTCTGTCGGACATAGGGGAAGCTTCTAGCAGCTTCTCACTGAAGCCACCCCTGTAACCCCTCCGCTACCAAAACCTTGCCACACAAACCCAAGACACTGATTTTAGACAATACTTGTATTCTTATGGTTACACATAGTACGTTTTCTGAAGTTCCTAAGTTCCTATGACTACATTTCAAACTTAACACTCCCATACCTATGCTTCACAATTTTCTACTTCTTAATCAAACCAAACTCTTTTAGATAATTAGATTTTAATTTCTTTATCAAAATATTTGCAACACTGATATGCTAATAACGTAGCAGTAAACCTGCATATGGCTGTGCTCGTTTCTTGCAAGAAACAACAGAGCTCTTTCCAGTAATTACTGTAGCTGTAAAATGAAATGGCCTATATTGAGCTCCTAGCAAACAAGCGTCCATCCTCTATAACCACCAGCAATGCTGACATGGGTCTTCTTCAGCTGTTTCAGAAAGGCCAAGTAAACCAAGTAATGTCCTGCTCATCCTCCAGTGGGACCGTCCTGCATGGACACCCCTGCTTCCCTTCAGCATCACCATCATTGAGCAAAAAGTCAAGAAGTGAAAGGGAGGTTTAAGACAGCTTCAGGAGAGGTTTTAGCACTAAACTGAATGCTTAAGGTTCCCCTCGTTTAGATATGTAAAACTGGAGATAAATAGGGGCATTAAAGCATGTCAGTGTTAACTTCAGGGAAAACACAGCAGAACCAGCTTGAAATCTAGAGACAGAGAAGTTCTGCTCTTTCTCTGGATGTTTTAGTGCCTGTCGTGAGGTGACTCATATCAAGCTGTGGCAGGGGGACCCCGTGTGGCAGGTACACCCACCCCAACAGGAAACAAAAATTCTCCTGGCAGGGAGGAGAGGCAAAAGAAAACCAAACCCTAGAGGCCGCAGGTTGAAAATTGAACTGACCAATCAAATGCGCCAGGTACACGCAAGTGTTGACCTTTTGGCCAATGGGGATTAAATGACCACAGATCAGATTCGACAAGGGTATAAACGGGGTCCCGCCAGAGGACATGTGGGAATCAGTCCTCCTTGGAGCAGCGGGTCTGCAGCCGGGGACTCCCCCTTGGGTCGGGGCACTGCCTGAGGTAACTGCTCGAGGGAGAGAGCCCTCAGCTTTTAGGTGAGTTATATGCGCATTTTGAGTCATCACTTTTAAATCTTAAGGATTCTTAACTCAGCTGTGTAGTACTAATTCCCCTGACATCATTGAGCCTGTGGTTCGCTAATGTTATCAGAGTTCTAACTAACTTTTTACTGAAGAATAAATCTGACTTTTAACATCTGTTGGATTTGATTGTGTGAGCCTCCGTAACGTTTTAAATTGGCGTAGTTGGCTGGATGGTGTTAATAGAGGAATTATGACAGAGGCACGGCTGTAGCCCTTCTCCCCCAGGTATGGAATGGGCAAAGGAGAAGTGGTCTGACCCTGCAGCGGTCATGAAGAAAATAGAACAATGCCGCATAAGTAGTCAAGATGGCAAAGGCAAAGGCAGTGTGTGTGCCCTCCTAGGTGCCTGCTTCATTCAAGCACAAAACCAAAAGACTGATTTTGATAGGTTCACAAAGGATAATTCTAAAAAGCAAGGGGAAAAAGATTGTCTGAAGGTGGAACTGAAATGAGAAAAGGAGCGGACGTGTCTATTGGAACGAAAGATTGAAATTATGCTGGCACAAGCAAAAAAGCCCCCCAGTATTACCCAAATCTGAAAGTTTGGGTAATCTGGGTAAATCTGAGGATTGGCATGGGGACATCTGGGGAGACTTTGATGGAAACAGCTCTGAAGAGGTAGAGGAACTGGAGGAAAGGGACATGCAACCCCTTATCAAAACAGAAAGGCACACGGGTCCGCACGGTGGGAGCCCCCAAACCACTATTTGCACAACCCCTTGGTCGGGACCCGAACTCAGCGAGTTACAAGCTAAGTTTTTGCGCAAGCCGGGTGAAACCGAAACTGAGTATTTGTGGAGAGTTTCTTTAACGGGGGGGGGGATCGGATACTGTTGAGTGATGATGAAGCGAGAAGTTACTGGGGACCGGAAGTGTTTCTGAGTGATGGACCGGCAGGTGATCAGTCGATACCATCCCGAGTAGCCTGAGTAGCCTACTGGGCTGGGGGTGTGGACCCCAACTAGAGAGGAGAACCTGTTACTATCTGGGTAAAGGGGCTGTCGGAGTTAATGGAGGGAGTGCAAAAAGCCGCCTGTGTTCAGGCCATGTATGATAGAGGGCAGCAAGGGATACCGATGACTGCACCGGTGGACCCCTGCCACCTCAGACCCCTTATTAGAGGTCTGCCGGACGCTTTAAAAATACACGTCCAGTCCCTCAGAGAAAGAATCCAGGGGGCCATTGATCGTAACCGACAGAACCCCCAGGGGCCGGCCGCGCACGTGATGACTTGGGCGGAAGTACTGCACAGTATAGTTGTTCACAGGCTCGAGATGGGATGGGTGGAGCCGAGCGGTGGCACGGAGGGCAGCAGGAAGGTCCGGCCAGCCAGTTGTAAACCCCACCCTGAACTATCTCCTTCCCCCAGGAGCCTGAGCCTCCTTCCCGTGGTTGGCCCGGTCGGAACTACAATCCCGGAAGGAACGATCTCTGGTGGAAGACATTGGCACTGGGGGCACCCCGAGGCATGCTGCACGGGCAGGCCACTGACACCATCCAGAAGCTGGTGGAATTGCTGGAGGGGAAAACTAGAGACCAAAGGGAAGCACCAGCTACCCCGCCCCCTCAGGAAGAGAAACAGGACCCTTTCGCAGCACTGTGAGGGGAACTGGAAGGGCTAAAAAAACTAGAAGCTGGGTTTTGGGGTTCAGGCTGCCCAATCCGTGTGGTGAATTCTTGCCAATGGTCTGCTGATAAACAGCCTTATATACACATTCCTGTGGGTCCAAGACGGAGAAGTTTAGAATTCTTAATTGATACAGGAGACTAAATTAGTGTTTTAAACAAACGACAAGCTAATGAGCTAGGAATTAAACCATCGAGAAAGGCTATAAACATTAGAGGAGTGACAGGAGTGGCAGAAAAATGTCCCATAGCTCGAACCCAACTCTGGCTACCTGGGGAAAAGAGAATGACTGCTGTGGAAGTACCATCAGGTGTTCACATATATCAATATATAGATGATATCCTAGTTGGTGGGGACAACAAGGAACAGGTAGGGCAAGTGGCTGAGGCCATCTGGAATCTGTTAGTCAAGAATGGGCTAGACGTCCCATCTTCTAAATGTCAAGGTCCTGGACAAGAAGTCAAATTCCTAGGGGCATGGTGGATAGCTGGAGCAGTTGCAGTACCTGACGATACTCTATCAGCTATTGAAAAGGGACAGACTCCAGGCAATAAAACGGAATTACAACAGCTGTTAGGTACTTTGGGCTACTGGAGAAAACATATACCAGGGTTTTCAGTGATTGCCCGCCCTCTCTGTGACTTGCTCCGAAAGAATAGGAAATGGGATTTGACTTTGCAGCATACGGAAGCCCTTAACACTCTGAAAGATGAGCTTAAGGCTTATCAGAGACTAGGCCTGTTGCACCCACGAGATCCATTAAGGGTGGAATGGGGATTTGCCGCACATGCCTCGTACTGTGGTGTGTTTCAAAAGGGACAGCAAGGACCAGCTAGGCCTTTATTATTCTCTTCCACATCATTTAAGGAGACTGAGCAACGATATTCAGATTGGGAGAAGGGGGTCCTCTCCCTCACTAGAGCAGTTAAGGAGGCTGAAAAGCTGCACACATCACATGATGTTTTAGTACAGGGTCCTTTCCCTCTCTTAAATTCAATCCTCAGTGGGTCACCTCCTCCAGAGGGAGTAGCCCAAAAGGCCACAGTTAGGAAATGGTATGCATACCTAGAAGGGATAAGCCAATTGCTCCCACTAAAGGAGGGTCCAACTAAGGTTTTCAAACTAAACTACAGCAACCTGTGAACCCTGATCCAACCTTGTTGGGTCAACCTTATAAACCTTCTCCAATTGAGGAGGCACCCGAATTTGTGGCAGGCTCAGATGTGCAGGGAGTGTGGTTCACTGATGCAGCTGCCTGTTGAGTGGGATCAAAATGGCAATATAAAGCAGTGGCATTGGAGATTGGTACTGGGAAGAAAGTCGAGGAAGAGGGTGAAGGTAGTGCACAAGTAGGAGAACTATGGGCTTTATTACTGGCCGTAGAGAATGGTGCTACCATTGTCTGTACTGACTCTTACGCAACCTTTAAGGGTGCTACAGAGTGGATATGTCAGTGGGAATCTAGTAAGTGGGAAGTAGGTCATGCAAAAGTGTGGAGGACAGAGGACTGGCAATGTCTCCTGGCAATAGGGAGGTCCCGACCTTTAAAGGTGGGATGGTTGAAGGGACATGATCAGGATAGAACCCCAGCTGCGAAATGGAATCAACAGGTGGACCACCTGGCCCAAATCAGGATGGTCACCAGTGAGAAGGAAGATTGGGATAGACTAGCAGAATGGTTGCATATCAAGCGAGGCCACTCAGGGAAAGCAGATCTCTATTATGAATGCCGATCTTGGGGTTGGCCAGTGTCTATGAAAACCTGTGAAGCAATCCTCACAGCTTGCCCACAATGGGTAGATCTGAAATTCAGTATTACATAAGAAAATCCACTGAAGTCTTGTTCTGCACAGTTTATATGTCAGCAATAGACCTGCTTCTTTTGGGAAGGTCATTAAATGACAAATCACTCCCAGGCAGGCTGTCAGTAGAGAGCCTCGCTTGTATTAACCTAAGGTGAAACTGTGGGTCTTTCCTATGTTTGGAGTTCAATTTCTTACCTTTCTGCTCTCTTTGGTGCAAGAGTTCTTTGCACTGATGCTCTGGCCCAGGATGTTACACTGTCACCTATAGCTGTCCAAGGGCCTTTCCATCCCCTGAGACAGACTGCTGTTATTGCTGCTAGCCCTCCCCATGACAGAGGGCTGATGCAAAGTTCTTCCTTTTCTTTCCTTGCTCTTCTCCCTTTATTCATTTCCAGGGTATTTCCAATCTATTGATGTGTAGGTCTTAAAAAAGTGAATAGGTATAGTATTAGTTGACAGCTTCATGAATCATGATTATTAGGAGCTTTCCAAAGCCGAAGTTAGTGCAATACTCACATGATAATCAACAATAGGTTTGAAATGATGAAATGGGTATGAAATAACCCACACACAATGCACACTGCTGTCCCTTAAGACTTTGAGAAGCCATTCTTTGCAATCTGCTTTGGGAGAGTAATAAACATATTGATCCAGAACCCTATTCTGGAGTGGTGTAAATCACTGGAGGCACCAAGTAAAATAGTGGTGCAAGCAGTTAACAGAGGTTTTGGTATTGATTTCACCATGGTCAGGACTTCATTCCTAGTCTTAGGAGAAACTATTTGCCGATTTATCTGAGGTGAGAAACTGATGCTGAGCAGAGCTGTGAGATCCCTACCGCATGGTCTGCCTGCAGGTTTCCTTGTCCTGGCTAGGGACGATAGCTGTGCTCCTTCCCATTTCCAAACCCCAATGAGAACTTGTTGCTACATTGCTTTGTCTAGTTCTGGGCCCTTTGTTGGTTAGTTGATGCTGCTGCAAGTGTGCCAAAGTGTGGGCATAGGGCTACCTGCTCAGAATAAAGTGACTGATTGTTTGTAACAGTTAAGTGTCATTTTTATGCCTTTTATAATTGAAAAGTTTATTGTACTGCATATAGAAATTAATGTCTAACAATTTTCAAGTGGAACATTTTTCAATTAAAATGCCTGCAATATGATGGAATTAGTTTTCTCTTGAATTATGATCTCACAGTGCTTTTACTTGGCTAAGTAACATCTTGCCACATCTGGAGGAATTTTCATGAAGAGGCTTTATTCTTTGTGTACTTTCCACTTGAAATTCTCTTTGCATTTTATCGCAAAGGCCCCAAAAGAACATGGCGTTCACCCTTCAGTTCAAAGGGCACCAGACAAATAAACCAATTCTAGGGCTACCAGATAGAAAACACAGGGTTTCTCTTATTACACTGTTGGCTTCCCTGATTCAGCTGGAAAAGAGAGTTGTGGTTTCTCCCTTATTTTCATACCACTGCATCTGAGCTGCTGTGCATCCAGAACTGTGACTCTGGTGAATCACAGGTGTGCAGTGGCATTGACCTTGAAACCATTGGACTTCTTGTATGTGCCTCATTGCATTACCTTGTGTGTGTGTGTGTCCCTCTCATGAACAGGATGTCATCCACATATTGTAGCAAGGTAATTAACGAGTTCTTACCTTGCCATTGTTCCAATTCCTTCGCTAGTACATTACCAAAGATGGTGGGGCTATTATTAAATCCTTGGGGAAGTACTGTCCAACATAGCTGCATCTTGCATCCCATTATAGGACTCTCCCACTCAAAGGAAAATGGTTTTTTACTCTGTTCTTCCACAGTGTTTTGGGTTTGTGTGGCGGGGTTTTGGTAGCAGGGGAGGGCCTGCAGGGGTGGCTCCTGTGAGAAGCTGCTAGAAGCTTCCCCGGCTCCAAGTCGCACCCGCCTCTGGCCAAGGCTGACCCAATCAGCGATGGTGGTAGTGCCTCTGGGATAACATATTTAAGAAGGGGAACCTGCAGTGGGGGAGGAGATTGGAATGTGAGAGAAACACCTATGCAGACACCAAGGTCAGGGAAGAAGGAGGGGGAGGAGGTGCACCAGAGGAGGTGATGCCCCTGCAGCCCATGGTGAGACAGCAGGCTGTCCCCCTGCAGCCCATGGAGGTGAACAGTGGAGCAGATGCCCACTTGCAGCTCGTGGAGGACCCCACGCCGGAGAAGTTGGATGCCCCCGAAGATGGCTGTGACTCCATGGGAAAGCCCACGATGGAACAGTCTGTGCCTGAAGATCGGCCTGCAGAAAGGACGCATGCCAGAGAAGTTTGTGAAGGACTGTCTCCCATGGGAGGGATCCCACGCTGGAGCAGGGGAAGAGTGAGGAGTCCTCCCCTTGAGGAGGAAGGAGCAGCAGAGACAATGTGTGGCAAGCTGACCGCAACCCCCATTCCCCATCCCCCTGCGCCGCCGGGGGGAGGAGGTAGAGAAAACCGGGAGTGGAGTTGAGCCCAGGAAGAAGGGAGGGGTGGGGGGAAGCTGTTCTAAGGTTTGGTTTTACTTCTCAGTATCCTTGTTTTGATTTGATTGGTAGTAAATTAAATTGATGTTGTTTCTTCCCCAAGTTGAGTCTGTCTTTTGCCCGTGACCATAAGTGGTGAGTGACCCCTCCCTGTCCTTGTCTTGACCCATGAGCTTTTCTTTATATTTTCTCCTCCTCATCCCACCAGGGCCGGGGGGAAGGAGTGATTGAGTGGCTTCGTGGTACTTTGTTGCCAGCTGGGCTTGAACCATGACACAGAGGAATACAGAAAAAGGCATCTTTTAGGTCCAGAACTGTAAAATAAACATTAGAATCAACTATCGCATTTATCAGAGTGTACGGGTTTGGTACTACTGGATGGACATCAGTCACTATTCGATTAATAGCCCTTAGATCTTGTACTAGATGATATTCCTGAGAATGCAGCTTTTTAACAGGTAGAATAGGGGTATTATATTCAGATTGGCATTCTCATAGCAATCCATGCTTCAAAAAGTTATTTATTGTAGGTTCCAGTCCTATGCGAGCTTCTAATTTCATGGGGCACTGTTTATGTCTTACTGACTTCACTCCCTGTTTTAATTCCACTTTCACCATTTCAGCTGATTTAGCTTTTCCAGGCCTCTCTGTTGCCCACACAAAGGGGACCACTGCATCCATAATTTCAGAGGGGATTTTAACTTGTTCATTCTTCATGTCCTTGATTCCCTTTGATTCCTGTAACATATAAACTTGCACTCCCCAGGCATTACTCTGAGGAATATGCACTTGAATTTTGTTTTTTTCAGAAGTTATCTGTGCTCCCAATTTATTTAGTAAATCCCGTCCCATAAGAGGTAATGGACATTCTGGCATATATAAAAATTAATGCATCAATGCTTTATTTCCAATTTCACACATCATAGGTTGGTCAAAAGGCCTAACCTCTCGCTTTCCCATGGCACCAACCACCGACACAGAGAACTTACTCATAGGTCCCTTACAGCTATTTAACACAGAATAAGTTGCCCTTGTATCTGCCAAATATTTAACAATTTAATTCCCCAGCTTGACTGGAACCACGGTCTTGGCTGGGGAATTAAACTTCTCAGGCCCCGGTCCCTGTCAATCAGAATCCTCTGTACCGATCATTAGTAAATTGGCCTCAGGGATAGGGGCAGAAGGGGGAGACCAAGGTGGTCTTCTTCGGACATTCATTTTTCCAATGTCCCCTTTCTTTACAAATGGCACATGGGTTGAACGCCAAAGGGGTTCTATTCTCAGTGTTTCCCCCGGCTCCTTGTCCCCTTCCACACCCCTGTCCTCTTGGGAAACCCCTTTCCCTAGAGGATGTTTGCACTTGAGTGAATGCTGCTGCTAAAATAGCAGCCTTTTGCTTCTGATCTTTTAGTTTCTCCTTCTGTTTTTCTTTATTTTCTAACTCTTCTCTGTTATTATACACCTTATAAGCAATTTCAGTCAGTTGAGATATTGTCATTCCTGACATGCTATCTACCTTTTGCAGCTACCTTCTTATGTCTGGTGCTGACTGCCCCACGAACAAGGTGGTGAATGTTACTTTGTTAGCCTCATCCTCTGGATCTAAATTAGTCCATTTCCGAGCTGTTTCACACAATCTTTCATAAAAAGCATAAAAAGCTCGTTTTTACCCTGCACCACCTGATACAGCTTTGCAAGATTTTTGGGTCTGGGAACTCCACGTTTCACTCCATATAGAATCAACTGTTGATACTGCTTAATCATTAACCGTCCCACTGCCGTATTAGGATCCCAATCAGGTTCCTGCGCCGGCATAAAATGTTCTGGACCATTTCTGTTATTCAATTTCATATTTTCTTCCTGAGCTCTTTCCGACATCATTCTCTTTTCCTCAAAGAGAAGTAACGTATTAAGTAACACCTGTATATCTTTCCAATCTGGGTTGTGATTCTCAATTATCATTTGAAATGCCTGATACAGTTTTTCTGCATTTTCTCGGTACGACCCAGCAGATTCCTTCCAATTCATCAAATCTGAAGTAGAAAATGGTACCTTTACACATACTGGCATTCCATCCAGTCCTACCACCTGTGAGAGAATGGACGGAGTTGATGCCTCAAACACCCGTCGTGATGGACAGAGACCAGGGCCTGGCTTTTGCAGTTGAGGGAAGGAACGGAACTTGCTTGCAAGGCACTGCAACAAGAAGAGTTCTGCATAGCAATACCACATGTGACACGGGACGCCGGAGGCGTGTCGGAGGATGCACAGTCCCACGTCCTGATGAACTGGGCGGAACAACTCACCGTATATGGCCAGGGGTCACCCAGAGTTTATTTGGGGAAGGGGCTCACGACCACCCCACATGATGGTGCCTGTGCAGAAAATCAAGAGTTACATAAGTCCTTAGGGGCGGTGCGCAGAAAACCAAGAGGGGCGTGATTGACATGAGAAAAGGCGGGAACTGGGCTATAAAAGACACAGACACAAGGAGCCCCGCGTGCACCCATCGCTGGAGGATTACCACGACCGTCAGCATCATCGACCGTTAACTTCATCGCGGGATCCAAGGGTGGTGATATCTCTCTCTCTCCTTTTCTTGTTTTCCTCTCTTCTTCTCTTTCTCCTCCTTACCTTTTGTAAGAGTCGGTCAGAAAATCAGCATTGTCTCAACATTGTCATCAGGAACATGAACAGTACATTACCTGACAACGGCCTGTTTGGAGCGCAGCAGCCAATCCCAAGGACAGAATGTGCGGTACAAGGCTCCTGGAAGGTACCTGGCTAGAGCCGCTAGAGATAACCGCATAGCTACTGTCAAAAAGGATGGATTGCACCTGTTGCCATAACATCGATGAAGAAATCATGAACTCTAGACGAACTTTGCTTCATTATAATACCAAAACACACCTCCTGGTCGAAGGCTACCCGCCTCCAAGACTTACCACGCCTCAGACACTGACCCTGCGCCTGCGTGATAGCCTCGCTCGAGAAGGGCAGAGATATGATAATTGTATTCTGAGAAGGGCAGAGACTCCTGAGGCAGAGGTGGAGCAAGGTGTGTTACTAAGCATAAAAGATGACTTCTGAACAATGGGAATTTGAAGCTTCCCCACCAAGGACCACGACGATCGACGACGCAGCATTAGCTGGACCCGGGACTGTTAGGACATCTTGAGATCAGCGGTGGTAGCTATAACCTCTTTTTCTCCTCTCTCTAAACTTAACTTTACTTTTCTCCTTTCTTTCACCCATCTCTAACTATCGCGTGCCTCTTCACAGGCAATACAATAAAGTTTTACTGTGTGATTACTGCTATCCCCTTTGGTGTTGGTCACCTTAATTTTGCACTTTCGAGATCGTAGCAAACGAACCATCACGAGTCCACCGAGTGGACCGTGACATTAAACTGGCGTCACGGACAGGATCCTGAGAGACAGAGGGGTGCAGGTTTTGTGTGGTTTGTAACAGGGGAAGAACGTTTCGCTCCAGCCGCACCTGGCCCTACACCTGAAAGGGTGAGAGGTGTCCAGAAAGCAAGGGGGGCGATTCGGGATTCCCGCACACCGCACACACCTCAGTGTATTCCACCCCAAACTCGAATTGAGGGTTCTGTCTATCAGGATCAAGTGAAGGATCTCCTAGTGCAAAAGGGGGAACTGTCCTCATTAGATGAGGTTGACTACTCGGGGAAGTTGAAGGGACAAGCAGAGAAAGTCTGCACCTGTGAGCAACTAAGTTTTGACTCCCCGAAGTGAGATTTTGGTCCCTTCAGCCACTCGGGGAAGAGGAGGGCGACGCAGCAGTTGTTGCGTGTGTGGTGTAACTAAGTTTGACCTCCCCGAAGTGAGTTTGGCCCTTTGCAACAAAAATGACTGAAAAGAATGGTTATCAAAACTCTCCATCAGTAAAAAATCTTGACTCGTTTTATGCACTCTTGGCAAAGTATGGAGCTCGACCCTCCCCGCCTGGGGAAGAGTGGGCTCGAGACAATTGGGCAAATTTACAGAGTGTAACAGACCGAGTGATTTCTATACATAATGAGGCTAGATCACGGTCAGGCAAAGGCAAAGCGATAATCTGTGCAGTTCTTGGAGCCAGCCTGGTCGCAGCAATTGAAGACCGCTATAAGCGGCGTAGCCAGGAAAAACAAATCATAGAATCCCTTGAAAATTTGGTACAACTTTTGCAGAAAACAACCTCCAACCTGGAAGAGCAGTTAGCAGAGAAAGAGAGAGTAATTTGCTTGTACAAACAGCAAGCAGAGGAAAAGGAGGAAGAAAATCACTGTCTAAAAGATGCCTTAAAAGAAGAACTTTCAAAGTCTGTTGAATCATTGAATGAGAGAGAAATGAAAATGGAAAAGATAGGTATTCGGCAAATAAGTCAGGTATACCCCCAAAAGGAACTAGAGGAAGCAAGGAAACACTTCAGGGAAAACCCCCAAGTGAGGCCTTTGATTAAAGCAGAATATACTTATATAAATGATGAGGATAATGACCCACATATTACAACTAAAGAGATACCATACACTCCCACTGAATTGGCCAAAATGAAAAGAGAATATGGGCGCCTTCCCAAAGAATCCGAAACAGAGTATGTGTGGCGTGTATCTTTAACTGGAGGGGACCAAATTCAGTTAAGTGAAAGGGAAGCTAGTGGTTACTGGGGCCACGGTGTCTTTTTAACAACAGGGGATAGACGTGCCCCATGGTCCCTAACCCAGCGGGCTGCCTATTGGGCCGGAGGGCTGAACCCCTTAGACAGGGGGGATCCCCTAGCAATCACAGGCACAGTTGATCAGTTGCTAGAAAGTGTGCACAAAGCAGCTTGCCTGCAAATGATACATGAAAGGAAGTTAGTTCCCGGATGTGAATCCCCAATGATGTTGCCGGTGAATCCTGAAATCATGACTCCTTTGATAAGGGGACTCCCAGAATCACTCAAATCTACCGGGATTGTTCTCCAAAGGACCATAGCGTCTTTAGACCCTGTAGAAAAGTTGGAGAGCTTTATTAAAGGCAAAAGAGATGAAAGTAATGTTGGCACAGATTCACCTTTTAATCATAGCTCGGCTTCTTCCCACTCAAAACATAAAAGGATGTGGACATGGGGAGATGTAGCACAGGAATTGATAGATTATAGCAGAAAATACGGTCCTGTGAGAACTTTGGAGGAGAAACCTAAAGGAATCCGTCAAGTAGGAGCTAAAGATCTACCCCTATCTGTTAGTAAAACTGTAACCGCTCTCACTGACTCCGCCAGTGCTGCTGACTACTCCTACTCTAAAACTGGGGGAGGAGGAAGACAGCCCCTGACTCGACAGCAATGGTGGGCTTTGGGAATTAAAAAGGGAGTTCCCAGAGATGTAATGGATGGTTTACCCCTTAATAAACTGAGTAAACTGATATCAAAGTGGTATGGTCCGAAACAACACCCACAGCACTTAAGGTCAAATAGAGAAATCTCTCCTGTCATGCCCACAGCCCCCCCCGCGGAGAGCACGGGCGATGGGGAAAGTCAGCAGGGAAACTAGAACCTCCGTTCCTTAGCAGTGGGCGGGGGAACGGAGGATGGATTTACATCCGACAGCTCACTAAAACTAACAGAGGAGATTTATTGATTACAGCTATTGTAGGTCCTAAGCGTGCACCCGTAACCTTTTTAATTGACACCGGTGCACAGATCTCTGCCCTGACTGAGGAAGATGCACAAAGGTGTGGGGTGATTCCCTCTAAGCGAAACGTTTGTGTCTTGAATGCTCTAGGGTCAACAGAAGTTATGAACGTTGTTCCGGTAAAGCTGATGCTGCCGGGAGAGGAAGGCACAATCACTATTAACATGGTGGTTGGGAACATTCCGACTAACCTGTTAGGAATAGATGCCCTTAAAGGAAGGGGGTGGGAGGATTCAGAAGGATTGTTGTGGACTTTCGGGACACCGCAGCTGAACATCAGGCTACTTCAAACTGCACCCCCTCTGCCATTTAGCAAAGTAACTAGTGTTAAACAATATCCCCTCCCCCTGGGAGCAAAGGAAGGTATCAAACCAGTCATGCAGGAGATGCGGGAACAAGGAGTGGTGATAAATACCCATTCTCCTTTCAACTCACTGGTATGGCCGGTGAAAAAACCTAATGGGAAGTGGAGGCTCACAGTAGATTTTCGAAGGCTGAATGCTAACACAGGGCCTCTGACTGCCGCAGTCCCTAATATGGCTGAACTGGTAATAACAATTCAGGAGAAAGCTCATCCGATCATGGCAACCATAGATGTTAAAGATATGTTTTTCATGATACCTTTGCGACCAGAAGACAGAGATCGTTTTGCTTTTACTTGGGAGGGACAACAATTTACCTTTACCCGGCTGCCTCAGGGATACAAACATTCCCCTACACTAGCTCACCACGCTTTGGCCCAAGAACTGGAGAAAATACCAAAAGCCGACGGCATAGCTGTCTATCAGTATATTGATGATATTCTCGTGGGTGGAGATAAAGAAAAGGAGGTGGGGGCAACCCAACAGAACATAACTTCTCATTTGGAGAACTTGGGTTTGCAAATTCCCCCAGAAAAGATCCAAAAACCCTCACAAGAAGTAAAGTTTTTGGGAATTTGGTGGAAAGGGGGAATGACATGTATCCCACCAGACACCCTCACTTCTCTAGATCAGATTAAAATGCCTGAATCAAAAAAGGATTTGCAGCATGCTTTAGGGTTATTGGTATTCTGGAGAAAACATATCCCAGACTTTTCTATCATTGCCAGACCTCTTTATGATTTGCTGAGAAAACGGGCCAAATGGGAATGGACTGCTTCTCAGGAAGAAGCAATGCAATTAATTTTTGAAGCAACAGCTCATCAAGCTCTTGGCCCTATCCACCCTACAGACCCTTTTCAGGTAGAATGGGGGTTTGCCACAACAGGATTGTCAGTACACATTTGGCAACGTGGTCCTGAGGGTCCAACCCGCCCTGTAGGATTTTACTCCCGCGGCTTTAAGGATGCTGAGAAGAGATATACTGCATGGGAGAAAGGTTTGTTTGTGGTTAGCATGGCTCTCATAGAAGTGGAGAAAATTACGCGCCAGCAACCAATCGTGCTAAGAGGCCCGTTCAAAGTTATAAAAGCAGTCACTAATGGGACCCCCCCTCCTGACGGGGTGGCCCAGAGAGCCTCGGTACGAAAGTAGTATGTCCAGATTGAACACTATTGTAACCTTTTCTCAGTGACTGAAGGAGCTTTAAAAAACTTAGCTATCCAAGAAACAGAAAGCCTGGACGGCAGCCAAGACAAACCTATCTCAGTTATTCAGGTAGCCCCTCCTTTCTCCCACGATCAGTCAGTGAATGCTTGGTTTACCGACGCTTCGGCAAAGCGAGAAGGAAAAGTGTGGAAATACCGGGCAGTAGCCCTCCATACTATTACTAAAGAACAGATAATAACAGAGGGAGAAGGGAGTGCCCAGGTAGGAGAATTAATTGCAGTATGGAGCGTTTTCAAGCATGAAGCACAAACCGCTTCCCCTGTCCATATATATACTGATTCCTATGCAGTGTTTAAAGGATGTACTGAATGGCTCCCTTTCTGGGAGCAAAATGAATGGGAGGTTAACAGAATTTCAGTGTGGCAAAAGGACAAGTGGCAAGAAATCCTGAGCATTGCAAGACAAGGGAACTTTGCTGTGGGATGGGTAGCTTCTCATCAAGTAGATGGGGGCTCGGCAGGAGAATGGAACAACAAAGCTGATGAATTAGCAAGACTAGCTCCTGTACAAAAGGACCAGATCACAGAAGATTGGGATCGTTTGCTATAATGGTTACATATAAAACGTAAACATACGGGAGCTAAAGATTTGTATCGTGAAGCCCTTGCCCGAGGTTGGCCTGTCACTAGGGAAACATGTAAAACCTGCATATCAGCCTGTGAACAGTGCCGTACACGGCTCGAAAGACACCCCTTAGAGGATGACCCTCTGCATTTAAGAGAGGGTAAAGGCTTGTGGGATGCTTGGCAGGTAGATTATATAGGCCCCTTTAAGAAATCAGGAGGAAAACGCTTTGTGCTGGTAGGAGTGGAGATAACATCAGGGCTAGTCCAAGCCGAAGCTTTTAACAAAGCTACGGGAGAAAAAACTGTGAAAGCACTGCGTGAATGGTTTGGAATTTTTCCAAAACCACAAGAAATACAATCTGACAATGGCTCCCACTTCACCGCCAAAATCGTACAGGATTGGGCACGAAGCGAAGGGATTAAATGGGTCTTCCACACTCCATACTATCCACAGGCCAATGGGATTGTAGAAAGAACAAACGGTCTCTTAAAACGACTTTTGAAACCACAAGAGGGAAATTGGGATGCCCGCCTATGGGAAGCTGTCAAAGGTGTAAATGACAGATGGGGGGTAAATGGATGCCCCAAAATTACTGCCTTTTGCTCGAAGGCTCCCTCTCTAGTTCCCTCATTAAAGGGACCAGATGATTCTAAGAATCCGGCACATTTCCCTGGACAACCTGTCCTAGTAGAACTTCCCACCGTAGGAAGTGTGCCACTGGTATTAAAAACCCCACTGAATGTATACTCATGGGTAGCATCTGATGCCCTAGGAAAGGAGCATCAGATAAATACTCGCTGGATAATTCCATCATTTTAATTTTCTGTATAGTATTAATCTCTCTTGCCTCAGAGAGGCAAGTTTTGTTTCTTTTTGTTTTGCAGAACTCCGAGGGACGCCAAGAACAGCATGAATTATGAATCACTTAACTAGATTGATAGTACTCTTTTGTATTTTACCACTAATCTGTAGCCAAAAGAATACAGAATGGCCATGGTCCCAAGCTATTGTCCAGTATACTTGGAGTATGGGACAGTATCCCAAAGACTGTCTCCCAAATTTAGCCACTGTAGTAATGCATGATTCTGAAGTATACCACCCACTTGAGTGGGGGGAATGGGACAAAAAAGACTGGGTCCGTGTCCTGACTGGAATGATTGGAGAAAAAATCCAAGTGGGATGCAGAAAGGTGGAAGGATCTCTTCATGAGAAAGCCTCTTCAATTACCATCTCTGGAAATCTATTGGACCCTAGTTCCAACATCACTGCGAAACTCTGTCCTACAATAGAATGGGGATGTAACAAACAGGATTCTCTCATTACATGTTGCCGTCAAAAGAATGTCGGTAACTACCCCCTAGACCCAAGTACCAATAATGTTGAAATCACCAAATCCTGTCTTAAGGAACAAGGAGATTGTTGGTATAATTTCACTTTGACCAAGCCAGTTTATGTGGTGTGCAATTGGCAATCTAATCCACCGACCGGAGAGCTATCAGGCCTAACATTTAAATTCAAAATGAATGTTGTAACTAGGATGCTTGTTGCAGTAGTCACGCACAATGGCATAGATACCCTCTTTACGCTAACTGACAAAGATGAAGTTATACCCTCTTTTACAGTGGTACAAGGAAATAACATCACAATAAGATGCAGACTGATCACTGAATCTCACATTGAATCCACAAACAGTTATGGAATTGGACCTCATGGCCCTATTTTGTTGTGTAAAAATCAAAACCTAGACTGTTGGTTAAACTTGACAGCTGTACAATACTCTTATAAAGTTATGTGTGGTAAAAATAACACTAAATACTGGGGAGGATTTAAAATAGATGTTGTAATACCTACTACCCAACCAATTGTTGTGCTCAGCCCAAAAATCTTTGAAATTGGACTGTATGTGATCAGAAATACAGGCCTACAACAAATGTTGTTTAACCCGGCGTGGTCTCTCAAACGAGTTGAATTGTCAATGCAGAACAATGTTTCAGACATTCAGCCAGCTTGCTCACCTTTCCTAAAGACTTCTTACGAGGGATGGACAACCTGGCTGCAAAAACGAACTCTTCCCATGAGAAGAACACAGAGAGACCTAACCGGTGTTTTGGGAACAGGATTGGGAGTTTTAAATAGCATCGATTCGGAAGTAATAATGAACAAGTTGGCTACCTCAATTAGTGATTTGGCTAAATTACAACAGCCTTTGCGGTCTTCTTTATTGGCTTTGGGGACTAACCAGTGGCTGTTGTCAAATATATTACCAAAATGGGAAAAGGTAAATGTAAGGGACCACGAATTGATTACTGATGCACTTGGGGTGATCCAAAATAACGTCTCTTTGGCTCTCAGTTGTATCCAGGCTCAAATATGGATGCAGTCGGTAGCCGCCTCAATTATAAGAGAAGGTGAAGAAGGCACTCTCCCCACTGAAATTCCGAAAATAATTTGGGACAGTGCCACTGATTTTGAGAAGGAACTCCAATCCTGGTGGAACCTAGTAAACTTTACTTATGATCCCGTTACAAACATAGCTACAACTTTTGTGCTTACTATATATAATGCTACCATATACCCAATTGTCGTGGTTTCAGCCCAGCCGGTAACAAAGGACCACGCAGCCGCTCGCTCACTCCTCCCGCCCCCTCCGGTGGGATAGGGGGGAGACGGAGGAGAGAAAAGAAAAAAAAACTGGAACCTCGAGGGTTGGGATAAGGGCAGTTTACTGGGACAACGCAAAAAAAGTTACAACAACAACGACGGTACTAATGAAAGAGTATACAGAAAAGAGTGATGCACAGTGCAACTGCTCACCACCCGGGACCCGACGCTCCGCCACTTCCCCCACCGAAAGTCGAGAGCAGGAGAGCTCTCCCCCCGGCCCACTCCCCATGTATATACTGAGCATGATGTCACATGGTATGGAATAGCTCCTTGGCTAGTTCAGGTCAGCTGCCCCGGCTATGCCCCCCCACCTCCCAGGTTCCTGTAAAAATTAACTCTATCCCAGCTGAACCCAGGACATTATCCACCCCTTATTCTATACCATTTACATCATGCCCAGATCTTACATTTTCCAATCAACCACTACCACTTTCCTTGTCTTATATATAGATATATATGTATATGGACACCCCCCCCCCCCACACACACACACATACAAATAGTATTCCCTTAGTCAATGGGTTATCCCTCCAATGCGTCCATCAATTTTATTTAGTCCATGACTTTGAGGCTCCATCTGTTGTAACACTTCTTCAGGATAAGAGAGATGGTGTGAGGTGTTGGGTTGTTGTATGCTGTCTCTGGAACTTCTGGCTGGTACATTTGATGCAACCCACACCCTTGGTCTGCAGGTCGAAGAGGTTGATCTTGAGGAAATTGCTGGGCGCCAGTTCAAGTTCTATCACTGTTGTTCTTGGCTCAGTTTCAAAGTCCATTCTTCAGTCATTTGGGTAATTCTTACAGTAATACCCTTGATATGGCATATAGACACTATAGATACAATGACATACGTTGGCAGGTTATTTAGCAGTTAAATATCATACAGCCTAGTTCACTGGCTATTCTCTCCCAAAATCAAATCTCCCTGAGGTACACATCGAACTTCCCCATCCTTCTGCATCACCCACCAGGTGTACCCAGGTCCCTGAGCAAAAACCACCCCTTGGATGGGTTTGTGTCTGCGTGAGGGAGGACTAACCCAGACTGTCTTTCCTAACATACTCCTCATGTGCACTACAGGAACTTTATCCCCTTCTACAGTATGTGGAAGTCTTGGTTGGGCGGGGCCCGCCCGATTGGTGGATCCTCTAGTATTAACTAACCAGGTGGCTTTTGTTAAATGTGTATCCCAATGTTTGAAAGTTCCACCCCCCCATTGCTCTCAATGTAGTTTTCAGCAGTCCATTCTATCGTTCGATTTTTCCGGAGGCTGGTGCGTGATAAGGGATGTGATATACCCACTCAATGCCATGTTCTTTGGCCCAGGTGTCTATGAGGTTGTTTCGGAAGTGAGTCCCGTTGTCTGACTCGATTCTTTCTGGGGTACCGTGTTGCCATAAGACTTTCTCTTCAAGGCCCAGGATAGTGTTCTGGGCAGTGGCGTGGGACACAGGATATGTTTCCAGCCATCCAGTGGTTGCTTCCACCATTGTAAGCACATGGCACTTGCCTTGGCGGGTTCGTGGGAGTGTGATATAGTCAATCTGCCAGGCCTCCCACTGTTTATATTTCAGCCATCGCCCTCCATACGACAGGGGTTTCAGTCGCTTGGCTTGCTTAATTGCAGCACATGTTTCACATTCATGGATAACCTGTGCGATAGTGTCCATGGTTAAGTCCACCCCTCGATCGCGAGCCCATCTATATGTTGCATCTCTTCCCTGATGGCCCGAGGTATCATGGGCCCACTGAGCCATAAATAGCTCACCCCTACGTTGCCAGTCCAGGTCCACCTGAGCCACTTCAATCTTGGCAGCCTGATCCACCTGCTGGTTGTTTTGATGTTCTTCAGTGGCCCGACTCTTGGGTACGTGAGCATCTACGTGGCGTACTTTTACCACTAGCTTCTCTATCCGAACAGCAATATCTTGCCACAGTGCGGCAGCCCAGATGAGTTTACCTCTGCGCTGCCAATTGCTCTTCTTCCATTGCTGTAGCCACCCCCATAGGGCATTTGCCACCATCCATGAGTCAGTATAGAGATAGAGCACTGGCCACTTTTCTCTTTCAGCAATGTCTAACGCTAGCTGGATGGCTTTCACCTCTGCAAACTGACTCGATTCACCTTCTCCTTCAGCAGTTTCTGCGACTTGTCATGTAAGACTCCATATAGCAGCCTTCCACCTCCAATGTTTTCCCACAATGCGACAGGACCCATCAGTGAACAGAGCATATTGCCTCTCATTTTCTGGCAGTTTATTATACAGCGGGGCCTCTTCAGCCCGTGTCACCTCCTCCTCTGGCGACATTCCAAAATTTTTGCCTTCTGGCCAGTCCATGATCACTTCCACAATTCCTGGGCGACTGGGGTTTCCTATGCGAGCCCGTTGTGTGATCAGTGCGGCCCACTTACTCCACGTGGCATCAGTGGCGTGATGTGTAGAGGAGACCCTCCCTTTGAACATCCAGCCCAGCACTGGCAGTCGGGGTGCTAAGAGGAGCTGTGTTTCAGTACCAACCACTTCTGAGGCGGCTCGAACTCCTTCATATGCTGCCAATATCTCTTTTTCAGTTGGAGTATAGCGAGCCTCGGATCCTCTGTATCCCCGACTCCAAAACCCCAGGGGTCGACCTCGGGTCTCCCCAGGTGCTTTCTGCCAGAGGCTCCAGGTAGGGCCATTCTCCCCAGCTGCAGTGTAGAGCACATTTATAACATCTTGTCCTGCCCGGACTGGCCCAAGAGCTACTGCATGAACAATCTCCCTCTTAATTTGTTCAAAAGCTTGTCGTTGCTCAGGCCCCCATTTAAAATCATTCTTCTTCCGGGTAACTTGGTAGAGAGGACTTACAATTTGACTGTAATTTGGAATATGCATTCTCCAAAAGCCCACAACACCTAAGAAAGCTTGTGTTTCCTTTTTATTAGTTGGTGGGGACATAGCTGCTATTTTGTTGATCACATCCATAGGGATCTGACGACGCCCGTCTTGCCATTTTACTCCTAAGAACTGGATCTCCTGTGCAGGTCCCTTGACCTTACTTTCTTTTATGGCAAAACCAGCCTTCAAAAGGATTTGGATTATTTTCTTCCCTTTCTCAAAAACTTCTTCTGCCGTGTTGCCCCATACGATGATGTCATCAATGTATTGCAGGTGCTCTGGAGCTTCACCTTTTTCCAGTGCAGTCTGGATTAGTCTATGGCAAATGGTGGGGCTGTGTTTCCACCCCTGGGGCAGTCGATTCCAGGTGTACTGGACACCCCTCCAAGTAAAGGCAAACTGTGGCCTGCACTCCGCTGCCAAAGGGATGGAAAAAAATGCATTAGCAATGTCAATTGTGGCATACCACTTAGCTGCCTTTGATTCCAGTTCATATTGAAGCTCTAACATATCTGGCACAGCAGCGCTCAGCGGTGGCGTGACTTCATTCAGCCCACGATAGTCTACTGTTAGTCTCCATTCCCCATTAGATTTCCGCACGGGCCATATGGGACTATTAAAGGGTGAGTGAGTCTTGCTGATCACTCCTTGACTCTCCAATTGGCAAATCAGCTTATGGATGGGGATCAGGGAATCTCGGTTGGTGCGATATTGCCGCCGGTGCACCGTCGTGGTAGCAATTGGCACCTGTTGTTCTTCAACCTTCAGCAACCCCACAACCGAAGGGTCTTGAGAGAGACCAGGCAGGGTAGACAGCTGTTCAATCTCCTCCGTCTCCAATGCAGCTATACCAAAAGCCCAACGGTACCCTTTTGGGTCCTTGAAATATCCCCTCCTGAGATAATCTATACCAAGGATGCATGGGGCCTCTGGGCCAGTTGCAATGGGGTGTTTATGCCAGTCATTCCCGGTTAGACTCATTTCAGCTTCTAATACGGTTAGCTCTTGGGATCCCCCTGTCACACCAGAGATACAGATGGGTTCTGCCCCTTTATAACTTGATGGCATTAGGGTGCATTGTGCACCAGTGTCTACTAGAGCCTTATATTCCTGTGGGTCTGATGTGCCAGGCCATCGAATCCACACTGTCCAGTAGACTCGGTTGTCCCTCTCCTCCACCTGGCTGGAGGCAGGGCCCCTCTAATCCTGGTTAGAATATTCGTTACTCACTTTTCGCACCCGTGAATCAGAAGTCCCTTCAAGAGGATCAGAAATGTGATCAGCCCATCTACTGCATCTGGGGGACTCCTCACAGGAAACTGGAGCAGCAGTTTTCCAAGAAGAATCCTCTTTCCTGGTTGCTTTTTCTCGCAACTCCCGTACCCGTGCATCCAGGACTGAGGTAGGTTTTCCATCCCACTTCCTCATGTCCTCTCCATGGTCACGCAGGTAAAACCACAGGTTAGCCCGTCGTGTGTACTTTCTCTCTCCTCTCTCTTGGGCAGAGGAATGCTTACTCCCAATAGCTGCGATGCGGGCCTGTACAGGTGGGGAGGAAGACATATCCACTTTGAATTGCTGGAACTCTCGGGACAATTCCTCTACAGCCAAGACACAGGCCCGTAGGGAGGAAGAGAGACTTCCTTTGTATTGCCGGAGTTGGACAGCCAATTCATCCACCGTTTGTCCATGGCCTTCTTTCCAGGACATTACTGCCAATGAGTTGGCATAGGTTGGTGGTGCACTTCGTAGAAACTTCCGCCACATGGGTTGTGTGCATTGGACATCATCTGGGTCTATGGGTGACTGCGCATTTTCTGGATCATTATAAATCACCTCCAGCACGGCTAATTCCCTCAGGTACTGGATACCTCTCTCCATGGTGGTCCACTTGCCTTGGTGACATGTAACTTCATCCTTGAAGGGGTATCTTTCCTTTACACCTAACAGAAGTCGCCTCCAGAGGCTGAGGACTTGTGTTTTTCTCCCAATCGCCTTGTCGATGCCCCCTTCCCTAGACAGAGATCCCAACTGCTTGGCTTCCTTACCCTCTAATTCCACACTACTAGCCCCATTATCCCAGCATCGGAGCAGCCAGGTAACAATGTGCTCACCTGGGTGGCGGCTAAAATCTTTTCGCATGTCACGCAACTCACTCAGGGATAGAGATCGGGTGATTATTTCAGGTTCTGCCTCTTCCTCCTGTTCTCGTGATGACCCTGGTTCATCTTCATCTCTCACTGAGCGAACTGATTTCTTTGTGTGTTTCTTTTTCTGTACAGGGGCGACTGATACCGGCACAGGTTGGTTCTCTGGTTTAGCTGCAGTATCCGTCACTGCGGTTGGGGTAGCCGCGCTGCCTGTTGCCGGGGTAGGGGTAGCCACGGTGCCTGCTGCCGGGGCAGGGGTAGCCACGGTGCCTGCTGCCGGGGCAGGGGTAGCCACGGTGCCTGTTGCCGGGGTAGGGGTAGCCACGGTGCCTGTTGCCGGGGGTAGGGGTAGCCACGGTGCCTGCTGCCCTGTTTTCCATCTTTTCCCCCTTTTCTCCCTGAGGGTGCTGCATAATATCAAGCAGTGTTTGGTAGATACTGGCCAGGGCCCAGCACAGTGCAGCGAGTTGTACGTCTTTGGAATAGCCACAGCATTTTTCTTTCAAATATTCTACCACTTCATGAGGGTTCTGTAGTTGTTCGGGAGTGAACTTCCAAGCCACTGGGGGTGAGAAGTTCTCTAGATACCTGCCCATATCCTCCCACATGCCGTGCCACCCATGAATATCCAGCTTTGGGGCAGATCTCTGGGTGGTACTCTTAAAGAGCCTTTTTGTAGCCCTAAACAAGACCTGAAACATATTCAGGAGGCATAGCACTAACAGCACAGTGGCTTGTGCATCCCAAGGATATTCAAAGTTCTCAAAAGCTGTTGTAATTAGTCGGAAGGAGAAAAGGGAGGCGAACGGACGGGGGGAAGTATCCCCCCCTAACTTCCCCATGGATTGGCTGTAATTACCAATAAAATCCGATAGAAGGTGCCCAAAGTATGGAAATGATATCACTGCCTCATACAGATACCAGCTTAACCTCATGACCAGTGATGTAATCATTTCACAAGTCGACATTGCCCAGTACAGCAAAATGATAATCCCAATCACTCTCCCAGAGGTGAGAAACGTAACTACAGGCAATACATAGAGCATATAAGGACCTACAAAACGCCACCATGTAAACAAATTAATCAACATTGTGACTAACATCTATTTATCTAATATAAGGAATGTGTATGACAAATTTGTTTCAACACGCTCTGGCCAGATCTGTCGTTATCTCAACCCTTCGTGCCCCACGTTGGGCGCCAAAAAGGACTGTCGTCGTTTCAGCCCAGCCGGTAACAAAGGACCACGCAGCCGCTCGCTCACTCCTCCCGCCCCCTCCGGTGGGATAGGGGGGAGACGGAGGAGAGAAAAGAAAAAAAAACTGGAACCTCGAGGGTTGGGATAAGGGCAGTTTACTGGGACAACGCAAAAAAAGTTACAACAACAACGACGGTACTAATGAAAGAGTATACAGAAAAGAGTGATGCACAGTGCAACTGCTCACCACCCGGGACCCGACGCTCCGCCACTTCCCCCACCGAAAGTCGAGAGCAGGAGCCCCCTCCCCCCGGCCCACTCCCCATGTATATACTGAGCATGATGTCACATGGTATGGAATAGCTCCTTGGCTAGTTCAGGTCAGCTGCCCCGGCTATGCCCCCCCACCTCCCAGGTTCCTGTAAAAATTAACTCTATCCCAGCTGAACCCAGGACATCAATTTATCCCGTTATTGCATTAGGGTTGAACCACAACGGAACTATACTCTATCCTTTTGAGCATAGAGTATGGGCCCGAAAGGTGAATGAAAAATGGCAAACTGTTAATTTGGAATCTTGTATTGTACGAGAACAACAAGGATTTGTTTGTGAAGGCAATGCAATTGAGGCACAAGATATTTATTTAGATACTGAACAAAATATTTGCCACTTTGAGATTCATCCTAATGAAAACCCTGAAACAGTACTTATATATATCGGCAAAGGCTGTGTATGTTTGAGGACTGTTTGTGATTTTCTATCTGTAGATAAGGTAGTTGTGGAGACTAAAAATCATTCAAATTTTTGTGTTTGTAATTTTACTAAGATTGTCGGATGTGACTTTTCCTATTCGGCCCCGGTCACATCTCACCAACTTTTGCAATCTAACTATATGTTGATTCATGAATTGCTGCCTATACCCATTGGAATGAATCTCACTTTGGTAAAACAGTTATTACAACACAAGGATTTGGTTGAGATTTTGGAAAAAATTAGGGAAAACGGACAGAAAACCCTAATAACTGTTCATCACAATGTGAAAGAAATACACCGAGTTTTAGAAAGAGTGCAAAAGGATGCAGAACATAGATGGTGGGACACACTTTTCGGATGGTCGCCTACTGCTACAGGCATCCTGAACAAGTTGTGTCACCCCATCGTGGTTCTCTTGATATTGGTTTTGATCAGTTTGGCTTTGTCTGCAGTATCGTATGTCATAGCCTGGAGAATGATGAATCGGTTAACGCGTTTGATGTCTGTACTGAACACATATAATATGCTTGATGTTCCATCCAATGCGGATATTCCCAAATCAATTGATGTTTTGAAACCTCATTGATTTTTTTTTTTTTATATATATAAACAATTTTGATTTTAATTGATACAAATTGTAGTTGCCTTTCTATCTTCTCTCCTTTTCTCTCTCTCTCTCTCTGTCTTTTTCTTTTCCTTTTCTTCTTCCTCTTCTTTATCATGCTACCACCAAGCGGTCCTGACGTCCTGACGACCATGTTGAGCCACGGGGTGGTGTAAGAGTCGGTCAGAAAATCAGCATTGTCTCAACATTGTCATCAGGAACATGAACAGTACATTACCTGACAACGGCCTGTTTGGAGCGCAGCAGCCAATCCCAAGGACAGAATGTGCGGTACAAGGCTCCTGGAAGGTACCTGGCTAGAGCCGCTAGAGATAACCGCATAGCTACTGTCAAAAAGGATGGATTGCACCTGTTGCCATAACATCGATGAAGAAATCATGAACTCTAGACGAACTTTGCTTCATTATAATACCAAAACACACCTCCTGGTCGAAGGCTACCCGCCTCCAAGACTTACCACGCCTCAGACACTGACCCTGCGCCTGCGTGATAGCCTCGCTCGAGAAGGGCGGAGATATGATAATTGTATTCTGAGAAGGGCAGAGACTCCTGAGGCAGAGGTGGAGCAAGGTGTGTTACTAAGCATAAAAGATGACTTCTGAACAATGGGAATTTGAAGCTTCCCCACCAAGGACCACGACGATCGACGACGCAGCATTAGCTGGACCCGGGACTGTTAGGACATCTTGAGATCAGCGGTGGTAGCTATAACCTCTCTTTCTCCTCTCTCTAAACTTAACTTTACTTTTCTCCTTTCTTTCACCCATCTCTAACTATCGCGTGCCTCTTCACAGGCAATACAATAAAGTTTTACTGTGTGATTACTGCTATCCCCTTTGGTGTTGGTCACCTTAATTTTGCACTTTCGAGATCGTAGCAAACGAACCATCACGAGTCCACCGAGTGGACCGTGACACCTTTGTAGACATTTCAATAGGAACCATGCCGCCTACTATTATGCCTTCCAGGTTTAGTTGCTTCTGCCATAAATAAAATGTTCAACTGATCATTTGGTGTCGCTTCATCTTAATTTAGCCCGAGGAAATTCCGAACTCACCACAACCCCTCCCTGGTCTGTCCAGCATGGGTTGTGACACCACCTCACGCAGTGGGTCTTGCAGTACCAGTTTTTGTTGAGCACGAGTTCTACCAGCAATAGGACTGAAACCTTCACCACCCCATCCCCCACTGACATTACCCTGGTTAGGTTCAGAGGGAACCAACAACTGTACATCTTCTTCCTCGTCATCCGCTCGTACACACCTTTTCCCAATACTACAGGCGGGACAACATCGAGGCAGTTGTCTTTTTTCCTCCATCATCATTAACACATTTGAATCAGATACTGACAATTTGCATTTCTTTCTTGTTTCATAATGATTTCTTAAAGCAAAAAACATATCCACATATGGGATCTCATCCCACTTACCTTGCTTTCTACAAAACAACATTAGCTGTAAAATGGTATAATTCAAAGTTCCAATTTCTGGACATCTTTCTTCATCATCTAATTTATACACTGGCCATCACTGAGTACAGTACTCTTTTAATTTCATCCTTGTTAGGGGATCCCCACCAAACTTGTTCTAATGATTTAGGATGCATCCTAATGGAGAGCAAAGGGAAGGCTCTTCAGACTGTCCTGCCCCCATACTGTTACCCCCAAAAGAACATTCTTATCCATGCTTTCATGCACTCCAGTTGTCACTGTCAAGCATGCACAAACTTTATAAAATACCTTTATATACCTTTACCATATAAAGTACTCCCCTTGCAATGTCTCTAATATGCGCATTGCACCTTTGTGTCGCTTACCTGCTCCGGAGAGGGAGAGTACTCGTGGAGTCCCCAAAACAAAAGGTCGGTGCGCTCTGGAGTCTGAAGAGCAGCTTCTCCCCATCGGTAGCCAGCAAGTCGATCCAGGCAAGGCTTCATGGCTGTCCCATCTGGGTCACCAAAACTGTTGTCCGAAAAGCAGATTCGTCACTTGGTGTGCAACGAGCCAATAATCACACACTCAGGAGAGACATTATTTATTTCATGTTTGCACAGATGGGTGCTAGGTGGTAATTCCACAAAGCTAGCACACCCTACAGTTAAACAAGCAAGCAATTTATACAGTTTTAGATTCACCCACTTAGTTTCCAAAGTCCTTTCCCAAAATCATTACTGGAAGTCACTGATCTGCCACCATTTCTATTGGGCTAAGGTTTTCTCCGCTTCGAATTAAAGGTACACTGTTCTTTTATTCTACAGTGCATGCTCAAGGAGTGGGGGGGGGTAAGTCTTTTAGGTCTTGAACTGAGTCCGTGGCCGTGATCTCCCCCTGCCGCCTTTACCTTTCCCCCAGTTAATGCAGATTGTCCACTGACTTCATGCCCATTATCAATTACTCAACATTTGGTGCCTTCTGGGGCAGGATGTTCCTTTCTTATCAGTCTTTTAATTCTTCTTCGAGGTTCCTCAAGGCCCAATTACTCCAGGATGTCCTTGGTTAAAGAATGCTAGCTGTTTTCTTTTCTGATTACAAATGATTACATGTCTTTAGACTGTCAGCTTAATATACATACAAAGAACATCTTCCATAGAAAGAAACAGATCATTTAACATTTTTAGGTTAATCCTCAACACCCTCCCTGAGGCAGGCCTGGTTGGACCCACGATCCCGGAAGGAACAAGCTTTGGCGAAAAGCATTAGCACTAGGGGCACCCCAAGCAATGCTGCATGGGCAATCCACCGACTGCATCCGGAAGCTGGTGGAATTGCTACAGGGAAAACTAGGGACCAAAGGGAAACACCGGTAACTGCACCCCCTCGGGAAGGGGAAATTAACCCTTTTGTGGCACTGCAAGGGGAACTGGAAGAGTTAAATAAAAGTTGCGGTTTGGGGTTCAGACTGCTCAATCTGCGTGGTGAATTCTTGCCAATGGTCTGCTGATAATGAACCTATATACATATTCCCGTGGGTACAAGACGGATAAGGTTAGAATTCTTAATTGATACAGAGGCCCAAATTAGTGTTTTAAATAAACAGCAAGCTGATGACTTAGGAATCAAACCATGAAACCACCAGAGCCACTTCAGTCTTGGCAGCCTGATCCACCTGCTGGTTGTTTTGATGTTCTTCAGTGGCCCGACTCTTGGGTACATGAGCATCTACGTGACATACTTTTACAACCAGATTCTCTAGCCAAGATGCAATATCTTGCCACAGTGCAGCAGCCCAAATGGTGTTCACCTCTGCAAATTCACTCCATTCACCTTCTCCTTCAGCAGTTTCTGCAACTTGTCATATAGGACTCCATACAGCAGCCTTCCACCTCTAATGCTTTCCCACAATGCGACAGTGATCACTGAACAGGGCATATTGCCTCTCATTTTCTGGCAGTTTATTATACAGTGGGGCCTCTTCAGCCCTTGTCACCTCCTCCTCTGGCAACATTCAAAAATCTTTGCCTTCTGGCCAGTCCGTGATCACTTCCAAAATTCCTGGGCGAGTGGGGTTTCCTATGTGAGCTCGTTGTGTGATCAGTGCGGCCCACTTACTCCATGTGGCATCAGTTGCATGATGTGTGGAGGAGACCCTCCCTTTGAACATCCAGCCCAGCACTGGCAGTCGGGGTGCCAAGAGGAGCTGTGCTTCAGTACCAACCACTTCTGAGGCAGCTCCAACTCCTTCATATGCTGCCAATATCTCTTTTTCAGTTGGAGTATAGCGAGCCTCAGATCCTCGATATCCTCGACTCCAAAATCCTAGGGGTCGACCTCGGGTCTCCCCAGGTGCTTTCTGCCAGAGGCTCCAGGTAGGCCCATTCTCACCGGCTGCAGTATAGAGCACATTTTTAACATGTTGTCCTGCCCGGACTGGTCCAAGGGCTACTGCATGAACAATCTCCAGTTTAATTTGTTCAAAGGCTTGTTGTTGCTCAGGGCCCCATTTAAAATCATTCTTCTTCCGGGTCACTTGGTAGAGAGGGCTTACAATTTGACTGTAATTTGGAATATGCATTCTCCAAAAGCCCACGACACCTAAGAAGGCCTGTGTTTCCTTTTTATTAGTCGGTGGAGACATAGCTGCTATTTTGTTGATCACATCCATTGGGATCTGACGACGCCCGTCTTGCCATTTTATTCCTAAAATCTGGATCTCCTGTGCAGGTCCCTTGATCTTACTTTCTTTTATGGCAAAACCGGCTTTCAGAAGGATTTGGGTTATTTTCTTCCCTTTCTCAAAGACTTCTGCTGTGTTGCCCCATACGATGATGTCATCAATGTATTGCAGGTGTTCTGGAGCTTCACCTTGCGGGAGCATAATCATGGACTCAGCGACAGATCAATATGATCATAGTTGAATATCCTTTACTAGAGCATCAGACATCATTTTATACATTGGTTACATCCGTACATGCGTTTAGCTATTTTACTATTGGTTACACACATTTTTCACGCACTGTCCACGCGCCTAGTTACACTTAATGATTGGTTATATCACCACTGTACACGCGCATAAACATAAGACATAATTGGTTATACTAACTAAAACATACAAGACTTGTCTCAGTCTAATTGGTCAAGATAAACTGCTGAATTGAGGTTGTTTGTGCCAAGTTCTCTTTATCGTGGAATGCGCAGCTGTGTTTTTCTAATTGGTATCTTTCTTTTTTTGTCTTCTTGTTTATTCTGTTCAAGGCCTTCTAAAGGCGTCTGAAATGCTCTTCTGACCGTTAGTTAAATATGTTCCCACAACAATTCCCCCCTTTTTCTTTAAAAATAGCATTAACAGATCTAGTCATGACCATCCGCGAACTCAGCCCAGCAATCGGTAGGTGCCAGCTTTATGTGGGCGTCCCCACAGAGGCAACGATGGCCTTGCCGTACACCAGCCCGATGCTCTTCGGAAAGTCCCGGTATTAATACATTTGCAGAGGAACGGATTTCAGCACACGTGGCCAGCGGGTGCCAAAATTCGCCTCGGTTGAAACATGGGGAGCCTATGACGCATGCGCTCGCTGGCCAGGCGCACCGCATGAGTCATAGCCATCCTGTCTATTGGTTCATGGGCTTTGTGATGCGCTTACAAGGCACAGAGAATCTTGACCTGTTATGTCGGCCAAGGTGACCTACAAGATCTATGAACACAATTAATTAAACACAGTAAAAGCAACATTATACCTAATAAAATACACAAGAATAAAAGAAACCCCGATTTTTAACAAAGATACAAACCAACTCCTAAGTCCCCATCCCACAGCTGAAAGTTCTAAGCCGAAATGACAGCTTGCTTAATTGCGTTAAAGCTCTTGAAGCTCCTTCTTGCCTCTGCAGTTCTGTTACCTTGTTTATTAATTGTTCCACTGTCCAAGTTCCTCATGTCCGTTGTTTCTCTGTTGGTTCAAAGTCCTTTCATACTGCAGCTGTCACGTACTCTGGCCCACTCATGCTAACTGCGGCCTACATAGGCTAACTCTAAAAAATCAGGCTCAAAGAAATGTTCCCCATTTTCCATGAAATCTCCCACAGTTCCCCCTTTTTGTTTTTGTGCAAGCCAAGCTACAAGAAATGCTTTTGCAATCATATATTCAACTATTTTTATGATACGTGGTACAATCATTACAACTGCTAATATTACAATTAAAAAAACTAAGCCATGCATAAGCAAATCTTTCAACCATCCCGTAATTCCCTGTGATGGGTTGACCCTGGCTGGTTGCCAGGTGCCCACCAAAGCCGTTCTATCACTCCCCCTCCTCAGCTGGACAGGGGAGAGAAAATATAACAAAGAGCTTGTGGGTCGAGATAAGGACAGGAGAGAGATCACTCACCAATTACCGTCACGGGCAAAACAGACTCAACTTGGGGAAAATTAACTCACTTTATTACAAATCAACCAGAGCAGGGTAATGAGAAATAAAACCAAATCTCAGAACACCTTCCCTCCACCCCTCCCTTCTTCCTGGGCACAACTTCACTCCCGGATTCTCTACCAACCCCCCCAGCGGCACAGGGGGACGGGGAATGGGGTTTATGGTCAGTTCATCACACGTTATTTTCTGCCGCTTCATCCTCTTCAGGGGCAGGACTCCTCACACTCTTCCCCTGCTCCAGCGTGGGGTCCCACCCACGGGAGACAGTCCTCCACGAACTGCTCCAACGTGTGTCCTTCCCACAGGCTGCAGTCCTTCAGGAGCACACTGCTCCAGTGTGGGTCCCGCACGGGGTCACAAGTCCTGCCAGAAAACCTGCTCCAATGTGGGCTCCTCTCTCCACAGATCCGCAGGTCCTGCCAGGAACCTGCTCCAGCGCGGGCTTCCCACGGGGTCACAGCCTCCTTTGGGCACCCACCTGCTCCAGCGTGAGGTCCTATACGGGCTGCAGGTGGATATCTGCTCCACCGTGGACCTCCATGGACCGCAGGGGAACGACCCGTCTCACCATGGTCTTCCCCATGGGCTGCAGGGGAATCTCTGCTCAGGCGCCTGGAGCATCTCCTCCCCCTCCTTCTTCACTGACCTTGGTGTCTGCAAGGTTGTTTCTCTCACATGTTCACACTCTTCAGCTGCCGTTTCTGTGTGTTCCGCAACTGCATTTCTCTTCCCCCTCTCCAGCTGGTTTTTTTTTGGGTTGTTTTTTTTCTGTACACAGAGGCGCTACCACTATCACTGATTGGCTCAGCTTTGGCCGGCAGCAGATCCGTCTCAGAGCCAGCCAGCATTGGCTCTGTCAGACACAGGGGAAAACCTCCAGCAGCCCCCACAGAAGCCACCCCTGTAACCCCCCGCTACCAAAACCTTGCCACACAAACCCAATACACTCCAAGCCAAATTACCACTGCTTCTAAAGCGTCCAATCATGCTAGTATTGTTGATCAATTTGTACCTGGGTATTCATTTCAGACGTAACATTTTTTAATACATTAGCTACTGTGTGAGCAGTCTGAACGGATTTCACAAGCGCCGTGGTAGCAATGGCAGCAGTAGCTGCAATAATGATAGCTAATATTATAAAGGCAATGAGTCATCCTATAAATTGTTTTGGGTGACTAATTGTCTGCTTTAAAAGCCTTGATAATTGACTTAATCCTGATTCCCTTTCCCATGATTTGGTCATATTCACAGGGATCCACAATTCAGCATGACATCACATTGGCATGATTACTGTAAGACTTAGTTCAGATATATTCTTATGAGTAAAACAGCTAAAATACCAAGGTTAATTCAGATTAGTTTCAAAAGCATGGTTACGTAAAGCGATATCTACAGATTGAGCTGCTACAAAAACGTAAGGATGTGAAGTACATATCATCACCGAATATTTGTGATTCTGTGTCAGGTTCAAACTTATACAAGGAATGTTTTTTTATATAGTCACCGTGGCTTAGGCGCAACACCTTCAGTGGGCCCAATAAAAATGCTGCACCCGAGCCACAGTGACCCCGCAAAGAAAAAAGATCAGAATTCTTACAATACTGTTGCTGGCCATTATTGCCAGGTATGCTAAAAAAGGTATTCTTTGGAGTAGGATACACGTTGCATCATCATGCTAGCTTGTTGTTGCATTCTCTTCAAATGTCCCTATGTGATAGCTTTTTCATTCTCGATGTGCTGCTTCCTCCTCATTTGTCTCTTCTCCTTCAAATTCAGAGTCTTCATCTGCGGGATTGGGTTGTCCGAGTGGTTTCGCCAGCTCATGATATGGCTTCACGTGTTTAGCTGGAATCCACTTGGTTCCTGTGGGAAGAAGAACACAAGCATACCCTCGCCCCCAAGTGATTAGTTCCACAGGTCCATTCCAACCAGGTCCACTAAAAGGATCCTTATACAGTACTTTAGGTCTGTGTGAAATAATAGAATCAGGAGTTTTAAAATGCCGATCTATCGCTGTGATGGCCATTAAGTCTGGTGAGCGATTTAAAAAATTCAAAGTAAACATAGCATTATCTAGCTGTTCTTGTGGTGGCATATTCCCCCTTTTTTGTTTATGCAGCATGGGCTTTAAAGCATGATGCGCACGCTCAATTATTGCTTGTCCAGTAGGTGAATGTGGAATTCCTGTCACATGGGATACCTGCCACTGCTGCAAAAATAATTGAGTAGATGATTTAGCTACATAACCTGGACCGTTGTCAGTTTTAATGGTTTGCGGAACCCCCATAATTGCAAAGCATCGTGACCAATGTCGTTGAACATCACGTGCCTTTTCTCCAGAATGAGCAGTAGCACAAATATAGGAGGAAAAGGTATCAATAGAAACATGCGCAAATTTCAAGGAGCCAAAGGCAGATACACGTGTAACATCACTTTGCCAAATGGCATTAGAGTGCAAACCACGTGGGTTAACTCCAATGCTCACTGCATCCGAAGAAACTCTTTGACAATCTGGACAAGAACGAATAATGTCTTTAGCCTGTGCTTTTGTCAAATTAAACATCTTTTGCAATGCTGCAGCATTTTGGTGAAAAAAGGAATGAGAGGCCACAGCAGAGTGGAATTGCACCGTGTCAACAGTAAAAGAGTCAGCCACGGCATTGCCTTTAGTCAAAGGTCCTGGCAGCACAGTGTGTGACCTAATGTGACAAATAAACAAAGGATAAGCTCTTTTATTTAAAAGAGTTTGCAATTCCAAAAATTTGTTGAATAAGTCTTCATCATTTATCTCCTTTAAGTAAGATCCTGGTAATGGCTGTACAACACGTACGACATATTCTGAATCAGAAACAATATTGAGTGGTTCCGATGGAAATAAAGCTAAAGCGTGTAAAACAGCCTGTAATTCCACACGCTGCGTGGAACCGTGTAACAGAACAACAGATGTGTGCCATACTCCATCATCTAGCCAGGCAACTACACCTCGTCCAGTTTTTCCAGAGCCATCTACAAAAACTGTATGAGCATTAACAACAGGAGTATCTGATACTATCGTCTGTGGTTTGATGTTTAATGTGTGAAGGTTTTGCAGTAATTTACATTTAGGCAGTGAGAAAGAAATTTTGTTCATGAAGTCGGCCAATGCAATTTGGAGTGATTGTGATTGGACAAAAAGGTAATCAAAATCTTGTTTTGAAAAAGGAAGATACAAGGTATCGGGATCAAAACCAATGAGACACTGAGTGCGTGACCGTGCTTTTTGTACCACAGTCACAATCATTTCTAAAGGCTGTGTAATAGTTTTCTTTAAAGTGTTAGAGAGAAACACCCATTCCAAATATAAAATTTTCTGAGTGACTTTATCATGTTGCCCTATAATAGCAAAAGGTTGTTTTGGACCTTGTATGACATATACATCAACAGGTAAAGTTAAGTCCCTTCTATAGGCTTGTAATGTAGATATCTTTTGTGAAACTAGATTTAACTCTTCCTTGGCAGCTGGAGTTAAGATCCGTGGTGATGTTAAATCAGGATCACCTCTCAGAATGTTAAAGAGATTACTTAATTCCTCCATGATTATACCTAACATGGGTCGTACCCAGTTTATTTTTCCTAATAATTTTTGAGCATCGTTCAGAGTTCGTATATCTGTCTGCAACTTTACTGATTGAGGCTGTACTGTTCTTTCCGTAAGAATCCACCCTAAATATTTCCAGGGCGACATCTTTTGAAATTTTTCTGTCTCATTTCATAAAGTAAACCCTCATGCTGTGGTGGATTATGGGGTCTGAATATAACAGGAAAAGTAAACATGGTATGTCCTTGCTGTAGAGCTTTTTCTCGACAGCGTTGCATCAAGCTATTTGTATTTTTTCCCAAATCATGAAATGAAATGTCACATTTAGCATCAAAGTCTGTTAAAGGTGGAGCTGAAGGCACTACAGTATTTCTCTGCACCGCTGTAAAGCAGGAGCCACAGGATTAGACAGAGGCACAGAGTTAGAGGGATTAGTAGGAGAAGGAGTTACAGGCAGTGCAGCAAAGCCAGGTTCCGTTGTAAGTTCTGCAAACCCTGGAGAGGGAGTACCAGGCGGTTGGGGTGGGTGGGGGGAGGGCGGGGCGGGCGCGCAGCGTCGGCGGCGAAGGGGGCGCGAAAGCGGCGGGAGGCAGCGGCGGGGCGGCGGGGACCTGTATGCGGTGGTGAGGGTCGGCGAGCCCGCGGAGCCCGTGCTGCCCGCCCGCTGCCCGCCTGCCTGCCTGCCTGCCGGCGGGGTGTGTGCATTAACGGTGTTAGTGCAGGCGGTGGTGGAGGTAATGAGGGATATAAATCCGGCTCCTTTTCAGAGTCCACTCTGCCTGATACAAAAGAATTATTATCAGAATCAGAATCCTGCTCGTTAGCGGCCTGCTTACAGACTGTCTCCTCAAAAGCAGTATCAGGTTGTATTGGTATGATTTTCACTGCTGGCTGTAAATGCACCAGCGCAGCATAAATAAATCTCCATGTCACAATTACATTTTCTGATACACCAAAGGCCAAAGTTTTTTGCGTTTGTAAATATTCCCCGACTCTTTCCCAAACCTTGCTATCAGAAGTTCCCTCTGTGGGAAACCAGTTACAATTATCCTTTACCCATATTAAAAGCAAAGCAATTTGTCCCTCTGTTATTTTATACCCAGAGGCCCGTAAAATCTGCTGCAAAGCATTTAAGTAGAGCTTATGCTCCTGGGAAGCTGATTGCCCCATGCTACCGCAATCTCGCAACTCACCCGTTCCGCAGGGGTTGCTGTTACCTATTTTCTCGGAGTCGTGGCCACTTCTTCAGAACTCTCCCCTTAGATTGCATGGTCTCCACAGTGGAGGGGAATCACCCCTTTTCTTCTCTTGATCACGTCGTTTTCTTCTCTTAATCATGTCGGCTTTTTCTCTTGATCATGTCAGCTTTTTTCTCTTGATCACATCATCTTCTCTTGATCACGTCATCTTCTTCTCTTGATCACATCTGTACAAGATTCCGTTTATTTCACAAAAGATTCAAACATATATGTTTCAACAAAGATCTAGAAAGAACTAATGGCATACAGCCAATACAACTACATACCAGCTACTAGGAAGATAATTAACTCTATCCCAGCCGAAACCAGGACACTCAGGAAGGATACAGAGGAAGAGCTAGTCTCGACCTTTTCATTTTGAGAGAAAGAAAAAAAGAATTATGAATATTTTTATTAGAAACATTGGAAATATATTCCCTCTGGAATCAGGTGGATGCATATTCAGCATTATGCAAAATTAATTTTTCACCTTTAAAATTATGCTTAGCTTTCACCTGTTGTCTTGGGTTGGTTTTTTTCTTACTGGTATTATTCATTTTTAATCTTTTAATCTCCTGAGGCTAATAAATGGCCAATTTGCACAGCCTGCTGGAATGAGCTGTGAGGGGGAGCAGCAGGAGTGATGACAGATCTCTTCCAGCTGGGAAAGAGGAACATCACAATGGACATAATCCCACCCATGGCCAGACCAGGGAGATGGATTATCACAAAATCTCTACTGGACAGTTAGGGAACCATGTTTTATAGAAGTTTCTTCATCAATTTGGCACTCAGCAGCTGATATATGGTTTGGACAATGAGTATTTATATCTCATTCAGTTTTGAAACCTCTCTAATGCAGCAATGGATTTTCCCATCTAAGGAAATACCTAATATTTCTTAACTATTATGTTATGCTTTTTGCTGCAGTTGATGTCTGTGTTAAATTAGGGTCTTTTAAGCTGGATAGGGGGAAACAGACTTTTACCTCAAGAAGCTCATATATAAAATAGCATTGCACTTTTTCAGCATTTTTTTCCCCCTTGTTTCCTATCCTAACTGCTTTGTAAAGATGATTCCTTTGACATCGCAGCAATGTCTGCCATGTTGTTTCCTCCACCTCAAAACATCCTCCTGTGCTTAGAGCTGAGCACATGGATGAAGAGTTCAGTATCCCCTTTCCAAAGGATGCTAATTCAGACTGGTTGTATTGGGTTTATGTGGCAAGGTTTTGGTAGCAGGGGGAGCTACAGGGGTGGTTTCTGTGAGAAGCTGCTAGAAGCTTCCCCTATGTCCGACAGAGCCAATGCCAGCCGGCTCCAAGACAAACCTGCCGCTGGCTAAGGCTGAGCCAATCAGCAACAGTGGTAGTGCCTCTGTGATAACATATTTAAGAAGGGAGAAAAACTGTTGCGCAACAGCAATCAGAAGAGAGGAGTGAGAACATGTAAGAGAAACAACCCTGCAGACACCAAGGTCAGTGAAGAAGGAGGGGGAGGAGATGCTCCAGGCGCTGGAGCAGAGATTCCCCTGCAGCCCGTGGTGAAGACCATGGTGAGGCAGGCTGTCCCCCTGCAGCCCATGGAGGTCCACGGTGGAGCAGATATCCACTCTGCAGCCCATGCAGGACCCCATGCCAGAGCAGGTGAATGTGCCCAAAGGAGGCTGTGACCCCATGGAGAGCTATGAGAGACTGAAAGAGTTAATGTCTCAAACATTGTGGTGGGGCAAGTTCTGCATAAAAACAAACTCTGCATAACAATGAACCCTGCATAGCAACGAACCACAGGTGAAAAGAAGCAGATCAGCACAGGACATCAGCAACAGGGCAGGGAGGGCTTGTCGGAGGGTGAGGGTGTGCAGCTCCCTGTTCTGATAGGCTGAGCAGGGCAGCTCACCATGTATGGACAAAGGTCAAATAATGGTCATGTCTGCAGGGAAGGAGAAGTTACTCCCCAAACGACCCCCAAGCCCACCGATCCATTTTCAGAACCGGTTCTGAAAGCACAAACAGCACGTGACACCTAATTAGCCTAATGAGTTCAAGTGCCTGCCCAAAGGAGGGGCAAGGAGACTATAAAAGGGCACGAATTGAAGCCCCACATGCCCACCCACCAGAACTGGACCCCTAGGCTGACTGGACCAGTGCTGGACCCAGGACCGGTGAAATCTTTCTTTTTTCTCTTCCTCTCTCTGTCTTGCTCACTCTTTCTCTCTCCTTTTTCACAATCCCTACACCTCATCATCCCTTTAGACATAAAACCGTTGACCAAGTCTGGGAATAGGAGTGGATCTAGCTGCCCCTAGGCTCTTCTCTGAGGAGGAGTCTAGAAAGCAAGGGGGTCTGCTCTGAACCTCCTGTCTCAATGGGAGGGCTCTCCTTCTTCCCTGCATTGATGTATATGGTTACCACGGGTTACCTGGTTTACTGAGGTAGTTCCATGCCAATTTCTGTTGAGAGAAACCCCGCCACCTACTGTTAACGCCTCCCTAGTTCGGTTTGCTTCTGGCATGAATAAAAGGTTTAACTGATCATTTGGTGTCGTTTCACCTTAATTTACCCCGAGGGAATTCCGAATTCACCATGACCCCTCCCTGGTCTGTCCAGCCCGGGTCGTGACACAGTTCAGCTGTAACTGTACTGAGGCTAACATTTACTTTGATGGGGAAGTTACTGCAGTAATTTCTTCCAATCCTAATATTTTTTTCTCACTGTGTTAGCAAAGTAGAGAAGTGGCAAGACATTAGTCTAGGGACTGGAAGACAATAGAGTTATTCAATTTTATAAGTTTCCCTGTTTCTGAAACCCAAGAAAAAGGAACACAGTTTGACTATACCCCTTTATTTATTATATAGAAAAATAATGTATGGGCTGGCTTACAGAAGACAGGGCATTAATAACCTTTAGCTTTTTTGGTTACTACAATAAGTAATTACAATGTCTGGGTTTGTTTTATTTTGTAATTTAAGGACAAAACTTTAGGTTTGCTTTGCTCATAAATCATAAGAGTTCCCTAAACATAAGTAGCCTTTGTTATGATATTTTTAAAATCTTTATTATGATAAATGCAAGCAACTTAATTTGTCAAATGCACAACTGATCAGAACAGTCTGCATATATCACTTCTGTCTAGTTTCCAAGGTGAATGGATAGGATATGCAGTCAGATTTGCAAGGCTATAAAAACTGATGAAACTTTTCAAATTTTTTTCTTTTACATTAATGAAGACAAAAACATGCATACATCCATTTGCAAGCAAACTTCTTAATTTTTCCAAGGAATCTGTTAAGCAAGAGTAAACAACTAATTTAACTGAACTGCATTTTAAGAAAATAATTTCATTTAGTTATGATGGATTTTTTTATAATGCAACTTTTTCTATCTATTTTTGTTTTAGAAGATTTGATGCAAGTTTGCTATATGGAAAAACACAATGAACAAAAATGCACCTGAATGCACAAAATTTTCTCTTGTGAGAGGATAGGGATGAAGAGTGCAGTTTTAATGACTTTGAAAAAAATTGCCTCGCTATTTTTACTTCGTAAAAGTATGCATCATTATAGTTAGAAAGTGCACCTCTCCATGCTCCAGTTGCACAGTCAAGGTACTATCAGAAGGATCTCTACTGTCAGACGTCTGTGCTAATGCTTAGAAGGATGCTTAGGACTGCTGTATCATCATACTTATTTCAAATGCTTTCTATCTTCCAGGTTATGTGGAATCAAATCCAGTGACTGTCTACCTTTAGAATATCCTTTTAGCTTGAATTTAGGTCATGACTGCCTCATGATTGAGAAACTGCAAATAGCTCTTTTTGTATTTTTTTCACATCTGTTGTATTGTGGTGGATTGACCCTGGCTGGATGCCAAGTGCCCACTAAGCCACTCTATCACTCTCCATCCTCAGCTAGACATGGGGAGAAAAAATATCATGAAAGGCTTGTGGGCCTAGATAAGGACAGGAAGAGGTCACTCACCAATTAACATCACAGGCAAAACAGACTAGACTTGGGGAAATTAATTTAATTTATTGATAATCAAATCAGAGTAGGATAATGAGAAATAAGAACAAATCTAAAAATGCCTTCCCCCCACCCCTCCCTTCTTCCTGGGCCCAACTTCACTCCTGATTTTCTCTACCTCCTTCCCCCGAGCGGTGCAGGGGGATGGGGAATGGGGGTTACGGTCAGTTCATCACACGTTGTCTCTGCTGCTCCTTCCTCCTCAGGGGAAGGACTCCTCACGCTCTTCCCCTGCTCCAGCGTGGGGTCCCTCCCACGGGACACAGTTCTCCACGAGCTTCTCCAATGTGGGTCCTTCCCATGGGCTGCAGTTCTTCACAAACTGCTCCAGTGTGGGTCCTTTCCACAGGGTGCAGTCCTTCAGGCACAGGCTGCTCCAGCATGGGTCCCCCACAGGGTCACAAGTCCTGTCAGAAAAACCTGCTCCAGCGTGGGCTCCTCTCTTTCCATGTGTCCACAGGTCCTGCCAGAAGCCTGTTCCAGCGCAGGCTTCCCACGGGGTCACAGCCTCCTTCGGGCACCCACCTGCTCTGGCATGGGGTCCTCCATGGGCTGCAGGTGGATATCTGCTCCACCGTGGACCTCCATGGGCTGCAGGGGGACAGCCTGCCTCACCATGGTCTTCACCACGGGCTGCAGGGGAATCTCTGTTCCGGCGCCTGGAGCACCTCCTCCCCCTCCTTCTTCACTGACCTTGGTGTCTGCAGGGTTGTTTCTCTCACATGTTCTCACTCCTCTCTTCTGGCTGCTGTTGCGCAACAGTTTTTCTCCCTTCTTAAATAAGTTATCACAGAGGCACTACCACTGTTGCTGATTGGCTCAGCCTTAGCCAGCGGCAGGTTTGTCTTGGAGCCGGCTGGCATTGGCTCTGTCGGACATAGGGGAAGCTTCTAGCAGCTTCTCACAGAAGCCACCCCTGTAGCCCCCCCAGTACCAAAACCTTGCCACGCAAACCCAATACATGTATGTTGAGGAATGGGCATATTCAGGACTGAGTACAATGTCCTCTGGGTACATTACCAAGCCCAACACCTGTTCGAGGGTTGCCATAGCATTATGCAATGTAGTTCTAGCTAATTATACAGAGGTTACACTGGATATATGAAAGGGCATTAAAAAGGGGTAAAATCATAAAAAAACATGTTGACAATCTACATTAATTCAAATTTCAACACAAAAATGTGCTAAAACATTGTGTGTGAAGACAAAAATATCTCAGATATGAATATCTGTTTTTGCTAATAGTGTGCTAATGACAGAAATATATAGAAAGCCATAGGATAACTTCTAAGAACAAGTAAAGAAACCATTCCATTTTTAAAAGGCAGACTAGGTCTACATGACTTGCTGCAGAATCCTTACTGGTGGGGCAAAGACAGGATGTAACTATTAGATTAAGCTACAGGGCAGATGCATTCATGTTAAAATTATTTTTACAGGTAATATGACACAGGATGTTTCCTTCTGACAGAAAAGTTACACTGGATAGCAGAAGGGTATAGGAAATGCGTATTTATCCCTCAGTTGAATAGCCTGACTGGAACACTGTTTTACCACAAACCCTCTGAGATTTCCCTTGAAGATTTGGAGAAGGGAGAGAAGGGAGAAAATAAAGAAGGAAGAGGAGGATGAAGACTAAATATAATTATCCACAGTATAGTTGTTCTGGGCTTACCTATAGGCAGCAAGAGGATTGGACAGAGATATAGGTTTATCTGCTTTTGCTCATGTTTTTTCTGAAGCAGTTTGCTATCTAGCAGGAATTCTGCCTGTGTATCATACAATCAGTAGGAAAGCATAATGAACTATGACCCCAGATATATAGATTCCTTGGGCCAGACACTCAGCAGCAGCATATGGAATGAATAAAAGAAAACATAACTGAAGCATTTTCTGACCATTGCTGACTTGCTCTATGAAAGCCTCTGTGTGTGCTTTATGACAATAACAAAAATCTCAGTTGTCACAGAGTGTACAACAAAATAATAATTTTGGGCCTTATTTTCAAGAGTCAACTTCAAATTTGTATCTGAAGTTTAGAACATTCTTAAACAATTTGCTGGACTAAGGCCAAAGTATTTCAAAGATTTCAGGATTAACTCCAGATTGATATATATTTAAGTTCTATTTTATTTTAGAGTAGCACCTGATTTTATAAATACTTATGGTTGTGTATATGTTTCTAAGATTTACATTCTTTAACTCAGTGGGATGACTTGTGTGTAAAACTAACCATCTATTTCTGCAGCGACAGGAACAAATAATTTTCCAGAAAATTCTATGTAATTTACTTCTCAAAATTTTCAGTGTATGGAATAGACAGAACAAATAGTATGAAAAATAATTTATCATTTCTTACTTAACTATTTCTAATGAGATGTTTTTCAATTACTCTGCATCTAATATTAGAATCTGAATATTCTGAATTTACATTACATAAAAATATAAGAAAAGGTTTAATCAAATTGATCATAAATATAGCAGTTAAACAGTCTGACATAGGTACTTCTCCAAAACAAAGCTGAATCATAAAAGGTATGTCTATGTGGTCGAATTTGTGTAAAAAGAACATTATAAAATATTCAGTCCAAATCATTGAAATGCTGTGGAATTATAGTGGGTAGAAGAAACTATTTTTTAAATTCAAAGTTAGTACCTGCCTAATTTTTATGAAAGTCTAAAACATTTGTTGCATTTTGGTTTTATTTCAAAAACACCTATAGGTTAAAAAGAGCATATCTTTAACTCTGTTGTAATTAGAAGAGGCCTTCTTAAAGGCACTGGACTCTTTGTGGTATTACTTGCATCAGATCTTTTTCAAAGAGATATTTTTTCCCAATGTTTGTCAATAGTCTAAATTAAATGGACAGTGACTAAACTAGAAAGTCAAACTAGTTTTGCTGGACATATCTTACTACCTTTAATATCATAATTCCACCATAACCATATGTCCTGGTTTCAGCGGGGATAGAGTTAATTGTCTTCCTAGCAGCTGGTACAGTGCTATGTTTTTGAGTTAGGTATGAGAAGAACGTTGATAAAACACTGATGTTTTCAGTTGTTGCTAAGTAATGATGTTTAGTCTCAAGTCAAGGATTTTTCAGCTTCTGATGCCCAGCCAGTGAGAAAGCTGGAGGGGCACAAGAAGTTGGCACAGGACACAGCCAGGGCACCTGACCCAAAGTGGCCAACGAGGTATTCCATACCATGTGACGTCAAGTCTAGTATATAAACTGGGGGGAGTGGGCGTGGGGGGATCGCTGCTCAGGGACTAACTGGGCATTGATTGGCGCGGGTGGTGAGCAATTGCATTGTGCATTATTTGTATATTCCAATCCTTTCATTATTGCTGTTGTCATTTTATTAGTGTTATCATGATCATTATTAGTTTCTTCTTTTCTGTTCTATTAAACCGTACTTATCTCAACCCACGAGTTTTACTTCTTTCCTGATTTTCTCCCCCATCCCACTGGGTCGGGGGGGAGTGAGTGAGCGGCTGCGTGGTGCTTAGTTGCTGACTGAGATTAAACCATGACAGTCCATTTTGGCGCCCAACGTGGGGCACGAAGGGTTGAGATAATGACAAACCTGACCAGAGCTTGTTAAAACAAATTTGTTATAAGCATTCATTATATTGGTCTAATAGTCACTGGTCGCTATGTTGATTTATGAGCTCTCAGAGTTGTAGCACTCATTTTTAGAGTTCTGTTATGTATTACCTCACTGGCTGTATGTAGTCCCTGTTCTGCTGCTTATCATCCCTGGGATGTGGATTAAGGTTTTCGCTTTGATGTATTGTGTAACACTGGTTTATGGTATGATAAAGTCATCAGTTGTGGGATTAATCTGGTATTTGCACTCAGCATTGTTGTCACCTCTATACTTCGGGAGGCATCTGTGGGAAACTATTAATAATTACACCATTTACCTTTCCTCCTCGGAAAGCCAATCTATGGGTGGGGTCCCTTTCTTCCCCTCTCCTTTCTCCTTCAGTCCAGTTACAATGGTGTTTGAGAATTTTGAAAAATTTGAATACCCTTGGGATGTTGAGACCAGCACGGTCCTAGCCCTACTGCTAGGAACTATCATGCTCCTGAATGTGGTTCAGCTCTTGTTTAAGGTTAAACAACTATTTAAGAAGATCACCCAGAAGTCTGCCCCGAGGCTGGATAATTATGAGTGGCAGGGTGTGTGGGGTAGTATGGGCAAGTACCTAGAAAAGTGGGCACCTCCAATGTTTTGGAACTTCACCCCTGAACAAGTGCAGAATCCGAAAGAACTACTAAAATATTTGAAAAAGGTATGCTGTCACCCTGGCAGCTCCAGAGAGATACAAATCACTGCAACGTGCTGGGGCCTGGCCCATGCCTATCGAGCCCTGTTCAACACCACTGAGTACCCTCAAGGGGAAGAGAAGGTCTCTGCATCTAACAAGAAGGCGACAGGCACTGCAGCTACCTAAACCTTGGCAACAGGCACTGCAGTCCCTCCAGCCCCAGCGACGAGCACTGCAGCTACCCAAACCTCAGCGACAAGCACAAAGTCCCTCTATCCCCGGCGACGGGCACTGCGGCTACCCAAACCCTGGTGAGCGGTACTGCAACTGAACCAGTGGACCAACCCGCACCAGTATCAGTTGCCCCCATACACAAGAAGAAATAGACAAAAAAAATCAGTTCGCTTAGCAAAGGATGAACATGAACCAGGGTCATCACAGGAACAGGAGGAAGAGGCAGAACCAGAGGTAATCACCCGATCCCTATCCTTGAGTGAGCTGCAGGATATGCAAAAAGATTTTGGCCATTGTCCAGGTGAGCACATTATCACCTGGCTGCTCCAATGCTGGGACAATGGGGCTAGTAGCCTGGAATTAGAAGGTAGGGAAGCCAAGCAGCTGGGATCGCTTGCCAGGGAAGGTGGCATTGACAAGGCAATTGGAAGAGGAACACAAGCCCTCAGCCTCTGGAGGCAACTCCTGTCAAGAGTGAAGTAAAGGAACCCCTTCAAGGAAGATGTTATATGTCACCCAGGCAACTGGACCACCATGGAGAGAGGTATCCAATATCTGAGGGAATTAGCCATGCTAGAGATGATTTGTTATGACCCAGACAATGCAAAATTACCCAAAGATCCAGATGAAGTCCAATGCACATGACCCATGTGGCGGAAGTTTGTATGGACCGCACCATCGTCTTATGCCAACTCACTGGCAATAATGACTTGGAAAGACAAAGAGGCACCAACAGTGGATGAAGTGGCTCACCAACTCCAGCAATATGAAGAAAATCTCTCCTCCTCCCTACAAGCCTGCATTTCAGCTGTGGAGAAGCTGTCCCAGGATTTCCAGCAATTCAAAGAGGATATGTCCTACTCCCCACCTATAAGGAACAATATCTCAGCTATATGGAGTGAGTGTTCGTCCGCCGAAGGGAGAGAATATAGAAGGTACACACCGCGAGGTGCCCTGTGGTTTTACCTGTGAGATCACAGAGAGGACATGAGGAAATGGGATGGAAAACCTACCTCAGTCCTAGATGCATGGGTATGTGAGTTGCAAGGAAAAACCACCACAAAAGGGGATTCTCCCAGGAAAAATGCTGCTCCAGTTTCCAAACAGATTAAAAGGGCTGATCTTACTTCTGATCCTCTTGAAGGGACTTCTGAGCCAATTTTTACGAGAAATGAATACCGGATACTCTGGCCAGAATTAGAGGGGCCCTGCCTCCAGCCAGGTGGAGGAAAGGGATAACCGGGTCTATTGGACTGTGTGGATTCGATGGCCTGGCACGTTAGACCCACAGGAGTACAAGGCTCTAGTAGACACCGGCGCACAGTGTACTCTAATGCCATCAAGTTATAAAGGGGCAGAACCCATTTGTATTTCTGGTGTGACAGGGGGATCCCAAGACTTAACTGTATTGGAGGCTGAAGTAAGTCTAACTGGGAATGAATGGCAGAAACACGCCATTGTGACTGGCCCAGAGGCTCCATGCATCCTTGGCATAGACTATCTCAGGAGAGGGTATTTTAAGGACCCGAAGGGGTATCGATGGGCCTTTGGTATAGCTGCCTTGGAGATGGAGGGAATTGAACAGCTGTCTACCCTGCCTGGTCTCTCTCGAGACCCTTTGATTGTGGGGTTGCTGAGGGTTGAAGAACAAGTGCCAATTGCTACCACGACGGTGCACCGGCAGCAATATCGCACCAACCGAGACACTCTGATTCCCATCCACAAGTTGATTCACCAACTGGAGAGCCAAGGAGTGATCAGCAAAACTCGCTCACCCTTTAATAGTCCCATATGGCCAGTGTGAAAGTCTAATGTGGAGTGGAGACTAACACTTGACTATCGTGGCCCGAATGAAGTCAAACTGTTACCGAAAAGCTCGGAATGAAGAACTTATCAACACCAATTTAGTGTAGATAAGCAGACACTTCTTTATTGACGGCCGGGTGCGCGGGCGAGTCCTCTCACGAACCACGCACACCTGTCTTCAAAACAATACACCTTATATTAAGACTTATCAATACATATTTATTAGATTTCCAAGAAAAGTTATACATATTCATTAGATTTTTGGGAAATCATTAGCATATGTGAATATCTTTTACGCAGGCGTAGTGAAGGTCTCTCCGAGGCGTGGTAAGTCTTGGAGGCGGGTAGCTTTTGACCAGGAGGTGTGTTTTGGTATTATAATGAAGCAAAGTTCGTCTAGAGTTCATGATTTCTTCATGAATGTTATGGCAACAGGTGCAATCCATCCTTTTTGACAGTAGCTATGTGGTTATCTCTAACAGCTCTAGCCAGGTACCTTCCAGGAGCCTTGTACCGCACATTTTATCCTTAGGGATCGGCCGCTGCGTTCCAAACAGGCCGTTGTCAGGTAACGTACTGAACGACTCTTACACCACCCCGTTGTCAAGTATTTCTTTATCCTGTTCTCTAAGTTCTAAATGTTCCTACTAGACGATTTTAGCCAATTTCTCCGGCCTTGATATGGGGCTATACAGGGGATTTCACAGCAGACACTGGTTGGTGGTTAAATATATAAAATACAACATACATGTGATTTTGCTAAAATATTAAAACTAAATATGATTAATTCTAACTAATAACAAATTAATGACAAATCAGTAACAACGCCGCCGCTGAGTGCTGCCGTTCCGGATATGCTAGAACTTCAATACGAACTAGAGTCAAAGGCAGCCAAGTGGTACGCCACAATTGACATTGCTAATGTGTTTTTCTCAATCCCTCTGGCAGCGGAGTGCCAGCCACAATTTGCTTGTACTTGGAGGGGCATCCAGTACACCTGGAATCAATTGCCCCAGGGGTGGAAACACAGCCCCACCATTTGCCATGGACTAATCCAGACTGCACTGGAAAAAGGTGAAGCTCTGGAACTCCTGCAATACATTGATGACATCATCGTATGGGGCAACATGGCAGAAGAAGTCTTTGAGAAAGGGAAGAAAATAATCCAAATCCTTCTGAAAGCCGGTTTTGCCATAAAAGAAAGTAAGGTCAAGGGACCCGCACAGGAGATCCAGTTTTTAGGAATAAAATGGCAAGATGGACGTCGTCAGATCCCAGTGGATGTGATCAACAAAATAGCAGCTATGTCTCCACCGACTAATAAAAAGGAAATACAGGCTTTCTTAGGTGTTGTGGGTTTTTGGGGAATGCATATTCCAAATTACAGTCTGATTGTAAGCCCTCTCTATCAATTTCTCACCACCCAGACTGGACAGACCAGGGAGTCGTGTTTAATTCGAAATTCCCTCAGGCTAAATTAAGGTGAAACGACACCAAACAATCAGTTAAAGATTTTATTCATGACAGAAGCAAACTGAACTGGGGAGGCGTGGTAGTAGGTGGCAGGGTTTCTCACAACAGGAATTGGCAAAAGACTACCTCAGTAAACTGTGTAACCATATACATCAATTCAGGGAATAAGGAGATCCCTCCCATTGAGTCACGAGGTTCAGAGCAGACCCCCTTGCTTTCCAGACTCCTCCTCAGAGAAGGGTCTAGGGGCAGCTGGATCCACTCTTAGTCTCAGACTTGGTCAATGGTTTATGTCTTGAAACGGACGAGGTGTAGGGATTGTGGAAAAAGAAAAGGACATAGAGAAGAAGACAGAGAGAGAGAAAGGAAGAGGGAAAGATTTCACCGGTCCTGGGTCCAGTGTTGGTTCAGTCAGCCGAGGGGTCCAGTTCTGGTGGGCTTGCGGCACCCGGGGCTTCAGTTTGTGTCCTTTTATCATCCTTGCCCCTCCTTCTGGTGGGCACCCAAACTCGTCAGTTTAATGAGCAGTTTGTGAGCCTTTGGGGTCCTTTGTGGAGTAACTTCTCCTTCCCTGCAGACATGGCCATTGTTTGATCTTTGTATCAGAACAGCTTAACAGAACAGGGAGCTGCACACCCTCCAGCACACCCTCCCCCTCCTGTTGCTGATGCCTGAGCTGATGGGCTTTTCACCTTGGTTCCTTGCTGTGCAGGGTTTCTCTTTAAGCAGAACTTGCCCCACCACAATGTTTGAGACACTAACTCTTTCAGTCTCTCACACTGTCATACCAGTCTTTTTGGGCAGGAGGGATGTTGCAAAGTCCTCTCAGTCAGCAGAGCAGGATCGGGCTTTGGTGCGGTGTAGTGGGCGGGTGACATTGTATGCAGCAGGAGGATGGTGTGCACCGTTGGATTGTTGCGTGCTGGAGTCAGTTCTGGTTCCATCACTACTGCGCTTCGCTTAGTTTTATCACAGTTCTTTCTTGCTTGATCTAAGTGATTCTTACTATAGTACTATGGATATAGCATATAACAATTATAGTAATGATAACATACAGTAGCAGGGTTATATAGCAACTAATATCATACAGTTCAATTCTGGCTATTCTCACCTAAAATCAAATCCCCTTGAGGCACACATCGGACTTCCCCATCTTTTCGCATCACCCACCAAGTGCACCCAGGCCCTTGAGCAAAAGCAGTCCCACGAATGGGTTTACCTCTGCCTGAGGCAGGAGTAACCCAGACTGTCTTCCCTAACATATTTTTTATGTGCACTACAGGGACTTTATCCCCTTCTACAGTATGTAAAAGTTCAGAATGGGCAGGTCCACCCCGATTGGCAGATCCTCTGGTGTTGACTAACCAGGTGGCTTTTGCTAAATGTGTATCCCAATGTTTGAAGGTTCCACCCCCCATTGCTCTCAATGTAGTCTTTAACAGTCCATTGTATCGCTCAATTTTCCCAGAGGCTGGTGCATGATAGGGGATGTGATACACCCACTCAATGCCATGCTCTTTGGCCCAGGTGTCTATGAGGTTGTTTCGGAAATGAGTCCCGTTGTCTGACTCAATTATCTCTGGGGTGCCATGTCGCCACAAGTCCTGCTTTTCAAGGCCCAGGATAGTGTTCCGGGTGGTGGCGGCATGGGGCACAGAATATGTTTCCAGCCATCCAGTGGTTGCTTCCACCATTGTGAGCACATAGCGCTTGCCTTGGCGAGTTTGTGGGAGTGTGATATAGTCAATCTGCCAGGCTTCCCCATATTTATATTTCAGCCATCGCCCTCCATACCACAGGGGCTTCAGCTGCTTGGCTTGCTTAATTGCAGCACATGTTTCACATTCATGGATAACCTGTGCAATAGTGTCCATGGTCAAGTCCACCCCTCGATCACGAGCCCATCTATATGTTGCATCTCTTCCCTGATGGCCTGAGGTGTCATGGGCCCACCAAGCCATAAATAGCTCACCCTTATGTTACCAGTCCAGATCCACCTGAGACACTTCAGTCTTGGCTGCCTGATCCACCTGCTGGTTGTTTTGATGTTCTTCAGTGGCCTGACTCTTGGGTACGTGAGCATCTACATGATGTACTTTTACAACCAGATTCTCTATCTGGGATGCAATATCTTGCCACAGTGCGGCAGCCCAAATGGGTTTACCTCTGCGTTGCCAGTTGCTCTGCTTCCATTGCTGTAACCACCCCCACAGGGCATTTGCCACCATCCATGAGTCAGTATAGAGATAGAGCACTGGCCACTTTTCTCTTTCAGCAATGTCTAACGCTAGCTGGATGGCTTTTACCTCTGCAAACTGACTCGATTCACCTTCTCCTTCAGCAGTTTCTGCAACTTGTTGTGTAGGACTCCATACAACAGCTTTCCACCTCCAATGCTTTCCCACAATGCGACAGAACCAATCAGTGAACAGGGCATATTGCCTCTCATTTTCTGACAGCTTATTATACAGTGGGGCCTCTTCAGCATGCGTCACCTCCTCTGGCGACATTCCAAAATCTTTGCCTTCTGGCCAGTCCGTGATCACTTCCACAATTCCTGGGCGACTGGGGTTTCCTATGCGAGCCCATTGTGTGATCAGTGTGACCCACTTACTCCATGTCGCATCAGTTGCATGATGTGTAGAGGAGACCCTCCCTTTGAACATCCAGCCCAGCACTGGCAGTCGGGGTGCTAAGAGGAGCTGTGTTTCAGTACCAACCACTTCTGAGGCAGCTCCAACTCCTTCATATGCTGCCAATATCTCTTTTTCAGTTGGAGTATAACGAGCCTCGGATCCTCTGTATCCCCGACTCCAAAACCCCAGGGGTCAGCCTCAGGTCTCCCCAGGTGCTTTCTGCCAGAGGCTCCAGGTAGGGCCATTCTCCCCAGCTGCAGTATAGAGCATATTTTTAACATGTTGTCCTGCCCGGACTGGTCCAAGGGCTACTGCATGAACAATCTCCCACTTAATGTGTTCAAAGGCTTGTTGTTGCTCAGGGCCCCATTTAAAACTATTCTTCTTCCCGGTCGCTTGTGTGAGAGACTGAAAGAATTAATGTCTCAAACATTGTGGTGGGGCAAGTTCTGCTTAAAGACAAACCCTGCACAGCAAGGAACCAAGGTGAAAAGCCCATCAGCTCAGACATCAGCAACGGGGGGGGGGGTGCTGGAGGGTGTGCAGCTCCCTGTTCTGATACACAGATCAAACAATGGCCATGTCTGCAGGGAAGGAGAAGTTACTCCACAAACAACCCCCAAGCCCAAAGGCTCACAAGCTGCTCATTAGCCTGATGAGTTCGGGTGCCCACCAGAAGGAGGGGCAAGGATGATAAAAGGACACAAACTGAAGCCCCAGGTGCGCAAGCCCACCGGAACTGGACCCCTCAGCTGACTGGACCCCTCGGCTGACTGAACCAACACTGGACCCAGGACCGGTGAAATCTTTCCCTCTTCCTTTCTCTCTCTCTGTCTTCTTCTCTATGTCCTTTTCTTTTTCCACAATCCCTACACCTCGTCCGTTTCAAGACATAAACCATTGACCAAGTCTGAGACTAAGAGTGGATCCAGCTGCCCCTAGACCCTTCTCTGAGGAGGAGTCTGGAAAGCAAGGGGGTCTGCTCTGAACCTCGTGACTCAATGGGAGGGATCTCCTTATTCCCTGAATTGATGTATATGGTTACACAGTTTACTGAGGTAGTCTTTTGCCAATTCCTGTTGTGAGAAACCCTGCCACCTACTACCACGCCTCCCCAGTTCAGTTTGCTTCTGTCATGAATAAAATCTTTAACTGATTGTTTGGTGTCGTTTCACCTTAATTTAGCCTGAGGGAATTTCGAATTAAACACGACTCCCTGGTCTGTCCAGTCTGGGTTGTGACAGACAGATGGAGCCCAGAATCCGGAACTAAATGAACTCAATGAACATTTTATGAACATGACCCATCAACTAAAGGAATGATATCTGTATGTGTATATACATATATATATGTATCATTGTTTATATGTCTCAAAGGGACGGAAAAGGTGATGATGATTGACCGGGATGTAACTGAAGGTATGGGAACTGAGCATGACGTCAATCGTATAGAATAAGGGGTGGATACTGTCCTGGTTTCAGCTGGGATAGAGTTAATTGTCTTCCTAGTAGCTGGTACAGTGCTATGTTTTGAGTTCAGTATGAGAAGAATGTTGATAACACTGATGTTTTCAGTTGTTGCTAAGTAGTGTTTAGTCTCAAGTCAAGGATTTTTCAGCTTCTCATGCCCAGCCAGCGAGAAAGCTGGAGGGGCACAAGAAGTTGGCACAGGACACAGCCAGGGCAGCTGACCCAAAGTGGCCAACGGGGTATTCCATACCATGTGACGTCACATCTAGTATATAAACTGGGGGGAGTGGGGGCGGGGGGGATCGCCGCTCGGGGACTAACTGGGTGCCGGTCGGCGGGTGGTGAGCAATTGCACTGTGCATTATTTGTATATTCCAATCCTTTTATTATTGCTGTTGTCATTTTATTAATGTTACTATTATCATTATTTGTTTCTTCCTTTCTGTTCTATTAAACTGTTCTTATCTCAACCCACGAGTTTTACTTCTTTTCCTGATTTTCTCCCCCATCCCACTGGGTGGGGGGGCACTGAGTGAGCAGCTGCGTGGTGCTTAGTTGCTGGCTGGGGTTAAACCATGACAAGTGTGTAAATCCCACTTTATCTGTAAGAATTTAGAAATTTCCTGTATGATTTCTGCTACAAAATGGGGTCACTTATCTGAAGAATATCCTTTGGGGACTCTAAATGTAGGTGTTATTTCTTTCAAAAGCACTTTTACTACATCCCTGGCTTTGTTGGTACGACATGGGAAAGCTTCTGACTAACCTGAAAAGGTATCAACAATTACTAATAAATATTTATATCTTTTATACTTTGGTAATTCAGAGAAATCAATTTGCCAGTAATTCCCAGGTGTAAAACCTCTTCTTACCTCTCCTGGTAAGGGTCTTTTTTGAATTTTGGAATTATTCTTTAAACAGATTTCACAACGTTGCGTAATACCTTTAGCAATTTTTAGCATGTTAACGCCTATTGCATATGTTCTCAGCATTTCTACCAGGGCCTCAGTTCCCATATGAGTGTGTCCTGGGTTTAGCTGGGATAGAGTTAATTATTACAGGAACCTGGGAGGTGGGGGGGCATAGCCGGGGCAGCTGACCTGAACTAGCCAAGGAGCTATTCCATACCATGTGACATCATGCCCAGTATATAAATGGGGATTGGGCTGAGGGGAGGGTGCCTCTCTCTGGACTTTCGGTGGGGGAAGTGGCGGAGCGTCGGGTCCCGGGTGGTGAGCAGTTGCACTGTGCATCACTTTTTTTTTTGTATACTCTTTCATTAGTACCGTTGTTGTCGTTGTAACTTTTTTTTTGCGTTGTCCCAGTAAACTGCCCTTATCTCAACCCTCGAGGTTCCAGGTTTTTTTTTTTCTTTTCTTTCTTCCGTCTCCCCCCTATCCCACCGGAGGGGGGCGGGAGGAGTGAGCGAGCGGCTGCGTGGTCCTTTGTTACCGGCTGGGCTGAAACCACGACAGAGCGGTACCATGTGTTCTTTTCATAAGTTTCCTCATTATTTGAGGGGTAACTATACATTGTCCATCTGAATTTTTCCGCCATCCTTCAGGCGTCTTAATACATTTTAGAAATCCAGCCAATTTATTTTCTTTCTCTGTATATTCAGGGACATTAACATTAAAAGCTCTTTCAGGAACTAAGGTTGCAATTTTTGTAAATGAAGCAGCTCTTTTTGCAGTCTTATTGGCCTTTTGATTTCCTTTGATTATATCAGTCTGTCCAGATTGCTGTGCTCTGCAATGTATTACTGTCACTTCCTTTGTTTTACTGACTGCTTTGAGTAATCTCAAAATTTCTTTACTATATTTTATAGGATTATTCCAAAGGCATACTTTGAGTCAGTGTAGATGTTGGCCCGCTTTCCTTCCGAAATCTCTAAAACTTGGGTTAATGCAATTAGTTCGGCCTTCTGAGCAGAAGTGTTCACTGACAGCCATGTTGCCTCTATCTCTTCCAGCAGCCGTGTCTGCCCCCAGAGGTATGTCATCTACATACTGTAACAAGGTAACATTAGCTTCCTTACCTTGCCACTGCTCCAGTTCTTTCGCAAGTATGTTACCAAAAATCGTGGGGCTAGTCTTGAATCCTTGGGGAAGCACTGTCCGGCATAACTGCATCTTTTGTCCTGTTGAGGGACTTTCCCATTCAAAAGCAAACAGTTTCTGATTTTGCTCTTCTGCAGGAATGCAGAAGAAATCATCTTTCAAGTCCAGTACTGTAAAATAAACATTAGAATCAATAATAGTCCTTAGCAAGGTATAGGGATTAGGTACCACTGGATGGACATCCACTACTATTTGGTTGACAGCTCTTAGATCTTGTACTAATCTGTATTCCTGTGAATGTGGCTTTTTAACAGGTAGAATTGGAGTGTTATATTCTGACTGGCACTCTTGCAACTGTCCATACTTGAGGAAGTTGTTTATGATAGGTTCCAATCCAACACAGGCTTCCAATTTTATAGGATACTGTTTTCGTCTTACCGGATTAGCTCTTGTCTTCAATTCTATTTTTACCAGTTCAGCAGATATAGCTCTTCCAGGTTTCTCAGTTGCCCATGTGAAGGGAGTTACAGCATCTTCTATTTCCGCAATGGAGTTGACTTCCTTTTCTTTGTCTTCTGCTATCCCAAGTAGTTCCTGTAACATATATATCTGCGCTTCCCAGGCATTATTTGCGGAACATGGACTCTTATTTTATTTGCATCAAATGTTATTTGTGCCCCTAATTTATTCAACAAGTCCCTTCCCATTAGAGGTAACGGGCATTCTGGCATGTATAAAAAACTCAGGTACAAACATCTTGTTACCGATTTTACACTCAATCAGTTGGAAAAAGGGTCTAACCTCTCGTTTTCCCGTTGCGCCAACAACAGCCATAGAATATTTACTCATAGGTCCTTTACAACTATTTAATACTGAAAAACTTGCTCCTGTGTCAACTAAAAATTTAGCTACATCATTCCCCATTTTAAGTTCAACCAGAGGTTCAGCTGGGGACGCCTTTTCAACACCCGGTCCCCGTCAGGAGAAGTCTTCATAAACTACTCCAATCAATTCCTCTGGCATAGGTGTTGCTGCAGGAGTTAAAATCTGATTAGACTGTCTTTTTGGGCATTCATTTTTCCAATGTCCTCTTTCCTTGCAAATAGCACACTGGTCCCTATCTAAGGGGGTCCTAATTTCCAGATTTCTTCCCATCCCTTGGCTCTGCCCTCGTCCTCATCCCCTTCTAAAATCTCAACCTCTAGATGAGGTCTGAGCCTTGACAAAAGCAGCAGCCGATATTGCTGCTTTTTGCTTTCTATCCTTCAAGTTTCCCTTTTAATTTTCTTTTTCTTCAACCTCCTCTCTATTATTGTATACTTCATATGCAATTTCAATCAGCTGGGATATTGTCATCCCAGACATTCCATTTTTTATTCCATACAGAATTAGCTGGTGGTATTGTTTAATCATTAACCTCCCTGTGATAGCATATGTCCATACATTTCATGTGGTTTGTTCAAATTTTTATGGTTTTAATATTTTGTACCTTCTATGAAAACTGGTTTGCTGCTAGGTGACTGTGCAAGTGAGATTTGATAAATGATCATATATTAACATTATGGTTGAAACAATAGACAAAGGGTAGCCGGGGAGATAATTACAAAAGTGTAGTCAAATGATTAACTAGTAATCATTCATAAGTTTTGCAGTTCTTTGCTCTTATGACTAGATGTTCCTGTACGCTAGATGAGAACAATGTTGAAACTGACCACATGTGATTGGAACTGCGTTAAGCTTCAAGATCAAAGAACAAGGACAAAAATAAAGACTTCAAGGACAGCCAACAAGAACTTCAAATGGGTTGGTGGATGCAAAAGCAGCCCTTTGACTTCAAATGGATCCTTCATTGAGCATGATTGGATGTAGGCAGTACTATGATAATCAGTTACAATCATTTTTATGTATATGTATATTAATCTGATGAATATGTAATTAGTTATTCTATATAACCTGTTTGTGCTAAAGCTGTGGCATGCACGCTAGGTGGGACTATCCCCCGTGCATCCAGCGCTGCAATAAAGAATGCCTGCTTTCTAAAACTCCAAAACGAGTCTTAGAGAGTTTCTTTGACCGGCTTTTCGGTATCACCTGTACTTGAATTTGGGTTCCAATTAGGCTCCTGAATTGGCATAAACCTGTCAGGGCTGTCTCTGGCATTCTGCCCTTCATTCTCCTCCCTTGCTTTTTCTGTAATCATTCTATTTGTTTTTTCTTCTGGTGTGAACAAATTATTTAACAATACTTGAATATCCTGCCAGTCTGGGTTATGGTTTTCAATAATCATCCTAAAAGATCTATACATTTTATCAGGGTTATCTTTATACGATCCAGCAGACTCTTTCCAGTTCATTAAATCTGATGTTGTAAATGATACTTTTACATATACCGGCATACCATCTGGACCCACTGCTTGGCAAAGGGGGGCCTGAATTACAGGATGCTGTTGTGCTTGAGTTCTGCCTGCTATTGGACTAAAAGCTTCACTATCTCTGTTGCTATTTCCCCCCCACACTAGTAGCACTTTCCTTATCTGGAGTTACTAACATCTGGATATTCATCTCCTCATCTTTCAGTTTTAGGCACCTTTTCCCAATACTACAAACAGAGCAACACCTTGGTGTCTTCTTAATATCCTCCATCATCATCATTACATTTGAATCAGAAGTTAACAAATTACATTTTTTCCATATTTCATGATTGTTCCTTAACGAGAAAAACACATCAACATATGGCACCTCATCCCATTTATCCAATCTTCTACAAAACAACATTAATTACAGAATTGTATTATAGTTCAACAATCCCTTTTCTGGCCAATTTTCCCCATCATCCAATTTATATTTCAGCCACCACTAAGTACAGTACTCTGTCAGCTTCTTTTTTGTTAGGGGATCCCCTCCAAACTTGCCCCAATGTTTTAAAATACAACCCAATGGGGAACAAGGAGTTTCTGCTGACTCCTGGGCACCCATATTCCTCCCCAGAAAGAATGTTCTCAACCAAGATTTCATATACTCCAGTCACCACTGTCAAATGTATATGATTAGCTTTTCCTATGCATGCAAATACTGTAATATCATATACTCCAGTTGTCACTGTCAAACGCATACAATATACCAATTACACCAGTTACACCAGTGTCCTGGGTTCAGCTGGGATAGAGTTAATTTTTACAGGGACCTGGGAGGTGGAGGGGCATAGCCGGGGCAGCTGACCTGAACTAGCCAAGGAGCTATTCCATACCATGTGACATCATGCTCAGTATATAAATGGGGAGTGGGCCGGGGGGAGGGCTCTCTCTCTCTCTCTCTCTCTCTCTTGACTTTCGGTGGGGGAAGTGGCGGAGCGTCGGGTCCTGGGTGGTGAGCAGTTGCACTGTGCATCACTCTTTTCTGTATACTCTTTCATTAGTACTGTCGTTCTTGTAACTTTTTTTTTGCGTTGTCCCAGTAAACTGCCCTTATCTCAACCCTCGAGGTTCCAGGGTTTTTTTCCTTTTCTCTCCTCCGTCTCCCCACTATCCCACCAGAGGGGGGCGGGAGGAGTGAGCGAGCGGCTGCGTGGTCCTTTGTTACCGGCTGGGCTGAAACCACGACAACCAGTTACACCAATTATACTTCAAACTAGCAATATCTCTTCTAGCAAGCGTTGCACCGTTGTGTCACTTACTGTGGAATGATTGCTGGAGGTGACTTATCGATATGACATCCCTCCCCTCAAGGGAAGGTGAACCTCCAGGGTGAAATGCAGTGGACACGTAAAGAATCGGTTCCATAATAATTCCCTAAGCAACATAACCTGCAACTTTAGATGTTAGCAACACCAGGGGAGCTTGGTATGCTGACTCTGAAAAGTAACACAGAGGGTGGAGTGGAGTGGAAATGCCACGGCCAGGCTCTGTGATTGCAGGGACAGGGAACTGGAATGATAAGAACAAGAACGGTTGGTCCCTGCATTGAATCCACTGAAGCAAGGAGGTAAAATAATGGGGGTTCTGTTGACCTAATGCCCTACTTCTGATTTATATCACACGTGCCCTCTTCTGGGGTACTGGCATGCAACACCATGTCCTTTGGGTGAACTTTGCACATTATAATCTCATTATAATACCAAAACACACCTCCATCCCAAAAGTTACCCACCTCCAAGGTGTGACCACCCCCCCACAGAGCATGCGCTCTGAATTTTTTCTAGCATATACCTTTAAAAGCAAAGCAAGAGAACTTTATACCAATCAAAGTAAAGGTATGTATGACTAGAGTCACTCAAGCACCACCTAAATAGGAAAAATAGGATAAAAAGACCCAAAAAGAGGAAGACTATTAGGGAAGATACCATCATAGACAAGTCGGGAGGACAGCGCTGACTTCTGGGATCAGTCGACGGACTGAACCTCTCTTCCCCCCCATAGGGACACCTATTGGGTGAGATTCGAAAACTCGGCTGTACCGAGTGCTTTCCCGGGAAACTTAGAATTCTTTAGAGCTCTTTTCTTTCATAATTTAATGTGCTTGTAGTCAACTGTATTATCATTTGCATGTGCTTTGCAGACAGTGTATTTATCACCAGCAATCCAAAAGAGCCTGTACTGTTGCTTTAATAAACTGCGCTGCTCATTAATCTAGTTGTGATAGTTCATTAATGCAACCAAACTCCCTAAGTCTGGTAATTCTAGTGCATTGAACGCGGCTAAGCTGAGAGTGCAGTGTGCTATAAGTGCATCCATTATCGTGATGCAACTGGACTTATAGCGCTGAATTGGACATTACTCAGAAACTAAACCTAGCCACCCCCAGCCCCTCTGACATCTGAGGATAAGCTGAAATGCAAAAGGGTTTATTTTCTGCCAAATTCCTTGTGGAGACTCAATTAAGCGCTCAAGCTCTCTGTGCAAGATTCCCTTTATTTCACAAAAGAATCCAACTTATATATGTTTCAACAAAGATCCAGAAAGTACTAACGACTCACAGCCAATACTACTAACACAGGAGGGCATATCTGGCCCAGCTGGGATGTTTGCCAGTCCTCAGAACAGTTAAAGATAAAAACATTCCATAGACATACTCGTGACTGTCTTCAGCCACATCTTCCCAGGTGCACAAAAGGCCATCCTCCAACCTGACCTTGTAAAACTAGTTCTTCAAGGCTTGGCAAACATGCAGCACAACAAATTCTAACGGTCAGTCTTGAAAACAAATGCCAGGTGTTCCAAGCTGCTCCCACATCTCCCCCTTTTTTGTTTAGGAACATCAGATTCACGAAGAAGGCAGCGAGGACTCTAGCTTCGAACTGACGCAATCCTCGTACTGCTCCTCAGATGATTCTGATTGCTGCAAACACACAAATGATTAATAACCCTCCAATAGTAATATAAATTCAGATACACAGATTTACACCTTCAAACCATGTTTTTGGATTTAAGCATTTAACACTATTAGACAATTCTTTGAAAAACACCTTATTCTGCTAATTTCATATATTTCCCATTTGATCCTGTAATATCTGTGCAAGGTCTTAGATCTCTCCTGCAATATTAGTAGCAACTGAACCTTGCAAATGTGCCTTCACCTAATTCCAATCACATACACTTTCATTCCTTTGTAAAGGAGTTACACAGAGCCCTTGTTTTTGAAATTCCCAATTGCAATGTAATTTCATTCTATTTTATAATGCATTTTGTCTATGTGATGGGTTGATCCTGGCTGGACACCAGTTACCTACCATAGCTATTCTATCACTCTCTCCTCCACAGCTGGACAGGGGAACGGGAAATGAGGTTTGCGGTCAGTTCATCACACATTATCTCTGTCACTTCATCCTCCTCAGTGGCAGCACTCATCACGCTCTTCCCCTGTTCCAGCGTGGGATCTCTCCCACGGGAGACAGTCCTCCACGAAGATCTTCAGCATGGGTCCCTTCCACGGGGTGCAGTCCTTCAGGAGCACACTGCTCCAGCGTGGGTCCCCCACGGGGTCATAGGTCCTGCCAGAAAACCCGCTCCGTGGGCTTCTCTCTCCACAGATCTGCAGGTCCTGCCAGGAGCCTGCTCCAGCGCGGGCTTCCCACGGGGTAACAGCCTCCTTCAGGCACCCACCTGCTCCGGTGTGGAGTCCTCCCCGGGCTGCAGGTGGATATCTGCTCCACCATGGACCTCCATAGACCGCAGGGGAACGACCCGTCTCACCATGGCCTTCACCATGGGCTGCAGGGGAATCTCTGCTCCGGCACCTGGAGCATCTCCTCCTCCTCCTTCTTCACTAACCTTGGTGTCTGCAGGGTTATTTCTCTTACATGTTCTCACTCTTCAGCTGCGGTTTCTGTGTGTTCCGCAACCGCATCTCTCTTCCCCCTCTCCAGCCGTTTGTTTTTATTGTTTTTTTCTGTCTCTTCCTCTCTCTCTCTCTCTTTTTTTTTTTTTTTTTTTTGTATGCACAGAGGTGCTACCACTATCACTGATTGGCTCGGCTTTGGCTGGCAGCAGGTCCATCTTGGAGCCAGCCAGCATTGGCTCTATCAGACACAGGGGAAAACCTCCAGCAGCCCCCACAGAAGCCACCCCTGTAACCCCCCGCTACCAAAACCTTGCCGCACAAACCCAATACACTCCAAGCCAAATTACCACTGCTTCTAAAGCATCCAATCATGCTAGTATTGTTTGATCAATTTGTACCTGGGTATTCATTTCAGACGTAACATTTTTTAATACATTAGCTACTGTGTGAGCAGTCTGAACGGATTTCACAAGCGCCGTGGTAGCAACGGTGGCAGTAGCTGCAATAATGATAGCTGATATTATAAAGGCAATGAGTCATCCTATAAATTGTTTTGGGTGACTAATTGTCCGCTTTAAAAGCCTTGATAATTGACTTAATCCTGATTCCCTTTCCCACGATTTGGTCATATTCACAGGGATCCACAATTCAGCACAACATCATATTGGCATGATTACTGTTAGACTTAGTTCAGATATATTCTTATGAGTAAAACAGCTAAAATACCAAGGTGAATTCAGATTAGTTTCAAGAGCATGGATACATAAAGCGACATCTAGAAATTGAGTTCCTACAAAAACATAAGGATGTGAAGTACATATCATCACCAAATCTTTGTGAGTCTATACATTCTTGTGCTGTCTTACGCCGCAAGCTCAGCCCGGCAATCGGTAGGTGCCAGCTTTACGTGGGCGTCCCCACGGAGGCAACGGTGGCCTCGCCGTACACCAGCCCGATGCTCTTCGGAAAAATCCCGGTATTTATACATTTGCAAAGGGAACGGGTTTCAGCACACCTGGCCAGCGGGTGCCAAAAGACGCCTCGATTGTAACATAGGGAGCCTATGACGCATGCGCTCGCTGGCCAGGCGCGCTGCATGAGCCATAGCCACCCTGTCTATTGGTTCATGGGCTTTGTACGTGTGGCATATTGTCATCATCCAGCAGTCTGCGTTTTCCTCGGCTATCTACCTCTCCCCCAGTGTTCATCCACGGACCAAAATCCCATTTTTTAACCCATCTGCAAAGAAAAAGATCAGAATTCTTACAATACTGTTGCTGGCCATTATTGCCAGGTATGCTAAAAAAGGTATTCTTTGGAGTAGGATACACGTTGCATCATCATGCTAGCTTGTTGTTGCATTCTCTTCAAATGTCCCTATGTGATAGCTTTTTCATTCTCGATGTGCTGCTTCCTCCTCATTTGTCTCTTCTCCTTCAAATTCAGAGTCTTCATCTGCGGGATTGGGTTGTCCGAGTGGTTTCGCCAGCTCATGATATGGCTTCACGTGTTTAGCTGGAATCCACTTGGTTCCTGTGGGAAGAAGAACACAAGCATACCCTCGCCCCCAAGTGATTAGTTCCACAGGTCCATTCCAACCAGGTCCACTAAAAGGATCCTTATACAGTACTTTAGGTCTGTGTGAAATAATAGAATCAGGAGTTTTAAAATGCCGATCTATCGCTGTGATGGCCATTAAGTCTGGTGAGCGATTTAAAAAATTCAAAGTAAACATAGCATTATCTAGCTGTTCTTGTGGTGGCATATTCCCCCTTTTTTGTTTATGCAGCATGGGCTTTAAAGCATGATGCGCACGCTCAATTATTGCTTGTCCAGTAGGTGAATGTGGAATTCCTGTCACATGGGATACCTGCCACTGCTGCAAAAATAATTGAGTAGATGATTTAGCTACATAACCTGGACCGTTGTCAGTTTTAATGGTTTGCGGAACCCCCATAATTGCAAAGCATCGTGACCAATGTCGTTGAACATCACGTGCCTTTTCTCCAGAATGAGCAGTAGCACAAATATAGGAGGAAAAGGTATCAATAGAAACATGCGCAAATTTCAAGGAGCCAAAGGCAGATACACGTGTAACATCACTTTGCCAAATGGCATTAGAGTGCAAACCACGTGGGTTAACTCCAATGCTCACTGCATCCGAAGAAACTCTTTGACAATCTGGACAAGAACGAATAATGTCTTTAGCCTGTGCTTTTGTCAAATTAAACATCTTTTGCAATGCTGCAGCATTTTGGTGAAAAAAGGAATGAGAGGCCACAGCAGAGTGGAATTGCACCGTGTCAACAGTAAAAGAGTCAGCCACGGCATTGCCTTTAGTCAAAGGTCCTGGCAGCACAGTGTGTGACCTAATGTGACAAATAAACAAAGGATAAGCTCTTTTATTTAAAAGAGTTTTGCAATTCCAAAAATTTGTTGAATAAGTCTTCATCATTTATCTCCTTTAAGTAAGATCCTGGTAATGGCTGTACAACACGGACGACATATTCTGAATCAGAAACAATATTGAGTGGTTCCGATGGAAATAAAGCTAAAGCGTGTAAAACAGCCTGTAATTCCACACGCTGCGTGGAACCGTGTAACAGAACAACAGATGTGTGCCATACTCCATCATCTAGCCAGGCAACTACACCTCGTCCAGTTTTCCAGAGCCATCTACAAAAACTGTATGAGCATTAACAACAGGAGTATCTGATACTATCGTCTGTGGTTTGATGTTTAATGTGTGAAGGTTTTGCAGTAATTTACATTTAGGCAGTGAGAAAGAAATTTTGTTCATGAAGTCGGCCAATGCAATTTGGAGTGATTGTGATTGGACAAAAAGGTAATCAAAATCTTGTTTTGAAAAAGGAAGATACAAGGTATCGGGATCAAAACCAATGAGACACTGAGTGCGTGACCGTGCTTTTTGTACCACAGTCACAATCATTTCTAAAGGCTGTGTAATAGTTTTCTTTAAAGTGTTAGAGAGAAACACCCATTCCAAATATAAAATTTTCTGAGTGACTTTATCATGTTGCCCTATAATAGCAAAAGGTTGTTTTGGACCTTGTATGACATATACATCAACAGGTAAAGTTAAGTCCCTTCTATAGGCTTGTAATGTAGATATCTTTTGTGAAACTAGATTTAACTCTTCCTTGGCAGCTGGAGTTAAGATCCGTGGTGATGTTAAATCAGGATCACCTCTCAGAATGTTAAAGAGATTACTTAATTCCTCCGTGATTATACCTAACATGGGTCGTACCCAGTTTATTGTTCCTAATAATTTTTGAGCATCGTTCAGAGTTCGTATATCTGTCTGCAACTTTAATCATTGAGGCTGTACTGTTGTTTCTGTAAGAACCCACCCTAAATATTTCCAGGGCGGCATCGTTTGAATTTTTTCTGTAGCAATTTCAAGTCCAAAGGTGTGCAAAGAATTTACAAGATGTCGCACAATACTTTCCAAATACTGTGTTGTTTCTGTTGCAATTAGAATATCATCCATATAATGATATATTATAGCATTTGGAAATGCGTCTCGGCTCGGTTGAATAGCCGCAGCAACTACTATCTGACAGATAGTAGGACTATTCATCATGCCCTGAGGTAGCACTGTCCACTGATAACGCTGCATAGGCTCAGCGTTATTTACACTAGGCACTGAAAAGGCAAAATGTGCACAATCATCAGGATGTAAAGGAATCGTGAAGAAGCAGTCTTTTAAATCAATTACTTGTAATTCCCACTCTTTAGGGATCATTGCAGGATTTGGTGTTCCCGGCTGGGTAATCCCCATAGGTTGCATTTATCGTAAACCTCGTAAAGGCTCATAAATCCTGCAGTAATCGCCATTTTCCCGACATTTTGGGAATAACAAAAATCAGTGTATTCCATGGACTAGTTGAAGTGACAATGTGTCCTTGCTGCAACTGCTCTTGAATTAATTTATGTGCTTGTATCAATTTGTCCCCTTTTAATGGCCACTGATCAACCCAAACTGGCGCAGAGGTTAGCCACATCAGTTTGAGCAGGGGTTTTACATCAGTGACCCTTAGGATAAATTTGAATTGACTGTGGTTAGGGTAATGTGCCATTGTTTCAATAAATCTCTGCCCCACAAATTTACAGATGAGTCAAGTACATAAGGCTGAATCCATGCTTCATGCTTCTCAGGCCCCTTTACTGACAAAAGTTTGGCACTTCGCATGGGCTGTCGAGTGCCTCCTATACCAACAATTGTAGAAAGAGCTATTTGCAATGGCCACGAAGTTGGCCAGTCCTTTTTTGATATGATAGAAACGTCTGCCCCAGTATCTAGCAATCCCGAAAACCATCTACCCTCAATTTGCAATTTTAAAATCGGCTGTTGCTGTGTTATTTCCTGTGACCAAAATACAAAAGGACCTCCAGTGCTATCAAAGCTACCGTCGCCTCGATTATTTTGCATGTTTTGAGGTACCCAACAAGGAAGCAATATTAATTGAGCTATTTTTGTGCTTGCCGGAATTGTACATGGAATTTGCATTGAAGCTAGCATGATTTTAATTTCCCCTTGATAATCTGAATCAATAACTCCAGGGTATACAGTTATTCCCTGTGTCGTAGCACTAGATCGTCCAATTATTAATCCTAACATGCCATCAGGCAAAGGTTCGAATATTGCAGTCCCCACAATATAAATTCTCTGTTCTTTTATTGAGAGGTCGGCTGCTGTTGCCAAATCCAGCCCGGCACTCCCTGTAGTTGCGGGCTGGAGGTCATAGATGGTTCTTGCGTGCTGCCTGTTTGTGTAGCAGTCCCATTGGTTAGTGGTGCCTCCACTGAATTCCAGACCCTGTTGGTTTGTGGGGCACCGGGTCTCGCGCCCCTCCTGTAGTTTCCCTGGAAGAGATTACCTTCTTTATCAAATTTTGATTTGTGTTGATTCGCCCAATGATATCCTTTACTACAATGAGGGCAGAAGTGACTTACAGGTTTATCACATTTGGATTTTTGTCGTTTAGGACAGTGCTTAGCCATATGTCCCAATTTTCCACACTCAAAACATTTCACAGTAACTTGATGAACATTTAGTTGCTGTGACAGTGCAGCAGCTAACATGTTAACTCTATGAGTTTCTGTCCCTATATTTTGACATATCTTAATATACTGCCCAACATCAGTAGCTCTTCCTTTAACTGACTTCAGTGCAGCCTGACAGTCTGAATTTGCATTCTCATAAGCCAATTGAAATAATAATGCTTTTGCACCTTCCGGATTTTCTACCTGCCACATTATCGTGGCTTGAAGGCGATCAATAAAAGATATGTATGGTTCCTGAGAGCCCTGTTGTATAGAGGCAAATGAAATGGTACTCTGCCCAGTTTCAGGTACTCGTCGTATAGCCATGAGTGCAATATGAGTGGCTTGATCGAAAACTTGCTTTGGCAAAGCTGCTTGTGCCTGAGGTGTAATGTAAGGGCCTGTTCCTTGTAACATGTTTTGATCTATAGCTATCCCTGATGACAAGTTGTCCATAATTTGTTCCACTGACAAATCATTATATTCTAATTGCCATACAGAATACTGAGCAGCAGTCAACACCATTTTCATAAGTAATTTCCAGTCCCAAGGAGTCATAGTATAAGTTCCTCCAATTGCTTCCACTAGTCCCATTGTAAATGAATTGTGTAACCCATTTTCATGAAATGATTTCCGTAATTCTTTTATCATTTCATAAGGTAAACCGTCATGCTGTGGTGGAGTATGGGGTTTGTATATAACAGGAAAAGTGAACATGGTATCACCTTGCTGTAGAGCTTTTTCTCGACAGCGTTGCATCAAACTGTGTGTATTTTTTCCCAAATCATTAAGTGAATTGTCACATTTAGCATCAAAGTCTGGTAAGGGCGGAGCTGAAGGCATTATATTGTTTTCTCCGCACCGCTGTAAAGCAGGAGCCACAGGATTAGACAGTGGCACAGAGTTAGAGGAAAGAGTAGGAGAAGGAGATACAGGCAGTGCAGCAAAGCCAGGTTCCGCGTTAAGTTCTGCAAACCCTGGAGAGGGAGTACCAGGCAATTGGGGTGGGTGGGTGGGGGATGGCAGCGGCACGGCGGCGGCTGTGGCGGCCGCAGAGGCTGCGGGAGGCAGCGGCGGCGAAGGGGGCGCGAAAGCGGCGGGAGGCAGCAGTGGGGCGGAGGGACCTGTATGCGGTGGTGAGGGTCGGCAACCCCGCGGAGCCCGTGCTGCCCGCCCGCTGCCCGCCTGCCTGCCTGCCTGCCGGCGGGGTGTGTGCATTAACGGTGTTAGTGCAGGCGGTGGTGGAGATAATGAGGGATATAAATCCGGCTCTTTTTCAGAGTCCACCCTGCCTGATACAAAAGAATTATTATCAGAATCAGAATCCTGCTCATTAGCGGCCTGCTTACAGACTGTCTCCTCAAAAGCAGTATCAGGCTGTATTGGTATGATTTTCTCTGCTGGCTGTAAAGGCACCAGCGCAGCATAAATAAATCTCCATGTCATAATTAAATTTTCTGATACACCAAAGGCCAAAGTTTTTCGTGTTTGTAAATGTTCCCCAACTCTTTCCCAAATCTTCCTATCAGAAGTTCCCTCTGTGGGAAACCAGTTACAATTATCCTTTACCCACATTAAAAGCGAAGCAATTTGTCCCTCTGTTATTTTACACCCAGAGGCCCATAAAATCTGCTGCAAAACGTTTAAGTAGAGCTTATGCTCCTGGGAAGCTGATTGCCCCATGCTACCGCAATCTCGCAACTCACCCATTCCGCAGGGGTTGCTGTTACCTATTTTCTCGGAGTCGTGGCCACTTCTTCAAAACTCTCCCCATTAGATTACATGGTCTCCGCAGTGAAGGGGAATCACCTCTTCTTTTCTCAATCACGTCGTTTACTTCTCTTAATCGTGCCGGCTTCTTCTCTCCATCACATCGTCTTCTTCTCTCGATCATGTCGTGTTCTTCTCTCGATCACGTCGGGGTCACCATCTGCGGAGACTCAATTAAGCACTCAAACTCTCTGTGCAAGATTCCCTTTATTTCACAAAAGAATCCAACTTATATATGTTTCAACAAAGATCCAGAAAGAACTAACGGCACACAGCCAATACTACTAACACAGGAGGGCATATCTGGCTCATCTGGGATGTTTGCCAGTCCTCAGAACAGTTAAAGATAAAAACATTCCATAGACATACTCGTGACTGTCTTCAGCCACATCTTCCTAGGCCTACACAAGGCCATCCTCCAACCTGACCTTGTAAAACTAGTTCTTCAAGGCTTGGCAAACATGCAGCACAACAAATTCTAACGGTCACTCTTGAAAACAAATGCCAGGTGTTCCGAGCTGCTCCCACAATTCCTTTACCCTTTAACACAACACTTACCTGCTCCAGCTGGGGAGAATACTTGTGGAGTCCCCGGTCAAAAGGTCGGTGCGCGCTGGAGTCCAAAGAGCAGCGTCTCCCTGTCAGTGGCTGGTAAGTCGATCCGGGCAAGATGTCATGACTGTCCCATCTGGGTCGCCAAAAACTGTTGTCCTAAAAGTGGATTCGTTACCCAGTGTGCAATAGACCGATCTCACACGCTCAGGAGAGATATTGCTTTTTATTCAGGCCTGGGTGCTCAGTGGACTTTCCACAAATCAAGCACACCGGATTCATCCGGTGTGTCCCTTTTATAGAGTAACATTTTCATCTAATTTATTAAACTATTTCTACCTAATACATATTCAAACTCTCTAATGCATATGCATAGGATTACATAACCATGACACATCAGATGCCTTCTCCGCATGCGCAGGGGTCTTGGGTGGTCTTTGGTGGTTGTTTGGGGAGGTATCCCCTCCTCACTTTGACCAGTAAGTCCCTCTGTGTGAAATACATTAACCTGATTCGTGTCAATATAAAACAATGATAGGGCCGCATGGTGAAATGTGACCCTCTCTGCATATGTAATCTTTAACCATTTTGCTTGATCTTGTATAACCGTAGGCCTAAGGGAAGTAGGAGAGTATGCATATAGTTCTTGCTTCCTGCAAAAGCCATATAACAGTAGGGAATTACGAAAGTTGGAAACGAAATAAAATCAGACATCAAGTAGAAATCGAAAAATACGTTACACGGTCTCTCGGAAGTAGTGGAATCCTATAGTTGCAAAAGAATTTGCAAAGGTTTAAAGAAAAAGGGGGGGGATTGATATAGAGAACAAACTGCTTATTGCTTAACGATTGTCTCTCTGTAACTTTACATACCAAGGACTGGTGTTTGTCAAGGATTAAGCCTGTCAGAGACTGGTACTGGTACTTAGGAATGATGAGCAAGAAGGAACCAAGAGCGATCACAAGACTTAATTAAGTGTTCGATGAATTTACGATCTTGTTAAGAAGACACAAGTAGAGGCCTTGCTTGAATAGATAAGGCCAGAAAAGATAAGAACTCCTGCCTTTTGTTCCCATCCTTGTAGATAATTTAGCTTAAACTAACCATATGGTGCTATACCACTAATGAGAACTTAGATAATAAGAACACTAACAAGCACTAAGGTATCAAAACATGTAAAGGACCATACTGCGCAGAATCACCTGAGGAGGGTCAAATAGCGGACAAGTGAGGAAGACTATGGAAGACCACCAGAGGACTCCTGAAGACCACCAGAGACCTTCAATGCGCCTGCGTAAAGGACATTTACATATGTTAATAGTTTCCCGGAAAACTAATGAATATGTATAACATTTCTCAGGAATCTAGTGAATATGTATGTAGAACCTGTACTTAACCTGCACAATTAGACTTGACGGTGTGTGCCTAGGTAGAGCAGAGGCTCCCGGTGCACCCAGCGCTGTTTGCTTGCCTCTATTCATATAATAAATTGTAAACTTTAATTAGAATCCTGCTTTGGACATGATTATTTTTCACAGTTGGGGGCTCGTCCGGGATGGTCTTAGTTCCTGAATTCTGACTTAATCTAGGAGGGGCGCCCCACCATTTGGTGGCTCCTGATCGGGTCGGGTCGGGACTAACGCCATCCTGAACCTGAATAGGGGCAAGCAAAGAATTTGATTTTTTTGAACTCCCTTGCCGGCTGCAGCAGTTTATTTTGCCCGTAATTCTGCGCGCGAAGATCCGAATGAAGATGACGGAGTCGTAAGTATTTAAGGGGTATACCGTTCGGTTGGGTGGGATTCGGTCACCTGTATGTGTGTAAGAGTGTGACTGAGACGAAACTTAGTTTCGAAGCGATTGTGGAGGTCTTCTAACCGCGGTTCCAATCTCCCGCGAGGGACTTGGCCGGTGAAGGACCGAAGTGACTCCTATAGGATTCGTGGGTGGGTGATAGGTCCTAAAACCCCTGCAAGACACTCTTACCGGTGACCAAGGGCTGTAGGAATTGCCACAGTAAAATTCCTAAGATGGGTCAGACAAAATCGAAGACCAAGGACCAGAAAAAAGGGAGCAAATTACCAGACATACCATCAGAAAGTCCATTAGGAGTAATGATTAAAAATTGGAATGAAAGGGGCCCCAGAAAAGGAAAAAGTGAATTAAAATTGATTCAATATTGCATGATTGAATGGCCAAAGGAGCCTTTAAGACCACATGTCTTTTGGCCCATTTTTGGATCCTTTGAAGACTGGATTTGCCAGGCTTTATATATATATGTTAACTCAAAGGAACCTTTTAGTCAGGAGGAAAGTGATTATGCAAGATTATGGATCAGGACTTCATGTCCTTTTCCAGCCTCAATACTTACATTAAAAACAGACGAGAAGTTTAAGGGAGAAGAAGGAGATACAAACGAAAAAGAGGAAGAAAAAGATGATAAATGGGAGCCACTAGATAACCTGCCGCCTCCATACCTTAACAATCTACCTCTGGCGGTGGCTCCCCCTCAGGTGGCCGTAGTACCCCCACCAGTACCACCGTTGTCCCTGCCTCCACCACCAACAGCACCGGAATTAGAACTACCTCCGGCTGCGTGTACCAGAAGTAGGACTGCCGTATCCGAGGGAGCTTCTTTATATCCCTTACGAGAGGTACCCCTCGGAGGCAATCAAGGAGGCATCGGGTTTGTGGCAGTCCCATTAAATACCACAGATGTAAGAAATTTTAAGAAAGAAATGGGGACCCTATTGGATGATCCCCTCGGAGTAGCTGAAAAATTAGACCAATTCCTAGGCCCCAATACTTATACCTGGGAAGAAATACAGTCCATTTTAGGGATCTTATTTACTGCTGCGGAGAAGGGAATGATTAGGCAAGCTGGGATGAGAATTTGGGAAAGACAGAATCAGGCGGGACCCCCGGGAGACCAAAAATGGCCAAATGTGGATCCCCACTGGGATCATCAGCAACCCCAAGGAAGACAGAATATGAGGGACTTAAGAACATTAATTATACAAGGAATAAGGGAAGCGGTTCCCCGAGGGCAAAACATTAATAAAGCTTTTAATGAACAACAAGGGAGAGATGAATCTCCAACAGAATGGTTGGAAAGATTAAAGAAAAGTCTACAAATGTATTCTGGAATTGATCCGAATACAGTAGCTGGAACCGCACTCCTTAGAACACAATTTGTGGCTAAATCCTGGGGGGACATAAGAAGGAAATTAGAAAAACTGGAAGACTGGCAAGAAAGAGGATTAGAAGAGTTACTTAGGGAAGCACAGAAAATATATGTTAGGAGAGATGAGAAAAAACAAAAAGCAAAAGCTAAGATCTTTGTAGCAGCAGTAAGAGAAGGTCAAAAAAAATAAGACCCCGTCCGGGGAGAGAAGAGAAAAAGGAATAGAGAAAACACCCAGAGGACAGCCTTATCGAGAAAGATTTACAGTTCCAGTTTGTTACTATTGTAACAAAAAAGGACATGTTCAGAGGAACTGTCGTAAGCGGGAACAAGATGAAAAAATATTCAAAGAAGAATAGGGGTGTCAGGGGCTATATCTTCTGGGGACTTCAACATCAATGGAGCCCTTTATAAAATTATTAATTGGTCCCCATAAGGAGGAAGTTTTATTTTTGGTGGACACAGGGGCTGAAAAATCCACTATTCAAAAACTTCCGAAAGGAATAGAAAAAGGGAAGGGTTATATGTCAGTAGTAGGAGCAAAAGGGGAACCTTTTAAAGTACCTGTTTTAAAAGATGTAGAAGTAGAAACAGAAAAGAAAATTTGCCTTAATGATTTACTTTTGCTCCCTGAAGCAGAATACAATATATTAGGAAGGGATTTGATTTTGAAATTAAACTTAGGCATTCAAAGTCAAGGGGATAAATTGCAGATTAAATTATATACTCTAACACAGGAAGATGAAAAAGCCATTAACCCTTCAGTATGGTATAAGGAGGGGGAAATTGGAAAGATAGAAATGGACCCCCTAAATGTTCAAATAATAAATCCGCATCATCCAATTAGAGTCAAACAATATCCTATACCAATGGAGGGTCGAAAAGGGTTAAACTTGTAGTTGACAGACTTCTGGAAAAAGGAACTTTAGAACCATGTATGTCACCTCATAATACACCCATCCTCCCAGTAAAGAAACCGGATGGGTCATACAGGATGGTACAAGATTTAAGAGCTGTAAATGAGCGAACAATTACTAAATTCCCTGTTGTGGCAAATCCTTATACTTTACTGAGTCATATATCTCCCAAACATACTTGGTATAGTGTGATAGATTTAAAGGATGCTTTTTGGGCCTGCCCTCTGGATGAGGGATCTAGAGATTATTTTGCTTTTGAGTGGGAAGACCCCACAACCGGACGAAAACAACAATTAAGATGGACTGTGCTACCACAGGGGTTTACAGAGTCACCCAATCTATTTGGACAAACTTTAGAAAAATTATTACAAGATTTCACATTACCCAAGGAGGTGAAATTATTGCAATATGTGGATGACTTATTAATAGCAGGAGAAACTGAAGAGGAGACCCGAGAAGCTACCATTAAATTGTTAAACTTCCTAGGGGAAAAAGGATTAAAGGTGTCCCGATCAAAATTACAGTTTGTAGAACAGGAAGTAAAATACTTAGGACATTGGCTGAGTAAAGGAAGGAAAAAGTTAGATCCTAACAGGGTATCTGGGATACTGTCCTTGAGACCTCCACAGACTAAAAAGGAAATTCGACAAATATTGGGATTATTAGGATATTGTAGACCATGGATTGAAAGTTATAGCGAAAAGGTAAAATTCTTGTACGAAAAACTAACTAACAACCAACTTAAGTGGTCTACAGAAGATGACCAAAAATTGGAGGAAATAAAAAAGACATTAATACAAGCGCCTGTATTGAGCCTCCCAGATCTAGAAAAACCTTTCTATCTCTTTGTGAATACGTCAAACCAAACAGCATATGGAGTTCTTACTCAAGACTGGGCAGGAATAAAAAAACCCATAGGGTACTGTTCTAAGTTACTTGATCCAGTAAGTAGAGGATGGCCCGCTTGTCTCCAAGCTTTAGTTGCTACGGCATTATTAATAGAGGAAGTTAGAAAAAATTACCTTCAATGCTCCTTTAAAGGTGTACACCCCACACAATGTCAGAAATGTGGTACAACAAAAAGCAGAAAAAATGGTTAACGGATAGCCGGGTCCTAAAGTATGAAGCAATACTAATTGATTCCCCTGACCTGGAATTAAAAGTGACCTCTGCTCAGAGTCCAGCACAATTTTGTTTGGGGAACCATCAGAAGAATTACAACATAACTGTTTAGAAGTAATTGAGACCCAAATCAAGGTGAGACCAGATTTAAGGGATATTGAATTAGAAAAAGGAGAAATACTGTTTGTGGATGGCTCCTCCCGAATGGTAGAAGGAAGGAGAAAATCAGGATATGCAATAATTAATAAGGACTTAAAGCTTGTGGAATCAGGACCTCTGAGTCCATCATGGTCAGCTCAGGCCTGTGAGCTGTACGCCCTATGCAGGGCCCTGGAGTTACTAAAAGAAAAAAGTGGGACCGTATTTACAGATTCTAAATATGCATATGGGGTGGTCCACACTTTTGGAAAAATTTGGGAGGAAAGAGGTTTAATTAATACTCAAGGGAAAAATCTTATACATCAAGAATTAATAGTAAAATTTTAAGGGCATTAAGAGAACCAAAAGAGATAGCAGTGGTACATGTGAGAGGACACCAAAAGGGCTTAGATTACCGAACCAGAGGAAATAATTTGGCAGATAAAGAGGCCCAGGAAGCAGCCCTAAGGACTCAGGTCGCTAAAACAAATGTAATACAAACTAAGGGAGATACCAGTGAAGAAAGACAGGAGGAAGGAGAGAAGAAGTTTACCCCTGAAGAACAAACAAAATTAAAAAAAAATAGGAGCTAAGTTAGAACAAGGAAAATGGACACTGCCCGACGGGCGAGAAATGTTGCCAAAAGCGTATGCCAGACAAATATTGGGACGTTTGCATGCGCAAACACATTGGGGTACAAAGGCATTGAGTGATCACTTCCTTAAACAATTTGGCTGTATTGGGATTTTTGAAATAGCAAAACAAATTACACAAGGCTGTTTAACCTGTCAAAAAATAAATAAGAAAGCGTTTCGACAAGTAGCTACGGGAGGTAGAAAAACAGCATACAGACCTTTTGAGAGAGTACAAGTTGATTTCACTGAATTACCCAAGGTAGGGAGGATAAAATATTTATTGGTAATAGTAGATCATCTAACCCGGTGGGTAGAAGCTTACCCTGGAGCACGGGCTACGGCACAGATGGTGGTAAAAATTCTATTAGAACACTTGATACCTAGATATGGAATAATCCAGTACATTGACTCTGATCAAGGCACACACTTCACTTCCAAAGTAATAAAAATATTATGTCAATCACTAGGTATTCAGTGGGAATACCACACTCCGTGGCATCCACAAAGCTCAGGGAAAGTAGAAAGGATGAATCAAACAATAAAACAACAGTTGGCTAAATTAATGATTGAGACCCAAATGCCTTGGACAAAATGTTTACCATTGGCACTTTTAAATATAAGAACGAAGCCACACAGTGAGACTGGATTATCACCATACAAAATGTTATATGGTATGCCTTATTCTCATGGGATGCCTCTGGGGAATAATATAGTTGAAGATAAAAATATCCGAGAATATATAATCACTATCGGGAAAAGATTAAAGGAACTAAGAGAGATTGGGATGCTGGCTCAAACACCACCTCTAGGATTTACAATTCATCAATTAAAACCGGGAGATAAGGTTCTAATAAAAACATGGAAGGAAGAAAACTTATCTCCCCTCTGGGAAGGACCTTTTCTTGTTTTATTAACTACAGAAACAGCTGTGAGAACTGCTGAAAAGGATGGACGCACGTGTCACGGATAAAAGGTCCAGTGAAGGAGTGGAAAATGACATCTGAGCCAGGAGAAACTAAACTAACCATCAAACGAACTTGAAGAGGCCTTACAATTGACTGGTAGGGGTATATGTGTATCCTTACAGACTCCAGACCCAAGTGAATCCCAGCTCGTTGGCTAAGGCCGTGGGAAGAACCACTGTTGTATGGGAGGAGTACCCCAACTGACGACGCGGGACAGCAGAACCCCGAGTCGAGCTAGTACTCAGCTTTGTCCAATTTGTCGCCAGTGCAGTTTGTATCTTATTTGTCATTGTTATTACTGTGGGAAATATATAATCCATTATAACGGATCACAACAAGTATATTTAGTGACCACACTAACTCCTTTTTGTATTAGATGTAGACGTATTAATCAATTAGAAATACTAACAAGAAAAAGATATTTTTGTTGTCGAACTAACAGGGTTGTAGTAATATAAGATAAATTGCTGTGGGAATTTTATTATGACTATTTCTATATAATATATACAAAAGCTTTTCATTCCTACCAGGGAAAACAATAATGGGGATCATTTAAGCATTAAGATACCTATAAAAGGCACTGAACTTTTGGAACATAGCACACAAATTGGACTAAGAGCTGACCCTATAATCCCTTGAGTGTTTAGGACAAACCACCTCTTAAGGAAGAGGGCAAGACTGGATAGGGAACCGGTGGTGCGGCTAAAAGGGTCTGCCAAGGGCTGCAACCCCTCAGGGCTATGACCGCCGACCACTATGGCCCTTACCGGACCTCTTCTAGTTCTACTTGGGGTGAGTTCTTTGACCCTGGCTACTGAAAACAACTGCAGTCAATGTATAGTGACCACTAGAAGGGGACGAATAAGCTCCCTAACCTTAGTATATCATACTGTCTATGACTGCAAGGGTCAGAAAATTGGAAGCTGCATTTATAACCAAACCCAGTATGCTCTATGCAGAGAAGAAAACAGAACTGTATGCTATGATCCAAAGGAACTCCCTTATCAATATTGGGTCGAGATTAGAACAAATGATCAAAATGGGAGATTAATAGGATCAAGTAAAAGAATTACTAATTCAACCATACCCGCCTGGGTATCCTTCGATGCATGTGATGCAATTGACGATGACCCAGACACAAATTGTGGGAGTGTAGAGTGGAGAAAATATTATTCAGAACAACCAAAGTACTTATGTCCAGGAGCTGGGCATTGTCAAATTAATGCAAACTACCAGCGCTCTGAAACAGCAAGATATCAATCTGCCCACTTATGTGGCAGGAGGGGATGGGGGTGTGTGTGTTGGGCAACCCAAAACTGGGGATACGAAAGTCATTGTGGGGAAATACAGGCCTCCATAACCGCGGGGCCTGTAGATAAAAACTGCACCACCCGTAGCTGTAATCCTGTCAACATAACTATTAAAAACCCAGAAAATTGGAAACAGAAACAAATAGTTTACCTTGGGCTTAAAATCTATGGGACAGGAGGGGACCCAGGCATTGTCCTGAATATACAGATCAAAGAAAAGTCTAGAGAATCAATACAACATCGATTATTGTTTAACTCCTTTTATCATGAAATAGAGACAGGAGTAAAATATGAAATTCCCACAGTTGCTAAAAATTTATTTGTAAACCTTGCAGAAAATATCGCTAAATCGTTAAAAGTGACTAATTGCTATGTTTGCGGAGGAACAAATCAAGGTGAACGATGGCCATGGGAGGCCATGGAGAGCAACATAAGTAATCCCCAAGTATGGAAAACAGTGGGAAAGGATAATAGGAAACAACAATGGGTGCTTCAAACGAGTATAATTGGGAAGAGTTGTTGGCAAAACCTAAGGGATGATGGAAGGCAAGTAGGTAACCTGGAGTGTGAAGGAGGTTTTCTATGGAATGAAACACGGAATAATTGGGATAGGTGGGGAAACCCACTGGAAATATATAATCAATTTAAAAATTGGACAAATGGAACGAATATACCAAATGGTTGGCCAACCCCTAAAGGACATTATTGGATTTGTGGCAGATTAGCTTATGCATATTTGCCAAAGAATTGGACAGGGTCCTGTGTATTAGGAACTATAAGACCCAGTTTTTTTCCTATTACCCATAAATCAAGGAGAGCGACTAGGAGTTCAAATATATGCAGAGGCCAATGAGTTAGGAAAAAGACGTCAGAAACGAAACCTGCAAATTGGGAATTGGAAAGATAACGAATGGCCTCCTGAGAGAATTATTGCCTATTATGATCCAGCTACATGGGCAGAAGACGGATCTTGGGGCTATAGGACCCCAATATATATGCTTAATAGAATAATAAAGTTACAAGCTGTAGTGGAAATAATCGTAAATAAAACTGGAGATGCACTTGGATTAATTGCCAAACAAAATACCAAGATGAGAACGGCTTTGTATCAAAATCGCTTAGCTTTGGATTATTTGTTAGCACAGGAAGGGGGTGTGTGTGGAAAATTTAATCTTAGTAATTGTTGTTTAGAAATTGATGATGAAGGAAAAGCTGTGAATGAACTTGTAACGGAAATGAAGAAAATTGCACATGTCCCAGTTCAGACTTGGAATGGAATTAACCTAGGGGGATTATGGGGAGACTTTATGAATGGTGATTGGCTCAATAAAATTGGGATAGTTGTATTAGGAATATGTGGAGGATTGTTAATAATTCCATGTTTAATACCTTGTTTTACTAGACTAATACATTCGGTTATACAAGGAATACAGATATCTGCTGTACCTGTTGATCCAGAATCTGGAAGAGAAAAGGCCAATTCCCTAATGATAATAAAAACAAAAGAAGATCCGAGATTGATACCAATTCAGCAAGTGTTAACACGATTGAAAATGAAAACACGAATCAATACCATAAAAAAGGAAATGGGGGATTGTGAAATATATTAACCTGATTCGTGTCAATATAAAACAAAGATAGGGCCGCATGGTGAAATGTGACCCTCTCTGCATATGTAATCTTTAACCGTTTTGCTTGATCTTGTATAACCGTAGGCCTAAGGGAAGTAGGAGAGTATGCATATAGTTCTTGCAAAAGCCATATAACAGTAGGGAATTACAAAAGTTGGAAACGAAATAAAATCAGACATCAAGTAGAAGTCGAAAAATACTTCACACGGTCTCTCGGAAGTAGCGGAATCCTATAGTTGCAAAGGTTTAAAGAAAAAAGGGGGGGGATTGATATAGAGAACAAACTGCTTATTGCTTAACGATTGTCTCTCTGTAACTTTACATACCAAGGACTGGTGTTTGTCAAGGATTAAGCCTGTCAGAGACTGGTACTGGTACTTAGGAATGATGAGCAAGAAGGAACCAAGAGCGATCACAAGACTTAATTAAGTGTTCGATGAATTTACGATCTTGTTAAGAAGACACAAGTAGAGGCCTTGCTTGAATAGATAAGGCCAGAAAAGATAAGAACTCCTGCCTTTTGTTCCCATCCTTGTAGATAATTTAGCTTAAACTAACCATATGGTGCTATACCACTAATGAGAACTTAGATAATAAGAACACTAACAAGCACTAAGGTATCAAAACATGTAAAGGACCATACTGCGCAGAATCACCTGAGGAGGGTCAAATAGCGGACAAGTGAGGAAGACTATGGAAGACCACCAGAGGACTCCTGAAGACCACCAGAGACCTTCAATGCGCCTGCGTAAAGGACATTTACATATGTTAATAGTTTCCCGGAAAACTAATGAATATGTATAACATTTCTCAGGAATCTAGTGAATATGTATGTAGAACCTGTACTTAACCTGCACAATTAGACTTGACGGTGTGTGCCTAGGTAGAGCAGAGGCTCCCGGTGCACCCAGCGCTGTTTGCTTGCCTCTATTCATATAATAAATTGTAAACTTTAATTAGAATCCTGCTTTGGACATGATTATTTTTCACAAAGTGTGTTTTGGTTTTTTATTTAAGTTGTATAAGGGCAGTCATGAGGTGAGGATGGATGGATGCTGTTGATAGCGTGGCCTTACTTGGACTGAAGAGCTGCTGGAAGGTTGGGGAGCTAGTATGAAGCATGTTTCTAAGCTGCTCTGCTTGGCACACGGGAGCCTTATGAACAGATATTAGGTAGATAAAGCTATTACATTAAAACTTCAAGGCAGCTCAGTCACCATCTGGTGCCAAATAGGCGCATGTGTGTGTAAGTCGGGGACAGGGCCGAGAGGCTCGCACAGGCGGCCCGCAGCTGGGACGAGCTTCTCCCGGCCCAGGCCCGAGCGAGCGGGGAGGCGGCCCCAGGGTAGCGGGGGCGCCCATCTTGTGCCAGCCCTGCCGAGGTGCCACGAAGGGCGGAGGAGGAGGACGACTGCGGCAGCGCTTCTGCCCCCGCCTCCCCCGTGAGCCAGTCCTGCCGTGACGCCGCGGCGAGCCGCACAGGCGCAGCAGCTCCTAGCGCTTGTTGTATCCGGCCGGCCGGCCCCCTCCTCCCTCTCCCCTTCCTTCCTCCCTCCCTCCCTCCGGAGTCATCGCAGTCGGTGCTGTCATCGTCGCCGCTGCTGCTGTACGCGCCCTCCCTGCCCCCTGTGCGCCCGGCCGGCAGCGCCTCCGATCTCCCTGGTTGCCCCATGAAGCGATGGCAGCGGCCAACTTCGTCAAGATCCAGATAGGGATCTACGTGGAGATCGAGCGCAGCGATGGTAAGTGAGGCAGGGGCGGCCGCAGCCCCTGGCCGGGCGCCGCCACCGCCCCGGTGCGCGGCGCGGGGGGGTGGGGAGGGGGCTGCGCGCGGGGCCCATTGTGTGCGCGGGGCCCATTGTGTGCGCGGGGCCGGGGAGTGGCCGGGCCTGGCACGCGCTGCGGTTGTCAGGGGAGCGCTCGCGCTTTGCGGCGGAGGGCGGTTGCGCGGGGTGCGAGCGGCGGCGGCCGCTGGGCACGGGCAGGCTGTAGTAGGGCGGGGAGGCGGAGGCGGCGGGGTGGGGGGCTGAAATGGGGGGGAGAAGGGCGAGGTGATTGTGAGGGGGATGGAGCAGGGATGGGATGGGCTCATGGGGGAGGGGAAAACGAGACAAGTGTGGGGTGAGCAACAAGACGTGCGGGGTGGCTGTGGATGGGGTTGGTGAGGTGATTTGTGGGGGGAGAGGGGCGTGGGTGGGGAGGTGGAAAGGAAAGCCTGGGGAGGTTTTGGCGGGGAGGTGGGAGGGCCTTAGGGTTGGGGATGAGGTGATGGAAGGAGGAAAGGCCTTCAATGCAAAGTAATAACTTCTTGTTTGCTCTGGCATATGAGCCATGTTCTGAAAAAAATGACACAACAGTATGCTCTGACAGAAATTATAATAATAATAAAATTACAATAATAATAATAAAAGAATTGGAATATACAAAACGAGTGATGCACAATGCAATTACTCACCACTCACCGACTGATGCCCAGTTAGTTCCTGAGCAGCGATCCACCCCCCCCGGCCAACTCCCCCCAGTTTATATACTAGTGTCCTGGTTTCAGCTGGGATAGAGTTAATTTTCTTTCTAGTAGCTGGTATAGTGTTATGTCTTGGATTCAATATGAGAAGAATGTTGAAAACACTGATGTTTTCAGTTGTTGCCAAGTAGTGTTTAGTCTAAAGTCAAGGATTTTTCAGCTTCTCGTGCCCAGCCAGCAAGAAGGCTGGAGGGGCACAAGAAGTTAGGAGGGGACACAGCTGGGCGTGAGAGGCTATTTAGGGAAAGCAGGTCAGCCTTGTCACTGCCTGCAGTCTCATGCCTTTGTCTTGCCCCAGTATCCAGAATTATATTTGGGATATTAGAAGTACAACTCTGCGTAGTGCTATTAAATATCCATTTATAGACCTATTGTCTGTGAATTTATTGAATACCTTTCTGACTGTGGGAAAATAACAGAAGATTGGTGAGGAGGATTGTAAACATGCTCAAGTGACTTGCTGCTGGCGTGTAGAAAAACACATATATCATACTAATCATTGTTTAGTCTTGTGTGTTTGACAAGTAGAACATCTGTGTTTAGATAACATAGGCCTGTGACAGACTTAGAGGCACCCTATCGAACATGCTTGAGATTCCTGCCCTGCTGTGGGAAAGATCAAAGCACAGTGGTAAACTACCCCTGTGTGAATCCCTGATATACAGGCGAAAACAGCAGGTTTGGTGATCCTCTAGCATGGACCAAGCTCCGCAGTGCCTGCGTCCCTGCTTGTGTGCCTCTGCCCAGGTGCTGCTTCGGGGATCCCCCGGTTGGTGAGGTAATGAACATAAATTTACTCTTTGCATTTCATCCATGGTTTTGTGGTTGTTCCTGCATCCTGCCTGTGCTGGCTCACACACTGACCCAACTTACACTGTCTGCCTCCAAAACCTGTTGTGGAAGCAAGATCGGGAAGTTTCCTACTTGCTGCATAGAGAAGTACATTACTACTTTTATCTGCCTGAAACCAATCTGACTTAAGAGACTGCTCCTGCTGATACATCCTTGTATGAGTTGCCTCCTCTCCCCATCTGACCCTGGCTGAATGCCAGGTACCCACCAAAGCCATTCTATCACTCCCCCCTCCTCAGCTGGACAGGGGAGAGAAAATATAACAAAGGGCTTGTGGGTCGAGATAAGGACAGGAGAGATCACTCACCAATTACCGTCACAGGCAAAACAGGTTCAACTTGGGGAAAATTAACTCAATTTATTACCAATCAACCAGAGTAGGGTAATGAGAAATAAAACCAATTCTCAAAACACCTTCCCTCCACCCTTCCCTTCTTCCAAGGCACAACTTCACTCCCGGATTCTCTACCTACCTACCCCCCACAGGGGGACGGGGAATGGGGTTTACGGTCAGTTCATCACATGTTATCTCTGCCGCTTCATCCTCCTCAGGGGAAGGACTCCTCACACTCTTCCCCTGCTCCAGCATGGGGTCCCACCCACAGGAGACAGTCCTCCACGAACTTCTCCAACGTGGGTCCTTCCCACGGGCTGCAGTTCTTCACAAACTGCTCCAGCATGGGTCCCTTCCACAGCGTGCAGTGCTTCAGGAGCACACTGCTCCAGCGTGGGTCCCCCGCGGGGTCACAAGTCCAGCCAGAAAAACCTGCTCCAGCGTGGGCTCCTCTCTCCACAGAGCCACAGGTCCTGCCAGGAGCCTGCTCCAGCGCGGGCTTCCCACGGGGTCACAGCCTCCTTCGGGAACCCACCTGCTCTGGCATGGGATCCTCCACGGGCTGCAGGTGGATATCTGCTCCACCGTGGACCTCCATGGGCTGCAGGGGGACAGCCTGCCTCACCATGGTCTTCACCACGGGCTGCAGTGGAATCTCTGCTCTGGCGCCTGGAGCATCTCCTCCCCCTCCTTCTTCACTGACCTTGGTGTCTGCAGGGTTGTTTTCTCTTACATGTTCTCACTCCTCTCTCTGGCTGCCGAATACCGCCTGTCCCAACTTTTTCCTTCTTAAAAATGTTATCACAGAGGCGTTACCACTATCGCTGATTGGCTCGGCCTTGGCCAGTGGCGGGTCCGTCTTAGTGTCGGCTGATATTGGCTCTGTCGGACATAGTGGAAGCTTCCAGCAGCTTCTGACAGAAGCCACCCCTGTAACCCCCCCCTCTACCAAAACCTTGCCACACAAACCCAATACACCATCAAAAAAAAAAAAAGACTGTTGCGGTACCGCAATGACAAAATCAGCATAACTGAATAAAAGAATTTTAGGTCATGGAGCAAACAGCTATCGCATTAATACCAGTTTTGGAAGTGATTTTAGCTCATCCTGCTTGATTTTGCAGTAAATATGGGGGAAGAAATTACAAATCTAATTGAATCACTCTAGAAACTTAAATACCTCAACTAAAAGTAGTAGCAAACAGTGGAGGACAGATGCTGAAGTGCTTCTAGTCTCTGTGTCCCAAACTAGCGTCCTAGAGGTGGAGTGGGTAAATGCGATGCTGAATCCTGGAGCTGAGTGCAGGATGACATGACCTGAGCTTGGCCCCACCAGTGTGTTGGTATGGGAGAGGCTTTGCGCAGTATTAGCAGTATCAACCCATTATGAAGGTCAGTCATAACTTTCTCTGAATTTCAGTAAAATGTTTCATAGAGCATTAAAAATTATTCAGATGAAGTTTAATACAAGAATGGTAATGTATTTAAGGCAGGTGATGATAGTGTACCTAATAATTTCTACCTAATAGTGTGCCTTCTGGGATCGGTTTTGGGACTGGCTGGCTGTTTTTTCCATCCATTATAGTTATTAATTCCTGGTCATAACACAGAAAGTAACATTGTTCTCAGGAAACTTCATTACTATGCTAGAGTGGAAGTATCATCTCTGTGGAGATTTATATCATGTGGGAAGATTAGGAAATATGGAATGAAACAACTGGGGTAAATTATGGTACAAAGTAAATGTGCTTTTGCTATAAATTGGGAGATCATAAACTGTAAATGACAGGAGAAAATTCTTGATATTCTAGTTAATCACAAAATAAGTGTGCACTACCAGGTTGAAGTGACAAGGGGAAAAGTGAGTGCAATTTTAGAATTGCTGTAACTTGGCAGTGAGTGTTCCTGTGGAAAGCATTCTGGAGCCCGTGTGGGATATTGCACCTCGTCCTGGTTGCCAGTGTTGGAAAAGGAGATACTCAGACTGAAACAGATACAGATAGGCTCACCATTCTTGTACAGGTGTCTTTATACAAGCCATAAAAGAAAGCAGAGTACTAAATGACTGTGAACACATGTAATCTAGAAAAAAGTTTGTATATGTTGACAGTGAGGTGCTAGTGCAACTTTCTGGGGTGAATAGCAGAGGCAGACCACTTAATAACATAAAGGTGAAATGTGTTCGGTTTATAGGGGACTTATGGTAGTATGTATTAGATATGATTGGACAGGTGCTTCCTTCCAAATATCTTTTTTCTGTGGCTAAGTTATTGTCCTAGTTTCAGCTGGGATAGAGTTAACTGTCTTCCTAGTAGCTGGTATGGTGCTATGTTTTGAGTTCAGTATGTGAAGAATGTTGATAACACTGATGTTTTCAGTTGTTGCTAAGTAGTGTTTAGACTAAAGTAAAAGATTTTTCAGCTTCTCATGCCCAGCCAGTGAGAAAGCTGGAGGGGCACAAGAAGTTGGCACAGGACACAGCCAGGGCACCTGACCCAAAGTGGCCAACAGGGTATTCCATACCATGTGACGTCCCATCTAGTATAGGAACTGGGAAGTGGGGGGCGGGGAATCGCCGCTCAGGGACTAGCTGGGTGCCGGTCGGTGGGTGGTGAGCAATTGCATTGTGCATCATTTGTACATTCCAATCCTTTCATTATTGCTGTTGTCATTTTATTAGTGTTATCATGATCATTATTAGTTTCTTCTTTTCTGTTCTATTAAACCGTTCTTATCTCAACCCGTGGGTTTTGCTTCTTTTTCCCGATTTTCTCCCCCATCCCACTGGGTGTGGGGGGAGTGAGTGAGCGGCTGCGTGGTGCTTAGTTGCTGGCTGGGGTTAAACCACGACAGTTATATGTGGAGAACTTCTCTGCTCTTAAAAATGATGGCATGACATAAACCATTGACCAAGTCTGGGACTAAGAGCGGATCCAGCTGCCCCTGGGCTCTTCTCTGAGAAGGAGTCCAGAAAGCAAGGGGGTCTGCTCTGAACCTCGTGACTCAATGGGAGGGCTCTCCTTATTTTCTTCCCTGAACTGATTCCCAAATAAGCAAGGCCTGTAGTATATGTTTGGTGATGTATGGTTAGCACGTTACACAGTTTCATGCCAATTTTTGTTGTGAGCATACCAATTTTTGTGGTGAGCATGCCAATTCTTGTTGTGAGTGAATAAAAATTGAGTTTTGTGAGTTAAAGGATCCCTGGTGTCGTTTCACCTTAATCCTGACCTGGGAATCGGCAAACCTGAGTCATCATCCTGAGAAATTGGGACATGACACACCTACAAAAGCAATATGTAGCTGTAGCTTCTGAATGCTATGGCAGTGAGATACTCTTAACAAAATTTTGTGAAGCCAGTGGGCTGACTGCCATTGATTTCACTGGCAATTGAAGCTTCTGAAACCAAATAAAGGGAAGATGTTTTAGGAGGAACTCACCAATGTGAAATAATGTACTTTGAAATGTGCTTAAAAGAGTATTAGCTCCCCACCCCCAAAAGAAACTGGACCTACCTTGAAGGGAAATAAAAAACAAAGTGTTCCTCTAACTGGGGAAACCACAGGAAACTTGTTTTGAATGTAAAGGGAAATTTTAGAGATAGGCTTGGAAGATGAAAGGTCAGCAGAAAGAAAACAGTGAATTGCAATGTGAAAAGACTGGAGATTTAACAATTATTAGAGAAGCAAAAACTGACAGCAGCACTGGGATGCAGCTCTAGGTAACTTCTTTAGAGAAGGTGCATCAGTACAGACAGGTAACAAGTTCAGCTAGACTGAGCATGTCGAATTATAATTTAGTGGTTTGGGGCAGGGGGTGGAGGATGGTGTTGGTGTTGAATGCAAGGATGACCGAAAAGTTGCTTGTGTCCTGTTTGCTGTACAAAGGACATTAAATGTGCTCTTTGTATTTGAAGCTAAATATTATAAACAGTTCAGTGGCATGTGTGAGCTCCCCCCCCATTTGTTAGTGGATTATTATTAAGATCTGTGAACTTTGTTTTTCTAAAGCACTATGTTTGTTTGTTTTTTGCACAGAAATTAGATACATATCTTGGATGGGGAGTTTTCTGAGTTTGGTAGCTTTCTAGATGGGGGCAAGAGTAGATTAAGTTGGATTTTAATTCAAAACTGAAATATACAGGCAGATATGGGAAACTTGATTTGGTTAATGTTAGTTTCTGTTCTCAAGATTCCTGTCTATTACGTTGTAGAGGTTTATGGAGATCATAAAATGCAGTTGTAACAAGCTTGTCATTTGAAGGACTTGGGTGTTGCTGTGATAATTTAGAGAATAAAACAAAATGAGTTGGTAGCTAAGGATCATTCACAAAAATAAATATTAAAATATATCTTTAATTAAAATTATGGAATTTTTTAAAAAAATTTAAGGACTTGCTTTAGAAATATGTCAAGTACCATGTATGTTTAGTGACCTATTTGACAGTGTAATAACACTATAACTAAGGCAAGAGACAAGACAATAAGGAAGGGTGGCATGGCAAAAATGAAACAAAGAAACAAATCTGTATGGTAAAGTAAAACAAAACTAAAGCATAACTGTGGTAGATACAAAGAAAATAAAAGGCTAGTTGTTTATGGATAAATGAAACTTTGAAACAAAATAAAATCAAGCCTGTTTAGTGTTGTGGAGAAAGAAACATCAGTCACTAGTAACTTCCAGTTTTCCCTTGGGGGATTAGCAGCAAGGCTGTCCGTACAGTGCAGGGAGAACCATAACAAGTGCTGATTGTGTGAATAGGGACATCACCATGGGTAACATTGCTGGAGACACTGAGCCTGGAATTCTCTTTTTCCTTGGGATTTTTTTCCTGAAAGTTTGCTATAGACATTGTTTGGTGGGTAAAGGATTATATTTTTCCTCCTTGAGCTCTGTGAGAGCAGGAAAGTCCTTCCACCAGAATTGCCAGGATTGGAGCCTGTAGCACAGGAGACAATTTTCTGGACCATGGTAATTCTGGTAAATGCTGCTTCTTCTCATGTCTCTCCTAAACATAGTGGTTTTTGTTAGGGTTTTTGTTTGTTTGTTTTTAAACTTGGGGTTTGTATTCTGTTTAAAAGAGAGTGAAGAAAATTCTACTTTTTGCAATTTTTAATTTTTAATATCAAGTGGCAGAGCGTGAAGGCCAAGCATGTCCAGGTGTCTCTAAATGAGATAACATTCATGTTAGTCCCTCTTGAATGTGATTAGGAAAATCATGGCTATTTCACAAATGCCCATTATAATCCTTTAAGGGATGGGTAGCTTCTGTTGCTGTGGTCATCCTCAGTGAGGCTCTGTAGCAGATGTTAACTTGTACTATATTTTTGTATTCATCTGTGAAACATCTACTGTTGATGCACTTAGGAAAAACTAAGTGCTCAGCTGACCAGACCACTGCCTGAGCTAATATAACACATTTGTGCTCTTAAAGAAGTGGCAAGTTCAGAGGATTTAACATAAGCTGTGAGTTTCCTTTACTGAATGTTGGGTCCATTAACATTGCCATAGCCTGGTCCTGCTAAAATTAATTGCCTGGGTTTGAGCTGACAAGACTCAACTATATGATGAGTTGATCACCATCAACTGTATGGTGGTGATAGGTTAATGCTGCCGGGCAGAGTCCTGCTGCTGTTTTTGGGGGAGGAATGAGAGAGTCGTAGTGGAAATTATGAACCTTTCTTCTCTATAGCCTGATCCAGAGCCTGTGTGTAAATTTTTAATTATTACAGCTCAAAGATATTTCTAAGACTTCACAGAATTTTTGCATGAGAAGTGCGAGTACAGTGTCTTTTGGGGCCAGTGAACTTTAATTATTTGGAAGGGCAGGGAAGGTTGTGGTCTTTTTCCAGCCTTTTCACTTAGGAGAGCGCAAAGTGGTTTGAGTCACATGTCAGCTAACACTTTAGCCCACACTGTAATTTAAAAACCACCAACCCATATTTAACACTGATAAGTTTCTGAAAAGTATTAGGAAGATCAATAGGCCATGGTTTTAGTACTGTCATTGATCACTGCTACAAAATTGTGGTAGTTTTGAGAAGTTTTGCAGGTAGAAAATGTTCAGTTTGCTTAGAGATAAGGATCTAAGTACAGCTTGGTATTTCTATCAGTTGCCATTGCTGCCTAGGTTGAGGGTTAGTCAACATGTTTGACTTAGCCCTGGTTATTTGCTTTTGATACTGCTTCCTAAACCTTTATTCTGTACCTAGCCTAGGAACTCTTACAATAGAGGGGATTTATCTGCTATTTCTGCAGATATTTATGCTTGCTTGCTTCTGTTTGTCAAATTTTCATAAGATGACTGGGAAGAGAGGGAATGGAGAGTTTCTATTCTTCACTTGTACTGAGAGGGGTGAGAATATCATAACGTATGTGTATTTATGTGAACATATTTACATTTCAGATTTTGATACCAACTCCAGAAAATGCACCTGAAATCAGGGACATTGCCTTCAACCACTCTCTGCAGATTGATTTGGCTCTTATGCTTTAGCATTTGCAGCTTGGTCTTGCTTAATATGCTAGATAAGGTTTATGTCAGCCTAATTGGTTGCTGGCATTCCTGAATTTCACAACTGCTGTATTCAGCTGTGTACTAGAAAAATATAATGGAATACTGTTTGTGGAGAGCAAGAGGCAATTATAACAATGTATATGTGCTTTCTGGCAGTTCAATAACATGTAAACTTTTAGAAACACATAAAGAATTTTGAGGAACAAATTGTATGGGTATATTGCCAGTTTAAACATATGTCGTGGTTTAAGCCCAGCCCGTAACAAAGCACCACGAAGCCGCTCACTCACTCCTCCCCCCTGGCCCCGGTGGGATGAGGAAGAGAAAATATAAAGAAAAGCTCATGGGTTGAGACAAGGACAGGGAGGGATCACTCACCACTTATGGTCACGGGCAAAAGAGAGGCTCAACTTGGGGAAAAACAAAATCAATTTAATTTACTACAAATCAAATCAAAACAAGGATAATGAGAAGTAAAACCAAACCTTAGAACACCTTCCCCCCACCCCTCCCTCCTTCCCAGCTCAACTCCACTCCCGGTTTTCTCTACCTCCTCCCCCCCTAGCAGTGCAGGGGAACAGGGAATGGGGGTTATGGTCAGTTCACCACACATTGATTGTCTCTGCCGCTGGTTCCTCCTCAGGGGGAAGACTCCTCACTCTTCCCCTGCTCCGGCATGGGGTCCCTCCCATGGGAGACAGTCCTCCATGAACTTCTCCAAGGTGAGTCCTTCCCATGGGCTGCAGTCCTTCACAAACTTCTCTAGCATGGGTCCCTTCCACAGGGTGCAGTCCTTCAGGCACAGAGAAGAGCCCTGGGGCAGCTGGATCCGCTCTTAGTCCCAGACTTGGTCAATGGTTTATGTCATGCCATCATTTTTAAGAGCAGAGAAGTGGGATGGGGGAGAAAATCGGGAAAAAGAAGCAAAACCCACGGGTTGAGATAAGAACGGTTTAATAGAACAGAAAAGAAGAAACTAATAATGATCATGATAACACTAATAAAATGACAGCAGCAATAATGAAAGGATTGGAATGTACAAATGATGCACAGTGCAATTGCTCACCACCCGCCGACCGGCACCCAGCTAGTCCCTGAGCGGCGATTCCCTGCCCCCACTTCCCAGTTCCTATACTAGATGGGATGTCACATGGTATGGAATACCCTGTTGGCCACTTTGGGTCAGCTGCCCTGGCTGTGTCCCCTCCCAACTTCTTGTGCCCCTCCAGCTTTCTCGCTGGCTGGGCATGAGAAGCTGAAAAATCTTTTACTTTAGTCTAAACACTACTTAGCAACAACTGAAAACATCAGTGTTATCAACATTCTTCACATACTGAACTCAAAACATAGCACTGTACCAGCTACTAGGAAGACACTTAACTCTATCCCAGCTGAAACTAGGACAGTATCCACCCCTTATTCTATACCACTGACGTCATGCTCAGTTCCCATACCTTTAGTTACATCCTGGTCAATCATCATCACCTTTTCCATCCCTTTGAGACATATGAACAATGATATATGTATATATATATGTATACACACACAGAGATATCATTCCTTTAGTTTATGGGTTATGTTCATTAAATGTTCATTGAGTTCATTTAGTTCCCGACTCTGGGCTCCATCTGTCATACCAGTCTTTCTGGGCAGGAGGGATGGTGCAAAGTCCTCTCAGTCGGTAGAGCAGGATCGGGCTTTGGTGCAGTGTAGTAGGTGGGTGACATTGGACGCAGCAGGAGGATGGTGTGCACCGTTGGATTGTTTGCATGCTGGAGTCAGTTCTGGTTCCATCACTACCGTGCTTCGCTTAGTTTTATCACAGTTCTTTCTTGCTTGATCTAAGTGATTCTTACTATAGTACTATGGATATAGCATATAACAATTATAGTAATGATAACATACAGTAGCAGGGTTATATAGCAACTAATATCATACAGTTTAATTGTGGCTATTCTCACCTAAAATCAAATCCCCTTGAGGCACACATCGGACTTCCCCATCTTTTCGCATCACCCACCAAGTGCACCCAGGTCCTTGAGCAAAAGCAATCCCACGAATGGGTTTACCTTTGCCTGAGGCAGGAGTAACCCAGACTGTCTTCCCTAACATATTTTTTATGTGCACTACAGGGACTTTATCCCCTTCTACAGTATGTAAAAGTTCAGAATGGGCAGGTCCACCCCGATTGGCAGATCCTCTGGTGTTGACTAACCAGGTGGCTTTTGCTAAATGTGTATCCCAATGTTTGAAGGTTCCACCCCCCATTGCTCTCAATGTAGTCTTTAACAGTCCATTGTATCGCTCAATTTTCCCAGAGGCTGGTGCATGATAGGGGATGTGATACACCCACTCAATGCCATGCTCTTTGGCCCAGGTGTCTATGAGGTTGTTTCAGAAATGAGTCCCGTTGTCTGACTCAATTCTCTCTGGGGTGCCATGTCGCCACAAGTCCTGCTTTTCAAGGCCCAGGATAGTGTTCTGGGCAGTGGCATGGGGCACAGAATATGTTTCCAGCCATCCGGTGGTTGCTTCCACCATTGTGAGCACATAGCGCTTGCCTTGGCGAGTTTGTGGGAGTGTGATATAGTCAATCTGCCAGGCTTCCCCAAATTTATATTTCAGCCATCGTCTTCCATACCACAGGGGCTTTAACCGCTTGGCTTGCTTAATTGCAGCACATGTTTCACATTCATGGATAACCTGTGCAATAGTGTCCATGGTCAAGTCCACTCCTCGATCACGAGCCCATCTATATGTTGCATCTCTTCCCTGATGACCTGAGGTATCATGGGCCCACCAAGCCATAAATAGCTCACCCTTATGTTGCCAGTCCAGGTCCACCTGAGCCACTTCAATCTTGGCAGCCTGATCCACCTGTTGGGTATTTTGATGTTCTTCAGTGGCCTGACTCTTGGGTACGTGAGCATCTACATGATGTACTTTTACAACCAGATTCTCTATCTGGGATGCAATATCTTGCCACAGTGTGGCAGCCCAAATGGGTTTACCTCTGCGCTGCCAGTTGCTCTGCTTCCATTGCTGTAACCACCCCCACAGGGCATTTGCCACCATCCATGAGTCAGTATAGAGATAGAGCACTGACCACTTTTCTCTTTCAGCAATGTCTAACGCTAGCTGGATGGCTTTCACCTCTGCAAACTGACTCGATTCACCTTCTCCTTCAGCAGTTTCTGCAACTTGTCGTGTAGTGTCGCACTTTCTCCGCTGCGACAATCTAGGGAAAACGACACATCGCCAGGGACTCGCCCTGGGGAGAAAACGGACCAACACAGATACTGTGGATCAAACGATTTCTCCGTTTATTAACTGCGCAACACTCGGTTATATATGTTTCTAGTATCTACTCACACATAAGCCATTTGTTGATTGGTTAACATGTGCCGTTCACGCGCTTAAACAATAGTCTAATTGGATAAAGTCCTCTAATCACGCGAATAGTTTCATCCACCTGCATGCTGTCTTGCACTCTGTCTTCAGTCACATCGCCCTCCTGTTATCAGTCACGTACGCCCGACCTTGTTCTACTTTTTGTGCATTCTTCAGCAAGCTCATAATAATTGTGCCTTTGTGCAGTTAGGAAACTTCCAACAACAGTTGTGCCTTGTGCAGTTTCCTTCGTCCTCCCACAATTTCTCCCACAAATTCTCCCACAGCGTAGGACTCCATACAGCAGCTTTCCACCTCCGATGCTTTCCCACAATGCAACAGAACCCATCAGTGAACAGGGCATATTGCCTCTCATTTTCTGGCATTTTATTATACAGCGGGGCTTCTTCAGCACGCGTCACCTCCTCCTCTGGCGACATTCCAAAATCTTTGCCTTCTGGCCAGTCCGTGATCACTTCCAAAATTCCTGGGCGACTGGGGTTTCCTATGCGAGCCCGTTGTGTGATCAGTGCAATCCACTTACTCCATGTGGCATCAGTTGCATGATGTGTAGAGGAGACCCTCCCTTTGAACATCCAGCCCAGCACTGGCAGTCGGGGTGCCAAGAGGAGCTGTGCTTCAGTACCAACCACTTCTGAGGCAGCTCGAACTCCTTCATATGCTGCCAATATCTCTTTTTCAGTTGGAGTATAGCGAGCCTCGGATCCTCGATATCCTCGACTCCAAAACCCCAGGGGTCGACCTCGGGTCTCCCCAGGTGCTTTCTGCCAGAGGCCCCAGGTAGGGCCATTCTCCCCAGCTGCAGTATAGAGCACATTTTTAACATGTTGTCCTGCCCGGACTGGTCCAAGGGCTACTGCATGAACAATCTCCCGTTTAATTTGTTCAAAGGCTTGTTGTTGCTCAGGGCCCCATTTAAAATCATTCTTCTTCCGGGGTAACTTGGTAGAGAGGACTTACAATTTGACTGTAATTTGGAATATGCATTCTCCAAAAACCCACAACATCTAAGAAGGCCTGTGTTTCCTTTTTATTAGTTGTTGGAGACATAGCTGCTGTTTTGTTGATCACATCCATAGGGATCTGACGACGCCCGTCTTGCCATTTTATTCCTAAAAACTGGATCTCCTGTGCAGGTCCCTTGACCTTACTTTCTTTTATGGCAAAACTGGCTTTCAGAAGGATTTGGGTTATTTTCTTCCCTTTCTCAAAGACTTCTTCTGCTGTGTTGCCCCATACGATGATGTCATCAATGTATTGCAGGTGCTCTGGAGCTTCACCTTTTTCCAGTGCAGTCTGGATTAGTCTATGGCAAATGGTGGGGCTGTGTTTCCACCCCTGGGGCAATCGATTCCAAGTGTACTGGACACCCCTCCAAGTAAAGGCAAATTGTGGACGACACTCTGCTGCCAGAGGGATTGAGAAAAACGCATTAGCAATGTCAGTTGTAGCATACCACTTGGCTGCCTTTGACTCTAGTTTGTATTGAAGTTGTAGCATATCTGGAACGGCAGCACTCAGCGGTGGCTTAACTTCATTCAGGCCACGATAGTCAACTGTTAGTCTCCACTCCCCATTAGACTTTCACACTGGCCATATGGGACTATTAAAGGGTGAGCGAGTTTTGCTGATCACTCCTTGGCTCTCCAGTTGGCGAATCAACTTGTGGATGGGAATCAGAGTGTCTCGGTTGGTGCGATATTGCCGCCGGTGCACCGTCGTGGTAGCAATTGGCACTTGTTGTTCTTCAACCCTCAGCAACCCCACAATCGAAGGGTCTTAAGAGAGACCAGGCAGGGTAGACAGCTGTTCAGTGCCCTCTGTCTCCAAGGCAGCTATACCAAAAGCCCATCGATACCCCTTCGGGTTCTTAAAATTACCCTCTCCTGAGATAGTCTATGCCAAGGATGCACGGTGCCTCTGGGCCAGTCACAATGGGGTGTTTCTGCCATTCATTCCCAGTTAGGCTTACTTCAGCCTCCAATACAGTTAACTCTTGGGATCCCCCTGTCACACCAGAAATACAAATGGGTTCTGCCCCTTTATAACTTGATGGCATTAGAGTGCACTGTGCGCCGGTGTCTACTAGAACCTTGTACTCCTGTGGGTCTAACGTGCCAGGCCATCGAATCCACACAGTCCAATAGACCCGGTTATCCCTTTCCTCCACCTGGCTGGAGGCAGGGCCCCTCTAATTCTGGCCAGAGTATCCGGTATTCACTTCTCGTAAATTGGCTCAGAAGTCCCTTCAAGAGGATCAGAAATAAGATCAGCCCTTCTACTCTGTTTGGAAACTGGAGCGGCATTTTTCCTGGTAGAATCCCCTTTTGTGGTGGTTTTTCCTCGCAGCTCACGTACCCGTGCATTTAGGACCGAGGTAGGTTTTCCATCCCATTTCCTCATGTCCTCTCCATGATCACATAGGTAAAACCACAGGGCAGCTTGCGGTGTGTACCTTCTATATTCTCTCTCTTGGGCAGAGGAGCGCTCACTCCTAATAGCTGAGACATTGGTCCTTACAGGTGGGGAGTAGGACATATCCTCTTTGAATTGCTGGAAATCCTCGGACAGCTTCTCCACAGCTGAAATGCAGGCTTGTAGGGAGGAGGAGAGATTTTCTTCATGTTGACGGAGTTGGCGAGCCACTTCATCCAGTGTCGGTGCCTCTTTGTCTTTCCAGGTCATTATTGCCAGTGAGTTGGCATAGGACGATGGTGCGCTCCGTACAAATTTCCGCCACATGGGTCGTGTGCATTGAACTTCGTCTGGATCTTTGGGTAATTGTGGGTTGTCCGGGTCATGATGAATCGTCTCTAGCACAGCTAATTCCCTCAGATATTGGATACCTCTTTCCATGGTGGTCCACTTGCTTGATTGACATATAACATCTTCCTTAAAGGGGTACCTTTCCTTCACACTTGACAGGAGTCGCCTCCAGAGGCTGATGGCTTGTGTTCCTCTTCCAATTGCCTTGTCAATGCCACCTTCCATGGCAAGCAATCCCAGCTGCTTGGCTTCCCTACCTTCTAATTCCAAGCTATTAGCCCCATTGTCCCAGCATCGGAGGAGCCAGGTGATAATATGCTCACCTATACGGTGGCCAAAATCTTTTCGCATATCCCGCAGCTCACTCAAGGATAGGGACCGGGTTATTACCTCTGGTTCTGCCTCTTCCTCCTGTTCCCGTGATGACCCTGGTTCACCTTCATCCTTTGCTAAGCGAGCTGATTTTTTTGTATATTTCTTTTTCTGTAATGGGGCAACTGATACTGGTGCAGGTTGATCCGCTGGTTCAGTTGCAGTATCGCTCGCCGGGTTTTGGATAACCGCAGCGTCTGTCGCCAAGGTTTGGGTAGCAGCAGTGCTCGTCGCTGAGGCTGGAGAGACCTCAGTGCCCGTTGCCAAGGTTTGGGTAGCTGCTGTGCTCGTTGCCGTGGCTGGAGGGGCTGCAGTGCCTGTTGCTGAGGTTTGGGTAGCCACAGTTCTCGTTGCCGGGGCTGGAGGGGTCGTGGTGCCTGTCACCAAGGTCTGGGTGGCCGCAATGCTCGTCGCCGGGGCTGGAGGGGCCGCAGCGCCCACTGCCGGGGTTTGGGTGACCACAGTGCTCATTGTTTTGTTGTTAGGTCCAGAGACCTTCTCTTCCCCTTGAGGGTGCTGAGTTGTGTCGAACAGGGCTCGATAGGCATGGGCCAGGCCCCAGCACGTTGCAGTGATTTGTATCTCTCTGGAGCTGCCGGGGTGACAGTATACCTTTTCCAAATATTTTACTAGTTCTTCTGGATTCTGCACTTGTTCAGGGGTGAATTTCCAAAACATTGGAGGTGCCCACTTTTCTAGGTACTTGCCCATACTACCCCACACACCCTGCCACTCATAATTATCCAGCCTCGGGGCAGACCTCTGGGTGATCTTCTTAAATAGTTGTTGTCGTGGTTTAACCCCAGCCAGCAACTAAGCACCACGCAGCCGCTCACTCACTCCCCCCCACCCAGTGGGATGGGGGAGAAAATCGGGAAAAGAAGCAAATCCACGGGTTGAGATAAGAACAGTTTAATAGAACAGAAAAGAAGAAACGAATAATGATAATGATAACACTAATAAAATGACAACAGCAATAATGAAAGGATTGGAATGTACAAATGATGCGCAGTGTAATTGCTCACCACCCACCGACCGGCACCCAGCTAGTCCCCGAGCGGCGATTCCCCGCCCCCACTTCCCAGTTCCTATACTGGATGGGACGTCACATGGTATGGAATACCCTGTTGGCCAGTTTGGGTCAGGTGCTCTGGCTGTGTCCTGTGCCAACTTCTTGTGCCCCTCCAGCTTTCTCGCTGGCTGGGCATGAGAAGCTGAAAAATCCTTGACATTAGTCTAAACACTACTAGCAGCAACTGAAAACATCAGTGTGTTATCAACATTCTTCTCATACTGAACTCAAAACATAGCACCGTACCAGCTACTAGGAAGACAGTTAACTCTATCCCAGCTGAAACTAGGACAGTATCCACCCCTTATTCTATACCATTGACGTCATGCTCAGTTCCCATACCTTTAGTTACATCCTGGTCAGTCATTATCAGCTTTTCCATCCCTTTGAGACATATGAACAATGATATATATATATATGTATACATACACAGAGATATCATCCCTTTAGTTTATGTGTTATGTTCATTAAATGTTCGTTGAGTTTATTTAGTTCCTGACTCTAGGCTCCATCTGTCATACCAGTCTTTCTGGGCAGGAGGAATGGTGCAAAGTCCTCTCAGTCGGTAGAGCAGAGTTGGGCTTCAGTGCAGTGTGACGAGCAGTTGACATTGGACGCAGCAGGAGGATGGTGTGCACCGTTGGATTGTTGCATGCTGGAGTCAGTTCTGGTTCCATCACTACTGCGTTTCATTCAGTTTTATCACAGTTTTTCTTGTTTGATCTAAGTGATTCTTACTATAGTACTATGGATATAGCATATAACAATTATAGTAATGATAACATACAGTAGCAGGGTTATATAGCAACTAATATCATACAGGTTAATTCTGGCTATTCTCACCTAAAATTAAATCCCCTTGAGGCACACATCGAACTTCCCCATCTTTTCGCATCACCCACCAAGTGCACCCAGGTCCTTGAGCAAAAGCAATCCCACGAATGGGTTTACCTTTGCCTGAGGCAGGAGTAACCCAGACTGTCTTCCCTAACATATTTTTTGTGTGCACTACAGGGACTTTATCCCCTTCTACAGTACGTAAAAATTCTGACTGGGCAGGGCCACCCCGATTGGCAGATCCTCTGGTGTTGACTAACCAGGTGGCTTTTGCTAAATGTGTATCCCAATGTTTGAAAGTTCCACCCCCCATTGCTCTCAATGTAGTCTTTAACAGTCCATTGTATCGCTCAATTTTCCCAGAGGCTGGTGCATGATAGGGGATGTGATACACCCACTCAATGCCATGCTCTTTGGCCCAGGTGTCTATGAGGTTGTTTTGGAAATGAGTCCCGTTGTCTGACTCAATTCTCTCTGGGGTGCCATGTCGCCACAAGATCTGCTTTTCAAGGCCCAAGATAGTGTTCCGGGCAGTGGCATGGGGTACAGAATATGTTTCCAGCCATCCGGTGGTTGTTTCCACCATTGTGAGCACATAGCGCTTGCCTTGGCGAGTTTGTGGGAGTGTGATATAGTCAATCTGCCAGGCTTCCCCAAATTTATATTTCAGCCATCGTCCTCCATACCACAGGGGCTTTAACCGTTTGGCTTGCTTAATTGCAGCACATGTTTCACATTCATGGATAACCTGTGCAATAGTGTCCATGGTCAAGTCCACCCCTCGGTCACGAGCCCATCTATATGTTGCATCTCTTCCCTGATGGCCTGAAGCATCATGGGCCCACTGAGCCATAAATAGCTCACCCTTATGTTGCCAGTCCAGATCCACCTGAGCCACTTCAATCTTGGCAGCCTGATCCACCTGTTGGTTATTTTGATGTTCTTCAGTGGCTCGACTCTTGGGTATGTGAGCATCTACATGACGTACTTTTACAACCAGATTCTCTAGCCGGGACGCGATATCTTGCCACAGTGTGGCAGCCCAAATGGGTTTACCTCTGCGCTGCCAGTTGCTCTGCTTCCATTGCTGTAACCACCCCCACAGGGCATTTGCCACCATCCATGAATCAGTATAGAGATAGAGCACTGGCCACTTTTCTCTTTCAGCAATGTCTAATGCTAGCTGGATGGCTTTCACCTCTGCAAACTGACTCGATTCACCTTCTCCTTCAGCAGTTTCTGCGACTTGTTGTGTAGGACTCCATACAGCAGCCTTCCACCTCCGATGTTTTCCCACAATGCGACAGGACCCATCAGTGAACAGAGCATATTGCCTCTCATTTTCTGGCATTTTATTATACAGCGGGGCTTCTTCAGCACGCGTTACCTCCTCCTCTGGCGACATTCCAAAATCTTTGCCTTCTGGCCAGTCCGTGATCACTTCTAAAATTCCTGGGCGACTGGGGTTTCCTATGCGAGCCCGTTGTGTGATTAGTGCAATCCACTTACTCCACGTGGCATCAGTCGCGTGATGTGTAGAGGAGACCCTCCCTTTGAACATCCAGCCCAGCACTGGCAGTCGGGGTGCTAAGAGGAGCTGTGTTTCAGTACCAACCACTTCTGAGGCAGCTCGAACTCCTTCATATGCTGCCAATATCTCTTTTTCAGTTGGAGTATAGCGAGCCTCGGATCCTCTGTATCCTCGACTCCAAAACCCCAGGGGTCGGCCTCGGGTCTCCCCAGGTGCTTTCTGCCAGAGGCTCCAGGTAGGTCCATTCTCCCCGGCTGCAGTATAGAGCACATTTTTAACATCTTGTCCTGCCCGGACTGGTCCAAGGGCTACTGCATGAACAATCTCCCGTTTAATTTGTTCAAAGGCTTGCTGTTGCTCAGGGCCCCATTTAAAATCATTCTTCTTCCGGGTCACTTGATAGAGAGGGCTTACAATCAGACTGTAATTTGGAATATGCATTCTCCAAAAACCCACAACACCTAAGAAAGCCTGTGTTTCTTTTTTATTAGTCGGTGGAGACATAGCTGCTATTTTGTTGATCACATCCATTGGGATCTGACGACGCCCGTCTTGCCATTTTATTCCTAAAAACTGGATCTCCTGTGCGGGTCCCTTGACCTTACTTTCTTTTATGGCAAAAACCGGCTTTCAGAAGGATTTGGATTATTTTCTTCCCTTTCTCAAAGACTTCTTCTGCCGTGTTGCCCCATACAATGATGTCATCAATGTATTGCAGGTGTTCCGGAGCTTCACCTTTTTCCAGTGCAGTCTGGATTAGTCCATGGCAAATGGTGGGGCTGTGTTTCCACCCCTGGGGCAATCGATTCCAAGTGTACTGGACACCCCTCCAAGTAAAGGCAAACTGTGGACGACACTCTGCTGCCAGAGGGATTGAGAAAAACGCATTAGCAATGTCAATTGTGGCATACCACTTGGCTGCCTTTGACTCTAGTTCGTATTGAAGTTGTAGCATATCTGGAACGGCAGCACTCAGCGGTGGCGTAACTTCATTCAGGCCACGATAGTCAACTGTTAGTCTCCACTCCCCATTAGACTTTCGCACTGGCCGTATGGGACTATTAAAGGGTGAGCGAGTTTTGCTGATCACTCCTTGGCTCTCCAGTTGGCGAATCAACTTGTGGATGGGAATCAGAGAGTCTCGGTTGGTGCGATATTGCCGCCGGTGCACCGTCGTGGTAGCAATTGGCACTTGTTGTTCTTCAACCCTCAGCAACCCCACAATCGAAGGGTCTTGAGAGAGACCAGGCAGGGTAGACAGCTGTTCAGTGCCCTCTGTCTCCAATGCAGCTATACCAAAAGCCCATCGATACCCCTTCGGGTCCTTAAAATACCCTCTCCTGAGATAGTCTATGCCAAGGATACACGGAGCCTCCGGACCAGTCACAATGGGGTGTTTTCTGCCATTCATTCCCAGTTAGGCTTACTTCAGCTTCCAATACAGTTAACTCTTGGGATCCCCCTGTCACACCAGAAATACAGATGGGTTCTGCCCCTTTATAACTTGATGGCATTAGAGTGCACTGTGCGCCGGTGTCTACTAGAGCCTTGTACTCCTGTGGGTCTAACGTGCCAGGCCATCGAATCCACACAGTCCAATAGACCCGGTTATCCCTTTCCTCCACCTGGCTGGAGGCAGGGCCCCTCTAATTCTGGCCAGAGTATCCGGTATTCACTTCTCGTAAAATTGGCTCAGAAGTCCCTTCAAGAGGATCAGAAATAAGATCAGCCCTTCTACTCTGTTTGGAAACTGGAGCGGCATTTTTCCTGGTAGAATCCCCTTTTGTGGTGGTTTTTCCTCGCAGCTCACGTACCCGTGCATTTAGGACCGAGGTAGGTTTTCCATCCCATTTCCTCATGTCCTCTCCATGATCACATAGGTAAAACCACAGGGCAGCTTGCGGTGTGTACCTTCTATATTCTCTCTCTTGGGCAGAGGAACGCTCACTCCTAATAGCTGAGACATTGGTCCTTACAGGTGGGGAGTAGGACATATCCTCTTTGAATTGCTGGAAATCCTCGGACAGCTTCTCCACAGCTGAAATGCAGGCTTGTAGGGAGGAGGAGAGATTTTCTTCATGTTGACGGAGTTGGCGAGCCACTTCATCCAGTGTCGGTGCCTCTTTGTCTTTCCAGGTCATTATTGCCAGTGAGTTGGCATAGGACGATGGTGCGCTCCGTACAAATTTCCGCCACATGGGTCGTGTGCATTGAACTTCGTCTGGATCTTTGGGTAATTGTGGGTTGTCCGGGTCATGATGAATCGTCTCTAGCACAGCTAATTCCCTCAGATATTGGATACCTCTTTCCATGGTGGTCCACTTGCTTGATTGACATATAACATCTTCCTTAAAGGGGTACCTTTCCTTCACACTTGACAGGAGTCGCCTCCAGAGGCTGATGGCTTGTGTTCCTCTTCCAATTGCCTTGTCAATGCCACCTTCCATGGCAAGCAATCCCAGCTGCTTGGCTTCCCTACCTTCTAATTCCAAGCTATTAGCCCCATTGTCCCAGCATCGGAGGAGCCAGGTGATAATATGCTCACCTATACGGTGGCCAAAATCTTTTCGCATATCCCGCAGCTCACTCAAGGATAGGGACCGGGTTATTACCTCTGGTTCTGCCTCTTCCTCCTGTTCCCGTGATGACCCTGGTTCACCTTCATCCTTTGCTAAGCGAGCTGATTTTTTTGTATATTTCTTTTTCTGTAATGGGGCAACTGATACTGGTGCAGGTTGATCCGCTGGTTCAGTTGCAGTATCGCTCGCCGGGTTTTGGATAACCGCAGCGTCTGTCGCCAAGGTTTGGGTAGCAGCAGTGCTCGTCGCTGAGGCTGGAGAGACCTCAGTGCCCGTTGCCAAGGTTTGGGTAGCTGCTGTGCTCGTTGCCGTGGCTGGAGGGGCTGCAGTGCCTGTTGCTGAGGTTTGGGTAGCCACAGTTCTCGTTGCCGGGGCTGGAGGGGTCGTGGTGCCTGTCACCAAGGTCTGGGTGGCCGCAATGCTCGTCGCCGGGGCTGGAGGGGCCGCAGCGCCCACTGCCGGGGTTTGGGTGACCACAGTGCTCATTGTTTTGTTGTTAGGTCCAGAGACCTTCTCTTCCCCTTGAGGGTGCTGAGTTGTGTCGAACAGGGCTCGATAGGCATGGGCCAGGCCCCAGCACGTTGCAGTGATTTGTATCTCTCTGGAGCTGCCGGGGGTGACAGTATACCTTTTCCAAATATTTTACTAGTTCTTCTGGATTCTGCACTTGTTCAGGGGTGAATTTCCAAAACATTGGAGGTGCCCACTTTTCTAGGTACTTGCCCATACTACCCCACACACCCTGCCACTCATAATTATCCAGCCTCGGGGCAGACCTCTGGGTGATCTTCTTAAATAGTTGTTGTCGTGGTTTAACCCCAGCCAGCAACTAAGCACCACGCAGCCGCTCACTCACTCCCCCCCACCCAGTGGGATGGGGGAGAAAATCGGGAAAAGAAGCAAATCCACGGGTTGAGATAAGAACAGTTTAATAGAACAGAAAAGAAGAAACGAATAATGATAATGATAACACTAATAAAATGACAACAGCAATAATGAAAGGATTGGAATGTACAAATGATGCGCAGTGTAATTGCTCACCACCCACCGACCGGCACCCAGCTAGTCCCCGAGCGGCGATTCCCCGCCCCCACTTCCCAGTTCCTATACTGGATGGGACGTCACATGGTATGGAATACCCTGTTGGCCAGTTTGGGTCAGGTGCCCTGGCTGTGTCCTGTGCCAACTTCTTGTGCCCCTCCAGCTTTCTCGCTGGCTGGGCATGAGAAGCTGAAAAATCCTTGACATTAGTCTAAACACTACTAGCAGCAACTGAAAACATCAGTGTGTTATCAACATTCTTCTCATACTGAACTCAAAACATAGCACCGTACCAGCTACTAGGAAGACAGTTAACTCTATCCCAGCTGAAACTAGGACAGTATCCACCCCTTATTCTATACCATTGACGTCATGCTCAGTTCCCATACCTTTAGTTACATCCTGGTCAGTCATTATCAGCTTTTCCATCCCTTTGAGACATATGAACAATGATATATATATATATGTATACATACACAGAGATATCATCCCTTTAGTTTATGTGTTATGTTCATTAAATGTTCGTTGAGTTTATTTAGTTCCTGACTCTAGGCTCCATCTGTCATACCAGTCTTTCTGGGCAGGAGGAATGGTGCAAAGTCCTCTCAGTCGGTAGAGCAGAGTTGGGCTTCAGTGCAGTGTGACGAGCAGTTGACATTGGACGCAGCAGGAGGATGGTGTGCACCGTTGGATTGTTGCATGCTGGAGTCAGTTCTGGTTCCATCACTACTGCGTTTCATTCAGTTTTATCACAGTTTTTCTTGTTTGATCTAAGTGATTCTTACTATAGTACTATGGATATAGCATATAACAATTATAGTAATGATAACATACAGTAGCAGGGTTATATAGCAACTAATATCATACAGGTTAATTCTGGCTATTCTCACCTAAAATTAAATCCCCTTGAGGCACACATCGAACTTCCCCATCTTTTCGCATCACCCACCAAGTGCACCCAGGCCCTTGAGCAAAAGCAATCCCACGAATGGGTTTACCTTTGCCTGAGGCAGGAGTAACCCAGACTGTCTTCCCTAACATATTTTTTGTGTGCACTACAGGGACTTTATCCCCTTCTACAGTACGTAAAAATTCTGACTGGGCAGGGCCACCCCGATTGGCAGATCCTCTGGTGTTGACTAACCAGGTGGCTTTTGCTAAATGTGTATCCCAATGTTTGAAAGTTCCACCCCCCATTGCTCTCAATGTAGTCTTTAACAGTCCATTGTATCGCTCAATTTTCCCAGAGGCTGGTGCATGATAGGGGATGTGATACACCCACTCAATGCCATGCTCTTTGGCCCAGGTGTCTATGAGGTTGTTTCGGAAATGAGTCCCGTTGTCTGACTCAATTCTCTCTGGGGTGCCATGTCGCCACAAGATCTGCTTTTCAAGGCCCAAGATAGTGTTCCGGGCAGTGGCATGGGGTACAGAATATGTTTCCAGCCATCCGGTGGTTGTTTCCACCATTGTGAGCACATAGCGCTTGCCTTGGCGAGTTTGTGGGAGTGTGATATAGTCAATCTGCCAGGCTTCCCCAAATTTATATTTCAGCCATCGCCCTCCATACCACAGGGGCTTTAACCGTTTGGCTTGCTTAATTGCAGCACATGTTTCACATTCATGGATAACCTGTGCAATAGTGTCCATGGTCAAGTCCACCCCTCGGTCACGAGCCCATCTATATGTTGCATCTCTTCCCTGATGGCCTGAAGCATCATGGGCCCATCGAGCCATAAATAGCTCACCCTTATGTTGCCAGTCCAGATCCACCTGAGCCACTTCAATCTTGGCAGCCTGATCCACCTGTTGGTTATTTTGATGTTCTTCAGTGGCTCGACTCTTGGGTATGTGAGCATCTACATGACGTACTTTTACAACCAGATTCTCTAGCCGGGACGCGATATCTTGCCACAGTGTGGCAGCCCAAATGGGTTTACCTCTGCGCTGCCAGTTGCTCTGCTTCCATTGCTGTAACCACCCCCACAGGGCATTTGCCACCATCCATGAGTCAGTATAGAGATAGAGCACTGGCCACTTTTCTCCTTCAGCAATGTCTAATGCTAGCTGGATGGCTTTCACCTCTGCAAACTGACTCGATTCACCTTCTCCTTCAGCAGTTTCTGCGACTTGTCGTGTAGGACTCCATACAGCAGCCTTCCACCTCTGATGTTTTCCCACAATGCGACAGGACCCATCAGTGAACAGAGCATATTGCCTCTCATTTTCTGGCAGTTTATTATACAGCGGGGCTTCTTCAGCACGCGTTACCTCCTCCTCTGGCGACATTCCAAAATCTTTGCCTTCTGGCCAGTCCGTGATCACTTCTAAAATTCCTGGGCGACTGGGGTTTCCTATGCGAGCCCGTTGTGTGATTAGTGCAATCCACTTACTCCACGTGGCATCAGTCGCGTGATGTGTAGAGGAGACCCTCCCTTTGAACATCCAGCCCAGCACTGGCAGTCGGGGTGCTAAGAGGAGCTGTGTTTCAGTACCAACCACTTCTGAGGCAGCTCGAACTCCTTCATATGCTGCCAATATCTCTTTTTCAGTTGGAGTATAGCGAGCCTCGGATCCTCTGTATCCTCGACTCCAAAACCCCAGGGGTCGACCTCGGGTCTCCCCGGGTGCTTTCTGCCAGAGGCTCCAGGTAGGTCCATTCTCCCCGGCTGCAGTATAGAGCACATTTTTAACATCTTGTCCTGCCCGGACTGGTCCAAGGGCTACTGCATGAACAATCTCCCGTTTAATTTGTTCAAAGGCTTGCTGTTGCTCAGGGCCCCATTTAAAATCATTCTTCTTCCGGGTCACTTGATAGAGAGGGCTTACAATCAGACTGTAATTTGGAATATGCATTCTCCAAAAACCCACAACACCTAAGAAAGCCTGTGTTTCTTTTTATTAGTCGGTGGAGACATAGCTGCTATTTTGTTGATCACATCCATTGGGATCTGACGACGCCCGTCTTGCCATTTTATTCCTAAAAACTGGATCTCCTGTGCGGGTCCCTTGACCTTACTTTCTTTTATGGCAAAACCGGCTTTCAGAAGGATTTGGATTATTTTCTTCCCTTTCTCAAAGACTTCTTCTGCCGTGTTGCCCCATACAATGATGTCATCAATGTATTGCAGGTGTTCCGGAGCTTCACCTTTTTCCAGTGCAGTCTGGATTAGTCCATGGCAAATGGTGGGGCTGTGTTTCCACCCCTGGGGCAATCGATTCCAAGTGTACTGGACACCCCTCCAAGTAAAGGCAAACTGTGGACGACACTCTGCTGCCAGAGGGATTGAGAAAAACGCATTAGCAATGTCAATTGTGGCATACCACTTGGCTGCCTTTGACTCTAGTTCGTATTGAAGTTCTAGCATATCTGGAACGGCAGCACTCAGCGGTGGCGTAACTTCATTCAGGCCACGATAGTCAACTGTTAGTCTCCACTCCCCATTAGACTTTCGCACTGGCCATATGGGACTATTAAAGGGTGAGCGAGTTTTGCTGATCACTCCTTGGCTCTCCAGTTGGCGAATCAACTTGTGGATGGGAATCAGAGAGTCTCGGTTGGTGCGATATTGCCGCCGGTGCACCGTCGTGGTAGCAATTGGCACTTGTTGTTCTTCAACCCTCAGCAACCCCACAATCGAAGGGTCTTAAGAGAGACCAGGCAGGGTAGACAGCTGTTCAGTGCCCTCTGTCTCCAATGCAGCTATACCAAAAGCCCATCGATACCCCTTCGGGTCCTTAAAATACCCTCTCCTGAGATAGTCTATGCCAAGGATACACGGAGCCTCCGGACCAGTCACAATGGGGTGTTTCTGCCATTCATTCCCAGTTAGGCTTACTTCAGCTTCCAATACAGTTAACTCTTGGGATCCCCCTGTCACACCAGAAATACAGATGGGTTCTGCCCCTTTATAACTTGATGGCATTAGAGTGCACTGTGCGCCAGTGTCTACTAGAGCCTTGTACTCCTGTGGGTCTAACGTGCCAGGCCATCGAATCCACACAGTCCAATAGACCCGGTTATCCCTTTCCTCCACCTGGCTGGAGGCAGGGCCCCTCTAATTCTGGCCAGAGTATCCGGTATTCACTTCTCGTAAAATTGGCTCAGAAGTCCCTTCAAGAGGATCAGAAATAAGATCAGCCCTTCTACTCTGTTTGGAAACTGGAGCGGCATTTTTCCTGGTAGAATCCCCTTTTGTGGTGGTTTTTCCTCGCAGCTCATGTACCCGTGCATTTAGGACCGAGGTAGGTTTTCCATCCCATTTCCTCATGTCCTCTCCATGATCACATAGGTAAAACCACAGGGCACCTCGCGGTGTGTACCTTCTATATTCTCTCTCTTGGGCAGAGGAGCGCTCACTCCTAATAGCTGAGACATTGTTCCTTATAGGTGGGGAGTAGGACATATCCTCTTTGAATTGTTGGAAATCCTCGGACAGTTTCTCCACAGCCGAAATGCAGGCTTGTAGGGAGGAGGAGAGATTTTCTTCGTATTGACGGAGTTGGCGAGCCACTTCATCCACTGTCGGTGCCTCTTTGTCTTTCCAGGTCATTATTGCCAGTGAGTTGGCATAGGACGATGGTGCGCTCCGTACAAATTTCCGCCACATGGGTCATGTGCATTGGACTTCATCTGGATCTTTGGGTAATTGTGGGTTGTCCGGGTCATGATGAATCGTCTCTAGCACAGCTAATTCCCTCAGATATTGGATACCTCTTTCCATGGTGGTCCACTTGCTTGATTGACATATAACATCTTCCTTAAAGGGGTACCTTTCCTTCACACTTGACAAGAGTCGCCTCCAGAGGCTGATGGCTTGTGTTCCTCTTCCAATTGCCTTGTCAATGCCACCTTCCCTGGCAAGTGATCCCAGCTGCTTGGCTTCCCTACCTTCTAATTCCAAGCTATTAGCCCCATTGTCCCAGCATCGGAGTAGCCAGATGATAATATGCTCACCTATACGACGGCCAAAATCTTTTCGCATATCCCGCAGTTCACTCAAGGATAGGGACCGGGTTATTACCTCTGGTTCTGCCTCTTCCTCCTGTTCCCGTGATGACCCTGGTTCACCTTCATCCTTTGCTAAGCGAGCTGATTTTTTTGTATATTTCTTTTTCTGTAATGGGGCAACCGATACTGGTGCAGGTTGATCCGCTGGTTCAGTTGCAGTATCACTCGCCGGGTTGTGGATAACCGCAGCGTCTGTTGCCAAGGTTTGGGCAGCAGCAGTGCTCGTTGCCGCGGCTGGAGGGGCTGCAGTGCCTGTTGCTGATGTTTGGGTAGCCACAGTTCTCGTTGCCAGGGCTGGAGGGGTCACGGTGCCTGTCACCAAGGTCTGGGTGGCCACAATGCTCATCATTTTGTTGTTAGGTCCAGAGACCTTCTCTTCCCCTTGAGGGTGCTGAGTTGTGTCGAACAGGGCTCGATAGGCATGGGCCAGGCCCCAGCACGTTGCAGTGATTTGTATCTCTCTGGAGCTGCCGGGGTGACAGCATACCTTTTCCAAATATTTTACTAGTTCTTCTGGATTCTGCACTTGTTCAGGGGTGAATTTCCAAAACATTGGAGGTGCCCACTTTTCTAAGTACTTGCCCATACTACCCCACACACCCTGCCACTCATAATTATCCAGCCTCGGGGCAGACCTCTGGGTGATCTTCTTAAATAGTTGTTTAACCTTAAACAAGAGCTGAACCACATTCAGGAGCATGCTAATTCCTAGCAATAGGGCTAGGACCGTGCTGGTATCAACATCCCAAGAGTATTCAAGTTTTTCAAAATTCCCAAACACCATTGTAACTGGACTGAAGGAGAAAGGAGAGGGGAAGAAAGGTATCCCACTCATAGACTGGTTTTCCAAGGAGGAAAGGTAAATGGTATAATTATTAATAGTTTCCCACAGATGGCTCCCGCAGTATAAAGGTGACAATGCTGAGTGCAAATACCGGATTAATCCCAGAACCGATGACTTTATCATACCATAAACCAGTGTTATACAACACATCAAAGCGAAAACCTTAATCCACCTCCCACGGATGATAAGCAGCAGAAGAGGGACTACATACAGCAAGCGAGGTGATACATAACAGAACTTTAAAAACCAGAGCAACAACTCTAAGAACACATAAATCAACATAATGACCAGCGACTATTAGACCAATATAATGAATGCTTATAACAATTTTGTTTTAACGAGCTCTGGTCAGGTTTGTCGTTATCTCAACCCTTCGAGCCCCACGTTGGGCGCCAAAATGGACTGTCGTGGTTTAACCCCAACCAGCAACTAAGCACCACGCAGCCGCTCACTCACTCCCCCCCCACCCAGTGGGATGGGGGAGAAAATCGGGAAAAGAACCAAAACCCACGGGTTGAGATAAGAACAGTTTAATAGAACAGAAAAGAAGAAACGAATAATGATAATGATAACACTAATAAAATGACAACAGCAATAATGAAAGGATTGGAATGTACAAATGATGCGCAGTGTAATTGCTCACCACCCACCGACCGGCACCCAGCTAGTCCCCGAGCGGCGATTCCCCGCCCCCACTTCCCAGTTCCTATACTGGATGGGACGTCACATGGTATGGAATACCCTGTTGGCCAGTTTGGGTCAGGTGCTCTGGCTGTGTCCTGTGCCAACTTCTTGTGCCCCTCCAGCTTTCTCGCTGGCTGGGCATGAGAAGCTGAAAAATCCTTGACATTAGTCTAAACACTACTAGCAGCAACTGAAAACATCAGTGTGTTATCAACATTCTTCTCATACTGAACTCAAAACATAGCACCGTACCAGCTACTAGGAAGACAGTTAACTCTATTCCAGCTGAAACTAGGACAGTTGTTTAACCTTAAACAAGAGCTGAACCACATTCAGGAGCATGCTAATTCCCAGCAGTAGGGCTAGGACCGTGCTTGTCTCAACATTCCAAGAGTATTCAAATTTTTCAAAATTCTCAAACACCATTGTAACTGGACTGAAGGAGAAAGGAGAGGGGAAGAAAGGTACCCCACCCATAGACTGGTTTTCCAAGGAGGAAAGGTAAATGGTATAATAATTAATAGTTTCCCACAGATGGCTCCCGCAGTATAAAGGTGACAATGCTGAGTGCAAATACTGGATTAATCCCAGAACCGATGACTTTATCATACCATAAACCAGTGTTATACAACACATCAAAGTGAAAACCTTAATCCACGTCCCAGGGATGATAAGCAGCAGAACAGGGACTACATACAGCAAGCGAGGTGATACATGACAGAACTTTAAGAACCAGAGCAACAACTCTAAGAACACATAAATCAACATAATGACCAGCGACTATTAGACCAATATAATGAATGCTTATAACAAATTTGTTTTAATGAGCTCTGGTCAGGGTTGTCGTTATCTCAACCCTTCGTGCCCCACGTTGGGCGCCAAAATGGACTGTCGTGGTTTAATCTCAGCCAGCAACTAAGCACCATGTAGCCGCTCACTCACTCCCCCCCCACCCAGTGGGATGGAGGAGAAAATCGGGAAAAAGAACCAAAACCCACGGGTTGAGATAAGAACAGTTTAATAGAACAGAAAAGAAGAAACTAATAATGATCATGATAACACTAATAAAATGACAACAGCAATAATGAAAGGATTGGAATGTACAAATGATGCGCAGTGCAATTGCTCACCACCCGCCGACCGGCACCCCGCTAGTCCCCAAGCAGCGATTCCCTGCCCCCACTTCCCAGTTCCTATACTAGATGGGACGTCACATGGTATGGAATACGCTGTTGGCCAGTTTGGGTCAGGTGCCCTAGCTGTGTCCTGTGCCAACTTCTTGTGCCCCTCCAGCTTTCTCGCTGGCTAGGCATGAGAAGCTGAAAAATCCTTGACATTAGTCTAAACACTACTTCGCAACAACTGAAAACATCAGTGTTATCAACATTCTTCACATACTGAACTCAAAACATAGCACTGTACCAGCTACTAGGAAGACAATTAACTCTATCCCAGCTGAAACTAGGACACAGACATAGTGACATTGATACAGGGAGCTGCTCACCCCTGGATGGATGCCTTAGATGTTAAAGTTTATGTTTTTCATGATTCCTCTCCTTGAGCAAGATAAAGCACAGTTTGCTTTTCTGTGGAGGGGGATCTAGTACACTTTTAATAGGCTCCCACAAGGATATAAGCACTCCCCCACTATTGCTCACAATGCCTTGGCTAAAGTTTTAGCAGAAAGTCCTGTTCCATCTGACAGCACAGTATATCAGTACGGTGATGACATCCTGATAGGAGGAACGAACCCGGACAGTGTGAAAGGCACCATGGAAAACATTAGGGATACACTGAACAAATTGGGATTGGAAATTCCAGACTCAAAGTGTCAGGGAGCAGCACAAGGGGTCAAATTCCTGGGAGTCTGGTGCATTAAAGGAGTGTGACGGTATGACAAATTATAGTCAATGTCTCAAACATTCGTTAAACAACTTTGGTGGAGAAAACGGCCTCTGTAAAAACACTGGAGTTTTGTGAACAGGACAATGTGGCTGGAGGAGAGGGCCCCACGGAGGGTAGGACCGCACTTCTCCAAAGCCGCAATTCCTTATCTTAAGTGACCAGGAGAAGGAGCACAGCATATGCGCCTGGAGGAGGAGGCCCCATGGAGGATGGGACTGTGCTTCTATCTTAAGCGGTCATGCCAGCAGAAAAAGAGAGGCAACTCCGCAATGAACCCCCCCCAAAGCTCACCGACCGATTCCAGAGAACCCCGGGAATGGGAACTGCGCATGTCGAGACCATCGACTAACACACTATAAAAGAAGGGAGAACGAGTTCTCAGTGCGCGCCCTCCGGAACTGGATCTCTACGCTGGCTGGACCAACGCTGGACCCAGGACTGGTGAAACCCTTTTCTTCTCTCTTTCTTTCTTTCTTTCTTTCTCTCTTTCTCTCTCTCCCTCCCTCTTTTCCTTCTCTTTTTTCCACAGTCCCTACACCTCATCCTTTTAAACATAAACCGTTGACCAAGTCTGAGACTAGGAGTGGATCCAGCCGCCCCTGGGCTCCTCTTTGAGAAGGAGTCCAGAAAGCAAGGGGGTCTGCTCTGAACCTCGTGACTCAACGGGAGGGCTCTCCTTCTGATACATTTTATGTTCCTTTTTCCATTTCTTTTTCTACACCTCCCTTGTCTTTTCAAACAGCGGCTTAATGACATGTTGCAAGGTTCATATTGATAAGTTCACTTGTACTTGGGCAAGGTTAGCTAGGTTGAATAAATGTTGATTGTTGTTTGAACTCCCCTGGTGTCGTTTCACCTTAATTCTGACAAAGGAAATCCACGAACCTGAGTCGCTCCAAGTTTGGGATGCAACAAGGAGCCACCTCTATTCCCCAGGACACCCTAGAAAAAATAGAACAGGGACAAAACCCATCTAGTGTAAAAGAGTTACAGCAAGTTTTGGGAGCCTTAGGTTATTGGTACAAACATATTCCTGGCTTTTCCATTATTGCCCATCCCTTATACAATTTGCTCAGAAAGGGAAAATCATGGGAATGGACTGAACAACATACAAATGCATTAGAATTGTTAATAAAGGAACTGAGGCTATTCCAGCAGCTTGGTCCCATACACCCGACCGACCCTATCCATGTAGAATGGGGATTTAGTGAACACGGTTCTCATTGCAACCTATGGCAAAGGGGGCCAGAAGGACCGGAAAGACTCCTGAAATTTAGCTCCCACTCTTTCAATGATACGGAGATGAGATATTCGGATCTTGAGAAGGGTTTGCTGTCCCTAGTGAGGGCAGTGAAACAGGCGGAACAACTAAGGAGAGAACAGAGCGTGATCATTCGGGGACCTCTCCGCCTTCTAGATGTAGTCTGTAAAGGTACAGTGCCACCGGCTGGCATTGCCCAAAACCCCATGGTTCGTAAGTGGTACGCCTATCTAGAAGGCATTAATGAAATCATGCCAATCACCAAGGGTAATATTAAAATATCTAAATTGCAAAAGGACATAGATGGTACCTTGTTATCCCAAGCTACACCAAACAAACCATCTCAAATTCAGGAAGCACCTCCTCTAAAGGAGGACAGCGATCTCACAGGGGTATGGTTTACTGATGCATCATCTCATAGGGAGAACAGTGAGTGGAAATACAAAGCTGTAGCAGTGGAAGTGGCGACGGGAGAAAGATTGACCGAGACCGGTGAAGAGAGTGCACAGGTGGGGAAACTTAGAGCAGTCCTGTTAGCCACACAATATGGTGCTAGCTACATCTATACTGACTCATATGCTGTTTTCAAGGGAGCCACTGAATGGATAGGCCACTGGGCAGTCAATGACTGGCAGGTGAACAGGGTCCCAGTTTGGCAAGCCGATAGTTGGAAGCAACTACTGGAAATAGGGGAGCAGAGGATGCTACAGATTGGTTGGGTAAAAGGACATGATCGTTCCAACTTAATCACTGCCAAGTTTAACCAACAGGTAGACAGCCTCACACGGCTGCGACAGATTGATTTCGTAAATGATGACCAAGAATGGGAGCGCTTACTCGAATGGTTACGTTAAGCATGGCCACACCGGACAAACCGATTTATATTGGGAAGGCATAGCCCGAGGATGGCCTGTATCAGTTAAGCTGTGTGAACAAGTAGTGACTGCCTATTCGCAGTGTTGTTTACGACTTAACAAGGATCATCCGAGTAAGGCGCCTCCCCTGCATATTTGAGACAAGAAAACCTTGTGGCACTCCTGGCAGATCGATTATATCGGTCCATTGTGACCATCGGGGGGAAAAGATATGTCCTGGTGGGAGTAGAAGTTATATCTGGTCTTACCATGGCCACTGATTTTACATCGGCTACTGGGGAAAACACAGTAAGAGGTCTTAAAAGATGGTTTAGCACACTTCCCCTCCCTGAGGAAATTCAAAGTGACAATGGCTCACATTTTACAGCTGCAGTGGTACAGGACTGGGCCAAGGAGGAAGGGATTCCATGGGTATTCCATACTCCCTACTATCCTCAGGCTAATGCTGTTGTTGAACGTACTAATGGGCTGGTTAAGTGTCAAAGACCCATGAATCTGGGTGGCATTTACGATTGTACAACGCCATCTACCAACTAAATAATAGATGGAGCGGAGATGGCTGCCCCAAAATGAAAGCCTTTTGTGTATCTGCTAACACCATTGTTCCAAAAGTCCACATCAAGCCAGGAGACTATCCTACGGGATTTTACACCGGACAACCTGTACTAGTAAAGATGCCTCAGATTGGAACAGTACCAATGGTACTAACTACACCCAAAAATCCCTATGTGTGGGAAGCCAAAGATTGCTCAGGAAAGGTACACCGGATTACCACTCGGTGGATCTCACCTTCTTTCTAACCTTGCCAGTTGAATACAACTGAGCATATTTTCTTCCCTTTTTTGTGTTCACAGGAATCCTGAATGAACCGCATGTGTATGTGGAGACCCAGGGTTTAGGCCATACCAGGGGAGAAAATACAAATTAGCTACCGGGTAATTAATGGGTCTACCTACCATAGACCAACTGAAATTAAGATAATTTATGCTGATTCCTCCAAACCAGATAACAACAGTAATGACTGTTATAAAATAAGGGAACCAAATTTAGATTGCTGGTATAATTTTACCTTCACCAAACCTATAATCACATACTGTATTTGGGGTTATAGGGGCACTGGATTGCTGTTTGAATTTATTATTGACACACAAAATGTATAGAATACATGTACAATGGGGTGGCCATGGATCAATGTTCACACCAATTCTAATGAATCCACACCAAGTTTATCTGTGGTGGTGTTACAAAACAATTTTACCTTTTCCAAGCAAAAATGGGTCATAAAAGATGAAGACAGAGATTAACGAATTCTGTCACTGATGGAGAAAAGCGGAGTTACCATCTCAATAGGATGCCAAATTGAAAACAGTACTGTATGTGCAACAGCCTCGTGAATTACCATAGAATATGCTGGAAGTAACTCCAACACAACTTTGATCACATACATGCCTGTCCTTATAGACATGAATGTTGGTATACTTTTACCCTATTTCGCTCAGTGCTCATAACATGTTTCTGGGCCAATTTTGAGACCAATTCCAGCATGACATTCCAATTTGAAATTGAAGTTGAACAGCCATTTGTACCAACTAGGCCTCCTACTGAACTAACTCCTTACATCCTCAATACAGGCCCTTATGTAATTTAGAAACATGGGTCAACAACAAGTTCTCCTCAGCCCTAGTTGGTCTCTATAAAAGGGTAGAGCTAGCACTGCACATTAATATCTCAGCAATTAAACCAAACTGTTCCACCTTTTTGGGAAATGCTCACACCAGCTGTTTGGCATGGTTACCTGGACGATCTCTGAAGCAATCTCGACGCATGCCATGAGACGCCACTGGGTTATTTGGAACAGGATTAGGAATAGTCAACAGCATAGATGCTGAGATCCTAATGAACAAAATAACTGCTTCTACAGACGACCTAAACCTGTGTTTCCCGCTCAGATGCAATGGAGTAAGGGGTTGCTTGTTCGTGCTATGGCTCATTGATGGAGGGTGTTAGAGGAGCAGTTGCATTGGACTCATGTTCTTTAGAAACCCCAATTCTTGGTACTCTTAGGGCAAAGCACAGATGTGAAATCAATGTGACATGCACTTTTGTGTCAGTGCATGGCTGCTCTGCTCTTCCAATTGCTCCTCGTTACCACGTGTAGGAAATAGGATAAAGTATGACAGATGACATTAAAAAAATGCAGTACACTACATATTTGAGAAGAAAAATCCTTATTCCTACTGAAAGTTTACTCGTTTTATTGTACTTTACGGGGGCTTGCTGGCTTTGGATCTTTCACTGGAGAAGTCATAGCAATGGCACCTTAATTCCAGCTTAACAGTCTGTGTTAGCAATTGTTTTTAAAATGATGATTTGTATCAAATTGGAGGCAATTTAATTTTAGTTGAATTACCAACTGATTGAATGTCCATAAGAAATGGATATCAGAATACAATTTCAGGGGGCTTCCCTCCTATGTCGGTGTATTGGCTTTGTGTGGCAAGGTTTTGGTAGCAGGGGGGGTTACAGGGGTGGCTTCTGTCAGAAGCTGCTGGAAGCTTCCCCTGTGTTCGAGAGAGAGCCAATACCAGCCGGCTCTAAGATGGACCCGCCGCCAGCCAAGGCCGAGCCAATCAGCGATAGTGGTAACGCCTCTGTGATAACATTTTTAAGAAGGAAAAAAAGTTGGGACAGACGGAAACGGCAGCTGGAGAGAGGAGTGAGAACATATAAGAGAAACAACCCTGCAGACACCAAGGTCAGTGAAGAAGGAGGGGGAGGAGATGCTCCAGGCGCCGGAGCAGAGATTCCCCTGCAGCCCGTGGTGAAGACCATGGTGAGGCAGGCTGTTCCCCTGCAGTCCATGGAGGTCCACAGTGGAGCAGATATCCACCTGCAGCCCATGGAGGATCCCATGCCAGAGCAGGTGGGTTCCCGAAGGAGGCTGTGACCCTGTGGGAAGCCCGTGCTGGAGCAGGCTCCTGGCAGGACCTGCGGATCTGTGGAGAGAGGAACCCACGGAGCGGGTTTTCTGGCAGGACTTGTGACCCCGTGGGGGACCCACGCTGGAGCAGTGTGCTCCTGAAGGACTGCACGCCGTGGAAAGGACCCATGCTGGAGCAGTTTGTGAAGAACTGCAGCCCGTGGGAAGGACCCACATTGGAGAAGTTTGTGGAGGACTGTCTCCCGTGGGTGGGACCCCACGCTGGAGCAGGGGAAGAGTGTGAGGAGTCCTCCCCCTGAGGAGGATGAAGCGGCAGAGATAACGTGTGATGAACTGACCGTAAACCCCATTCCCCGTCCCCCTGTGCCGCTGGGGGGGTTGGTAGAGAATCCGGGAGTGAAGTTGTGCCCGGGAAGAAGGGAGGGGTGGAGGGAAGGCGTTCTGAGAATTGGTTTTATTTCTCATTACCCTACTCTGGCTGATTTGTAATAAATTGAGTTAATTTTCCCCAAGTTGAACCTGTTTTGCCTGTGATGGTAATTGGTGAGTGATCTCTCCTGTCCTTATCTTGACCCACAAGCTCTTTGTTATATTTTCTCTCCCCTGTCCAGCTGAGGAGGGGGAGTGATAGAACGGCTTTGGTGGGCACCTGGCGTCCAGCCAGGATCAACCCACCACAGTCGGGACAATTAATGCTGAATCAGCCTAGAAGGGAGACAAACAAGCTGTCCTGGTTTCAGCTGGGATAGAGTTAATTGTCTTCCTAGTAGCTGGTACAGTGCTATGTTTTGAGTTCAGTATGTGAAGAATGTTGATAACACTGATGTTTTCAGTTGTTGCTAAGTAGTGTTTAGTCTAAAGTCAAGGATTTTTCAGCTTCTCAAGCCCAGCCAGCGAGAAAGCTGGAGGGGCACAAGAAGTTGGCACAGGACACAGCCAGGGCAGCTGACCCAAAGTGGCCAACAGGGTATTCCATACCATGTGACGTCACATCTAGTATAGAAACTGGGGGGAGTGGGGGCGGGGGGATCGCTGCTTGGGGACTAACTGGGCGTCCATTGGCAGGTGGTGAGTGATTGCATTATGCATCATTTGTATATTCCAATCCTTTTATTATTACTGTTGTCATTTTATTAGTGTTATCATTATCATTATTAGTTTCTTCTTTTCTGTTCTATTAATCCGTTCTTATCTCAACCCACAAGTTTTACTTCTTTTCCCGATTTTTCTCCCCCATCCCACTCGGTGGGGGGAAAGTGAGTGAGCAGCTGCGTGGTGCTTAATTGCTGGCTGGGGTTAAACCACGACACGAGCCTTTGTGGAGTGCACCTCAGGAAACATTCCCACCCATGGGAGACTCTCAGAAAAGAGAGTCTAAGTGGTGTGGCTTTCACATGGTATTTTATTTACTTACCACTCAGTTTTCTATTCATTGAGTTTTTCACTTGTACACCGACTGTCCCGTTAGAGCCTCCACTAGTGGATCAAATTTGAGCCAGTTTACAGTATGTGGCCAGGAATCATCTTCTATTTATCACTTTTTTTAAAAAACCTCTTCTTCCTGCCTCTATCTGCATTTCTCATTGCAGGAATTAAAATAACTTCTGGAAAATTTTTCCATCTGTTAATTGATCATTTGTGTTTCCTTTCTAGGCCGGATTCACCAAGCTATGCTAACATCCCTAAATGAAGATAGTGAAAGCGTAACTGTTGAATGGATTGAAAATGGAGTTATTAAAGGCAAAGAGGTAAACCTAATTATTTTAGAACTTTTCTCTTTTAAAAAATGTGTAGTCTACATGATTATTACTTTGGAATTTGCACTGGAAACAAAGAGAAAATATAAATCTTAATTTACTTGATGATTCTTTGGTTTCAGGCTGTTTTGAATGGCAGTTATTGGGCAAATGCTGGTTTCTGTTGTATTAAATTTGACTTCCTGAGCTCTGTGTCATAGCTTTTAAATAGTGCTTTTCATGTTTTGATTTTGAACCAGATTACAAAGGCTGACCTTGTTACCCCTTTTTACAAGTAGAAAAATCAAATTTTTGAGAGGGAGAATGACTTGCAGGTCAGACAGGAAACCAGTGGGAGCTGGATTAGAAATCTTTTTGTGTTCGTATTATTGAGGGATTGAACTGCTAGCTTGTTTGTTTATTTATTTATTTTAGGCAATAATTTTTCAGCCTTGCTTTCCTTAAGAAACTGTGTCTGTGTGTGTTCCAGATGTACTTTGCTATCCCCTCTTCCTGTAAATTTTGGACTATGTTAGCCAGTTTTAGCTGAGATTTGGAGAAGCACCTCAGAAATCATTACACTTCACCAGTCTTGTGAAAACACAGGAAAAAGGAAAAAAAAAGTTGTGAGGATGTCCTGGTGATCTCATCAGCTGAGCTCATCCCTCTGGACACACAGAATCTGTACAGTAGTGAGGTCTTTGAACGGTCCAGCCAGAGGAAATGGCAGTCTATAGAGACCAAAGCTATTTAAGATTTTTAGGAAACCAAGTTTCAATAGATCTGAAGCCAGCTACTTTTAAGATCCTGTCCCACCCCCCTAACATTTTACAGCATTTTGAATGAGGAACACTTACAAGGCAAAAAAAAATAGCATGATAAATTTAACATGGTGTGGAGGGCTGACCCTGGCTGGGTGCCAGGTGCCCACCAAAGCCGCTCTATCACTCCCCCTTCTCAGCTGGACAGGGGGGAGAAAATATAACAAAAGGCTCGTGGGTCGAGATAAGGACAGTTTAATAAAGTGAAAGCAAAGGTCGCGTGCGAAAGCAAAGAAAAACAAATGATATTATTCTCTACTTCCCATCGGCAGGCGATGTCTAGCCACTTCCTGGGAAGCAGGGCTTCAGTACGTGTGGTGGTTGCTCCGGAAGACAAAAATGCCCCCCCCCCCTTCCGTCTCCCTTTACTTAGCTTTTATAGCTGAGCTGACATCATATGGTATGGAATATCTGTTTGGTTAGTTTAGGTCAGCTGTCCTGGTTATGTCCCCTCCCAAGATCTTGCCCTGCCCCAGCCTGCCGGTGACAGGGGGCAAAAATGTTGGAGAGACAGCCTTGGTGCTGTGCCAGCGCTGCTCAGCAGTAGCCAAAACACTGGTGTGTTATCAACACCTTTCTAGCTACTGATGCAGAGCACAGCTCTATGAGGGCTGCTATGGGGAGTATTAACTCCATCTCAGCCAGACCCAATACAATCTCCACCCCTTATTCCATACCATTTGCGTCATGCTCAGGTCCCACATAATTTAATACACATATCTTCTAACCATGCCATTGTATTTAATTCTCATTACTGAAATCCCTTCTTACCAACACTTACAATTAAAACTATATACTTAAACCACTTTTATACCCAACATACAGATTTATGCATTCTTATTAATTATTATCCCCTGTCCTTTAACAGATAGATATTCCATGGGCTTCTTCCACTCCTCCAGATGTTCACACACAGGTTATGACTTGGGCCCCATCCATCAAGATGAGTGGTCAGGGCAGGAGAAGCAGTATGTTCGATGGTTGGGCACCAACACCGGCTTGGTTTGGGTCACCGATGCACTTGTCTGGTTCCTTGCGAAGTTCTCTCCTTTGCAGTTCAGGTCATTCCTGCTACATTACTTCCTACAACATACAACTCACATCACAGATTATTTTTCCCTCAAGGTTAAATCTCCTTGAGGCACACACTGGGTCTCCCCATCCTTCCGCATTACCCACCAAGTACACCCAGGTCCCTGAGCAAAGACAGTCCCACAAATGGGTTTGCCTTTTCCCATGGGAGGAGCAATCCACACTGCCTTCCCCAGCCACTTCCCCATGTGCACTACGGGGACCTTATCTCCTCCCACAGTATGTAGGGGTTTTGTTTGGGCAGGACCAGGACGGTTAGCAGGTCCTCTGGTGTTAACTAGCCAAGTGGCTTCTGCTAAATTTGTATCCCAATGCTTCCATGTCCCATTGCCTAGCGCTCTCAACATAGTCTTCAACAGTCCATTATATCTCTCAATTTTTCCAGATGCTTGCGGGTGATAGGGTATGTGGTACACCCACTCAATGCCCTGTTTCTTTGCCCAGGAGCTTATGAGGTTATTTTGGAAATGAGTCCCATTGTCTGATTCAATTCTTTCTGGGGTACCATGTCGCCATAAAATTTGTCTTTCGAGGCCTAAGATGGTGTTTCGGGCAGTGGCATGGTTTACAGGGTACGTTTCTAGCCAACCAGTAGTTGCTTCCACCATCGTGAGTATGTAGCGCTTGCCTTGGCGTGTTCGTGGCAGTGGTCCAATGTAGTCAATTTGCCAGGCCTCGCCATATCGAAAACCCAGCCAGCGCCCTCTGTTCCAGGGAGACTTTACTCTGGTGGCTCGCTTGATTGCAGCACGTGTTTCGCATTCATGAGTGACCTGTGTGATGGCTTCCATGGTCAGGTCCACCCCTCAATCACGAGCCCACCTATAGGTTGCATCTCTCCCTAGATGTCCCGATGTCTCATGGGCCCATCGAGCTACAAATAGCTCACCCTTACGCTCCCAGTCCAGGTCCACCTGAGCTACTTCTATTTTGGCAGCCTTGTCTACCTGTTCATTATTTCGATGTTCTTCAGTGGCACGGCTTTTGGGCATGTGAGCATCTACATGACGTACCTTTAGAGCCATGTGTTCTACACAGGCAGCAATGTCCTGCCACAATGCAGCTGCCCAGATGGGTTTACCCCTGCGTTGCCAATTGGTCTTCTTCCATTGCTGTAGCCACCCCCATAGGGCATTAGCCACCATCCAGGAGTCAGTATAGAGATAGAGTACTGGCCACTTTTCTGGTTCAGCAACGTCTAGGGCTAGTTGGATGGCTTTCACTTCTGCAAACTGACTTGACTCGCCTTCTCCTTCAGTGGCCTCAATGACTTGTCGTGTGGGACTCCACACAGCAGCTTTCCACTTCCGATGGTTCCCTACCACACGACAGGATCCATCAGTAAACAAAGCATAACGCCTTTTGTCTTCTGATAACTCATTATATGGTGGTGCCTCTTGGGCACGAGCCACCTCCTCAGGCGTTGCTCCAAAATCTCTGCCTTCTGGCCAGTCCATGATCTCTTCCAGAATTCCCAGGCAGTTGGATTTCCCCAGTCGAGCCCGTTGCGTGATCAATGCTATCCACTTACTCCATGTAGTGCTGGTTGCATGATGTGTAGAGGGGATGTTTCCTTTGAACATCCAGTGTAGCACGGGCAATCGTGGTGCCAAGAGGAGATATGCTTCTGTACCAACAACTTCTGAAGGGGCTCGAACCCCCTCGTATGCTGCTAGTATCTCTTTTTCAGTCGGGGTGTAATGGGCTTCTGATCCTCGGTACCCCCGGCTCCAAAACCCTAATGGTCGACCTCAGGTTTCTCCTGGTGTTTTCTGCCAGAGGCTCCAGTTGAGACCATGCTCCCCAGCTGCAGTGTAGAGTACATTTTGTACATCTGGTCCTGTCCGGACAGGCCCAAGAGCTACTGCACGAGCTATTTCCTGTCTGATATGCTCAAAGGCTTGTTGTTGCTCAGGGCCCCATTCAAAATAGTTCTTTTTCTGGGTTACTCGATAGAGAGGGCTTACAAGCTGACTATAACCTGGAATATGCATTCTCCAGAACCCCACGAGGCCTAGGAAAGCTTGTGTTTCTTTCTTGTTAGCTGGTGGAGACATAGCTGCTATTTTGTTGATCACATCCATAGGCACATGACGGCGTCCATCCTGCCATTTTATTCCCAAGAACTGAATCTCCTGTGCAGGTCCCTTGACCTTGCTTTTCTTTATGGCGAAACCAGCTTTCAGAAGAATCTGAATTATTCTTTTTCCCTTCTCAAACACTTCTTCTGCCTCATTGCCCCACACGATGATGTCATCTATGTATTGTAAATGTTCAGGGGCATCGCCTTGTTCCAGTGCCATTTGGATTAGTCCGTGACAAATGGTAGGGCTGTGCTTCCACCCCTGGGGCAGTCGATTCCAGGTGTATTGGACACCTCTCCACGTGAAAGCAAACTGTGGCCTGCACTCTGCTGCCAAAGAATGGAGAAAAATGCATTGGTAATATCAATTGTAGCATACCACGTGGCTGCCTTTGATGCCAGTTTATATTGGAGCTCTAACATGTCTGGTACAGCAGCACTCAGTGGCGGTGTCACTTCGTTTTAGGCCGCAATAATCTACTGTTAACCTCCACCCTCCATCAGACTTTTGCACTGGCCATATAGGACTATTAAAAGGTGAATGAGTCTTGCTGATGACTCCTTGGCTCTCTAGTTGATGAATCAGCTCATGGATGGGAGCCAGGGAGTCTCGGTTTGTGCGATATTGCCGGCGGTGCACCGTCCTGGTAGCGATTGGCACCTGCTGTTCTTCAACTTGCAGCGATCCCACAATGAAGGGATCTTCTGAGAGGCCAGGCAGGGTAGATAGCTGTTTGATCTTCTCTGCGTTTACAGTGGCTACACGAAAAGCCCATCGGTACCCCTTTGGGTCCTTGAAGTACCCTCTCCTGAGGTAGTCTATGCCAAGGATACAAGGGGCCTCTGGGCCGGTCACAATGGGGTGCTTTTCCCACTTGTCCCCTGTCAAGCTCACTTCAGCCTCCAATACAGTCAATTCTTGGCATCCCCCTGTCACTCCAGAGATCGAGATGGGTTCTGTGCCCCTGTACCCTGATGGCACCAGCGTACACTGTGCACCAGTGTCTACCAAAGCCTTATACTTCTGTGGGTCTGATGTGCCAGGCCATCGAATCCACACAGTCCAGTATATCCGGTCATCCCTTTCCTCCTCCTGGCCGAAGGCAGGGACCCTCTATTGCTGTTCCTCATCAGAGTATTCACTGTCTGACCCTTGCAGTGCCAGACCAGAAGTCCCCTCACCAGAATCAAGGGAGGTGGTTTCAGTTCTTCTATGCCTGGAGGATCGCTGATTGCTTTCTTGGGCCTCTACAGCAACGACACTTACAGCCTTCTTCTTGGGTGACCCCTTCTTAACAGCTGTCTTCCCTCTCAGTTCACGTACGCGGGCTTCCAGCTTAAAGGTGGGTTCACCATCCCACTTCCTCATGTCCTCCCCTTGGTCATGCAGGAAGAACCAGAGCGTACCACGTGGCATACGCCTTGGGCTCCCTTTCCCTCTGACTGGGGCAGGAGAGGACTGATTTCTTGGAGCGTCCCTAACAGCCAAGGCACTGTCCTGTAGGGATGAGGAGACACAGAGATTTTCTTCAAAGTTTTGGAGCCAAGACGACACTTTCTCCACAGTTGGTGTTTCCATATCTGGGCAATACATTGCTGCCAAGCTGTTAGAATATGATGCTGGGGCACCTTGAATCACCTTTCTCCACATGGCCCGTGTGCACAGGACATCCTCTGGATCTTTGGAGACTTCCTCATCATCTAGATCACTGTAGATGACTTCCACCACTGCTAACTCTCTCAGGTACTGGATCCCTTCATCTGCGGTAGTCCACTTTTCTGAGGAATTCACAAGATCTTCCTTGAATGGATATCTTGCCCTCACACTTGAGAGGAGCCGTCTCCAGAGACTGCAAATTGCTGCCTCTTTTCCAATTCCTCTTTCAATTCCCCGGTTTCTAGCGAGGGATCCCAGCTGTTGGGCTTCCTTGCCTTCCAGTTGCTGACTGTCGGCCCCGTTATCCCAGCATCGGAGCGGCCAGGCAGCAATCCGCTCACCTGGCTGGCGGCTGTAGTCTTTCCGCATGTTCTGAAGTTCTGAGGACGTCAGGGACCGGGGTAGTTTCCGCTTCCTGTTTAAGTTCCCTCACTCCTTCCTCCAATTTCTTTATTGAAGGACCAGCTTCTAGATTAAGCCTTTCCTCTTCTTCTTCTTCCCTCACTAATCGATGATATGGACCCGTTGATCTCCTTGTCCACTGTTTCTTTTTCACTATTGGGGCAATTACTGTGGTTGTTGTTGTTGTTTGGGTCCCTATCTCGAGCATGGTGTCCTCAGATGCAGTCTGGGTCCCTGCCTCAACCATGGTCCTCTGAGAGTGTTGAACTATGGCTCGGTAGGCATAGGCCAGGCCCCAATACAGTGCAAGAAGCTGCTGGTTTTCATTGGGATAGGCAAGGCACCCTTCTATCAGGTGGCGCGTCAGTTTGCCAGGGTTACTTGCCTGTTCAGGTGTAAAGTCCCAGATTATGGGAGGTGATAACCGTCCTAGGAATCTGCCCAAATCCTTCCATATACCCTGCCACCCAGGGACCGGTCGCTTGAGGGCACATTTCAGTATTGCCTCAGCCAAAACTTGTCTTCTCTTATACCAGGATGAGACCAGATTCCACAATACCCATAATATACCACCAGTATTAGTTATTAGTATTGAACAGCTCACATAAGGGTAAACAAGGACCTCGGGAGCCTGCATAATAAAACCATTCACATCAATGCCCGGTAGGGAGAGGGAGATGTGTTCCCTCATCTTCTCCACAAGATAGCTCCCACAATACAGCAAAGCCATCAGTGCCAGGACAAAGCACATAGATATTATTTGTATTAGCATGTTCCCGAGTTCCTTCATTCTCCCCACAAGATAGCTCCCGCAGCACAACAAAGCCATCAGTGCCAGGGCAAAGCACACAGCCATTATTTGCATTACCATGTTCCCAAACTCAGCAAGGTAGAGATAAGCAAGCAGCCAACAAGCTCCGTGACCTGCACAGGAGCTTGCCACTTAATAACTAGCTAAGGCACGCTTAATGCAAAACTGCCGTTGTTGTGCCCGACGTTGGGCGCCAAAAAGGACTGTGGTGGGTTGACCCTGGCTGGGTGCCAGGTGCCCACCAAAGCCGCTCTATCACTCCCCCTTCTTAGCTGGACAGGGGAGAGAAAATATAACAAAAGGCTCGTGGGTCAAGATAAGGACAGTTTAATAAAGTGAAAGCAAAGGTCGCGTGCGAAAGCAAAGAAAAACAAATGATATTATTCTCTACTTCCCATCGGCAGGCGATGTCTAGCCACTTCCTGGGAAGCAGGGCTTCAGTACGCGTGGTGGTTGCTCCGGAAGACAAAAATGCCCCCCCCCTTCCGTCTCCCTTTACTTAGCTTTTATAGCTGAGCTGACATCATATGGTATGGAATATCTGTTTGGTTAGTTTAGGTCAGCTGTCCTGGTTATGTCCCCTCCCAAGATCTTGGCCTGCCCCAGCCTGCCCGTGACAGGGGGCAAAAATGTTGGAGAGACAGCCTTGATGCTGTGCCAGCGCTGCTCAGCAGTAGCCAAAACACTGGTGTGTTATCAACACCTTTCTAGCTACTGGTGCAGAGCACAGTTCTATGAGGGCTGCTATGGGGAGTATTAACTCCATCTCAGCCAGACCCAATACACATGGTTTCAACTGCGCTTTTATTTTTTGGGTGGTTGTAATTTGTATGTTTCTTTTGCACTGTCTGGGAAATTTCAAATAATTGAGATCTCTTTCTTTTTATGTTACAGAATGTCTTTCATATTCTGCAGTAATTGTCAAATTACCACAGTAATGCTAGCTACTTCTGTTTTAATTTAATCACTTTACAACATTATGAATATCTATTGGTCATTTTTCATTAATCCCTTTTCTGAAGGGTGTGTTTTCAACTAATATGAAGACCAAAGCTTACACTGTTTTTAGTGAACATAAAATAAGATCATTCAGGTTATAGAATTAACAAATTGTGGGGTAAAAACTCTAAATATATCTATTATTTATTCTTATACATAACAGAAGAAATGGAAAGGGTGAATATTGTTCTAAGGCTCATAAATGTGTTTTATATTGTTTTACACAGATTGACTTGGAGGGCATATTTTCACTTAACCCATATCTTGCACCTGATGAAGATATTGAACCTAGTCCAGAGACACCACCACCACCTATTCCAGCAGCCAAAGTAAACAAAATCGTGAAGGTTGGTAATACCTATGCAACATGTTCATATTAAACTTACAGTACTCCTATACATGTTGTTATGCTTGAATTTTTAAATCTTACTTTTGTGTCTGTGGAGCTATTTGATAACTGTGTTCCTTTTTTTTTCCTGTGGTGAATAGGGGTTTCTAAAAATTTTCTAAGAACAGGTTTGGCAGGGAGGGAGTTGGGGACTAATATTTATATAACTAAATATATCTCAAGGAAAAATATAGAAAAGGTTTTGGAGGTTGTTTTGAAACAGTACATATAGTTCAAGCAGTCTTCACCCTACGCTCTTCAGGGAAGGATTTGGCGGCAATCACCTCTCTGTATTGCTGATGTCGTGTTATTTTTATTCACCGGAAAGAAGCAGAGGTGGGGCTGCAGTTTATGTTTTCAATAATAAGGTGATCAAATAACAGAGATTTCTTTCTTTATAGAGTCAACAAACCATGGCACCTATTAAGAATGACACTTCTGCCAGAGATAACAGAGGTAAATATTATCTCTTTCCATTTCAAGGAAGCAAAAAAATATGGGAATATTTTAATCTCCTGCTCATCTAACATTCCTTAATAGTTCTGCATTTCTAATTTGGTATGTATGCATATGACATGCAAAAGACATGGTACATCATTCCTAGAATTACTCCTGTGTATATTTAGGAATGCATACTGTATGAATAGTATTTATATGCAAGTTTAAGCAATATAGCATTAGGAAAGTTAAGCTGAATGAACTGAAGGTACAAAAATTTGAAGTTAATTAATTTTGCTACATTAAATCATGTGTGAACTTTTCCAGGTTAAAGCATCCTCAATTTGCTTCAACTTAATTGAGTGTTTCAATATACATTAAGTAGTGCACTTAAAATTCTTATGCTTTCAGTTTTTTAGCTTAGTTTTCTAACAGTCTGCGTGTAAACATTCATTCAAAGAGTACTTAAACCCTACAGGTTATTTCTTACTCTATGGTTAATAGCAAAAAATCTACAAAAATGCTGAAATATCACAGGAGGATAGGTGAAAAGTGTGTATTGGATGAATACAGAAGTGATGCATCTAATAACATGAGAAAGAATAGTTATTGCTTATTGTTTTCATTTTCTCTCCTGCATTAAAGTTAACTTGTACTGATGATGGTGATGATTCTTCTTCCAAACATTAATCTACTGTCATTAATTCAGACTAGATTCCATTCCATCTGTTTAAACTTGAAAAACAAATGGGCTTGCATATCTTTGCAAGCATTCAGACTCTTCTGGTGGACAATTGGGATCACTTTCTCCCTTCTGCCATTTGCCTCTGGGGGTGTTAAATTGGAAATCTCATGAGGAGGGGATAATTTTTTTCAAACTAATATGATTTAAATTTGAGACATCTTATTGATGGGCTCTCCTCACTTCCATACACATTGTCATTTGTAGTAAATGATCTGTTTGGTATGGAATAACCCTGTAGCTTGTATTTTAATAGGTCCTGTGCATCTGTCATGGTTTAACCCCAGCCAGCAACTAAGCACCATGCAGCTGCTCACTCACTCCCCCCTCACCCAGTGGGATGGGGGAGAAAATCAGGAAAAGAAGTAAAACTCGTGGGTTGAGATAAGAACGGATTAATAGAACAGAACAGAAGAAACTAATAATGATAACACTAATAAAATGACAACAGTAATAATAAAAGGATTGGAATGTACAAATGATGCGCAGTGCAATTGCTCACCACCCACCGACCGACACCCAGCTAGTCCTCCCAGCGGCGATTCCCCCCACCCCCGCTCCCCCCAGTTTATATACTAGATGTGACGTCACATGGTATGGAATACCCCGTTGGCCACTTTGGGTCAGCTGCCCTGGCTGTGTCCTGTGCCAACTTCTTGTGCCCCTCCAGCTTTCTCACTGGCTGGGCTTGAGAAGCTGAAAAATCCTTGACTTTAGTCTAAACACTACTTAGCAACAACTGAAAACATCAGTGTTATCAATCTCTTCACATACTGAACTCAAAACATAGCACTGTACCAGCTACTAGGAAGACAATTAACTCTATCCCAGCTGAAACCAGGACAGCATCTTACTATTCATAGTCAGCCTAAGTATTTGTTCTTTGTTGGCTTTGTAATTAAACTTTTCTCAGCACACTGTCTTGTGTAGTTAATTCATACTATAAACTAGATCTCCTATCATATTTAGAATGATCTGGGGATTTGTCTTGTCTGTCCCATTTGATACCTGTTTCCATAGTTGTCTCCATGTTGCATAGTGTGCTGGCCTTCATTTGGAATGTCATCTCTAGGCTACTAATCAAAGTTGTTACCTTCACTTTTGTACTCTTCTGGCAGACCTCATTAGGAACATGTACAGGAAACTGGCCAGCTGAAGCAGAGCTGCTTGAAGCAACTCTTTGAAAAACAACTTAAAACATTCAGCTCTACCAAAGAGGCTTGCATGCACACTACTCCCACTACATTCACTGGGAACAGACATCACTCTGCATCTTCAGAAATTGGCATCCTTATCACATATCAAATCAATAAGTTTAGGTAGACATATTGATTGTATCCGTATCCCTTTCAGTATAGTGTCAAAAAAGTTTGTTTCTTCCACTCATAGATTGAGCTGCACTTTGCTGCCTTTCATTTGTATCTCTGTACTCATCCATGGATTGTAGGTTCAATGGAGTAGGACCATTTTGTAACATCTAGAGAATGTGAAACAGTGGGTCCTTTTTTCTTACTGGGTTTTTGGGTATAATTACAATATAAATAAAATTTCAACGCTTTAAACTTCAAAACTGCATATCTCCAAGTACATACTTCATTCTATGCACATAATAAGTTTTACTAATTCTGTAGTGGAGCATTTAAAAATATGCACATGCAGCATTGGTACTTAATAATTATGTTGTGTTGGTATGTAACACTAGGATAAAAAAAGCTGAATGTCTTTATTAATAGACTTTCTACATGTATGGCTCCTCCCCGCCCCCAATAAATTGTTGTGTCTTGAAAGGGGCTTCGTTTTATTTTGTCATAATAAAGTATTTCAGAATCAGATAGAAACATTACTCTTCCGTATCTAGATGAGCTTTGTGCTTTTCTTTTGCAGTGGTTGGTTCTGTACGCGCGCGGCCTACTCAGCTTCCTGAACAGTCTTCCTCCTCACAAGAGAATGGTAGTGTTTCAGATATATCTCCAGTTCAAGCTTCAAAAAAGGAATTTGGACCCCTTTTTATGTAAATGGTGTATCAAGGATTCATTCATTCTGGGCATTACATATACATTCTCTTGGATTATGTTGTTGTCCATAAATGACAAATGGTCTATATGCACAGTTGCCTGTAGGCTTCCTCAAGAAGCTTTTTCAGAGTGCTGTGGCTAAACAAATGTTCACTTTTGTCATAGTTGTTCTAGTATTTGGAATTTGTTTTTCCTTTATCTTTTTTTAACCATGACGGTGTTTTTTTTTAATTTGCCTGGGCTTTCTTTTAATTCAAACCAAAAGATCACATGTATCCAAATATCATCACATGTCCAAATATTTTTTGAGGGTCATTGTCCTTATATTTTTGATTGTGTAATTATTGTCCCATTCCCATGATTTTTTCTAATTCATTTATTCTATAAATTTTAGAAATTAAATTGCCATAATTATTCTGTACTAATACTGATTTGCTTGAAAAGATAGTTGATATAAATAAACGCATTCTAATTATTCATAAATTAGTAGAATTGAAATGTTATAGTGTAAATACTAAATCATGCAACACAAAATATTTTAAAATTATATCATTTTCTTTAAGCATGTAGAAAATCTAATTGTGTAAAAGAGGTTGAAAAATTGCAAGAGAAACGTGAAAAAAGAAGGTTACAGCAGCAGGAACTTAGAGAAAAAAGAGCTCAGGTTAGTATTTTTAGCTCAGATGGAAAACATGTCAGGAAGAGAAGATGTTTGCAAAATTATTGTGCTTTTTTTCAGTCTTCAATAATTTTTATGAACTGTAATAATCTTGAAATTAAATGTTTTCATCATGTATACAATTTGATAAATATTTTGGTGCATGGTTGCATTGCTCTGATAACTATTTCTTTAGACAGTTTTCCCCCTCTTTTTCTCCCTACAGAAATAATTGCTTACAATTGCTTATCTTTCTGTGTGTTATTTAAAAATCAAGTACTGATGATAGCTATGTCTTAGGGAAAATATATCCATGAAAATAATCAAAACTTTGGCTTTTAAATAGGGCTGTTATTCTACAGGAGGTATTACAACATTATGATAAATTGTTCTTTATGATCTTTGATGTTTCATAGGAGACCTATTTGAGGCTCAAGTTTGAACAGTGATATTTTCTTTTCCTTTATACCTGTCTATGCGTTTATAATTTAGCTTTGCATCATGTAAACAGCTTGGCAGCAAGTTGTTAGAAACTTGTGTGAAAGAAATGAAGTTGTTAATCCTTTGAGAAAAATCTCTTAATATTAAATGACTTTCTGTCACAATAGTGTAAAAGCTTTAGCAAAACTAGTAGCGTAATCTTGTTGGCAGGCCTGTGTGTATGTGTTAGTCTCTCTAAAGAGATACTACCAATCTGCTACTGACATGAGAAGTGCCACCACTGAGTAAATAATTCAGGCAATTTACTTCACAGTTTAATGATGTTTCTAAGTTGACCTAAAATCACTTATGTTGAATTCATGTTTTCGAATTTCCATCCACTTAAACAAATGCAAAACATTACTATGGCTTTATGTGTGAGGAGCAAATAATTTTTATTTATATATTAAAATTCTCTGATGTGATACTACACCTAAAATTTTCTTTTTATCACTTCTGTGACAACTCCCTTTGCATCTGAGTCTTAAACTTCTGTATGAGAAAGTTCTGTTTTTCTTGGTGACATGTATGTATCTATGCTTCGTGTTGCTTTGTGTATTCTGTTGTTGTGAAATGCAGCAATAATTAGCCAAGCACTGGCTTCTGGTGGGCAAGACCTTTAAACAGGGTTTGAAGAATATTAGGCAAATACCTTTTCCATAATAAGCAATACCCCTTTCTGAATGTTAGAAGGAAATGTTTCATCAGGAATACATTTTGTATGGACTTACTGTAAGTAGTTTTTAGTTCACTGTAGTCAGGATGAACAACTTAAAGGTACAGTCAACTTCTGATTACCAGGGCACAGTTTTGTCTGAGGTGTGGATCAGCTGTGTCACAGGTATAAAGACATGAGCTTGCTCCATTTCAGCTTATTAACCCCAATGCAGTGCTTTCTGAAAGTGCCTATGCTATTTCCACAGCCAGATGTGATCCAGAAGGAGTTTTAGCTCATTTGTGGGAAGCCATGCAAAGCTTAATAAGGTCTGACCACCAGAGCTGGCTATGCATGGCATCAGCAGCATGTCCTGAAATGGGGTAAAAACTGACAGTCGCAGGGAGAAGTGACAGGAAAGACATTTGAGTGCTTCTGCAGAAAACCAGCTCAGCTCACAGTAGGCTCAGTAGCTCAGGCTTTGCGAGGTTTAGAGGGGCTCTGTGCATGGCCTCTTACATGTCCGTTCGCTCTGATACTGATGGTTCCAGGTTTAGGGACAGGAGGTCTTGTGAGCCTGGATGTAGTCTGTTGTGTATCATTGGGATTGCTTATGCTTTTTGGGGGGGTCTAGGAGTGTTAAAGAGTTTCCAATGCATCCAAGTAACTGTAGGAGTTAACTCAGGACCAGCCAGTAGGATCAACCTCCTTTAACCAACTCGGATCCAGCAGGGTTGTGTTTAGAGCAGCTGGGGCACCTGCACTGTCCTCTGCAGTGTGTTTTGTACCTGTATAATAGTGTATCCATTTGTCTGTTGGACTGCCTTATCTCAGATTAAGAAGCGTTGACTGTATATGCTATCTGTTGTGCAATTGTTCAGCTGTGTTTAATGTGAAGATTCTGGCAAAAGGCAGGAGTCATTTCTTTCTTGAGTAAACTTTTAATGAGTCCTCAATTAAAAAGTATTTTCTATTACATGCCAACCAAAAATATGAAATAGAAGGCATATAATTGTTTTGCTTTATGATCAGTAAATTAGCTACATCAGCTAACTTGTAGTCAAGACATTTATGGTGTTTTGGAGAAAAATTAACATTTCAGTTAATGTGTATTTTTTTTACAAGTAAATTTAGAAGATACTGAAATTAGTTAATTTCAAGGAAAAAAATATATTAGAAATTCTGTTGCCTACTTCCCTAGGATGTTGATGCTACAAACCCAAATTATGAAATTATGTGTATGATAAGAGATTTCAGGGGAAGTTTGGATTATACACCACTGACAGCTGCAGATCCTGTAAGTACCCCACTGATGTGGAAATTTTTTATCCTTCTGAATTTTGCTCTGTGTTTCCAATTTTTTCAATGTATGAATATACTTCTGTCTGTAAACATCAAAAATAAGTAATTTCATATATATATTTGTATTCTTTATAAAATGGGTTTGTTTTTTTCAGTCATTTTTTATGTCATTTGCATATCTTTTGACTATAAAATAATACAAACATGTATTAAGTAGTCAGTCAGCCTCTATAATGTAGATTTTCCTGGGATGCTAAGGGATGTGCACACAAAACCATTAAGCTTCTCTGAAAAACCTTGTTGAGTATAAAGATTAATATTTGATCTTCGAAGGTCATGAGGACCTTTGATTTGCAGAGAAGTCAGAGGAGCAGAATCCTTAAATGATGAAGATTATCAGATCTCTGTGGAAATCATAGAATCATAGAATGGTTTGGGTTGGAAGGGACCTTAAAGATCTATCTAGTTCCAACCCCCCTGCCATGGGCAGGGACACCTTCCACTAGACCAGGTTGCTCAAAGCCCCATCCAACCTGGCCTTGAACACTTCCAGGGAGGGGGCATCCACAACTTCTCTGGGCAACCTGTTCCAGTGCCTCACCACCCTCACAGTAAAGAATTTCTTCCTTACATCTAATCTAAATCTACCCTCTTTCAGTTTAAAGCCATTACCCCTTGTCCTATCACTACACTCCCTGATAAAGAGTCCCTCCCCGTCTTTCCTGTAGGCCCCCTTTAAGTACTGGAAGGCTGCTATAAGGTCTCCCTGGAGCCTTCTCTTCTCCAGGCTAAACAACCCCAACTCTCTCAGCCTGTCCTCATAGGGGAGGTGCTCCAGCCCCCTGATCATCTTTGTGGCCCTCCTCTGGACCCACTCGAGCAGGTCCATGTCTTTCTTATGCTGGGGGCCCCAGAGCTGAACGCAATACTCCAGGTGGGGTCTCATGAGAGCAGAGTGGAGGGGGAGAATCACCTCCCTTGACCTGCTAGCCACACTTCTTTTGATGCAGCCCAGGATGCGATTGGCTTTCTCGGTTGCGAGCACACATTGCTGTCTCATATTCAGTTTTTCATCCACCAGTACCCTCAAGTCCTTCTCCGCAGGGCTGCTCTCAATCCACTCATTGCCCAGCCTGTATCCATGTTTGGGATTGCCCTGACCCATGCGCAGGACCTTGCACTTGGCCTTGTTGAACTTCATGAGGTTCACACAGGCCCACCTCTCTAGCCTGTCAAGGTCCCTCTGGATGGCATTCCTTCCCTCTAGAGTATCAACCACACCACTCAGCTTGGTGTCATCCGCAAACTTGCTGAGGGTGCACTCAATCCCACTGTCCATGTCGCCAACAAAGATGTTAAATAATACTGGTCCCAATACGGACCCCTGAGGAACACCACTCGTCACTGGTCTCCACTTGGACATCGAGCCATTGACTGCAACTCTTTGAGTGCGACCATCCAGCCAATTCCTTATCCACCGAGTGGTCCATCCATCAAATCCATGCGTCTCCATTTTAGAGACAAGGATGTCGTGCGGGACAGTGTCAAACGCTTTGCACAAGTCCAGGTAGATGACATTCATTGCTCTTCCCTTATCTACCAATGCTGTAACCTCGTCGTAGAAGGCCACCACATTTGTCTGGCATGATTTGCCCTTAGTGAAGCCATGTTGGCTGTCACCAATCAGCTCTGTTTCCCATGTGCCCTAGCATAGTTTCCAGGAGGATCCGCTCCATGATCTTGCCAGGCACAGGGGTGAGGTGAGACTGACTGGCCTGTATTTCCCCGGGTTTTCCTTTTTTCCCTTTTTAAAAATGAGGGTTATGTTTCCCCTTTTCCAGTCTGTGGGAACTTCCCCGGACTGCCACAATTTTTCAAATATGGTGGATAGTGGCTTAGCCACTTCATCTGCCAGTTCCCTCAGGACCCTCAGATGCATCTCATCAGGTCCCATGGACTTGTGCACCTTCAGGTTCCTTAGATGGTCTCAAACCTGATCTTCTCCTACAGTGGGTGGTACTTCATTCTCCCAGTCCCTGCCTTTGGATTCTGTGAGTTGGGCAGCGTGGCTAGATTACTTGCTGGTGAAGACTGAGGCAAAAAAAGTTGTTGAGTATCTCAGCCTTCTCTATGTCAGTTGTAGCCAGGTCTCCTGTTTTGTTCATTGGGGGAGTACAGTTTCTTTCATCTTCCTTTGTTGTCCTATGTGCCTGAAGAAACCCTTCTTGTTATTTTTCATGTCCCTAGCCAAGTTCAGCTCCAGCTGTGTCTTGGCTTTCCTGATCCCCTCCCTGCACTCCCAGGCCATATACCTATAATCTCCCCAGGATGTGTATCCCTGCCTCCACTGCCTATGCCTTTTGTTTTTGTGTTTTAGTTTGGTTAAGAGGTCTTGACTTAGCCAAGCTGGCCTCCTGCCTTCCCTGCATGACTTCTTGCACGTCGGGATTGTGAGCTCTTGCACCCTAAGAAAAATGTCTTAAATATCTCCCAGTTCTCGTTTGCTCCTTTACTTCTGAGGGCAGTTTCCCAAGGCATCCCACGTACTAGTGCCCTAAACAGCCAAAAGTTTGCCTTTCTGAGGTTTAGAGTCCTGACTACTTTTTACCTGTCCTGTACCCCTCAAGATTGAGAATTCTACCAGGACATGATCAAAGAGATTGTGGCAATTTCTGCCAATAGCGTATCTACCCTGTTACAGCTGGATTTGCTTGCAAGATGTACCTGGTACTCTGCAGGATCAGATCACTGTCTACAGGGAGTTTTATTAATGTATGGTTCTCCCTTTTGGATTCTTGGTTATTGTGCAGACACAAGGGGCTTTTACACGTTTGGAAGACTCTGTCTTGGAAATTTCTCTTTGTTTAAATGATTAGTTAATTAATTCAAGAATAGAAGTAAAATATTGTATAAGTGGAATTAGGGTATAGTTCACTGAAAGATTGTTTCCTTTGTAGATTGATAAGCACAGGATATGTGTTTGTGTACGAAAACGACCACTCAATAAAAAAGGTATGGCCATTTAAGATTTTGCAGAATTTTTTCTCTGAAAAGCTGCTTCTGATAGTAATAGTATTTGTATTAAAGAGATCTAGAAATACTGATCAAAGGTGAAACTCTGTTATACTACACAATATGTGTGAGTGACACAGAAAATTCATACTTATCATAACCTGGATAAAGATGGGGAGAAAAGTAGTTTAACTGTCACCATTTTATGGATTGGGAGCTGAGGCACAGAGAGACTGTAATTTTTTCCCAAGGTCATCTAGGATGTCTTTAGTTGATCTGGGAAATAATTCTACTGTAATTTCTTCAGTATTCTTACATTGTGTTAGGATCACCATTCTTTTAAACTATCCTTTAAGGGATCTCCTGATCAGTGAGCTACCCAATGAAAACTTTTCTACACTTTTTTTTTTTTTATACATGTATGTTTATACTTTAAAGTGGTCTTGAATCAGACATCAAGGGAATAATTCAGGTGCCTGAATGTTGGTGTCTTCTGACATGTAAGGTGCCCAAGGGTGTCTAAGACATCCTCGCAGGGCTAGCGGGTTACAGACAAACTGGAGACTTGTATCTCCTGGAGTTGCTGCTCAGGGCTAGGCAGGATGCCCTAGGGCATATGAAATGGCACTTAACAATTATTTTTAGGTATTGGAATCACTCCCTAGTGACTTCTTTTTATGTATGATTAGTATTACAACTTTTTTTCTTACTGCCTGCTGATCAGACTGGAGTCCGTATTCCAAAAAAAAAAATGTTTAGGTTTTCAACTCCAGTTAAATCCCAATCTTTCTATGAAGTTCTTTACTTTCAGCGGGAAATTAAGAACCGCAAATGTTTCTGGATTGCAGCCTGTCTGAATCCAGCAGTAAAGCTGACTTTCATTTTGAAAGATGTTTCTTTCCTTCTCTTTTTGTTATATTTTGTTTAGCTAAAGGACTCAAAGAACATCACTGACTGAAACAACATGGGATGCATTTATTATTTTTGTACTGTCAGAACTACACATTGAGGATTATCTGGAGCATATCCAGAGGAAAATGGGAGAATTGTATGGGAAAGGGAAAGGGAAAACATATGCTGATGTCAGTATATGGTTAGTTTTCTTTTGTCTTATTTTTTCCCTCCATGTTGCTGCTTCCCCTACCTTTTTTTTCTTTATTTTTACTTTTACTGTTTTCTTATTCCCTTTATTTTTTCTTTTATTGATCTGAAAGGAATGCATAATCTAAAAAATTGGTTGATTGAAACTATTTTGCACAACCTATGTAATAAGGGCATTCAATATACAAGTCTGGTAGCAGTTCAATTTCTGTTTTAGCATTGGAGGTTATCTTTAATAAAATATGACTTAGAAATGTGATACATTTGGAGGGAAAGTTACCTTCTACCTGCACTGAAGGTGGACAAAGTGAAATTACAGTAAATGACAGCAAGTTGTCATGAGGCATGAGTTGGAATTCAGAAGTGGGATTTGATTCTGTGCAAGTTGCATCTCTTGGGTATTAGTGGTTTGGAGCTATTAAAAAAATAGTTCTGAGGTGTTGGTAGGCAGATGAGTGTCTAAGTAAAAATGAGGTTGGCACTAAAGTTATTTTGCATTTTTAAGAATAAGCTATAATAAAAAGGTATTAATGAAATAATCTATGCTGGGGAGGAACCATAGAGATAATCTAGTACTCACATAATACAGTCTTCTGAGAACATGCACTTTAATTTTGAAAGTTCATAAGAAACAATATTTCTCATGCCACGTTTTAAAATTATATAAAATTCTATAAAGTATAAAGGAATCAAAGATATTAGTGTGTAAATACCCTGAAGAGAAAAAATATAGTTTTTCCTTTATTATTGCAATTACAACATGTCAAAAATATTATCTTTCCCCTTTCATGTTCTGTATTTTGAAATTCTGTAAGATGTTCAAATAATTTTATAGAAATCAAGTGTACAAATCAATTTCTGTCAGTCTCACAAACACAGAATTATCACCAAAGTCTTTAGGTGTTCTCAGCACCAATCGTTCTGTGGATTGACTTTGCAGGAAGTAGATCTTCAGATTGACATTTTAAGCTTTTATTTCAGTGACATATATTTATAATTGAGAAATTATATAATTATGTGGTGGGTTTCAGAGACACTATTTCAAATTTTCATCAGCAAGGAATACAGACTGTCATAACATAGCTGGGAGCAGGTAAATGTCTTACTCCAAACAATCGTTTAAGAAAAAACAGCTTTTGATTGCTTTAACTAAAAAGCTTTTGCTTTAAAGAGTTGACCTTTATATATATCTTTTCACCACTATTCCTTATTTTTTCTCTGTGATTACTGCAGAATGATTGCATTTTATTTTATTGCAGTGCAGTTGAAAAATTGATCATATAGTGACTTGAATGCATATTTCTGTTGGTGTGTAATGTTATGCAATGATAACCATTGTACTGTTTGATCAGTATCTTAACTGATGAAAAGATTTCTGATTGTATAAAGCCACATCAAATTCTTGAACTGCATGCCTTAAGAAATTTTACATAGAAATGCAAGACAGACATATTAGTGATTCTGACTGTACATGGAAAGGATCTTTATTTTTGTGCATATCATGGATCGCTGGGTTCTCTGTTTTGCTGAGTCATATCTCATACAACAATTAGCAATAAATTGTAGTGCTGTGTAGTAATTATAACCTGGGAACTCACTATTGAAATCGCATCTAGATGGCTTTTGTTCATTCCCAGTGATAGGAAGCATCATTAGCATTTTCAGCTTTTTCTGCTTACAAGATAATTTTTAGAAAGGATTTTACTTTAGAGAAATTCTATATTAAAGATGTATACTTTAGATTCCAGGAGGAATACACAAATGAAAATGTCTGTGTAGAATGAAAACAATTTTTTTATTATTGAAAGCTGTGAACATATGACTATAACTTTAAGGATTTAGGGAAAATAAAAAGACAAAATTTTAAAATGAAGCTGTAATGGTAGTGCTATCATTAATGATCTTAGTGTTTCTAATCAACTTCGTACAACCTGTCTTTACTTTCTAGCACTTGGTAGGATAGGATGACTAGACTTCCAAATGAAATCTCTTACTTAGCAGATTACTATCTAGGTATCAGAAGCCCAAGTCCATTGCAGTGTTGTTACTTGGAGGAGCTGTGTTATCTGAGATGTTATAAGAGTGTAAACAATGAAAAAATTGTAAAAAATAGCCATGTGTTGCTACTTAAATATATATATTTAATTTATTTTATATATATTTAATTTATTTTATAGAAACTTTAATGAAAGACCTTGATGTAATAACAATTCCTAGTAAAGATGTTGTGATGGTACATGAACCAAAACAAAAGGTGGATTTAACAAGGTACCTAGAAAACCAAACTTTTCGTTTTGATTATGCCTTTGATGACACGGCTTCTAATGAAATGGTTTACAGGTATGTGTGTATGCTTTTTTTTTTTGTGAATCTTTTTTCTCATGTATCTCCCATGTCAATAACTGTGGGCTTACCTTGGTCATGGACTTTACCTTTATTCTCTGTGTTATCAGATATGTATATTGCTACTTCCATTCTTTTGCCTGTTTACTTTTGTTTTAGCTCTGTTTATCCTGAATTTTTCATCTGCAGTATCATCTCCACTTCTGTTGATCTCAGTCCTGCTCTCAGTCCTCCTCCAAGCCCTAGCCTTTCCAGGCTGTAGCGTGTATTGCCTCCTCAGGAGGCAAACAAATCAGGAGAGGGTGGGGAAAGGAGAGAGGGGGGGAGGGGGAGGCAGGGGGTATATTTGCTCTATTGCTGAGATACCTGAGCTAGTTTGACCGTTGGAAGCAATCTAGCTGATGTAACATGGAGGTAGGTACACAGAGCTAATTTATCTTGCTCAAAATGCTGAATCTTTCTGATTTAAAAAACAAACAACAGCAACAAAGACACACACACACCCTCAGCCCCAAGTTATTTGGATCTCCATTTTCTCCTTTATTCTTCTGTTTCACTTCCACAGTTGGAACAGAATAATGCACACAGCACTTTTAAAAACTTGTTTAGAAGTAGCTGTTTACCTTGTACAAGTCACAAAATGGATTAGATACAATAGCAGACAAGGTTAGACACCATGACAGGACATAATCTTGGTACGCAGTCTAAATATTGTGAAGATTTTTGCGAGGAATATTGATATTAGAAAGGAATTTGATGAAGATAATTTTCCTTATGCTTAGAAAGTGCTTCCCATAGCCTTAAAGAGTAGTGACAGAGAAATATCTTAATTCTTGTTTTTAATCCAACAACTAGGAAGTGAAAGTTGGTATCATGTCCTGATTGATGTTAGATGCTAACATCCTGTCAGTGGATAAGAGAAAATTCATAGTAAAAGAATTATTAAAAGGACTTGAAAATGAAAACTTGTGTCTTATGCTTGATATAAGTAAGAGGAGAAGGGTAGCAAAAGTAAAATCTTTTTAGTCTGTTAGTTTAGTCTAATGAAAGACTTCTAAACAGCAAAGCTGTGCCCTTGGAAATTTCTGTCTCTAATGATTGTCTACTGGTAGCATCTTTTCTTTCTTGATACTGAAGAGCTGTGGGAGAGTGATCTAGCTGGTGAGATGTGCCTCTTGCAATAGTTTTCCTCCTGCTTAACAACCAGTTCTTGTAATCTCCCTCCTTCCTGTTATTTGTCTTTGTGAGCATAGTGTTTAAATGTGAGGGCTGGTTTTGACATACAATGTTGTTATGTTTTTGTACTGAGTTTCTTCTGGACAATTTTTATTAGTTACATAATAAATTAATAGTAATATGGGAAAATATTGAAAGATGCTTGTATTCATACTGAAACAGTAGATCTCTACTCTGTGTAACAGTACAGGCTTTTTCCTTCTCCCTCATATGGCACAATAATGATTATTATGTGAAGGATAATCTGCTTCAAGGCCTCCTGTAATAACACACTTAAGAGGAAGATAGGTATCATCGTCTGCTCTCACCAGAACTATCAGGGTCACAGTGGGAAAAAAAACAAGTTTCTTCAGTATGCTAAAATTACTTTATTTCTGTACTGAAAAACATTCTTGAGAAATGTACTATTCTTATTATTTTTATTATTATTTTTCTTAAGCTGTATTTTAAGTATTTTTGAATCCATAAGCTGCAACACTGAGTTGCAAGTTTTCTTTAGTATTAAAAAAAATGCACTAGTGTGAATGGGTATGCCTTTTGAATTTCAAAGGAGAATCAGAGTTTATATTTCTAAAGGATCAAGATTGCAAATAAAGGTTCTACTAGAAGGAAAGTTGGACTGTTTTGGTGTGGTACCGTTTGGAATTGTATAATGCTTTACAAAAACTTTTCTAGATATGTTTGTATTTTGCCTTATTTTAAAATACGTATAATTAAGTCCCTTTTTTATAAATCAGCAAAATAAATAATTTCAAACTCAATTAAACAGAGATAATGGAATGTGCTGCTTAGGTGGATAGGTTTCTTGAAATTTATATTTTAAATATAAAAAACAAACACTGAAATATAGGAATATCCTCTTGAGGACAAAAGAAGTGTATGTTTTGAAGAAGCAAAAAAGAAAGACTAAGGCTGATGAGGAATCATCTGGTACATTTTTGATGAAAATTGATGATTCAGTTAAACTTAGGTTTTTGCATAACCCTTGGTTGCTGAATGGCTTGGTCTTACCCATATTATTTTTTTAAGTGATCTTGTGTTTGTTCCAAAGTGGAATGAAAGGAGGTTGTAACACCTCAGTGTTTCTGTAAACAAACATTCTTGTTTCTGTCACTAAACATACTTTATGTGTAAACACCTGGAAAAAGTTTAGAAAGAGAGACTGTTGCAGAGACACTCTTACCTCCATCACCTAGTGGAGGTAACCCTCCATAAGGTTACCCTTTGCTTTTTGAGTTTTAATGAAGTAATGGTGATAAGCAGCTGAAGTAGGAGCAATAACTCTACATATTTTAAAGTAAAAATTAATTCTCTAAAATAGAAAAATGATACTTTGGAGAATATTTTTGACACATCAAATAATACTTAAGGGATAACTGGATTTTTCCATTCTGATGAGCTTGGGTATACGTTTTCTTGATCCTTTTCTCAGCGTAACTATGTTCTCAAAATATTAAGATGTGCAATGTTGTTTTGGCCACCTGTCTTCTAAACTTAATCTTGGAAGCTGATTTAGGGAAAAAAAACCCACAAAACAAAACTAAAGTGGAATTTTTTGTATTGGCAAAATCTAAGTATTTATCTGCTGCACTGTCCTACTTCCCTATCTTCTAATGCTGTCTTCTTTAGGGAGCTCCAAACTCCATGTAGTAAGCTGTGCCATGTTGCATCATTAAAACAAGGAGGTTTTTTTCCTCAGGGTTCAAAGGAGGATAATATTGTTGTAAAATTAATGGGAGACACCTTGTAGCATTTGTTTAATTGTTTAGGATATTTTAATGCCTTAGAGCTGGTAGCCTCTTTAGTTCAGGAATTAATGTGGAGATGTCCTTTGGCTTCTCAAAGTACAGAACCAGTTTTGTCACTTCTGGCCTTAAAATTTATAGTGTCCTTGTGGTAGTGTGGCATCTTAAAGTAATTAAGTTTCTTAAGTATTTTTGGGTTTTTGCATTTAAGGTTTATGGCTCAACCGTTAGTGGAGACCATATTTGAAAGGGGAATGGCCACTTGTTTTGCATATGGACAAACAGGTAGTGGAAAAACCCATGTAAGTATTTCTTCTATGTGTCAGCAGTACACTTCTTTTTATGTATGATACACTTCAATAAATTCTAATAAGTAACAAACATGTAAGTTACAGTTCTGTGATCTTTATAGTGTATTTTTGGTCTTTTTTGTTTTGTTTTTTTAATTTAGACTATGGGTGGTGACTTTTTAGGAAGGAACCAAGATTGTTCTAAAGGAATATATACACTTGCAGGTGAGGCTTTATTGTTCTGTTGGCTTTTTGCAAATTAGTTGAGATCAATACATTTATGTACAAACATAAGGGTCTACATATTTTGCATTACAGTGGAGCTTTGGTAACATAAAAAATAGTTCCTAGGTGTGTAGTCTTTACACAGTAAAGTATATATATATATATATATATAGATAACTTCAAAAACACAAGAAATATAACTGATGATTAATTGGGTTTACAATTTTGGGGTCTTCACATCTTCCAATGTAATGTGGCAGTTTAAACTGCAGTGTTTTTTACTTGATTGACTGATTCCATCTGTTACACTTGCAAAATATGAGAGATACTGTAAAATAGACTGTTATGCATTAATGAGTCTTCACTAAATGAAAATACATAACTAGATTTCTTTTTGTTTTGGAAATGTATTCACAGCTCGAGATGTCTTTTTAATGCTAAAGAAGCCAAATTATAATAAGTTAGAACTTCAAGTATATGCAACATTTTTTGAGATCTACAGTGGTAAGGTAAGTGATCTTTTTCTGAGGAAGATAGAATTTCTCTTTCACAAACAAGATTGTGAGCTTGTCACATAAAATATTTTTTTCCTTTTTGTACTGAAAGCTTTATTTCAAATAATTCTTTGCACTTCCTTTCCAATCATGTTTATGCATGGAATGCTTTGCATATTTTGATACGAGATTTGAAGCAAAAATGTCTTTTAAAGCTCCTCTTCAACTGTTCTGTTTCCCCCCGCCTAAGGTTTTTGACTTGTTGAACAGGAAGACAAAATTAAGAGTGTTAGAAGATGGTAAACAGCAAGTCCAGGTGGTGGGATTACAGGAACGGGAAGTCAAATGTGTTGAAGATGTTCTTAAGCTTACCGAAATAGGCAACAGCTGCAGGTATCTCCCATAGCTTCCACCAATTTTTCATTGTAAATTAAAGAATCAGAACAAGATTTTTTTTGTGTCTCTTCATAGTGATGGCTTTTTAACATGCAGTGGTATTTTTGATAATGTTGGCTGCAAGTAAGGAATCTGCCTATCTTTTGAATAAAGATAGATTAGAGTTTCTCTCCTAGAGAGAAATACAAACTGATTTTTCTACAGGATGTGAATTGCATGCATTATATAACCAGTTTACTGACTTAAATTCACATCATTTATAATCTGGAATACTGCCAGATTCTTCAGTTCTAAAAGACCTTGATATGTAATGACAGAAGTTAAGTATAAAATTTTTATTTTTTGTTAAGGTCCAGCTTTATTGTTTTTAAAATTAGCCTTGTGCATAGACTGCTGCCTGATCAGATAAAAATGCCACATGTAGCATTTTACATGTAAGCTCTCTGATAGTCTGAAATCTTTGGAGATCTGATTATTCTTGCTTTTAAGAGGGAAGTAAAATGTTACTAATCTTCCATTTCTGTTTGAAGAATTGGAAAAATAGGTATAATTATACTATGTACATCAAATTATTAGAGTAAATATAGGAAACTGCCCTGAAAAAACTAACGTTCTGAGGGTAGTGTGTTTAACATGTATGGTCTTTTGCCTGTTCATATGTCCTTCCTTTCTTTCCTTTTGTTAAAGGACATCTGGCCAGACATCTGCAAATGCACACTCATCTCGAAGCCATGCAGTGTTTCAGATTATACTCAGAAGGAAAGGGAAATTGCATGGTAAATTTTCTCTGATTGATTTGGCTGGCAATGAAAGAGGAGCAGATACTTTCAGTGCTGATAGGCAGATACAACTGGAAGGTGCGGAAATTAACAAGAGCCTTTTAGCACTCAAGGTAACTGAAATGTTTCCATTGCCTTTGAGCAGGTGGAGGCCTTCTACATATAATAGCAATGACTGTTAAAACGAGTGTTTTTACAGGCTTTACTTGTCTACGTTGTCTACTGATGTGACAGGTGAAATAACGTATTGATTTTTCCTTTAAATGCCTGAAGAAACACTTGGTAATTACCAAGTAGAAACACTGCAGAAACATTGTGCTATCAACTTTCATGTAGTTTAAAAAAAAAACAAAACAAAAAAACAGTAGTTGAATTTGAACACTTTTCTGATATACACCTAAAATGGGAGGAGAGATTACTTACTTTGGTACTCAAGGTCTGAAATACTAACTGGAAATATTCTTACTGATCTCAGTATATTTTTTTTAAGAAAAGATAAAAAATAAAGTTACCTTTATGACAGATTTATTTACCACTGTTAATTAATTAACTAAAGAAGAAAACAACACAACAGCACTATATCCAGAAAGAATTAACAAATCGATTAAAATAACCCTTGAAAGTTGGAATCCATTTTTGACTACTCTTTATAGAAAATTATCTGATATAATCACTTTGCAGATTTTCATACATTAATCCAGAACACATCAAAAGAGCTAAGAAATATTATTTAAATATTCAAATGCTTTTTTTGTTTGTTTTATAATGCTTGAAAGAGGTTCAGTCTAAATAGGGGAAGTAATTTTTTGGTCTCAGTTGGAGAAACAGTAGTTTTGAATGGCCCAGAACTTATCTCTGTTGTTGGTTAGCTTTGCTTAGGTTTACTCCTCTCTGCACCAGCACTGTGGTTTTATATAAAGAATCTAAACCCCAAAATCACTGTGCTTACTTTTTTATCCCAGTATAAACTTGGGAGAAGACTTGTATCAGACTCTAAGCAGATCTCACAAAACACCACAAAATTGTAACGTGTCATTACAAAATTGTATGTCATGTTGAAAAATTGGAAGGAGCAGTTCCAAAACTGGCCTGTTTTGATTTAGTATCAAAATAAATAATGCAGACAGCATTGTGTTGATGTTATCACTTGTTTCCAAATGTAATTGAATAAAGCTGTTTTGTTTTTGTTTTAGTTTACTTGCTGATTTTCTGCTGACTAGTGCCTTCAGTGCAATACCCATACAACATACTTAGTTCATTTTCATACAACTTGTCTTTTTAATTATAGTGAAAGGCTCTGCTGCTGCTGTACTGGTGGTTGTGATCTAAATTATATGGGGGAGGGGAAATAAAATAAGTGGAGGTCTTGCAGAGGTCTAAACAGCAGTACAAGAAGATATAAATGTTTCTCAGTGATACATTAGTTTTCCATTTTTCATCTATCCCCAAAAACATTACACAGCTTTTTCCATTTGTATTCAAGACCCTTGAAGTTATCGTCAAGTTTGAATTAAACTAGTATGTTCTGAGGAGTGGTTTTTGATGCTAATCCAAGATTTGCTATTTGCATGTGGATATCAGTCCTGTCTTAACCTGTTCAGATTTTTGGTACAGGAAATTATTTCTGTACTGTCTCTACATGGAAATAGTGTTGTCATTTTGTTACCTGGTTTTCTGAGCTGTGATGAAAAGCAAAAGTAGTTAAAAACTCCATTAATTTAGAAGCTGGCAGTGTCCTCCTATAATCCTTTTACTATTAAGAACACAATCCAATTCTAATTTTTCAAGAGTGAGCAAACTAAAAATCATTATAGTAAATTAAAATTTCTTAAACAAACTTGTTGGTTGCCATATCAGTAATCCAACATACACATTTGTTACTGTTTTTAGTTTGTAATGTCACTTGTTGAAAATCTGTTGCTCCTCTTCCTGTCTAATCTGCTTTTCTCCCTTATGTAAGTATAGTAGTAACATACAAACAAATTAAAAAATTTCAAGGAATACACTGCCTTGCTCACCTATATAAGTATTGAGTCCTTTTTAGCATTTGCATGTGAAATTCACATTCAACAAGCTTCAGTCTTTCTGTTTATCCGAGCTGTGTCCATTCTACAAAATTCAGCTGGTGAGTTTTTAAATAATCACTTTAGTTAAATCCAACTTGCCCTTGTGTTTGTTCTGTTCTATATCATGGCAGTTTTATTCTGAGCCCGTTTAGTTCTGGTTTATGCTGTTTCACAGTTGCAATGCTTTCTTGGATTATCATCCCACAGTTTCTAGCCTGGCTTTTGGAAAAAGCTGTTTCTAGGAAATTTCAAAAGGCCACAAGGATATGGCTGCAGCTGGAGGATTAGCTGAACTACTGTTGAACTATTAATGTAACACAAAAGCCATTCCATCTGTTAGTCCTGCTAAAAGCAAAGCTATAATATGAAAAGATTTTGATGTACGGTTGTCTGAGGAAGTTCTGCATGTAAACGTGTTAAAACTGTACCAGGAAAGCCCTGAATCTGGAGATGCCTGTACACAAAGTATTAAGGCAAAGCCAGAAACTGGAATTAATGATCAAAATATGACGACAACAACAAAACAGAAATTGAAATTTAAACTTTCTTTCTGTAAGAAGTAATTTATTAGCTGATAGAACTCTGAGTGGGCAGAAGTGATGTTTAGATTAGCACAATCTTGGTTTGCACTGTTGTACTTAGATGCTGCTGTTAACTTCTATAGTAATTTCTTAATATTTACTTCTGTACAGTATTTCCTTCTGGAACTCTCCAACCAATTGCAAATTTTAGTTTAGCCCTGTACCCTTCTTGTGAGTGAAAGGGGAGACGTTATCCCTGTTTTTTCACATGAATATTTTAAAACAGGGAATGACTGACTTACATTTTCAAGTGTCTTCCAATATTGAGTGCATCAATACAGAGCTATACTTACTAGGTTTGTGACCTGTGGAAGCTTTCAGAAAGTTTGGGCACCAGTGTTTTCTTCTGAGCTGTACAGAAAGTCAGCGGTAGAGCCAGAATCAAAGCTACTGCTTTTAACTGATAGAGTTAACGTGAGTCACCGTCCGTCCACGCTTCTTCTGCTGGCAGAGGCTTTAGATAATTCAGGCTTTTGCAGCTCATAATCAGAAATAGTTGTTCATCTGGAGATTTAACATCAACACTGAATTTTTTTGTTGTTGTTGTTGGATATAATATATGTAAACATTTTGGATGAGATTCAGAAAGTTTTTAGGCTCCTAAGTCCTTTTTAAGTTCCTACCTCTCTACTGAACTTAATGAGAGGTAAAAGCCTAACACTTCTTGAATTCAAGCTTTAATAGTAAATTTTAATGATATCTTAGAGGACAGCAACATAATTAAGGCATATATTTTCTGATTTTGAATTGCATTTGTATTATGTATTTTTCTTTAACATGGATTGAATAAATATAAACCTGTTTGTTCTTTCAGGAGTGCATTAGAGCCTTAGGCCAAAATAAACCTCATACGCCCTTCAGAGCAAGTAAACTTACTCAGGTGCTAAGAGATTCATTCATAAGAGAAAACTCCCGTACCTGTATGGTAAGTTTGTTTAGTTAACTGTATGTTTTAACAATTACAAAAAGAAGCTGGAAATTTAGGATCTTATGTTTAGAACTGGTCACTTGCTACTGGCAATGTGTTAGACTTAAGTTTATACATTAACTGACACTATATTTGGAGTGAGTCTTTCAGCAGAGACATTTCAGATAACTTGCTCCCTTCTCACTTTTTATTAGCCTTTCTTATTGCTTGTTCTAGTTTTCTATCTAGACACATAGCTAGAAGCACTTCTAGCTTGAGGGTTTTTTTCTTTGACTGTTTTTAATAATGTCTTAATTATATGAGAGTATTGTTTATTGAATCAGAATTTTGGAAAAGGTGGTGTAGACTGGAAGTATAGTGGTGAGTTATGATCTTTAAATGACAAAGGCAAATTTAGAATTGGTATCAAAGGCATCAGAATATGCTCTAGGCTGTTGAGGGGAGAAGTAGTTGGGATAGATGGGATGAATAGTTATGTACTGTATAAATGTGCATTTGCATCAATCTGAAAAACAGAATTCTTCTGTCAGATGATGGAAAGGACAGATAAAAGCACAAATGTCCAGTTGTTTTATTTGTGCATCCTTAACATTTCTCCTTATGGAAATGCAAACTCTCTGCAGTGGACACCAACTGTTAGGCTTGTTTGCTGTAGTGGGTTGACCTTGGCTGGCCACCAGGTGCCCACCAAGCTGCTCTATCACTCCCCCTCCTCAGCAGGATGGGGGGGGAATAAGATGGGAAAGATTTCATGGGTCAAGATAAAGGCAGTTTAATAAAGCAAAAGCAAAGGTGTGCATGGAAGCAAAGGAAAAACAAAAGATTTATTCTCTACTTCCCATCAGCAGGCGATGTCCAGCCACTTCCTGGGAACTAGGGCTTCAGTACACGTAGCGGTTGCTCTGGAAGACAAATGTCATAATAACAAATGCCCCCCCCCCCCCTTTCTCTCAAGCTTTTATTGCTGAGCAGACATCATATGGTATGGAATATCCCTTTGGTGAGTTTGGGTCAGCTGTCCTGGCTATGTCCCCTCCCAAGATCTTGCCCACCCCCAGCCTAATGGCCTTTGGGGGTGAGGGGGAAAAATGTTGGAGAGACAGCCTTGATGCTGTGCCAGCACTATTCAGCAGTAGCCAAAACACTGGTGTGTTATCAACACCTTTCTAGCTACCAATACAGAGCACAGCACTATGAGGGCTGCTATGGGGAAAATAATAAACTCTGTCCCAGCCAGTGCCAATACATTTGCGTTGGTTACTTTTCACAGGCTCCTTGGAATTAGTATAGAGGCCACAAAAGTCTGCAGACCACAACATGAAAACCATGGTGTTAGGGCAGCCTAGTCTTCTCTTCAAATGTTAGGTATGGTTCTAATTTGAAAATGGTGGTGTATTGAGTTTGCATGGCAAGGTTTTGGTGCTGGGGCGGCTACAGGGGTGGCTTCTGTGAGAAGCTGCTAGAAGCTTCCCCTATGTCTGACAGAGCCAATGCCAGCCGGCTCCAAGATGGACCTGCCGCTGGCCAAGGCTGAGCCAATCAGTGACAGTGGTAGCACCTCTGGGATAACATATTTAAGAAGGGGGAAAGAAAACCCTTGTGCAACTGCAGCTGGAGAGAGGAGTGAGAATATGTGAGAGAAACAATCCTGCGGACACCAAGGTCAGTGAAGAAGGAGGGGGAGGAGGTGCTCCAGGCACTGGAGCAGAAATTCCCCTGCAGCCCGTGGTGAAGACCATGGTGAGGCAGGCTGTCCCCCTGCAGCCCATGGAGGTCCACGGTGGAGCAGATATCCACCTGCAGCCCGGGGAGGACCCCACGCCAGAGCAGTTGGATGCCCGAAGGAGGCTGTGACCCCGTGGGAAGCCTGCACTGGAGCAGGCTTCTGGCAGGACCTGCGGATCTGTGGAGAGAGGAGCCCACGTTGGAGCAGGTTTTCTGGCAGGACTTGTGACCCTGCAGGGGACCCACGCTGGAGCAGTCTGTTCCTGAAGGACTGCATGCCGTGGAAGGGACCCATGCTGGAGCAGTTTGTGAAGAACTGCAGCCCGTGGGAAGGACCCACGTTGGGGAAGTTTGTGGAGGACTGTCTCCCATGGGAGGGACCCCACGCTGGAGCAGGAGAAGAGTGTGAGGAGTCCTCCCCCTGAGGAGGAAGGAGCGGCAGAAACAACATGTGATGAACTGACTTTAACCCCCATTCCCTGTCCCCCTGTGCTGCTGGGGGGGGGTAGGTAGAGAATTCGGGAGTGAAGTTGAGCCTGGGAAGAAGGGAGGGGTGGAGGGAAGGTGTTTTGAGATTTGGCTTTTTCTCATTATCCTACTCCTATTGGATTGGTAATAAATTAAGTTAATTTTCCCGAAGTCAAGACTGTTTTGCCTGTGACGGTAATTGGTGAGTGATCTCTCCTGTCCTTATCTCGACCCACGAGCATTTTGTTATATTTTTCTCTCCCCTGTCCAGCTGAGGAGGGGGAGTGATAGAGCAGCTTGGTGGGCACCTGGCGTCCAGCCAGGGTCAACCCACCACAGGTTGTAAAATATATTTTTGATTAATCTTTTATTCTTTAGTTTCTAATGAAAACACAGGATTATTTTCTTTCCACTGAGACATAACTTCATAAATTCTATTCAGGATCAGAAAGCTAAACTGTGCATCTCTAGCCAATGTATCCACACTGCTGAAGAAGGTTTAGAAAGTTAGCCTGTTGGGAATTGCTCTCTGCACATAGAAGGATTAAATTTGTGAATGTTTCATGAAGTTCTCACCATCACCCTTACTGCTCCTTAAAGTGCTAACAAGCTGTCTTTGTTTTGGTGAAGTGTTTTTATTTAATTATTACTCATCACAGAGTTGTCGTAAGATTTTTTCCTTTTTATATGCATGAGAATGCCATCAAGAATAATCCATGATCTATAGGTGTTTAATTTCTGATAAAGATTGCATTCCTTCCTTTTATATTCAATATAGCTCTAAATTAAGGAAAAAAAATCCCCTCTGAAAGTGAGTGGAAATATGCTTGAATTATTTTTTATTTTCTCATTCACATAACTACAGTAACTTTATAATTAAGAATAAGAAAACCTTTTCATGATGAGATACTGCTTTCAAACTCATTCTTGCTGTTACTTTTTCATGTAGTTTCTCAGTACTAGGATGATTTGTGACATTCTGGTTTTAGTACTTGTTTACATGTAATTTTTATCAAGAATTTAATCAGCAATGTTTTTTCTTAACATACTGATGTGGGAAGAAGAGCACTTGGGTGGTTATGACTTACTCTGAATTACAGTTGAAAGGAAGGAGGGAAAGAAAAGAAACCTACAGTGCATCTTTACGATTGTTTGAATTGAGCTCTCACATGTGCAGCGCTTGTTCCTGCAATAACTAGATGGATGCAGAAAAAAGCTGCCTGTCTAGAGAACTAACAGGTTTCTGAACAGCATATATTGAATTGAGGGAGGTGTAGGAGATACCTTAGCCTGGAATTACCTCCAGTCCTCCCCAGTTCCCTGGAAAGAGGAGAGGAGATTTGTACTCGCTCCAGTGGCCAAGTGGTGAGAAGAGTGGATAATGATCTGCAGCTTTACCCCTCTTCTGGGTCTTCCTTTGACTCTTATCAAGAAAATGTATTCAGCCTTCCACTGTGGTATTTACATTTGGCTCTTTGGCAGGGTGTGCCTGGTTTGTAAGCATGTTCATGTTTAGGTTTTATATCATACAGTGGCAAAATTTTACTGATGAAATATACAGGGAAAGAAAAGGGCAAGTCATTATGGTTTATCATAGCTAAAGTTGAACACTATTTTATTAAGTTAAAAGAGTACTTATCTTGCATGTACACTGACTGCTTGTTTACAGCAGAGCCATATAATTAACTGTGGTGCTTCGAACTTCTAAAAATGAATGCTGTCGTGGTTTAACCCCAGCCAGCAACTAAGCACCATGCAGCTGCTCACTCACTCCCCCCTCACCCAGTGGGATGGGGGAGAAAATCGGGAAAAGAAGTAAAACTCGTGGGTTGAGATAAGAACAGTTTAATAGAACAGAAAAGAAGAAACTAATAATGATAATGATAACACTAATAAAATGACAACAGTAATAATAAAAGGATTGGAATGTACAAATGATGCGCAGTGCAATTGCTCACCACCTGCCGACCAACACCCAGTTAGTCCCCGAGCGGCGATAACCCCCGCCCCCACTCCTCCCAGTTTATATACTAGACGTGACATCACATGGTATGGAATACCCCGTTGGCCAGTTTGGGTCAGGTGCCCTGGCTGTGTCCTGTGCCAACTTCTTGTGCCCCTCCAGCTTTCTCGCTGGCTGGGCGTGAGAAGCTGAAAAATCCTTGACTTTAGACTAAACACTACTTAGCAACAACTGAAAACATCAGTGTTATCAACATTCTTCTCATACTGAACTCAAAACATAGCACTGTACCAGCTACTAGGAAGACAATTAACTCTATCCCAGCTGAAACCAGGACAAATGCAAAAATAGTTTAATAATGCATAGTTTCATTTCACGTTTCTGCAGTTGACTGTAGAGATCACTGCTATGTTCTCTAGAAGAGTGTCTACTTTATGTGAAGTAAATTAAAGCATAGAAGATCTTTTTAGGTACAATACTGTTATATACTGTTGTGGTAGGTTGACCCTGGCTGGACGCCAGGTGCCCACCAAAAGCTGCTCTATCACTCCCCTCCTCAGCTGGACAAGGAAGAGAAAATATAATGAAAGGCTCATGGGTCAAGATAAGGACAGAGAGATCACTCAGCAATTACTGTCACGGGCAAAACAGACTGAACTTGGGGAAAATTAATTTAGTTTATTACCAATCAAATCAAAGTAGGGCAATGAGAAAATAAAACCAAATCTTAAAACACCTTCCCCCCACCCCTCCCTTCTTCCCGGGCTCAACTTCACTCCCGATTTTCTCTACCTCCTCCCCTCAAGTGGGGCAGGGGGACAGGGAATGGGGGTTGCGGTCAGTTCATCACACGTTGTCTCTGCCACTTCTTCCTCCTCAGGGAGAGAACTCCTCACTCTTCCCCTGCTCCAGCGTGGAGCACAAATGAAAAAATTGGACTACTGAGAGAAGCTAGGACAAATAATGATGCCACTGTTGCCTGATCACAGTTATTATTTTTGCTGAGTGCTGAAAAGAAGGTGAGATCTTCAGGGTATTTTAGTTAACTGGAAAAGGAAAGACTTATAGATTCCAGATATTTTTGATAATAAGTTAGCTATCAAGTATTATTTACAGATAATGTCCCATTCAGAAAAAAATATAAAACTTTACTTAGGAAAATAGTTAAGCACATGCTTATCTTTAATATTATTAAGTACAGTTTTGGACTGTGGCCAAAATAGGTCTCTCAAGTATACAGTCTGATTGAATGGAGAACAGCCTACAAAGATATAAAAATAATCTGGTAATTGTTTGCAGGATACATTAGACTTACTTTCTACTGAGTTGCATATTTCCCTTTTTGAGGAGTCGTATTTTTCAGTTAGAGTTTTGCATTTACATATTATGTTATGAAGACTGTGAGATGAGGGAGATTGACTGAAATGTCTATGAATTCTTAATGTTTCAGGTATGGTTGAAAAAAATTACTTTGAAGCTTTAGCTTGACATCTCTTATTGAGATGTCATTGTATTAGGACAGCTGTACATAGTAGACAGTTTTTGTAGAACATCTCAAATGAAAGTGGATTTAAAAAAAATAAAATTAATTTCAATTCATCTACCCTTTCATCTGTACAAAGCGATTTATTAATGCATGGCTTGTTTTCTCCAGATTGCTACAGTTTCTCCAGGGATGGCATCATGTGAAAACACTCTAAGTACATTGAGATACGCAAATAGGTATGGAAAATGTTATTGCTTATAGCTATACTGGCTGTTGATCACTGATGTATGGAATATTGTTGTTCCATGATGTATAATTATTTTAACTACTTGAATAATTTTAGCGTACTTGCATTTCTTAATAAGATTAAAACCAAAATACTGATTACTGATTCAGGCTCACATTTAATTTTAATTTGTCACTTTTTACAACCATTACAAGAGAATCAATAGAAACTGCATTTAAGCCATTATCCAGAGATGGATATGGTGAGGATTGCAAGGAATCTGGGAGATGCCCCTATTAGTTTTGCCCCTGCTCTGGAGGCATCACCTCTTGCATTAGGGGTAGTCAGTTTTCATGATAATTTCCTGGGGTGTTAGCTGAAATACCTTTCTGCAATGTGATTTTTCATCCCCTTGGTGGAATTGCATTCAGTTGCCAACCTGTTTCTTTTATATATATGATATATCATATTATATCATATATAGATCTATCTCTACTAGTTTATTCTTATGAAAATTCTGCAGTTGCTGTGGCCCAAATTTTATACTTCCCAACTTCAGGCAAATATCTGAGACCCCTAAGTAAAGAGTTAGTTAATCCAACAGTGACGTTATAATCAGTGTAGAGAAATTAGTGCCTCCAGAGGCTGATGCAGCACCTCTGAGACCTGTACTGCTCTCTGAAATTGTTCCTCTCTTCAGTGAGTGTGAAAGGAGCCTTCCCCAGATGCAGTTCTTAGTTTAATGTCTGTGGAGATGGGGTCCTGCATGTGCTTGCAGTCAGACCTGCAACCCAGAGACCCGCCCCCCGCTTTGCTGCAAAGAACAAAGAAGGCAAACAAGCTTCTGGGCCATCGGAAAGCCTGGTTTTGCCTGCTTGGCTGGGCACCCCCTGGCCAGTTGCTAATTGGGCACAAAGGGCTGCTAGGGAAGCTTACCGCCCGCTCCTCTCGGTATCCAAATGTCTTTGTGTTTGGATCAAGGGAGTTAGTAGCAAATCTGCCTGGCTTGGACCAGTCTATGTGATTTTCTTCCTGGTGAGAAGGGGGCATCTACTCCCCTGCTTACAGTAACATAACTGTGCTGGTTTTGGCTGGAAGGACATTGCACATTCATCAGGACTCGTTGGATCTTTCTATCCCTTATAGAATACGCATTGCTGAAGTAACTCCAGAAAAAGACACTGCAAAACAAATTAAATACCTATTTGTAGTATACTAAATCGTTGTGCTGAAACCGTTTCTTCCCCTTGGTGTTAAATTTGTGTGTTGTTATGGAGTAAAAGCCTATCACTGTAAAGTTGCTTCATGTGTTTTGTGTAGTATTTTAATTTTTTCTAGCAATATATCATTTTCATAGTACAATTAGTTTTTAGGTGCTGAACACCAGTGTCTGTGCAGTGTAAAACAGGGGGCAGTATAGAATTTTAAGTATTGTAGTGATTTGATATGTTAAAAGGAGCAGTTTAATGGAATATTGAATGTAGAGCAAATTTTATTAACTGCACGAACTGAAATCTGGAATTACTCTTCTGAAAACATTGCTATTATAGTCTCCTGCAAATTAGCAGCACTGGTTTTGTTCAGTTTTGTTAGTGATCTGTAACTCTATTTGCAGAAGGTTTAAATATGTCAACACTCTTACTTGTGTTTTAATATAAAAATAAATTTATTGTTAAACTATTAAAGAAGAATGCTAAAGAAAGAGTTGTCATTTTAACTGTGTTTATGAGAACATTTTCTTTTAATTTGCTGCTGTATTTTGCTGCTGCAGAGTAAAGGAATTTGGAATTAGTCCTTCAGACATTCCCTTCTCACAGGGTAGCAGCAGTCGCTCTGATCTCTCTCCTTCCTATGAGTATGACGACTTTTCTCCTTCAATCACCAGGTCTACTTCATTCTATACATGGACTCTTTATTTTTAAGTTTTCTTTTTGGCAATGTAATTTTACAGACCAACCTTTTATTAGTCCCCTTGCCTTGAGTCACACATACTTTGTTTTTATTTTGTTTGGCAGGTGATGGTTCTGCATGATCTGCAATCATCTTCCCACTATTTTGTTCACCCTCCTTAAACATCCACACTCTGTATCCAGGCTTGCTAGTTTCCTTCATACATTTTAAAAAAAAAATGGTGATGTCACTTTTGTACATTTAGTGGACCAAATCTGGCAAGTCTGTGTTTAGGGTAATTTGAATATGTCTAATTAAAAAAGAAAACAATTTTAATACATATATTTTTTTGAAACTTTTCCTCACTCCAAACATGAATGAAATACAGTTTCCATTGTAGTAAATATGTGCTACTTGAAAAAAAATTTTCCCCTTAAAAAACTGAAGAATGTGTTCTAAATCTTACTATACTTGCAGACTTTGATGTGTCTGTTTCATAAATGTTCTTTTAAATGCTCTTTTTTTGGACAGAATCGTTATCGATCTTTTAAACTATTTTCATGCTACTAGAGCCTAACATTTTAATAAGATATTTTTACCTTTTAAATTATTTTAATTAAAGAATCTATTCATTCTCTGGGGTACTTGGTTGCAAATTATTATTTTTTTCAGAATTCTTGGTGGATTTGCTTATAACAGCTAATGGGGTACTGATTGACTAATTTTTTTAAAGCACAATTGTGTGCACAGAAAAAGAAAGATGGTCATGTTTAGGGTGCTGAATGAACTTTTCTTTCAAATATAATTCATTGTTAAGGAGTTAATATTGAAGGTTTGGAGATTTTTGCCCTCTTAACAGTTAATGAGTAGTAAGATTTCAATCAAAAAATGCCTCTTGCTAGAAGATGGACTGTAATCCACCTGCAATTAGTTGAAATTCAATGGTCTATGCTTTTTAGGAGTTGGACTAACATCTTTTTGTCACTGAAAGTATATTAAATTTGTGAAGCTGACATCATCATCCTTATTAAATGTATTAAATTGCGCATAAACCCATAGAGCTTTATTTTTGGTTGTGACTCTTTTGCACAGGAAGTTACTCATTTACAAATTAAATATTTTCTGATTGTAGGGTGAAGGGGCTGAAGATTGGTCGTCGTACTGCAGAAGATATCCGTCCCACTGTACACCATGCTCCCAATCAGATCGATGACTTAGAGACACGGTGTGGTGTGGGGAGCTCTCCTCAGAGAGATGATCTCAAACTGCTTAGTGAACAAAATGTGAGTGGTTTACAGCATTACATGGTGTTGCGTTAAAGGGTAAAGAAGTTTGGCAGAAAATAAACCCCCTTGCATTCCAGCTTATCCTCAGATGTCAGAGGGGCTGGGGGCGACTAGCTTTAATTTCTGAGTGATGTCCAATTCAACACTATAAGTCCAGTCGTGTTCAATATGTTGAACTATCACGATGATGGATGCACTAATAGCGTACTGCACTCTCAGCTTAGCTGCGTTCAATGCACTAGAATTACCAGACTTAGGGAGTTTGGTTGCGTTAACAAACTATCACGACTAGATTAATGAGCAGCGCAGTTTATTAAAGCAACAGTACAGGTTCTTTTGGATTGCCGGTGATAAATACACTATCTGCAAAGCACATGCAAATGATAATACAGTTGACTACAAGCACACTAAATTATGGAAAAACTCTATAGAGATTTCTAAGTTTCCCAGGGAAGCACTCGGTATAACCGAGGGTTCAAATCTTACCCAATAGGCATCCCTATGGGGGGGAAGAGAGGTTCAGCCCATTCACTGATCCCAGAAGTCAGCGCTGTCCTCCCGATTTGTCTACGATGGTATCTTCCCTAATATTCCTCCTCTCTTAAGCCCTTTTATATTTTCTTATTTTTAGGTGGAGCTTGAGTGACTCTAGTCATACATACCTTTACTTTGATTGGTATAAAGTTCTCTCTCTTTGCTTTTAAAGGTATATGCTAGAGAAAATTCAGAGCGCATGCTCAGTGAGGGGTGGTCGCACCTTGAAGGCGGGTAGTTTTTTGGGATGGAGGTGTGTTTTGGTATTATAATGAGATTATAATGAGCAAAGTTCACCCAGAGAGCATGATTTAGCGTGTCACTACTCCAGAACTGGGCACTTATGATATAAATCAGAAGTAAAAGACAATAGCATTGACAGAACCCCCATTATTTCACCTCCTTGCTTCAGTGGATTCAATGCAGGCACCTTCCATTCTTGTTCCAGTAGTTCCAGTTCCCTATCCCTGCGATGATATCACAGAGCCTGGCCGCGGTGTCTCCACTCTGCTCCACCCTCCGTGTTGTTTCTTTTAGTCAGCATACCAAGCTCCCCTGGTGTTGCTAACATCTAAGGTTGCAGGTTATGTTGCTTAGGGAATTATTATGGAACAGATTGCTTGCATATCCACTGCATTCCACCCTGGAGTTTTACCTTCCCTTAAGGGGGAGGTGGGGTGTCATATTGATAAGTCACCTCCAGCAATCATTCCACACTTGGAAAGAGATGATGATAAATACAGTGGCAGAACAAATCCAGAGTAATGTGTATTTATAGCAATATCATTAAGTAGATACAGCATGCCCCTTCACCTTTTCACTTTATGATATTATGTTCATTCCCATACACAAAAAAAAAAAAGGTTCCTTGAAGGGTGAGAGGAGGAAGTTCTACTTTATCTTCCTTGCTGATTAGGGCTTTTAATGTCTAGGCAGGGTCTGCTCTAGGCTCTCACGTTTTTTAGTGTGCATTTTTTCCAGTATAGCTTCATCTCTGACTAGGTAGTTAAAGTAGCCTGGGAAATGCGTCCATTTTATTTAACACTCTTGTTTTTGACCATTACTTTCCCTGCATGCAATACCTGTTTCAAGCGAGTTTGCCTTTCTCTGCATTTATAAATCTGGTTACCCATCATTCCTCTTCCCAACATCCTGATTCAGTCAGCGGCGAGGCCAGCAGCGGCAACGGTAAGTCGGAGGCTAAGCGCTAGATTGAGGCAGACAGGGAGGTTCCCGAGGCCCAGGAGCACTGGGGAAGAGCGGAGGGACCCGGCCAGAGCCGGCGGCTCTCGCGAGAGAGGCGGACGCGGCGTGGGCGTTGCCGGGGCAACCGCGGGAGATTTGAACGGCCCTGAGGAGCGCCAGCGACCGGGAGCGCGGCGAACAGGGCGTGGCGGGGCAGTTTGCACAGGCAGGGCGTGCAGGTAGGGCGCAGCCCCCCCTCTTCCCAGCTCGATAAGGCTACTCAAGTGGTGAGTGTCGGCCCAGAGGGAGACCCAGGTATGGTTGCCACTCGGGTGAAAGCCATTGTTAGGAAAAACATGGCGACGCATTCAGAGGTCCCATGTAAACATGCAGCTGTCCAGGTCTCTGGCTGCAGGGAGTGCCTGAGTCTATCGGAGATGATGGAGGTCAGCGGGGACACCTCTTGTGTGAGGTGTGACCAGGTGAGTGATCTGCTCAGCCTGGTGGCAGAGCTGAAGGAGGAAGTGGAAAGGTTGAGGAGTATCAGGGAGTGTGAGAGGGAGATAGATTGGTGGGCCCACACCCTGCCATCCCTGAGGCAGAGGCAGCAGATGGAGGCTCCGCAAGAAGCGGAGGATCCCCTGCCCTCCTGTCTCCAGGCAGGAGGGTGACGTGCGGAAACGGACTCCACAATCAGTGAGATTGTAAAGTAGGTATGTTTATTCAGCGCTGGGCAGCTCGGGGGGTAGTCCCACCAAAGTCGTGCACGCCTGACGCGGCAGTTCGCTTCAAATTTATACAGTCAAGTGTTACATATACATGGAGTTTCGCAATACGCCTATACATAGGCATGCTCTATCCCCGCTTCATATTAAAATTAGTTCCAAAAGTCACAAGGCCGGTCTTGGCTGGTTTTTGGGGTGGACTGCTGCTTCTTATCAGGGACTATCTCCTGCCCCAGCCAGCCTCAACAATGCAAACATTAAGCATCACTTCTCATCCTCTTGGGCCAACAATGCAAACATTAAGCATCACTTCTCATCCTCTTGGGCCATGTCTACCTCTATTGAAATTTCTTTGACTTCATTATAAGCTAGATAATTATTAAACAGTTCTTATCTACATCCATATATCTACTATATCTACTAAGGTTCCTTTGGCTCCCCGTTTCAGTCCCCTCTTTTCTAGAAAATAGTAAATTCTTTTACTATATCCAACTCTAGTACTTCTAATGCATTGTTTCCCTATCTAGCATTCTTTCAAAATATTTATTGGACTCGAGTTTTCGTCGCAACTGATTCTTTTTCCATTCGCTGTAGGAATCTCCTGTGCTTTGGAAACACCATAAGCTGCATCGAATTGTTGTACAAAGGATTATGAGCAGAAAAATGATTACTATTGCTGTCACAAACAGTTGTTTTGGCCATGTTAAATTTGGCAACCAGGAAGTTAGTTTTTCCCATATTTCAGAAAATCCCCATGATGTGTCATCCATAGTGATAAGATGTAACTCCTTAGAAATTTCCCAAATCTTTTCAATATCTGTCTCTACTTGCTGTCTTTCATTTAAATAGGCACAACAGCTTTGATTTATAAGTACGCACATACCCCCTTCCTTTGCGGTTAACATATCTAATGCAAGGCGATTTTGTATCGTTATCTTTGCCAAGGAATCAATTTCGGCTTGTAATTTTCCTAGAGCGTCAGCAGTAGTATTGGCTAAAGTCTCGACCACCGCTGATACATTGACTATTGCTTTTTCCAATTCAGATACTCCAAGCATTGGGAAAAGCCATTGTACCACACTGTGGAATGTGGTACCTCGTTCTATAAGAGGGTTAGAGGTTCTTTTAGTCCTCGTGTGGTGCCATGGGGATTGGAATATTCCCTGTAATTTTCCTAAGATAGGGAGTGTTTGTGGGTTTATTACTCCCTCTGTGCATTCTCCCCACCAATCGATAGGTAAACTCTTATGTGCCTCCCCGTTTGCACAAAGGTACCAACGTCCGTCAGGGAGATTACAATTGGACAGCTCCCGAGGAGGAGGAAGATAACAACTCCCTGTTAGATTTCCCCATCCTGTATTAGCTATCCCTGTAGAGTGTGATTCATTACATCGAAAGCAAGTTCCATTCAGTGTCCCAAGAAAACTAGAAGTGTTGGCATAATGGGGGCGCATCATTACGGGGTCTCCCCCTCTGCCTCTTTCCATGTCTTTTAATCTCCAAGACCAATTGTATCGATCATTATTATGTGGGTCTCTGCTATCCAGATCAAGTTTATACTTCACTATAGTTCTGGAACCATTTCCATATAAACAAGTATAGTTGGCAGTTCTATTCAATAGTGTTTTAGTGCTGTTTGTTCTGAGGGGGACACCAATAAATGGGAAGGTTTCTCCTTGTCTGGGTATTAAGGTACACATCCAACAGCTTGATACATTAATATCCTTTGCTAGCTCCTGGTTATATCTGACAAACAAGTTTTCATCCCACGCCTTACACAGAGTCCCCACAACTCCCCATATTACCGCGTAAAAACTAAATGTCCATCGGGTTTTGTGGTGACTTTCCATGGAGTTTTGGATGTCTTTTTCACTCTGGTGTGATGAATCCAAGCGTCCCGTTCCTTGATTCTGATTGCAGTAAAGGAGGTGAGTAGTACTTGGAATGGTCCTTCCCACTGTGGCTTTAGAGTTTTTTCTGTAAGAGACTTTATATATACATAATCCCCAGGTTGTATATTATGTACAGGTCCATCCAAACCTCTCCCTTGAGTCCCAGCCACATGCTTCCTGATTTTATTGAGCTGCTTACTCAGTGCTATCATGTAAGAGGTCACAATTTCGTCCCCAGCTTGCACAGACACCCCTTTCTGTATTTCATAGGGTCATCCATACAACATTTCAAAGGGGCTCAGTCCTTCTTTCGCCCTTGGTCTTGTTCGTATACGCAGAAGGGCTAAAGGGAGAGACTGAGGCCATGTCAAATTTGCTTCTTGTCCTAATTTCACAATTTGTTGTTTACTATTTTTGAGACAAAATGTGGTCCTCTGTCAGAGGACATGGTTGCTGGAACCCCAAAACGTGGTATTATCTCTTGCACTAATATTTTAGTTACCTCCCGAGCTTTAGCTGTTCTTGTTGGGAATGCTTCTGGCCAACCTGGAAAGGTATCAGTTAATACCAATAAATATCGATACCCCCCCCTTTTCTTGGAAGTTCTGTAAAATCAATTTGCCATTGTTGTCCAGGCCCATTGCCTTTTCCAGTCTGGCCCATTTCCGGCTTGGGGGTATTCTTAGGATTAGTCTGGAGGCAAAGATCGCATTGTTGAGTCACCTGTCTCACCGTGGTATATAAATTTCTAGCCACAATTTCTCTTATCAAATGATTATACAGAGCCTCTGTCCCCCAATGTCTTTTCCTATGCTCCTCCTGTATCAAATGCCACAGTAAGCAAGAGGGAATGATTAGTTTTCCCTGTGGGGTATGAGCCCACCCCTCTTCATTATATGACCCTTCTAAATCTGTAATAAGCTTCTGATCTTCCCTGGTACATTCTGGCTTACCTTTTAGGGAGATTTGTCTATCAGGCCTTCTATTTTTACCTTTGTTTTGGCCACTTGTTTTGCCTCTCTGTCCGCCAGTTCATTTCCTTTTTCCAAATCTGAGCTCACTTTCTGGTGTGCCTTAATATGCATAATTGCTACTTTCTTAGGGAGTTGGACAGCTTCCAGTAACTTCAGAATTTCTTCTGCGTGTTTGATATTTTTCCCCTGGGAATTCAATAGTCCCCTCTCCTTCCAACTTGCTCCATGTGCGTGTACAACTCCAAAGGCATATTTTGAGTCTGTATAAATGTTCACAACTTTGCCCTGGGCCAATTCCAGGGCGCGGGTTAGAGCAATTATTTCTGCCTTCTGTGCGGAGGTGTTCATGGGCAAAGCCCCCGATTCTATTACCTCTTGGCTGGTGGTGATGGCGTATCCCGCATGTCGATTACCATTTAGGATGTAACTGCTTCCGTCTGTGAACCAAGTTTCCCCATTTTCCATGGGGCTGTCTTTCAGGTCTGGGCGGCTTGCGTATGTTGCTTCGATGGTTTCCAAACAGTCATGATGTACTGGTTCTCCTGTGTTCCCGCTGAGAAAAGAAGATCTGGGAGTCCTAAGGCCGGGGCTGACATCAAAGCCTTTTTCAGTAGCTCAAAGGCTCGTTCGGTCTCCTTGTTCCACTCAAGGTGTTTCTGCTCAGTGGCTGTCAGCGCATACAGGTGTTTAACAAGCAGTCCATAATTATATTACAACAGCTTTCCCTCCTCAGATGGAGTTTCCCAGGATTCTAAGTCTTTCGCAAGCTGATTGCTGAAATTGGTAGGACTATTCTTAAATCCTTGTGGCAACACCGTCCAAGTGAGCTGGGTCTTTCGACCACTCTTGGGGTTTTCCCATTCAAATGCAAACAATTTTTGGCTGGTCTCATGGAGAGGGAGGCAAAAGAAAGCATCCTTCAAATCTAAAACAGTAAACCAAGTCAATTCAGGTGTTAATACAGTCAACAGGGTATATGGGTTCGCCACCTCCGGGTAAAGGTCTTCAGTTATCTTATTCACCGCCCATAAGTCTTGGACCACCCGATATGGCCCATCGGGCTTCCGAACAGGTAATATAGGGGTATTGAATTCAGATTCACACTCTTTGAGTAATCCCAACTGCAAAAATTTTTCTATCACTGGCCGGATTCCTTCTCTGTCTTCCTTCTTTAGGGGATATTGTTTAATTCTTACCGGCTTTTGGCCTTCCTTGATCCTAACTTCAACAGGTGGAGCACTTTTCACTCTTCCAGGTGCATCAGTAGCCCATACCCCCAGGTACACTTGGTTTAAGATGTCCTCATTAATGCTTCCTTCTAGGGGGAGACTGGTTAAGGTTAGGCTCAATATTTGAATATATTGCTGATCTTTTACCTCCAGAGTAATTTCTCCCTTTTCCAATACAATTTTTGCTCCCAATTGTTCCAACAAGTCCCTTCCCAAAAGTGCCTTTGGGGAGTTGGGCATATATAAAAATTTATGAATGCCCCACTGTTTTCCTAATTTATATTCTAAAGGTTTACAAAATATGCCTTTTCACTTTGGCCAGTCACTCCTTTCACCATGACATAATCATCTCCCAGGGGCATCAAAGCTTGGTTCAGAACCGAGTATGTTGCCCCCGTATCTACCAAAAATTCAACCTCTTGTTGTGTTTTCCCTAGCTTAATTATAACTAGTGGCTCCGCTAGGGTAGATTCCCCAGGTTCCCGTCAATCTCCCTTCACGTGGGCTACCGTTCTTCCTGTTTGAGCCCTCTGATCCTCCTTCTTGTTCTTTGGGCATTCCTTTTTCGAATGACCAAATTTCTTACACAAAGCACATTGATCCTTGCCGAGTCGGGGCAAGTCTCGTCTAGGCCCTCTTCCTCTTTCTTCCTGGATAACAGCCATTAATTTCCTTTGCCCCTGCCTATATCCTTCTTCTCTGTTACTAAATACTATCCATGCTTCATCCAATAATATTTCTAAATTCCTACCCTCTGTAGGGTGTAATTTCTGAAGTTTGCCCCTTATATCCCCTGTAGATTGACGCAAAAACAGGGAGACCAATTGTTGTACTCCTACCTCTGACCCAGGATCCAGCGGTGTGCTGCGGCGCATCCCTCAATCGATCCAGGAATTTAGATGGAGACTCGGAAGGACTCTGTTTGACTGCATATAAAGCTGACCAATTTATAGTTTTGGGGATTGCCCTCTCCATTCCTTTTGTAATCCAACCCTGATACCCCTGCAATCTTTCCATATGTGCAGATCTATTAATATCCCACTTTGGGTCTTGGAGAGGGAAATATTCCTTAATGTCCCCTCCTGTGATCTTATAATGATCTTCAGCTAGGTTCCCTGCTGTTTTTAAAATCAGCTGTTTCTCTGTCTCAGTCATATATTCCAATAATAGCTGTATATCCTTCCAATCAGGGTTATGCTGTTTTACAATAAATTGGAAATGCTTAGTTACACTTACCGGATCACTCCTATAATCTTTTGCCACCTTTTTCCATTCCCCTAGGTCAGCAGTAGAAAAGGGTACTTTGATTAACATCGTCCCACCATCCGGCCCCACCGCCTCTCGGAGAGGTGCTTGTAAAGCTGTTGAGGTAGTTTTCTTCCTAGTACGGGAAGATACAGGGCTGTCCGGGGGGGTTGGAGTTCTATCCGAGTCTGCATCCTGTTCCTGTGGTCGAGGGGGAGGCTTAAACAAATCAATTAGATCTTGTTCTGGTGCCTCATGAATTTTATTTGCCTTAGTACATCTTTGTCCAATACTACATGCCGAACAACACTGCCTCAGTTTACCTCTAAGCTCCTTGTTGTTTTCTTGCTCAAGTGCAAGCACCATGGGGTCCTGTGGGGGTACCATTCCACAGTCCCTTTGCCACTCCGGATGGTTTCGGAGGGTGAAAAACATGTCTGCATATGAAACCTCATCCCATTTTCCTTCTCTCCTTAAAAACAGCATTAGTTGTAATAGAGTATTATAATCTATTGACCCATTAAGTGACCACTTAGCATCACCTTCTAACTTATACAACGGCCACCATTGATTGCAATATTTAATAAGGTTCTTTTTATTTTCTGTACCTCCGGTCCCAACAATATCTTTCCAGTGGGCAATTACACAACCCAGAGGACTCTTCCTCAATATTCCCCCTTGATTGTTTCCCATTTTATAATTTCTCCTTTTAATAAGCTTCCATGCAAATCGTTTCTTACACCTCTTTATAGTCTTCTCCCAGTTGTCCTCCCACACGTCCTGAATTTCCGGGATTAAATTTTCCTTTCCACACACCAATTTCACTATTTCGGCTACCTTTCCAACCACAAACAGTCTCAACTGTGTACGTAGCCCGTCCCCTCTTATCCCAGGGAGTCCAAACCCGACACTCAGGGCATTCAATATCCCCTCCACAATCTATTTGCAACCTCTGTTTACACCACACACATTCCAGGACATATGAGGGCATACGCTCATTTCCTGCATGTAAAAGACACCATTCAAATACCCACATTTATGCGGTGCACCATACAGGGACTTTCTTATACCAACACAACAAAGTGATTAAGATAATCAAACTCAAAATTACAATTACAACGCTAACATATAAATTTAAGTTCCAAATTATCAGGGGATCACACTTTTGTTCATCTCCGGCCGTACCCCTTGTGGAGTTACGAAACTGTGGATCAGAACTCCACACACGCTCCGCAGCTGAGCTGCGTCTCTTTTCCTCAAACATTCAATTCACAGTTTTAGACATTTACACATTAACAAGCATATATACACATATAAATCTCAACATAACATTTCCACATACTCACACAAAATCTTTAACGTTAAATTTCCAAACATTCACATCATACAATCATCGCTCCAGTTGACAACCATTCAGCAGCTGCAAAAATGTACCAAGCGCAATTGCGAGGGGGTCCACTTACCCCAAAAATGTACCAAGCGCAATTGTGAGGGGGTGCGCTTACCCTTCTCCTGCCTCTTATATACCAGTCATCGACAGGTCCGTCCTGGCTCCCGATACTGGGATGCAGCGGTCACCCCGGATTTGCTCGATCTACCCCCAAGATCGCTGGCGGCCGCTCTATCGGTCAGCAAATCCCCCCTTGTTACCATACAGGGTACCCTCCTTGTCGTGGTTTAACCCCAGCCAGCAGCTAAGCACCACGCAGCCGCTCACTCACTCCCCCCCACCCAGTGGGATGGGGGAGAAAATCGGGAAAAAGAAGCAAAACCCACGGGTTGAGATAAGAACAGTTTAATAGAACAGAAAAGAAGAAACGAATAATGATAATGATAACACTAATAAAATGACAACAGCAATAATGAAAGGATTGGAATGTACAAATGATGCGCAGTGCAATTGCTCACCACCCGCCGACCGGCACCCAGCTAGTCCCCGAGCGGCGATTCCCCGCCCCCCACTTCCCAGTTCCTATACTAGATGGGACGTCACATGGTATGGAATACCCTGTTGGCCAGTTTGGGTCAGGTGCCCTGGCTGTGTCCTGTGCCAACTTCTTGTGCCCCTCCAGCTTTCTCGCTGGCTGGGCATGAGAAGCTGAAAAATCCTTGACATTAGTAGTCTAAACACTACTAGCAGCAACTGAAAACATCGGTGTTATCAACATTCTTCTCATACTGAACTCAAAACATAGCACCGTACCAGCTACTAGGAAGACAGTTAACTCTGTTCCAGCTGAAACTAGGACACTCCTCCCATACGGGGACTACGCTGCACGCCAGACGTCTCTGCGCGATTTACCAGCTGCCCCGGCCTGTACCTTTACAGGCTCCCTTTGTGACACATTCCGTTTGGTCCGCGGCTTCAGGAGGTCGTTGTCTGCTCCCGCGGTGAGCGGCTGGCAGCGGAGGCTCCTCCGAGGAAAGTGCTCGGGGCGCGCCGAGGGGCGTCCACTCCGCAGTCGGTCCCGCAGCCGAGCAGAGAGTCTCCTGGCTGGCTCGCCAAACTGACGTGCGGAAACAGACTCCACAATCAGTGAGATTGTAAAGTAGGTATGTTTATTCAGCGCTGGGCAGCACGGGGGGTAGTCCCACCAAAGTCGTGCGCGGCTGACGCGGCAGTTCGCTTCAAATTTATACAGTCAAGTGTTACATATACATGAAGTTTCGCAATACGCCTATACATACGCATGCTCTATCCCCACTTCATATTAAAATTAGTCTCAAAAGTCACAAGGCTGGTCTTGGCTGGTTTTTGGGGTGGACTGCTGCTTCTTATCAGGGACTATCTCCTGCCCCAGCCAGCCTCAACAATGCAAACATTAAGCATCACTTCTCATCCCCTTGGGCCAACAATGCAAACATTAAGCATCACTTCTCATCCTCTTGGGCCATGTCTACCTCTACTGAAATTTCTTTGACTTCATTATAAGCTAGATAATTATTAAACAGTTCTTATCTATATCCATATATCTACTATATCTACTAAGGTTCCTTTGGCTCCCCGTTTCAAGGGGACCTAAGAGATGGAGGGGAATGGGTACAGGTCCCTGCTCGGGGAGGCAGGCGAATCCGCTCCCGGTCTCCCTCACCTTCCCCGTTGCCCCTACTCAACAGGTATGGGGCTCTGGAACTTGAGGACCAGGCCAGTGAACATCAGTTTGTAGATGAAGCTCTATCTAGGGAGGTGCCTAGGCCCAGTCGGGCAGCCCCATGCATTCTCACATCCTCTGAAAAAGAAAAAGGAGGGTAATTGTCGTAGGCGACTCCCTCTTGAGGGGGACAGAGGGCCCAATATGCAGACCTGACCCATCCCACAGGGAAGTCTGCTGCCTCCCTGGGGCCCGGGTGAAAGACATTACCAGGGAACTCCCTGGTCTGGTTCGGACCTCTGATTATTACCCATTGCTGGTTGTGCAGGTTGGCAGTGATGAGATTGCAGAGAGAAATCCAAAAGCAATCAAAAGGGACTTCAGGGCACTGGGACGATTAGTAGAAAAATCGGGAGCACAGGTAGTATTTTCCTCAATCCCTTCAGTGGCAGGGAAATATACTGAAAGGAACAGGAAAACACACCTGGTTTAATACGTGGCTCAGAGGCTGGTGCCACAGGTGGAATTTTGGGTTTCTTGATCATGGGGAGGTTTACACAGCACCGGGCTTGGTAGCGACAGATGGCATCCAGCTATCTCAAAGGGGTAAGAGAATCCTTGCTCATGAGATGGCAGGGCTCATAGAAAGGGCTTTAAACTAGGTTTGAAGGGGGTAAGGGATAAAACTAGGTGCACCAGAGATGAGCCTGGGGGCAGCATGCCGATGTTAGGGGTGGATTCGATAACCCAGCTCAAATGCATCTATGCCAACGCACGCAGCATGGGTAATAAACAGGAGGAGCTGGAAGCCATCGTGCAGCAGGATAGATATGACGTAGTCGCCATCACGGAAACATGGTGGGACGACTCCCATGACTGGAGTGCTGCAATGGATGGCTACAAGCTCTTCAGAAGGGATAGGCAAGGTAGAAGAGGTGGCGGGGTGGCGCTCTATGTTAGGGAGTGTTTTGACTGTATAGAGCTACACGATTCTGATGACAAGGTGGAGTGCTTACGGTTGAGGGTGAGAGGGGAAGCCAATAAGACAGATATTGTGCTGGGAGTCTGTTATAGACCGCCCGACCAGGTTGAAGAGACGGATGAATTGTTCTACAAGCGGCTGGCAGTAGTCTCAGAATCGTGTGCCCTTGTCCTTGTGGGGGACTTTAACTTTCCAGATGTCTGCTGGAAATACAACACAGCAGTGAGTAAACGATCTAGGAGGTTCCTGGAGTGTATGGAAGATAACTTCTTGACACAGCTGGTGGGTGAGCCAACCAGGGGAGGAGCCTTGCTAGACCTACTGTTTACGAACAGGGAAGGACTGGTGGGAGGTGTGATAGTCGGAGGCCGTCTTGGGCTTAGCGACCATGAAATGATAGAATTTTCAATTCTTGGTGAGGCAAAGAAGGTGGTCAGCAAAACCACCACTATGGACTTCCGGAGGGCTAACTTTGGCCTCTTCAAGGCACTGGTTGAGAGAGTCCCTTGGGAGACGGTCCTGAAGGGCAGAGGGGTCCAGGAGGGATGGACATTCTTTAAGAAGGAAATCTTAATGGCTCAGGACCAGGCTATTCCCATGTGCCGCAAGTCAAACCGCCGAGGAAAGCGACCGGCCTGGCTGAACGGGGAGCTTTTGCTAGGACTCAAGAAAAAAAGGAGAGTTTATCATCTCTGGAGGAAAGGGCGGGCAACTTGGGAGGAGTACAGGGATCTGGTTAGATCATACAGAGAGAAAATTAGAAAGGCAAAAGCTCAGCTAGAACTAAACCTGGCCACTATTGTAAGGGACAACAAAAAATGTTTTTACAAATATGTTAACAGTAAAAAGAATCCCAAGGAGAATATCTTTCCTTTAATGGATACAGAAGGGAACGTAGCAACCAGTGATGAGGAAAAGGCCGAGGTACTTAATGCCTTCTTTGCCTCAGTCTTTAATAGTGAGTCCAGTCATCCTCAGGGTACTCCACCCCTTGAGCTGGAAGGTAAGGATGAAGAGCACAACATACCCCCCTTAATCCAGGAGGAATTGGTTGGGGACCTACTTCGCCATCTGGACACTCAGAAATCTATGGGACCTGATGGGATCCATCCAAGAGTACTGAGGGAACTGGTGGAGGTGCTTGCCAAGCCGCTCTCTATCATCTATCAGCGATCCTGGTCAACAGGGGAGGTCCCAGAGGACTGGAGGCTTGCCAATGTGACTCCCATTTATAAGAAGGGTCAGAGGGAGGATCCGGGGAACTACAGGCCTGTCAGCCTGACCTCGGTACCGGGGAAGATTATGGAACGGCTTGTCTTGAGAGCACTCACATGGCAAGTCCAGGACAAGCAGGGGATCAGGCCCAGCCAGCATGGGTTTACGAAAGGCAGGTCCTGCTTGACCAACCTGATCTCCTTCTATGACCAGGTGACTCGCCTAGTGGATGAGGGAAAGGCTGTGGATGTTATTTTCCTGGACTTCAGCAAGGCCTTTGACACTGTCTCTCATGGCATACTCCTTGAGAAACTGGCGTCTTGTGGCCTGGATAAGTGCACTCTTCACTGGGTGAAAAACTGGCTGGATGGCCGAGCCCAGAGGGTTGTGGTGAATGGGGTGAAATCCAGTTGGCGGCGGGTCACAAGTGGTGTTCCCCAGGGCTCGGTGTTGGGCCCTGTTCTGTTTAATATCTTTATCGATGATTTGGATGAGGGGATTGAGTGCACCCTCAGCAAGTTTGCAGACGACACCAAGTTGGGGGGAAGGGTCGATCTGCTTGAGGGTAGGGAGGCTCTACAAAGAGATCTGGACAGGCTGGATCGATGGGCTGAGGCCAATCGTATGAAGTTCAACAAGGCCAAGTGCCGGGTCCTGCACTTCGGTCACGGCAACCCCATGCAGCGCTACAGGCTTGGGGAAGAGTGGCTGGAAAGCTGCCTGGCAGAGAAAGACCTGGGGGTGCTGGTTGACAGCCGGCTGAACATGAGCCAGCAGTGTGCCCAGGTGGCCAAGAAGGCCAATCGCCTCCTAGCCTGTATCAGAAATAGTGTGGCCAGCAGGAACAGGGAGGTGGTTGTTCCCCTGTACTCAGCACTGGTGAGGCCGCACCTCGAGTACTGTGTTCAGGTTTGGGCCCCTCACTCCAGGAAGGACATTGAGTTGCTGGAGCGTGTTCAGAGGAGGGCAACCAAGTTGGTGAGGGGCCTGGAGCACAAGTCTTATGAGGAGCGGCTGAGGGAACTGGGGCTGTTCAGTCTAGAAAAGAGAAGGCTGAGGGGAGACCTTATCACTCTGTACAACTACCTGAAAGGGGGTTGTAGTGAGGTGGGTGTTGGTCTCTTCTGCCAGGTGGCTGGAGATAGGACAAGAGGAAATGGCCTCAAGTTGAGGCAAGGGAGATTTAGGTTAGATATTAGGAAAAATTTCTTTACTGAGCGGGTTGTTAAACATTGGAATGGGCTGCCCAGGGAAGTGGTTGAGTCACCATCCCTGGAGATATTCAAAAAGCGAGTGGACAGGGTACTTAAGGACATGGTTTAGTGGGCATGGTTAATGGTTGGACTCGATGATCTTGAAGGTCTTTTCCAACCTAAATGATTCTATGATTCTATGATTTTCCGTTTGGTTTGCGGACTGGCCACACTGGGGAATTATAAGGTGAGTGGGTCGGGATAATTATTCCCTGTTCCTGTAGCTCAGTTATTACAGGGGCAATCCCCTCTCTCACCCCTAAGGGCAAGGCATAGGGTTTCACATTGACTATTTTTGAAGGTGGGAGCGCAGGCGCTGACTGCAAAAGCCTCATCGAAGCCGCAGGGAGTCCAAACTTCCATTCCCTCGCCTTGGAGTCTATCCACGCTCTCCCTTTCAATAAGTCGAGACCCAAAATGTTTGTTGGTAGTGGTCCCAATATCATTATAGTTTCTGTCACAGTCTCATCTGGCAACCAGCACTTAACTCGAGCAGTTGCCTGAGGCTGAGAGCTTCCAAATACATCGGTTACCCAAATTTGTTTCTTGTCAGCAACTATGCCATTGCGATTAGCAACATCCATCCGGAGAGCTGACATCTGAGCACCCATATCTACCAAAAATGTGACTGGGGTCCTAAAGGGGCCGAGGGAAAAGGTAGTTAAAGGTCCCCTTTATCACTTTCTGTGAGCCTTCTCAAATGCACCCACTGGCCGTCCCCCGGCTCACTTGTTGGGAAACGGCGGAGGGGGTTTCCCGACTCGGGGACATCCAAATCAATCAATTCAGCCCCCCGAGGACCAGACAGGGTTACGTTTCTGGGTTCCCGGGATGGGGGAGAAAGGCCTTTAATCTTTGAGGGAGATAGGGCCCCTTTTATTTTGTCCCAGCCTTTCACCAGACTTTCCAGGTTGGGAGTGGGCAACCTGTCCATCACCTCCCTGGGGATTCCCTTTGTGATACCCTCTGTCCACAGTGCATATCTTTTATTGTCGGGAGGCCGTGTTGGTCTGCCTGGAGGAGGGGATCGAGAATTGTGTGTGGACCTGGCTTTTGTTTCTCCATTCCCTTCTACCTTCCTAAGGTCCGCTTTGGATTTTGTCTCTCCCTGACTGGTGAACCCCATCTGTCTCCCGTAATTAATCAACTCCTGTGCTACTTCTTGTGGTGGTGCAGTGCCCCCCCCCCCCCCGGGCCACTCCAAGATCTCAGGATAAGTCATGCATGCTTTGGGAAAACCTCCCATTGTGCTGTTATCTTGATTACAAGGGGGTCAGGCACTCTTTGACCACACCTGGGCCATCTGCTCCCTGAATGGTACATCAGGATGACTCAGCACAAATTCTGTCCAGAATGTAAAACAATGACCAAAGCCAATCATCTTGAGACCCTATAAATAGCGATCCAACGAGAGACCCTTGGAGCTCTCTGGGACAGCAGTGGGCTGTGTGACCCAGTATCTCCCCCTGAGCTGGGACGCCTCTCAGGGTAGATTTCGCGAGGATTGAAAGATCGTCCGTCGAGGATTTCGCGAGGACTTAAAGGCCAGATTTCACGAAGTTTACTGACCGTCCGTTGATGAATGCTGGCACATAAAAGTGAGTAATTCGTGAAACTCACGAGAGGGAAATTTTAATCGTAGGTTAACCTCTGTGTGTGTGTGTGTGCGCGCATGTATCTGTGCATGTGCATTTGCAGTTTGGTTTGGAACTATTTTGCCTGTCTCTGTGTGATTTGGTTCAGAACTGTTTTATCTGTCTGTGCGTGTGTGTGATTTGATTTAACCTCCAACCCTGCTGTAAGTTTTGGGTGATCCTTGCCATTTTCAAATCTTTAACTAAGTTGCAAATTTGATTGTAACAAATTCCATTGAATCACTCCTCTGTTAAATTGGCTCATAATTAAGTACTGTTAAAGTCATACAACCTAGTCTTCTGTTCTATCTCAAAAATATTAATAAATCCTAAATTGCTGCTAAACCAAAGCCGTGTAACAAAATCTCCTTTCGCGACACTTCTCCCCATGTCATCTCTGGGGGGCCTCCCCTTCTTCCGGGTCGGGGTGCTCTCAAGCGATCTTGTAATTGCACCACATACAATTTCAAGGCATTGGGCAGTCCCCTTATAAGAGGATGCAACCTTTCGGGGTCTGCCACATATTGCATGGGGGAGGGCTGTTGCGGAACCAGGAATCGATCATGCATCAGCTGGAGACATGCAGCTTTTTGTACACTCTCCAAAATGTGACCCACTGTAGGTGTTTTAATCAAGAAGGGGTCTCCCCTCTCCATAGGATCTAATCCGCCTGCCCAATATGCTACTCTTTGGGTCAGGGACCACGGCTCTCTATCATCATTCATATTTAGAAAAAACCCCGGTCCCCAATATCCTCTTGCCTCATCCTCACTTAGCAGGATACGGTCGTCCCCCCTAAGGGACACTCTCCACACATATTCAGTTTCTGTTGCTCGGGGTCCCCGTGTGACGGTCTGACAAATTATAGTCAATGTCTCAAACATTCGTTAAAGAACTTTGGTGGAGAAAACGGCCTCTGTAAAAATGCTGGAGTTTTGTGAACAGGACAACGTGGCCAGAGGAGAGGGCCCCACGGAGGGTGGGACCGCACTTCTCCAAAGCCACAATTCCTTATCTTAAGTGACCAGGAGAAGGAGCACAGCATATGTGCCTGGAGGAGGAGGCCCCCACGGAAGATGGGACTGTGCTTCTATCTTAAGCGGTCATGCCAGCAGAAAAAGAGAGGCAACTCCGCAATGAACCCCCCCCAAAGCTCACCGACCGATTCCAGAGAACCCCGGGAATGGGAACTGCGCATGTCGAGACCATCGACTAACACACTATAAAAGAAGGGAGAACGAGTTCTCAGTGCGCGCCCTCCGGAACTGGATCTCTACGCTGGCTGGACCAACGCTGGACCCAGGACTGGTGAAACCCTTTTCTTCTCTCTTTCTTTCTTTCTTTCTCTCTCTCCCTCCCTCTTTTCCTTCTCTTTTTTCCACAGTCCCTACACCTCATCCTTTTAAACATAAACCGTTGACCAAGTCTGAGACTAGGAGTGGATCCAGCCGCCCCTGGGCTCCTCTTTGAGAAGGAGTCCAGAAAGCAAGGGGGTCTGCTCTGAACCTCGTGACTCAACGGGAGGGCTCTCCTTCTGACACAGTTTCATGTTCCCTTTTCCATTTCATTTTTCTATACTTCCCTTGTCTTTTCAAACAGCGGCTTAATGACATGTTGCAAGGTTCATATTGATAAGTTCACTTGTACTTGGGCAAGGTTAGCTAGGTTGACTAAATGTTGATTGTTGTTTGAACTCCCCTGGTGTCGTTTCACCTTAATTCTGACAAAGGAAATCCACGAACCTGAGTCGCTCCAACTTTGGGACGCGACACCCTGGGAATATTTTTCCTGAATTTTAGCCAAATCAGTGGGGGAATAGGGGACGATGCGGGTGGTAACTTGTTGGGCTCCTCCTTGACCACCATCCACAGTCTCAGTTTTAATCAAAGGTCACATCATGGTTTCCCCCCTCCCAAAAGAAAATATTTCCCTTATACATCCTAGGTCTGGAAACAGAACTCCTAGAGAGGTCTACAATTCTTCATTTGACAAGAAGTTCTTACATGAAAAGTCAATCTTTTTTTGGATACTGACTTGCAAAAATAACTTGAGTGCCACCACCTAAAAAGTACTGATACACATGGCACCATTTGTGAGAATTCAGGTACTTGTGGGATTTCTATTATCGCTAGGTAGAGGTATTGTGCAAATCCTCAAATGTTGCAATTTCACCTCACTTTTCAGCTGCTGGCACTATACAAAGGGAAAAATAGGTATTAGCTACTTTTTTTAAAGCATCAGAGCTACTTAAACTATCTGTAAACAACAGTTAATGTACATGTAAGCTTGTCATGCATCAAAAGCCAAATTTTAACAATATGTGAAAGGCCAAGATGTATTTCTTTAGCCAGATGCCTGAATTTTGACAGTTAGCCTATCCATATGCAGAGGTCAGATCATACCTTTATTCTGATAGCATTATCACACCTTACCACATACCGTATATCTGCATTATTCCAAGATACAACTTCCTCAGTACTTAAAACATTACTCTTTATTATACATCAACTAATTTATATTTTTGGGGGTTTTTTTTTGTTGTGTTTTTTTTTTATTACAGAGAAAATGTTAGAATTATATAACTATTTTTTTATGGTATTCAAATAAACCTAGATTCCAGATTTTTTACAAGGAGGATGGAATGACCAGCTGTTTGTCCACTCTAACAGCTCTTGCAGTTTCTGCTCAATGGATATGGCACATGCTGTGAAATGCACTACCCACAAAAAAAAAAAAAAGATAAGTTATGTGAAACCACTAGTGAGGTATGCATGCACACAAACACAATTTATAAACTGCACAGCTGTTCTTTGTAACAAAACTGAACATAGTTAAAAGGAAATACTGTGACTTTTTAATGGCCACAGTTTTACTTCATTATTATAAACATGGCAAATATTTCCAAACATCGAATTCACAATTTGAATAAATGAAATATTTTAAACAAAGTGCTTCACAAATCTGAACCCTGCATGGTTGTACTGTCTGGTCTAGAAGCATTTTGTAGACATCATGGGAGCATTTCACACAAAACTGAAGATGTCATTCAGGTGAATAACAAACAGGACATTTCAACAGATATTTCTAATGTTTTTACACTTGCAAGTAGTTGAGTTCTTACAGCCACTGGGTTTTGTAACAAATGTGTGCTACAGCAGTATGGGTTCATAGATTCCTTCAGCAGCAGAGGCCCATTTCAAAGGGTACATGGTCTTTTCGTGTTGATCTGTTTACTGGCCTGTTCCTCCTCTTGAAGAGCTGTCCGGAAAGATTTCACTTCACCTTTAATGAAAAAGACAGAATGAGTACTGATGTGCCTGTGGTCAACACAGATCTTCAAACTAAGCCCTGATGTTCCACATCCTGGCCCTAATACACAACAAAGAACATTACTCCACAAAAATAGCTGACGCTACAAACTACAAGAGGATTGAGATAAGCTTAAATTTAATACTCACCATACAAACAAGTTGCTTAGCAACTTAGTCCCTTCTTAGATGCTACCCCTGTCTCTAGGCAGGATAGATTTGGAAACTGCACAATTGCATTGTGCAGCTCAAGAGGAAAAAGAAATTGTATGATCTCTGGAAGCGAGGTCAGGCTTGGCAGGAAGATTACAGAGCTGTGGTTCATGTACGCAAGGAGAAGACACAAAAGGCCAAAGGTCAATTAGAGTAGAAACTGGCCAGTGTTGTGTCAGACAACAAGAAGGGCTTTTTAAAGTACGGTAATAGCAAGAGGAGGTCTAAAGAAAACATTGGACCGATACTTGTTGGTCATCTGACTAATAGGGATGAAGAAAAAGCGGAGGCATTCCATGCTTTTTTTGCCTCAGTCTTTAATAATACTGACAGACCTTGGGCTGCCTGGTCCCCCGAGTCAGAGGACCACAAGTGCGGGAACAGTGACTTTCCATTTGTGGACACTGAAATTGTAAGGGACCAGCTGTATCAGCTGAATGTTCACAAGTCATTGGGGCCTGATGGGATTCATCCCAGAGTACTGAAGGAGCTAGTGGATGTTATGGCAGGACCCCTCATGATCATCTACCAAAGGTCTTGGGAGTCTGGGGAGGTCCCTGCTGACTGGAAGCTAGCCAACATTATTCCAATTTTTAAGAAGGGCATGAGGGAAGACCCAGGAAACTACAGACCTGTTAGTCTAACCTCAGTTCCTGGAAAAAATTATGGAGAAGATTATACTGGGTGCTATTGAAAGGCATTTCAAGGACACTACAATCATCAGGCACAGTCAACACGGGTTCACAAAGGGAAAGTCCTGTTTAACTAATTTGATATCCTTCTATGATAAGGTCACCTGCCTATTGGATGAAGGGAAGGCGGTGGATGTAGTTTTTCTGGATTTTTAGTAAGGCTTTTGATACTGTCCCTCACACCATCCTTCTAGACAAGTTGTCAAAGTGTGAGATCACAGAATAGAATCATAGAATCATTTAGGTTGGAAAAGACCCTTAAGATCATTGAGTCCAATGGCAAACCTAACAATACCAAGTCCACCACTAAACCATGTCCCTAAGCACCGCATCTACACGTCTTTTAAATACCTCCAGGGATGGTGACTCAACCACTTCCCTGGGCAGCCTGTTCCAATGCTGGACAACCCTTTCGGTGAAGAAATTTTTCCTAATATCCGATCTAAACTTCCCCTGGCGCAACTTGAGGCTGTTTCCTCTCGTCCTATCGCTTGTTACCTGGGAAAAGAGACCAGTACCCACCTCACTACAACCTCCTTTCAGGTAGTTGTAGAGAGCGATAAGGTCTCCCCTCAGCCTCCTTTTCTCCAGACTAGACAACCCCAGTTCCCTCAGCCGCTCCTCATAAGACTTGTGCTCCAGGCCCCTCACCAGCTTTGTCACCCGTCTCTGGACACGTTCCAGCACTGCAATGTCTTTCTTGTAGTGAGGGCCCCAAAACTGAACACAGTATTCGAGGTGCGGCCTCACCAGTGCCGAGTACAGGGGGATGATCGCTTCCCTAGTCCTGCTGGCCACACTATTTCTGATACAAGCCAGGATGCTGTTGGCCTTCTTGGCCACCTGGGCACACTGCTGGCTCATGTTCAGCCGGCTGTCAACCAGCACCCCCAGGTCCTTTTCCGCCAGGCAGCTTTCCAGCCACTCTTCCCCAAGCCTGTAGCATTGCATGGGGTTGTTGTGACCCAAGTGCAGGACCCGGCACTTGGCCTTGTTGAACTTCATACGATTGGCCTCAGCCCATCGATCCAGCCTGTCCAGATCCCTCTGTAGAGCCTTCCTACCCTCAAGCAAATCAACCCTCCCTCCCAACTTGGTGTTGTCGGCTAACTTACTGAGGGTGCACTCGATCCCCTTGTCCAGATCATTGATAAAGATATTAAACAGAACTGGCCCCAGTACTGAGCCCTGGGGAACACCACTTCTGAATGGCCGCCAACTGGATTTAACTCCATTCACCACAACTCTTCGGGCCTGGCCATCCAGCCAGTTTTTTTACCCAGCAAAGAGTACACCTGTCCAAGCCATGAGCAGCCAGTTTCTCAGGGAGAATGCTGTGGGAAACGGTGTCAAAGGCTTTACTAAAGTCTAGGTAGACAACATCCACAGCCTTTCCCTCATCCACTAAGCGAGTCATCTTGTCACAGCAGAAGATCAGGTTTGTCAAGCAGGACCTGCCTTTCATAAACCCATGCTGACTGGGCCTGATCACCTGCTTGTCCTGTACGTGCCTGTGGAACGATTGCTGGAGGTGACTTACTGATATGTCCCCCTCTTAAGGGAAGGTAAACCTCCAGGGTGGAATGCGGTGGATATGCAAGCAATATCGGTTCCATAATAATTCCCTAAGCAACATCATAACCTGCAACCTTAGATGTTAGCAACACCAGGGGAGCTTGGTATGCTGAATCTAAGAGAAACAACACGGAGGGTGGAGCGGAGTGGAGACACCGCGGCCAGGCTCTGTGATATCGTCGCAGGGATAGGGAACTGGAACTACTGGAACAAGAATGGAAGGTGCCTGCATTGAATCCACTGAAGCAAGGAGGTGAAATAATGGGGGTTCTGTCAATGCTATTGTCTTTTACTTCTGATTTATATCATAAGTGCCCAGTTCTGGAGTAGTGACACGCTAAATCATGCTCTCTGGGTGAACTTTGCTCATTATAATCTCATTATAATACCAAAACACACCTCCATCCCAAAAAACTACCCACCTCCAAGGTGCGACCACCCCTCACTGAGCATGCGCTCTTGTCCTGGGTTCAGCTGGGATAGAGTTAATTTTCACAGGAACCTGGGAGGGGGCACAGCCAGAACAGCTGACCTGAACTAGCCAAGGAGCTATTCCATACCATGTGACATCATGCTCAGTATATAACTGGTGAGCGGGCTAGGGGGGGCTCTCTCGGCTTTCGGTGGGGGAAGTGGTGGAGCGTCGGGTTCCGGGTGGTGAGCAGTTGCACTGTGCATCACTCCTTTTGTATATTCTTTTATTAGTACCGTTGTTGTTGTTGTAACTTCTCTCCTTGTGTTGTCCCAGTAAATTGTCCTTATCTCAACCCTCGAGGTTCCGGTTTTTTTTCCTTTTCTCCTTTCTGATTCTCCTCCCCATCCCACCGGAGAGGGGCGGGAGGAGTGAGCGAGTGGCTGTGTGGTCCTTTGTTACCGGCTGGGCTGAAACCACGACAGTCCTTTTTGGCGCCCAACGTGGGTGTCCTGGGTTCAGCTGGGATAGAGTTAATTTTTACAGGAACCTGGGAGGTGGGGGGGCATAGCCGGGGCAGCTGACCTGAACTAGCCAAGGAGCTATTCCATACCATGTGACATCATGCTCAGTATATACATGGGGAGTGGGCCGGGGGGAGGGGGCTCCTGCTCTCGACTTTCGGTGGGGGAAGGGACGGAGCGTCGGGTCCCGGGTGGTGAGCAGTTGCACTGTGCATCACTCTTTTCTGTATACTCTTTCATTAGTACCGTCGTTGTTGTTGTAACTTTTTTTTGCGTTGTCCCAGTAAACTGCCCTTATCCCAACCCTCGAGGTTCCAGTTTTTTTTTTCTTTTCTCTCCTCCGTCTCCCCCCTATCCCACCGGAGGGGGCGGGAGGAGTGAGCGAGCGGCTGCGTGGTCCTTTGTTACCGGCTGGGCTGAAACCACGACAGTCCTTTTTGGCGCCCAACGTGGGGCACGAAGGGTTGAGATAACGACAGATCTGGCTAGAGCGTGTTGAAACAAATTTGTCATACGCATTCCTTATATTAGATAAATAGATGTTAGTCACAATGTTGATTAATTTGTTTACATGGTGGCATTTTGTAAGTCCTTATATGCTCTATGTATTGCCTGTAGTTACGTTTCTCACCTCTGGGAGAGTTTTTGGGATTATCATTTTGCTGTACTGGGCAATGTCGACTTGTGAAATGATTACATCACTGGTCATGAGATTAAGCTGGTATCTGTATGAGGCAGTGATATCATTTCCATACTTTGGGCACCTTCTATCGGATTTTATTGGTAATTACAGCCAATCCATGGGGGAGTTAGGGGGGGATACTTCCCCCCGTCCGTTCGCCTCCCTTTTCTCCTTCCGACTAATTACAACAGCTTTTGAGAACTTTGAATATACTTGGGATGCACAAGCCAGTGTGCTGTTAGTGCTATGCCTCCTGAATATGTTTCAGGTCTTGTTTAGGGCTACAAAAAGGCTCTTTAAGAGTACCACCCAGAGATCTGCCCCAAAGCTGGATATTCATGGGTGGCACGGCATGTGGGAGGATATGGGCAGGTATCTAGAGAACTTCTCACCACCAGTGGCTTGGAAGTTCACTCCCGAACAACTACAGAACCCTCATGAAGTGGTAGAATATTTGAAAGAAAAATGCTGTGGCTATTCCAAAGACGTACAACTCGCTGCACTGTGCTGGGCCTTGGCCAGTATCTACCAAACACTGCTTGATATTATGCAGCACCCTCAGGGAGAAAAGGGGGAAAAGATGGAAAACAGGACAGCAGGCACCGTGGCTACCCCTACCCTGGCAACAGGCAGCGCGGCTACCCCAACCGCAGTGACAGATACTGCAGCTAAACCAGAGAACCAACCTGTGCCAGTATCAGTCGCCCCTGTACAGAAAAAGAAACACACAAAGAAATCAGTTCGCTCAGTGAGAGATGAAGATGAACCAGGGTCATCACGAGAACAGGAGGAAGAGGCAGAACCTGAAATAATCACCCGATCTCTATCCCTGAGTGAGTTGCGTGACGTGCGAAAAGATTTTAGCCGCCACCCAGGCGAGCACATTGTTACCTGGCTGCTCCGATGCTGGGATAATGGGGCTAGTAGTGTGGAATTAGAGGGTAAGGAAGCCAAGCAGTTGGGATCTTTGTCTAGGGAAGGGGGCATCGACAAGGCGATTGGGAGAAAAACACAAGTCCTCAGCCTCTGGAGGCGACTTCTGTCAGGTGTGAAGGAAAGATACCCCTTCAAGGATGAAGTTACATGTCACCAAGGCAAGTGGACCACCATGGAGAGAGGTATCCAGTACCTGAGGGAATTAGCTGTGCTGGAGGTGATTTATAATGATCCAGAAAATGCGCAGTCACCCATAGACCCAGATGAAGTCCAATGCACACAACCCATGTGGCGGAAGTTTCTACGAAGTGCACCACCAACCTATGCCAACTCATTGGCAGTAATGTCCTGGAAAGAAGGCCATGGACAAACGGTGGATGAATTGGCTGTCCAACTCCGGCAATACGAAGGAAGTCTCTCTTCCTCCCTACGGGCCTGTGTCTCGGCTGTAGAGGAATTGTCCCGAGAGTTCCAGCAATTCAAAGTGGATATGTCCTCCTCCCCACCTGTACAGGCCCGCATCGCAGCTATTGGGAGTAAGCATTCCTCTGCCCAAGAGAGAGGAGAGAGAAAGTACACACGACGGGCTAACCTGTGGTTTTACCTGCGTGACCATGGAGAGGACATGAGGAAGTGGGATGGAAAACCTACCTCAGTCCTGGATGCACAGGTACGGGAGTTGCGAGAAAAAGCAACCAGAAAAGAGGATTCTTCTTGGAAAACTGCTGCTCCAGTTTCCTGTGAGGAGTCCCCCAGATGCAGTAGATGGGCTGATCACATTTCTGATCCTCTTGAAGGGACTTCTGATTCACGTGTGCGAAAAGTGAGTAACGAATATTCTAAGCAGGATTAGAGGGGCCCTGCCTCCAGCCAGGTGGAGGAGAGGGACAACCGAGTCTACTGGACAGTGTGGATTCGATGGCCTGGCACATCAGACCCACAGGAATATAAGGCTCTAGTAGACACTGGTGCACAATGCACCCTAATGCCATCAAGTTATAAAGGGGCAGAACCCATCTGTATCTCTGGTGTGACAGGGGGATCCCAAGAGCTAACCGTATTGGAAGCTGAAATGAGTCTAACCGGGAATGACTGGCATAAACACCCCATTGCAACTGGCCCAGAGGCCCCATGCATCCTTGGTATAGATTATCTCAGGAGGGGATATTTCAAGGACCCAAAAGGGTACCGTTGGGCTTTTGGTATAGCTGCATTAGAGACGGAGGAGATTGAACAGCTGTCTACCCTGCCTGGTCTCTCTCAAGACCCTTCGGTTGTGGGGTTGCTGAAGGTTGAAGAACAACAGGTGCCAATTGCTACCACGACGGTGCACCGGCGGCAATATCGCACCAACCGAGATTCCCTGATCCCCATCCATAAGCTGATTTGCCAATTGGAAAGTCAAGGAGTGATCAGCAAGACTCACTCACCCTTTAATAGTCCCATATGGCCCGTACGGAAATCTAATGGGGAATGGAGACTAACAGTAGATTATCGTGGGCTGAATGAAGTCACGCCACCGCTGAGCGCTGCTGTGCCAGATATGTTAGAGCTTCAATATGAACTGGAATCAAAGGCAGCTAAGTGGTATGCCACAATTGACATTGCTAATGCATTTTTTTCCATCCCTTTGGCAGCGGAGTGCAGGCCACAGTTTGCCTTTACTTGGAGGGGTGTCCAGTACACCTGGAATCGACTGCCCCAGGGGTGGAAACACAGCCCCACTATTTGCCATGGACTGATCCAGGCTGCACTGGAAAAAGGTGAAGCTCCAGAGCACCTGCAATACATTGATGACATCATCGTATGGGGCAACACGGCAGAAGAAGTCTTTGAGAAAGGGAAGAAAATAATCCAAATCCTTTTGAAGGCTGGTTTTGCCATAAAAGAAAGTAAGGTCAAGGGACCTGCACAGGAGATCCAGTTCTTAGGAGTAAATTGGCAAGACGGGCGTTGTCAGATCCCTATGGATGTGATCAACAAAATAGCAGCTATGTCCCCACCAACTAATAAAAAGGAAACACAAGCTTTCTTAGGTGTTGTGGGCTTTTGGAGAATGCATATTCCAAATTACAGTCAAATTGTAAGTCCTCTCTACCAAGTTACCCGGAAGAAGAATGATTTTAAATGGGGGCCTGAGCAACGACAAGCTTTTGAACAAATTAAGCGGGAGATTGTTCATGCAGTAGCTCTTGGGCCAGTCCGGGCAGGACAAGATGTTATAAATGTGCTCTACACTGCAGCTGGGGAGAATGGCCCTACCTGGAGCCTCTGGCAGAAAGCACCTGGGGAGACCCGAGGTCGACCCCTGGGGTTTTGGAGTCGGGGATACAGAGGATCCGAGGCTCGCTATACTCCAACTGAAAAAGAGATATTGGCAGCATATGAAGGAGTTCGAGCTGCCTCAGAAGTGGTTGGTACTGAAACACAGCTCCTCTTAGCACCCCTACTGCCAGTGCTGGGCTGGATGTTCAAAGGGAAGGTCTCCTCTACACATCATGCAACTGATGCCACGTGGAGTAAGTGGGCCGCACTAATCACACAACGGGCTCGCATAGGAAACCCCAGTCGCCCAGGAATTGTGGAAGTGATCATGGACTGGCCAGAAGGCAAAAATTTTGGAATGTCGCCAGAGGAGGAGGTGACACGGGCTGAAGAGGCCCTGCTGTATAATAAACTGCCAGAAAATGAGAGGCAATATGCTCTGTTCACTGATGGGTCCTGTCGCATTGTGGGAAAACATCGGAGGTGGAAGGCTGCTGTATGGAGTCCTACACGACAAGTCGCAGAAACTGCTGAAGGAGAAGGTGAATCGAGTCAGTTTGCAGAGGTGAAAGCCATCCAGCTAGCGTTAGACATTGCTGAAAGAGAGAAATGGCCAGTTCTCTATCTCTATACCGACTCATGGATGGTGGCAAATGCCCTATGGGTGTGGCTACAGCAATGGAAGAAGAGCAATTGGCAGCGCAGAGGTAAACTCATCTGGGCTGCCGCACTGTGGCAAGATATTGCTGTTCGGATAGAGAAGCTAGTGGTAAAAGTACGCCACGTAGATGCTCATGTACCCAAGAGTCGGGCCACTGAAGAACATCAAAACAACCAGCAGGCAGATCAGGCCGCCAAGATTGAAGTGTCTCAGGTGGACCTGGACTGGCAACGTAGGGGTGAGCTATTTATGGCTCAGTGGGCCCATGATACCTCGGGCCATCAGGGAAGAGATGCAACATATAGATGGGCTCGCGATCGAGGGGTGGACTTAACCATGGACACTATTGCACAGGTTATCCATGAATGTGAAACATGTGCTGCAATTAAGCAAGCCAAGCGACTGAAACCCCTGTCGTATGGAGGGCGATGGCTGAAATATAAACAGTGGGAGGCCTGGCAGATTGACTATATCACACTCCCACGAACCCGCCAAGGCAAGTGCCATGTGCTTACAATGGTGGAAGCAACCACTGGATGGCTGGAAACATATCCTGTGTCCCACGCCACTGCCCAGAACACTATCCTGGGCCTTGAAGAGAAAGTCTTATGGCAACACGGTACCCCAGAAAGAATCGAGTCAGACAATGGGACTCACTTCCGAAACAACCTCATAGACACCTGGGCCAAAGAACATGCCATTGAGTGGGTATATCACATCCCTTATCACGCACCAGCCTCCGGAAAAATCGAACGATACAATGGACTGCTGAAAACTACATTGAGAGCAATGGGGGGTGGAACTTTCAAACATTGGGATACACATTTAACAAAAGCCACCTGGTTAGTTAATACTAGAGGATCCACCAATCGGGCGGGCCCCGCCCAACCAAGACTTCCACATACTGTAGAAGGGGATAAAGTTCCTGTAGTGCACATGAGGAGTATGTTAGGAAAGACAGTCTGGGTTAGTCCTCCCTCACGCAGAGACAAACCCATCCAAGGGGTGGTTTTTGCTCAGGGACCTGGGTACACCTGGTGGGTGATGCAGAAGGATGGGGAAGTTCGATGTGTACCTCAGGGAGATTTGATTTTGGGAGAGAATAGCCAGTGAACTAGGCTGTATGATATTTAACTGCTAAATAACCTGCCAATGTATGTCATTGTATCTATAGTGTCTATATGCCATATCAAGGGTATTACTGTAAGAATTACCCAAATGACTGAAGAATGGACTTTGAAACTGAGCCAAGAACAACAGTGATAGAACTTGAACTGGCGCCCAGCAATTTCCTCAAGATCAACATCTTCGACCTGCAGACCAAGGGTGTGGGTTGCATCAAATGTACCAGCCAGAAGTTCCAGAGACAGCATACAACAACCCAACACCTCACACCATCTCTCTTATCCTGAAGAAGTGTTACAACAGATGGAGCCTCAAAGTCATGGACTAAATAAAATTGATGGACACATTGGAGGGATAACCCATTGACTAAGGGAATACTATTTGTATGTGTGTGTGGGGGGGGGTCCATATACATATATATCTATATATAAGACAAGGAAAGTGGTAGTGGTTGATTGGAAAATGTAAGATCTGGGCATGATGTAAATGGTATAGAATAAGGGGTGGATAATGTCCTGGGTTCAGCTGGGATAGAGTTAATTTTTACAGGAACCTGGGAGGTGGGGGGGCATAGCCGGGGCAGCTGACCTGAACTAGCCAAGGAGCTATTCCATACCATGTGACATCATGCTCAGTATATACATGGGGAGTGGGCCGGGGGGAGGGGGCTCCTGCTCTCGACTTTCGGTGGGGGAAGGGACGGAGCGTCGGGTCCCGGGGTGGTGAGCAGTTGCACTGTGCATCACTCTTTTCTGTATACTCTTTCATTAGTACCGTCGTTGTTGTTGTAACTTTTTTTGCGTTGTCCCAGTAAACTGCCCTTATCCCAACCCTCGAGGTTCCAGTTTTTTTTTTCTTTTCTCTCCTCCGTCTCCCCCCTATCCCACCGGAGGGGGCGGGAGGAGTGAGCGAGCGGCTGCGTGGTCCTTTGTTACCGGCTGGGCTGAAACCACGACAGTGGGGCAGGAAGGGTTGAGATAACGACAGATCTGGCCAGAGCGTGTTAAAACAAATTTGTTATAGTCATTTCTTATATTAGATAAATAGATGCTAGTCACAATGTTGGTTCATTTGTTCACATGGTGGCGTTTTGTAAATTCTTATATGCTCTATGTATTGCCTGCGGTTATGTTTCTCACCTCTGGGAGAGGGATCGGGATTATCATTTTGCTATACTGGGCAATGTCGACTTGTGAAATGATTACATCACTGGTCATGAGGTTAAGCTGGTATCTGTATGAGGCAGTGATATCATTTCCATACTTTGGGCGCCTTCTATCGGATTTTATTGGTAATTACAGCCAATCCATGGGGAAGTTGGGGGGGGGATACTTCCCCCCATTCATTCACCTCCCTTCTCTCCTTCTGGCTAATTACAACAGCTTTTGAGAATTTTGAATAGCCTTGGAATGCGCAAGCCAGCATGCTGTTAGTGCTATGCCTCCTGAATATGTTTCAGGTCTTGTTTAGGGCTACAAAAAGGTTTTTTAAGAATACCACCCAGCGATCTGCCCCAAGGCTGGATATTCATGGGTGGCACGGCATGTGGGAGGATATGGGCAGGTATCTAGAGAACTTCTCACCTCCAGTGGCTTGGAAGTTCACTCCCAAACAACTACAGAACCCTCATGAAGTGGTAGAATATTTGAAAGAAAAATGCTGTGGCTATTCCAGAGACGCACAACTTACCGCCCCTGTGCTGGGCCCTGGCCAGTATCTACCAAACACTGCTTGATATTAGGCAGCACCCTCAGGGGGAAGAGAGGGAAACAGAGCGACAGGCACTGTGGCTACCCCAACCCCGGTGACAAGCAGTGTGGCTACCCCAACCGCAGTGACAGATACTGCAGCTAAACCAGAGAACCAACCTGTGCCAGTATCAGTTGCCCCTGTACAGAAAAAGAAACACACAAAGAAATCAGTTTGCTTAGTGAGAGATGAAAGTGAACCAGGGTCATCACGAGAACAGGAGGAAGAGGCAGAACCTGAAATAATCACCCGATCTCTATCCCTGAGTGAGTTGCGTGACATGCGAAAAGATTTTAGCCGCCACCCAGGCGAGCACATTGTTACCTGGCTGCTCCGATGCTGGGATAATGGGGCTAGTAGTGTGGAATTAGAGGGTAAGGAAGCCAAGCAGTTGGGATCTTTGTCTAGGGAAGGGGGGCATTGACAAGGCGATTGGGAGAAAAAACACAAGTCCTCAGCCTCTGGAGGCGACTTCTGTCAGGTGTGAAGGAAAGATACCCCCTCAAGGATGAAGCTACATGTCACCAAGGCAAGTGGACCACCATGGAGAGAGGTATCCAGTACCTGAGGGAATTAGCTGTGCTGGAGGTGATTTATAATGATCCAGAAAATGGGCAGTCACCCACAGATCCAGATGAAGTCCAACGCACACAACCCATGTGGCGGAAGTTTCTACAAAGTGCACCACCAACCTATGCCAACTCATTGGCAGTAATGTCCTGGAAAGAAGGCTATGGACAAACGGTGCACGAACTGGCTGTCCAACTCCGGCAATACGAAGGAAGTCTCTCTTCCTCCCTACGGGCCTGTGTCTCGGCTGTAGAGGAATTGTCCCGAGAGTTCCAGCAATTCAAAGAGGATATGTCCTCCTCCCCACCTCTACAGGCCTGCATCGCAGCTATTGGGAGTAAGCATTCCTCTGCCCAAGAGAGAGGAGAGAGAAAGTACACACGACGGGCTGACCTGTGGTTTTACCTGCGTGACCATGGAGAGGACATGAGGAAGTGGGATTGTGACGGTCGGACAAATTATAGTCAATGTCTCAAACATTCGTTAAAGAACTTTGGTGGAGAAAACGGCCTCTGTAAAAATGCTGGAGTTTTGTGAACAGGACAACGTGGCCGGAGGAGAGGGCCCCACGGAGGGTGGGACCGCACTTCTCCAAAGCCGCAATTCCTTATCTTAAGTGACCAGGAGAAGGAGCACAGCGTATGCGCCTGGAGGAGGAGGCCCCACGGAGGATGGGACTGTGCTTCTATCTTAAGCGGTCATGCCAGCAGAAAAAGAGAGGCAACTCTGCGATGAACCCCCCCCCCAAAGCTCTCCGACCGATTCCAGAGAACCCTGGGAATGGGACTGCGCATGTCGAGACCATCGACTAACACGCTATAAAAGAAGGGAGAACGAGTTCTCAGCGCGCGCCCTCCGGAACTGGATCTCTACGCTGGCTGGACCAACGCTGGACCCAGGACTGGTGAAACCCTTTCCTTCTCTCTTTCTTTCTTTCTTTCTCTCTTTCTCTCCCTCCCTCTTTTCCTTCTCTCTTTTCCACAGTCCCTACACCTCATCCTTTTAAACATAAACCGTTGACCAAGTCTGAGACTAGGAGTGGACCTAGCCGCCCCTGGGCTCCTCTCTGAGAAGGAGTCCAGAAAGCAAGGGGGTCTGCTCTGAACCTCGTGACTCAACGGGAGGGCTCTCCTTCTGACACAGTTTCATGTTCCCTTTTCCATTTCATTTTTCTATACTTCCCTTCTCTTCTCAAACAGCGGCTTAACGACATGTTGCAAGGTTCATATTGATAAGTTCACTTGTACTTGGGCAAGGTTATCTAGGTTGAATAAATGTTGATTGTTGTTTGAACTCCCCTGGTGTCGTTTCACCTTAATTCTGACAAAGGAAATCCACGAACCTGAGTTGCTCCAACTCTGGGACGCGACATCTTAATTGGCGTCACGGACAGGATTTCCCTTGTTGGAAGGGAGTTTCTAATGAGATACCAGACCTCCACTCAGAGAACGGGCGGGGAGGATCTGGGAAGGATCTCTCAACAATAAGTTGGGAGGGATCCGAGCAGCGGCAGACACAGGGGCCCAGGAAATATCTGTGTCTGACTGTTCCCCTGTTTTAGAGAGGCTAACTGCCTATAGGGGATTTCCCTTGTTGGAAGGGAGATTCTAACGGGATACCGGACCTCCACCCGGAGAACGGGCGGGGAGGATCTGGGAAGGATCTCTCAACAATAAGTCAGGAGGGATCCGAGCAGTGGCAGGCATGGTGACCCAGGAAATATCTGTGTCTGACTGTTCCCCTGTTTTAGAGAAGCTAATTGCATATAAAGCCCGCCCTTCCCCACAAGGAGTAGCCTGGGCACGAGACCACTGGCATGACTCAAAAGCCACTGTAGGAAGAATTGAGAAGCTAGCAAAAGAAGGCAGGTGTCGCCCGGGAAAAGGGAAGGCTGTAGTGTGTGCAGTTTTAGGGGCCGCACTCGTAGCAGCCCAGGAAGACAGACAGGAAACAATGAAAGCTGAGCAGGCAGATAAGGAGAAGATTCAGTCCCTGCAGGATTTAGTTAAAGTCCTGCAAGAGCAATTAACTGCTGAGCGTAATACAACACAGCGGCTTCATGCTGCCTTGTCTGATGCATTAGATCGGGAAAGAATTTTACGAGCCGAGGTGGATGAACGATCTGACCCGGACTTAGACCTGCAAGGTCTAGAGGTAGTTCAGGTGAAACAGCAAAAATCTTTATACCCAAATCAAGAGTTAGAAGGTACCAGAAAAGTTTTTTACCCTGAGGATGAAGAGATAGCAATGAGGCCATTAATTAAAACAGAAACCATAGACAATGGCCAAAATGGCGGAGCACCACACGTGACCATTAAGACGATACCATATTCCGCCACTGAATTATCTAAAATTCAGGAAAAGTATATCCGACTAGCAAAGGAGACTGAAACAGAATATGTGTGGAGGGTGTCATTAACTGGTGGCGACCGGATTTTATTGTCAGAAGATGAAGCCCAAGGATATTGGGGGCCTGGAGTGTTCCTAACTACCGATGATCCTAGGGAACCATGGTCTCTGACGCAGCGGGCAGCTTACTGGGCAGGGGGAATAGACCAAATGGACCGAGGAGAACCAACACGGATAGACACCCCTTCTATAAATCAGTTGACTGAGAGCTTACAGAAAACTGCTTGTCTCCAATTAATGCATGATAGGCGATTAGTGCCACAACAGCCCTCTCCGATGTTGTTAAATGCCAATCCCGATAGAATGACTCCTCTAATCCGAGGTTTACCAGATTCTTTGAAATTATATGCTGTCCAGCTGCAGGATAGATTACGCGATGCGATAGCACCTAGAGGAGGCAGGCGGAATGCAGGAGGGGTCCTGACCTGGGGAGAAGTGGCACAGGAATTGGTTAACTATGGCCGGAGAATGGGTCTCACAAGGGAAGAAAGCAGGGCTAAGCCTGCTATCCGCCGAATAGAAGGACCTGGCCGACCTCCCCCATCTAAGACTGTAAACACCAAAAAGCCGTATGGGGGTCAGCGGAACTTGTTGTGGGCAGAAGGGATAGAAAAGGGAATTCCCCGGGACGTGATGGATGGCTTGCCCACCTCTGTCCTAGAAAAGTTGGTCCTAGGGTGGAAAGACAAGAACAAGGAGCCTCCTCATACTGAGTTAAACATTCGAGGCTATAAAGGGGCGAATCCGCAGTTGCTGGCAACTCCCACTCCCCAAACGCCTACTGCCCCAGAGGAAGGTATTACTGTCCGCAGGACGGGAAACTAGACAGGCCGTCCCCAGTAAGTGAGCCGGGGGACGGCCAGTGGGTTTATTTAAGAAGGCTCACTGAAAATAAGACAGGAGACCTGTTGATTACTTTTCCCCTTGGTCCCTTTAAGACCCCAGTAACTTTTTTAGTTGACACGGGTGCTCAGATGTCAGCACTCCGGGCGGATGTTGCTAACCGCAATGGAATAATTGCAGATAAGAAGCAGATATGGGTCACAGATGTTTTCGGAAGCTCCCAACCGCAGCCGACAGCTAAAGTTAAATGCTGGCTGCCAGGGGATTCATCCCCTGTTGAGGTTACTATGATACTAGGTCCTCTACCCACCAATATTCTAGGACTTGACCTCTTAAAGGGCCGGTCATGGGTAGACTCTAAGGGAAGAGAATGGAAATTTGGGTGTCCCGCAATCTCTGTGAGGCTTTTGCAGTCTGCACCAACTCTCCCCCCTTCAAAGATAGTTAATGTCAAGCCTTATGCTTTGCCTTTGGGAGCAAGGGAAGGGATCACTTCAGTGATAACTGAGTTACGGGAACAGGGGATAGTTATTCCTACGCATTCACCCTATAATTCCCTAGTATGGCCGGTCCGCAAGCCAAATGGGAAGTGGCGACTGACAATTGACTATCGACGCCTGAACGCTAATACTGGCCCATTAACAGCTGCAGTCCCCAATATAGCAGAATTAATTGCAACCATACAAGAACAGGGTCACCAGATTTTAGCAACCATTGATGTGAAAGACATGTTCTTTATGGTTCCCTTGCAAGAAGCAGATAGGGACCGCTTTGCCTTTACCTGGGAGGGTGTACAATATACATTTACACGGCTTCCCCAAGGCTATTGCCACTCACCAACCATTGCTCACTATGCATTAGCCCAGGAACTAAATCAGATCACTCCTAAAGATGGAGTAAAAGTATATCAATATATTGACGATGTGCTAATTGGAGGACCAGATACCACTGTGGTGGGACAAACCCAGAGAGAAATCATTAGTCACTTGGAGAATTTAGGGCTCCAAATTCCTGCCGAAAAGGTACAACTCCCATCACCTGAAGTAAAATTTTTAGGTATCTGGTGGAAAGGAGGGACTGTGTGTATACCACCCGAAACCTTGTCCACCCTCGAACAAGTGAAAATGCCTGAAAATAAGAAAGAATTGCAGCATGCCCTAGGCTTGCTAGTGTTTTGGAGAAAACACATCCCTGACTTTTCTATCATAGCTCGCCCTTTATATGATTTAACCCGTAAAAGAACTGCTTGGGACTGGACACCTGTCCATGAAGAGGCTCTGAAATTATTAATTTTTGAAGCAGGGATTTACCAGGCCTTAGGACCAATACATCCAACAGACCCACTCCACATAGAATGGGGTTTTGCAATTCATGGGTTATCTATACATATGTGGCAGCGTGGCCCTGAAGGTCCTACCCGTCCTATAGGATTTTTCTCGCGTAGCTTTAAGGATGCTGAAAAACGGTATTCAGTTTGGGAGAAAGGACTCTTTGTGGTTAACCTAGCCTTACAGGAAGCCGAGAGAATTATATGACAGCAGCCCATCATCTTACGAGGACCCTTTAAGATCCTGAAACCAATATTGGCTGGAACTCCTCCCCCTGTAGGAGTAGCTCAACGAGAAACAGTAAGGAAGTGGTATGCCCAGTTAGACCACTACTGTCACACTATACAGATAGAGGAGGGAACACCCAAAATGCTGCAAATACAGGATCCCCCTTCTGATCACCCAGATACAGAACCCCCTCCATCGTACATCAAAGTGGCTCCTCATTTTAAACCCCATTTAACAAATGTGTGGTTCACTGATGCTTCTGCAAAAAGGGAAGGAAAGACGTGGAAGTATCGAGCAGTAGCATTACATATTGATTCAGGGGAGCATATGATAACTGAGGGAGAGGGTAGTGCCCAAGTAGGGGAGTTAGTTGCTGTGTGGAGTGTAGTCGTTAAGGAAGCTGAGACAACAGAACCAGTATATATTTATACTGACTCCTATGCGGTGTTTAAGGGATGTACTGAATGGTTACCGTTTTGGGAACAAAACCAATGGGAAGTAAACCAAGTGCCAGTGTGGCAACGAGACAAATGGGAAGAAATACTGAATATCGCCAAGCAGAGATCTTTCTTGGTAGGCTGGGTTGCTGCACACCAGGCAGGAGATAACCCGGCTCACCTCCTAAATAACCAAGTAGATTCCTTAACACGTCTAGCCAGTCTTGCCATCGATGGTGAAGCAGAAAAATGGGAACACCTTCTGGAGTGGCTGCACGTGAAGTGTGGCCATTCAGGGAGTAAACACCTGTACAAAGAGGCTATTAGTAGAGGATGGGCTGTTACACGAGAATTATGTAATACTGTTATTTCTGCATGCGGTCAATGTCGAGTTCGTTTGGAAAAATATAACCCTTTAAAGGAGCAACCCCTACATTTAAGGACAAACAAAGGTTTATGGCAAACGTGGGAAATTGACTATATTGGCCCCTTTCGGGTATCAGAGGGAAAACGATATGTTTTAGTAGGAGTAGAGGTGGTATCAGGACTAACACAAGCTGAAGCTGTATCCAGAGCCACAGGAGAAAATACAGTGAAAAGTCTTAAAGTATGGTTTAGCTGCTTACCCAAGCCTCAATCAATTCAATCTGATAATGGGAGCCATTTCACTGCTGGAGTGGTGCAAGAATGGGCTAAGGGTGAGGAAATCCAGTGGGTTTTTCACACCCCTTACTACCCTCAAGCTAATGGTATTGTGGAGAGAACAAACGACTTCTAAAACGAGCTCTGAGGCCCCATGACCCAGGGTGGGCCTTGAGAGTACCAGAAGCAGTATACCGAGTCAATAGCCGGTGGGGGGCAAATGGCTGCCCCCGACTCCTAGCATTCTGTCCCACACCTCCTTCTATTGTTCCAGGGACGAAAAGTGGCAAAGACCCTGCACACTTGCTCCACTATGCTGGACAACCAGTATTAGTGGAACTGCCCACTGTGGGGCAAGTACCCCTAACCCTAAAGACGCCCCTTAACCTTTATTCCTGGGTAGCCACAGATGCCCATGGGAAAGAGCATCGTATCAATACCCGATGGATTGTCCCATCCTTCTAAGTGGACCTTCATGTCCTGAATTAAAGTTGTTCCGATGTTAAATGGCTGATAAGAATATGTTTTTTCTGTATCCCACTGGCTGGGTTCTAACAAGCATATCAGTTAAGATGCACAATATAACCCCAACCCTCTGCTATAGTACTAAAACCATAGCTGCTTGATGGCCTGCTTATGTTTTTGTTACTCTGACTAGCGATGCTGTGTTGACTTCTCAGAATTCCTGAGTTGGGGGGAAGACACAGAGAGCTTGGCAGCAGACAACGTTGGAGTTCTTGCAGCGGCACCTGCGCCACGTAAGAACAAGAGGTTGCTATAAACTTATTAGCCTTTTTACGCACAATGAACACATTCTGCTGATCTACGGATACTTTAATCAGAGCAATTCCAGTCAAGAGAGCTTGAAATTTAAGGCTAGTTTGTATGCATCTATAATACGTAACACATCCTGCACATGGCCTGTAGGAGGTTGTTTTACAGAAGCTGCACGAGTGCCTCGGAGAGTGCACCTCAGCCTCTCGGATGGATCCCAACCACTAGCAACACTGCTTGACATCTCCTCCAATCCTATCCCTTTAATGATTGTTTATTTTTGTATATATTTTGCAGGTTATCAGAAGCCCACGGCAGGACTTATGTTTTCACTTGATGAGTGGGCCATTATCTGTATTGTTTGTTTGATTTTGGTTGTGATATTCTTATGGTACAACAGGGAAAGATGGTTTGGAACTCCTTCCTCCTTGCCTTTCTTACTTTTGGTGCATCTGGACAAGGAGAAAGGGCCTCCAATTTGGCTTGGGAAGTGATACAAGGATTCATACATGTCTGGAATAGAACAGATCAGGGGATCTGTATTCAGATTCCTACTTCTGCCGAGCAGGGGATTAGATTCGGTTTGATACCCATGAGGCTCAATATTGGAAAATATAATATGAGCAATGGCATTATAGGGTTAGTAGATGCTCCGTTTGAGTATCAATATCGAAGTGATTATACCTCCTCTGGCAGATGGTGGCGAGATGAAGCAGCCTTCTATGAGATCCCTCGGGACACGGGGTGGCCTGACTTAATAAACAAAACTTGTAAGCGATGGAGATTGGAGGTCAGTCGTGAAATTGGTATTAGTCATAGCCCGCCGTGTCCTCCAGGATTCAAGGAAGCCTATTCCAGACGATTCCCACCTTCTCCATCCTGGTGGAGAATAACAGGATGCCCTTCCTATCACAATATATCTTGTAATTTAGTGCCTTTTTGGCCTGCTTCCCCGGAAATTACCCCTTTTGAATTACAGTATAATGTAAGATGGGATTCAGCTTGGTGTGTTCACATACCTGACAGGAAGGGACAATATCCTTCAGTGAATAGCGCCCACACTGCTTGGGGATGGTCAGTGAAACACATGTTAAAAAACCAACCTCTTCACTTATTAAAGAAAGAATTTGTGGGCACGCCCAACCCCAATGATGCCCATTTGTTAAACTGTACCCACATTATAGATTGTACCACAGGCGCTAGCAATCCCATCGAAACATGGATCAGTTTGGAAGTTAGAACCTTAATTCGAGATATGTGCACCTGTTGGGGATATCCTAATTTTGGATACCGAAACCGGGACAACCAATGTAATCAGATCACCAATAATGTTAATATCTGGCTAAAATGTGGAATTCCCATTAACCACTTCCCAAGACATAAGGTGGGAGAAGATAATCAAATACCCCGGGGAGACGCAGCTACTTGTCAAAACGCTTTGTATGCCGCCCCTGAGGGGACCGTCTGGGGGTGCTCAGATGGGAAAATGTACTCGCACTTGAATGTTATCAAACAGGCTGGATTGCGGTGTGGTTTGGGAATTCCTACTATGTGTCCCAGGCGAATCTTTGAATATACCACACCACCTATCCACAGGAAAAAAACGAGAACTTGATGACCCAAGTAGCACCCAGAAGTGGATTCAAAGCATTCTAAAACCTGATTATTATACCTGGGGACAGAAAGTATCGTTAGAGCTAGAAGCATTCTTTGCACCATCTGGGTATATTGTTCGGCACCAATGGGTGCTAGAAAACCTAACTTGGTAAGTACATGTATTAAGTAATTGGACTCGATATGCCTTTGGGGAACTAAATCTGCAAGTGCAACAAGTATCAAAAATGGCGTTACAGAATCGTTTAGCCTTAGATATGTTATTGTTAAAAGAACAAGGTGTGTGTGGTATGTTAAACTTGACTGAATCCGAATGTTGTATTACCATTCATAATGCCACGACCTCAATTGAAGAAGCCCGGGCAAAGATGAAGGAGATTGCCGACCAGACGGGGGAACTCTTCCATGCAATGCAACCAGCTGACTGGTTTGATGGCTGGAGTCCCAACTCATGGCTACATTCCATTTTGGGATCCTTGGGACTGACGGGATGGGGAAAATGGCTTGTAAATATTGGACTTATGATATTAATTGGATTTTCATGTTTAATAGCAGGCCTTGCCATAGTAAGATGTATGATTAGCCGCTTGCTATCCTCAGCTGTCTCTCTCTCTTCTCCTACTGTCCGCTATGTTAAAATTACCACAGAAGAAGATGATATGAACGAGAATCAAAGTACAGCGACTGTTTGAGCCACGGGGTGGTGTGACGGTCGGACAAATTATAGTCAATGTCTCAAACATTCGTTAAAGAACTTTGGTGGAGAAAACGGCCTCTGTAAAAATGCTGGAGTTTTGTGAACAGGACAATGTGGCCGGAGGAGAGGGCCCCCCGGAGGGTGGGACCGCGCTTCTCCAAAGCCGCAATTCCTTATCTTAAGTGACCAGGAGAAGGAGCACAGCATATGCGCCTGGAGGAGGAGGCCCCACGGAGGATGGGACTGTGCTTCTATCTTAAGCGGTCATGCCAGCAGAAAAAGAGAGGCAACTCTGCGATGAACCCCCCCCCCCCAAAGCTCTCCGACCGATTCCAGAGAACCCTGGGAATGGGACTGCGCATGTCGAGACCATCGACTAACACGCTATAAAAGAAGGGAGAACGAGTTCTCAGCGCGCGCCCTCCGGAACTGGATCTCTACGCTGGCTGGACCAACGCTGGACCCAGGACTGGTGAAACCCTTTCCTTCTCTCTTTCTTTCTTTCTTTCTTTCTCTCTTTCTCTCCCTCCCTCTTTTCCTTCTCTCTTTTCCACAGTCCCTACACCTCATCCTTTTAAACATAAACCGTTGACCAAGTCTGAGACTAGGAGTGGACCTAGCCGCCCCTGGGCTCCTCTTTGAGAAGGAGTCCAGAAAGCAAGGGGGTCTGCTCTGAACCTCGTGACTCAACGGGAGGGCTCTCCTTCTGACACAGTTTCATGTTCCTTTTTCCATTTCATTTTTCTATACTTCCCTTCTCTTCTCAAACAGCGGCTTAACGACATGTTGCAAGGTTCATATTGATAAGTTCACTTGTACTTGGGCAAGGTTAGCTAGGTTGAATAAATGTTGATTGTTGTTTGAACTCCCCTGGTGTCGTTTCACCTTAATTCTGACAAAGGAAATCCACGAAACTGAGTCGCTCCAACTCTGGGACGCGACAGGGATGGAGAACCTACCTCAATCCTAGATGCACGGGTACGGGAGTTGCGAGAAAAAGCAATCAGAAAAGAGGATTCTTCTTGGAAAAATGCCCCTCCAGTTTCCCATGAGCAGTCCCCCAGACAGAGTAGAAGGGCCGATCTCATTTCTGATCCTCTTGAAGGGACTTCTGATTCACGTTTGCGAAAAGTGAGTAACGGATACTCTAACCAGGATTAGAGGGGCCCTGCCTCCAGCCAGGGGGAGGAAAGGGACAACTGGGTCTACTGGACAGTGTGGATTTGATGGCCTGGCACATCAGACCCACAGGAATATAAGGTTCTAGTAGACACCGGTGCACAGTGTACTCTAATGCCATCAAGTTATGAAGGGGCAGAACCCATCTGTATCTCTGGTGTGACAGGGGGATCCCAAGAGTTAACTGTATTGGAAGCTGAAGTGAGTCTCACTGGGAATGAGTGGCATAAACACCCCATTGTGACTGGCCCAGAGGCCCCGTGCATCCTTGGCATAGACTATCTCAGGAGAGGGTATTTTAAGGACCCAAAGGGGTACCGTTGGGCCTTTGGTATAGCTGCCTTGGAGATGGAGGGAATTGAGCAGCTGTCCGCCTTGCCCAGCCTCTCTGAGGATCCTTTGGTTGTGGGGTTGCTGAGGGTTGAAGAACAACAGGTGCCAATTGCTACCACGACGGTGCACCGGTGGCAATATCGCACCAACCGAGACTCCCTGATTCCCATCCATAAGCTGATTTGCCGATTGGAGAGCCAAGGATTGATCAGCAAGACTCACACACCTTTTAATACTCCCATATGGCCCGTACGGAAATCTAATGGGGAGTGGAGACTAACAGTAGATTATCGTGGGCTGAATGAAGTCACGCCACCGCTGAGTGCTGCTGTGCCAGATATGTTAGAACTTCAATACAAACTGGAATCAAAGGCAGCCAAGTGGTACGCCACAATTGACATTGCTAATGCGTTTTTTCTCAATCCCTTTGGCAGCGGAGTGCAGGCCACAGTTTGCTTTCACTTGGAGGGGCGTCCAGTACACCTGGAATCAACTGCCCCAGGGGTGGAAACACAGCCCCACCATTTGCCATGGACTGATCCAGGCTGCACTGGAAAAAGGTGAAGCTCCAGAACACCTGCAATACATTGATGACATCATCGTATGGGGCAACACGGCAGAAGAAGTTTTTGAGAAAGGGAAGAAAATAATCCAAATTCTTTTGAAAGCCGGTTTTGCCATAAAAGAAAGTAAGATCAAGGGACCTGCACAGGAGATCCAGTTTTTAGGAATAAAATGGCAAGATGGACGTCGTCAGATCCCAATGGATGTGATCAACAAAATAGCAGCTATGTCCCCACCGACCAATAAAAAGGAAACACAGGCTTTCTTAGGTGTTGTGGGCTTTTGGAGAATGCATATTCCAAATTACAGTCAAATTGTAAGCCCTCTCTACCAAATTACTCAGAAGAAGAACGATTTTAAATGGGGCCCTGAACAACAACAAGCCTTTGAACAAATTAAACGGGAGATTGTTCATGCAGTAGCCCTTGGACCAGTCCGGGCAGGACAAGATGTTAAAAATGTGCTCTATACTGCAGCTGGGGAGAACGGCCCTACCTGGAGCCTCTGGCAGAAAGCACCTGGGGAGACCCAAGGCCGACCCCTGGGGTTTTGGAGTCGGGGATATCAAGGATCCGAGGCTTACTGTACTCCAACTGAAAAAGAGATATTGGCAGCATATGAAGGAGTTGGAGCTGCCTCAGAAGTGGTTGGTACTGAAACACAGCTCCTCTTAGCACCCCGACTGCCGGTGCTGGATGTTCAAAAGGAGGGTCTCCTCTACACATCATGCAACTGATGCCACGTGGAGTAAGTGGGCCGCACTGATCACACAACGGGCTCGCATAGGAAACCCCAGTCACCCAGGAATTTTGGAAGTGATCATGGACTGGCCAGAAGGCAAAGATTTTTGAATGTTGCCAGAGGAGGAGGTGATGTGTGCTGAAGAGGCCCCACTGTATAATAAACTGCCAGAAAATGAGAGGCAATATGCCCTGTTCACTGATGGGTCCTGTCGCATTGTGGGAAAACATCGGAGGTGGAAGGCTGCTGTATGGAGTCCTACACGACAAGTCGCAGAAACTGCTGAAGGAGGAGGTGAATCGAGTCAGTTTGCAGAGGTGAAAGCCATCCAGCTAGCGTTAGACATTGCTGAAAGAGAGAAGTGGCCAGTGCTCTATCTCTATACTGACTCATGGATGGTGGCTAATGCCCTGTGGGGGTGGTTACAGCAATGGAAGCAGAGCAACTGGCAGTGCAGAGGTAAACCCATTTGGGCTGCCGTACTGTGGCAAGATATTGCGTCCCGGCTAGAGAATCTGGTTGTAAAAGTACGTCATGTAGATGCTCATGTACCCAAGAGTCAGGCCACTGAAGAACATCAAAATAACCAACAGGTGGATCAGGCCGCCAAGATTGAAGTGTCTCAGGTGGACCTGGACTGGCAACATAAGGGTGAGCTATTTATGGCTTGGTGGGCCCATGATACCTCAGGCCATCAGGGAAGAGATGCAACATATAGATGGGCTCGTGATCGAGGGGTGGACTTGACCATGGACACTATTGCACAGGTTATCCATGAATGTGAAACATGTGCTGCAATTAAGCAAGCCAAGCGGCTGAAACCCCTGTCGTATGGAGGGCGATGGCTGAAATATAAACAGTGGGAGGCCTGGCAGATTGACTATATCACACTCCCACGAACCCGCCAAGGCAAGTGCCATGTGCTTACAATGGTGGAAGCAACCACTGGATGGCTGGAAACATATCCTGTGTCCCACACCACTGCCCAGAACACTATCCTGGGCCTTGAAGAGAAAGTTTTATGGCAACACGGCACCCCAGAAAGAATCGAGTCGGACAATGGGACTCACTTCCGAAACAACCTCATAGACACCTGGGCCAAAGAACATGCCATTGAGTGGGTATATCACATCCCTTATCACGCACCAGCCTCCGGAAAAATCGAACGATACAATGGACTGCTGAAAACTACATTGAGAGCAATGGGGGGTGGAACTTTCAAACATTGGGATACACATTTAACAAAAGCCACTTGGTTAGTTAATACTAGAGCATCTGCCAGTCGGGCTGGCCCTGCCCAGCCAAGACTTCCACATACTGTAGAAGGAGATAAAGTCCCTGTAGTACGCATGAGGAGTATGTTAGGAAAGACAGTCTGGGTTAGTCCTCCCTCACGCAGAGACAAACCCATCCAAGGGGTGGTTTTTGCTCAGGGACCTGGGTACACCTGGTGGGTGATGCAGAAGGATGGGGAAGTTCGATGTGTACCTCAGGGAGATTTGATTTTGGGAGAGAATAGCCAGTGAACTAGGCTGTATGATATTTAACTGCTAAATAACCTGCCAATGTATGTCATTGTATCTATAGTGTCTATATGCCATATCAAGGGTATTACTGTAAGAATTACCCAAATGACTGAAGAATGGACTTTGAAACTGAGCCAAGAACAACAGTGATGGAACTTGAACTGGCGCCTAGCGATTTCCTCAAGATCAACATCTTCGACCTGCAGACCAAGGGCGTGGGTTGCACCAAATGTACCAGCCGCAAGCTCCAGAGGCAGCATGCAACAATCCAGCACCTCACACCATCTCTCCTATCCTGAAGGACTGTTACAACAGATGGAGCCCCAAAGTCATGGACTAAATAAAATTGATGGACACATTAGAGGGATGGCCCATAGACTAAGGGAATGCTATTTGTGTGGGGGGGTGTCCATATACATAAATATATATATATATATATAAAAAAATAAGACAAGGAAAGTGGTGGTGATTAATTGGAAAATGTTTCATCTGGGCATGATGTAGATGGTATAGAATAAGGGGTGGATAATGTCCTGGGTTCAGCTGGGATAGAGTTAATTTTCACAGTTAATTTTTTGACCTGCTAGCCACAATTCTTTTGATGCAGCCCAGGATGCGATTGGCTTTCTCGGTTGCGAGCACACATTGCTGTCTCATATTCAGTTTTTCATCCACCAGTACCCTGAAGTCCTTCTCCGCAGGGCTGCTCTCAATCCACTCATTGCCCAGCCTGTATCCATGTTTGGGATTGCCCTGACCCATGCGCAGGACCTTGCACTTGGCCTTGTTGAACTTCATGAGATTCACACAGGCCCACCTCTCTAGCCTGTCAAGGTCCCTCTGGATGGCATTCCTTCCCTCTAGAGTATCAACCACACCACTCAGCTTGGTGTCATCCGCAAATGGAGCTTGGCGGAGCTCATAGAGAGGGCTTTAAACTAGGTTTGAAGGGGGAAGGGGATAAAACTAGGCTCACCAGAGATGAGCCTAGGGGCGGCATGCCAATGTTAGGGGTGGAATCGATAGCTCAGCTCAAGTGCACCTACGCCAATGCATGCAGCATGGGCAATAAACAGGAGGAGCTGGAAGCCATTGTGTAGTGGGATAGCTATGACTTAGTCGCCATCACAGAAACATGGTGGGATGACCCACATGACTGGAGTGCTGCAATGGATGGCTATAAGCTCTTCAGAAGGGATAGGCAAGGAAGGAGAGGTGGTGGGGTGGCTCTCTATGTTAGGGAATGTTTTGATTGTACAGAGCTCCACGATTGTGATGATAAGGTCATGTGCTTATGGTTAAGGATGAGGGGGAAGGCCAACAAGCCAGATATCATGCTGGGAGTCTGTTATAGACCACCCAACCAGGTTGAAGAGACAGATGAAACATTCTACAAGCGGCTGGCAGTAGTCTCAGAATTGTGTGCCCTTGTACTCGTGGGGGACTTCAACTTTCTGGATGTCTGCTGGAAATACAACACAGCAAACAGTCTAGGAGGTTCCTGGAGTGTGTGGAAGATAACTTCCTGACACAGCTGGTAGGTGAGCCAACCAGGGGAGGAGCCTCGCTAGACCTACTGTTTACAAACAGAGAAGGACTGGTGGGAGATGTGGTGGTCGGAGGCCATCTCGGGCTTAGCGACCATGAAATGATAGAATTCTCAGTTCTTGGTGAGGTAAGGAAGGGGGTCAGCAAAACCACCACTATGGACTTCCAGAGGGCAAACTTTGGCCTGTTCAGGACACTGGTTGAGAGAGTCCCTTGGGAGACAGTCCTGAAGGGCAAAGGGGTCCAGGAAGGCTGGACATTCTTCAAGAAGGAAGTCTTAAAGGTTCAGGAGCAGGCTACTCCCATGCGCCACAAGACAAACCATCAGGGAAGACAACCGGCCTGGCTGAACAGGGAGATTTTGCTGGGACTCAGATAACAAAAGAAGAGTTTACCATCTTTGGAAGAAAGGGCAGGCAACTCGGGAAGAGTACAGGGATCTTGTTAGGTCATGCAGAGAGAAAATTGGAAAGGCAAAAGCTCAGGTAGAACTCAATCTGGCCACTGTCGTAAGAGATAACAAAAAATGTTTTTACAAATATGTTAACAAGAAAAAGAGAGCCAAGGAGAATATCGATCCTCTATTGGATGCAGAGGGGAACACTGCCACCAAATATGAGGAAAAGGCTGAGGGGAGACCTTATCACTCTCTACAACTATCTGAAAGGAGGTTGTAGTGAGGTGGGTACTGGTCTCTTCTATCAAGTAACTAGTGATAGGACGAGAGGAAATGGCCTCAAGTTGCACCAGGGGAGGTTTAGATTGGATATTAGGAAATATTTCTTTACTGAAAGGGTTGTCAGGCATTGGAACAGGCTGCCCAGGGAAGTGGTGGAGTCACCATCCCTGGAGGTGTTCAGAAAACACATAGACGTGGCACTTCAGGACATGGTTTAGTGGGTATGGTGGTGTTGGGTTGATGGTTGGACTTGATGATCTTAGGGGTCTTTTCCAAACTTAATGATTCAATTCAATTCGATTCGATTTGATTCTATGCTATTCTATTCTATTCTAACTTGCTGAGGGTGCACTTGATCCCACTGTCCATGTCCCCGACAAAGATGTTAAATAATACTGGTCCCAATATGGACCCCTGAGGGACAGCACTCGTCACTGGTCTCCACCCAGACATCGAGCCATTGACCGCAACTCTTTGAGTGCGACCATCCAGCCAATTCCTTATCCACCGAGTGGTCCACCCATCAAATCCATGTGTCTCTATTTTAGAGACAAGGATGTTGTGCGGGACAACTTTTCTACGAATGTGAAAAGCATTTGTGATTAAATTTTGGAAGTAAATAGATAAATGCATCATTCATTTATTTCATCGTAACTAGCACAAGAATGGGGGAAACCTGAGAAAGGAATTATGGCATCCTTTCCTATTTCTATCCCCCCATTCCCCGGTAATATGCCCAAGAATGGGAAGAAGGAAACCAAAATGATAGCATTAAAAAGTCAGTCCCAAAGTGACAGGAATAAAACCTGAAATATTCAGTGACCATTATGTGCCATGAGCATAACGCAGAATTACTGGGAGAAAGAATCTTTGACTTAACAGTTCTTCCTTCCTGTAAAGCTATACATATATCATGCTGCCTGTAAAGATGCAAGGATATCTTAGATATCCTTTACCTCCAGTATTTTGTTTCAAAAGCAGTATCTAATAAGTTCTGGAAGAACAGGGAGTCACCTAAACTGTTTTTTCACTGCTGGTGTCTCAAATTGTCTTTTCCTGAAGAGGAAGCCATCATCCATAAGAAGCAAAGGAATGTACATCTAATTCTTTGCTAAAGTATACTGGTGCCAATACATGCTTACAAGGCAAGCAGGCCACATCCAATTTTCTTGATGTATTCTTTTAACTTACAGCAGGTACTCAGACTGAGTAAAAAGTAAAATTTTATCTTATAAGGAGTTTTCTAACACAGATAAAAAAAACAACAACCAACCCACACTTGAATTTTTACCAGTATAGCATCTCTGCTGGAATCCAAATACAGAAACTGAAATGAAAAATATATCTCCATGAGGTACCAAGCTGACATGCTGATTTTAGAAGACAAGTGGAAGAGTCAATTTTGGGAACTACAAATTATCTGCAGTTTCTTTTTCAACAAAGAAAGGCTGACAAAATTCTGACAGAAAGGCTGCTGAGGAAAAAAGTAGGCTAACAGCCAAGCTACTCAGCGCTCGATGCTACTCTTAAGCACAGACTGAAAAACAACAGCAGGCTCCCTGCTACACTACGGAGTGCAATAGAGCAGGAACTGGGAGTTCCTACTACTTTTTCCTCATTGCATTATCTTCTTTTTTCATACAGTTCTTTTGGATTTTCTTTTTCCTTCCTTTATTGTTTTGGAACAAAGAGGAAAAAAAAAACAAAGTTGCAGGATCAAGTTTATATTTCCTGGAGGTAAAGCAGAGACTCTTCCTTTGAACTAGGATGAACTGAACACAGATGTGAACATGTTCTTAGGCAGCAGAATAAATGTTCCTTCCACAGAACATTACAGGACAGCATAAGGTGAAAGAAGACCACAAAACATAACCACACTTTTTTTTTCCTCCTCATTATTACTGCAAGTCTCCATGGCATATGAAAATGCACACAAAAGTGATTAAAAGCAATCTACCTCTAAGTTCGGTCAGAATATCAATTTTTTGCTCTAGAATTGCTTCAAGTTGGGTAGCATAAGAATCCACATCATAGTCTACTTCTTCTGTCATCTCAAGAAGAGCTTTTTCATCTTCCAGCCATCTAATAGTTTTCTAGATAAAAGTTAAAAAAACCCCAACTAAATACATTAACAGTTTCAAGACAAGTTTCAAGACAAAGAGCTGAATTACTCCTTTTCTCAACATGACCACACTTTTACTGTCTAGTCACCTCACTATAACAGATTTCAATCCTAAAATGAATCCTTATTCCTAATTCAGCAAAATTGTATGTTTTCTACATAGTTTAACTCCAATGGTCATACCAGCAACAGATAAAACCGAGCTACCCCAGTTCTCTTCAAATTCAGAACATTAGGTGGCTGTAAAGCTAAGAAACTCAGAACTTTACATCATGGTTATGTCCCCTTAGGCAGGTATCAAACTTTGAAGCCAGGCTTCAATTTTAAGTATGGGCTGGTTGCCACTGACTATAATCACAGTGTCATTACTACAGTCAAGGAGCCAAGATAATTCTGTCCATACTCAAAACCAGTTTTGAGAAAAGCTGTATAAAAGAAGAGCTATTTTAAGCTCTGTATTGCATGAGCTAACTCCCCAGACAGATAAGAGTACTGTAAAAGTTGGTTAAAGCAGCTCTTAGGCATCTTTGCACTGCGAATATTAAAAAAAAAAAAGAGGGGGAAAAAAAGAAAAAAGTCTTGCAGCAAAGAAGAATGCAACTGGGAGCTTAAAGCTTACAGAACCATGCAAAGCTGTGATCAGGAGAACTGATCACATTGGAAATGCTTTGATTTAAAAAAAAAAAAAAAGAAAGCAGATGACAGTTCTAGGCATGCTGGGCCTGAAATACTAAAATTAAGTCTTTCCCTCTGTGCTCAGTAGTCCAAGTAATATTGAAAGCATAGTCCAAACCCCATGTATGTTTTGTTGGCTTTCAGGACAGATGGAGCTCACATTGGGATAGGATTCATCTCATCTAATGTAAACTCATATATCCAAGAAACAAAGGAAGACCAACACCTCTAGAGCACAATTCATTCAGTTGATCTATTTTTGTTAGGATAGGATGTTTTGTATCCCAGAATCAACAGATTCCAGGAGAAAGCTGACAGAAGATGACTTCTGCATGTTACAGCTTGTAGATTTTGTATTGGTGCAGCCCATCTCCACCCACGGCATAAACTAACAAGCCACGCTGCGAACAAAGGGAGCTGAGGCTCGGACACATTTCCTTCTAATGACTGCTGTGAGGAGCAGTAATCTCCAGCATAAGGCCAGATGGACACACAGAGGCAGTAACATCTTTAACTAATGCAGCTTGTCTCTCCAGAAGTTGCAAGCATTAGGACACAGCTATAGCCTATGGCATAAGACTTTCATGCTTCTGCATGTTTTACTTCAGGGCTAATGTTTCATAATAACTAAATCTCTACACTTGTAAAATGTGTTATTTAGCATCCTACTGTATTACATGAACACACATCAATGTTCCACTAAGTTAGATGCCTAAACTGAGGTGTGTGTATTCCCTACAGGTTTAATGCAGCAGATGTGCCAAATGGACAGCCTGCCTAAAGACTCTAAGGTTATGAACAGAAGCAACTCACATTTCCTTCTGAAAACTAGTAACTCATACTTATTATTACAATTTATTTTCTGAATGTAAAAGGCTCTGCGGCACTGACCAGCATTACACTGTGTGGGCAGTATTCCTTCCAAACACCCTGACTAATAGCAAGTGAAAACCTTTATGTATCTGTAAAAAGGAAGCAAACAGGCAGTTAGAAATATATTTGTTTCTTCTGGATCTCAGTATCTCAGAGGAAGATGTCACAGAAGGATATTTAAAGGAGATACTTGGAGGGAGTATTGCAATATCTTAGAGGGAGATGACCAAACAGAAATAGTGCTGATAGAGACATTACTATATAGAGACATTACTATTAATTGCCAGCTTCAGCATATGAATATTGGCATAGATTAGACAGTGAAATTGAAAATTTCAAGACCAATCTGAGTAAGCTCCCTGCAACTAGAAAAAACAGTCACTAATGCTGGAAAAGGACTAACACAAAAAATACAGTAAATAGTTAAAATAGTAAAAAGAAAATAGCAACTTTTCTTACAATGAACACAGTCTATTTAGGAATGTTTGTTGAGAAGAAAAGGAAAATTTTACTAAATTTCTGGGATAGTAGAAAAATATGCTTCTCTTTCATCATGGGGACAAAGATTAATGGTTATGGGATCTAAACATCTGTTCCTATTTGTTTGCTACAATGGGCTTAGTGTAATAAAACAATTCAGAAATCTCTGACAGCAGCGGAATGACCAGATGATATCCTACATCTTCAAGAGTATGCACTTTCACTGGGAAAAACTGAATTCCTGGGTTAGGATAAAACAAAGTAGAGCTCCATCTTTTACCTGGAAGACAACCCTGTGGTCTTCTACTACTTGCTCTTCCATTTCTACCATTTGTGACACAGCTTCATGGAAAGTAAACAACTGTGGAGAAACTTCCTCTTTCTAAAAACAATAGTTAAGCTTGTTAGTCTGGAAAGAACTGTGGCTACAGGAAATATATTGAATGTGATCCATCACAGAACATGAAAAGAAATATGCAGAAAGCAGAACCTGTCAAAAATAGAACTTAATACTTCTAACAAGAAATGAGTGGAGAAGGTAATAAATTAAAAATGTTCACAGAGTTAAATTTAATTCATATTCATTAAAAATTTCCAGCCACTAATCCTAGTGAATACTGGAAAACAGAATATTCCACATGAAAACAAAACAACTTAAAATAGTGGGAGGAGGAAGTCACAAGGGAAGAATACTAATTTCTAGTAGGATTTAACACCTACAGAAAACTCGTTTTCCATCAGGGCTTTTTGTTGTGCATACCGCAATAGACAGACAACAATTTTCAAAACAGAGAACAGCAATTACATTCAATACATTTCAGGAAATCAAAATTAAATTAATCCTTTGGAAAAAAAAGTGGAATAAATGTAAAGTGAAAAAACTAAAAAGTATGTAGTGATTAATACATAAGAAGAATGCACAACATGGATTCACAAACTGGGACAAACAGGACTTCTTTAGACATAAATAGTTAACAATCAAAGGAGAAAGCGCTAGGTAGGCTGCAATTAATGTTTTAGCAAGACAGTATGCTTCCTTATACCATGCCTTTAAAATCTTTTTAAAAACACATTGTAAAGCTTAATTGAATTCCACATGCACAATGAAAAAGTATGATATGAAAAGATATCTGGCTGGAAGGACTGTCCAGTAGGAAGCTCTAGGAATCACTAGCATGTTCTTATAAAATAGAGACCTGGAAGAAGAGCCAGTTACTAAAATGAGAAATACAGCAAACACCATGAAGAGGTATTTGAGAAGGCAGTTTTGAGAAAAATCAGTTAGGGTAGTAAGGATTTTTCTTTTCTATTTTTCATCAGCATTTTCACAAACAAAGTTTTAATCCCTGTTGAACATTTAAGGAACCAGGACTAGAGCTGCTAATCAGCAGTGAGGGAAAAATGCCCTTTAGAAGATGCCTCTCAGTCCCAGCTCTCCACTCATGCAGCCCAGGGAGACATCCTGGGAACATGATGTGGCTCTCTCTCAAACGTTGCTCTGGGTTTCACTCCCTGAAAATCATAGAATCATTTAGGTTGGAAAAGACCTTCAAGATCATCGAGTCCAACCATTAACCATGCCCACTAAACCATGTCCTTAAATACCCTGTCCACTCGCTTTTTGAATATCTCCAGGGATGGTGACTCAACCACTTCCCTGGGCAGCCCATTCCAATGTTTAACAACCCGCTCAGTAAAGAAATTTTTCCTAATATCTAACCTAAATCTCCCTTGCCTCAACTTGAGGCCATTTCCTCTTGTCCTATCTCCAGCCACCTGACAGAAGAGACCAACACCCACCTCACTACAACCCCCTTTCAGGTAGTTGTACAGAGTGATAAGGTCTCCCCTCAGCCTTCTCTTTTCTAGACTGAACAGCCCCAGTTCCCTCAGCCGCTCCTCATAAGACTTGTGCTCCAGGCCCCTCACCAACTTGGTTGCCCTCCTCTGAACACGCTCCAGCAACTCAATGTCCTTCCTGGAGTGAGGGGCCCAAACCTGAACACAGTACTCGAGGTGCGGCCTCACCAGTGCTGAGTACAGGGGAACAACCACCTCCCTGTTCCTGCTGGCCACACTATTTCTGATACAGGCTAGGAGGCGATTGGCCTTCTTGGCCACCTGGGCACACTGCTGGCTCATGTTCAGCCGGCTGTCAACCAGCACCCCCAGGTCTTTCTCTGCCAGGCAGCTTTCCAGCCACTCTTCCCCAAGCCTGTAGCGCTGCATGGGGTTGCCGTGACCGAAGTGCAGGACCCGGCACTTGGCCTTGTTGAACTTCATACGATTGGCCTCAGCCCATCGATCCAGCCTGTCCAGATCTCTTTGTAGAGCCTCCCTACCCTCAAGCAGATCGACCCTTCCCCCCAACTTGGTGTCGTCTGCAAACTTGCTGAGGGTGCACTCAATCCCCTCATCCAAATCATCGATAAAGATATTAAACAGAACAGGGCCCAACACCGAGCCCTGGGGAACACCACTTGTGACCCGCCGCCAACTGGATTTCACCCCATTCACCACAACCCTCTGGGCTCGGCCATCCAGCCAGTTTTTCACCCAGTGAAGAGTGCACTTATCCAGGCCACAAGACGCCAGTTTCTCAAGGAGTATGCCATGAGAGACAGTGTCAAAGGCCTTGCTGAAGTCCAGGAAAATAACATCCACAGCCTTTCCCTCATCCACTAGGCGAGTCACCTGGTCATAGAAGGAGATCAGGTTGGTCAAGCAGGACCTGCCTTTCGTAAACCCATGCTGGCTGGGCCTGATCCCCTGCTTGTCCTGGACTTGCCATGTGAGTGCTCTCAAGACAAGCCGTTCCATAATCTTCCCCGGTACCGAGGTCAGGCTGACAGGCCTGTAGTTCCCCGGATCCTCCCTCTGACCCTTCTTATAAATGGGAGTCACATTGGCAAGCCTCCAGTCCTCTGGGACCTCCCCTGTTGACCAGGATCGCTGATAGATGATAGAGAGCGGCTTGGCAAGCACCTCCACCAGTTCCCTCAGTACTCTTGGATGGATCCCATCAGGTCCCATAGATTTCTGAGTGTCCAGATGGCGAAGTAGGTCCCCAACCAATTCCTCCTGGATTAAGGGGGGTATGTTGTGCTCTTCATCCTTACCTTCCAGCTCAAGGGGTGGAGTACCCTGAGGATGACTGGACTCACTATTAAAGACTGAGGCAAAGAAGGCATTAAGTACCTCGGCCTTTTCCTCATCACTGGTTGCTACGTTCCCTTCTGTATCCATTAAAGGAAAGATATTCTCCTTGGGATTCTTTTTACTGTTAACATATTTGTAAAAACATTTTTTGTTGTCCCTTACAATAGTGGCCAGGTTTAGTTCTAGCTGAGCTTTTGCCTTTCTAATTTTCTCTCTGTATGATCTAACCAGATCCCTGTACTCCTCCCAAGTTGCCCGCCCTTTCCTCCAGAGATGATAAACTCTCCTTTTTTTCTTGAGTCCTAGCAAAAGCTCCCCGTTCAGCCAGGCCGGTCGCTTTCCTCGGCAGTTTGACTTGCGGCACATGGGAATAGCCTGGTCCTGAGCCATTAAGATTTCCTTCTTAAAGAATGTCCATCCCTCCTGGACCCCTCTGCCCTTCAGGACCGTCTCCCAAGGGACTCTCTCAACCAGTGCCTTGAAGAGGCCAAAGTTAGCCCTCCGGAAGTCCATAGTGGTGGTTTTGCTGACCACCTTCTTTGCCTCACCAAGAATTGAAAATTCTATCATTTCATGGTCGCTAAGCCCAAGACGGCCTCCGACTATCACACCTCCCACCAGTCCTTCCCTGTTCGTAAACAGTAGGTCTAGCAAGGCTCCTCCCCTGGTTGGCTCACCCACCAGCTGTGTCAAGAAGTTATCTTCCATACACTCCAGGAACCTCCTAGATCGTTTACTCACTGCTGTGTTGTATTTCCAGCAGACATCTGGAAAGTTAAAGTCCCCCACAAGGACAAGGGCACACGATTCTGAGACTACTGCCAGCCGCTTGTAGAACAATTCATCCGTCTCTTCAACCTGGTCGGGCGGTCTATAACAGACTCCCAGCACAATATCTGTCTTATTGGCTTCCCCTCTCACCCTCAACCGTAAGCACTCCACCTTGTCATCAGAATCGTGTAGCTCTATACAGTCAAAACACTCCCTAACATAGAGCGCCACCCCGCCACCTCTTCTACCTTGCCTATCCCTTCTGAAGAGCTTGTAGCCATCCATTGCAGCACTCCAGTCATGGGAGTCGTCCCACCATGTTTCCGTGATGGCGACTACGTCATATCTATCCTGCTGCACGATGGCTTCCAGCTCCTCCTGTTTATTACCCATGCTGCGTGCGTTGGCATAGATGCATTTGAGCTGGGTTATCGAATCCACCCCTAACATCGGCATGCTGCCCCCAGGCTCATCTCTGGTGCACCTAGTTTTATCCCTTACCCCCTTCAAACCTAGTTTAAAGCCCTTTCTATGAGCCCTGCCATCTCATGAGCAAGGATTCTCTTACCCCTTTGAGATAGCTGGATGCCATCTGTCGCTACCAAGCCCGGTGCTGTGTAAACCTCCCCATGATCAAGAAACCCAAAATTCCACCTGTGGCACCAGCCTCTGAGCCACGTATTAAACCAGGTGTGTTTTCCTGTTCCTTTCAGTATATTTCCCTGCCACTGAAGGGATTGAGGAAAATACTACCTGTGCTCCCGATTTTTCTACTAATCGTCCCAGTGCCCTGAAGTCCCTTTTGATTGCTTTTGGATTTCTCTCTGCAATCTCATCACTGCCAACCTGCACAACCAGCAATGGGTAATAATCAGAGGTCCGAACCAGACCAGGGAGTTCCCTGGTAATGTCTTTCACCCGGGCCCCAGGGAGGCAGCAGACTTCCCTGTGGGATGGGTCAGGTCTGCATATTGGGCCCTCTGTCCCCCTCAAGAGGGAGTCGCCTACGACAATTACCCTCCTTTTTCTTTTTTCAGAGGATGTGAGAATGCATGGGGCTGCCCGACTGGGCCTAGGCACCTCCCTAGATAGAGCTTCATCTACAAACTGATGTTCACTGGCCTGGTCCTCAAGTTCCAGAGCCCCATACCTGTTGAGTAGGGGCAACGGGGAAGGTGAGGGAGACCGGGAGCGGATTCGCCTGCCTCCCCGAGCAGGGACCTGTACCCATTCCCCTCCATCTCTTAGGTCCCCTTGAAACGGGGAGCCAAAGGAACCTTAGTAGATATAGTAGATATATGGATATAGATAAGAACTGTTTAATAATTATCTAGCTTATAATGAAGTCAAAGAAATTTCAGTAGAGGTAGACATGGCCCAAGAGGATGAGAAGTGATGCTTAATGTTTGCATTGTTGGCCCAAGGGGATGAGAAGTGATGCTTAATGTTTGCATTGTTGAGGCTGGCTGGGGCAGGAGATAGTCCCTGATAAGAAGCAGCAGTCCACCCCAAAAACCAGCCAAGACCAGCCTTGTGACTTTTGAGACTAATTTTAATATGAAGTGGGGATAGAGCATGCGTATGTATAGGCGTATTGCGAAACTTCATGTATATGTAACACTTGACTGTATAAATTTGAAGCGAACTGCCGCGTCAGCCGCGCACGACTTTGGTGGGACTACCCCCCGTGCTGCCCAGCGCTGAATAAACATACCTACTTTACAATCTCACTGATTGTGGAGTCTGTTTCCGCACGTCAGTTTGGCGAGCCAGCCAGGAGACTCTCTGCTCGGCTGCGGGACCGACTGCGGAGTGGACGCCCCTCGGCGCGCCCCGAGCACTTTCCTCGGAGGAGCCTCCGCTGCCAGCCGCTCACCGCGGGAGCAGACAACGACCTCCTGAAGCCGCGGACCAAACGGAATGTGTCACAAAGGGAGCCTGTAAAGGTACAGGCCGGGGCAGCTGGTAAATCGCGCAGAGACGTCTGGCGTGCAGCGTAGTCCCCGTATGGGAGGAGTGTCCTAGTTTCAGCTGGAACAGAGTTAACTGTCTTCCTAGTAGCTGGTACGGTGCTATGTTTTGAGTTCAGTATGAGAAGAATGTTGATAACACCGATGTTTTCAGTTGCTGCTAGTAGTGTTTAGACTACTAATGTCAAGGATTTTTCAGCTTCTCATGCCCAGCCAGCGAGAAAGCTGGAGGGGCACAAGAAGTTGGCACAGGACACAGCCAGGGCACCTGACCCAAACTGGCCAACAGGGTATTCCATACCATGTGACGTCCCATCTAGTATAGGAACTGGGAAGTGGGGGGCGGGGAATCGCCGCTCGGGGACTAGCTGGGTGCCGGTCGGCGGGTGGTGAGCAATTGCACTGCGCATCATTTGTACATTCCAATCCTTTCATTATTGCTGTTGTCATTTTATTAGTGTTATCATTATCATTATTCGTTTCTTCTTTTCTGTTCTATTAAACTGTTCTTATCTCAACCCGTGGGTTTTGCTTCTTTTTCCCGATTTTCTCCCCCATCCCACTGGGTGGGGGGGAGTGAGTGAGCGGCTGCGTGGTGCTTAGCTGCTGGCTGGGGTTAAACCACGACAAGGAGGGTACCCTGTATGGTAACAAGGGGGGATTTGCTGACCGATAGAGCGGCCGCCAGCGATCTTGGGGGTAGATCGAGCAAATCCGGGGTGACCGCTGCATCCCAGTATCGGGAGCCAGGACGGACCTGTCGATGACTGGTATATAAGAGGCAGGAGAAGGGTAAGCGCACCCCCTCACAATTGCGCTTGGTACATTTTTGGGGTAAGTGGACCCCCTCGCAATTGCGCTTGGTACATTTTTGCAGCTGCTGAATGGTTGTCAACTGGAGCGATGATTGTATGATGTGAATGTTTGGAAATTTAACGTTAAAGATTTTGTGTGAGTATGTGGAAATGTTATGTTGAGATTTATATGTGTATATATGCTTGTTAATGTGTAAATGTCTAAAACTGTGAATTGAATGTTTGAGGAAAAGAGACGCAGCTCAGCTGCGGAGCGTGTGTGGAGTTCTGATCCACAGTTTCGTAACTCCACAAGGGGTACGGCCGGAGATGAACAAAAGTGTGATCCCCTGATAATTTGGAACTTAAATTTATATGTTAGCGTTGTAATTGTAATTTTGAGTTTGATTATCTTAATCACTTTGTTGTGTTGGTATAAGAAAGTCCCTGTATGGTGCACCGCATAAATGTGGGTATTTGAATGGTGTCTTTTACATGCAGGAAATGAGCGTATGCCCTCATATGTCCTGGAATGTGTGTGGTGTAAACAGAGGTTGCAAATAGATTGTGGAGGGGATATTGAATGCCCTGAGTGTCGGGTTTGGACTCCCTGGGATAAGAGGGGACGGGCTACGTACACAGTTGAGACTGTTTGTGGTTGGAAAGGTAGCCGAAATAGTGAAATTGGTGTGTGGAAAGGAAAATTTAATCCCGGAAATTCAGGACGTGTGGGAGGACAACTGGGAGAAGACTATAAAGAGGTGTAAGAAACGATTTGCATGGAAGCTTATTAAAAGGAGAAATTATAAAATGGGAAACAATCAAGGGGGAATATTGAGGAAGAGTCCTCTGGGTTGTGTAATTGCCCACTGGAAAGATATTGTTGGGACCGGAGGTACAGAAAATAAAAAGAACCTTATTAAATATTGCAATCAATGGTGGCCGTTGTATAAGTTAGAAGGTGATGCTAAGTGGTCACTTAATGGGTCAATAGATTATAATACTCTATTACAACTAATGCTGTTTTTAAGGAGAGAAGGAAAATGGGATGAGGTTTCATATGCAGACATGTTTTTCACCCTCCGAAACCATCCGGAGTGGCAAAGGGACTGTGGAATGGTACCCCCACAGGACCCCATGGTGCTTGCACTTGAGCAAGAAAACAACAAGGAGCTTAGAGGTAAACTGAGGCAGTGTTGTTCGGCATGTAGTATTGGACAAAGATGTACTAAGGCAAATAAAATTCATGAGGCACCAGAACAAGATCTAATTGATTTGTTTAAGCCTCCCCCTCGACCACAGGAACAGGATGCAGACTCGGATAGAACTCCAACCCCCCCGGACAGCCCTGTATCTTCCCGTACTAGGAAGAAAACTACCTCAACAGCTTTACAAGCACCTCTCCGAGAGGCGGTGGGGCCGGATGGTGGGACGATGTTAATCAAAGTACCCTTTTCTACTGCTGACCTAGGGGAATGGAAAAAGGTGGCAAAAGATTATAGGAGTGATCCGGTAAGTGTAACTAAGCATTTCCAATTTATTGTAAAACAGCATAACCCTGATTGGAAGGATATACAGCTATTATTGGAATATATGACTGAGACAGAGAAACAGCTGATTTTAAAAACAGCAGGGAACCTAGCTGAAGATCATTATAAGATCACAGGAGGGGACATTAAGGAATATTTCCCTCTCCAAGACCCAAAGTGGGATATTAATAGATCTGCACATATGGAAAGATTGCAGGGGTATCAGGGTTGGATTACAAAAGGAATGGAGAGGGCAATCCCCAAAACTATAAATTGGTCAGCTTTATATGCAGTCAAACCATATGCAGCCATGCCGCCGCCGTCCCCCACCCCCCCACCCCAATCGCCTGGTACTCCCTCTCCAGGGTTTGCTGAACTTAAAACAGAACCTAACTTTACTGCACTACCTGTATCTCCTTTTCCTACTAACCCCTCTAACTCTATGCCTCTGTCTAATCCGTGACGATTCACTTAATGATTTGGGAAAAAATGCACATAGCTTGATGGAACGCTGTCAAGAAAAAGCTCTACAGCAAGGAGATACCATGTTTACTTTTCCTGTTGTATGCACACCTGCCTCAAGAAATGCAAGAACCTCAAGAGTTAGAGTTGTTAAGATAAGTCATCATGAATGCCTGTGTGATGTTTAATTACACCTATAACACCACTCGAAAGGGTCAGAATGTAAATGCTATTTTGCCTGTATATAGAAATGCTACAGCTTGGTGTAACTATATCTATTCCAGAATATCACACTCTTTTTTCTATTCCAGCTGCTTTACCTGCGGTGATGTTTTTTCTCTATTTGAGAGAATAGAGCGTGGGAGAGGAATTCCATCAAAACTTAACGGGAGGCCATGTAGCCTCAGACGACTTGCGTTACTAACACCCGATATCAATATGATTCACAGTAAAAGGCTCACGATAACTGACACAGCTTTAACTGGATGGCTAACAAGTTTTGGAATTACGGGATGGTTGAAAAATTTGCTTATACATAACTTAGTTATTTTAATTGTAATATTAGCAGTTGTAATGATTGTACCACGTATCATAAAATAGTTGAATGTATGATTGCAAAAGCGTTTCTTGTAACTTGCCTTGCCAAAAAAAAAAAAAAAAAAGTGGGGAAACAGTGTGGGGTAAACGTCCGGATGCCCAGAAGTTATCAGATTATTGACAAGACATGAAACGACACAAGAAGGTATTAGGTGCGCCACCGTTGGTGGAAACACTTTGCTGCCTCATCGCAATATGTGCGGTGGTACAGCCAACACTACCATTACACTGAATTAACCCAAGGCAAAATATGTGGATAACCTGGGCCACCCAGACAGGACAACAGTCTTTTTGCCTCTCAATGAGTACACCCTCAGATCCATTTCGAACATGTTTGGTGGGAGTGCCATATTTGTATCTGCCAGATTTTCGAGCATGGGTTTCTGATGACAGTGCTTTGAATGAAACAAAGATCAATGAGACCTGTTACAGCTTGTATTCGTCGCACATCCCACAGCAGCATTGTCAAAATCTTACAGGGGTAGCAACTGCAAAGATTATCAATTCTCTTAATGTTACATTGCCCTGGGATCCGCAAGAGCTTGATTTAGTAGGATCAACATATGGTAATAAGTCATGTGTATATTTGACAGGAGGGTTTAGCACAGGAATTAATTATTATCGGCAACACAATATGTCGGGGTGGACAAATGTATCTAGTCCAAGCTCTTGGTATAAGTTTATGGATAGTAGGGATTATTGTGTAGGAGCCATGGGAGCAGAAACCCAGGGGAGTAAGATATTTATAGGTACTAATTATACCGCCAAGGCTTTACCAAGCGGATATTTTTTGATATACGGTGATCGTGCTTGGCACGGCATCCCAGTGAGATCTTTTGGCGGACCATGTTACTTGGGTAAGCTTACATTGTTTGCACCCTCTATTATTCAGTTACTGAATTTAACAGACAATCGAAGACACAAGGGATCTATAGAAAATCTTGGGCCTGATTGTAACGATAACGTACGACTGTTAGGCAAGGCCACAAGAGTGCTGCTATCTCTTTTTACACCAGGGGCTGCAGTGGGTAATGCGTTACGGGAGTTGCAACGTTTAACATGTTGGACGTCGAAGCAATTAAATCTTACATCTAGTATTATAAATGATCCTTAGAAGACACAGAAAACATAAGGCATGCTATTTTACAAAATAGGGCGGCTATAGATTTTTTATTGTTAGCACAAGGACATGGCTGTGAGGATTTTGAAGGAATGTGCTGTATGAACATATCAGGTCATTCGAAGTCTATACATGAAAAGTTGCAGCAGTTGAAAGATAACATGAATAAAGTGGTAGTAGAGAAGAACCCCTTGGATGAATGGTTTGGGTCATTAGGGATAACAGGTTGGTTTACAGAATTATGTCGCATAGATATTGTTGTAGTTATCGTGATTTTAGCTATTGTAATAATTTTACCTTGTTTGGTTAGCTTGTTGAGGAAAATGGCATCCCAAGTTATTAGTCAAGTCTGGATTGCTCATAAACAAAAGAAGGGAATTGTGGGAGATTTCATGGAAAGCAGGGGACATTTCTTTGAACCTGATTATTTAGAGTTAACATAAGTAGGCCGCAGTCAACATGAGTGGACCGGAGTATGTGACAGCTACAATATGAACGGACTTTTGAACCACCAGAAAAACAACGGACATGAGGAACATGGACAGTGGAGCAATTAATAAACAAGATAACAGAACTGCAGAGGCAAGAAGGAGCTGCAAGGGTTTCAACGCAATTAAGAAAGCTGCCATTTCGGCTTAGAACATTTAGCTGCGGGATGGGGACTTAGGAGTTGGTTTGTATCTTTGTTAAAAATAGGGGTTTCTTTTATTCTTGTGTATTTTATTAGGTATAATGTTGCTTTTACTGTGTTTTAATTAATTATATTCATAGATATTTGCAAAGGGCTGAGTTCACAGGCCCACGATGGACTCCCGCTCGATTTGTACGACCATCATCATCTGGAACACCCTAGATGGTGCGACAATGTAATACCACCTCAGCCAAAAACTAACGTGTAGGTCACCTTGACCAACATAACAGGTCAAGATTCTCTGTGCATTGCAACCACATCACAAAGCCCGTGAACCAATAGACACGATGGCTATGACTCGTGCGACACGCCTGGCCAGCGACCGCATGCGCCATAGGCTCCCTATGTTTCAACTGAGGCGAATTTTGGCACCCGCTGGCCACGTGTGCTGAAATCCGTTCCTCTGCAAATCTATAAATACCGGGACTTTCCGAAGAGCATCAGGTTGGTGTATAGCAAGGCCATCGTTGCCTCTGTGGGGACGCCCACGTAAAGCTGGCACCTACCGATTGCTGGGCTGAGTTCGTGGATGGTAGCGACTAGATCTGTCAATGCTCTTTTTAAAGAAAAAGGGGGGAAATGCTGAGAAACATTTTTAGCTAATGGTCACAAGAGCATTCCAGACGCCTTTAGAAGGCCTTGAACAGAATAAACAGAAGACAAAAATAAGAAAGATACCAATTAGAAAAACACAGGTGCGCATTCCACGATAAAGAGAACTTGGCACAAACAACCTCACTTCGGCAGTTTATCTTGACCAATTAGACTGAGACAAGTCTCGTATGTTTTAGTTAGTCTAGCCAATTATGTCTTATGTTTATGCGCGTGTACAGTGTTGATATAACCAATCATTAAGTGTAACTGGACGCGTGGACAGTGCGTGAATAATGTGTGCAACCAATAGTAAAATAGCTAAACGCATGTACAGATGTAACCAATGTATAAAATGATGTCTGATGCTCTAGTAAAGTGGACTTCACCTGATCACATTGGTCTGTGTGTGCTGTCCTGTGCCTCCGCACTTAGCGAAGGAGACTGAGACTGAATATGTGTGGAGGGTGTCGCTGACAGGGGGCGACTGAATCATGCTATCAGAGGACGAAGCCCAAGGATATTGGGGGCCGGGGTGTTTCTCAGGGTAGATGACCCTAGAGAACCCTGGTCACTGACCCAAAGGGTGGCTTATTGTGTGGGAGCTTTAGACCCTCTAGAAAGAGGAGATCCAATCAGTATTGATACCCCCAATATTGATCACTTAACTGAAAGCATCCAAAAAACTGCCTGCCTCCAACTCATGCATCATAGACGATTAATCCCGAGGCAGCCATCCCCGATGCTATTGGTAGCCGATCCCAACCAAATGACCCCGCTTATAAGGGGCTTGCCAGACTCCCTAAAATTATATGCAATTCAGTTGCAAGACCGATTAAGGGACGCCCTGACTCTGCAAGCAGGAAATCCTGCCAGGCTGAGAACAGGCAGAGCCCTAACTGTGGGGGAGGTCGCCCAGGAATTAATTAATTATGGAAGGAGAATGGGAGTAATTGGAGGAACCGGTAAACAACGGGCAGTGGTATGGAGAATAGAACCAAGAGAACAACCACACACCCACCCACCCCCCGAGAAATCAGGGAGTCAGGAGGAATTTATTATGGGCCAAAGGAACTGAGAGGGGAATTCCCCCAGATTTAATGGATGGGATGCCCACCATGGCACTGGAGAAGCTTGTCCATGCGTGGAAGGGCAAATGGGAAATACCCCCAAAAGAAGGACCACCTACTCGAGATATTACTGGGACAGAACCTAAAGCGAGCTTGCAGACAAACACTCCCTCAGCCCCAGAGGGAGATCTAATCGACTTGAAGTCGGGAAACGAGACGTGCCGTCCCCAGTAAGTGAGCCGGGGGACGGCCGGAGGCTCACAGAAAACAGCCGAGGGGATTTAATGGTTACTTTCCCCCTTGGTCCCCTTAAAATGCCCATCACCTTCTTAGTAGATACCAGGGCTCAAATGTCAGCATTTCGACAAGATGTTGCCAACCGCACCGGCATAGTTGCTGACAAGAAACAAATATGGGTAACCGATGTATTTGGAAACTCTTAGCCCCAGGCAACTGCTTGAGTTAAGTGCTGGTTGCCAGGAGATGAGACTGTGATAGAAACTATAATGATACTGGGACCGCTACCAACTAACATTTTGGGATTAGATTTGCTGAAAGGACGAGCCTGGGTAGACTCGAGAGGAAGAGAGTGGGTGTTTGGTCTCCCCACCGTGTCTGTGCGGCTATTACAGCCTGCACCTGAACTACCCCCTTCTAAGACTGTTAATGTCAAACCTTACTTGTTCCCCCTAGGGACGAGAGAAGGGATCACTTCGGCGATAGCTGAATTACGGGAGCAAGGGATAGTTGTCCCCACACACTCGCCTTATAATTCTCCAGTGTGGCCAGTCTGTAAACCCACCGGAAAGTGGCGATTGACCATTGACTATCGGCGCCTGAACGCCAACACGGGCCCCTTGACAGCTGCATTCCCCCCAAAACCTTAACTACCCTCGAACAGGTTAAAATGCCTGGAAATAAGAGGGAACTACAACATGCCCTAGGTTTGCTAGTATTCTGGAGACAACATATTCCCGATTTCTCTATCATAGCCTGCCCCCCCTATGACTTAATACGCAAAAGAGCTGCTTGGGACTGGACTCCCATTCACGAGGAAGCCCTGAAGCTGTTAATCTTTGAGGCTGGGGTATATCAGGCCTTAGGGCCAATACACCTGACAGATCCACGCCACATTGAGTGGGGTTTTGCAATTCATGGACTGTCCATACGTATGTGGCAATGCGGACCAGAGGGTCCAACCCGACCTATCGGGTTTTACACGCACAGTTTCAAAGATGCAGAAAAGCAGTATTCAGTTGGGGGAAAAGGCCTCTTTGTAGTTAGCCTAGCTTTGCAGGAAGCTGAAAGAATCATACGACAGCAATCAATCATCTTGAGAGGACCCTTTAAGGTCTTGAAACTGGTATTGGCTGGAACCCTCCCTTCCTATGGGAGTCACGCAGTGAGAAACAGTGAGGTAGTGGTATGCGCAGTTAGATCATTATTGTCACACTCGCCAGATAGAGGAGGGAGCACCCCAAGTACTCCAAATACAAGATCCACCCTCTGACCACCCAGACACAGAGCCCCTCCCCTCGTGCATAAAGCCTGCTCCTCCATTCGAGCCCCACCTTAAAAATGTATGGTTCACTGACACATCCTCTAGGAGCGAAGGAAAGATGTGGAGATATTGAGCAGTAGCCCTACACATTGATTCAGGGGACAGGATTGTGACAGAAGGGGAAGGAAGTGCTCAAGTAGGGGAGTTGATCGCTGTGTGGAGTGTATTTACCAAGGAAGCCGAGATCGAAGAGTCAGTGTTTATTTATACAGATTCATATGCTGTCTTCAAGGGATGTACCGAATGGCTCCCATTTTGGGAACAAAATCAATGGGAGGTCAATCGGATACCAGTGTGGCAATGAGAAAAATGGGAGGAAATCTTAAGCATCGCTAAACGGAAAACCTTCCTAGTAGGATGGGTGGCTGCGCACCAGGCAGGAAATCATCCAGCTCACCTTTTAAATAATCAGGTGGATCCAATGACCCGCTTAGCAAAATTAGCTGTAGAAGGCAAAGCAGAGACAATAAGGAGAGCCCTCCCATTGAGTCACGAGGTTCAGAGCAGACCCCCTTGCTTTCTAGACTCCTTCTCAGAGAGGAGCCTAGGGGCAGCTGGATCCACTCTTAGTCCCAGACTTGGTCAACGGTTTATGTCTAAAGGGATGAGGTGTAGGGATTATGGAAAAGGAAAAGGGAAAGAGAGAGAGAAGAGAAAGATTTCACCGGTCCTGGGTCCAGCGTTGGTTCAGTCAGCTGAGGGGTCCAGTCAGCTGAGGGGTCCAGTTCCGGTGGGCTTGTGCACCCAGGGCTTCAGTTTGTGTCCTTTTATCATCCTTGCCCCTCCTTGGGCAGGCATTAGGCTAATTAGGTGTCATGAGCAGTTTGTGAGCCTTTGGGCTTGGGGGTCGTTTGGGGAGTAACTTCCCTTTCCCTGCATGGTGAGTTGCCCTGCTCAGCATATCAGAACAGGGAGCTGTGCACCCTCCAACACGCCCTCCCCCTCCTGTTGCTGATGGGTGCTGATCAGCTGCTTTTCACCTGTGGTTCCTTGCTAGGCAGAGTTCCTCCTTAAGCAGTTAGTCGTTAAGCAGAACTTGCCCCACCACAGTGTTTGAGACATTAACTCTCTGTCTCTCACACTGTCGACGAAGGAATTCAATTCGGCCTCATTAATCTAAAGATCAACAATCTTGTGAAAAAGTTGGTAATATTTTATGTAAACTAAATTGCTCCTGGAACGACTCTTCTGGGGGACCTTTCATGGCTCTAAAAACTCCCTCTCAGGATTCAAAGATTTATCTTCTTCCCTGAGGAGGAAACCTTGAATCTTGTGATGTTGTTAAAAGAACATGGGGTATATGGGATGTTAAATCTCACTGACGGAGAATGCTACTTCACCATACACAATGCAACTACCTCACCATACACAACGCTACTACCTCAATAGAGGAGGCTCAAGCAAAAATGAGGGAGATAGCAGACCAAACAGCAGAACTTTTTCAGTCATTGCAGCCGAAGACTGTTTTGGCGGCTGGAGCCCCGGATCTTGGTTCGTGTCTCTCCTGAATTCACTGGGACTTATAGGTTGGGGAAAATGGTTGTTAAATATTGTTATGATGTTAGTGTGTGGATTCCTGTTCCTGATAATAGGCCTAGCGGTGGGCAAATGTATGATTTCTCACGTGCTGTCTTCTCTCTCTCCCTCTTCTGTCCGCTATGCATGAATCACAATGCCCGAAGAAGATCTTGAAGCATCACAATAACCCTATAGCATTGTTTAAAGTTTTATACCGGTTTATACTGTTTGAAGTTTTGTACCATTCAAAGTTTTGTACATGTTCTCTCTCTCTTTTTTTCCCTCTCTCCTTTCTTTATGTCTAAATCACCAGCCTGGGAGAAGACTATGGAGAATCGACGAAGATTGTATAGACAATGTTTGAGCCACGGGGTGGTGTGAGAGACTGAGACAGTTAATGTCTCAAACATTGTGGTGGGGCAAGTTCTGCATAACTGTATTGGGTTTGTGTGGCAAGGTTTTGGTAGCGGGGGGGGTTACAGGGATGGCTTCTGTGAGAAGCTGCTGGAAGCTTCCCCTATGTCCGACAGAGCCAATGCCAGCCGGCTCTAAGATGGACCTGCCGCTGGCCAAGGCCGAGCCAATCGGCGAAGGTAGTAGTGCCTCTGGGATAACATATTTAAGAAGGGAAAAAAAAGTTGCGGCGGGCACAGAAACGGCAGCCAGAGAGAGGAGTGAGAACATGCAAGAGAAACAACCCTGCAGACACCAAGGTCAGTGAAGAAGGAGGGGGAGGAGGTGCTCCAGGCGCCGGAGCAGAGATTCCCCTGCAGCCCGTGGTGAAGACCATGGTGAGGCAGGCTGTCCCCCTGCAGTCCATGGAGGGCCACGGTGGAGCAGATATCCACCTGCAGCCCGGGGAGGACCCCACGCCAGAGCAGGTGGGTGCGCTCGAAGGAGGTTGTGACCCCGTGGGAAGCCTGCACTGGAACAGGCTCCTGGCAGGACCTGCGGATCTGTGGAGAGAGGAGCCCACGTTGGAGCAGGTTTTCTGGCAGGACTTGTGACCCCGTGGGGGACCCACGCTGGAGCAGTGTGCTCCTGAAGGACTGCACGCCGTGGAAGGGACCCATGTTGGAGCAGTTTGTGAAGAACTGCAGCCTGTGGGAAGGACCCACGTTGGGGAAGTTTGTGGAGGACTGTCTCCCGTGGGAGGGACCCCACGCTGGAGCAGGAGAAGAGTGTGAGGAGTCCTGCCCCTGAAGAGGATGAAGCGGAGGGAAAATGATATATGTTGGTAGGGGTCGAAATAATTTCAGGACTAACCCAAGCAGTAGCAGTCTGGCGATCGACCGGCAATAACACAGTAAAAGGCCTGAAATTATGGTTTAGCTACTTGCCCACACCCAAATCAATCCAATCAGATAATGGGAGCCACTTTACTGCCGGGGTGGTGCAAGAGTGGGCGCACAGTGAAGGAATACATTGGGTTTTTCCATACCCCATACTACCCTCAAGCAAATGGGATAGTGGAGCGTACTAATGGACTTCTAAAACAAACCCTAAAACCCCACAAACGGGGATGGACGCAATGAGTGCCAGATGCAGTCACAAAAGTAAATAGCCGCTGGGGGGTGAATGGATGCCCTAGACTGACTGCATTTTGCCCTAAGCCCCCCTTCCCTACTGTCCCGATCCAATGTCAGGGAAGGTTTCGATATGATCCCAAGAGCAAGATTAAGACACAAACGAGGTCAAATGCCGTATACCCAAAACAGCTTTTATTATCAAAAGTATCAAAAGTAGAAAATAATAGCGATAGGATAGAATGGAAGAAAAAGGCAGAAATCAACAAGCACTCGGGATAGGGTTGCAAGGATAGTCATCACCATGGATCCAGTGGCATCCCGTTGGTCCTCAGTCTTCTAATTCTTTGGTGGTGGGTGCACACCACAGCTTGTCTCCACGGTTTTTTTATAGGGCACAGTCCGATGCATGCACATACGTATTGTTCATGCACTGTTCACATGCTGCAGGTTTCCTCTATCACAGGGGTGATCAACACCAGAAACCAGTATCTTATCTCAAGGACTACAGTTTCCATGACAATGACAGTCTCCACATTCCTGCATGCTTAGTGCGGCTCCAGCCCCACTCCTCCCTCAGATGCCTCAGTGGCCTGGTAGTCTTCCTTATGGCATTCAGCATTCAGCAGCCAGAGGGATGTCCTGCTTAAACAAGCAATCCTCGAGACAAATAGCTCGAGATCACAGTTCAGTCTCTCACACCTACTTCCAGGAAGGGGAGATAAGAAAGATCCAATACACCCACTCCACTATCCTGGACAACTTGTTCTGGTAGATTCACCTACTGTAGTGCAGCAAGTGAATCAAGCGCTCAAGCTCTCTGTGCAAGATTCCCTTTATTTCACTAAAAGATCAAACATATATGTTTCAACAAAGATCTAGAAAGAACTAATGGCATACAGCCAATACTACTAACACAGGAGGGCATATCTGGCCCAGCTGGGATGTTTGCCAGTCCTCAGAACAGTTAAAGATAAACACATTCCATACACATACTCATGACTGTCTTCAGCCACATCTTCCCAGGCCTACACAAGGCCATCCTCCAACCTGACCTTGTAAAACTAGTTCTTCAAAGGCTTGGCAAACATGCAGCACAACAAATTCTAATGGTCACTCTTGAAAACAAATGCCAGGTGTTCTGAGCTGCTCCCACACTGTAGGGGAAGAACCTATTGTTACGGAGGCAGGCACAATCAAATCCAACAGGTGTTAAAAGTCAGATTTATTCTTCAGTAAAAAGTTAGCTAGAATTCTGATAACATTAGTGAACCACAGGCTCAATGATGTCAGGGGAATTAGTACTACACAGCCGAGTTAAGAATCCTTAAGATTTAAAAGTGATGACTCAAAATGTGCATATCACTCACCTAAAAGATGAGGGCTCTCTACCTTGAGGAGTTACCTCGGGCGGTGCCCCAACCCAAGGGGCAGTCCCCAACTGCAGACCTGCTGCTCCAAGGAGGACTGATTCCAACATGTCCTCTGGCGGGACCCCATTTATACCCTTGTCGAATCTGATCTGTGGTCATTTAATCCCTATTGGCCAAGAAGGTCACCTTGGTGTACCTGGCATGTCTCGATTGGTCAGTTCAATTTTCAACCTGCAGCCTCTAGGGTTTGGGTTTTTTCTCTCTTCTCCCTGCCTGGAGAAGTTTCGTTTCCTGCTGGGGGGAGTGTACTGCCACACAATCCACCCCGTGACCACAGTCACGATTCGACTGGTTTCCTTGGAGTGGTGGTACAGTCACCTCTTGCCTCCAAAGTTAAAAGGGAGCGCAGTCTGATGAATTTGATGCTCATTGTGGGTCATCATTCCATTCTGGTCTAGAATTAGAGTGGAATATCCAGCGCACGAACAGGTTTTTAAGGGAGTATACTTAACCATTAGCATAGACTTCACTACCAAGCATTTGATAGAACTTATTGCAATACAGATTACAGTAATCATAACTACAAGCATTATTAAAGATTAGAGAAGGTTGGTCATCCACCCCGTCAAAGAAAATCCAAACATATCAAAACCTTTCCCAGCCAGTTAGTCCCTGGTGCAGAAGTAATTGCCTCTGAGTCTCTTGCCACTTTCTTTTGTTGATTTGATCTTGAAGCTACATTGACACATTTGGAGTGAACACAGCAGTCGTCCATCAACAGGTTCAAAACTTCACATACACCCTTCTCTTTCAGTAGCATCAAATCCAATACAGCTCAATTTTGGATAGTCATTTTACCAGTATGTTATAACTGATTGTTCAAGAGTCCCCAAACTGTCAGATGTAACGTTGGCTAAGGTTGATAGTTGTAAACTCAGTTCTAGAATGCTCTATTGGTGTTCCCTTGGGTACCATACGCAGTCATCCCCGTGGAGTTTCAGGCCATAGTGTAGTACCATTCCAACTCCACCCCATGATCCCATGGGTTAGTTGGAGGACATAGTCACATCTGGTGTTTCATACCGAATTAGCGTTTACTGCACCTGGTGACCAACTATAAACAACATGAGTATAACCTCCTCCCCCATCCAATCTGAACCTCCAACTATAATTGTTACATTGCTCCCATGTGAGCGAAAGGGCTCGCGACATATTGATGTCCATCATTTTTGCCACGACATTATCATCCAGATCTTCACCATCCATGCCTGCCACCGTCATCACTGCCAGTAGAAGCACTGGAATAGCTCGTTTCTTCATTGTCCTGTAAGAAAGCACAAACTAGGCCTTGGTCTTAAACCGGGTTGCAGGGTTAGAAGTCTGGGATTATCCACCGGGCACTGATGCGGTGAGTCTTTCCGCTCCCATCTAAGGCTTCCCAGGCATACAAGCCTCTGTGTTTTGCTAAGGTCATAGGAACAATGCCAATGGAGGGCAGTTTCACCATGACAGGTTGGCCCACGTATGTCTCCAGTGGGAACTGGTGTCTCTGATAAGCCTTAAGCTCATCTTTCAGAGTGTTAAGGGCTTCCATATGTTGCAAAGTCCAATCCCATTTCCTATTCTTTCGGAGTGTGAGAGACTGAATTGTGAACTGTTTATCTCGAGCCTTTTGTCTCTGGGATGGCCTGTCTAAGCAGGACATTCCTCCGTCCATAAGGACGATTACTAGGCCACTGAGGCATCCAGGAGAGGAAAAGGGCTGAAGCCGACAAGCATGCAAGAATGTGGAGGCTACCATTCTCATGGAAACTGTAGTCTTTGAGATAAGATACTGGTTTCTGGTGTTGATCACCCCTGTGATAGAGGAAACCTGCAGCATGTGAACAGTGCATGAACAATACGTATGTGCATGCATCGGACTGTGCCCTATAAAAAACCGTGGAGACAAGCTGTGGTGTGCACCCACCACCAAAGAATTAGAAGACTGAGGACCAACGGGATGCCACTGGATCCATGGTGGTGACTATCCTTGCAACCCTATCCCGAGTGCTTGTTGATTTCTGCCTTTTTCTTCCATTCTATCCTATCGCTATTATTTTCTACTTTTGATACTTTTGATAATAAAAGCTGTTTTGGGTATACGGCATTTGACCTCGTTTGTGTCTTAATCTTGCTCTTGGGATCATATCGAAACCTTCCCCGACATTGGATTGGGACATGGAGCAAGTCATAGAGAGGGCGGGCAATCACTGAAAACCCTGGTATATGTTTTCTCCAGTAGCCCAAAGTACCTAACAGCTGTTGTAATTCCGTTTTATTGCCTGGAGTCTGTCCCTTTTCAATAGCTGATAGAGCGTCGTCAGGTACTGCAACTGCTCCAGCTATCCACCATGCCCCCAGGAATTTAATTTCTTGTCCAGGACCTTGACATTTAGAAGATGGGACGTCTAGCCCATTCTTGACTAACAGATTCCAGATGGCCTCAGCCACTTGCCCTACCTGTTCCTTGTTGTCCCCACCAACTAGGATATCATCTATATATTGATATATGTGGACACCTGATGGTACTTCCACAGCATCAAGGAGCTTGGTTAGAGCATTGTGAGCAATAGTGGGGGAATGTGTATATAAGGCTCTTTATCAGCAGACCATTGGCAGGTATTCACCATGCGGATTGGGCGGCCTGAACCCCAAACCACAGCTCCTAGTTTCTTAGCCCTTCCAGTTCCTCTCGCAGTGCCGCGAAAGGGTCCCGTTTCTCTTCCCGAGGGGTTGGGGTTGCTGGCGCTTCCCTTTGGTCTCTAGCTTTCCCCTCCAGCAATTCCACTCCCGGATGTCGTCAGTGGACTGCAGTCAGTGGACTGTTATCTGTTATTATAGGGAAAGATGCTTTGGGGAACCTTCTCCCTCATCTTCATCCTTTCCACTGGAGGACAGGGAAAAGATTCTCCAGATTTAGCTTGGAATTTGATTCAAGGTTTTATGCACCTCTGGAATGACACCAATCAAGGTGTTTGTATAGCATTACCAAAATCTGTCAACGAAGGAATTCAGTTTGGCCTCATTAATCTAAACATCACCAATCTTGTGCAAAGGAGTCTCGTCTCTGGTAATATTTTATGTAAACCAAATTGCCTCTGGAACGACTCTTCTGGGAGACCTTTTATGGCTCTAAAAACTCCCTCTGACAATTCAAAGATTTGTCTTCTTCCCCGAGGAGGAAACCTTGAATCTCGTGACTTATGGAAAAGTGAATGTTGGGAATGGAAAAATGGGTGGAACCCAAGTAGTGCTTGTAATTTTACTGGGGAAAAATGCTATCGGGAATCTTGAAGCATATGGAATTTTTTAAGGGACACAGGCATAAATGAAGAATGGTCCACCCAAGAATATAGATGTTCAAAAGCGATAGCACCTAATCGTACCAAGTGTACTTGGGTCCCCTGGTGGCCATCATCAACGCAAATAATAACCCCATTTGAACTTGATTACCACATAGAATCTAAACCTTCATGGTATATCGAAATCCCCAAAAAACCCAACCTCGACCAGTGGGTCTGGGAATGGTAGTGGGACAAAGCTTTTGAAAGGATACCCAAACAAGCTATATCTCCTCTTTTTAACTGTACGACCAAATTAAATTGTACCAGTGGTGCAGGTAATCCATTGGAAACTTGGTTTGTCCAGGGAATAAGAACCCTCATGACATACGTGTGCCTGTTGGGGATATCCCACGTCCGGTTTAGCCACCAATCTGTATAACCCTAAAGATAAGGCTGCATGTCAAAATACCCAATACTCGGTTCCTTATGGTACCCTTTGGGGATGTTCAGATAGCAAAATATATTCCCATCTAAATATCCAACGACATGCTGGTCTAAAGTGTAGGATTGGTATTCCGATGATGTGTCCACAAAAGGTGTTTTAGTTACTCGACACCCCTACAGAGTTGAAAGCACCGGGATGCTGATGGCCCTAAGGTGCGACCTGAATGGGCAATACGTGGAGTTGCAGCACCTGATTATTATACCTTGGGAATGAAGGCATCCCTAATGCTAGAAACTGTCTTTACCCCTTCCCTTACCCTTAGGAGACATGAATTTGTCCCGGAAAATATAATGTGGCAAATGCATGTTTTGTCCAACTGAACACATTATGCATTTGGAGAACTTAACACCCAAGCTCAACAAGCATTGAAATGATCCTTCAAAACAGATTAGCATTGGATATGTTGTTGTTAAATGAACATGGGGTATGTGGGATGTTGAATCTAACTGACGGGGAATGTTGTATCACCATCCATAATGCCTCCACTTCAATTGAAGAAGCCCAAGCCAAGATGAGAGAAGTCACAGACAAGACTGGAGAACTTTTCCAAGCGATGCAACCAAGAGACCGGTTTAACGGAGGATTGTTGCTGATCTCTCTCCTGACATCCTTGGGACTCACAGGGTGGGGAAAATGGCTTGTTAACATTGGACTCATGTTTTTATGTGGATTTTTGTTCCTAATGCTTGGCCTTGCAATTGTGCAACGTATGATTACCCGCTTGATGCCTCTACTTCTTCTCTTTTCTCTCCTTCTGTCCGATATGTGAAGATTACTACTGTCCTAGTTTCAGCTGGGATAGAGTTAACTGTCTTCCTAGTAGCTGGTACGGTGCTATGTTTTGAGTTCAGTATGAGAAGAATGTTGATAACACTGATGTTTTCAGTTGCTGCTAGTAGTGTTTAGACTAATGTCAAGGATTTTTCAGCTTCTCATGCCCAGCCAGCGAGAAAGCTGGAGGGGCACAAGAAGTTGGCACAGGACACAGCCAGGGCACCTGACCCAAAGTGGCCAATGGGGTATTCCATACCATGTGACGTCCCATCTAGTATAGGAACTGGGAAGTGGGGGCGGGGAATCACCGCTCGGGGACTAGCTGGGTGCCGGTCGGCGGGTGGTGAGCAATTGCACTGCGCATCATTTGTACATTCCAATCCTTTCATTATTGCTGTTGTCATTTTATTAGTGTCATCATTATAATTATTCGTTTCTTCTTTTCTGTTCTATTAAACCGTTCTTATCTCAACCCGTGGGTTTTGCTTCTTTTTCCCGATTTTCTCCCCCATCCCACTGGGTGGGGGGGAGTGAGTGAGCGGCTGCGTGGTGCTTAGTTGCTGGCTGGGGTTAAACCACGACAACTACTGTGGAAGAAGAAGATCTCTACAACTTGGTACAGTCAAATATTTGAGCCACAGGGTGGCGTGAGAGACTGAAAGAGTTAATGTCTCAGACATTGTGGCGGGGCAAGTTCTGCATAACAATGAACCAAACCACAGGTGAGAAGCCCTGTTGGGTGCCAGGGCACAGAGTGCACACCGGAGGATGCACAATTAATTCCGTGTTCTGCTACACTGAGCAGGGCAGCTCACCATATATGGCCAATAGTCAAACAACGGCCATGCCTGCAGGGAGGGAGAAGTTACTCCCCAAAGGACCCCCCAAGCCCATCACCCATTTCTCGAAGGTTCTGAAGGCACAAAGCACGCATGACACCTAATTAGCCTAATGAGTTCGAGTGCCTGCCCAAAGGATGGGCAAGGAGACTATAAAAGGGCACGAATTGAAGCCCCACGTGCGTGTGCCCTCTGGAACCGGACCTCTAGACTGGCTGGACCAACGCTGGACCCAGGACTGGTGAAATCTTTCTCTTTTTTTCCCCTCTCTCTCTCTCCTTTTTCATAATCCCTACACCTCATCCCTTTAGACATAAAACCGTTGACCAAGTCTGGGACTAGGAGTGGATCTAGCTGCCCCTAGGCTCTTCTCTGAGAAGGAATCTAGAAAGCAAGGGGGTCCACTCTGAACCTTGTGACTCGATGGGAGGGATCTCCTTCTTTTCTTCCTTGAAGTGATCCCCAAATAAGCAAGGCTTGTAGTATATGTGTGGTGATGCATGGTTAGCACGTTACACAGTTTACTGATGTAGTTTCATGCCAATTCTTGTTGTGAGCGAATAAAAATTGAGTTTTGTGAGTTAAAGGATCCCTGGTGTCGTTTCACCTTCATCCTGACCTGGGAATCAGCGAACCTGAGTCATCATCCTGAGAAATTGGGATGTGACAATAACACACTGATGTTTTCCGTTGTTGCTAAGTAGTGTTTAGACTCAGTCAAGGATTTTTCAGCTTCTGATGTCCAGCCAGCAAGAAGGCTGGAGGGGCACAAGAAGTTGGGAGGAGACACAGCCAGGGCAGCTGACCCAAAGTAGCCAACAGGGTATTCCATACCATGTGATGTCATGTCTAGTATATAAACTGGGGGGAGTTGGCCTGGGGGATCGCTGCTCAGGAACTAACTGAGCATCAGTCAGCAAGTGGTGAGCAATTGCATTGTGCATCACTTGTTTTGTATATTCCAATTCTTTTATTATTATTATTATTGTCATTTTATTATTGTTATTATCATTATTATTTTCTTCCTTTCTATCATATTAAACTGTCTATCTCAACCAATGAGTTTTACCTTTTTCCTTCCAATTCTCTCCCCCATCCCACTGGGTGGGGGGGAAGTGAGTGAGCGGTTGTGTGGTGCTTAGTTGCTGGCTGGGGTTAAACCACAACGTCCACTTACTGTGGTCTGATGGAAAGAGGTATGTTATACATGAAAAAATGACTTATGGTAGTTAATACATAGAGTCAGGCCTTCACCCTTACATGATGCTACCGAGTTAAGTTACTGTGTTCCTGAATCATACGACAGACCAAAGTGGATTTTTCTTTTGACAGCTGTTTTGCAGAGTTAATGCAAACTTGGGAAAAAACTCTGCGTTGTCCTTAATAACAAATATATATAATCCAAACTATATTAAGACACTTCAATAAGTCTTTCTGTCAGGACACAGGCATGAATTGCTCTAAGACTCACTGAAAGCTTTGATCTATGCTAAAACTCCTCGTTGCTTTGAAGGACGAAGTAGTTTTCTTATAAAATAGCTGCCTGAATTTACAGTTGACAAGAAACACAACCTCCCTCAAAAAAAAAAATCAACAAAAAAGTGTTTAAATATAGTTTAAAAAAACAAACAAACAAAAAAAATCCCAAACAAATGGAATGACTACAAATCTGTTTTTGTTGCCCCAACCAGACTTATGGGCTGTACTGTTGAATATTGTGTAAGAATATACTGAGATGATGTCTATGATCAGAGAACACAGATTTCAATTATGGCAGCATCAATCCATATGTCACTTGGTATATTTAAAAAAATATGCTGTCATATGAAAGTCCAGCACCTCACTTCAGTCCTGAAAGAATTTAATGCTTTTAAAATAGAGAGCGTCAGCTTCTTGCCTATTATTTGTGTCCTGGTTTCAGCTGGGATAGTGTTAATTGTCTTCCTAGTAGCTGGTACAGTGCTATGTTTTTGAGTTCAGTATGAGAAGAATGTTGATAACACTGATGTTTTCTGTTGTTGCTAAGTAATGATGTTTAGTCTCAAGTCAAGGATTTTTCAGCTTCTCATGCCCAGCCAGCAAGAAAGCTGGAGGGGCACAAGAAGTTGGCACAGGACACAGCCAGGGCACCTGACCTAAAGTGGCCAACAGGGTATTCCATACCATGTGACGTCCCATCTAGTATAGGAACTGGGAAGTGGGGGCGGGGAATCGCCGCTCGGGGACTAGCTGGGTGCCGGTCGGCGGGTGGTGAGCAATTGCACTGCGCATCATTTGTACATTCCAATCCTTTCATTATTGCTGTTGTCATTTTATTAGTGTTATCATTATCATTATTAGTTTCTTCTTTTCTGTTCTATTAAACTGTTCTTATCTCAACCCGTGGGTTTTGCTTCTTTTTCCCGATTTTCTCCTCCATCCCACTGGGTGGGGGGGGAGTGAGTGAGCGGCTGCGTGGTGCTTAGTTGCTGGCTGGGGTTAAACCACGACAGTCCATTTTGGCGCCCAACGTGGGGCACGAAGGGTTGAGATAATGACAAACCTGACCAGAGTTCGTTAAAACAAAATTGTTATAAGCATTCATTATATTGGTCTAATAGTCGCTGGTCATTATGTTGATTTATGTGTTCTTAGAGTTGTTGCTCTGGTTTTTAAAGTTCTGTTATGTATCACCTCGCTTGCTGTATATAGTCCCTCTTCTGCTGCTTATCATCCGTGGGAGGTGGATTAAGGTTTTCGCTTTGATGTATTGTATAACACTGGTTTATGGTATGATAAAGTCATCGGTTGTGGGATTAATCCGGTATTTGCACTCAGCATTGTCACCTTTATACTGCGGGAGCCATCTGTGGGAAACTATTAATAATTATACCATTTACCTTTCCTCCTTGGAAAACCAGTCTATGGGTGGGGTCCCTTCTTCCCCTCTCCTTTCTCCTTCAGTCCAGTTACAATGGTGTTGAGAATTTTGAAAAATTTGAATACCCTTGGGATGTTGAGACCAGCACGGTCCTAGCCCTACTGCTGGGAATTCGCATGCTCCTGAATGTGGTTCAGCTCTTGTTTAAGGTTAAACGACTGTTTAAGAAGATCACCCAGAGGTCTGCCCCGAGGCTGGATAATTATGAGTGGCAGGGTGTGTGGGGGTAGTATGGGCAAGTACCTAGAAAAGTGGACACCTCCAATGTTTTGGAAATTCACCCCTGAACAAGTGCAGAATCCAGAAGAACTAGTAAAATATCTGGAAAAGGTATGCTGTCACCCCGGCAGCTCCAGAGAGATACAAATCACTGCAACGTGCTGGGGCCTGGCCCATGCCTATCAAGCCCTGTTCGACACAACTCAGCACCCTCAAGGGGAAGAGAAGGTCTCTGAACCTAACAACAAAACGATGAGCACTGTGGTCACCCAAACCCCAGCAATGGGCGCTGCGGCCCCTCCAGCCCCGGCGACGAGCATTGCGGCCACCCAGACCTTGGTTACAGGCACCGTGACCCCTCCAGCCCTGGCAACGAGAACTGTGGCTACCCAAACCTCAGCAACAGGCACTGCAGCCCCTCCAGCTGTGGCAACGAGCACAGCAGCTACCCAAACCTCTGCAACAGGCACTGCATCCCCTCCAGCCGCGGCAACGAGCACTGCTGCTACCCAAACCCTGGCGACAGATGCTGCTACCCAAACCTTGGCGACAGACGCTGCGGTTATCCAAAACCCGGCGAGCGATACTGCAACTGAACCAGCGGATCAACCTGCACCAGTATCAGTTGCCCCATTACAGAAAAAGAAATATAAAAAATCAGCTCGCTTAGCAAAGGATGAAGGTGAACCAGGGTCATCACGGGAACAGGAGGAAGAGGCAGAACCAGAGGTAATAACCCGATCCCTATCCTTGAGTGAGCTGCGGGATATGCGAAAAGATTTTGGCCGCCGTATAGGTGAGCATATTATCACCTGGCTCCTCCGATGCTGGGACAATGGGGCTAATAGCTTGGAATTAGAAGGTAGGGAAGCCAAGCAGCTGGGATCGCTTGCCAGGGAAGGTGGCATTGACAAGGCAATTGGAAGAGGAACACAAGCCATCAGCCTCTGGAGGCGACTCTTGTCAAGTGTGAAGGAAAGGTACCCCTTTAAAGAAGATGTTATATGTCAATCAAGCAAGTGGACCACCATGGAAAAAGGTATCCAATATCTGAGAGAATTAGCTGTACTAGAGACGATTCATCATGACCCGGACAACCCACAATTACCCAAGGATCCAGACGAAGTCCAATGCACACAACCCATGTGGCGGAAATTTGTACGGAGCGCACCATCGTCCTATGCCAACTCACTGGCAATAATGACCTGGAAAGACGAAGAGGCACCGACAGTGGATGAAGTGGCTCGCCAACTCCGTCAATACGAAGAAAATCTCTCCTCCTCCCTACAAGCCTGCATTTCGGCTGTGGAGAAGCTGTCCCGGGATTTCCAGCAATTCAAAGAGTATATGTCCTACTCCCCACCTGCACAGAGAAGTATCTCAGCTATTAGGAGTGAGCGTTCCTCTGCCCGAGAGACAGAATATAGAAGGTACACACCGCGAGGTGCCCTGTGGTTTTACCTATGTGATCATGGAGAGGACATGAGGAAATGGGATGGAAAACCTACCTCGGTCCTAAATGCACGGGTAGGTGAGCTGCGAGGAAAAACCACCACAAAAGGGGATTCTACGAGGAAAAATGCTGCTCCAGTTTCCAAACAGAGTAGAAGGGCTGATCTTATTTCTGATCCTCTTGAAGGGACTTCTGAGCCAATTTTACGAGAAGTGAATACCGGATACTCTGGCCAGAATTAGAGGGGCCCTGCCTCCAGCCAGGTGGAGGAAAGGGATAACCGGGTCTATTGGACTGTGTGGATTCGATGGCCTGGCACGTTAGACCCACAGGAGTACAAGGCTCTAGTAGACACCGGCACACAGTGCACTCTAATGCCATCAAGTCATAAAGGGGCAGAACCCATCTGTATTTCTGGTGTGACAGGGGGATCCCAAGAGTTAACTGTATTGGAAGCTGAAGTAAGCCTAACTGGGAATGAATGGCAGAAACACCCCATTGTGACTGGTCCGGAGGCTCCGTGTATCCTTGGCATAGACTATCTCAGGAGAGGGTATTTTAAAGACCCGAAGGGGTATCGATGGGCTTTTTGTATAGCTGCCTTGGAGACAGAGGAGATTGAACAGCTGTCTGCCCTGCCTGGTCTCTCTCAAGACCCTTCAGTTGTGGGGTTGCTGAGGGTTGAAGAACAACAAGTGCCAATTGCTACCACGACGGTGCACCGGCAGCAATATCGCACCAACCGAGACTCTCTGATTCCCATCCACAAGTTGATTCGCCAACTGGAGAGCCAAGGAGTGATCAGCAAAACTCGCTCACCCTTTAATAGTCCCATATGGACAGTGCGAAAGTCTAATGGGGAGTGGAGACTAACAGTTGACTATCGTGGCCTGAATGAAGTTACGCCACCGCTGAGTGCTGCCGTTCCAGATATGCTAGAACTTCAATACGAACTAGAGTCAAAGACAGCCAAGTGGTATGCCACAATTGACATTGCTAATGCGTTTTTCTCAATCCCTCTGGCAGCAGAGTGTCGTCAACAGTTTGCCTTTACTTGGAGGGGTGTCCTGTACACTTGGAATCGATTGCCCCAGGGGTGGAAACACAGCCCCACCATTTGCCATGGACTAATCCAGACTGCACTGGAAAAAGGTGAAGCTCCGGAACACCTGCAATACATTGGTGACATCATTGTATGGGGCAACATGGCAGAAGAAGTCTTTGAGAAAGGGAAGAAAATAATCCAAATCCTTCTGAAAGCCGGTTTTGCCATAAAAGAAAGTAAGGTCAAGGGACCCGCACAGGAGATCCAGTTTTTAGGAATAAAATGGCAAGATGGACGTCGTCAGATCCCAATGGATGTGATCAACAAAATAGCAGCTATGTCTCCACCAACTATAAAAAGGAAACACAGGCTTTCTTAGGTGTTGTGGTTTTTGGAGAATGCATATTCCAAATTACAGTCTGATTGTAAGCCCTCTCTATCAAGTGACCCGGAAGAAGAATGATTTTAAATGGGGCCCTGAGCAACAGCAAGCCTTTGAACACATTAAACGGGAGATTGTTCATGCAGTAGCCCTTGGACCAGTCCGGGCAGGACAACATGTTAAAAATGTGCTCTATACTGCAGCCGGTGAGAGTGGCCCTACCTGGAACCTCTGGCAGAAAGCACCCGGGGAGACCCGAGATCGACCCCTGGGGTTTTGGAGTCGAGGATATCGAGGATCCGAGGCTCGTTATACTCCAACTGAAAAAGAGATATTGGCAGCATATGAAGGAGTTCGAGCCGCCTCAGAAGTAGTTGGTACTGAAACACAGCTCCTCTTAGCACCCTGACTACCAGTGCTGGGCTGGATGTTCAAAGGGAGGGTCTCCTCTACACATCACGCAACTGATGCCACACAGAGTAAGTGGATTGCACTGATCACACAACGGGCTCGCATAGGAAACCCCAGTCACCCAGGAATTTTAGAAGTGATCACAGACTGGCCAGAAGGCAAAGATTTTGGAATGTCGCCAGAGGAGGAGGTAACGCGTGCTGAAGAAGCCCCGCTGTATAATAAACTGCCAGAAAATGAGAGGCAATATGCCCTGTTCACTGATAGGTCCTGTCGCATTGTGGGAAAGCATCGGAGGTGGAAAGCTGCTATATGGAGTCCTACACAACAAGTTGCAGAAACTGCTGAAGGAGAAGGTGAATCGAGCCAGTTTGCAGAGGTGAAAGCCATTCAGCTAGCGTTAGACATTGCTGAAAGAGAAAAGTGGCCAGTGCTCTATCTCTATACTGACTCATGGATGGTGGCAAATGCCCTATGGGGGTGGTTACAGCAATGGAAGCAGAGCAACTGGCAGCGCAGAGGTAAACCCATTTGGGCTGCCACACTGTGGCAAGATATTGCGTCCCGGCTAGAGAATCTGGTTGTAAAAGTACGTCATGTAGATGCTCACGTACCCAAGAGTCAGGCCACTGAAGAACATCAAAATAACCAACAGGTGGATCAAGCTGCCAAGATTGAAGTGTCTCAGGTGGACCTGGACTGGCAACATAAGGGTGAGCTATTTATGGCTTGGTGGGCCCATGATACCTCGGGCCATCAGGGAAGAGATGCAACATATAGATGGGCTCGTGACCGAGGGGTGGACTTGACCATGGACACTATTGCACAGGTTATCCATGAATGTGAAACGTGCTGCAATTAAGCAAGCCAAACGGTTAAAGCCCCTGTGGTATGGAGGACGATGGCTGAAATATAAATACGGGGAGGCCTGGCAGATTGACTATATCACACTCCCACAAACTCGCCAAGGCAAACGCTATGTGCTCACAATGGTGGAAACAACCACCAGATGGCTGGAAACATATTCTGTACCCCATGCCACCGCCCGGACACTATCTTAGGCCTTGAAAAACAGGTCTTGTGGCAACATGGCACCCCAGAGAGAATTGAGTCAGACAACAAGACGAATTAACCTGTATGATATTAGTTGCTATATAACCCTGCTACTGTATGTTATCATTACTATAATTGTTATATGCTATATCCATAGTACTATAGTAAGAATCACTTAGATCAAGCAAGAAAAAACTATTTTAAAACTGAGCGAAGCGCAGTAGTGATGGAACTGGAACTGACTCCAGCATGCAACAATCCAACGGTGCACACCATCCTCCTGCTGCGTCCAATGTCAACTGCTCGTCACACTGCACTGAAGCCCAACTCTGCTCTACCGACTGAGAAGACTTTGCACCATCTCTCCTGCCCAGAAAGACTGGTATAACAGATGGAGCCCAGAGTCAAGAACTAAATGAACTCAACGAACATTTAATAAACATAACCCATAAACTAAAGGAATGATATCTCTGTGTATGTATACATATATATATATATATATATAATTGTTCATATGTCTCAAAGGAATGGAAAAGCTGATAATGATTGACCAGGATGTAACTAAAGGTATGGGAACTGAGCATGACGTCAATGGTATAGAATAAGGGGTGGATACTGTCCTAGTTTCAGCTGGGATAGAGTTAACTGTCTTCCTAGTAGCTGGTACAGTGCTATGTTTTGAGTTCAGTATGTGAAGAATGTTGATAACACTGATGTTTTCAGTTGCTGCTAGTAGTGTTTAGACTAATGTCAAGGATTTTTCAGCTTCTCATGCCCAGCCAGCGAGAAAGCTGGAGGGGCACAAGAAGTTGGCACAGGACACAGCCAGGGCACCTGACCCAAAGTGGCCAACAGGGCATTCCATACCATGGGACGTCCCATCTAGTATAGGAACTGGGAAGTGGGGGCGGGGAATCGCCGCTCGGGGACTAGCTGGGTGTCGGTCGGCGGGTGGTGAGCAATTACACTGCGCATCATTTGTACATTCCAATCCTTTCATTATTGCTGTTGTCATTTTATTAGTGTTATCATTATCAGTTTCTTCTTTTCTGTTCTATTAAACTGTTCTTATCTCAACCCGTGGGTTTTGCTTCCTTTTCCTGATTTTCTCCCCCATCCCACTGGGTGGGGGGGGAGTGAGTGAGCGGCTGCGTGGTGCTTAGTTGCTGGCTAGGGTTAAACCACGACATTCTACAAGCGGCTGGCAGTAGTCTCAGAATCGTGTGCCCTTGTCCTTGTGGGGGACTTTAACTTTCCAGATGTCTGCTGGAAATACAACACAGCAGTGAGTAAACGATCTAGGAGGTTCCTGGAATGTGTGGAAGATAACTTCTTGACACAGCTGGTGGGTGAGCCAAGTTTGCAGACGACACCAAGTTGGGGGGAAGGGTCGATCTGCTTGAGGGTAGGGAGGCTCTACAAAGAGATCTGGACAGGCTGGATCGATGGGCTGAGGCCAATCGTATGAAGTTCAACAAGGCCAAGTGCCGGGTCCTGCACTTCGGTCACGGCAACCCCATGCAGCGCTACAGGCTTGGGGAAGAGTGGCTGGAAAGCTGCCTGGCAGAGAAAGACCTGGGGGTGCTGGTGACAGCCGGCTGAACATGAGCCAGCAGTGTGCCCAGGTGGCCAAGAAGGCCAATCGCCTCCTAGCCTGTATCAGAAATAGTGTGGCCAGCAGGAACAGGGAGGTGGTTGTTCCCCTGTACTCAGCACTGGTGAGGCCGCACCTCGAGTACTGTGTTCAGGTTTGGGCCCCTCACTCCAGGAAGGACATTGAGTTGCTGGAGCGTGTTCAGAGGAGGGCAACCAAGTTGGTGAGGGGCCTGGAGCACAAGTCTTATGAGGAGCGGCTGAGGGAACTGGGGCTGTTCAGTCTAGAAAAGAGAAGGCTGAGGGGAGACCTTATCACTCTGTACAACTACCTGAAAGGGGGTTGTAGTGAGGTGGGTGTTGGTCTCTTCTGCCAGGTGGCTGGAGATAGGACAAGAGGAAATGGCCTCAAGTTGAGGCAAGGGAGATTTAGGTTAGATATTAGGAAAAATTTCTTTACTGAGCGGGTTGTTAAACATTGGAATGGGCTGCCCAGGGAAGTGGTTGAGTCACCATCCCTGGAGATATTCAAAAAGCGAGTGGACAGGGTACTTAAGGACATGGTTTAGTGGGCATGGTTAATGGTTGGACTCGATGATCTTGAAGGTCTTTTCCAACCTAAATGATTCTATGATTCTATGATTTTCCGTTTGGTTTGCGGACTGGCCACACTGGGGAATTATAAGGTGAGTGGGTCGGGATAATTATTCCCTGTTCCTGTAGCTCAGTTATTACAGGGGCAATCCCCTCTCTCACCCCTAAGGGCAAGGCATAGGGTTTCACATTGACTATTTTTGAAGGTGGGAGCGCAGGCGCTGACTGCAAAAGCCTCATCGAAGCCGCAGGGAGTCCAAACTTCCATTCCCTCGCCTTGGAGTCTATCCACGCTCTCCCTTTCAATAAGTCGAGACCCAAAATGTTTGTTGGTAGTGGTCCCAATATCATTATAGTTTCTGTCACAGTCTCATCTGGCAACCAGCACTTAACTCGAGCAGTTGCCTGAGGCTGAGAGCTTCCAAATACATCGGTTACCCAAATTTGTTTCTTGTCAGCAACTATGCCATTGCGATTAGCAACATCCATCCGGAGAGCTGACATCTGAGCACCCATATCTACCAAAAATGTGACTGGGGTCCTAAAGGGGCCGAGGGAAAAGGTAGTTAAGGTCCCCTTTATCACTTTCTGTGAGCCTTCTCAAATGCACCCACTGGCCGTCCCCCGGCTCACTTGTTGGGAAACGGCGGAGGGGGTTTCCCGACTCGGGGACATCCAAATCAATCAATTCAGCCCCCCGAGGACCAGACAGGGTTACGTTTCTGGGTTCCCGGGATGGGGGAGAAAGGCCTTTAATCTTTGAGGGAGATAGGGCCCCTTTTATTTGTCCCAGCCTTTCACCAGACTTTCCAGGTTGGGAGTGGGCAACCTGTCCATCACCTCCCTGGGGATTCCCTTTGTGATACCCTCTGTCCACAGTGCATATCTTTTATTGTCGGGAGGCCGTGTTGGTCTGCCTGGAGGAGGGGATCGAGAATTGTGTGCGGACCTGGCTTTTGTTTTCTCCATTCCCTTCTACCTTCCTAAGGTCCGCTTTGGATTTTGTCTCTCCCTGACTGGTGAACCCCATCTGTCTCCCGTAATTAATCAACTCCTGTGCTACTTCTTGTGGTGGTGCAGTGCCCCCCCCCCCCCCCGGGCCACTCCAAGATCTCAGGATAAGTCATGCATGCTTTGGGAAAACCTCCCATTGTGCTGTTATCTTGATTACAAGGGGGTCAGGCACTCTTTGACCACACCTGGGCCATCTGCTCCCTGAATGGTACATCAGGATGACTCAGCACAAATTCTGTCCAGAATGTAAAACAATGACCAAAGCCAATCATCTTGAGACCCTATAAATAGCGATCCAAGGAGAGACCCTTGGAGCTCTCTGGGACAGCAGTGGGCTGTGTGACCCAGTATCTCCCCCTGAGCTGGGACGCCTCTCAGGGTAGATTTCGCGAGGATTGAAAGATCGTCCGTCGAGGATTTCGCGAGGACTTAAAGGCCAGATTTCACGAAGTTTACTGACCGTCCGTTGATGAATGCTGGCACATAAAAGTGAGTAATTCGTGAAACTCACGAGAGGGAAATTTTAATCGTAGGTTAACCTCTGTGTGTGTGTGTGTGCGCGCGTGTATCTGTGCATGTGCATTTGCAGTTTGGTTTGGAACTATTTTGCCTGTCTCTGTGTGATTTGGTTCAGAACTGTTTTATCTGTCTGTGCGTGTGTGTGATTTGATTTAACCTCCAACCCTGCTGTAAGTTTTGGGTGATCCTTGCCATTTTCAAATCTTTAACTAAGTTGCAAATTTGATTGTAACAAATTCCATTGAATCACTCCTCTGTTAAATTGGCTCATAATTAAGTACTGTTAAAGTCATACAACCTAGTCTTCTGTTCTATCTCAAAAATATTAATAAATCCTAAATTGCTGCTAAACCAAAGCCGTGTAACAAAATCTCCTTTCGCGACACTTCTCCCCATGTCATCTCTGGGGGGCCTCCCCTTCTTCCGGGTCGGGGTGCTCTCAAGCGATCTTGTAATTGCACCACATACAATTTCAAGGCATTGGGCAGTCCCCTTATAAGAGGATGCAACCTTTCGGGGTCTGCCACATATTGCATGGGGGAGGGCTGTTGCGGAACCAGGAATCGATCATGCATCAGCTGGAGACATGCAGCTTTTTGTACACTCTCCAAAATGTGACCCACTGTAGGTGTTTTAATCAAGAAGGGGTCTCCCCTCTCCATAGGATCTAATCCGCCTGCCCAATATGCTACTCTTTGGGTCAGGGACCACGGCTCTCTATCATCATTCATATTTAGAAAAAACCCCGGTCCCCAATATCCTCTTGCCTCATCCTCACTTAGCAGGATACGGTCGTCCCCCCTAAGGGACACTCTCCACACATATTCAGTTTCTGTTGCTCGGGGTCCCCGTGTGACGGTCTGACAAATTATAGTCAATGTCTCAAACATTCGTTAAAGAACTTTGGTGGAGAAAACGGCCTCTGTAAAAATGCTGGAGTTTTGTGAACAGGACAACGTGGCCAGAGGAGAGGGCCCCACGGAGGGTGGGACCGCACTTCTCCAAAGCCACAATTCCTTATCTTAAGTGACCAGGAGAAGGAGCACAGCATATGTGCCTGGAGGAGGAGGCCCCCACGGAAGATGGGACTGTGCTTCTATCTTAAGCGGTCATGCCAGCAGAAAAAGAGAGGCAACTCCGCAATGAACCCCCCCCAAAGCTCACCGACCGATTCCAGAGAACCCCGGGAATGGGAACTGCGCATGTCGAGACCATCGACTAACACACTATAAAAGAAGGGAGAACGAGTTCTCAGTGCGCGCCCTCCGGAACTGGATCTCTACGCTGGCTGGACCAACGCTGGACCCAGGACTGGTGAAACCCTTTTCTTCTCTCTTTCTTTCTTTCTTTCTTTCTCTCATTCTCTCTCTCCCTCTTTTCCTTCTCTCTTTTCCACAGTCCCTACACCTCATCCTTTTAAACATAAACCGTTGACCAAGTCTGAGACTAGGAGTGGATCCAGCCGCCCCTGGGCTCCTCTTTGAGAAGGAGTCCAGAAAGCAAGGGGGTCTGCTCTGAACCTCGTGACTCAACGGGAGGGCTCTCCTTCTGATACATTTTATGTTCCTTTTTCCATTTCTTTTTCTACACCTCCCTTGTCTTTTCAAACAGCGGCTTAATGACATGTTGCAAGGTTCATATTGATAAGTTCACTTGTACTTGGGCAAGGTTAGCTAGGTTGACTAAATGTTGATTGTTGTTTGAACTCCCCTGGTGTCGTTTCACCTTAATTCTGACAAAGGAAATCCACGAACCTGAGTCGCTCCAACTTTGGGACGCGACACCCTGGGAATATTTTTCCTGAATTTTAGCCAAATCAGTGGGGGAATAGGGGACGATGCGGGGTGGTAACTTGTTGGGCTCCTCCTTGACCACCATCCACAGTCTCAGTTTTAATCAAAGGTCGCATCATGGTTTCCCCCCTCCCAAAAGAAAATATTTCCCTTATACATCCTAGGTCTGGAAACAGAACTCCTAGAGAGGTCTACAATTCTTCATTTGACAAGAAGTTCTTACATGAAAAGTCAATCTTTTTTTGGATACTGACTTGCAAAAATAACTTGAGTGCCACCACCTAAAAAGTACTGATACACATGGCACCATTTGTGAGAATTCAGGTACTTGTGGGATTTCTATTATCGCTAGGTAGAGGTATTGTGCAAATCCTCAAATGTTGCAATTTCACCTCACTTTTCAGCTGCTGGCACTATACAAAGGGAAAAATAGGTATTAGCTACTTTTTTTAAAGCATCAGAGCTACTTAAACTATCTGTAAACAACAGTTAATGTACATGTAAGCTTGTCATGCATCAAAAGCCAAATTTTAACAATATGTGAAAGGCCAAGATGTATTTCTTTAGCCAGATGCCTGAATTTTGACAGTTAGCCTATCCATATGCAGAGGTCAGATCATACCTTTATTCTGATAGCATTATCACACCTTACCACATACCGTATATCTGCATTATTCCAAGATACAACTTCCTCAGTACTTAAAACATTACTCTTTATTATACATCAACTAATTTATATTTTGGGGGTTTTTTTTTGTTGTGTTTTTTTTTTATTACAGAGAAAATGTTAGAATTATATAACTATTTTTTTATGGTATTCAAATAAACCTAGATTCCAGATTTTTTACAAGGAGGATGGAATGACCAGCTGTTTGTCCACTCTAACAGCTCTTGCAGTTTCTGCTCAATGGATATGGCACATGCTGTGAAATGCACTACCCACAAAAAAAAAAAAAAGATAAGTTATGTGAAACCACTAGTGAGGTATGCATGCACACAAACACAATTTATAAACTGCACAGCTGTTCTTTGTAACAAAACTGAACATAGTTAAAAGGAAATACTGTGACTTTTTAATGGCCACAGTTTTACTTCATTATTATAAACATGGCAAATATTTCCAAACATCGAATTCACAATTTGAATAAATGAAATATTTTAAACAAAGTGCTTCACAAATCTGAACCCTGCATGGTTGTACTGTCTGGTCTAGAAGCATTTTGTAGACATCATGGGAGCATTTCACACAAAACTGAAGATGTCATTCAGGTGAATAACAAACAGGACATTTCAACAGATATTTCTAATGTTTTTACACTTGCAAGTAGTTGAGTTCTTACAGCCACTGGGTTTTGTAACAAATGTGTGCTACAGCAGTATGGGTTCATAGATTCCTTCAGCAGCAGAGGCCCATTTCAAAGGGTACATGGTCTTTTCGTGTTGATCTGTTTACTGGCCTGTTCCTCCTCTTGAAGAGCTGTCCGGAAAGATTTCACTTCACCTTTAATGAAAAAGACAGAATGAGTACTGATGTGCCTGTGGTCAACACAGATCTTCAAACTAAGCCCTGATGTTCCACATCCTGGCCCTAATACACAACAAAGAACATTACTCCACAAAAATAGCTGACGCTACAAACTACAAGAGGATTGAGATAAGCTTAAATTTAATACTCACCATACAAACAAGTTGCTTAGCAACTTAGTCCCTTCTTAGATGCTACCCCTGTCTCTAGGCAGGATAGATTTGGAAACTGCACAATTGCATTGTGCAGCTCAAGAGGAAAAAGAAATTGTATGATCTCTGGAAGCGAGGTCAGGCTTGGCAGGAAGATTACAGAGCTGTGGTTCATGTACGCAAGGAGAAGACACAAAAGGCCAAAGGTCAATTAGAGTAGAAACTGGCCAGTGTTGTGTCAGACAACAAGAAGGGCTTTTTAAAGTACGGTAATAGCAAGAGGAGGTCTAAAGAAAACATTGGACCGATACTTGTTGGTCATCTGACTAATAGGGATGAAGAAAAAGCGGAGGCATTCCATGCTTTTTTTGCCTCAGTCTTTAATAATACTGACAGACCTTGGGCTGCCTGGTCCCCCGAGTCAGAGGACCACAAGTGCGGGAACAGTGACTTTCCATTTGTGGACACTGAAATTGTAAGGGACCAGCTGTATCAGCTGAATGTTCACAAGTCATTGGGGCCTGATGGGATTCATCCCAGAGTACTGAAGGAGCTAGTGGATGTTATGGCAGGACCCCTCATGATCATCTACCAAAGGTCTTGGGAGTCTGGGGAGGTCCCTGCTGACTGGAAGCTAGCCAACATTATTCCAATTTTTAAGAAGGGCATGAGGGAAGACCCAGGAAACTACAGACCTGTTAGTCTAACCTCAGTTCCTGGAAAAAATTATGGAGAAGATTATACTGGGTGCTATTGAAAGGCATTTCAAGGACACTACAATCATCAGGCACAGTCAACACGGGTTCACAAAGGGAAAGTCCTGTTTAACTAATTTGATATCCTTCTATGATAAGGTCACCTGCCTATTGGATGAAGGGAAGGCGGTGGATGTAGTTTTTCTGGATTTTTAGTAAGGCTTTTGATACTGTCCCTCACACCATCCTTCTAGACAAGTTGTCAAAGTGTGAGATCACAGAATAGAATCATAGAATCATTTAGGTTGGAAAAGACCCTTAAGATCATTGAGTCCAATGGCAAACCTAACAATACCAAGTCCACCACTAAACCATGTCCCTAAGCACCGCATCTACACGTCTTTTAAATACCTCCAGGGATGGTGACTCAACCACTTCCCTGGGCAGCCTGTTCCAATGCTGGACAACCCTTTCGGTGAAGAAATTTTTCCTAATATCCGATCTAAACTTCCCCTGGCGCAACTTGAGGCTGTTTCCTCTCGTCCTATCGCTTGTTACCTGGGAAAAGAGACCAGTACCCACCTCACTACAACCTCCTTTCAGGTAGTTGTAGAGAGCGATAAGGTCTCCCCTCAGCCTCCTTTTCTCCAGACTAGACAACCCCAGTTCCCTCAGCCGCTCCTCATAAGACTTGTGCTCCAGGCCCCTCACCAGCTTTGTCACCCGTCTCTGGACACGTTCCAGCACTGCAATGTCTTTCTTGTAGTGAGGGCCCCAAAACTGAACACAGTATTCGAGGTGCGGCCTCACCAGTGCCGAGTACAGGGGGATGATCGCTTCCCTAGTCCTGCTGGCCACACTATTTCTGATACAAGCCAGGATGCTGTTGGCCTTCTTGGCCACCTGGGCACACTGCTGGCTCATGTTCAGCCGGCTGTCAACCAGCACCCCCAGGTCCTTTTCCGCCAGGCAGCTTTCCAGCCACTCTTCCCCAAGCCTGTAGCATTGCATGGGGTTGTTGTGACCCAAGTGCAGGACCCGGCACTTGGCCTTGTTGAACTTCATACGATTGGCCTCAGCCCATCGATCCAGCCTGTCCAGATCCCTCTGTAGAGCCTTCCTACCCTCAAGCAAATCAACCCTCCCTCCCAACTTGGTGTTGTCGGCTAACTTACTGAGGGTGCACTCGATCCCCTTGTCCAGATCATTGATAAAGATATTAAACAGAACTGGCCCCAGTACTGAGCCCTGGGGAACACCACTTCTGAATGGCCGCCAACTGGATTTAACTCCATTCACCACAACTCTTCGGGCCTGGCCATCCAGCCAGTTTTTTTACCCAGCAAAGAGTACACCTGTCCAAGCCATGAGCAGCCAGTTTCTCAGGGAGAATGCTGTGGGAAACGGTTGTCAAAGGCTTTACTAAAGTCTAGGTAGACAACATCCACAGCCTTTCCCTCATCCACTAAGCGAGTCATCTTGTCACAGCAGAAGATCAGGTTTGTCAAGCAGGACCTGCCTTTCATAAACCCATGCTGACTGGGCCTGATCACCTGCTTGTCCTGTACGTGCCTGTGGAACGATTGCTGGAGGTGACTTACTGATATGTCCCCCTCTTAAGGGAAGGTAAACCTCCAGGGTGGAATGCGGTGGATATGCAAGCAATATCGGTTCCATAATAATTCCCTAAGCAACATCATAACCTGCAACCTTAGATGTTAGCAACACCAGGGGAGCTTGGTATGCTGAATCTAAGAGAAACAACACGGAGGGTGGAGCGGAGTGGAGACACCGCGGCCAGGCTCTGTGATATCGTCGCAGGGATAGGGAACTGGAACTACTGGAACAAGAATGGAAGGTGCCTGCATTGAATCCACTGAAGCAAGGAGGTGAAATAATGGGGGTTCTGTCAATGCTATTGTCTTTTACTTCTGATTTATATCATAAGTGCCCAGTTCTGGAGTAGTGACACGCTAAATCATGCTCTCTGGGTGAACTTTGCTCATTATAATCTCATTATAATACCAAAACACACCTCCATCCCAAAAAACTACCCACCTCCAAGGTGCGACCACCCCTCACTGAGCATGCGCTCTTGTCCTGGGTTCAGCTGGGATAGAGTTAATTTTCACAGGAACCTGGGAGGGGGCACAGCCAGAACAGCTGACCTGAACTAGCCAAGGAGCTATTCCATACCATGTGACATCATGCTCAGTATATAACTGGTGAGCGGGCTAGGGGGGGCTCTCTCGGCTTTCGGTGGGGGAAGTGGTGGAGCGTCGGGTTCCGGGTGGTGAGCAGTTGCACTGTGCATCACTCCTTTTGTATATTCTTTTATTAGTACCGTTGTTGTTGTTGTAACTTCTCTCCTTGTGTTGTCCCAGTAAATTGTCCTTATCTCAACCCTCGAGGTTCCGGTTTTTTTTTCCTTTCTCCTTTCTGATTCTCCTCCCCATCCCACCGGAGAGGGGCGGGAGGAGTGAGCGAGTGGCTGCGTGGTCCTTTGTTACCGGCTGGGCTGAAACCACGACAGCTCTGAATTTTCTCTAGCATATACCTTTAAAGGTAAAGCGAGGAGATTTTACACCAATCTTAATAAAGGTATGTATGACTAGGGTCACTCAAGCTCCCCTTAAAAATAAGAAAATAGTATAAAAGGGCTTAAGAGAGGAGGAATGCTAGGGAAGATACCATCATAGACGAGTCGGGAGGACATTGCTGACTTCTGGGAGCAGTCGATGGGCTGAACCTCTCTTCCCCTCATAGGGATGCCTATTGGGTAAGATTCGAACCCTCGGTTATACCGAGTGGTTCCCCAGGAAACTTAGAAATCTTTATAGAGTTTTTCCATAATTTAGTGTGCTTGTAGTTGACTGTATTATTATTTGCACGTACTTTGCAGACAGTGTATTTATCACCGGCAACCCAAAAAAAACCTATACTCCTGTTGGTTTAATAAACTGTACTGTTCATTAATCTAGTCATGATAGTTCGTTGAACGCGACCAAACTCCATAAGTCTGGCAATTCTAGTGCGTTGAACACGACTAAAATGAACGTACAGTGCACTATTAGTTCATCTGTAATCGTGATAGTTCAACATATTGAACGCGACCGGACTTATGGTGCTGAATTGGGCATCACTCAGAATCTAAGCCTAGCCACCCCCAGCCACTGTGGCGTCTGAGGACAAGCTGGAATGCAAGGGGGTTTATTTTCTGCCAAGCTTCGTTACTCTTTAATGTAACAGTGCCGCATGATGGCACTCAAGATTATCTGCTCCATAACCTTCCCTGGCACCGAGGGATGATGAGCAGGTACCCAGCAGCACTGGGTGAAGATCTGGCTGAACGGCAGGGCTCAAAAGCTTGTAGTGAATGGAGCTACATCTGGCTGGTGACCAGTCACCAGCAGTGTCCCTCAGGGCTCAATTCTAGGGCCAGTTCTGTTCAATATATTTATCAATGATCTGGATGCAGGAGTTGAATGCACCATTAGCAAGTTTGCTAATGATACCCAACTGGGAGGTGCTGTTGACTCTCTTGAGCGATAAGAGGCCTTGCAGAGGGATCTAGGTAGATTGGAGCATTGGGCAATCATCAATGGTATCGCACTTTCTCCGCTGCGACAATCTAGGGAAATGACACATCGCCAGGGACTCGCCCTGGGGAGAAAACGGACCAACACAGATACTGTGGATCAAACGATTTCTCCGTTTATTAACTGCGCAACACTCAGTTATATATGTTTCTAGTATCTACTCACACATAAGCCATTTGTTGATTGGTTAACATGTGCCGTTCACGCGCTTAAACAATAGTCTAATTGGATAAAGTCCTCTAATCACGCAAATAGTTTCCTCCACCTGCATGCTGTCTTGCACTCTGTCTTCAGTCACATCGCCCTCCTGTTATCAGTCACGTACGCCCGACCTTGTTCTACTTTTTGTGCATTCTTCAGCAAGCTCATAATAATTGTGCCTTCGTGCAGTTAGTAAACTTACAACAACAGTTGTGCCTTGTGCAGTTTCCTTCGTCCTCCCACAATTTCTCCCACAAATTCTCCCACAATTCCCCCTCCCTGAGCTCATCTAAACAGTGTTGCTCACAATAGGTGAGTATAATTCATAAGTGTGCATAGTTTGTTTAACTATTCTAACATACTGTTCAAAAGCGCCAAAGCACAAGGAATGATCGTACAGACAATGGCCAAAATACACAGACTTCCAATGATGGAGAAACCCCATTTTTAAAACCAGCCAAACCAATCCTCAGGAATACCTGAAATCCCTATCACTTTTTACAGCATCTTGGAGTTGTCGAATGATCTCGGCTTGTTGTCTGATGGTTTTCAGTGTCTCGGTGTTGTTTGTAAAGCCTAAACAACAAAATTCTGGAAAAAGGGTGTTGTTTTGTTTGCATTGTACCTCAAATTGAGCCAGTAGAACATCTATGGGTGGAAGTAGTGCTTGTAATTGATTTGTTGTCGTTTCCTGAAGCGCTGTTAATGCGTCGATGGCTCGAGCAGTGGCGTTTCCTTGTTTTAAAACCAAACAGGCTAAAGCTTGAATATTCATTCTGTTTATCCAAGGTCCTACTTGGAGTAACTGATGAGAGTGTCAAGTATAAAAAATCAGTGGGTAAACGGACGTTGGGGTCACAAGAGCTGTCCAATTTCGTTACCTGTACAGTTCCTTTTTCTTGACGTGTCACGTTGATTAATTGTGCTTCTGTAGGTGCCCAGGCTTTCAATTGTCCTTTGGAACAGAGTCCTCCTCGCAGTTTTGGGGGTATCACTTTGTAGGCTGTTAATCCTTATTGGTTCCTTGTACATCTGGTCGGATCCATTTGGCCGGTAATCATCTGGGTCCTGAGTCTGTTTGGACACAGGCATATCCTCGCCCCCATTGTAAAATGGGTACCGGCCCTTGCCATTCCATCGTGATTGGATCTCGATACCGAACTGGTGCTCCCAGCGTACGGTCAGATAGCAATGCGGTAGAAAAATGTCGCTGTGCCACGGTGTGATGCTGAGATGGATCTGAGTCACCTCGTGGCATATGATTTATGACCACGCAGGCCTTGGCTAACAGTTCATTTTGATAGCTTACAGGTACCTTCTCCCCCTCCCTAAGACGGTCTAACTGCGTCTTTAGGGTTTGATGGGCTCGTTCAACGATTGCTTGTCCTGTAGAATTGTAGGGTATTCCGGTTATATGTGAGATGCCCCACTTATTCAGAAATTCGCGAACTCGAGAACTAACATAATTGGGGCCATTATCTGTTTTTATCTCTTGGGGAATCCCTAAGACACTGATGGCGTGACAAAGATGTCGTATGGTGGCTGTGGCGTTACTCTTAGTTTCGGCAGTAGGGCAAATATAGCCGCTGCAAGTATCTATAGTAACGTGTAAATACTTCCGGGGTTTGAAAGGTTCATAGACTGTGATGTCTGTTTGCCAAATTTGATTCGGTAGTAGACCGCGGGGGTTAATTCCCCATGTCCAAGAGTTAGTTTGACGACAGTGTGGACAAGAAGCGACCACTGCTCGAGCATCAGACAGGGGTAGTCGGAATTGTCTTGCTAGTGCTTTAGCTCCTTGATGAAAAAATTCATGAGAAAGTTTGGCTTGTTGTAAAATGGGGATACCTACTGTCTGAATGAGGGTTCCTGCTGCTTTGTCTGCATGAGCATTTCCCCCCGTTAAAGCACCCGGTATTTGTGTGTGACTGTTAATATGTGCAAAAAATACAAGTTCTTGTCTTTTCTCTAATATTGATAACAGCTCTTGAGCAGGTCCAGTCCCCCCCCGGCAAACTTTGTTTACATCGTTGTGTTAAGTTATATTCGCTATCTGTTACAATATTTAGAGGGATGGTAGGCCAAGTCGTTAAAGCAGTTAACACAGCATGTAATTCTAAAATTTGTACAGATCCTTGGCTTTTCCAAGCTCTGGTATGCCATTGATTGTCCAAAAACCAGGCTATAGCTGCCTGTTGAGTCGTTCCGGAGGCGTCTGTAAACACAGTGAGGCCTTGGAGGGGTTTCTCTGAAATGGGTGTTTGTGGTTTGAAGGTTGATGATAATAGACTCTTAATGAGAGGGTCACCCCTAGCCGGGATAATTTGCCCCATAAAATCTGCTAAGGCCGCTTGTAAACACATATCAAACATTAGTAACTGTTCAAAATTACGGGGACTAACAGATGTTGAAATAAATTTAGGATCTCTTCCTGATAACTGCTGCGTTCGTCGTCGTCCTCGAGAGGTTGCATCTGCCAATGCTACTAAAAATTGTGGTGCAGCTTGTTTGGGATAACTGGTATACAGCCATAACAAAGGACATACCCGTGAATCAATGAATTGATATATTAGTCCGTTTGCTCCTTCTCGTTGCATAGTTATATGCAATTCTAATGGGATTTCTGGGGTATAACGGCTGAGACTCTTGTGAGCTAGTTTAGTAGTTATCTGTTGTAACACAGCCTTTTGTGTGTCTGTCAATGTGCGAGGAGCTGCAGCATCTGGGGTTCCTGCTAAATCTGCTAACAAGGGTTGTAACTCCTTGTGTGTTATGGGAATGAATTGTCTTAACCACTGCAGGTTACCAACCAACACCTGTAGGTCGTGTAAGGTTGACACTTGGTGTTCAATGTGTAGTTTTTGAGGCTGGACTGCTCGTTTCTGAATGAGTGTTCCCAAATATTTCACTGGAACAGTTGTTTGTACTTTTTCAGGTGCTACTTCTAGACCATGCTCCTTAAGAGTTTGAACCAAGTGTTTTAAGGTTGTGTTAATGTCTCCCTCCCCGCATAGCAAAATATCATCCATATAATGATAGAGAACCCAATTTTGATGTGTATCTCAAAACTGACGCAACGCGCGAGAAACAAACCACTGACACAGAGTTGGGGAATTTTTCATCCCCTGTGGTAACACCGTCCAATGATAGTGCTGTACTGGTTCTTGATTGTTGATCGTCGGGATCGTCATCGCAAATCTGGGTTGATCGTCCGGATGGAGTGGAATAGAACAGAAACAATCTTTTATGTCAATTACAGCAACTGGCCAGTCTTGGGGTAACATGGATGTCCAGGGCAGGCCTGGTTGCAATGGTCCCATGTCTTCAAGAACAGCATTGACTGCCCTAAGATCATGCAAAAGACGCCAGGCACCTGACTTCTTTTGGATGACAAACACAGGGCAATTCCATGGACTGGTGGTTGGGACTAAATGTCCTTTTTTCTACTTCTCGTTGTACTAATATCCGTAATTGAGACAATTTTTCCACTGGTCAACCCACACCGGCTGTTGGGTCTTCCAATTCATGGCTATGGCTGGCGGGAATTGGCCAGCGGCCCCTACGAAAAATGGGGATCAGTGTTCAATTGTGGATCAGAAACTATGCGAAGCGATAGACCTTGCATAGCATCTCGTCCCAACAGAGGTAAAGGAAGCCCTTTTAACACAAATGGTCTGATCACAGTTGACGGGTGATGATCTCTATCTCCCAATATTTGAATTTGGATGGGTAAAATACTTTTTCGGGTACCTTGACTGCCACCAAACCCCAGTCACGGAGACACTAATCTCTTCCAAGGGCCATACTTTGGGCCAAATTTCTTGGGAAATCACAGTGACATCAGCCCCAGAGTCTAAAAGGGCTCGAATTTGAATGCCCTGTCCCCATTGTTCGCCCACTGGTTGTAAAAGACATCCAATCATAGGATGTGTTGACATATCCAATACTAAATGAGCCATAAAAGTATCTTCTGGAATATACATTGGTATTTCAGTGAGGGGAACTATAGTGGCTTGTATCGTGTCATTTGTTTCATTGTACATTTCCGGAATAATATCAACCCCCCATTTATGAGCCCCATTGCCCACTAGAATGCCACCCACATTCTCTCCTGATCCTCCTCCCTTCAAAGTTATCGTTGTGGGTTGGCCCACCCAAACCCCTGTGGTTGTTCTTAAAGGCCGTCGGTTGTGATCTTCCAGGGCAGGAGCTTGTCCTTTTGCTGTCCAATCGTCGGTGATTCTCAGCATTCTGCGGGATATGCTTGACAGGACGGATTGTTCTCTGGCAGCCCTGCCCGCCCCGTGCTGGGACCGCCCCTGTAGTTTCCCTGATGTTCCCCGGCAAATCCGGGGTGACCGCTGCATCCCAGTATCGGGAGCCAGGACGGACCTGTCGATGACTGGTATATAAGAGGCAGGAGAAGGGTAAGCACACCCCCTCGCAATTGCGCTTGGTACATTTTTGCAGCTGCTGAAAGGTTGTCAATTGGAGCGATGATTGTATGATGTGAATGTTTGGAAATTTAATGTTAAAGATTTTGTGTGAGTATGTGGAAATGTTATGTTGAGATTTATATGTGTATATATGCTTGTTAATGTGTAAATGTCTAAAACTGTGAATTGAATGTTTGAGGAAAAGAGACGCAGCTCAGCTGCAGAGCGTGTGTGGAGTTCTGATCCACAGTTTCGTAACTCCACAAGGGGTACGGCCGGAGACGAACGAAGTGTGACTCCCTGATGATTTGGAACTTGAATTTATATGTTAGCGTTGTAATTGTAAGTTTGAGTTTGATTATCTTAATCACTTTGTGGTGTTAGTATAAGAAAGTCCCTGTATGGTGCACCACATAAATGTGGGTATTTGAATGGTGTCTTTTACATGCAGGAAATGAGTGTATGCCCTCATATGTCCTGGAATGTGTGTGGTGTAAACAGAGGTTGCAAATAGATTGTGGAGGGGATATTGAATGCCCTGAGTGTCGGGTTTGGACTCCCTGGGATAAGAGGGGACGGGCTACGTACACAGTTGAGACTGTTTGTGGTTGGAAAGGTAGCCGAAATAGTGAAATTGGTGTGTGGAAAGGAAAATTTAATCCCGGAAATTCGGGATGTGTGGGAGGAAAACTGGGAGAAGACTATAAAGAGGTGTAAGAAACGATTTGCATGGAAGCTTATTAAAAGGAGAAGTTATAAAATGGGAAACAATCAAGGGGGAATATTGAGGAAGAGTCCTCTGGGTTGTGTAATTGCCCACTGGAAAGATATTGTTGGGACCGGAGGTACGGAAAATAAAAAGAACCTTATTAAATATTGCAATCAATGGTGGCCGTTGTATAAGTTAGAAGGTGATGCTAAGTGGCCACTTAATGGGTCAATAGATTATAATACTCTATTACAACTAATGCTGTTTTTAAGGAGAGAAGGAAAATGGGATGAGGTTTCGTATGCAGACATGTTTTTCATCCTCCGAAACCATCCGGAGTGGCAAAGGGACTGTGGAATGGTACCCCCACAGGACCCCATGGTGCTCGCAGTTGAGCGAGAAAACAACAAGGAGCTTAGAGGTAAACTGAGGCAGTGTTGTTCGGCATGTAGTATTGGACAAAGATGTACTAAGGCAAATAAAATCCATCAGGCACCAGAACAAGATCTAACTGATTTGTTTAAGCCTCCCCCTCGACCACAGGAACAGGATGCAGACTCGGATAGAACTCCAACCCCCCTGGACAGCCCTGTATCTTCCCGTACTAGGAAGAAAACTACCTCAACAGCTTTACAAGCACCTCTCCGAGAGGCGGTGAGGCCGGATGGTGGGTCGATGTTAATCAAAGTACCCTTTTCTACTGCTGACCTAGGGGAATGGAAAAAGGTGGCAAAAGATTATAGGAGTGATCCGGTAAGTGTAACTAAGCATTTCCAATTTATTGTAAAACAGCATAACCCTGATTGGAAGGATATACAGCTATTATTGGAATATATGACTGAGACAGAGAAACAGCTGATTTTAAAAACAGCAGGGAACCTAGCTGAAGATCATTATAAGATCACAGGAGGGGACATTAAGGAATATTTCCCTCTCCAAGACCCAAAGTGGGATGTTAATAGATCTGCACATATGGAAAGATTGCAGGGGTATCAGGGTTGGATTACAAAAGGAATGGAGAGGGCAATCCCCAAAACTATAAATTGGTCAGCTTTATATGCAGTCAAACAGAGTCCTTCCGAGTCTCCATCTGAATTCCTGGATCGACTGAGGGATGTAATGCGCCGCAGCACACCGCTGGATCCTGGGTCAGAGGTAGGAGTACAACAATTGGTCTCCCTGTTATAAACGCTCGTGACAAATTGGAGGAGCCAATTTGTATTGGATAAAAAAAATCGAATTTATTAGCAAGCGATAAGAGAGCAAAACAGCGCTGGGCGGCCGGGGAGGCAATGCTCCGCCACAGGCCCGCAACTTTATGTTACCGTTACATTCCTTATATACATTTCATGTACCCCTTTCTTGTAAGTCTCCGCCTTGTCCTGCTTCTTCTTTCTTCACTTGTGCAGGTCTGTTACTATGCAGATTCGGTAAATTTTCTCAAGGATGAGTATCTTTTGATGTAGAATGTCTTTTGATATGGAGAAATACAGTCTTGGTAAATTGCAGCTGTTGTCCTTCCTCTCCTTATCTAGTAAGTTATAGATGTTGTTCTTTTCCCTCCTTATCTAGTAAGTTATAGCCATTGCCCTCTTCCCGTAACCTTTACGCATCACTTAAGCAAGCTTTGTTATTTACACAAGGCATATGTTAACTCTCAATATGTCTCTTCCCCATCTCAATTTCATGAACAAAGTTAACCCGTTAATTACATCCCTGTTTTTGGGTCAATCTACAGGGGATATAAGGGGCAAACTTCAGAAATTACACCCTACAGAGGGTAGGAATTTAGAAATATTATTGGATGAAGCATGGAGAGTATTTAGTAACAGAGAAGAAGGATATAGGCAGGGGCAAAGGAAATTAATGGCTGTTATCCAGGAAGAAAGAGGAAGAGGGCCTAGACGAGACTTGCCCCGACTGGGCAAGGATCAATGTGCTTTGTGTAAGAAATTCGGTCATTGGAAAAAGGAATGCCCAAAGAACAAGAAGGAGGATCAGAGGGCTCAAACAGGAAGAACGGTAGCCCACGTGAAGGGAGATTGACGGGAACCTGGGGAATCTACCCTAGCGGATCCACTAGTTATAATTAAGCTAGGGAAAACACAACAAGAGGTAGAATTTTTGGTAGATACAGGAGCAACATACTCGGTTCTGAACCAAGCTTTGATGCCCCTGGGAGATGATTATGTCATGGTGAAAGGAGCGACTGGCCAAAGTGAAAAAGCATATTTTTGTAAACCTTTAGAATATAAATTAGGAAAACAGTGGGGCATTCATAAATTTTTATATATGCCCAACTCCCCAAAGGCACTTTTGGGAAGGGACTTGTTGGAACAATTGGGAGCAAAAATTGTATTGGAAAAGGGAGAAATTACTCTGGAGGTAAAAGATCAGCAATATATTCAAATATTGAGCCTAACCTTAACCAGTCTCCCCCTAGAAGGAAGCATTAATGAGGACATCTTAAACCAAGTGTACCTGGGGGTATGGGCTACTGATGCACCTGGAAGAGTGAAAAGTGCTCCACCTGTTGAAGTTAGGATCAAGGAAGGCCAAAAGCCGGTAAGAATTAAACAATATCCCCTAAAGAAGGAAGACAGAGAAGGAATCCGGCTGGTGATAGAAAAATTTTTGCAGTTGGGATTACTAAAAGAGTGTGAATCTGAATTCAATACCCCTATATTACCTGTTCGGAAGCCCGATGGGCCATATCGGGTGGTCCAAGACTTACGGGCGGTGAATAAGATAACTGAAGATCTTTACTCGGTAGTGGCGAACCCATATACCCTGTTGACCGTATTAACACCTGAATTGACTTGGTTTACTGTTTTAGATTTGAAGGATGCTTTCTTTTGCCTCCCTCTCCATGAGACCAGCCAAAAATTGTTTGCATTTGAATGGGAAAACCCCAAGAGTGGTCGAAAGACCCAGCTCACTTGGACGGTGTTGCCACAAGGATTTAAGAATAGTCCTACCAATTTCGGCAATCAGCTTGCGAAAGACTTAGAATCCTGGGAAACCCCGTCTGAGGAGGGAAAGCTGTTGCAGTATGTGGATGATATCCTGATTGCCACCAAGACAGAGAAAGATTGTATGAAGTGGACGGTGAGTCTGCTGAATTTCCTGGTACTTCAAGGGTACCGGGTATCCAAGAAGAAGACACAGGTAATGCAACGCAAAGTGAATTATTTGGGCTATGAAATTAGTGTGGGACAAAGAACTTTGGGACAGGCCCGTAAAGAGGCAATATGCCAAACTCAGAGACCTCAGACAGTAAAAGAGTTACGGACTTTTCTGGGAATGACGGGGTGGTGCTGATTGTGGATCTATAATTATGGATTGCTTGTTAAACCACTGTATGCGCTGACAGCCACTGAGCAGAAACACCTTGAGTGGAACAAGGAGACCGAACGAGCCTTTGAGCTACTGAAAAAGGCTTTGATGTCGGCCCCGGCCTTAGGACTCCCACATGTGAGTAAGCTGTTTCTTCTTTACTCCCACGAGAAGCAGGGCATTGCCCTGGGAATATTAGCACAAAACCTGGGTCCATATCGACGGGCAGTTGCCTACCTCTCTAAGCAGTTAGACACGACTGCAAAAGGTTGGCCTGGATGCCTGCAGGCGTTTGCAGCTGTAATACTGAACATACAGGAAGCCCGAAAGTTTACTCTGGGCCAGAAAATGACTGTTTTGGTGTCTCACACAGTATCAGCAGTACTGGAAGCAAAGGGTGGACATTGGCTCTCTCCACAAAGATTCCTGAGATATCAAGCTATATTGGTAGAGCAGGAGGATGTGGAGATTGTAGTCACTAACATTGTCAACCCAGCTTCTTTTCTCAGCAGGAACACAGGAGAACCGGTACATCATGACTGTTTGGAAACCATCGAAGCAACATACGCAAGCCGCCCAGACCTGAAAGACAGCCCCATGGAAAGTGGGGAAACTTGGTTCACAGACGGAAGCAGTTACGTCCTAAATGGTAATCGACATGCGGGATACGCCATCACCACCAGCCAAGAGGTAATAGAATCGGGGGCTTTGCCCATGAACACCTCCACACAGAAGGCAGAAATAATTGCTCTAACCCGCGCCCTGGAATTGGCCCAGGGCAAAGTTGTGAACATTTATACAGACTCAAAATATGCCTTTGGAGTTGTACACGCACATGGAGCAATTTGGAAGGAGAGGGGACTATTGAATTCCCAGGGGAAAAATATCAAACATGCAGAAGAAATTATGAAGTTACTGGAAGCTGTCCAGCTCCCTAAGAAAGTAGCAATTATGCATATTAAGGCACACCAGAAAGTGAGCTCAGATTTGGAAAAAGGGAATGAACTGGCGGACAGAGAGGCAAAACAAGTGGCCAAAACAAAGGTAAAAATAGAAGGGGCTTTAATTCCTGATAGACAAATCTCCCTAAAAGGTAAGCCAGAATGTACCAGGGAAGATCAGAAGCTTATTACAGATTTAGAAGGGTCATATAATGAAGAGGGGTGGGTTCATACCCCACAGGGAAAGCTAATCATTCCCTCTTGCTTACTGTGGCATTTGATACGGGAGGAGCATAGGAAAAGACATTGGGGGACAGAGGCTCTGTATAATCATTTGATAAGAGAAATTGTGGCTAGAAATTTATATACCACGGTGAGACAGGTGACTCAACAATGCGATCTTTGCCTTCAGACTAATCCTAAGAATACCCCCAAACTAGAAATGGGTCAGATTGGGAAAGGCAATGGGCCTGGACGGCAATGGGCCTGGACAGCAATGGCAAATTGATTTCACAGAACTTCCGAGAAAAGGGGGGTATCGATATTTATTGGTATTAACTGATACCTTCTCAGGTTGGCCAGAAGCATTCCCAACAAGAACAGCTAAAGCTCGGGAGGTAACTAAAATACTGGTGCAAGAGATAATACCATGCTTTGGGGTTCCAGCAACCATGTCCTCTGACAGAGGACCACATTTTGTCTCAAAAATAGTACAACAAATTAGCCGCCATTTGGGTATAGATTGGCAGCTTCATACTCCATATCACCCCCAGTCGAGTGGTCAAGTGGAAAAAATGAACCACTTAATCAAACAGCAAATTGTGAAATTGGGACAAGAAGCAAATCTGACATGGCCTCAGTCTCTCCCTTTAGCCCTTTTGCGTATACGAACAAGACCAAGGGCGAGGGAAAGACTGAGCCCCTTTGAAATGTTGTATGGACGACCCTATGAAATACAGAAAGGGGTGTCTGTGCAAGCTGGGGACGAAATTGTGACCTCTTACATGGTAGCATTGAGTAAGCAGCTCAATAAAATCAGGAAGCATGTGGTAGGGACTCGAGGGAGAGGTTTGGATGGGCCTGTACATAATATACAACCAGGAGATTATGTGTATATAAAGTCTCTTACAGAAAAAACCCTGGAGCCACAGTGGGAAGGACCATTCCAAGTACTACTCACCTCCTTTACTGCAATCAGAATCAAGGAACAGAACGCTTGGATTCATCACACCAGAGTGAAAAAGACACCCAAAACTCCATGGAAGGTCACCACAAAACCCGATGGACACTTAGTTTTTACGCGGTAATATGGGCAACTGTGGGGACAAGGAGCGTAGCATGGGATGGGAACATGTTTGTTCAACTCACAAGATGATACTCCATGGGGATTCACTGAGATATGGGAAAAATTAACCTCCTGGTTGCCAAATTTGGCATGGTTGAAGCAATTGTTTGTCACTGTAATAATCATCATTCTCTTGTCTGTGGTCCTTTGCATAGTGGTTCAATGTGGCTTTTGGTGCTATAAGAGTACAGGAGACTCTTACAGCGAATGGAAAAAGAATCAGTTGCGACGAAAACTCGAGTCCAACAAATATTTTGAGAGAATGCTAGATAGGGAAACAATGCATTAGAAGTACTAGAGTTGGATATAGTAAAAGAATTTACTATTTTCTGGAAAAGGGGGGACTGAGACGGGGAGCCAAAGGAACCTTAGTAGATATAGTAGATATATGGATGTAGATAGGAACTGTTTAATAATTATCTAGCTTATAATGAAGTTAAAGAAATTTCAGTAGAGGTAGACATGGCCCAAGGGGATGAGAAGTGATGTTTAACGTTTGCATTGTTGAGGCTGGCTGGGGCAGGAGATAGTCCCTGATAAGAAGCAGAAGTCGACCCCAAGAACCAGCCAAGACCGGCCTTGTGATTTGGATAAATGCCAAGGAGCGACTGAGTCTGCGCAGGGACAGAAGGTTAAGAGTTCACCGCGAAGAAGACATACAGCCTTCATCTTCACGACCACCAGACGACCACCATAAGGAGGCACTGCGCAAGCGCAGTTGAGAGGAGACTATGGAAATTACTTCCTGGAGCTAATTTTAATATGAAGCGGGGATAGGTAATGCCTATGTATAGGTGTATTGCGAAACTCTATGTATATGTAACACTTGACTGTATAAATTTAAAGCGAACTGCCAAGTCAGGCGTGCATGACTTTGGTGGGACTACCCCCCGTGCTGCCCAGCGCTGAATGAATATACCTACTTTACAATCTCACTGATTGTGGAGTCTGTGCTGTGTTTGAAACTTTACGTGCTGCCTTCCTGAGACGACTACTTCCCTGCTTTATATAAGTGATAGTAAAATTGCCCCTTCGGGGAAAGAAGTTTTGTTTGATTTTTTAGAAAAACATAAAGCACGACCCTCTGTGCCTGGGGTAGACTGGGCTCAGGGAAATTGGTATAATCTGCAGAGAGTTGTTGACTGGATGGTCGCTTTACAGGAAGATGCTAGAGTGCAGTCGGGGAAAGGAAAAGCAATTGTCTGTGCCGTTCTCGGTGCCAGTCTGGCTGCAGCAGTGGAGGATAGGGATTGCCACCTCACTGCAGAATCTCAAATTATTGAATCCCTCTAAAACCTTGTTCAGTCCCTTCTGGGACAAGTGGTGGGATTAAAAGCACAACTTGAATCAGAAAAGAACCAAGTGAAACATTTGCAAATTGCTCTTAAGGAGCAGCTCCTTGCAGATACTGTCTGTGAGGAAATTCCTCCAAGATCAGAAATTGGCTACCCCTTTAAGGACCTGCAGGCAGCAAAAGAGAGAATGGAGAAGTTGGAGCTGCCTTCATTGCGACCCTTAGTCAAAACTGAATATATTTACGATGATGAGCAGGACCAGTTCCCCCAAGTTACAACTAAAGAGGTTCCCTATACTGCCACCGAGTTGGCAAAACTAAAAAAGGAATTTGGCCGAACCCCTAAGGAGTCAGAAAGAGAGTATGTGTGGAGAGTATCGTTGTCGAGGGGGGACCAGATTCTGTTAAGTGAAAAGGAGGCAGAAGGGTATTGGGGACCGGGAGTGTTTTTAACTACTGGGGATTACCGTGCCCCCTGGTCTTTAACCCAACGGGCAGCCTATTGGGCGGGAGGTTTGAACCCCTTGGAGAGGGGGGATCCCCTCGAGATTACGGGGACTGTTGATCAATTAGTGGAGAGTGTGCAAAAGGCAGCTTGTCTGCAGATGATGTATGATCGAAAATTGGAGCCTACACAGGAGTCCCCGATGATGATGTCGGTGGATCCTGAGCGAATGACTCCCCTTATAAGGGGACTCCCTGATTCTCTGAAACCGGTTGGTATCCAATTACAAGGAAAGATACAGGTGATGCCCCAGGGCGAGAGTGTTGGGATTGCTTTAGGAGGATCAGCACCTGCCTGATCAGCACCTCCAACCCCCAGATAAGAAAATGTAGACTTGGGGAGAAGTGGCCCAGGAATTAATTAATTACAGGTGCAAGTATGGTCCCGTTAACCCTCCAGCCACCAAAACGGACTCCAGGGGCTTGAGGCGGGCTGAAGTAAAACAGTTCCGCACCCTGGGAGTGATAAGAGAACACACCTTGCTAAACGGCTGTGGGAGAGAGATATCCCGAACAAACATGGGAGCCCCCAGAGCACTGTTTGCACGGCCCCTTGGTCGGGACCCGAACTCAGCGAGTTACAAGCTGAGTTTTCGCGCAAGCTGGGTGAAACCAAAACTGAGTATTTGTGGAGAGTTTCTCTAATGGGGGAGGATCAGATACTGTTGAGCGATGATGAAGCAAGAAGTTACTGGGGACTGGGAGTGTTTCTGAGTGCTGGACCAGCAGGTGATCAGTCGATAACATCCCAAGTAGCCTACTGGGCTGGGGGTGCGGACCCCAGGGAGAGAGGAGAACCTGTTACTATCTGGGTAAAGGGACTGTCAGAGTTAACGGACAGAGTGCAAAAAGCCGCCTGTGTTCAGGCCATGTATGATACAGGACAGCAAGGGATACCGATGACTGCACTGGTGGATCCCCGCCACCTTAGACCCTTTATTAGAGACCTGCTGGATGTTTTAAAGATACACGTCCAGTCCCTCACCCTCAGAGAAAGAATTCTGGGGGTCATTGAGTGCAACCAGCAGAACCCCCAGAAGCTGCCTGTGCATGTGACAACTTGGGAGGAAGTACAGCACAGCATAGTAGTTCACAGGCGCGAGATGGGATGGGTGTAGCCAAGCGGTGGCACGGAGGGCAGCAGGAAGGTCTGGCCAGCCAGTTGTAAACCCCGCCCCGAGTGGTCTCAAACTTGTGGGCCATCGGGTCGGAATTACGGTCCTGGAAGGAACGCTCTCTGGCAGAAGGCACCGGCACTGGGGGCACCCTGAGCAATGCTGCACAGGCAGTCCACTGACGACATCCGGAAGCTGGTGAAATTGCTGGAGGGGAAAGCTAGAGATCAAAGGGAAGTGCCAGCAACCCCGCCCCCTCGGGAAGAGAAACGGGACCCTTTCGTGGCACTGCGAGAGGAACTGGAAGGGCTAAAAAACTAGGAGCTGTGGTTTGGGGTTCAGGCCGCCCAGTCCACGTGGTGAATACTTGCCAATGGTCTGCCGATAAAGAGCCTTATATACACATTCCTGTGGGCCCAAAACGGATAAGTTTGGAATTCTTAATCGATACAGGAGCCCAAATTAGTGTTTTAAACGAACGACAAGCTAGTGACCTGGGAATTAAGCCATCAAGAAAGGCTATAAACATTAGAGGAGTAACAGGGGTGACAGAAAATGCCCATAGCTCAAACTCAACTTTGGTTACCGGGGGAAAAGAAAATGACAGCTGTGGAAGTGGCTTCAAGCCCCTATGAGGGAAATATACTGGGATTTGATGTGCTGGCAGGCAGACAATGGGACCTACCCAATGGTAGGGTGTGGAGCTTTGGGGGCAGGGAGGCAGAGGCTATTCATGTGAGAACATTGCAGGTTGCTCCTGCACTACCGCAATCTAAAGTAACCCGTGTCCCTCAATACCCACTTCCAGCCGCGGCCAAACGGGGCATTTCAGAAGTAATTAATGACCTGGAGAAGAGAGATCATCAGTTGCACACATTCCCCTTATAATTCTCCTGTTTGGCCAGTCCGTAAACCAGATGGAAGGTGGCGACTAACAATTGATTATAGAAGATTGAACAGTAATACCCCACCATTAATTTCTGCCGTCCCAAGTATTACCTCAGTGATAACAGCAATACAGGCTGCAGCCCACCCATGGATGGCTGCTTTAGATGTCAAGGATATGTTTTTTATGGTTCCCCTAAGGGAAGAGGACAAACCCCAGTTTGCCTTCACTTGGGAAGGGACCCAATACACTTTTAATTGACTTCCCCAGGGATATAAGCACTCCCCCACTATTGCTCACATTGCCTTAGCCAAGCTTCTTGATGCTGTGGAAGTACCATCAGGTGTCCACATATATCAATATATATATGATATCCTGGTTGGTGGGGGCAACATGGAACAGGTAGGCCAAGCTGCCCTCCATTGGTATTTCTCCTATGACCTTAGCAAAACCCAGAGGCCTGCATGCCTGGGAAGCCTTGGATGGGAGTGGAAAGACTCACCGCATCAGTGCCCGGTGGATAATCCCGGACTTCTAACCCTGTGACCCGGTTTTAAGACCGAGGCCTAGTTTGTGCTTTCTTACAGGACCATGAAGGAACGAGTCATTCCAGTCCTTTGCTGACAGTGATGACGGTGACAGGCGTGGATGGTAAAGATCTGGATGATAATGTCGTGGCAAAATGATGGACATTAATATATCGCGAGTCCTTGACCTCGCATGAGAGCAATGTAACAATTATAGTTGGAGGTTCAGATTGGATGGGGGAGGAGGTTATACTCATGTTGTTTATAGTTGGTCACCAGGTGCAGTAAATGCTAGTTCAGTATGAAACACCAGATGTGACTATGTCCTCCAACTAACCCATGGGATCATGGGGTGGAGTTGGAATGGTACTACACTATGGCCTGAAACTCCACGGGGATGACTGCGTATGGTACCCAAGGGAACACCAATAGAGCATTCTAGAACTGAGTTTACAACTATCAACCTTAGCCAATGTTACATCTAACAATTTGGGGACTCTCAAACTATCAGTTATATCGGTAAAATGACTATCAAAAATTGGGCTGTATTGGATTAGATGCCAAAGAAAGAGAAGGGTATATGTAAAGTTTTGAACATGTCAATGGACAACTGCTGTGTTCACTCCAAATGTGTCAATGTGGCTTCAAGACTAATCAACGAGAGAATACGGCAAGAGACTCAGAGGCAATTGCTTTTGCACCAGGGACCAACTGGTTGTGAAAAGTTTTGATATGTTCGGATTTTCTTTCACGGGATGGGCGACCAGCCTTCTCTAATCTTTAATAATGCTTGTAGTTATGATTACTGTAATCTATATTGCAATAAGTTCTATCAAATGCTTGGTAGTGAAGCCTGTACTAACGGTTAAGTATACTCCCTTAAAACTGTCCATACAGTGGATATTCCTGTGTTCGATATTCCACTTTAATTCTAGACCAGAAGGGAATGATGGCCCACAATGAGTGTCAAATTCACCAAAATGCACCCCCTTTTAACTTTGGAGGCAAGAGGTGACTGTACCACCAGTACAAGGAAACAGTCGAATCATGACTGTGGTCACGGTGTGGATTGTGGCAGTACACTCCCCCCACCCCCCATCCTGCCAGCAGGAAACAAAACTTCTCCAGGAAGGGAGAAGGGGAAGGAAACCCTGGAGGCCGCAGGTTGAAAGTTGAACTGGCCAATCGAGATGTGCCAGGTACACCGAGGTGACCCTCCTGGCCAATAGGGATTAAATGACCACAGGTCAGATTCAACAGGGGTAAAAACAGGGTCCCGCCGGAGGACATGTTGGAATCAGTCCTTCTCGGAGCAGCGGGTCTGCAGTCGGGGACTGCCCCTTGGGACGGGGCACCGCCCAAGGTAACTCCTCGAGGGAGAGCGCCCTCAGCTTTTAGGTGAGTGACACGCATGTTTTGGAGCCATCACTTTAAATCTTGGGGATTCTTAAGTCGGCCATGTAGTATTCATTCTCTTTACATCATTGAGCCTGTGGTTTTATAAAATGTTACCGGACTTCTAACTTACTTTTGCTAAAGAATAAATCTGAGTTTTAACACCTATTGGATTTGGTTAGTCGTGCATCTGTAACAATGTTCCCCAGGCCATGCCAGCCTCTTTGCAATGTTTGCAGCAGTTTGAGGATCAGTCCCAAATCTACACCAGTTATCATTGTGATGGACAACTTTTTTCTGTCTCCTGCCTCTGCTCTTTGAAGAGCTTTGTGCCCCAGGATACACCAACAGGAACTGTGATTCTAGGGAGTTTTTTTCCATTGGCTCCTTTAAGGATGAAAAGAAGCTTTGTAAGGGGAGGCTTGCTTTACATTTCCCATATTATTGTAAAGGGAACTAGGCCTTAAGCCTCATTGTGTCTAAGACTATTCATATCAGACATATAACTAATGATTAGAGATTGTTTTAGATGTGATTAATAGAATGCAGGTGCTTATAAAACAATATGCATAAGCTGCTTATTTGTCCTTTGTATAACCCTCACCATGGCTGGCTTAAAACCCAGTCAAGCTGAATCAACAGAAAAAGGATCATAGATCTTAGACCTAAGACATAAGAATAGATAAGAGTAAGTGACTGGTGACCGGAGACCTTCTGCCTACAACCACTAACTTCAGAAGAACCGAGATGAGACGATAAGAATCAGTCGAGACAGGAAAATGTATTGGACTTTTGAAACTACTGGAGAATAGAGAACTGAGAGTTCATGGAAAAACACCAAGAACTTCTTTTGACAAAACATCAATTGTATAATGTTTTGTAAAATCGTATATATGGAAGGCATTTTTGAGTTATCCTTCACCATTCACTGCGGTGGTGGCCCAACTCTGAGTTGTTAATAAAGCAAACCTAGAGAAATCCATGACTGAAAATTCTTTAACAATTATTCATCTGCAGAAAGGTTTGTGAGAATCAGTTTATGTCTAATTACATCTTTGTCATTCCACTTAGTCACTGCGTATGTCAGTAGCTGAAGGAACTATCTGAGGCATAACAAAGCTTTAGTTATCTTTCATATCAGACGTCTGGTATTGGGCTGCTATATCCATTACAATCTACATCAAAGTCCTGTGGCTTTTTTGACATGGATATTTTATAGTGCCAATCAAGCTGTGTTATGTTTCCGTGGCAAGATTTTGGTAGCAGGGGGGCTACAGGGGTGGTTTCTGTCAGAAGCTGCTAGAAGCTTTCTCCACATCTGACAGACCCAGGGCCAGGCAGCTCCAATCAGCTGAGCCAATCAGCAACAGTGGTAGTGCCTCTGTGATAACATATTTAAGAAGGGAAAAACAACCTGCTATGCAATAACAGCCAGAAGAGAGAGGAGTGAGAACATGTGAGAGAAACAACTCTGCAGACACCAAGGTCAGTGAAGAAGGAGGGGGAGGAGGTGCTCCAGGCGCCGGAGCAGAGATTCCCCTGCAGCCCATGGTGAAGACCACGGTGAGGCAGGCTGTCCCCCTGCAGCCCATAGAGGTTGACAGTGCAGCATATATACACCTGCAGCCTGTGGAGGACCCCACGCCGGAGTAGGTGGATGCGACCAAAGGAGGCTGTGACCCTGTGGGAGGCCCATGCTGGAGCAGGCTCTTGGCAGGACCTGTGGACCCGTGGAAAGAGGAGCCCACGCTGGAACAGTCTGCTCCTGAAGGACTGCATGCCATGGAAGGGACCCACGCTGGAGCAGTTCGTGAAGAATTGCAGCCCATGGGAAGGACCCATGTTGGAGCAGTTCATGGAGGACTGTCTCCCGTGTGTGGGACCCCACACTGAAGCAGGGGAAGAGTGTGAGGAAGATGAAGCAGCAGAGACAATGTGTGATGAAGTGACCGCAACCCCCATGCCCCGTGGCCTTGCACCGCTTGGGGGGAGGAGGTAGAGAATTTGGGAGTGAAGTTGAAGCTTTTAGGTGACTGATACGTGTGTTTTGGAGCCATCACTTTAAATCTTGGGGATTCTTAAGTCGGCTGTGTAGTATTAATTCTCTTTACATCATTGAGCCTGTGGTTTTATAAAATGTTACCGGACTTCTAACTAACTTTTACTGAAGAATAAATTTGAGTTTTAACACCTGTTGGACTTGGTTATACGTGCATCCGTAACACCTTCTTGGCTCTTCTTTGGGTTATTACAGCCTAATCCCATCTGTCTTGCAAAGATTTTGGGTCAAGCCAGCACAGGGTATAAGAGAAATTGAATTACAGAGGGCCACATTCTCTCTGGTATAATAGGGAAGACAAGAACTTTGCAGTGTTGCTCCTAGTTAAGCAAGTCTTATCATACATAGATTTTTTTTATATTCAGGAAGGCAAGCTGCCCGTGGAAAACCTCCCAAAACTTTTATATAAATCCTTTACAGCCCATGCCTACTAAGTTAAAAAAAAAAAAAATTAAAAAAATCATTGAAAGCAAGAAAGAGAGAGGCTATAAGGAATTCTATCTCTATTGAACCTAAAATAAAAGTCAAGAATAACCCAAATTTTTTCAGGATCTTCCAAGAGCATTTATCTATTTTCTTCAGCTAAATTAAAATGAACCCACATACTCAACTGTGTCTAAGCAAAAATAGTTACCATGGTTACAGTGGAGTTTATCTAAATGTAGTAAAGTATATGAAATAATCAGCCAAAATCATAGAATCATAGAATCATTTAGGTTGGAAAAGACCTTCAAATCATCGAGTCCAACCATCATCCATGCCCACTAAACCATGTTATGGAGTACCTTGTCTACGCGCTTTTTGAATACCTCCAGGGATGGTGACTCAACCACTTCCCTGGGCAGCCTATTCCAATGTCTGACAACCCGCACAGTAAAGAAATTTTTCCTAATATCCAACCTAAATCTCCCTTGCCGCAACTTGAGGCCATTTCCTCTTGTCCTATCACCAGCCACCTGACAGGAGAGACCAACACCCACCTCACTACAACCCCCTTTCAGGTAGTTGTAGAGAGCTATAAGGTCTCCCCTCAGCCTCCTCTTCTCTAGACTAAACAGCCCCAGCTCCCTCAGCCGCTCCTCATAAGACTTGTGCTCCAGGCCCCTCACCAACTTGGTTGCCCTCCTCTGAACACGCTCCAGCAACTCAATGTCCTTCCTGGAGTGAGGGGCCCAAACCTGAACACAGTACTCAAGGTGCGGCCTCACCAGTGCTGAGTACAGGGGAACAATCACCTCCCTGTTCCTGCTGGCCACACTATTTCTGATACAGGCTAGGAGGCGATTGGCCTTCTTGGCCACCTGGGCACACTGCTGGCTCATGTTCAGCCGGCTGTCAACCAGCACCCCCAGGTCTTTTTCTGCCAGGCAGCTTTCCAGCCACTCTTCCCCAAGCCTGTAGCGCTGCATGGAGTTGTTGTGACCCAAGTGCAGGACCTGGCACTTGGCCTTGTTGAACTTCATACAATTGGCCTCAGCCCATCGATCCAGCCTGTCCAGATCCCTCTGTAGAGCCTTCCTACCCTCGAGCAGATCAACCCTCCCTCCCAATTTGGTGTCATCCGCAAACTTACTGAGGGTGCACTCGATCCCCTCATCCAAATCATTGATAAAGATATTAAACAGAACAGGGCCCAAAACTGAGCCCTGGGGAACACCACTTGTGACCGCCACCAAATGGATTTAACTCCATTCACCACAACCCTCTGGGCTCGACCATCCAGCCAGTTTTTCACCCAGCGAAGAGTACACTTGTCCAAGCCATGAGACGTCAGCTTCTCAAGGAGTATGCCATGAGAGACAGTGTCAAAGGCTTTACTGAAGTCTAGGTAGACAACATCCACAGCCTTTCCCTCATCCACTAGGCGAGTCACCTGGTCATAGAAGGAGATCAGGTTGGTCAAGCAGGACCTGCCTTTCATGAACCCATGCTGGCTGGGCCTGATCCCCTGCTTGTCCTGCACATGCTATGCGAGCACACTCAAGATGAACTGTTCCATAATCTTCCCCAGTACCGAGGTCAGGCTGACAGGCCTGTAAGTTCCCCGGATCCTCCCTCCGACCCTTCTTGTAAATGGGCATCACATTGGCAAGCCTCCAGTCGTCTGGGACCTCCCCTGTTGACCAGGATTGCTGATAAATGATGGAGAGTGGCCTGGCAAGGTCCTCCGCCAGTTCCCTCAGTACTCTCGGATGGATCCCATCTGGTCCCATAGACTTGTGAGTGTCCAGGTGGCATAGTAGGTCATTAACTATTTCCTCCTGGATTATGGGGGGTATATGCTGCTCTCCGTCCTTGTCTTCCAGCTCAGGGGGCTGAGTACCCTGAGGATAACTGGTCTCACTATTAAAGACTGAGGCAAAGAAGGCATTAAGTACCTCAGCCTTTTCCTCATCTCTGGTGGCAATGTTCCCCTCTGCATCCAATAGAGGATAGTCTCCTTGGCTCTCTTTTTGTTGTTAACATATTTGTAAAAACATTTTTTGTTATCTCTTACGACAGTGGCCAGATTGAGTTCTAGCTGAGCTTTTGCCTTTCTAATTTTCTCTCTGCATGACCTAACAAGATCCCTGTACTCCTCCCGAGTTGCCTGCCCTTTCTTCCAAAGATGGTAAACTCTCCTTTTTTCCCCGAGTCCCAGCAAAAGCTCCTTGTTCAGCCAGGCCGGTTGTCTTCCCTGATGGTTTGTCTTGCGGCAGATGGGAGTAGCCTGCCTCCGACCACCACATCTCCCACCAGTCCTTCCCTGTTTATAAACAGTAGGTCTAGCGAGGCTCCTCCCCTGGTTGGCTCACCTACCAGCTGTGTCAGGAAGTTCTTTTCCACACACTCCAGGAACCTCCTAGAATGTTTGCTCTCTGCTGTGTTGTATTTCCAGCAGATGTCTGGAAAGTTGAAGTCCCCCATGAGAACAAGGGCACACAATTCTGAGACTACTGCCAGCCGCTTGTAGAATGTTTCATCTGTCTCTTCAACCTGGTTGGGTGGTCTATAACAGACTCCCAGCATGATATCTGGCTTGTTGGCCTTCCCCCTCATCCTTATCCATAAGCACTTGACTTTATCGTCACAATCGTGTAGCTCTGTACAATCAAAACATTCCCTAACATAGAGAGCCACCCCACCACCTCTTCTACCTTGCCTATCCCTTCTGAAGAGCTTAGAGCCATCCATTGCAGCACTCCAGTCATGTGGGTCATCCCACCATGTTTCTGTGATGGCGACTACGTCATATCTATCCTGCTGCACGATGGCTTCCAGCTCCTCCTGTTTATTACCCGTGCTGCGTGCATTGGCATAGACGCATTTGAGCTGGGCTATCGATTCCACCCCCAACTTTGGCATGCTGCCCCCAGGCTCATCTCTGGTGAGCCTAGTTTTATCCCCTTCCCCCTTCAAATCTAGTTTAAAGCCCCCCTCTATGAGCCCTGCCAAATCACGAGTGAGGATCCTTTTCCCCCTTAGAGATAGCTGGACTCCATCTGTTGCCAGCAAGCCCGGTGCTGTGTAAACCTCCCCATGATCAAGAAACCCAAAATTCCACCGATGGCACCAGCCTCTGAGCCACGTATTAATCAGGTGTGTTTTCCTGTTCCTTTCAGTATACTTCCCTGCCACTGAAGGGATTGAGGAAAACACTACCTGTGCTCCCGATCCTTCCACTAATCGTCCCAGTGCCCTGAAGTCCCTTTTGATTGCTTTTGGGCTTCTCTCCATGACCTCATCACTGCCAACCTGCACAACCAGCAATGGGTAATAATCAGAGGTCCGAACCAGACCAGGGAGTTTCCTAGTAGCGTCTTTCACCCGGGCCCCAGGGAGGCAGCAGACTTCCCTGTGGGATGGGTCAGGTCTGCATATTGGGCCCTCTGTCCCCCTCAAGAGGGAGTCGCCTACGACAATTACCCTCCTTTTTCTTTTTTCAGAGGCTGTCAAAATGCATAGGGCTGCCTGACTGAGCCTAGGCACACCCCTGGATAGGCCTTCATCTACACCCTGATCTTCATTGACCTGGCCCTCAAGTTCCAGAGCCCCATACCTGTTGTGTAGGGGCAACTGGGAAGGTGAGGGAGACCGGGAGGGGATTCTCCTGCCTCCCCGAGCAGGAACCTGTATCCATACCCCTCCATCTCTTAGGTCCCCTCCTGCCTGGTGGCAAGAGGGCAGGGGATCCGCTGCTTCTTGTGGAGCCTCCATCTGCTGCCTCTGCCTCAGGGATGGCAGGGTGTGGGCCCACCAGTCTATCTCCCTCTCACACTCCCTGATACTCCTCAACCTTTCCACTTCCTCCTTCAGCTCTGCCACCAGGCTGAGCAGATCATCCACCTGGTCACACTGCACACAGGTGTTGTCTCTGCTGCCCTCTGGTACCAGTGACAGGCTCAGGCACTCCCTGCAGCCAGAGACCTGGACAGCTGCATGTTTGCTTGGGAGCTCCATCTGGGTCGCCACATTTTTCCTGGCAATGGCTTTCATCTGAGTGGCAACCATAGCTGGGTCTCCTTCTGAGGACGATGCCCACCGCTTGAATAGCCTTCTTGAGCTGGGAGGGTGACTGCGCCCTCCCTGCACGCCCTGCCTGCGCAAACTGCCGCCCCACGCCCTTTCTGACGCGCGGTGCTCCTGGTCACTAGCGCTCCCCAGGGCCCTTTAAATTTCTCACAGTTGCTCCTGGCAACGCCCACACTGCGTCAGCCTTGCTCGCGAGAGCTGCCGGCTCTGGACGGGTCTCTCTGCTCTTCCTCGGGGTTCCCGGGCTCTGGGAACCTCCCTGTCTGCCTCAATCTAGCGCTCAGCCGCCAACTTTTACCGTTGTGGTTGCTGGTCTCATCGCCGACTGAGACATGTCCGCCTTCTGTTTAGGATCAGGAAATACAGTTGGGGAAATGTATAGTTCTTGCCTAATTGGGATTCCAACCTCATAAGAAATATTGAAAAATTATACTATGTTAAGAGTATTTGGATTCAAAATGACATATAGTAATTTGTACAATATGGGAAGAATTACTAAAATTAAAGGGGAATTTCGAGAGTAAAGGTACGAGGAACTCAACCTGCAAAACATTGCACTACTTTTGTGAATTGTTCCTCAAAGTGTGACAGTCTAACACAATTGCAACCCCCTTTAGCATGTAATGAAACAGAAAATGTAAGTTATGTTTGGGCCCACACTTGACTACCTCTGGGATGGTTTTTACTTTGCGGGCGATTAGCCTATACTTATGTCCCAGCCAACATCACTGGAGGCCCTTGCTCAATTGGGAGATTAGCCCCATTGCTCCTAAACAAGGAGGATTTGAAAACTGAAGGAAGGCAAAAAAGAACAACTCATCAATTGCCTGAAGATTGTGACTCCCAAGATACTCTTTATAGCACAAGTGAAATAACAGCTGCAGCAATATTAACACCCGGAGTAGGAGTCGCCATGAATTATCATACCTCAAAAAGAATTGCTTGTGCTTTGGTCAAAGACATTAATTATACATCACAAGCTCTGACAGCTCTTGGAACAGAAATGACCCAGATTAGAGAGGTGACCCTAGAGAACCAGGCAACTATAGATGATCTATTATTAAGACATAATCATGGTTGTGAGGAATTTAAGGGAATGTGTTGTTTTAATCTTTCTGATAATTCACAATTGGTGGAGAAAAAGATGATACAGCACTTGAAAGACTTAGCCTCTGATTTTTCAGAACAAGAACGACTGGACTTTTCATGGTTGACTTCATGGCTCCCAAATATGAGTTGGTTAAGACAATTGTTTGTGTTTATCTTGTTGTTTGTAGTTCTGATTTTGATAACTTGTTGTATGATACAGTGCATGCCATTATGTAGACCAGGAATTTACAAAGGAATGGTGTGAGACAGGATGGATATTAAATACCATCATAAATCTTCAAAGGGGGAAAAATTGATGTCAGATATAGAAAATCCTGTTGTAGATTAGAAAATCCTGTTTTAAATTAAGTTAGTTAATCATTTTCAACTCCAAACAATTATAATAATACCTAGAGAAGTAGCCAAGGTCATTTTTGACTCTTTCTATTCTTTCCTGATTGATGATGCATCCCTCTTGGCAGGAAAATGAACCATTGACCTGGCACAGAGCGGCTTAGTAGTCAAAGTGAGGAGGGGATACCTCCCCAAATGACCACCTGAGACCCCAGCGCATGCAGAGAAGGCATCTGATGTGTCATGGTTATATAATCCTATGCATATGCATTAGATAGATAGTTTTAATATGTACTAGGTAGGTGTGATGGTCTGACAAATTATAGCCAATGTCTCAAACATTCATTAAAGAACTTTGGTGGAGAAGACGGCCTCTGTAAAAGCACTGGAGTTGTGCAAACAGAAAAATGTGGCTGGAGGAGAAGGCCCTATGGAGGGTGGGACCGCACTTCTCCAAAGCCACAATTCCTTATCTTAAGTGACCATGAGAAGCAGCATAACATATGCGCTTCAAGGAAAGGCCAGATAGCGGTCATGCCTGCAGGGAGAGAGAAGCAACTCCCTGATGACCCCCCAAGCCCACCGACCCATGTCCAGAGAATCCCAGGAACGTGAACTGCGCATGTTGAGACCACTGACTCATTTCTGGAACATTTCTGAGCTCACACTGCACTTGCTCAATGATGGCAAATCCCCACCTACAGGGGCAGACCCTTTAGGTATAAAAGAAGGGAGGATGAGTTCTCAGCGCGCCCTCCGGAACTGGATCTTTAGACTGGCTGGACCAACGCTGGACCCAGGACCAGTGAAATCTTTTCCTCTTTCTTTGTCTCTCTCTGTCTCTCTCTCCTTTTTCACAATCCCTACACCTCATCCCTTTAGACATAAAACCGTTGACCAAGTCTGGGACTAGGAGTGGATCTAGCCACCCCTGGGATCCTCTTTGAGAAGGAGACTAGAAAGCAAGGGGGTCCACTCTGAACTTCGTGACTCAATGGGAGGGCTCTCCTTATTTCTTCTTTGAATTGATCCCCAAATAAGTAAAGCTTACGTATGGTTAGCATGTGTTGTACAGTTTACTGACATAGTTTCATGTTCCTTTTTCCATTTCTTTTTCTATACCTTCCTTCTCCTTTCAAACGGCAGCTTAATGACATGATGCAAGGTTCATATTGATAAGTTCACTTGTACTTGGGCAAGGTTAGCTAGGTTGAATAAACGTTGATTGTTGTTTGAACTCCCCTGGTGTCATTTCACCTTAATTCTGACAAAGGAAATCCACGAACCTGAGTCGCTCCAACCTTGGGATGCGACAGGAGGAGTAGTTTAATAAATTATATGCAATTGTTGCTGTATAAAAGAAGAGACACACCTGATGAATCTGGTGTGCTTGATTTGTGGAAAGTCCACCAAGCACCCAGGCCTGAATAAAAAGCAATAACTCTCCTGAGTGTGTGAGATTGGTCTATTGCACACTGGGTAACGAATCCGCTTTTAGGACATTTATGCATTGATGTCACATTAAAGGCAACAGTTATTCTACAGAAAGTAAGCCAGGAAAACCTATTTAATATATTCTATTTAAATGTATTTTACAACAAGTAATGGACATGCTAACAGTGTGAGGTTTAATTCATGCAAAAAAGATTTTAGTCAATCTTAAAGCAAATAAGAAAATTCAAGATGACAAGAGCTGTAGTGACTTACTGTCATTCCTTATAGAATTCAATAAGGTCAGTACAGGAGGGCATCATTCTCTAAGTTACAGGTAGTGTTTTACATGCTGTAGTAATGGCATACAAATTAAGTCAGTCAGAAGTGAGGTATCTTTCTAAAGTTTAATTGACACTCCCATTTGCCTTTTTGGAAGCATCAGAATTTTTTATGCAGTTTTACAGCTCACAGGGAACAAAGGACTCCCCAGTTACATGCTGCACACAGACATCTATAGAGGAATCATACTGTGCATTTTGATACCCCACTTAAAAAGTCTAGTCACCATAAGAGAACTAGAAAAAAAATAGGTTTCTCCTTGTTCCCCTTCCCCTCAGCATTTTTCTCTCTCGAGGAATAGAGGGAATGGAAAAACACTGCCTTTGAATCACCAACTATCTTCAAGATTTCCCCATCATTTTTTTTAAGTCTACTATCCTCACTACATCCTATAGGGTCTGCTCTAAAAATAAAATGTATTCAGTAGATTTGTGAATGTCCTTTATCTTATAAAAAGGACACTACTCAACAATGCTAAATATATCATAGAACCCACTCCTCCTAAGACTGATAGCTTAAATACCTACAGTACACTCAAACCCTATCAGCTTGAGAGAGAATTCACATTTTGTAGTTTTTTATTTTGAAAGGAAAAAGTGGTGTTCAACTTCTTAAGCCTGGGAATCTTACATACATAGGTTTATGTGCACATACAATGTTTAACAAAATTAAATCAAAAACTGTTTACTGCTGAAACACTTCCCTATTTAAGCAGCTGCTGAAAAATGCTGTCACTAGCAATTAAGTATAAGGCAGAAAAATTTAGATGTTACCATTGCATTAAAAAAAAAAAAGAATCTCCAAAATCAGCTTCCACTTCTCAATGTGGAATCAAAAAAACCTTCCTTTTTCTATTAACAGCAGAGGAAGCAAAAAAAAATAATAAACATATTTCCTCATGCAATCTATCATTCTTCATACACAGAAAAATCACACACATGAAACAAATTTGTAAACTCTAGCCAGGAGTCAATTTACATTTATTATTTCAACCTTACAGTGAGAAAAAAAACAAAACCAAAAAACATTCTGCTCTTTATTTTTTAACACAAGTTATTTTCAGCTTTCATTAGGCTCTTACATACAAGAGGGAAGGCTAGAGTTTTTTCATATTTTTTTGAAAGGGGAAATTGGACATACAAAATATTGTTTCTGCTCATTTAGAAGCCTTGTAAAAATTCTTGTAGCTGTGCAACTATTTCTGTATCCACGGTTTCCATAAGTGCATGAAAACCTTGTTCTCCCAGTAATTCCTGCTGTGCCTTTAGCTTCTCATAGATGAACTGCTGCAATGACACAGTGTGTACAGGGTCCTTCAGTGCAAGCTGTGGAAAACATGTAAGAGGAAAAAAATATAATAATGCACTAAAAAAATACTCTGTGACTTACTCATCTCTTTTATAACCTCACCCCAAGAAAGAAATCTTCTGCTTTTCTTTGTACTTAATTGAGAAACAAGAGAAAACTCCTGTAAAGCAAAGATCAAATTAATTATCATCAAACACAAATGTCAGTTTAAAACTATTTGAAACAGTCTCAAATCATGGACCTAGTCTGCTGTAAGATTTCACCCTTCTATAAGATAACAAAGCAGCTTTGAAGTTGTTTTAATTACTGCTGAATGAGTTTCCCATAACTTCTAAGAAACACATCAGATGTTACCACAAAAAGCACTTTACAGATGGCATGAACTATGGTCAGTTAGATTTTATTAGTAAGGAAACAAAACAAAAATAATTGAACTGGTTTAGATTTATATGACAAACAACAGCTAAAATAAATTGTTCATATGCGTAAAAAATAGACACACTTTTGGGTAGGGAGGGAAAGAGTATTGCTCTCTATTTTCCACATATTAAGTGCTTCTTAATAAAAGCAAAAAGAGGTCAATGAAAGGCCTACATCGACAGAGGACCTATTCATAATTTTAAAATCAGAAGAGAGGTATAGACAGGCTAAGGACATGGACAGTTACGCAGCATTTGTCCTTCAGCCCACCAGGCTGGATGAAGGGGGATGGGAGGTGAGAACACCTGGAGCTTGCAGCATCATAAAGAAGGAGGATGTTGAAATAAACATGAAATTACTGCAGACCCATAATCTTATGCTCATCTTAGTATCAAAACTAAACAACACTACTATTTATGCTGGAAGGTCAGGAAACAAGATATAATGCTAGATCTCAAAGCCCATTGAAATAGGAGACACTTCTGAGCTTGTAACACCCTGCTATACTGCTATTTCCAAAGAAGTGAGGCATATTAAACTTGAACAACTGCTCTATCTATATTCCCTCTCATTCTTATTTCATACAATTTATGGCATGTTTGCTGCATTATTACAGCATTATCTTATCAGCCACCATGTAAAAACCCAAAGTGAAAAGTACAAAGGATTTTCCTGTAGACAATGGATACAGTTGATCCCATTAAATTTCAGTAACATGTACATTTTTTGATCAAACTCCCTTGTTGAGTTAAATCAGAACTAGGAAATAAGGCATTTAATTCTTCTCTGATCAGAAGCTATGGGATACAATTAGTATCACACGGAGTTTATATCAAATGGGAATGCAATATAGGAAGTATGTTTATTTAATAAACTACCTGGCCTGAAAAAAGAGTTTGAACATAGAAACATCTATAAGAGCATAGATGGGCTACTGCTTGAACCAGAGCATTCATTTTTTTGTAGCAGTAGTAAGCTTAGGTCTGTCACGACCCGTTGTGGTGGGTTAACCCTGGCTGGATGCCAGGTGCCCACCAAAGCCGCTCTATCACTCCCCCTCCTCAGCTGGACAGGGGAGAGAAAAATAAAACAAAGGGCTCATGGGTTGAGATAAGGACAGGGAGAGATCACACACCAATTACCATCACAGGCAAAACAGATTCAACTTGGGGAAAATTAACTTAATTTATTGCCAATCAACCAGAGTAGGGTAATGAGAAATAAACTCATATCTCAAAACACCTTCCCTCCATCCCTCACTTCTTCCCGGGCACAACTTCACTCCCGGATTCTCTACCTACACCCCCCGAGCGGCGCAGGGGGACAGGGAATGGGGGTTACGGTCAGTTCATCACACGTCTCTGCTGCTTCATCCTCTTCAGGGGCAGGACTCCTCACACTCTTCCCCTGCTCCAGCGTGGGGTCCCTCCCATGGGAGACAGTCCTCCACAAACTTCTCCAACGTGGGTCCTTCCCACGGGCTGCAGTTCTTCATGAACTGCTCCAGCATGGGTCCCTTCCACGGCATGCAGTCCTTCAGGAGCACACTGCTCCAGCGTGGGTCCCCCACGGGGTCACAAGTCCTGCCAGAAAACCTGCTCCAGCGTGGGCTCCTCTCTCCACAGATCCGCAGGTCCTGCCAGGAGCCTGCTCCAGCACGGGCTTCCCACGGGGTCACAGCCTCCTTCGGGAACCCACCTGCTCTGGCGTGGGGTCCTCCATGGGCTGCAGGTGGATATCTGCTCCACCGTGGACCTCCATGGACTGCAGGGGGACAGCCTGCCTCACCATGGTCTTCACCACGGGCTGCAGGGGAATCTCTGCTCCGGTGCCTGGAGCATCTCCTCCCCCTCCTTCTTCATTGACCTTGGTGTCTGCAGGGTTGTTTTCTCTTACATGTTCTCACTCCTCTCTCCGGCTGCCGTTTTCCGCCTGTCCCAACTTTTTTCCTTCTTAAAAATGTTATCACAGAGGCGTTACCACTATCGCTGATTGGCTCGGCCTTGGCCGGCGGCGGGTCCGTCTTAGAGCCGGCTGGCATTGGCGCTCTCTCGAACACAGGGCAAGCTTCCAGCAGCTTCTTACAGAAGCCACCCCTGTAACACCCCCCCCCCGCTACCAAAACCTTGCCACACAAAGCCAATACAGCAGGGTTTGTTTTTATGCAGAACTTGCCCCACCACAATGTTTGAGACATTAACTCTTTCAGTCTCTCACACCACCCCGTGGCTCAAACATTGTCTATACAATCTTCATGGATTCTCCATAGTCTTCTCCCAGGGTGGCGATTTAGACATAAAGAAAGGGGAGAGCGAGAAAAGGAGAGAGAGGGAGAACATGTACAAAGCTTCGAACGGTACAAAACTTCACTTAGTGGATAGAAGAGGGAGAAAAGAGAGAAGAGAGGGAAGAGATGGCACGGGTAATCATACAGTGAACAATTGCAAGGCCAAGCATTAAGAACAAAAATCCACATAACAACATGAGACCAATGCTAACAAGCCATTTTCCCCACCCCGTGAGTCCCAAGGACGTTAGGAGAGAGGTCAGCAACAATCCTCCGTTAAACCGGTCTCTTGGTTGCACTGCTTGGAAAAGTTCTCCAGTCTTGTCTGTAACTTCTCTCATCTTTTGCACTGCTTCTAAGGAGGTAGTTGCATTGTGTATGGTGAGACAGCATTCTCCGTCAGTGGGATTTAACATCCCACGTACCCCCCATGTTCTTTTAGCAACAACATCACAAGATTCAAGGTTTCCTCCTCGGGGAAGAAGATAAATCTTTGAATCCTCAGAGGGAGTTTTTTAGAGCCATGAAAGGTCCTCCAGAAGCATCATTCCAAGAGCAGTTTTGGTTTACATAAAATATTACCAGGTTTTTCACAAGATTGGTGATGTTTACATTAATGAGGCCGAACTGAATTCCTTCATACAAACACCTTGATTGGTGTCATTCCAGAGGTGCATAAAACCTTGAATCAAATTCCAAGCTAAATCTGGAGAATCTTTTCCCTGTCCTCCAGTGGAAAGGATCAGGATGAGGGAGAAGGTTCCCCAAAGCATCTTTCCCTACAATAACAGACAAAAATTACAAATAACAATAAACTGATAACACAACAATTAATATAGTTAGGACTAACACGGGTCCCTTGCCGCCTTCTCCATTTCTCTTTGGTTCTACAAAGTACAAATATAAAGCATACATAGATTAAAATGAGGGTATTGTCCATTGCGTGTGGATTCGGTGGTCTTTTTCATGTGCATCGGTCGCTATCCATGCAGACAAGTACAAAGGGGTCCCCAATGTCATCTAATTGCTCCCTTAATACCCTTTCCTGCTCCAAAGCCTCCATCAAAGCAGTATGTAGTCTCTGGTCAGTCACTCGCTCAGTGGCAAGTTGATTAGAGAGACTTCTTGTCTCATTTTCCAATTGCTCCTGCAAAGCCTTCACTAAATCTTGAAAGTATTTTATCATCTCTCCTTCTGCTTGTTGGGCCACACATTTGTCCCGTTGTGCTGCCACCAGAGCAGCTCCTAAAACCACACAAACCAATGTCATACCAAGGGGAAAGGGCCAGGCATTGTAGCCCTCTAATCTCTCCAGGAGAGGGTTGCAGTCTACGGTCAGACCTCCCAGGGAGGCCATAACAAGCACACAGTTATAGGGATCAGATCCCTTTATTATTCCTCTGTGGACTATCTCCCCTTGCATATGACTCCTCTCAGAGAGGGGCCACAGCAGAGACCTGGTCCAAACGATCGCTTTAGCAACGCCGAGGGAATTCTGCCGACTACACCAAAAAATGTCACGACACAGGCTGGACAGACCAGGGAGGGGTCCTGGTGAGTTCGGAATTCCCTCAGGCTAAATTAGGGTGAAACGACACCAAAGGATCAGTTGAACGTGCATCCTCCAGCAAGCCCTCCATGGGCTTCACCTGCAGTTGTTGTTATGCAGGGTTCGTTGTTATGCAGAACTTGCCCTGCCACAATGTTTGAGACATTAACTCTTTCAGTCTCTCACAAGGTCATTCTCACCAAATGAGCTGTGTCATTTTCAAACATTCATGGATGAATTTTCTAATAAAAAGTTTCTTCAAAGAAAAAAATAATATTGCATATTCATAACTAATTTATACATGCCATAATGATGCATACTGTCCTGGTTTTGGCTGGGATAGAGTTAATTTCCTTTCTAGTAGGTGGTATAGTGTTAATTTCCTTTCTAGTAGGTGGTATAGTGTTATGTTTTGAGTTCAGTATGAGAAGAATGTTGATAACACACTGATGTTTTCAGTTGTTGCTAAGTAGTGTTTAGACTCAGTCAAGGATTTTTCAGCTTCTGATGTCCAGCCAGCAAGAAGGCTGGAGGGGCACAAGAAGTTGGGAGGGGACACAGTCAGGGCAGCTGACCCAAAGTGGCCAAAGGGGTATTCCATACCATGTGACATCATGCCCAGTATATAAACTGAGGGGAGTTAGCCTGGGGGGGATCACTGCTTGGGAACTAACCGGGCATCAGTCGGCGAGTGGTGAGCAATTGCATTGTGCATCACTTGTATATTCCAATCCTTTTATTATTATTGTCATTTTACTATTGTTATTATCATTATTAGTTTCTTCTTTTCTGTCCTATTAAACTGTTCTTATCTCAACCCATGAATTAGTTTTACCTTTTTCCTTCCAATTCTCTCCCCCATCCCACTGGGTGGGGGGTGAGTGAGTGAGTGGCTGCATGGTGCTTAGTTGCTGGCTGGGGTTAAACCATGACAATACTTTGAGATAAAATACTACATAAAACATGAAGAGAATCCTTTCCATTTTGGCATGATAAAAAAAAATAAATATTTGAATTTTTATATGGAGTGGAAGACTTTAAACCTTAAGAATATTTACTTATTTATCAAACAATATTATTCACAAAATGGGGGAATACTGATTGAAACAACCACAAAAATATAAGACAGAGTAAAACATCCAAAACCATTGTAATTACCACAAAAGATAAGTTAAAGTCTTATTTCTTATGAACAACTCCAGTGAATAAGCAGGCTGCTGCTTAGCATCTTCCATCAGTGCCTGCAAGTTCTTCTTTCTTATTATGGTCACCTCACCTTTCATACTGTAAATCTCAGTCATTCCCTCAGTATTCCTAATATTGGCTTCTTAGCCTTTGATCCTTCACCATTTTCTACTATCCAGCTATTTTACATTTCAAAGGTAAGATATGATCTTTTTATTACTTATTCCTAACATTACACTCTTTTGAAAAGGGGACTAATTGCAATAATTGTTTAGCATTCTATAGTAATTCTTCTCAGTAAATGTAATCTGGTCTCTAAAATATAAACAGACTTTTCAAATTGAAATACTCTAACAATTTCTAAACAACAGCTACTGTAATCAAGATTTGACAATGCTAGTGATATTCTTTTGTAACAGCGTTAGCACAATCTACAGGGTAAAAAAAAGATTGTCTTGCCAAGCAAAGAAACTACCAGTTTCTGAACAATTTGCATTTGTTAACCGATGATTGTAATTTGGAACATATAACACATTTCTAATTAGTTAGTTCAGTAAGTTCATAGCTCTAAACAGTCACGTATAAAATGACTGTAGGGAATTTTGCACAGAAAAACAGGTATTAAAATTGCCATAGACAAGTGTTTTCATACTTGTGACTCTGATACAGCAGCATGCATTACAAAGTCACCTTGGGAAACACCTCCAAAAACCCATTCTTCAACAACCTTTTAACCCACAAACCAATTAATCTACATATTTAGTTAACTGTATGACTTATGTGACCCTACTATAAACCCTTGTTTAAGTACTCAGTATTAGAAAGGGAAGTCAGAACAATTTCTCTTAAAAATATCAAGTTCAAGTAATTTTTCTTTCTACTCTACCAAGACAAATTAATCTAATTTGTAATTGTATATTACAAAGTTTATTCCCCTGATATCTAAAAAGGAAAAAATAAAAAAAGAAAATAAAAGGAAACAGACTTCAAGTCAATGGCAAACAAACCTCTTGTATTTCTTATATGTCAATGTTCACTAATAAGCCTCAATTTAAGTCCAAATTTTTTCCTAATTTTAACAAGCTACTAGAATACAACTATACATGTAATGCTGCTCTAGCACCCAAATGGTGGTTTTCAAATTCTGAACGAAAGTGCTGTATTGTTTTGAAAATACAGGGTTTGAATCCTTGCTTATTTGCAAAGCTTGCTGGAACTTAAAGACTGAGCTATCTCTAGCATCTCTTATAAAAACGATTATAGATATGCTCTCTAGCATCTCTTAGAGGTGCTAACCCTGTAGCACTGTCCTAGTTTCAGCTGGGATAGAGTTAACTGTCTTCCTAGTAGCTGGTATGGTGCTATGTTTTGAGTTCAGTATGTGAAGAATGTTGATAACACTGATGTTTTCAGTTGTTGCTAGTAGTGTTTAGACTAATGTCAAGGATTTTTCAGCTTCTCATGCCCAGCCAGTGAGAAAGCTGGAGGGGCACAAGAAGTTGGCACAGGACACAGCCAGGGCACCTGACCCAAACTGGCCAACAGGGTATTCCATACCATGTGACATCCCATCTAGTATAGGAACTGGGAAGTGGGGGCGGGAAATCGCCGCTCGGGGACTAGCTGGGTGCCGGTCGGCGGGTGATGAGCAATTGCACTGCGCATCATTTGTACATTCCAATACTTTCATTATTGCTGTTGTCATTTTATTAGTGTTATCATTATCATTATTCGTTTCTTCTTTTCTGTTCTATTAAACTGTTCTTATCTCAACCCGTGGGTTTTGCTTCTTTTTCCCTATTTTCTCCCCCATCCCACTGGGTGGGGGGGGAGCGAGTGAGCGGCTGCGTGGTGCTTAGTTGCTGGCTGGGGTTAAACCACAACAATGAGTTTTGCTTCTTTTTCCCGATTTTCTCCCCCATCCCACTGGGTGGGGGGGGAGTGAGTGAGCGGCTGCGTGGTGCTTGGTTGCTGGCTGGGGTTAAACCACAACAGTCCATTTTGGCGCCCAACGTGGGGCACGAACGGTTGAGATAATGACAAACCTGACCAGAGCTCATTAAAACAAATTTGTTATAAGCATTCATTATATTGGTCTAATAGTTGCTGGTCATTATGTTGATTTATGTGTTCTTAGAGTTGTTGCTCTGGTTTTTAAAGTTCTGTTATGTATCACCTCGCTTGCTGTATGTAGTCCCTCTTCTGCTGCTTATCATCCGTGGGAGGTGGATTAAGGTTTTCGCTTTGATGTATTGTATAACACTGGTTTATGGTATGATAAAGTCATCGGTTGTGGGATTAATCCGGTATTTGCACTCAGCATTGTCACCTTTATACTGCGGGAGCCATCTGTGGGAAACTATTAATAATTATACCATTTACCTTTCCTCCTTGGAAAACCAGTCTATGGGTGGGGTACCTTTCTTCCCCTCTCCTTTCTCCTTCAGTCCAGTTACAATGGTGTTTGAGAATTTTGAAAAATTTGAATACCCTTGGGATGTTGAGACCAGCACGGTCCTAGCCCTACTGCTAGGAATTAGCATACTCCTGAATGTGGTTCAGCTCTTGTTTAAGGTTAAACGACTGTTTAAGAAGATCACCCAGAGGTCTGCCCCGAGGCTGGATAATTATGAGTGGCAGGGTGTGTGGGGTAGTATGGGCAAGTACCTAGAAAAGTGGGCACCTCCAATGTTTTGGAAATTCACCCCTGAACAAGTGCAGAATCCAGAAGAACTAGTAAAATATCTGGAAAAAGTATGCTGTCACCCCGGCAGCTCCAGAGAGATACAAATCACTGCAACGTGCTGGGGCCTGGCCCATGCCTATCAAGCCCTGTTCGACACAACTCAGCACCCTCAAGGGGAAGAGAAGGTCTCTGGACCTAACAACAAAACGATGAGCACTGCGGTCACCCAAACCCCGGCAATGGGCGCTGCGGCCCCTCCAGCCCCAGCGACGAGAACTGTGGCTACCCAAACCTCAGCAACAAGCACTGCAGCCCCTCCAGCCGTGGCAACGAGCACAGCAGCTACCCAAACCTCGGCAACGGGCACTGCGGTCCCTCCAGCCCCAGCGACAAGCACTGCTGCTACACAAACCTTGGCGACAGACGCTGCGGTTATCCAAAACCCGGCGAGCGATACTGCAACTGAACCAGCGGACCAACCTGCACCAGTATCAGTTGCCCCCGTACAGAAAAAGAAATATACAAAAAAATCAGCTTGCTTAGCAAAGGATGAAGGTGAACCAGGGTCATCACAGGAACAGGAGGAAGAGGCAGAACCAGAGGTAATAACCCAGTCCCTATCCTTGAGTGAGCTGCGGGATATGCAAAAAGATTTTAGCCGCCGTATAGGTGAGAATATTATCACCTGGCTCCTCCGATGCTGGGACAATGGGGCTAATAGCTTGGAATTAGAAGGTAGGGAAGCCAAGCAGCTGGGATCGCTTGCCAGGGAAGGTGGCATTGACAAGGCAATTGGAAGAGGAACACAAGCCATCAGCCTCTGGAGGCGACTCCTGTCAAGTGTGAAGGAAAGGTACCCCTTTAAGGAAGATGTTATATGTCAATCAAGCAAGTGGACAACCATGGAAAGAGGTATCCAATATCTGAGGGAATTAGCTGTGCTAGAGACGATTCATTATGACCCGGACAACCCACAATTACCCAAAGATCCAGACAAAGTCCCATGCACACAACCCATGTGGCGGAAGTTTGTACGGAGCGCACCATCGTCCTATGCCAACTCACTGGCAATAATGACCTGGAAAGACGAAGAGGCACCGACAGTGGATGAAGTGGCTCGCCAACTCCGTCAATACGAAGAAAATCTCTCCTCCTCCCTACAAGCCTGCATTTCGGCTGTGGAGAAGCTGTCCAAGGATTTCCAGCAATTCAAAGAGGATATGTCCTACTCCCCACCTGTAAGGACCAATGTCTCAGCTATTAGGAGTGAGTGCTCCTCTGCCCAAGAGAGAGAATATAGAAGGTACACACCGCGAGTTGCCCTGTGGTTTTACCTATGTAATCATGGAGAGGACATGAGGAAATGGGATGGAAAACCTACCTCGGTCCTAAATGCACGGGTACGTGAGCTGCGAGGAAAAACCACCACAAAAGGGGATTCTACGAGGAAAAATGCCGCTCCAGTTTCCAAACAGAGTAGAAGGGCTGATCTTATTTCTGATCCTCTTGAAGGGACTTCTGAGCCAATTTTACGAGAAGTGAATACCGGATACTCTGGCCAGAATTAGAGGGGCCCTGCCTCCAGCCAGGTGGAGGAAAGGGATAACCGGGTCTATTGGACTGTGTGGATTCGATGGCCTGGCACGTTAGACCCACAGGAGTATAAGGTTCTAGTAGACACCGGCGCACAGTGCACTCTAATGCCATCAAGTCATAAAGGGGCAGAACCCATTTGTATTTCTGGTGTGACAGGGGGATCCCAAGAGTTAACTGTATTGGAAGCTGAAGTAAGCCTAACTGGGAATGAATGGCAGAAACACCCCATTGTGACTGGTCCGGAGGCTCCGTGTATCCTTGGCATAGACTATCTCAGGAGAGGGTATTTCAAGGACCTAAAGGGGTATCGATGGGCTTTTGGTATAGCTGCCTTGGAGACGGAGGAAATTGAACAGCTGTCTGCCCTGCCTGGTCTCTCTCAAGACCCTTCGGTTGTGGGGTTGCTGAGGGTTGAAGAACAACAAGTGCCAATTGCTACCACAACGGTGCACCGGCGTCAATATCGCACCAACCGAGACTCTCTGATTCCCATCCACAAGTTGATTCACCAACTGGAGAGCCAAGGAGTGATCAGCAAAAGTCGCTCACCCTTTAATAGTCCCATATGGACAGTGCGAAAGTCTAACGGGGAGTGGAGACTAACAGTTGACCATCGTGGCCTGAATGAAGTTACGCCACCACTGAGTGCTGCCGTTCCAGATATGCTAGAACTTCAATACGAACTAGAGTTAAAGGCAGCCAACTGGTATGCTACAACTGACATTGCTAATGCGTTTTTCTCAATCCCTCTGGCAGCAGAGCGTCGTCCACAATTTGCCTTTACTTGGAGGGGTGTCCAGTACACTTGGAATCGATTGCCCCAGGGGTGGAAGCACAGCTCCACCATTTGCGATGGACTAATCCAGACTGCACTGGAAAAAGGTGAAGCTCCGGAACACCTGCAGTACATTGATGACATCATCATATGGGGCAACACGGCAGAAGAAGTCTTTGAGAAAGGGAAGAAAATAATCCAAATCATCTGAAAGCCGGTTTTGCCATAAAAGAAAGTAAGGTCAAGGGACCTGCACAGGAGATCCAGTTTTTAGGAATAAAATGGCAAGACGGGCGTCGTCAGATCCCAATGGATGTGATCAACAAAATAGCAGCTATGTCTCCACCAACTAATAAAAAGGAAACACAGGCTTTCTTAGGTGTTGTGGGTTTTTGGACAATGCATATTCAAAATTACAGTCTGATTGTAAGCCCTCTCTATCAAGTGACCTGGAAGAAGAATGATTTTAAATGGGGCCCTGAGCAACAGCAAGCCTTTGAACACATTAAACGGGAGATTGTTCATGCAGTAGCCCTTGGACCAGTCTGGGCAGGACAAGATGTTAAAAATGTGCTCTATACTGCAGCCGGTGAGAATGGCCCTACCTGGAACCTCTGGCAGAAAGCACCTGGGGAGACCCGAGGTCGACCCCTGGGGTTTTGGAGTCGAGGATATCGAGGATCCGAGGCTCGCTATACTCCATCTGAAAAAGAGATATTGGCAGCATATGAAGGAGTTCGAGCCACCTCAGAAGTGGTTGGTACTGAAACACAGCTCCTCTTGGCATCCTGACTGCCAGTGCTGGGCTGGATGTTCAAAGGGAGGGTCTCCTCTACACATCACGCGACTGATGCCACGTGGAGTAAGTGGATTGCACTGATCACACAACGGGCTCGCATAGGAAACCCCAGTCGCCCAGGAATTTTAGAAGTGATCACGGACTGGCCAGAAGGCAAAGATTTTGGAATGTCACCAAAGGAGGAGGTGACACGTGCTGAAGAAGCCCCACTGTATAATAAACTGCCAGAAAATGAGAGGCAATATGCCCTGCTCACTGATGGGTCCTGTCGCATTGTGGGAAAGCATCGGAGGTGGAAGGCTGCTGTATGGAGTCCTACACAACAAGTCGCAGAAACTGCTGAAGGAGAAGGTGAATCGAGTCAGTTTGCAGAGGTGAAAGCCATCCAGCTAGCGTTAGACATTGCTGAAAGAGAAAAGTGGCCAGTGCTCTATCTCTATACTGACTCATGGATGGTGGCAAATGCCCTGTGGGGGTGGTTACAGCAATGGAAGCAGAGCAACTGGCAGCGCAGAGGTAAACCCATCTGGGCTGCCGCACTGTGGCAAGATATTGCTTCCCGGCTAGAGAATCTGGTTGTAAAAGTACGTCATGTAGATGCTCACGTACCCAAGAGTCAGGCCAGTGAAGAACATCAAAATAACCAACAGGTGGATCAGGCAGCCAAGATTGAAGTGTCTCAGGTGGACCTGGACTGGCAACATAAGGGTGAGCTATTTATGGCTTGGTGGGCCCATGATACCTCAGGCCATCAGGGAAGAGATGCAACATATAGATGGGCCCATGATCGAGGGGTGGACTTGACCATGGATACTATTGCACAGGTTATCCATGAATGTGAAACCTGTGCTGCAATTAAGCAAGCCAAGCGGTTAAAGCCCCTGTGGTATGGAGGACGATGGCTGAAATATAAATATGGGGAAGCCTGGCAGATTGACTATATCACACTCCCACAAACTCGCCAAGGCAAGCGCTATGTGCTCACAATGGTGGAAGCAACCACCGGATGGCTGGAAACATATTCTGTGCCCCATGCCACCACCCGGAACACTATCCTGGGCCTTGAAAAGCAGGTCTTGTGGCGACATGGCACCCCAGAAAGAATTGAGTCAGACAACGGGACTCATTTCTGAAACAACCTCATAGACACCTGGGCCAAAGAGCATGGCATTGAGTGGGTGTATCACATCCCCTATCATGCACCAGCCTCTGGGAAAATTGAGCGATACAATGGACTGTTAAAGACTACATTGAGAGCAATGGGGGGTGGAATCTTCAAACATTGGGATACACATTTAGCAAAAGCCACCTGGTTAGTCAACACCAGAGGATCTGCCAATCGGGGTGGACCTGCCCATTCTGAACTTTTACATACTGTAGAAGGGGATAAAGTCCCTGTAGTGCACATAAAAAATATGTTAGGGAAGACAGTCTGGGTTACTCCTGCCTCAGGCAGAGGTAAACCCATTCGTGGGATTGCTTTTGCTCAAGGGCCTGGGTGCACTTGGTGGGTGATGCGAAAAGATGGGGAAGTCCGATGTGTGCCTCAAGGGGATTTAATTTTAGGTGAGAATAGCCACAATTAAACTGTATGATATTAGTTGCTATATAACCCTGCTACTGTATGTTATCATTACTATAATTGTTATATGCTATATCCATAGTACTACAGTAAGAATCACTTAGATCAAGCAAGAAAGAACTGTGATAAAACTGAGCGAAGCGCAGTAGTGATGGAACCAGAACTGACTCCAGCATGCAACAATCCAACGGTGCACACCATCCTCCTGTTGCGTCCAATGTTACCTGCTCGTCACACTGCACTGAAGCCCAATCATGCTCTGCTGACTGAGAGGACTTTGCACCATCCCTCCTACCCAGAAAGACTGGTATGACAGATGGAGCCCAGAGTCGGGAACTAAATGAACTCAAGGAACATTTAATGAACATAACCCATAAACTAAAGGAATGATATCTCTGTGTGTGTATACATATATATTCTATTAAACCGTTCTTATCTCAACCCACGATTTTTGCTTCTTTTTCCCGATTTTCTCCCCCATCCCACTGGGTGGGGGGGAGTGAGTGAGCAGCTGCGTGGTGCTTGGTTGCTGGCTGGGGTTAAACCACGACAAGCACCTGCCTCATGGCAGGTGATGATGGGTTTCAAAATAATCCTCTGAATCATCTCTGCAATACTACTGAAAAGTAATCCTGAAAAAATAACCAAAGTGACGAAGATGACAAAACTTAATATATTACAGAATTCAAAGTTAATCTTTTTTATTCCTAACTTAGCTGCTAGATTTGCACAATGCAGAGATTTATAGGAACAGGCACTACAACATTGATACATAATTACACTGATTTCAGCAGCATTCTAATGCCACATTTTCTTTTTCATAAAACTTCAGTGAAGCTAGTCAACTTTATATGTAGTGTTGTGGTGGTGGTACAGCCCCACGCCCTCCCCCTGCCCCCCCCCCCCCCCCCCCCCCCCCGGCAACTCATATCTCAGGATAAGCTATGCATGCTTTGGGAAAACCTCCCATTGTGCTGTTATCTTGATTACAAGTGCAGAGACTTATGGGTGCCAGGCACCCCCCCCCCCCGCCACACTTGGGCCATCTGCTGCCTGAATTGTCTATCAAAATGACTCAGCATGAATTGTGGCCAGAATGTAAAATAACGACCAAAGCCAATCATCTCCAGACCCTACAAAGAGCAATCCAAGGAGAGATCCTTGGAGCTCCCTAGGACCACAGCGGGCTGTGTGACCCAGTATTAGCCCCTGAGCTGGGACGCCTCTCAGGGTAGATTTCATGAGGATTGAAAGACCATCCATCAATGATTTTGCGAGGACTTAAAGGCCAGATTTCGTGAGGTTTACTGACCGTCCGTTGATGAATGCCAGCACATAAAAGTGAGTAAATCGTGAAACTCACGAGAGGGAAATTTTAATCATAGATTAACCTCTGTCTGTGGGGGGGTTGTATCTGTGCATGTGCATGTGCATTTGCAGTTTGGTTTGGAACTATTTTGCCTGTTTGTGTGTGTGTATTGGGTCTGGCTGAGATGGAGTTAATTCTCCCCATAGCAGCCCTCGTAGTGCTGTGCTCTGCATCAGTAGCTAGAAAGGTGTTGATAACACACCAGTGTTTTGGCTACTGCTGAGCAGCGCTGGCACAGCATCAAGGCTGTCTCTCCAACATTTTTGCCCCCTTCAACAGCAGGCTGGGGCAGGGCAAGATCTTGGGAGGGGACATAACCAGGACAGCTGACCTAAACTAACCAAACAGATATTCCATACCATATGACATCAGCTCAGATATAAAAGCTAAATAAAGGGAGATGGAAGGGGGACATTTTTGTCTTCTGGAGCAACCACTATGTGTACTGAAGCCCTGCTTCCCAGGAAGTGGCCAGACATCGCCTGCTGATGGGAAGTAGAGAATAACATCATTTGCTTTTCTTTGCTGTCGCGCACGACCTTTGCTTTCACTTTATTAAACTGTCCTTATCTTGACCCACGAGCCCTTTGTTATATTTTCTCTCCCCTGTCCAGCTGAGGAGGGGGAGTGATAGAGTGGCTTTGGTGGGCACCTGGCATCCAGCCAGGGTCAACCCACCACAGTCCTTTTTGGCGCCCAACATGGGTCTCGACAATGGCAGTTTTGCATTAAGCGTGCTATAGCTAGTTATTAAGTGGCAAGCTCCTGTGCAGGTCACGGGGCTTGTTGGCTGCTTGCTTATCTCTATTTTGCTGAGTTTGGGAACATGGTAATGCAAATAATGTCTATGTGCTTTGCCCTGGCACTGATGGCTTTGCTGTATTGTGGGAGCTATCTTGTGGAGAGGATGAGGGAATACATCTCCCTCTCCCTACCAGGCATTGATGTGAATGGTTTTATTATGCAGGCTCCCGAGGTCCTTGTTCACCCTTATGTGAGCTGTTCAATACTAATAATTAATACTGGTGGTATATTATGGGTGTTGTGGAATCTGGTCTCGTCCTGGTATAAGAGAAGACAAGTTTCGGGTGAGGCAATACTGAAATGTGCCCTCAAGCGACCGGTCCCTGGGTGGCAGGGTATATGGAAGGATTTGGGCAGATTCCTAGGACGGTTATCACCTCCCATAATCTGGGACTTTACACCCGAACAGGCAAGCAACCCTGGCAAACTGACGCGCCACTTGATAGAAGGGTGCCTTGCCTATCCCAATGAAAACCAGTAGCTTCTCGCACTGTACTGGGGCCTGGCCTATGCCTACCGAGCCATAGTTCAACACTCTCAGAGGACCACGGTTGAGGCAGGGACCCAGACTGCATCTGAGGACACCATGCTCGAGATAGGGACCCAAACAACAACAACCACCACAGTAATTGCCCCAATAGTGAAAAAGAAACAGTGGACAAGGAGATCAATGGGTCCACATCCTCGATTAGTAAGGGAAGAAGAAGAGGAAAGGTTTGATCTAGAAGGCGGTCCTTTGACAAAGAAATTGGAGGAAGGAGTGAGAGAACTTAAACAGGAAGTGGAAACTACCCGGTCCCTGACGTCCTCAGAACTTTGGGACATGCGGAAAGACTACAGCCACTAGCCAGGTGAGCGGATTGCTGCCTGGCCGCTCCGATGCTGGGATAACGGGGCCGACAGTCAGCAACTGGAAGGCAAGGAAGCCCAACAGCTGGGATCCCTTGCTAGAAACTGGGGAATTGAAAGAGGAATTGGAAAAGAGGCAGCAATTTGCAGTCTCTGGAGACGGCTCCTCTCAAGTGTGAGGGCAAGATATCCATTCAAGGAAGATCTTGTGAACTCCTCAGAAAAGTGGACTACCGCAGATGAAGGGATCCAGTACCTGAGAGAGTTAGCAGTGGTGGAAGTCATCTACAGTGATCTAGATGATGAGGAGGTCTCCAAAGATCCAGAGGATGTCCTGTGCACACGGGCCATGTGGAGAAAGGTGATTCAAGGTGCCCCAGCATCGTATTCTAACAGCTTGGCAGCAATGTATTGCCCAGATATGGAAACACCAACTGTGGAGAAAGTGTCGTCTTGGCTCCAAAACTTTGAAGAAAATCTCTGTGTCTCCTCACCCCTACAGGACAGTGCCTTGGCTGTTAGGGACACTCCAAGAAATCTGTCCTCTCCTGCCCCGGTCAGAGGGAAAGGGAGCCCAAGGCGTATGCCGCGTGGTGCACTCTGGTTCTTCCTGCGTGACCAAGGGGAGGACATGAGGAAGTGGGATGGTGAACCCACCTTTAAGCTGGAAGCCCGCGTACGTGAACTGAGAGGGAAGACAGCTGTTAAGAAGGGGTCACCCAAGAAGAAGGCTGTCAGTGTCGTTGCTGTAGAGGCCCAAGAAAGCAATCAGCGATCCTCCAGGCATAGAAGAACTGAAACCACCTCCCTTGATTCTGGTGAAGGGTCTTCTGGTCTGGCACCGCAGGGGTCAGACAGCGAATACTCTGATGAGGAACAGCAATAGAGGGTCCCTGCCTTCGGCCAGGAGGAGGAAAGGGATGACCGGATATACTGGACTGTGTGGATTCGATGGCCTGGCACATCAGACCCACAGAAGTATAAGGCTTTGGTAGACACTGGTGCACAGTGTACGCTGGTGCCATCAGGGTACAGGGGCACAGAACCCATCTGGATCTCTGGAGTGACAGGGGGATGCCAAGAATTGACTGTATTGGAGGCTGAGGTGAGCTTAACAGGGGACAAGTGGGAAAAGCACCCCATTGTGACCGGCCCAGAGGCCCCTTGTATCCTTGGCATAGACTACCTCAAGAGAGGGTACTTCAAGGACCCAAAGGGGTACCGATGGGCTTTTGGTGTAGCCACTGTAAACACAGAGAAGATCAAACAGCTATCTACCCTGCCTGGCCTCTCGGAAGATCCCTTCATTGTGGGATTGCTGCGAGTTGAAGAACAGCAGGTGCCAATCGCTACCAGGACGGTGCACCGCCAGCAATATCGGACAAACCAAGACTCCCTGGCTCCCATCCATGAGCTGATTCATCAACTAGAGAGACAAGGAGTCATCAGCAAGACTCATTCACCTTTTAATAGTCCTATATGGCCAGTGCAAAAGTCTGATGGAGGGTGGAGGTTAACAGTAGATTATCGCGGCCTGAATGAAGTGACACTGCCACTGAGTGCTGCTGTACCAGACATGTTAGAGCTCCAATATGAACTGGCATCAAAGGCAGCCACGTGGTATGCTACAATTGATATTGCCAATGCATTTTTCTCCATTCCTTTGGCAGCAGAGTGCAGGGCACAGTTTGCTTTCACGTGGAGAGGTGTCCAATACACCTGGAATCGACTGCCCCAGGGGTGGAAGCACAGCCCTACCATTTGTCACAGACTAATCCAAACTGCACTGGAACAAGGCGATGCCCCTGAACATCTACAATACATCGATGACATCATCGTGTGGGGAAACGAGGCAGAAGAAGTGTTTGAGAAGGGAAAAAGAATAATTCAGATTCTTCTGAAAGCTGGTTTCACCATAAAGAAAAGCAAGGTCAAGGGACCTGCACAGGAGATTCAGTTCTTGGGAATAAAATGGCAGGATGGACGCCGTCATGTGCCTATGGATGTGGTTAAGAAGATAGCAACTATGTCTCCACCAGCTAACAAGAAGGAAACACAAGCTTTCCTAGGCCTTGTGGGGTTCTGGAGAATGCATATTCCAGGTTATAGTCAGCTTGTGAGCCCTCTCTATCGAGTAACCCGGAAAAAGAACTATTTTGAATGGGGCCCTGAGCAACAACAAGCCTTTGAGCATATCAGACAGGAAATAGCTCGTGCAGTAGCTCTTGGGCCTGTCCGGACAGGACCAGGTGTACAAAATGTACTCTACACTGCAGCTGGGGAGCATGGTCTCAACTGGTGCCTCTGGCAGAAAACACCAGGAGAAACCCGAGGTCGACCATTAGGGTTTTGGAACCGGGGGTATCTAGGATCAGAAGCCCACTACACCCCGACTGAAAAAGAGATACTAGCAGCATATGAGGGGGTTTGAGCTGCTTCAGAAGTTGTTGGTACAGAAGCATATCTCCTCTTGGCACCACGATTGCCCGTGCTACACTGGATGTTCAAAGGAAACATCCCCTCTACACATCATGCAACCAGCACTACATGGAGTAAGTGGATAGCATTGATCACGCAACTAATTTGATTTCATTCAGATAGTCATGTCAAAAATATTTCGAGTAAATTAAAAAGTTTCCTGCAACAAAAATAAATTTGCTTTCCTTTCACTCTATGTTTTTGGAACATGTATTCAGAACTAACAAAAGAATGAAATAGCTTGGTATAATTAGTTTGTTGACAATATTAGACAATCAGCTACAGTCTTAGCTGAATAAGCAAGCAAAATCATCAGTTTGGAAGAACAGTAAGCACTGATCTTTATTCACTGTATTTTCATTATGACAAAATTAAAATAGTGTCTGGTTTAAGAGAAGACCCTTAAGATGTTTTGAGACTATTCTATTTGCTTTTTGGAGGAAAAAATCATCCTCTTGAAAAATTCAGTCTACAGCTTACTAAGTGCTGAGCATCTAACATTGTTCCAGCACAGTATACAACCATATCAGTATTAACACTGGCTACATGGTCTGTAAACACTGGGTGGTCAGGGACCATCGTTTTGAATGTAAGCATGTGTTTTGGGTTTGTGTCGTGGGGTTTTGGTAGCAGGGGAGGGGCTACAAGGGTGGCTCCTGTGAGAAGCTGCGAGAAGCTTCCCTGGCTCCAAGTCGGACCTGCCTCTGGCCAAGGCTGATCCAATCAGTGACAGTGGTAGCGCCTCTGCGATAACATATTTAAGAATGGGAACCTGCAGCAGAGGAGGGAAGGAGAATGTGAGAGAAACACCTATGCCGATACCAAGGTCAGTGAAGAAGGAGGGGGAGGTGCACCAGAGGAGGTGACACCCCTGCAGCCTGTGGTGAGATGGCAGGCTGTCCCCCTGCAGCCCATGGAGGTGAGTGGTGGAGCAGATGCCCACCTGCAGCCCGTGGAGGACCCCATGCCAGAGCAGTCAGATGCTCCCGAAGATGGCCGTGACTCCATGGGAAAGCCCACACTGGAGCAGCCTGTGCCTGAAGGACTGTACCCTGTGGAAGGGACCTACGCTGGAGCAGTTCGTGAAGAACTGTAGCCAGTAGGAAGGACTCACCTTGGAGAAGTTTGTGGAGGACTGTCTCCTGTGGGAGGGACCCCATGCTGGAGCAGGGGAAGAGTGAGGAGTCCTTCCCCTGAGGTGGAAGGAGGGGCAGAGAATGTGTGACAAACTGAACGCAACCCCCATTCCCTGTCCCCCTGTGCCGCTCGGGGGGAGGAGGTAGAGAAAACCAAGAGTGGAGTTGAGCCAGGGAAGGAGGGAGGGGTGGGGGGAAGGTGTTCTAAGGTTTGGTTTTACTTCCTAATATCCTTTTTTTGATTTGATCGGTAGTAAATTAAATTGATTTTGTTTTTTCCCCAAGTTGAGCCTGTCTTTTGCCCATGTTGTGGTTTAACCCCAGCCAGCAACTAAGCACCACACAGCTGCTCACTCACTTCCGCCCACCCAGTGGGATGGGGGAGAAAATCAGGGAAAAAGAAAAAAGCAAAAATCGTGGGTTGAGATAAGAACGGTTTAATAGAACAGAAAAGAAGAAACTGATAATGATAACAGTAATAATATGACAATAATAATAATAATAATAAAAGGATTGGAATATACAAGTGATGCACAATGCAATTGCTCAACACCTACCAACCGATGCCCAGTTAGTCCCCAAGCAGCGATTCCCCCCACTCCCTCCAGTTCATATACTAGATGTGACGTCACATGGTATGGAATACCCCGTTGGCCACTTTGGGTCAGCTGCCCTGGCTGTGTCCCCTCCCAACTTCTTGTGCCCCTCCAGCCTTCTCACTGGCTGGGCATGAGAAGCTGAAAAATCCTTGACTTTAGACTAAACATTACTTGGCAACAACTGAAAACATCAGTGTTATCAACATTCTTCTCATACTGAACTCAAAAACATAGCACTGTACCAGCTACTAGGAAGACAATTAACTCTATCCCAGCTAAAACCAGGACAGCCTGTGACCATAAGTGGTGAGTGATCCCTCCCTGTCCTTGTCACAACCCATGAGCTTTTCTTTATATTTTCTCCTCCTCATCCCACCGAGGGGGAGGAGTGAGCAAGCGGCCTCATGGTGCTTTGTTGCTGGCTGGGCTTAAACCACAACAGTATGTATGCTGAGTTCCTAGCTTTGTGGCCAGTTTTTTTTGATTGAAACGCTCCTGATTCTGAGAAGAGCAAAACACACATTTTCCAGTTAAAAAACCACAAGACAAAACAAACCACCAAAAACACCAAGCCAAACAAAACAAACCACCAAAACTAAGCAAACTAGAAAATTCCAACAGCTTCTTAGCCAAAACAGCTAAACAGAGTGTAGGGAACACCGTTCGGAAGATCTCGCGATGTCACGGAAAGGTAGAAGGCTAGTCGTCGCCTCCCTATGACATATCAGTAATCCCACCTACCGTTGTTAGTATAAAAGGAATTAACTGCGCAATAAAGGACGGAGTTGGCACTCACACCATGTGTGTTATCTGTCTCTTCCCTGGTCCGGGCCGACCAGTGATCTAATCGCGGCACCTTGATATGTAGCACTGCTACATAGTGGTGACCCCGACGTGATCGGCCGCACAGGCGACGATGAGGCTTGCGCAAGCGATTAAGGTATTAAAGGTGTGAGCTTATGAGGTGGGTGCCCGCGGTTCGATTAGGAGGGGCCCCACGGGAGAATGCATCCAATGGATGCTGCGCCGGGGGGACATTGAGTTTCCTAGATAAGTTTTGAGCCCCCCAAATTGGGGAGAGATTCGGGAGTCCTTGCTCCGATCCGAGCGCGGAGCTGCTGAACGATCGCAGAGTTGGGGGAAGGTGGAGCAGGTGGTCGCGGCGGGACGGGAGGCTGAGGCGTGCTGGTTGGCGGCGCGAGCTGCTGTGTCTGCGGGTGCAGCGCCGCCTCGGGAGCAGCGGGGACAGTGCCCTCGGGAGCAGCGGGGACAGCGCCCTCGGGGACAGCGGGGACAGTGCCCTCGGGGACAGCGCCCTCGGGGACAGCGGGTCGGACTCAGACGGAGCGGGCGGCCGTGGAGCGGGGCTCGCAGAGTGGGCCGTCTTTGATCGCGGACATGGGCACGGAGGGTGCGGCGGAGACGGAGGTTTTTTCTGCAGAGGCGGCACCAGCGGGACCTGATGCGCCCCCCCCCCCCCCCCCCCAGTATCCATGAGAGGAGTTGCGGCGGGTGGTTCGGCAGCTCATGGGGAGGGACGGTTTGCAACGCTTCAGGCACAGGCACAGGGCATACGCGGGCGTGACTTTACGGCACTTGCAACAACTGCCTTGGCCGCACTTGGGTGTGTCGCGGCCATGGATAGAGCGGACCCCCCTTGCGTGAAAGTTCCGCAGGGGATTGCCGAGAGGTTTACTGCCTTTTTAGATCGGCTTCAGCTTGCTGTGCAGGCGGCAAACCTCCCGGAGGTGGCTAAAGGGGCGATTGTGCTTGAATGTGCTAGGGCTCAAGCTAACCCACAGAGCGCAGCGCTTGTCTCTCATTTGCCAGCGGGTTCGTCCCTAGGTAACGTGATACGCCAGGTACTGGAGAGAGAGCAACACCGGGAAGCGCGTCCGATAGTGGCGGCCTTGCAACAAGTTTTGCAGGCGGGTACAGCCTGATACTGCTTTTGAGGAGGCAGTTTGTAAGGAGGCCGCTAATGAGCAGGATTCTGATTCCGATAATAATTCTTTTGTATCAGGCAGGGTGGACTCTGAAAAAGAGCCGGATTTATATCCCTCATTACCTCCACCGCTGCCTGCCGCGGCCGTCCCGCCGCTGCCTCCCACGGCCTCTGCGCGGCCGGGACCGCTGCCGTGCCGCCGCCGTCCCCCACCCCCCCACCCCAATCGCCTGGTACTCCCTCTCCAGGGTTTGCTGAACTTAAAACAGAACCTAACTTTACTACACTACCTGTATCTCCTTCTCCTGCTAATCCCTCTAACTCTGTGCCTCTGTCTAATCCATGACGATTCACTTAATGATTTGGGAAAAAATACACATAGCTTGATGCAATGCTGTCGAGAAAAGCTCTACAGCAAGGAGATACCATGTTTACTTTTCCTGTTGTATGCACACCTGCCTCAAGAAATGCAAGAACCTCAAGAGTTAGAGTTCTTAGGATCAGTCATCATGAATCCCTGTGTGATGTTTAATTACATCTATAACACCACTCGAAAGGGTCAGAATGTAAATGCTATTTTGCCTGTATATAGAAATGCTACAGCTTGGTGTAACTATATCTATTCCAGAATATCACACTCTTTTTTCTATTCCAGCTGCTTTACCTACGCGGATGTTTTTAATTTGTGGGAATAGAGCGTGGGAGAGGAATTCCATCGAAACTTAACAGGAGGCCATGTAGCCTCGGACAACTTACGTTACTAACACCCGATATTAATATGATTCACAGTAAAAGGCTCACGATAACTGACACAGGTTTAACTGGATGGCTAACAAGTTTGGGAATTACGGGATGATTAAAAGATTTGCTTATGCATGGCTTAGTTATTTTAATTGTAATATTAGCAGTTGTAATGATTGTACTACGTATCATAAAATAGTTGAACGTATGATTGCAAAAGCATTTCATGTAACTTGGCTTGCATAAAAATAAATGGGAAAAAAAAAAAGAGAGAGAGAGAGGAAGAGACAGAAAAAAAAAATTAAATTAATGAAAACAAACAGCTGGAGAGGGGGAAGAGAGATGCGGTTGCAGAACACACAGACATGGCAGCTGAAGAGTGAGAACATCTAAGACAAATAACCCTGCAGACACCAAGGTCAGTGAAGAAGGAGGGGGAGGAGATGCTCCAGGCGCCAGAGCAGAGATTCCCCTGCAGCCCGTGGTGAAGACCATGGTGAGACGGGTCGTTCCCCTGCGGTCTATGGAGGTCCACACTGGAGCAGTGTGCTCCTGAAGGACTGCATGCTGGGGAGGGGACCCATGCTGAAGATCTTCATGGAGGACTGTCTCCCGTGGGAGAGATCCCACGCTGGAACAGGGGAAGAGTGTGATGAGTGCTGCCACTGAGGAGGATGAAGTGACAGAGATAATGTGTGATGAACTAACCGCAAAACCTCATTTCCCGTTCCCCTGTCCAGCTGTGGAGGAGAGAGTGATAGGATAGCTATGGTAGGTAACTGGTGTCCAGCCAGGATCAACCCATCACATAGACAAAATGCATTATAAAATAGAATGAAATTACATTGCAATTGGGAATTTCAAAAACAAGGACTCTGTGTAACTCCTTTACAAGGGAATGAAAGTGTATGTGATTGGAATTAGGTGAAGGCACATTTGCAAGGTGCATTTGCTACTAATATTGCAGGAGAGACCTAAGACCTTGCACAGATATTACAAGATCAAATGGGAAATATACAAAATTAGCAGAATAAGGTGTTTTTCAAAGAATTGTCTAATACTGTTGAATGCTTAAATCCAAAAACATGATTTGAAGGTTTAAATTTGTATATCTGAATTTATATTGCTATTGGAGAATTATTAATCATTTGTGTGTTTGCAGCAATCAGAATCACCTGAGCAGCAGTACGAGGATTGCGTCAGTTCGAAGCTAGAGTCCTCGCTGCCTTCCTCGTGAATCTGATGTTCCTAAACAAAAAAGGGGGAGATGTGGGAGCAGCTCGGAACACCTGGCATTTGTTTTCAAGAGTGACCATTAGAACGTGTTGTGCTGCATGTTTGCCAAGCCTTGAAGAACTAGTTTTACAAGGTCAGGTTGGAGGATGGCCTTGTGTAGGCCTGGGAAGATGTGGCTGAAGACAGTCACGAGTATGTCTATGGAGTGTTTTTATCTTTAACTGTTCTGAGGACTGGCAAACATCCCAGCTGGGTCAGATATGCCCTCCTGTGCTAGTAGTATTGGCTGTGAGTCGTTGGTACTTTCTGGATCTTTGTTGAAACATATATAAGTTGGATTCTTTTGTGAAATAAAGGGAATCTTGCACGGAAAAAAAAAAAAAAAAGAAAAAGTCAAATTGTGGGAGATTTCATAGAAAATGGGGGAACATTTCTTTGAGCCTGATTATTTAGAGTTAGCATAAGTAGCCCGCAGTCAACATGAGTGGACCGGAGTACGCTCCCTTTAAGCCACTACAGTATTTGCATGTTACCGTAGACACCTATAGTGAATATATTCTCGCTACAGCGCACAGGAAGCAGAATAGCTTGGCGGTTGTACAACACTGGCGTGCTTGCATAGCCCAACTGGGGATTCCACGACAGATCAAGACGAATAATGGTACAGCTTATACTGCGGAAAAGGTGAAACGATTTTGTGCAATCTGGGGTATAGCCCTTGTACATGGCATTCCTTAAACAGCACCAGGCAGGCCACTGTAGAACGCCCTGCTAGATCGTCTTAGGGAGGGGGACCAGGCGGAGCCCTCCTGCTTACGGGATAATTCACCTGTTCTCCGTGCACAGCGTCTCCTGTTAACTGCGTTAACTTCATTAAATCAGACAATTCGGGGGGACCTGGACCAGATGACGGCGCAACGACATTTTACGGCTACGGAAGAGAAAGGCCCCTACCCGTTGGTCCGTGTGCGTGATCCCCAGACACGCCAATGGGACGGACTGTTTGAGCTGCGTTGCCTCAGGCGGGGGTACGCCTGTGTACAGATACCTGAAGGGCTACTGAAATGGGTCCCTAGTCGCATGGTTCGTCCTGTCCTAACCTCATAGTGTTTTTAGTGTTTTTTCTTTACAGATTACTGTTATCCTTTCCTGGCTTATGACGCCTTGGGTATCTGCTGCGAATTTCTGACACTACACCACTTAATGAATAAGACAACAGAACTTCAGAGACAATAAGGCGCTGCAAGACCTTTATAGCAATTAAGAAAAATGTCATTTTGGCTTGGAGCATTTAGCTGCGGGATGGGGACTTAGGAGTTGGTTTGTATCTTTGTTAAAAATCGGGGTTTCTTTTATTCTTGTGTATTTTATTAGGTATAATGTTGCTTTTACTGTGTTTAATTAATTGTGTTCATATATCTTGTAGGTCGCTTCCGAAGTTGTTGGTACAGAAGCGTATCTCCTCTTGGCACCACGATTGCCTGTGCTACACTGGATGTTCAAAGGAAACATCCCCTCTGCACACCATGCAACCAGCGCTACATGGAGTAAGTGGATAGCATTGATTACGCAACGGGCTCGACTGGGAAAATCTAACCGCCCAGGAATTCTGGAAGAGATCATGGACTGGCCAGAAGGCAGAGATTTTGGAGCAACGCCTGAGGAGGTACCTCGTGCCCAAGAGGCACCACCATATAATGAGTTATCAGAAGATGAAAGGCGTTATGCTTTGTTTACTGATGGATCCTGTCGTGTGGTAGGGAACCATCGGAAGTGGAAAGCTGCTGTGTGGAGTCCCACACGACAAGTCGTTGAGGCCACTGAAGGAGAAGGCGAGTCAAGTCAGTTTGCAGAAGTGAAAGCCATCCAACTAGCCCTAGACATTGCTGAACGAGAAAAGTGGCCGGTACTCTACCTCTATACCGACTCTTGGATGGTGGCTAATGCCCTATGGGGGTGGCTACAGCAATGGAAGAAGACCAATTGGCAACGCAGGGGTAAACCCATCTGGGCAGCAGCATTGTGGCAGGACATTGCTGCCCGTGTAGAACACATGACTTTAAAGGTACGTCATGTAGATGCTCACATGCCCAAAAGCCGTGCCACTGAAGAACATCGAAATAATGAACAGGTAGACAAGGCTGCCAAAATAGAAGTAGCTCAGGTGGACCTGGACTGGGAGCGTAAGGGTGAGCTATTTGTAGCTCGATGGGCCCACAAAACATCGGGACATCTAGGGAGAGATGCAACCTATAGGTGGGCTCGTGATCGAGGGGTGGACCTGACCATGGAAGCCATCACACAGGTCACTCATGAATGTGAAACATGTGCTGCAATCAAACGAGCCACCAGAGTAAAGTCTCCCTGGAACAGAGGGCTGGCTGGGTTTTCGATATGGCGAGGCCTGGCAAATTGACTACATTGGACCACTGCCACGAACACGCCAAGGCAAGCGCTACATACTCACGATGGTGGAAGCAACTACTGGTTGGCTAGAAACGTACCCTGTAAACCATGCCACTGCCCGAAACACCATCTTAGGCCTCGAAAGGCAAATTTTATGGCGACATGGTACCCCAGAAAGAATTGAATCAGACAATGGGACTCATTTCCGAAATAACCTCATAAGCTCCTGGGCAAAGAAACATGGCATTGAGTGGGTGTACCACATACCCTATCACCCGCAAGCATCTGGAAAAATTGAGAGATATAATGGACTGTTGAAGACTATGTTGAGAGCGCTAGGCAATGGGACATGGAAGCATTGGGATACAAATTTAGCAGAAGCCACTTGGCTAGTTAACACCAGAGGATCTGCTAACCGTCCTGGTCCTGCCCAAACAAAACCCCTACATACTGTGGGAGGAGATAAGGTCCCCGTAGTGCACATGGGGAAGTGGCTGGGGAAGGCGGTGTGGATTTCTCCTCCCATGGGAAAAGGCAAACCCATTCGTGGGATCGTCTTTGCTCAGGGACCTGGGTGTACTTGGTGGGTAATGCGGAAGGATGGGGAGACCCAATGTGTGCCTCAAGGACATTTAACCTTGAGGGAAAAATAATCTGTGATGTGAGTTGTATGTTGTAGGAAGTAATGTAGCAGGAATGACCTGAACTGCAAAGGAGTGAACTTCGCAAGGAACCAGACAAGTGCATCGGTGACCCAAACCAAGCCGGTGTTGGTGCCCAACGATCGAACATACTGCTTCTCCTGCCCTGACCACTCATCTTGATGGATGGGGCCCAAGTCATAACCTGTGTGTGAACATCTGGAGGAGTGGAAGATCTATCTCTTAAAGGACAGGGGATAGTAATTAATAAGAATGTATAAATCTGTATGTTGGGTATAAAAGTGGTTTAAGTATGTAGTTACAGTTGTAAGTGTTGGTAAGAAGGGATTTCAGTAATGAGAATTAAATACAATGGCATGGTTAGAAGATATGTGTATTAAATTATGTGGGACCTGAGCATGACGCAAATGGTATGGAATAAGGGGTGGAGATTGTATTGGGTCTGGCTGAGATGGAGTTAATAGTCCCCATAGCAGCCCTCATAGAACTGTGCTCTGCATTAGTAGCTAGAGAGGTGTTGATAACACACCAGTGTTTTGGCTACTGCTGAGCAGCGCTGGCACAGCATCAAGGCTGTCTCCCCAACATTTTTGCCCCCTCCCTCAATGGCAGGCTGGGGCAGGGCAAGATCTTGGGAGGGGACATAACCAGGACAGCTGACCTAAACTAACCAAACAGATATTCCATACCATATGACGTCAGCCCAGATATAAAAGCTAAGTAAAGGGAGGCGGAAGGGAAGGCATTTTTTGTCTTCCGGAGCAACCACCACGCGTACTGAAGCCCTGCTTCCCAGGAAGTGGCCAGACATCGCCTGCTGATGGGAAGTAGAGAATAATATCATTTGTTTTTCTTTGCTTTCACGCGCGACCTTTGCTTTCATTTTATTAAACTGTCCTTATCTTGACCCACGAGCCTTTTGTTATATTTTCTCCCCCCTGTCCAGCTAAGAAGGGGGAGTGATAGAGCGGCTTTGGTGGACACTTGGCACCCAGCCAGGGTCAACCCACCACACCAACATAACAGGTCAAGATTCTCTGTGCACTACAACCACATCACTAAGCCCGTGAACCAATAGACAGGATGGCTATGACTCGTGCAGTGCGCCTGGCCAGCGACCGCATGTGCCATAGGCTCCCTATGTTTCAACTGAGGCGAATTTTAGCACCCGCTGGCCACGTGTGCTGAAATCTGTTCCTCTGCAAATGTACAAATACCGGGATTTTCCGAAGAGCATCGGGCTGGTGTACAGCAAGGCCATCGTTGCCTCTGTGGGGACGCCCACGTAAAGCTGGCACCTACCGATTGCTGGGCTGAGTTCGCGGATGGTGGTGACTAGATCTGCTAATACTCTTCTAATAGAAAAAGGGAGGGGGAATTGTTGTGGGAACATATTTAGCTAACGGTCACAAGAGCATTCCAGACGCCTTTAGAAGGCCTTGAACAGAATAAACAAGAAGACAAAAATAAGAAAGATACCAATTAGAAAAACACAGGTGCATATTCCACGATAAAGAGAACTTGGCACAAACAACCTCAATTTGGCAGTTTATCTTGACCAATTAGACTGAGATAAGTCTCGTATGTTTAGTTAGTATGACCAATTATATTTTATGTTTATGCGCGTGTGCAGTGTTGATGCAGCCAATCATTGAGTGCAACTGGACGCGTGGACAGTGCATGAATAGTGTGTGTAACCAATGGGAGCTAGTTGGACATGAGGAGGGGGAGATGTAGGGAACACCGTTCGGAAGATCTCGCGATGTCACGGAAAGGTAGAAGGCTAGTCGTCGCCTCCCTATGACATATCAGTAATCCCACCTACCGTTGTTAGTATAAAAGGAATTAACTGCGCAATAAAGGACGGAGTTGGCACTCACACCATGTGTGTTATCTGTCTCTTCCCTGGTCCAGGCCGACCAGTGATCTAATCGCGGCACCTTGATATGTAGCACTGCTACACAGAGAAAACAGAAGCTTGCTGTTACTGAAATGTGCTTTAAGCTACTCAGTGAAAACTTGATTCGACTAGCTTTTGAATCTAGTTACTTTACAAATTGATCTTGAACCTGGACACAGGTTGGGGCTAGACTGAAGAAACAAATCTTCCACCTCACTGGTGGTAATCAGCAGTTTGAAGGAGAAAAGCTATACAGAGGTTTTAGAGAACAACCATTTCCCATCCCTCCAAACTCCACTTGCCAGCATCAATGGCATTTTGCATTCAGTTATTTGAAATCAGTATTTGTTAGGTGGATCTCTTTCCTCAACATCTTTAGACAACACTACTGTCAAAAATCACACTGTTTCCGATATACAATTATATAATATATATATTATTCCATACTAAACCAGTGATCTAATTATGACAAGCAATAATACAAGCCAGTGGAATGGCATTAGAATGCAAGAACAGGCAATAAAAGTCTAATAAAACTCAAAAAAAAGTGTGTTGGTGATATCTGAATTAAATTGTTGAAAAGATTTCCAGAACTTGAGATATTCTCTTCAGTTAAAGTATGGATACTTTGATATTAAAGGGGGAGCAAGAATGCACAAAATTATACATATTTACCATGACAGTTAGTATCTAGTGACTGTGATGCTCTCAGAAAGACTGGAAAAATCATTTAAAGAGGGAATGTATACTTTAGTTTTAACAGTGATCTAAGATTATAAAATGGAGCCAGACAATACAAAAGTCTCCTAATATCAAAGCTTTTTAATAGATTCCAGTGGGGCTTGGATTAGATCTGTGGCTAATTTGCAGATTAAGTGTATAGGGAGAAGTTATATCCCAAACAATTCAGTAAAAGTATTGCTTTTAGTAAACCACATTGTCACATAAAACTTGATCATTTGGCTTATTACATTGTAACTCATCTATTTATTTTCCTGGAGATATAAAGTCATGATTCATCTAGTTTCTTTCCATACTAGGGTAAAATAAAAAAAGCTCCCAAGCCTTCTATATTTACACATAAGCATCATCTAAAGCATGTGCTAGCACTGACAATTCAAGTTTAAATGATAGATTTTTATTGGAAAATACTTTGGTTTTCCTCTCCACAGTTTCAAATAAAGAGCTGAAAAAGCTTAACTCCCTTTTTCAACAATGATACTGGAGTTCTTAAAAACATATATATTAAGGGCACATGAAAATTAAGTCACCTTATGTCTGTATACTATGTGCAATGCAAAGTCATGAATCACTCTCCATCTATTCACATTTTCCTCAATATATTTGCAATGAGAATAAAATATAGCAGTAAAAGGAAATGTAGATTACATAACATTATCATAAGCTTATAAAGCACTGTTCTAGCTAAAACTCTCTTTAGTAATTATGAGCTATGCATAATAATAAAGAGAGGTAGGAATGACAGGATGAAGGGATATATCAAAGAAAAATATCTAGACCCTGTGCAAACATCAGGAAGTTATACTTAGCATGGACCATGCCAGTTTATCTTTTTTTCTCATATCGATGGCCTTAAAAGTTGCAAAGCATTATTATTTTGAAAGAGATAATATAATTTACCTTGTCATTATTTTTTTAATGAGGTTTAAAATCTGAGCCCTGCCATACAGGCTGCTGATTCAGCATTTGAATGTGTAAGAAGGTAGAAACCTCTTGCAGGAATGAAATGGGACAGGATACTAGAAACTTTCTTAAATCAATTGCAGATTCCCCTTAGGTGGTTCTGGATCTTCCTCTTCTCGCCTCAAATGTTTGTTTCTACTTTTATTTCACCAGAGGTATCTGCTACTGCAGTTCTTCTAAATGTCACATGAATTGTGTGTGCATGCTTTGTCACTTTTTTTTTTTAAAGGAACCATATCTTGATTGGTATTTAAAAGAAAAGCCTAATAACAAACCAACAGCACCCAGTGGCTTAAAAAAAAAACAACCCCAAATTAAAACAAACTATCAAAAGTCATCCAAACTCTCTTCCCCTCCTACAAGAAGAAATAAAGTACTAAAGGAGTGTCCACAACTATTCTTTTGGACACATGAAGGTCAGTTAAAGTAAATGCGCGTGACAAGGCTACACACATCTACTCAATCATCCAATTACGTGTTTCGCATTTACTCAATGCCAAGCAGTTCAGAGACTATTTTATTCTACAGCATTTCTACACTGCAGTTTTCTGTGCGAGGAACCCGTTTCCCTGAAGTCTTATGTATTGGTTTTGTGTGGCAAGGTTTTGGTAGCGGGGGGGTTTACAGGGGTGGCTTCTGTAAGAAGTTGCTGGAAGCTTCCCCTGTGTTCGAGAGAGAGCCAATACCAGCCGGCTCTAAGACGGACCCGCCGCCGGCCAAGGCCGAGCCAATCAGTGATAGTGGTAACGCCTCTGTGATAACATTTTTAAGAAGGAAAAAGTTGGGACAGGCAGATTCGGCAGCTGGAGAGAGGAGTGAGAACATGTAAGAGAAACAACCCTGCGGACACCAAGGTCAGTGAAGAAGGAGGGGGAGGAGATGCTCCAGGCGCCGGAGCAGAGATTCCCCTGCAGCCCGTGGTGAAGACCATGGTGAGGCAAGCTGTCCCCCTGCAGTCCATGGAGGTCCACAGTGGAGCAGATATCCACCTGTAGCCCGTGGAGGACCCCATGCCAGAGCAGGTGGGTTCCCGAAGGAGGCTGTGACCCCGTGGGAACCCTGCGCTGGAGCAGGTTTTCTGGCAGGACTTGTGACCCCGTGGGGGACCCACGCTGGAGCAGTGTGCTCCTGAAGGACTGCACACCGTGGAAAGGACCCATGCTGGAGCAGTTCGTGAAGAACTGCAGCCCGTGGGAAGGGCCCACGTTGGAGAAGTTCGTGGAGGACTGTCTCCCGTGGGTGGGACCCCACGCTGGAGCAGGGAAGAGTGTGATGAGTCCTCCCCCTGAGGAGGATGAAGCGGCAGAAAACAACGTGTGATGAACTGACCGTAAACCCCATCCCCGTCCCCCTGTGCCGCTGGGGGGGTTGGTAGAGAAGCCGGGAGTGAAGTTGTGCCCGGGAAGAAGGGAGGGGTGGAGGGAAGGTGTTCTGAGATTCGGTTTTCTTTCTCATTAGCCTACTCTGGTTGATTTGTAATAAAGTGAGTTAATTTTCCCCAAGTTCGAGTCTGTTTTGCCCGTGACGGTAAGTGGTGAGTGATCTCTCTCCTGTCCTTATCTCAACCCACAAGCTCTTTGTTATATTTTCTCTCCCCTGTCCAGCTGAGGAGGGGGAGTGATAGAACGGCTTTGGTGGGCACCTGGCAACCAGCCAGGGTCAACCCATCACATCTTACAAAAATAAGTTAAATTATGAAACATTCACAGATTAGGTCAGACAAAAATAGCACAATTGCATGTGTCCTGCTTTCAGCTGGGATAGAGTTAATTGTCTTCCTAGTAGGTGGTATAGTGTTATGTTTTGGGTTCAGTATGAGAAGAATGTTGATAACACACTGATGTTTTCAGTTGTTGCTAAGTAGTGTTTAGACTCAGTCAAGGATTTTTCAGCTTCTGATGTCCAGCCAGCAAGAAGGCTGGAATGGCACAAGAAGTTGGGAGGGGACACAGCCAGGACAGCTGACCCAAAGTGGCCAAAGGGGTATTCCATACCATGTGACATCATGCCCTACTGGGGGGAGCTGGCCTGGGGGGGGGGATAGCTGCTTGGGAACTAACCGGGCACCGGTCAACGGGTGGTGAGTAATTGCATTGTGCATCACTTGTTTTGTATATATATTCCAATCCTTTTATTATTATTGTCATTTTATTATTGTTATTATTGTCATTATTAGTTTCTTCCTTTCTGTCCTATTAAACTGTTCTTATCTCAACCCACGAGTTTGACCTTTTTCCTTCTGATTCTCTCCCCCATCCCACTGGGTGGGGGGGAAAGTGAGTGAGTGGCTGCGTGGTGCTTAGTTGCTGGCTGGCGTTAAACCATGACAGCATGGTATCTAATCCAGATATCTTAATCTAAATCAATGCTCCTTATTAAGAGTTCTTTACATTAGAAAAAGGTTCTATGCAAGCATATAGATCAATAGCTGTTCAGGTAAAACACATAATTCAATATAATAAAGATTGTTTTAAATATGAGAAATTTGGCCTGCCATGACATTTTGGTAAGCTTTAGCTCCCTGCATTTTTCAATAAACTCTTTTTATAGTGTCTTAGTATTATAATGTCCAGATTTTGTGAACAGATGATGTTTATTTTGGCAACATTTTCCAAGACTCAAAAGGAATGCAGAAGCATAAGCGTTGTGGCTGCAAAGATTGTCATCAAAGCATTTTGATCTTTTTTGATTCAATAGATAAATTTTCCAAGAACAATAGATGAACCAAATTCCAAGGGAAAGAATTTAGTCTGACACAAGTGATTCACATAATCGGTTCTATAATTGAATAACAGATCTAAAACTTACCATTTTTTTCCTTTTGTCTTGTTCTGTGGGAGGTTCCTCATCTTCTGTTACTTTAGGCTCTTCAAAATGAGACATCAACATACAGCTAAGAATGGGAATAAGAATAGTTTTAACATACACTATTATTAAAAATTATTTCAAAGCACTTTTAAAAGCACAGGACAGATATGAGGGAGTTTGATGAAAATCAGGCAATCTCTGTTAGCAAGTAATTTTTTTTTCCTGAGGACAGTGAATCTAAAGAAGCACCCTATCCTATCGATATGAAAATCAAAGTGGCACATATGCAAAACTAGCAAAAATTTCTCATTACATTCATGTTTTTTCCATGAGATCTTTAACAAGAGGATCTGAACACTCATATGGTCACTGCTATTGGTTCTAGACACTAAAATCTGCAAGACACTGAACACTAAATGTTTAGGTGGACAGAAATGAGTTAGCTTCTGCAGTCATTTATTGAAAGGGTTTTTTTCTAGGCAGATAAAAAAAGGCTTTTAAATTTATTTTTTTGTTTTGCTCCACCCCCAACTGATAGGTAACAATACGCACAAGTAAGAGTAAGATTTTAATTATTATTTTTGTGGTAAGTATAAAAAGAGAAACTATGAAAAAAAGTAGTTTAAATGCCAGACTTTTTTCTGTCTCTTGAAATAGTTTGAATGGACTTTATGAAGACATTGGTGAAATCTATCCTATAGCAAACATGCTTTCCATTCACCTTGCATTCTCTACATTGGAAGAATGCACAAATATTCTATCACTTCAGCAAATTTTTCCTAGAAAATCTGCTTTAAAACACAAAAGGATGTAAAATCACTCAGGTGACAGCAACTTGCCACTGTGCATTAGGTATGTTTTATGGCAGGAAGGACACAATCCACATATTACAAAGCACCAGGACAGATGCACATTATCGCTCATTTTCAGCTCTATACTAGTGTGCATTTTTAATTGCTGCATTCAGCTACAGGAACATTTTACCTGCTAGTGAAGTTGAATAACTTGCTTTAAAGAATATCTGTTACTATAAAAGTTGTGATTTTTATGTGAAAATGTTCAGATTTACCCTCTTCATATATTCAGTTCTCTATTAACAGGTGTTTAGAGCTGTATGAAACACTTGCTAAACAGCATGGCAGAAGAGTCAAGTGTTAATACAGAAGCTATTTCCAACAAAGGGATTAGTTATTTTAAAACACTACAGCAAATCTTATGTCTCCTCATAAATGGCATGATTTCCTGCAACTCAGTTTAAAGAAAAAGGAGACAAAAGTATGTCAATTGCCAAAACGTACAAAATGAAAATAATTTTTCAGACCTCAATAAATTTTAAGTACCACAAAGAGTAATTCAAAAAACTAAAGGAAGAGGGAATAAAAAAATAAAAAAAAAAAAAAAAAAGAGAAGCAAGATGATAAAATTGGGAAATATGTAAATATTGGTAAGACAAGGCTAGAGCAATGGAATGCTCCTCTTTCCAGAAAATCTGAGGTCTGTAAAGCTTTCTTGTAATTATCATTACAATGCAAAACATAAATGCTAGGAAACCTGGCTGCTGAGTGTAATCCCTTTGTATTGTAAGCCAGGGCACTGTGTAATCATTTTCATAACCTGATCAAAATTCCATCTAAGAACTGGTGAGACCTTTATCTCTGCATTTGTATTTGGAAAGGTTCTTCTAGAATCTCATTGCTCTAACTACAACAGTTTCTTCAGATTTCCAGTTTAAATGTATTCATGGTCAGCTTACACTTAAGCCAACGCTGTCATTTAATTTGTACAGTTTTCCTTGTATATGTTTACCCCCTCTTCATCCTTTATAGGCTGCAGTTCTATATTGCTTCAGTCTTGCTTTTCCTACGCTAAACATGCATGTTGTTTTAGTCTCTGCACTAAGGTAATTAGATATTATGATAATCAGTGGAGTACACAATTTTTTTCTGAACCAGTTCAGGCTTAAATTCATTCTTCTTCAACCTGGAGAGCCAGAATAGCACACATGACTCCAGATGAGTGCTCTCTATTTACTTTCAGATGATGTTGGAATGTATAACACAAATATCAGAATCTTTTGAACAGCCCATTCAGTATCCCATCAATAGAAATATGTCCTTGGTTCAGTGTGCCTATATTTTATAAAGTAAAAACAATGTCCAGAATTTGGAAAAGTACAGTGACAAGTTCTACAAGCCTTCATGCTTAAAATATGAAATGAACTAGGACAAAGTTTTATTTATTTCTCTGTGAGAACTCTTTTCAACAAGTGCTGGCAAAGCAACATGTTTAGAAATAGAAGAGAATCTATAATGTTGTTTCCAATAGTAAATAAAACACAGTGCCAAAGCACATTTCCAGACTTTTGAGTTAAATCTTCTATACTGATAAATAGTTAGGAAAAAAAAATATGTACTTTTTCAAGCAATTCTTGGGCATAGTTCAGGTTTAGCATTAGTGTGGACCATTCTCAGCACACACTTGTGTGCAGACCACCTGTTTAGGAGGAGGAAAACTTAATAGCTTGCATGCAGACTGTTCTGTGCCAACTGGCTTCAGTGCCAGCAAACATCCCCTTAAACAATTAATTAATTAGTCCAGATACAGTCTGTTCCATCACCAGGTAATTATCTGAAAGTTAGAAAGTGTTTGATTCTTAGAACCCAGTAAATACTGTTATTAGAATATATTATGTCTGTAGGGACATCCTGCCAAGCACCTGTTTTTTCTGCCTTACAGCTCTCTGTCATTCTAAAACTATGTAATCATTACAAAGAAAAAACAACATTAAGGTCTCTGTCAAAAAAAATACTTATTATTCAGTGTTTTTTTACTTCTCCAGCTTTGATGCAATACCACCAATAACCTGGGAGTCAGTAGGAGACAAATGAGTGTGGTTCTGGGTGGCAGTGCACTCTGAGCACCCTGATACCCACCACCCCTTCCTGCCATAAATGAACCCTTGCTCCTGGCTCTGGAAACAGCCTTTTGAGGTATGCCCTGTAGAAGCAGGTGTGTTAAGTGGAACAACTGAAGGAGGAGAATTGTTCTTGTGGAATAGGTTTCCAAGTTCTCCAGGCCGTGAAGTACTGTACACTAGGTACACTCAATGAAGCTGAGGCATTTAGGAAAAGATCTTAGTTAAACTCCAGATGACATAATCAAAGAAACTCTGAGCTACCACCTATCAACTTATAAGCCTGTTGAATTGCAATTTTAGATATAAAATAGTCAAGTGAGCAAAAAGCAAAGCTAAGCATATGAACATTTTAAGACCTCATTTAGTAGATAACAATGAACAATATAAAAAGTTATATTGATTGTCATTTTAAGCCCTCCCTTCCCCATTACAATTATTTTTCTTAAGACCAAGAATTTCCTATCTTCCTAAAACATCCACTATTGTGAAAACAGAACTCTTATGAGCATGTCTCAACCACCTACAGATTTTTCCAATCAAAAGACTACATATATAACAGTACTACTACTGTCAAACACACAAAAATTAATTAGATTTCCAACTTACTCTTTGTATGTTCCACTTTCAGTATCTTCAGTCATAACATCATGCAGCCCTTCCACCGAAATGTTGATGATACCACAAAATTTCTCTTGGATAACACTGGAAAAGAACAAAATTTATCTTGGATAACAATGAAAAAGAACAGGAAAGTGACTTAGCTAAAGGAACTAAACAGGAAATTTGCTCAATAACTGTAGAGCACATTTACTAAGCAGTAATTGCATTGCTTACTGCTTAGCAGAGCATGCTATCAAGCAGCTAATTAAAATTTTTTTTTAATTACAAAAATGGCTTAAAGTTTTCAGAAATATGCAAGAAACATTAACTTTGAAAGTGTTTTTTCCTTAATAGAATGAAACCTTATGTGCTGCTGTTAAAAACTTAGAAATAATCGCAAATTGAATAAAAGAAAAAAATACATTAGCACAGTACTCAAGAACTGAGCAGGAAAGGCATGCTCCTGTTGTGGGAGCAGCTCGGAACACGTGGCATTTATTTTCAAGAGTGACCATTAGAACGTGTTGTGCTGCATGTTTGCCAAGCCTTGAAGAACTAGTTTTACAAGGTCAGGTTGGAGGATGGCCTTGTGTAGGCCTGGGAAGATGTGGCTGAAGACAGTCACGAGTATGTCTATGGAATGTTTTTATCTTTAACTGTTCTGAGGACTGGCAAACATCCCAGCTGGGTCAGATATGCCCTCCTGTGTTAGTAGTATTGGCTGTATGCTGTTAGTTCTTTCTAGATCTTTGTTGAAACATATATAAGTTTGATCCTTTTGTGAAATAAGGGGAATCTTGCACAGAGAGCTTGAGTGCTTGATTCAGTCACCGCAGATGGTGAGCCCAACGTGATCAAGAGAAGAAGACGATGTGATTAAGAGAAGAAAACGACATGATCAAGAGAAGAAAAGAGGTGATTCCCCTTCACTGCGGAGACCATGCAATCTAATGGGGAGAGTTTTGAAGAAGTGGCCACGACACCAAGAAAATAGGTAACAGCAACCCCTGCGGAATGGGTCAGTTGCGAGATTGCGGTAGCATGGGGCAATCAGTTTCCCAGGAGCATAAGCTCGACTTAAATGTTTTGCAGCAGATTTTATGGGCCTCTGGGTATAAAATAACAGAGGGACAAATTGCTTTGCTTTTAATATGGGTAAAGGATAATTGTAACTGGTTTCCCACAGAGGGAACTTTTGATAGCAAGGTTTGGGAAAGAGTCGGGGAATATTTACAAACGCAAAAAACTTTGGCCTTTGGTGTATCAGAAAATTTAATTGTGACATGGAGATTTATTTATGCTGCGCTGGTGCCTTTACAGCCGGCAGAGAAAATCATACCAATACAGCCTGATACTGCTTTTGAGGAGACAGTCTGTAAGCAGGCCGCTAATGATCAGGATTCTGATTCTGATAATAATTCTTTTGTATCAGGCAGAGTGGACTCTGAAAAGGAGCCAGATTTATATCCCTCATTACCTCCACCACCGCCTGCACTAACACCGTTAATGCACACACCCCGCCGGCAGGCAGGCAGGCAGGCGGGCAGCGGGCGGGCAGCACGGGCTCCGCGGGGTTGCCGACCCTCATCACCGCATACAGGTCCCCGCCGCCCCCGCCGCTGCCTCCCGCCGCTTTCGCACCCGCTTCGCCGCCGCTGCCTCCCGCAGCCTCGGCGTCCGCCGTGCCGCCGCCGTCCCCCACCCCCCCCACCCCAGTCGCCTGGTACTCCCTCTCCAGGGTTTGCAGAACTTAACGCGGAACCTGGCTTTGCTGCACTGCCTGTATCTCCTTCTCCTGCTAATCCCTCTAACTCTGTGCCTCTGTCTAATCCTGTAGCTCCTGCTTTACAGCGGTGTGGAGGAAAAACTATAGTGCCTTCAGCTCCACCTTTAACAGACTTTGATGCTAAATGTGACAATTCACTTCATGATTTGGGAAAAAATACAAATAGCTTGATACAACGCTGTCGAGAAAAAGCTCTACAGCAAGGAGATACCACGTTCACTTTTCCTGTTATATACAAACCTCATAATCCACCACAGCATGACGGTTTACCTTATGAAATGATAAAAGAATTACGGAAATCAATTTGTGAAAATGGGTTACACAATTCATTTACAATGGGACTAGTGGAAACAATTGGAGGAACTTATACTATGACTCCTTGGGACTAGAAATTGCTTATGAAAATGGTGTTGACTTCTGCTCAGTATTCTGTATGGCAATTAGAATACAATGATTTGTCAGTGGAACAAATTATGGAGAACTTGTCATCAGGGATAGCTATAGATCAAAACATGTTACAAGGAACAGGCCCTTACATTACACCTCAGGCACAAGCAGCTTTGCCAAAGCAAGTTTTCGATCAAGCTGCTCGTATTGCAATCATGGCTTTACAACGCGTACCCGAAACTGGACAAGGTGTTGCTTCATTTGCCTCTATCCGACAGGGCTCTCAGGAACCGTACATATCTTTTATTGATCGCCTTCAAGCCACGATAATGTGGCAGGTAGAAAATCCGGAAGCTGCAAAAGCATTATTATTTCAGTTGGCTTATGAGAATGCAAATACTGACTGTCAGGCTGCACTGAAATCAGTTAGAGGAAGAGCTACTGACGTTGGGGAATATGTTAAGATACGTCAAAAAGTAAGGACAGAGACATATAGAGTTAACATGTTAGCTGCTGCACTGTCATGACAACTAAACGTTAATCAAGTTACTGTGACATGCTTTGAGTGTGGAAAATTGGAACATATGGCTAAGCAATGTCCTAAACAACAGAAATCCAAATGTGATAAACCTGTAAATCACTTCTGCCCTCATTGTAGTAAAGGATATCATTGGGCGAATCAACACAAATCGAAATTTGACAAAGAAGGTAATCTCTTCCAGGGAAACTACAGGAGGGGCACGAGACCCGGTGTCCCGCAAACCAACAGTGTCTGGAATTCAGTGGAGGCACCACTAACCAATGGGACTGCTACACAAACAGGCAGCACGCAAGAAACATCTATGACCTCCAGCCTGCAACTACAGGGAGTGCTGGGCTGGATTTGGCAACAGCAGCCGACCTCTTAATAAAAGAACAGAGGATTTATATTGTGGGGACTGCAATATTTGGACCTTTGCCTGATGGCATGTTAGGATTAATAATTGGACGATCTAGTGCTATGACACAGGGAATAATTGTATACCCTGGAGTTATTGATTCAGATTATCATGGGGAAATTACAATCATGCTACCTTCAACGCAAATTCCATGTACAATTCCAGCAAACACAAAAATAGCTCAATTAATATTGCTTCCTTGTTGGGTACCTCAAAACATGCAAAATAATCGAGGCGACGGTAGCTTTGGTAGCACCGGGAGACCTTTTGTATTATGGTCACAGGAAATAACACAGCAACAGCCGGTTTTGAAATTGCAAATTGAGGGTAGATGGTTTTCGGGATTGCTAGATACTGGAGCAGACGTTTCTATAATATCAAAAAAAGACTGGCCAACTTCGTGGCCATTGCAAATAGCTCTTTCTACAATTGTTGGTATAGGAGGCACTCGACAGCCCATGCGAAGTGCCAAACTTTTGTCAGTAAAGGGGCCTGAGAAGCATGAAGCATGGATTCAGCCTTATGTACTTGACTCATCTGTAAATTTGTGGGGCAGAGATTTATTGAAACAATGGCACATTACCCTAACCACAGTCAATTCAAATTTATCCTAAGGGTCACTGATGTAAAACCCCTGCTCAAACTGATGTGGCTAACCTCTGCGCCTGTTTGGGTTGATCAGTGGCCGTTAAAAGGGGACAAATTGATACAAGCACATAAATTAATTCAAGAGCAGTTGCAGCAAGGACACATTGTCACTTCAACTAGTCCATGGAACATGCCGATTTTTGTTATTCCAAAAAAGTCAGGAAAATGGAGATTATTGCAGGATTTATGAGCGATAAATGCAGTGTTACAACCTATGGGGATTACCCAGCCGGGAACGCCAAATCCTGCAATGATCCCTAAAGAGTGGGAATTACAAGTCATTGATTTAAAAGACTGCTTCTTCACGATTCCTTTACATCCTGATGATTGTGCACATTTTGCCTTTTCAGTGCCTAGTGTAAATAACGCGGAGCCTATGCAGCGTTATCAGTGGACAGTGCTACCTCAGGGCATGATGAATAGTCCTACTATCTGTCAGATAGTAGTTGCTGTGGCTATTCAACCGAGCCGAGACGCATTTCCAAATGCTATAATATATCATTATATGGATGATATTTTAATTGCAACAGAAACAACACAGTATTTGGAAAGTGTTGTGCGACATCTTGTAAATTCTTTGCACACCTTTGGGCTTCAAATTGCTACAGAAAAAATTCAAACGATGCCGCCCTGGAAATATTTAGGGTGGATTCTTACAGAAAGAACAGTACAGCCTCAATCATTAAAGTTGCAGACAGATATACGAACTCTGAACGATGCTCAAAAATTATTAGGAACAATAAACTGGGTACGACCCATGTTAGGTATAACCACGGAGGAATTAAGTAATCTCTTTAACATTCTGAGAGGTGATCCTGATTTAACATCACCACGGATCTTAACTCCAGCTGCCAAGGAAGAGTTAAATCTAGTTTCACAAAAGATATCTACATTACAGGCCTATAGAAGGGACTTAAATTTACCTGTTGATGTATATGTCATACAAGGTCCAAAACAACCTTTTGCTATTATAGGGCAACATGATAAAGTCACTCAGAAAATTTTATATTTGGAATGGGTGTTTCTCTCTCACACTTTAAAGAAAACTGTTACACAGCCTTTAGAAATGATTGTGACTGTGGTACAAAAAGCACGGTCACGCACTCGGTGTCTCATTGGTTTTGATCCCGATACATTGTATCTTCCTTTTTCAAAACAAGATTTTGATTACCTTTTTGTCCAATCACAATCACTGCAAATTGCATTGGCCGACTTCATGAACAAAATTTCTTTCTCACTGCCTAAATGTAAGTTACTGCAAAACCTTCACACATTAAACATCAAACCACAGACGATAGTATCAGATACTCCTATTGTTAATGCTCATACAGTTTTTGTAGATGGCTCTGGAAAAACTGGACGAGGTGTAGTTGCCTGGCTAGATGATGGAGTATGGCACACATCTGTTGTTCTGTTACAAGGTTCCACGCAGCGTGTGGAATTACAGGCTGTTTTACACGCTTCAACTTTATTTCCATCGGAACCACTCAATATTGTTTCTGATTCAGAATATGTCGTACGTGTTGTACAGCCATTACCAGGATCTTACTTAAAGGAGATAAATGATGAAGACTTATTCAACAAATTTTTGGAATTGCAAACTCTTTTAAATAAAAGAGCTTATCCTTTGTTTATTTGTCACATTAGGTCGCACACTGTGCTGCCAGGACCTTTGACTAAAGGCAATGCCGTGGCTGACTCTTTTACTGTTGACACGGTGCAATTCCACTCTGCTGTGGCCTCTCATTCCTTTTTTCACCAAAATGCTGCAGCATTGCAAAAGATGTTTAATTTGACAAAAGCACAGGCTAAAGATATAATTCGTTCTTGTCCAGATTGTCAAAGAGTTTCTTCTGATGCAGTGAGCATTGGAGTTAACCCACGTGGTTTACACTCTAATGCCATTTGGCAAAGTGATGTTACACATGTATCTGCCTTTGGCTCCTTGAAATTTGCGCATGTTTCTATTGATACCTTTTCCTCCTATATTTGTGCTACTGCTCATTCTGGAGAAAAGGCACGTGATGTACAACGACATTGGTCACGATGCTTTGCAATTATGGGGGTTCCGCAAACCATTAAAACTGACAACGGTCCAGGTTATGTAGCTAAATCTACTCAATTATTTTTGCAGCAGTGGCAGGTATCCCATGTGACAGGAATTCCACATTCACCTACTGGACAAGCAATAATTGAGCGTGCGCATCATGCTTTAAAGCCCATGCTGCATAAACAAAAAAGGGGGGAATATGCCACCACAAGAACAGCTAGATAATGCTATGTTTACTTTGAATTTTTTAAATCGCTCACCAGACTTAATGGCCAGCACAGCGATAGATCGGCATTTTAAAACTCCTGATTCTATTTCACACAGACCTAAAGTACTGTATAAGGATCCTTTTAGTGGACCTGGTTGGAATGGACCTGTGGAACTAATCACTTGGGGGCGAGGGTATGCTTGTGTTCTTCTTCCCACAGGAACCAAGTGGATTCCAGCTAAACACGTGAAGCCATATCATGAGCTGGCGAAAACACTCGGACAACCCTATCCCGCAGATGAAGACTCTGAATTTGAAAGAGGAGAAACGAATGAGGAGGAAGCGGCACATCGAGAATGAAAAAGCTATCACATAGGGAGATTTGAAGAGAATGCAGCAACAAGCTAGCATGATGATGCAACGTGTATCCTACTCCAAAGAATACCTTTTTTAGCATACCTGGCAATAGTGGCCAGCATTAGTATTGTAAGAATTCTGATCCTTTTTTCTTTGCGGGGTCACTGTGGCTCGGGTGCAGCATTTTTATTGGGCCCACTGAAGGTGTTGCGCCTAAGCCATGGTGACTATATAAAAAAAACCATTCCTTGTATAAGTTTGAACCTGACACAGAATCACAAAGATTCGGTGATGATATGTACTTCACATCCTTACGTTTTTGTAGCAGCTCAATCTGTAGATATCGCTTTACGTAACCATGCTTTTGAAACTAATCTGAATTAACCTTGGTATTTTAGCTGTTTTACTCATAAGAATATATCTGAACTAAGTCTTACAGTAATCATGCCAATGTGATGTCATGCTGAATTGTGGATCCCTGTAAATATGATCAAATCGTGAGAAAGGGAATCAGGATTAAGTCAATTATCAAGGCTTTTAAAGTGGACAATTAGTCACCCAAAATGATTTATAGGATGGCTAATTGCCTTTATAATATTAGCTATCATTATTGCAGCTACTGCTGCCATTGCTACCACGGCGCTTGTGAAATCCGTTCAGACTGCTCACACAGTAGCTAATGTATTAAAAAATGTTACGGCTGAAATGAATACCCAGGTACAAATTGATCAACAATACTAGCATGATTGGACGCTTTAGAAGCAGTGGTAATTTGGCTTGGAGTGTATTGGGTTTGTGTGGCAAGGTTTTGGTAGCAGGGGTTACAGGGGTGGCTTCTGTGGGAGCTGCTGGAGGTTTTCCCCTGTGTCTGACAGAGCCAATGCTGGCTGGCTCTAAGATGGACCTGCCACCGGCTAAAGCCGAGCCAATCAGTGATAGTGGTAGCGCCTCTGTGTACAGAAAAAAAAAAAAAAGAAAAAAAACCCAAACAGCTGGAGAGGGGGAAGAGAAAAGGGGTTGCGGAACACACAGAAACGGCAGCTGAAGAGTGAGAACATGTAAGAGAAATAACCCTGCAGACACCAAGGTCAGTGAAGAAGGAGGGGGAGGAGATGCTCCAGGCGCCTGAGCAGAGATTCCCCTGCAGCCCGTGGGGAAGACCATGGTGAGATGGGTTGTTCCCCTGCAGTCCATGGAGGTCCACGGTGGAGCAGATATCCACCTGCAGCCCATGGAGGACCCCACACCAGAGCAGGTGGGTGCCCGAAGGAGGCTGTGACCCTGTGGGAAGCCCGCGCTGGAGCAGGATCCTGGCAGGACCTGCAGATCTGTGGAGAGAGAAGCCCACGGAGCGGGTTTTCTGGGAGGACCTATGATCCCGTGGGGGACCCATGCTGGAGCTGTATGCTCCTGAAGGACTGCACGCCGCAGAAAGGACCCATGCTGGAGAAGCTCATGAAGGACTGTCTCCCGTGGGAGAGATCCCACGCTGGAACAGGGGAAGAGTGTGATGAGTGCTGCCACTGAGGAGGATGAAGTGACAGAGATAACGTGTGATGAACTGACCGCAAACCTCATTTCCCGTTCCCCTGTCCAGCTGTGGAGAGAGGAGTGATAGAATAGCTATGGTGGGTGCCTGGTGTCCAGCCAGGGTCAACCCATCACATAGAGATAGACAAAGTGCATTACAAAATAGAATGAAATTACATTGTGATTGGGAATTTCAAAAACAAGGGCTCTGTGTAACTCCTTTACAAAGGAATGAAAGTGTATGTGATTGGAATTAGCTGAAGGCGCATTTGCAAGGTGCGTTTGCTACTAATATTGCAGGAGAGATCTAAGATCTTGCACAGATATTACAAGATCAAATGGGAAATATACAAAATTAGCAGAATAAGGTGTTTTTCAAAGAATTGTCTAATAGTGTTAAATGGTTAAATCCAAAAACATGGTTTGAAGGTTTAAATCTGTATATCTGAATTTGTATTGCTATTGAAGGGTTATTAATCATTTGTGTGTTTGCAGCAATCAGAATCATCTGAGGAGCAGTACGAGGCTTGCGTCGGTTCGAAGCTAGAGTCCTCGCTGCCTTCCTCGTGAATCTGATGTTCCTAAACAAAAAAGGGGGAGATGTTGGAGCAGCTCGGAACACGTGGCATTTATTTTCAAGAGTGACCATTAGAACATGTTGTGCTGCATGTTTGCCAAGCCTTTGAAGAACTAGTTTTACAAGGTCAGGTTGGAGGATGGCCTTGTGTAGGCCTGGGAAGATGTGGCTGAAGACAGTCACGAGTATGTCTATGGAGTGTTTTTATCTTTAACTGTTCTGAGGACTGGCAAACATCCCAGCTGAGCCAGATATGCCCTCCTGTGTTAGTAGTATTGGCTGTATGCCGTTAGTTCTTTCTAGATCTTTGTTGAAACATATATAAGTTTGATCCTTTTGTGAAATAAGGGGAATCTTGCACAGAGAGCTTGAGCGCTTAATTCAGTTGCCACACCTGTGAGTAGGGAGATCAGGGTACTGCCTTCTATTCTTAACACATTTACACATTTTTCTCCCATCACTATTCTATGCAAAATCTACACACAAACCCTTGAGCAAAGGGCAGCTTGTAAAGATGGTACACTTCCCTCTTGTTTTCTCTGTCCAGCCTTACAAGTATTTCTTCACTCTCCTAAGCAGTTGAATGACTCCCCATAAAGGGTGAAAAATGTCTGCACCCAGTTCAGCACAAAAGCAATTTCCCTGACTGGTGAGAAAGGTAGGGGTAGGATTTCTCTACTTAAACACAGTCACCTCCTGCCATTTGAAACACTAGGGTATTTAAGACAACTGCAAAGGGCTGGTAGTTATCACTCTGGAGTTAAAAGAAAAAAAGCACCTTTCCCCAGCATGAGCTGAAGGCCAGGCTGAATACCCCCACAACGCCCAAAACAACACTAAACACTTATGTTTAGACACTTGCCCCTGCCTTGAGAATTTACATGCCTGTAGGGTAAGAAGGGCATAGAACCATGATCTCCCCAACCATGACAGAGGAGGAGAAAGGTGTTCTCCTGGTTTAACCCCAGCAAGCAACTAAGCACCATGCAGCCGCCCACTCACTTCCCCCACACCCAGTGGGATGGGGGAGAAAATCGGGAAGAAAAAAGTAAAACTCGTGGGTTGAGATAAGAGCAGTTTAACAGAACAGAAGAAACTAATAATGATAATGATAACACTAATAAAATGACAGCAGTAATAATAAAAGGATTGGAATACACAAGTGATGCACAATGCAGTTGCTCACCACCCGCCAACCGGCACCCAGTTAGTCCCTGAGGGGCGATTCCCCCCAGCCCCACTCCCCCCAGTTTATATACTAAACATGATGTCACACGGTATGGAATACCCCGTTGGCCACTTTGGGTCAGCTTGCCCTGGCTGTGTCCCCTCCCAACTTCTTGTGCCCCTCCAGCCTTCTCACTGGCTGGGCATGAGAAGCTGAAAAATCCTTGACTTTAGACTAAACATTACTTAGTAACAACTGAAAACATAGGTGTTATCAACATTCTTCTCATACCTAACTCAAAACATAGCACTGTACCAGCTACTAGGAAGACAATTAACTCTATCCCAGCTGAAACCAGAACAACAGATATGAGTAGCAAGCAGGCAGTAAGAGCACAAAATGTGCAAAATAATACACATGCGTAGATCAGTCAGATGCAAAACGTGCTAACACTGAGTGGCCAGACTCAGGTAGCAAATGCAGATAATTAGGTAGTATTTAGTTTATGTGAAAACCCCAAGTAAAACCAGGAAATTACAGCTAAATGAAAAGGTGCTTTAACACTAACTAGGAAAGAAGCAGTTATTGTTCTTCTAAAAAAAATATATATTTTTTATATGAACTTCTAAAGACTAACGCAATATATAGCTGGATTGAATCATAGAATCATTTAGGTTGGAAAAGACCCTTAAGATCATTGAGTCCAATCATAATCCTAACACTACCAAGTCCACCACTAAACCATTTCCCTAAATGCCACATCTACACATCTTTTAAATACCTACAGGGATGGTGACTCAACAACTTCCCTGGGCAGCCTTTTCCAATGCTTGACAACCCTTTTGGTGAAGACATTTTTTCTAATATCCAATCTAAACCTCCCCTGGTGCAACTTGAGGTGATAAGGTCTCCCCTGAGCCTCCTTTTCTCCAGACTGAACAGCCCCAGTTCCCTCAGCCGCTCCTCATAAGACTTGTGCTCCAGGCCCCTCACCAGCTTTGTCACCCGTCTCTGGACACGTTCCAGCACTGCAATGTCTTTCTTGTAGTGAGGGCCCCAAAACTGAACACAGTATTCGAGGTGCGGCCTCACCAGTGCCGAGTACAGGGGGATGATTGCTTCCCTAGTCCTGCTGGCCACACTATTTCTGATACAGGCTAGGATGCTGTTGGCCGCCTTGGCCACCTGGGCACACTGCTGGCTCATATTCAGCCGACTGTCAACCAGCACACACAGGTCCTTTTCTGCTGGGCAGCTTTCCAGCCACTCTTCCCCAAGCCTGTAGCATTGCATGGGGTTGTTGTGACCCAAGTGCAGGACCTGGCACTTGGCCTTGTTGAACTTCATACGATTGGCCTTGGCCCATCGATCCAGCCTGTCCAGATCCCTCTGTAGAGCCTTCCTACCCTCGAGCAGATCAACCCTCCCTCCCAACTTGGTGTCATCTGCAAACTTGCTGAGGGTGCACTCGATCCCCTCATCCAAATCATTGATAAAGATATTAAACAGAACTGGCCCCAATACTGAGCCCTGGGGAACACCACTTGTGACCGGCCACCAACTGGATTTAACTCCATTCACCACAACCCTCTGGGCTCGTCCATCCAGCCAGTTTTTCACCCAGTGAAGAGTGCACTTATCCAGGCCACAAGATGCCAGCTTCTCAAGGAGTATGCCATGAGAGACAGTGTCAAAGGCCTTGCTGAAGTCAAGGTAGACAACATCCACAGCCTTTCCCTCATCCACTAGGCGGGGTCACATTGTCATAGAAGGAGATCAGGTTAGTCAAGCAGGACCTGCCTTTCATAAACCCATGCTGACTGGGCCCAATCACCTAGTTTCCTGTACATGCCGTGCGGTGGCACTCAAGATGAGCTGATCTATAACCTTCCGCAGCATTGAGGTCAGACTGACAGGCCTGTAGTTCCTCAGATCCTCCTTCCGGCCCTTCTTGTAGATGGGCGTCACATTTGCTAACTTCCAGTCAACTGGGACCTCCCCGGTTAGCCAGGACTGCTGATAAATGATTCAAAGTGGCTTGGTGAGCACTTCTGCCAGCTCCCTCAGTACCCTTGGGTGGATCCCATCCGGCCCCATAGACTTGTGTGTGTCTAAATGGTGTAGCAGGTCACTAACCATTTCCCCTTGGGTTATGGGGGCTTCATTCTGCTCCCTGTCCCTGTCTTCCAGCTCAGGTGGCTGGGTAACTGGACAAAAGCTGGTCTTACCATTAAAGACTGAAGGACTATATGCATACATGATTGTGCTGGTTTTGGCTAGGATAGAGTTAATTTTCTTCATAGTAGCTAGTATGGGGCTATGTTTTGGATTTGTGCTGGAAACAGTGTTGATAACACAGGGATGTTTTAGTTATTGCTGAGCAGTGCTTACACAGAGTCAAGGCCTTTTCTGCTTCTTGCACTGCCCTGCCAGCGAGTAGGCTGGGGGTGCACAGGAAGTTAGGAGGGGACACAGCTGGGACAGCTGACCCCAACTGACCAAAGGGATATCCCATACCATATGATGTCATGCTCAGCAATAAAACTAGGAGGGAGGTTGGCAGGGGGGCCGCTGTTCAACGACTGACTGGGCATCGGTAGGTTGGTGGTGAACAACTGTTTTCATTTTCATCACTTGTCTGTCCTGGGTTTTATTTTTCTCTCTTTGGTTTTTTTTTCTTTCCCCTCTTTTTCTTACTACAACTACTATTACTATTATTATTATATTATTATTATTATTTCTTTTGGGTTTTTTTGTTTTTTTAATTATTAAACTGTTTTTATTTCAACCCACGAGTTTTCTCACTTTACCCTTCCGATTCTCCCCCATCCCACTGGGGGGGGGGGGGGAGTGAGTGAACGGCTCTGTGGTGCTTAGTTGCCAGCTGGGGTTAAACCGCGACAATGATAAAATGCAAAGCTATTGCTGCTACTGAAGACGTCATTGCATATAACTCTGGGTGATTTTGCCTACACAAGAAAGCTATAGTTTGGCTAATAAAACTGTCACTTTATAACCTGCTTAGTTCAACTAATTAGCCTCAGAACCACTGTGAACTACAACTGCACTGCAGCGATTCCCATCTTATCTGCTCTAAAGTCCTTCACTTGTGATGTTATCAAAGGACCTATATTTGAAATAATAGGATTATTTTTTGTTTGCCATACTGGTTTTAACTGAATAATGATGGAAGCTTTAGCTTCACCTAAAAAGCAGAAAGTCACGAGTCCACATATGTACAGTTGTAAACACAACCACTAACTAGAAAAGTATCTAAAAACAATGAAATAATACTATACAGTTTAGAGGGAGAATAAAAATGTCACCCCTTAATATTTTCCCCAACATTTTATCCATAAAGCAACTCTGAGGGAAGAATTAGAATACACGTTATCTTCATTTTTTCCCCCAATACTTTTATCTATTCCCTCCCTTTCCTCTCTAAAATAACTTGATGCTCTCTGGGACAGCTCTAGCTATAGGCTAGAGGAAGCAACTGACAAAAAGAGCAAAATCCTCAGGAAGTGATAGATGCAGCGCAGATGCCTGTTTTCCTTATAGCAGAACCCTGAAAACCTGAGCTTGCTACTGGTACCATCCCTGACCATTGTACAGGAGCAAGCTAAGGGTGGAACCCCACTTTGCAGCAGGAATAGCTGCACGCTTGGCCTTCCCGAGTGAGCCTGTCTCACTGCCATCCTTGGGAGACAAAATTCTGTTCTGTCTCTGCAGCTGAGAAATCTTGAACTGGCATTGGATATCTGAAGGAATATCTAATCAGGAATCTGGTTAGAGAGGTACTCCAACAGGAAAAATTACTTAGCTTTTCTTGAGAAAGTTGTTTATATGAATCAAAATATTTTGTTTGAATACTGTATTGTTTAAAATATTTTTGCTTAAACTCTGCAAATTGACTTGCACAAGAAGCCTACTTTTGAAAAATTTTATTTTTAACACAAGTTTCAGATATGAAATGCAGCAAACACATGTAATATTATCTCCATGAAATGGCAAAACCAGAGTGACTCACGTTATTCACTAGTAGAAGGAACAATCACTTGACAGAATCAATTTCACACATTCTGTCAGAAGGTATGTTTGGCCCTGGCAGTCTATCGGTTGTATAGTAAAATTTTCGTAGCTTTTACATAAATATGCCCACTAAAGAGATGCTTTTTTATTTGAGAAGAAGCTTTCTTAAATGATTTGAGTATCTGAAAGATAAAGCTGTCATTTGCAGAAGGTTTTATTGTGTTAAGGACTGTCAGAAATAATTGATTCTTGCAGCAGGAATTTTGGAGCAGCAGAAGGTAGTTCAAAATAGCACAATTATTTAAAGCAAGTTCTTTTTTCCTTCCTCTCTTTAAAAGAAACTTCACAGGAAGACAGACATGTAGTTCCACACCTTAAATTTTAGATAACGCTTCTTTAAGAACCTTTTGAATATACTCATAGGTAATATAACATTGTTATATTTACTGAAAAAAAGAAAAGCTTTCTCATAAAGCAGCTGCTTGGTTCACCTTTGGCTAGATATTTGTCCTGATGATCTGGGACAAAAAAAGGAAAGCTTCTGTGCACATTAAAAGCAATGAAACCTCTTTAAGTTATATGTAGAGTTCCCTGATTTTTTTGGTAGTGACTACATATTCTACAGCTTTACAAATACTAACATAGCTTTAGGATTTGTAAGTAACATCTAAATTACCATTAGAAAATACTTAAGACCTTTAAGTATATCCAGCAGACTAAATGTAAACTCATGCAATATTGTCTTCCTGACTTTCAAAGCAGACAAGAATAATCTGAAGGTAAGTATGGACTGAACTCTGACCTAACGTGTTATACATGAATTCTAGTAGTGACAATTTAAAAGTTAGTGTAACACTATTCAGCATTTTCATTAAAACTTTCCTTTTGTGTGTTTCTCCACCAATGACAGTGGCTAGAGAAAGGACAATAGTATAAACTGCTTGCTGTAAGAACTCTACAGTGCAAAAACTGTTTTCACAGTTTTTCACAGCGACTCTTCCACTTAATGTCATAAAGGGAAAAAAACAGGATGAAAGTTCAAGATCTACCTGCAACATGAAAGAAGACTGAATAAACATTGTCCCCTGAAAGGGACACCAAAATACTAACAAGCCAACTAAAGCAACTACTTAATCACAGATGAGAAAAGCAGCTAGTTCAATATTAACATGAGAACAGGCAATAAAATACACAGTGCTGTTTCCTCACTTTTACTAAATGACGTTTTCCATGAAATAGAAGACAGTTTGCTATATTGCTATGAAGCCAAATAAAAAGTTAATATAATATAGCATGAAAATTCTATCTTTTTAAGTTTCTTTTGGTGAAAAAAGAGACAAAACTACTTATACTTGAATATTTATCTGTAGATTTGTGAAAGACCTTAAAAACCATCTTAAGGGCCTTTGCAGTATTCTTATTTAAGGCATTTTAAATTTGCTCACCTATTCAATGATGGCAGAAATGAAAGCAATGCCAAAGCAGAAAGTTTTCTTCTTTCTGGCTGAGTGATGTTATCCATCCGATCAACCCACATTTCAATCATGTTACCAAGAATTTGATCCAACTGTAATGGGAAACAAAACATTCCTCTTCATTTATGAGCATTTCAGCATATCAAAAAAATAACTTATTTTAATTTTTCTACCAATTCAATACATTATTCAATTTGGGAAAGACACCATACAGTTATGTATACCTGATAGAAGTAGCAGCAACAGTTTTTTGGTTTTTTGTTTTTTTTTTAATTTATTTTCTACAACAGTGCTTCCAGGCCCTGAAGCCCCCTCACCATTAATTGTAACCTAGAAGTTAGAAATTCATTTAATTCATGGACAGACCACAGATTCAGAATACTGAATTACTCAAGCAGTCTTCACATAACAATCTAATACATATAAAGCATGTGAATTTACTCTGGTTTACCTTCATTGGTGGCAACAACAAAAAACCCCAAACTTGTATTTACCTGTTTAAAAACTGTATTATACCTGAGGATAAGAAACGTACTAAATTTCACTTAAAGACATAGTAAAACACTTGTAATAAAAGAACCTCAGTAAGCTCATCAGTGAAAACAGAGTACACTGAACCCGCTAGAAACTGAGAACTCTCACATGAGAACAATTAGACCATTATCCCTGGTGTAAGACCCATCAAGACGGGACAAGGAAAAAAACTTTCACCCTTCAATACCATGCAAACTAAAGGGGTTTATATGGCTTATTGCAGGATGCAACAAAAAGAGAATTTAGAGACTAAAAAAATTGCTATGGGATGTTCAGGGGAAGGACCAAAGGAGAGGAAAGGACCCCTTTCAAGTTGGACTGGGGAGGAACAAGCATGGAAAACAGAGGGAAAAGTTCTTTCAGGCCAAAAGAATGCAAGACTTCCACATGCAATCCAGTTGAAATATCAAGACAAAAATTCTTACCTCCTGACCCAATTCACATGCCATCTGGGTCAAAAACAATGAAAAAAACCTTGCATTTTGTAGTAGAACTCTACCCATGACCCCCAGATAAGTAGACATCACCACTGGATATCTCTGAAAAAAAAAGTAAATCAAAACAAAGCAGTTTAATTAAGAAAAAGATACTTAACATATTATGGTGGGTTAACCTTGGCGGGACACCAGGTACCCACCAAGTCCCTCTATCACTCCCCCTCCCCAGCTGGATAGGGAAGAGAATATATAACAAAAGGCTCGTGGGTCAAGATAAGGACAGAGAGATCAGTCACCAACTGTCATCATGGGAAAACCAGACTCGAATCAGGGAAATTAATTAAATTTATTGCAAATCAAATCAGAGAAGGGTAATGAGAAATAAAACCAAATCTTAAAAACACATTCCCCCCACCACTCCCTTCTTCCTGGGCTCAACTTCACTCCCACATTCTCTACCTCATCCCCCTGAGAAATGCAGGGGGACAGGGAATGGGGGTTACGGTCAGTTCATCACACGTTGTCTCTGCCACTCCTTCCTACTCACACTCTTCCCCTGCTCCAGTGTGCAATCCCTCCCACGGGAGACAGTCCTCCGCAAACTTCTCCAAGGTGAGTCCTTCCCACGGGCTGCAGTTCGTCACAAACTGCTCCAGCATCAGTCCTTTCCACGGGGTGCAGTACTTCAGGAACAGACTGCTCCAGCATGGGTCCCCCATGGGGGTCACAAGTCCTGCCAGAAAACCTGCTCCAACGTGGGCTCCTCTCTTTCCACAGGGCCACCTGTCCTGCCAGGAGCCTGCTCCAGCACAGGCTCTCCATGGGGTCACAGCCTCCTTTGGGCGCATCCACCTGCTCCAACGTGGGGTCCTCCACGGGCTGCAGGTGGATATCTGCTCCACCGTGGACCTCCCTGGGCTGCAAGAGGACAGCCTGCCTCACCATGGTCTTCACCACGGGCTGCAGGGGAATCTCTGCTCCAGTGCCTGGAGCACCTCCTCCCCCTCCTTCTTCACTAAACTTGGTGTCTGCAGAGTTGCGTCTCTCATATTCTCACTCCTCTCTTCAGCTGCTGTTGCGCAGCAGTTTTTTTCCCCTTCTCATATATGTTATCACAGAAGCGCTACCACCATCACTGATTGGCTCGGCCCTGGCCAGCGGTGAGTCGGTCATGGAGCAGGCTGGCATTGGCTCTATCAGATACAGGGGAAGCTTCTAGCATCTTCTCACAGAAGCCACCCCTGTAGCCCCACTGCTACCAAAACCTTGCCATGCAAATCCAATACACATATAGAGCAGAAATACATGGAAAATACTTGCATGCATCCTTTACATATTTTACTAAATTAGAAACTATAAATTCTAATTTGAAAGCCTCTAAGAACACAAGACTGAGTGAACAGTCATTACCATAATTTCTCAATTCTCACAATAGAAAAACTATGGCAATCTCAAAGTCAGTTTCCCCCCACAAACAGCCAAGACAGCTTGCAAAGTGATTTTACTTTACATTTAAAAACCTGCATCTTAAGCAATTGTCCTGGTTTCGGCTGGGATAGAGTTAATTGTCTTCCCAGTAGCTGGTACAGTGCTATGTTTTTGAGTTCAGTATGAGAAAAATATTGATAACACACTGATGTTGTCAGTTGTTGCCAAGTAATATTTAGACTAAAATCAAGGGTTTTTCAGCTTCTCATGCCCAGCCAGCAAGAAGGCTGGAGGGGCACAAGAAGTTGGGAGGGGACACAGTCAGGGCAGCTGACCCAAAGTGGCCAACGGGGTATTCCATTCCATGTGATGTCACATCTAGTATATAAACTGGGGGGAGTGGGGGTGGGGGGATTGCCGCTCAGGGACTAACTGGGTGTCAATCGGCGGGTGGTGAGCAATTGCACTGCGCATCATTTGTACATTCCAATCCTTTCATTATTGCTGTTGTCATTTTATTAGTGTTATCATTATCATTATTAGTTTCTTCTTTTTATATTCTATTAAACCATTCTTATCTCAACCCACGAGTTTTACTTCTTCTTCCCTGATTTTTTCCCCCATCCCACTGGGGGGGGGGGGCAGTGAGTGAGCGGCAGTCTGGTGCTTAGTTGCTGGCTGGGGTTAAACCACGACACTATATAAAACTAGTAGGTTAGTGTCTGTGATTGACAATGGAGATCAGACAACAGGAACTAGTTGCGTTAGTCTGTTTATTCTTAATTCCCAACTACTAGACTTCATTTGAGATGTGATGATTGCATGCATGCGTCTAAATCATTGCAACATGGGTGGTGAGCAATTGCATTGTGCATCACTTGTATATTCCATCCTTTATTTATTACTATTGACATTTTATTAGTGTTATCATTATCATTATTAGTTTCTTCTTTTCTGTTCTATTAAACTGTTCTTATCTCAACCCACGAGTTTTACTTTTTTCTTCCCGATTTTCTCCCCTATCCCACTGGGTGGGGGGAAGTGAGTGAGCATTTGAGAATTTTGAAAAATTTGAATACCCTTGGGATGTTGAGACCAGCACGGTCCTAGCCCTACTGCTAGGAATTAGCATGCTCCTGAATGTGGTTCAGCTCTTGTTTAAGGTTAAACAACTATTTAAGAAGATCACCCAGAGGTCTGCCCCGAGGCTGGATAATTATGAGTGGCAGGGTGTGTGGGGTAGTATGGGCAAGAAGTACCTAGAACAGTGGGCACCTCCAATGTTTTGGAAATTCACCTCTGAACAAGTGCAGAATCCAGAAGAACTAGTAAAATATTTGGAAAAGGTATGCTGTCACCCCGGCAGCTCCAGAGAGATACAAATCACTGCAACGTGCTGGGGCCTGGCCCATGCCTATCAAGCCCTGTTCGACACCACTCAGTACCCTCAAGGGGAAGAGAAGGTCTCTGGATCTAACAACAAAACAATGAGCACTGCGGCCCCTCCAACCCTGGCAACAGGCACTGCAGCTGAACCAGAGAACCAACCCGCACCAGTATCAGTTGCCCCCATACACAAGAAGAAATAGACAAAAAAATCAGTTCGCTTAGCAAAGGATGAAGGTGAACCAGGGTCATCACAGGAACAGGAGAAAGAGGCAGAACCAGCGGTAATCACCCGATCCCTATCCTTGAGTGAGCTGCTGGATATGCAAAAAGATTTCAGCCGTTGTCCAGGTGAGCACATTGTCACCTGGCTGCTCTGATGCTGGGACAATGGGGCTAGTAGTCTGGAATTAGAAGGTAGGGAAGCCAAGCAGCTGGGATTGCTTGCCAGGGAAGGTGGTGTTGACAAGGCAATTGGAAAAGGGACATAAGCCCTCAGCCTCTGGAAACAACTCCTGTCAAGAATGAAGGAAAGGAACCCCGTCAAGGAAAATGTTATATGTCAATCAAGCAAGTGGACAACCATGGAGAGAGTTATCCAATATCTGAAGGAATTAGCTGTGCTAGAGACGATTCATTATGACCTGGACAACCCACAATTACCAAGATCCAGATGAAGTCCAATGCACATGACCCATGTGGCATAAGTTTGTACTGAGTGCATCATTATCCTATGCCAACCCACTGGCAATAATGACCTGGAAAGACAAAGAGGCACCGATGGTGAAGGAAATGGCTCACCAAATCCAGCAATATGAAGAAAATCTCTCTTCCTCCCTACAAGTCTGCATTTCAGCTGTGGAGAAGCTGTCCCAGGATTTCCAGCAATTCAAAGAGGATATGTCCTACTCCCCACCTGTAAGGACCAATGTCTCAGCTATTAGGGGTGACCGTTCCTCTGCCCAAGAGAGAGAATATAGAAGGTACACACCACGAGGTGCCCTGTATTTTACCTGCGTGACCACAAAGAGGGCATGAGAAAATGAGATGGAAAACCTACCTCAGTCCTATATACACGGGTACGTGAGCTGCGAGGAAAAACCACCACAAAAGGGGATTCTACTAGGAAAAATGCTGCTCCAGTTTCCAAACAGAGTAGAAGGGCTGATCTTATTTCTGATCCTCTTGAAGGGACTTCTGAGCCAATTTTACGAGAAGTGAATACCGGATACTCTGGCCAGAATTAGAGGGGCCCTGCCTCCAGCCAGGTGGAGGAAAGGGATAACCGGGTCTATTGGACTGTGTGGATTCGATGGCCTGGCACGTTAGACCCACAGGACTACAAGGCTTTAGTAGACACCGGTGCACAGTATACTCTAATGCCATCAAGTTATAAAGGGGCAGAACCCATTTGTATTTCTGGTGTGACAGGGGGATCCCAAGAGTTAACTGTATTGGAAGCTGAAGTAAGCCTAACTGGGAATGAATGGCAGAAACACCCCATTGTGACTGGTCCGGAGGCTCCGTGTATCCTTGGCATAGACTATCTCAGGAGAGGGTATTTCAAGGACCCAAAGGGGTATCAGTGGGCTTTTTGGTATAGCTGCCTTGGAGACGGCACAGCTGTCAAGACCCTTCGACTGTGGGGTTGCTGAGGGTTGAAGAACAAGTGCCAATTACTACCACAATGATGCACCGGTGGCAATATCGCACCGAGACTCCCTGATTCCCATCCATAAGTTGATTTCTCGACTGGAGAACCAAGGAGTGATCAACAAAACTCACTCACCCTTTAATAGTCCCATAGGACCAGTGTTAGTGGAGACTAACAGTTGACTATCGTGGCTTGAATGAAGTCACATCACTGCTAAGTACTGCTGTGCCAGATATGTTAGAACTTCAATATGAACTAGAATCAAAGGCAGCTAAGTGGTATGCCACAACTGACATTGCTAATGCACTTTTCTCAATCCCTCTGGCAGCAGAGTGCCGGCCACAATTTGCCTTTACGTAGAGGGGTGTCCAGTACACTTGGAATCGACTGCCCCAGGGGTGGAAACACAGCCCCACCATTTGCCATGGACTGATCCAGGCTGCACTGGAAAAAGGTGAAGCTCCGGAACACCTGCAGTACATTGATGACATCATCGTATGGGGCAACATGGCAGAAGAAGTCTTTGAGAAAGGGAAGAAAATAATCCAAATCCTTCTGAAAGCCGGTTTTGCCATAAAAGAAAGTAAGGTCAAGGGACCTGCACAGGAGATCCAGTTCTTAGGAGTAAAATGGCAAGACGGGCGTCGTCAGATCCCTATGGATGTGATCAACAAAATAGCAGCTATGTCTCCACCGACTAATAAAAAGGAAACACAGGCCTTCTTAGGTGTTGTGGGCTTTTGGAGAACGCATATTCCAAATTACAGTCTGATTGTAAGCCCTCTCTATCACGTGACCTGGAAGAAGAACGATTTTGAATGGAGGTCTGAGCAACAACAAGCCTTTGAACAAATTAAACGGGAGATTGTTCATGCAGTAGCTCTTGGACAAGTCCAGGCAGGACAAGATGTTAAAACTGTGCTCTACACTGCAGCTGGGGAGAATGGCCCTACCTGGGGCCTCTGGCAGAAAGCACCTGGGGAGACCCGAGGTCGACCCCTGGGGTTTTGGAGTCGGGGATATCGAGGATCCGAGGCTCGCTATACTCTAACTGAAAAAGAGATATTGGCAGCATATGAAGGAGTTCGAGCTGCCTCAGAAGTGGTTGGTACTGAAACACAGCTCCTCTTAGCACCCCGACTGCAGATGCTGGGCTGGATGTTCAAAGGGAGGGTCTCCCCTAAACATCATGCAACTGATGCCACGTGGAGTAAAGTGGGTCGCACTGATCACACAACGGGCTCGCATAGGAAACCCCAGTCACCCAGGAATTTTAGAAGTGATCACGGACTGGCCAGAAGGCAAATATATTGGAATGTCGCCAGAGAAGGAGGTGACACGGGCTGAAGAGGCCCCACTGTATAATAAACTGCCAGAAAATGAGAGACAATATGCCCTGTTCACTGATGGGTCCTGTCGCATTGTGGGAAAGCATCGGAGGTGGAAGGCTGCTGTATGGAGTCCTACACGACAAGTCGCAGAAACTGCTGAAGGAGGTGAATCGAGTCAGTTTGCAGAGGTGAAAGCCATCCAGCTAGCATTAGACATTGCTGAAAGAGAAAAGTGGCCAGTGCTCTATCTCTATACTGACTCATGGATGGTGGCAAATGCCCTGTGGGGGTGGTTACAGCAATGGAAGCAGAGCAACTGGCAGCGCAGAGGTAAACCCATTTGGGCTGCCGCAGTGTGGCAAGATATTGCGTCCCAGCTAGAGAATCTGGTTGTAAAAGTACGTCATGTAGATGCTCACGTACCCAAGAGTCAGGCCACTGAAGAACATCAAAACAACCAGCAGGTGGACCAGCCCGCCAAGATTGAAGAGGCTTAGGTGGATGCATTGGGTTTGTGTGGAAAGGTTTTGGTAGCGGGGGGGGTTACAGGGGTGGCTTCTATGAGAAGCTGCTGGAAGCTTCCCCTGTGTCCGATAGAGCCAATACCAGCCGGCTCTATAGACGGACCCGCTGCCAGCCAAGGCCGAGCCAATCAGCGATAGTGGCAGCACCTCTGTGATAACATATTTAAGAAGGAAAAAGAGTTGTGGAACTCACAGAAACGGCAGCCAGAGAGAGGAATGAGAACATGTGAGAGAAACACCCCTGCAGACACCAAGGTCAGTGAAGAAGGAGGGGGAGGAGATGCTCCAGGCGCCGGAGCAGAGATTCCAATGCAGCCCATGGGGAAGACCATGGTGAGGCAGTGTGATGGATTAACCCTGGCTGGTTGCCAGGTGCCCACCAAAGCTGTTCTATCACTCCCCTCCTCAGCTGGACAGGGGAGAGAAAATATAACAAAGCGCTTGTGGGTCGAGATAAGGACAGGAGAGAGATCACTCACCACTTACCGTCACGGGCAAAACAGACTCAACTTGGGGAAAAATAACTCACTTTATTACAAATCAACCAGAGTAGGGTAATGAGAAATAAAACCAAATCTCAGAACACCTTCCCTCCATCCCTCCCTTCTTCCCGGGCACAACTTCACTCCCGGCTTCTCTACCAACCCCCCCAGCGGCACAGGGGGACGGGGATGGGGTTTACGGTCAGTTCATCACACGTTATTTTCTGCCGCTTCATCCTCCTCAGGGGGAGGACTCATCACACTCTTCCCTGCTCCAGCGTGGGGTCCCACCCACGGGAGACAGTCCTCCACGAACTTCTCCAATGCGGGTCCTTCCCATGGGCTGCAGTTCTTCACGAACTGCTCCAGCATGGGTCCTTTCCACGGCGTGCAGTCCTTCAGGAGCACACTGCTCCAGCGTGGGTCCCCCACGGGGTCACAAGTCCTGCCAGAAAACCTGCTCCGTGGGCTTCTCTCTCCACAGATCCTCAGGTCCTGCCAGGAGCCTGCTCCAGCGTAGGGTTCCCACGGGGTCACAGCCTCCTTCGGGAACCCACCTGCTCTGGCGTGGGGTCCTCCCCGGGCTGCAGGTGGATATCTGCTCCACTGTGGACCTCCATGGACTGCAGGGGGACAGCCTGCCTCACCATGGTCTTCACCACGGGCTGCAGGGGAATCTCTGCTCCGGCACCTGGAGCATCTCCTCCCCCTCCTTCTTCATTGACCTTGGTGTCTGCAGGGTTGTTTCTCTTACATGTTCTCATTCCTCTCTCTGGCTGCCGTATATACTGCCTGTCCCAAGTTTTTTTTCCTTCTTAAATATGTTATCACAGAGGCGTTACCACTATCACTGATTGGCTCGGCCTTGGCCGGCGGCGGGTCCGTCTTAGAGCCGGCTTGTATTGGCTCTCTCTCGAACACAGGGGAAGCTTCCAGCAACTTCTTACAGAAGCCACCCCTGTAACACCCCCCCGCTACCAAAACCTTGCCACACAAAGCCAATACAGGCAGGCTGTCCCCCTGCAGCCCATGGAGGTCCACGGTGGAGCAGATATCCACCTGCAGCCCGGGGAGGACCCCACGCCAGAGCAGGTGGGTGCCCGAAGGAGGCTGTGACCCCGTGGGAAGCCCATGCTGGAGCAGGCTCCTGGCAGGACCTGTGGATCTGTGGAGAGAGAAGCCCATGGAGCAGGTTTTCTGGCAGGACTTGTGACCCCGTGGGGGACCCATGCTGGAGCAGTTCATGAAGAACTGCAGCCCGTGGGAAGGACCCACGTTGGAGCAGGGGAAGAGTTGATAAGTCCTGCCCCTGAAGAGGATGAAGCAGCAGAAATAACGTGTGATGAACTGACCGTAAACCCCATTCCCCATCCCCCTGTGCCGCTGTGGGGGTGTCGTGGTTTCAGCCCAGCCGGTAACAAAGGACCACGCAGCCGCTAGCTCACTCCTCCCGCCCCCCTCCGGTGGGATAGGGGGGAGACGGAGGAGAGAAAAGAAAAAAAAACCTGGAACCTCGAGGGTTGAGATAAGGGCAGTTTACTGGGACAACGCAAAAAAAGTTACAACAACAACGACGGTACTAATGAAAGAGTATACAAAAAAAGAGTGATGCACAGTGTAACTGCTCACCACCCAGGACCCGACGCTCCGCCACTTCCCCCACGGAAAGTTGAGAGAGAGCAGCAGAGCCCTCCCCCCCAGCCCACTCCCCATATATATACTGGGCATGATGTCACATGGTATGGAATAGCTCCTTGGCTAGTTCAGGTCAGCTGCCCCAGCTATGCCCCCCCACCTCCCAGGTTCCTGTAAAAATTAACTCTATCCCAGCTGAACCCAGGAGAGGGGGGTAGGTAGAGAATCCAGGAGTGAAGTTGTGCCCGGGAAGAAGGGAGGGGTGGAGGGAAGGTGTTTTGAGATTTGGTTTTATTTCTCATTACCCTACTCTGGTTGATTGGTAATAAATTAAGTTAATTTTCCCCAAGCTGAGTCTGTTTTGCCCATGACGGTAAGTGATCTCTCTCCTGTCCTTATCTCAACCCATGAGCCCTTTGTTATATTTTCTCTCCCCTGTCCAGCTGAGGAGGGGGGAGTGATAGAACAGCTTTGGTGGGCACCTGGCGTCCAGCCAGGGTTAACCCACCTCAGTGGATCAGGATTGGCAACATAAGGGTGAACTATTTATGGCTTGGTGGGCCCATGATACCTCAGGCCATCAGGGAAGAGATGCAACATATAGATAGGCTTGTGATCGAGGGGTGGACTTGACCATGGATACTATTGCACAATTTATCCATGAATGTGAAATACGTTCTGCAATCAAGCAAGCCAAGCACTTAAAGCCCCTGTGGTATGGAGGGCGATGGCTGAAATATAAATATGGGGAAGCCTGGCAGATTGACTATATCACACTCCCACAAACTCACCAAGGCAAGCGCTATGTGCTTACAATGGTGGAAGCAACCACCGGATGGCTGGAAACATATCCCGTGCCCCATGCCACTGCCCAGAACACTATCCTGGGCCTTGAAAAGCAGGTCTTGTGGCAGCCCAGAAAGAATTGAGTGAGACAATGGGACTCATTTCCGAAACAACCTCATAGACACCTGGGCCAAAGAGCATGGCATTGAGTGGGTGTATCACATCCCCTATCATGCACCAGCCTCTGGGAAAATTGAACGATACAATGGACTGTTAAAGACTACATTGAGAGCAATGGGGGGTGGAACTTTCAAACATTGGGATACACATTTAGCAAAAGCCACCTGGTTAGTCAACACCAGAGGATCTGCCAATCGGGGTGGCCCTGCCCAGTCAGAATTTTTATGTAGTGTAGAAGGGGATAAAGTCCCTGTAGTGCACAGAAAAAATGTTACGGAAGACAGTCTGGGTGTCCTGGTTTCAGCTGGGATAGAGTTAATTGCCTTTCTAGTAGCTGGTATAGTGCTATGTTTTTGAGTTAGGTATGAGAAGAATGTTGATAACACTGATGTTTTCAGTTGTTGCTAAGTAGTGTTTAGACTAAGTCAAGGATTTTTCAGCTTCTGATGCCCAGCCAGCAAGAACGCTGGAGGGGCACAAGAAGTTGGCACAGGACACAGCCAGGGCACCTGACCCAAAGTGGCCAACGGGGTATTCCATTCCATGTGATGTCATGTTTAGTATATAAACTGGGGAGAGTGGGGCTGCGGGGAAGCGCCAGTCGGGACCTAACTGGGCGTCGGTTGGCAGGTGGTGAGCAATTGCACTGTGCATCATTTGTACATTCCAATCCTTTTATTATTACTGTTGTCATTTTATTAGTGTTATCATGATCATTATTAGTTTCTTCTTTTCTGTTCTATTAAACTGTTCTTATCTCAACCCACGAGTTTTACTTCTTTTCCCGATTTTCTCCCCCATCCCACTGGGGGAGGGGGGAGTGAGTGAGCGGCTGCGTGGTGCTTAGTTGCTGGCTGGAGTTAAACCACGACAGCAATAAACAATATATTGTACTGTTAAAAAATTACTTTCAAAGTTGATTATGGTTCAAAATTATTGTTTACAATTTTAGTAACATTAATAAGTGCTTAGTATTTCTGAAGTTGTTACTTATTTCTCTGAGCGAAGCTACAATACATTTGCCAAAAACTAATTTGCATGTGTCTCAATTAACTGGATACACTAAGCTCATTAGTTTATTGTCTTCTGTTATTATTTTTAATTTTAAAAGAAGCTACAGATTTTTTTTTTTATTAAACCCAGCATCTATCAATGTAACAGTAAGTATTTTGTAGAATTATGTATTTGAAGAAGAAAATGCCAGCATTTACCTGAAAACGTTTACCCAGACTAATACTTTTTTGAATAGGGGCAATGAATTTATTACAGTCTTATATCAGAAGACATTTTAATAATGCACTCTCCAGTTTTGTGTCCTTTCTTCAACTGCAAATTGTTCAAACAAACTATCTTTTTTGTGTTCTTTGTAGCAAAAATAAACCAAGTAATATTACTTAGCAATGTAATCTTGGAAATATATTCGTTAATAATAACGGGAGCCAAATATTGATATCTGAAAGTCTTCAACTGAAAAAACAAAGGTTTTGATCAAAGAAGTCAAGAGCATAGAGAATTCCACTCACTGATTCCGCTGATAAAAGTATTTTTTTCTCCTGCTAGTACTGCAAGGTTCAACACAGTTAAAGCATATTGGATTTGACTCCTATTTATCCGACATGGAAAGTTGTTGAAGGCGAAGAGAGAGAGAAAAGGGAGAACTTAAGACATCTAAGCAAGGAAAAACTTAAAGCCTCTACTGTCTCACATAAAGCATTCTCACATCCTTCATCTCTTCGTGTAGGGAACACCGTTCGGAAGATCTCGCGATGTCACGGAAAGGTAGAAGGCTAGTCGTCGCCTCCCTATGACATATCAGTAATCCCACCTACCGTTGTTAGTATAAAAGGAATTAACTGCGCAATAAAGGACGGAGTTGGCACTCACACCATGTGTGTTATCTGTCTCTTCCCTGGTCCAGGCCGACCAGTGATCTAATCGCGGCACCTTGATATGTAGCACTGCTACATCTTCGTATTAGTTATGTCAATTAGAAAAAGAAGAAAAAGAAGGTCAAGTCAATTTTGTCCTTTGTGCTGGCTTTGGCTGGGGTAGAGTTAATTTTCTTCATAGTGGCTAGTATGGGGCTATGTTTTGGATTTGTGCTGGAAACAGTGTTGATAACACAGGGATGTTTTAGTTATTGCTGAGCAGTGCTTACACAGAGTCAAGGCCTTTTCTGCTTCTTGCACTGCCCTGCCAGCGAGTAGGCTGGGGGTGCACAGGAAGTTAGGAGGGGACACAGTTGGGACAGCTGACCCCAACTGACCAAAGGGATATCCCATACCATATGATGTCATGCTCAGCAATAAAACTAGGAGGGAGGTTGGCAGGGGGGCTGCTGCTTGGGGACTGGCTGGGCATTGGTCGGTTGGTGGTGAGCAACTGTTTTCATTTGCATCACTTGTCTGTCCTGGGTTTTATTTCTCTCTCTCTTTTATTTTCCTTTTCATTGCATCATCATCATCATCATCATTATTATTATCATATTTCAATTATTAAACTAGTTTTATCTCAACCCACGAGTTTTCTCACTTTTACCCTTCCAATTCTCTTCCCCCATCCCGCTGTGGGGGGAGTGAGTTGAGCGGCTATGTGGTGCTTAGTTGCTGGCTGGGGTTAAACCATGACATCCTTCCCTTTCAGTTTGTTTCTCTCTGGTGCAGGTACACTTAAAAAGGAGTAGTATAAGTGTCTTAAAGCACAACAAACAACCCCAACACCTACAAAGGATCTAAGTGTATAGTCATAGCAACTTTTCAGTGTTAACAGTGAAGGAATGGCAGAATAAAATTTGTGTTATTTTATTAAAATAAACACTAGATGACAGAATAAGTGATGAATATTTTTCTGTAACTCTTGTGCTACTATGTACAGACTTTTAAAATAGCTGCCAAAGACCTATCAGATGCTCTTAAAACTAGAGAAAGCGAGAGCAATGTCAATATGAGAAAACTGGACCAGATAACAGAAGGTACTTTCCTGTTCAAAACGAAAAGTAGAGTAGTTTAAAAGAGTAACTCTTACCTCCCCATCTATAATCCCCCTGAATACTGATGGCAGAAGGGGTTGAAACATTTGAGGACCCAAAACAGGATTTACTTTTAGGACATTTTCCACAACCTTAAGAACAAAAGCAAATTAGACAATTAGTAAAGTACATTTAAAAATCTTAACTGTAGCTTTAAAACTACATATACTGGTCTATATATAAAGTCCTGGTAGGATGTTTACCATTAAATACCAGCAAAACCCAGGATTCCTGAAAGTATATTCTAGTGAAGTATTCTGCAAACCTGATCTGCATAACAGACCTGATGAAAACTGACATGCCAAGTGAAACCCGCCAAGCACCTCCTCATCAGCCTCCTCCTGGCCCTGGCAAATCTGGCCAGCCCTGGCTCCAGGAAAAGCAGCTTGATGAGATGGGGTTGACAGGGAGGAGTGCCAGCAGTTTAAAGCTTATTTCCATAGCTTTGTCCTGTTACTTTTTGAAGAACCATTGATTAGGACCTACCATCTCTTTGCAGATGATCAAGTAAGATGTGCTATTCTCCGTACACCACACACACACACACCCGTGCCAAGTTTTTACATTCTTCTCTGCTCTTTTTTTCTTCCCCCATGAGCTGTTCCCTGAAGTAATTTTTTTTTCTGTGTTCTTCAGGCTTTCTTCTCCCCAGCTGTTTGGGCTCTCTCCTTGTACCAAGATGGAGAGGGGAAGAGGCTGTGAGAATAATGGGCTGATACCTATACACTCCTATGGGGAGTAAGGACAGAGACCACACATCTATGCACAGATGTGTATAAAAAAGAAAGAATGGGGCAAGCATATAAAGGTACCTCCCTTAAATGCTCTTCTCAGTCTCCACCTACTCAGGGGGACTTCCTCAAGGAACTGTTCTGTGCTCTTGTCCAGTCTCCCGTGAACCCATGTGTATGTAAAAATCCTGCTGCTTGAAGAAAGAGCTTTGGGGGTTTTGTTGCTTTGTTTTTTTTTTCTTTTTCTTCTTTCTTTTTTTCTCCCTCAGGGGGAGGAGGTAGAGAAAATTGGGAGTGGAGTTGAGCTGGGAAGGAGGGAGGGATGGGGAGAAGGTGTTCTAAGATTTGGTTTTACTTCTCATTATCCTTGTTTTGATTTGATTTGTAGTAAATTAAATTGATTTGGTTTTTTCCCCAAGTTGAGCCTGTCTTTTGCCTGTGATCATAAGCGGTGAGTGATCCCTCCCTGTCCTTGTCTCGACCCACGAGTGTTTCTTTATATTTTCTCCTCATCATCCCACCGGGGCCGGGGGGGAGGAGTGAGCGAGCAGCTTCGTGGTGCTTTGCTGCCGGCTGGGCTTAAACCACCACACTTGCCTTGAGAGAGATGTTAGGCAGTTGACCCCTTTCACTGCCTCTCAATTTTGTAGACCTTTAACATACTGTTATATGGGGGGGAACCATAACTTTTCCCCCACTCATATCTTTTGGGAACTGAAAGTTTTGGCTAACTCACTTGTTCCTTGTACAGAATCTTTTCAAACCTTTGATGGTCTCTCTCAGATAATTAGAAAATCAAGTCACATCAAGCCTCAGCAATCTTGAAATAAATAGTTTTATCAATCCAAATTAATGTTTTTCAACCTTATCCATTTATTTACTGTTCTAATGTCTATTTTCAATCCAGCCAAAGCTGCTTGTAAGAAAATATTTCAGAGAATGCTCCCAGGTGTTTCTTTTCCCAATATTTATCTTAGGGTTTTTTTGTTTAACAAGTCAGCATAGTGATGCCTGACAAAACATTTTCTTTTTTATAAAAATACTTACATGGATTATATCTCAGTTATGCCTCTGCAGGTAGGCATATTAGGAGGGCGTTCAAAGTATACTGGACAAACCTTGTGGATAATGCAAGGTCACACTGGGAGCCAAGTGGATAAACGATACTATATTAGCAGCATCATTCCATTTTAGGGATCACATTACAAGCTGCTGCATCAAACAGTTGCCCAACTACAGACTCTAAATAACAGTATTGATAGAGATGAATTGACATTTTAAACTACAGAACTAGAGTCCTTAAGCTCCTCACAGCAAGAACTACAAATGGAGAGAACTATCAACTTCTGTTGCTTTCCTTTCCTGGGATTCTGCAAGCAGTTGTGCAACCCAAAGAGGTAGGTGGGCTCTAACTTTTGCCTCTGTTACATTTATAATTAACTGAAATCAAGTCCAAGATTTTTGTAAGCAACACAGAGTTCCAAGTACAGCCACTGGAAACGTAAAAAGTAATACACTACAGTTACTCCTCAACTATCTTTCAGTGCATAGTCCAATTTTATTTCCTCCTGAAATTCTTCAAAAGGCACATTTAAAGTATCATGTTTAATATTTTAAAAGCTTATGAATTACATAACATCTGTTTCATAATACCATTTGAAGTTTGTGTGAAAATAGTTTTTTAAATACTTTGAAAAGCCTCTAGCAACTCTATTTAAGCAGTTGTTGCCATTACAACAGCAATTCATGACAAAAGCAAAGATTGGTTGAACACTGTCATGGTACAAATGCAAGTATGCTACACAAAGGAATATGATAAAGAGAGCACATACATTCAACATTCAATAAAGACTGGAAAAGCTTGGCTCTAGACCTATTAAGTTCTAATGGTCATACAGAAATGCAGCAAAAAAAAACCCAAAAAGTGAATCTTGATCCTTTAGTGCTTATTTAATCATAAAATCACCTAAACAGTTTTTATAATAATACACATGTATGCAGACTCATTACTTAACCTTTATCTTGTCAGTTATTCAAGTGTGCAGTTACAAAAATTGAACCATATGATTATTTTTATTGTATTGAATACTAAAAAGGAAAATTAATATATCAAAAAATTAGTAGATATAATAATGTTGTTTGTATGAGCAAAAAGATCAGTACTGGCTGATAGGGTAGAGACAAAAGTCACAATTTGGATGGCTAGATACAGCAATTAGATTACCTACCTTTTCACATTTTTATTAGAAACCTGCAAATGAACCTAGATTATTCATACACAAGTATAATTTTGGCTTTTTTAGGGTTAAATAATTTCTTAATGTTGCATTTTCATCCAAATAATGAAAAATATTTTTTCTGAATTCTGAACCAAGCTGAAAATTTAATTAGGACAGCTTCCATAATTAGATTAATTTTGCCTTTTTATTTTGTAACTAGAAGTGTGAGTATCTTTTATGTTATACTTTGGTAATCTCCATTCCAAAATTCAATTAGAAATTAACAACTCTAACTTCCATGAGTCCACTGATAGCCAAAGATTAAATCAAGTTACTTTGATCCAAACACAATCCTTGCTTTGCAACTTAATGCTCTTCAAGATTTTCTATGAATAGCATCATCTTTGCAATGCAGTGACTGGTCATCTGGCTGTTTAAGTGTGCTGTTGCCAAGCTGTAGAACAAACTATTTTTATGAGGGTCCAAGCCCTCACTAACCTCCTTTCTCTAGTAATCTAGAAAATAATCAAATGGGAAAGAACTCTTAATCTAAATCCATTTGTACAAACTCAGACTCAAACTAGCTTAGAAGTCATTTATCTAAGGACACCACCTTGGAATCACATGAAGTAAAGAAAGGATTGCAGAGAGGGTACAGGAACAGTGCGTTAAGTAATTATCTTTTAGGGTGCTCTATTTGGGGCTATACTAACCTTCTCTTGGGAAAATTAGTATTTTTTTAAAAATATATTTGTGTGCACATGTATATACGCACTCTTTATACACACGTGCACACACTTTAAATGTGTAGTTGTCCTGGTTTTGGCTGGAATAAAGTTAATTTTCTTCTTAGTAGCTGGTATAGTGCTGTGTTTTGGATTTAGGATGAGAATAATGTTGATAACACACTGATGTTTTAGTTGTTGCTAAGCAGTGTTTATACTAAGGCAAGGACTTTTCGGCTTTTCATACTGCCCTGCCAGCAGAGGCTGGGAGTGCACAAGAAACTGAGAAGGGACACAGAAAGGACAGCTGACCCAAACAAGCATTCCATACCATATGATGTCACGCCCAGTATATAAACTGGGGGGAGTTGGCTAGGGAACTCCGTGGCTTGGGGATTGGCTGGGCATCGGTCAGCAGGTGGTGAGCAACTGTATTGTGCATCACTTGTTTTGTATATTCTATTATTATTATTAATATTATTTTCCCTTCCTTTTCTGTCCTATTAAACTGTCTTTATCTCAACCCATGAGTTTAACTTTTTTTTTTCCCTGATTCTCTCCTCCATCCCACTGGGTGGGGGGATCGAGTGAACGAGCAGCTGAGTGGTGCTTAATTGCTGGCTGGGGTTAAACCAGGACAGTAGTTTAAAACACCACTGACTCCAATGACAATGTGTGCTAAATAAGCTGGTTTTTTCCTACATGTTCTACATTCATCATACTTGAAAATATTACTCTAAGGTGACAAAACACTACCAAGAATACAGATGTCCAGAGATTAATATCAGGGTATTAACATTATTTTAATTAGATTCTACCTTTAAAACTTGAACTTGACCTTCAGTAGTTATGTCCTTTAAGAGTTCACAAAATGACTGACATAAGTCAGCAGCATACATCTGAAATTAAACGAAAAAGAAGGTATTATGCAAATGTGTTTTATATCTATGTATATATTTAAAAACTCAACACATTAGGGATTACATATGTCCAAAGATCCAGCTTCTCTTCAAAGATAATATTTGCTGCAAGGCTCATCTTTCCTGAACCAATTAAAATCTAATCAGTGTTGTTTGTTTTGGGGTTTTTCTGGGGGTGAGGGATGGGTTTTTTTGGTTTGGTTTTTTTAAGTTGCAGGTTTTTTAAACAACCAATGAGTTTTCTAATTAAGAAGGTTTGAGAACAAAGCATAATATCTCTAGTTCATTTCCTGCTAGAACTTATGATCATAATTTTAACATGGCAAGATAATTAACAGAATAAGTATTACTACCCTGCATAGGACTTTTTCAGGTACCAAAGTACTAAATTAAAACACTAATTCTAAATAAGTCTTTCTCAAATACGATTTGATTGAGTGTCCACCATGTGCCATAAAGAGCTAACATCAGAACAACATGCTTGTATACACATAAATGAGTAAGAGTACAAATGTCTGTGTGTACGATGTTTCTCAACATGAGGAAAAAAACCAAAACAAACCAAAAAACAGTTTGCCAGCAGAAAACTAAGGTGCTAATATGAAGCTTTATATAATGGTAACATACCTGTAAAAATTCAGATGATGATAAGAAAATATAAGCATTGATGATCTTAAAGCAATTTTTGAAGTTTTCTGAACTCAGCTCTGGAGGAAAAAAAAAAAAAAAACAATTCAGAACATCATCATCACATTGAAATACAACTAAAATGATTTACTTCTAAAAGTCTTTTTCCTCACACAGCATTTAAGTGCCAGACGCCTACAAAGAAAAAAGTTATCTTCGATTCAGTACCATTCAGGTTCTGTCTCCCTGCTAGAGACAATAACAAAAGAGGGATGATAACAGATCTCATGTTATCAAATGGAAGCACAAGAATTCCTATGACCTCATGTCACGACACAGGCTGGAGAGACCAGGGAGGGGACGTGGTGAATTCGGAATTCCCTCGGGCTAAATTAAGGTGAAGCAACACCAAACAATCAAGTAAACATTTTATTCATGGCAGAAGCAAACTGAACTTGGAAGGCGTTAACAGTAGGTGGCGGGGTTTCTTTCAACAAGAATTGGCATGGAACTACCTCAGTAAACCGTGTAACCCGTGGTAACCATATACATCAATGCAGGGAAGAAAATAAGGAGACCCCTGCTGTTGGGTCACGAGGTTCAGAGCAGACCCCCTTGCTTTCTAGACTCCTTCTCAGAGAAGAGCCTAGGGGCGGCTGGATCCACTCCTAGTCCCAGACTTGGTCAACGGTTTTAAGTCTTCAAGGGATGAGGTGTAGGGGTTATGAAAAAAGGGAGAGAAAGAGAGTGAGACAGAGAGAGGAAGAGGAAAAGAAAAGAGAAAGATTTCACCGGTCCTGGGTCCAGCATTGGTCCAGTCAGCCTAGGGGTCCAGTTCCAGTGGGTGCACGCAAGTGGGGCTTTAGGCTGTGTCCTTTTATCATCTCCTTGCCCCTCCTTCGGGCGGGCACTCGAACTCATTAGGCTAATTAGGTGTCATGCATGGTTTGTGCTTTCAGAACCTTCGGGAAATGGGTCAGTGGGCTTGGGGGTCCTTTGGGGAGTAACTTCCCCTTCCCTGCAGACATGACCATTGTTTGATCATTGGCCATATGCGGTGAGCTGCCCCACTCAGCATATCAGAACAGCTTATTCAAACACAGAGCTTCACACCCTCACCCTCTGACATGCCCTCCCTGTCCTCTTGCTGATGTCCTGTGCTCATCCTTCTTTTCACCTGTGGTTCCTTGCCAAGCAGGGCTCATTGTTATGCAGAGTTCATTTTTATGCAGAACTTGCCCCACCACAATGTTTGAGACATTAACTCTTTCAGTCTCTCTCAGTTGCTAAGTAGTGTTTAGACTAAGTCAAGGATTTTTCAGCTTCTGATGTCCAGCCAGCAAGAACGCTGGAGGGGCACAAGAAGTTGGGAGGGGACACAGCCAGGGCAGCTGACCCAAACTGGCCAACAGGGTATTCCATACCATGTGACGTCATGCCTAGTATATAAACTGGGGGGAGTGGGGCTGGGAGGGATCGCTGCTCGGGAACTAACTGGGCATCGGTTAGCAGGTGGTGAGCAATTGCATTGTGCATCACTTGTTTTGTATATTCCAATTCTTTTAGTATTATTATTGTCATTTTATTATTATTATTCGTTTCTTCCTTTGTGTTCTATTAAACTGTTCTTATCTCAACCCACGAGTTTTACTTTTTTTTTTTCCCCGATTCTCTCCCCCATCCCACTGGGTGGGGGGGGAAGTGAGTGAGCGACTGCATGGTGCTTAGTTGCTGGCTGGGGTTAAACCACGACACAAATTGTTTTTTTGGGGGGACCAGAGGAATTATTCCAGTTCCTGTAATCTGCTTTTTACTATTACCTTTACAAGCTCAGCACAGGCACATTAAACCTGATGCTTCTTGAAACAGGTATGTCTTGACCATATTCCCAATCTGAAATTATATCAGATTCAGCTGTCATTTTAAGCAGTCTCACTGCAGAAATGCATCCGTCCTCACAAGAATTAATGTATTCCTCCATTCTGCATTATTCAGTCTGCTGCACTGAGAGATGGATTAAAGAACCTCTGCAACCCCTCTACAGGGCAATTATATTTCAACAGAATTTAAACATTAGCAGTGCTGATATGGAAATTAAATATGACAATTATGCTGTGAACAAATATTGTACATCAGTGATAGCACCACAATCTTTGAAGGAAGGTCAATTTTGCAAGTGAAATCAAGTCTTCATATCAAATGCAACATTCTTCTCCTGGTATCTTTAAGATTTAAGGATAGCACTGATTATTTTTTAATAAGAAAATTAATTGATTTGTACAACAACTCTGACATCCAGTTCCAACAAAACTTTTTTTTTACACATCAAGCATTGGAATTGCTTGCCAACAGATAAGTGTGTTTTTAAAAACAGTCTCCTAAAAGATGCAGGAGAAGCAATGGCAAGCAATTACTTCTCTAGGCTGCAAATTTAAGTTAGGAATGAAAGTCAAAGAACACTGAAGGTATTCTTGTCAATAAGACAGACAATCAGCTCCAGCAGAGAAAGCATGAGAGGAGGCAGTGTAGAGGTCTTCAAATTCAGGTTTCTAAGGTATTACTGGTAGACCAGGAAGCAATGATAGACAAGCAAGTGCTTATGCAGTACATAGTCTTGGTAAGCATCTTAAGAGCACTTAAAAATTGTGCAACAGATGATATATTCATTTGACATCATCTAAACATGCATTCATCCACAGGAAACAAAACACAGCAACACCTTTCTATTAAGTGATATACATAGCACACTTCAAAAACTACCAGACATAATTTGTGCACAATACACCTAATTCAGTTTTATACCACTTTGCTGAAGAAAACGTACTGTTACAATGCAGAAATCTTAAATCAAGTTTTTTTTACTTTGATGGTTAAGCTTAACTCCCAAATCCAATGGGAAACACTAGATGCTCAAAGAGCTCTTAAGGGTCCCGAATTGGAACCAGCAATCTATCACTGCACACCTGAATTTTCTGAAAAAAATATTGTGTACAGTCACAATCAAGTCCCACAGGACCTTGCCCACAAAGGCAATTAATGCAAAACAAAATCCACAATGCAATGAATAACCAACAACCTCAATAATACACAATCCAGCCTATTATTTGTACCTCCTTCAACATAACCAAGCCATATAATTTTATATAAATGGTTATCAATATTATTTTCCACAGTCCCTCTGGGTCTGAGTTATCAAAACTGCACTGTATCTATTTACATACACTGTTCAATTCCCACAGTAGTTTGTCCCCTATTATTGTACAGGAATACCTCTAATAAGTAACGTTTATGCAAGACTTAAAAATGCTGTAATCTGACTGTGAAGAAGATAAAATATCTTCTCTCCCTCTCCAGTCTGATGACTTCTTGCCACATCTGTTTCCTCCTCTTCAGCAGGACAGAGTCTGCTATATACCTCTAATGTCCAAAAATCTCATGTATGAACTTCTTCCCTCCCTTCCTTCCAGCTCTTCTAGTTCAACTGTGTTGACCTCTAATAGGGCACTTTTTCTGAAGGATTTAATTGCTGATGGAGCAGTTAAACACACCAGAAAAATAGTTACATTATCTGTATATTGGAGTAATTCCATTCAGTAAGAATAAATTCAGAAACTAAAGGTCAGGAAGTTCATATTCCTTATACTGCATTTTCAACAAAATCATTTTCTGTAGCACCTTGAAGCTAGTTCTCCACCCTGCTCCAAAAGACATAAGCAAGGCAGTCATCTACTCAGAACTTCTCTTCACCATATCTGCCCTTTGGCTTCCGCTTTGATAGCTTAAGACTGAATTGAGAACCGGTCTTGGGTAGACTTTTTGTTTTGCCTTATCTCAGACAGCTAAAGCACACAAGACATCAAGATTTTGAAAGTTTACATTTGAGGGTCTCAAAATTTGAATGAACTTCTCCATTTGTCCAACCAAAACCAGCAGACTTCCCAGTTAAAATACCTTGTCCTGACAGTTACATCACTGTGGTGAGAAGAATAGGAAGTATTTGTTCTTAAACGATGGAAGTTTCAGGTGAATACTGCCACTTTTATACTGGAGAAAATGTAGAATCATAGAATCATTTAGGTTGGAAAAGACCTTCAAGATCATCGAGTCCAACCATTAACCATGCCCACTAAACCATGTCCTTAAATACCCTGTCCACTCGCTTTTTGAATATCTCCAGGGATGGTGACTCAACCACTTCCCTGGGCAGCCCATTCCAATGTTTAACAACCCGCTCAGTAAAGAAATTTTTCCTAATATCTAACCTAAATCTCCCTTACTTCAACTTGAGGCCATTTCCTCTTGTCCTATCACCAGCCACCTGACAGAAGAGACCAACACCCACCTCACTACAACCTCCTTTCAGGTAGTTGTAGAGAGCGATAAGGTCTCCCCTCAGCCTTCTCTTTTCTAGACTGAACAGCCCCAGTTCCCTCAGCCGCTCCTCATAAGACTTGTGCTCCAGGCCCCTCACCAACTTGGTTGCCCTCCTCTGAACACGCTCCAGCAACTCAATGTCCTTCCTGGAGTGAGGGGCCCAAACCTGAACACAGTACTCGAGGTGCGGCCTCACCAGTGCTGAGTACAGGGGAACAACCACCTCCCTGCTCCTGCTGGCCACACTATTTCTGATACAGGCTAGGAGGCGATTGGCCTTCTTGGCCACCTGGGCACACTGCTGGCTCATGTTCAGCCGGCTGTCAACCAGCACCCCCAGGTCTTTCTCTGCCAGGCAGCTTTCCAGCCACTCTTCCCCAAGCCTGTAGCGCTGCATGGGGTTGCTGTGACCGAAGTGCAGGACCTGGCACTTGGCCTTGTTGAACTTCATACGATTGGCCTCAGCCCATCGATCCAGCCTGTCCAGATCTCTCAGTAGAGCCTCCCTACTCTCAAGCAGATCAACCCTTCCCCCCAACTTGGTGTCGTCTGCAAACTTGCTGAGGGTGCACTCAATCCCCTCATCCAAATCATCGATAAAGATATTAAACAGAACAGGGCCCAACACCGAGCCCTGGGGAACACCACTTGTGACCCGCCGCCAACTGGATTTCACCCCATTCACCACAACCCTCTGGGCTCGGCCATCCAGCCAGTTTTTCACCCAGTGAAGAGTGCACTTATCCAGGCCACAAGACGCCAGTTTCTCAAGGAGTATGCCATGAGAGACAGTGTCAAAGGCCTTGCTGAAGTCCAGGAAAATAACATCCACAGCCTTTCCCTCATCCACTAGGCGAGTCACCTGGTCATAGAAGGAGATCAGGTTGGTCAAGCAGGACCTGCCTTTCGTAAACCCATGCTGGCTGGGCCTGATCCCCTGCTTGTCCTGGACTTGCCATGTGAGTGCTCTCAAGACAAGCCGTTCCATAATCTTCCCCGGTACCGAGGTCAGGCTGACAGGCCTGTAGTTCCCCGGATCCTCCCTCTGACCCTTCTTATAAATGGGAGTCACATTGGCAAGCCTCCAGTCCTCTGGGACCTCCCCTGTTGACCAGGATCGCTGATAGATGATAGAGAGCGGCTTGGCAAGCACCTCCACCAGTTCCCTCAGTACTCTTGGATGGATCCCATCAGGTCCCATAGATTTCTGAGTGTCCAGATGGCGAAGTAGGTCCCCAACCAATTCCTCCTGGATTAAGGGGGTATGTTGTGCTCTTCATCCTTACCTTCCAGCTCAAGGGGTGGAGTACCCTGAGGATGACTGGACTCACTATTAAAGACTGAGGCAAAGAAGGCATTAAGTACCTCGGCCTTTTCCTCATCACTGGTTGCTACGTTCCCTTCTGTATCCATTAAAGGAAAGATATTCTCCTTGGGATTCTTTTTACTGTTAACATATTTGTAAAAACATTTTTTGTTATCTCTTACGACAGTGGCCAGATTGAGTTCTAGCTGAGCTTTTGCCTTTCTAATTTTCTCTCTGCATGACCTAACAAGATCCCTGTACTCCTCCCAAGTTGCCCGCCCTTTCCTCCAGAGATGATAAACTCTCCTTTTTTTCTTGAGTCCTAGCAAAAGCTCCCCGTTCAGCCAGGCCGGTCGCTTTCCTCGGCGGTTTGACTTGCGGCACATGGGAATAGCCTGCTCCTGAACCTTTAAGATTTCCTTCTTAAAGAATGTCCATCCCTCCTGGACCCCTCTGCCCTTCAGGACCGTCTCCCAAGGGACTCTCTCAACCAGTGCCTTGAAGAGGCCAAAGTTAGCCCTCCGGAAGTCCATAGTGGTGGTTTTGCTGACCACCTTCTTTGCCTCACCAAGAATTGAAAATTCTATCATTTCATGGTCGCTAAGCCCAAGACGGCCTCCGACCATCACACCTCCCACCAGTCCTTCCCTGTTTATAAACAGTAGGTCTAGCAAGGCTCCTCCCCTGGTTGGCTCACCCACCAGCTGTGTCAAGAAGTTATCTTCCACACACTCCAGGAACCTCCTAGATCATTTACTCACTGCTGTGTTGTATTTCCAGCAGACATCTGGAAAGTTAAAGTCCCCCACAAGGACAAGGGCACACGATTCTGAGACTACTGCCAGCCGCTTGTAGAACAATTCATCCGTCTCTTCAACCTGGTCGGGCGGTCTATAACAGACTCCCAGCACAATATCTGCCTTATTGGCTTCCCCTCTCACCCTCAACCGTAAGCACTCCACCTTGTCATCAGAATCGTGTAGCTCTATACAGTCAAAACACTCCCTAACATAGAGCGCCACCCCGCCACCTCTTCTACCTTGCCTATCCCTTCTGAAGAGCTTGTAGCCATCCATTGCAGCACTCCAGTCATGGGAGTCGTCCCACCATGTTTCCGTGATGGCGACTACGTCATATCTATCCTGCTGCACGATGGCTTCCAGCTCCTCCTGTTTATTACCCATGCTGCGTGCGTTGGCATAGATGCATTTGAGCTGGGTTATCGAATCCACCCCTAACATCGGCATGCTGCCCCCAGGCTCATCTCTGGTGCACCTAGTTTTATCCCTTACCCCCTTCAAACCTAGTTTAAAGCCCTTTCTATGAGCCCTGCCATCTCATGAGCAAGGATTCTCTTACCCCTTTGAGATAGCTGGATGCCATCTGTCGCTAGCAAGCCCGGTGCTGTGTAAACCTCCCCATGATCAAGAAACCCAAAATTCCACCTGTGGCACCAGCCTCTGAGCCACGTATTAATCAGGTGTGTTTTCCTGTTCCTTTCAGTATATTTCCCTGCCACTGAAGGGATTGAGGAAAACACTACCTGTGCTCCCGATCCTTCCACTAATCGTCCCAGTGCCCTGAAGTCCCTTTTGATTGCTTTTGGATTTCTCTCTGCAATCTCATCACTGCCAACCTGCACAACCAGCAATGGGTAATAATCAGAGGTCCGAACCAGACCAGGGAGTTCCCTGGTAATGTCTTTCACCCGGGCCCCAGGGAGGCAGCAGACTTCCCTGTGGGATGGGTCAGGTCTGCATATTGGGCCCTCTGTCCCCCTCAAGAGGGAGTCGCCTACGACAATTACCCTCCTTTTTCTTTTTTCAGAGGATGTGAAAATGCATGGGGCTGCCCGACTGGGCCTAGGCACCTCCCTAGATAGGGCTTCATCTACACCCTGATCTTCGCTGGCCTGGTCCTCAAGTTCCAGAGCCCCATACCTGTTGTGTAGGGGCAACTGGGAAGGTAAGGGAGACCAGGAGGGGATTCTCCTGCCTCCCCGAGCAGGGACCTGTATCCGTTCCCCTCCATCTCTTAGGTCCCCTCCTGCCTGGTGGCAAGAGGGCAGGGGAACCTCCACTTCTTGTGGAGCCTCCATCTGCTGCCTCTGTCTCAGGGATGGCAGGGTGTGGGCCCACCAATCTATCTCCCTCTCACACTCCCTGATACTCCTCAACCTTTCCACTTCCTCCTTCAGCTCTGCCACCAGGCTGAGCAGATCACTCACCTGGTCACACCTCACACAAGAGGTGTCCCCGCTGACCTCCATCATCTCCGATAGACTCAGGCACTCCCTGCAGCCAGAGACCTGGACAGCTGCATGTTTACATGGGACCTCTGAATGCGTCGCCATGTTTTTCCTAACAATGGCTTTCACCCGAGTGGCAACCATACCTGGGTCTCCCTCTGGGCCGACACTCACCACTTGAGTAGCCTTATCGAGCTGGGAAGAGGGGGGGCTGCGCCCTACCTGCACGCCCTGCCTGTGCAAACTGCCCCGCCACGCCCTGTTCGCCGCGCTCCCGGTCGCTGGCGCTCCTCAGGGCCGTTCAAATCTCCCGCGGTTGCCCCGGCAACGCCCACGCCGCGTCCGCCTCTCTCGCGAGAGCCGCCGGCTCTGGCCGGGTCCCTCCGCTCTTCCCCAGTGCTCCTGGGCCTCGGGAACCTCCCTGTCCGCCTCAATCTAGCGCTTAGCCTCCGACTTACCGTTGCCGCTGCTGGCCTCGCCGCTGACTTGTACTACAGAACTAAGACTGAACGGTTAATTAACTAACAGTTGATCATCATTGATCAATACATTTTCTTCTGCAAGGGGCTGCAGCTTAAAACTGTGCTGTTGCACTGGATTTAAGTATCCCTTTTAGAAATATACTGAATCAATAAAGTAGCTGCTGGAGGGGTACTGGATGGAAGTATTGTACTGCTTTTATAACCACCAATTTTTTAAAACATGTAGCACTAATCTAAAATTCAAGTTCTATTTCAACATCACACTGCCATGGCTATTATGTTTGGAGGCTGTCCAGCTAGATTCTCCTGATGTAAACAGAAAGGAATTGCAGGCAGAGAGCGTACCAGAATGGTTTCCGCTTTCTGACAAAATGCACACCCATTTGGCCCATGGAAATCAAAATTTTTGCCTAACATGACACTCAGAAAACAAAAGGCTCTCAGAAAAATGCTCAGAAAGTAAAGTAGTACCAGAAGTCTATATGAGGAAATTGATCTATGATTACACATTGCAAGGGCTGCTGTGTTTTTGCCACTTGACCCCATCCCCTGATTAAAAAAAAAAAGATTTGAAAGAACTGTGTTTGAAGCCTCACCCTAAGGAAAACCTACCTAGCTTAACTGTACTACTTGCTGTATCAGCATCATAGAACAGCTGTCATTTTTCAGAAAAAGGAACATTCCCTTGAGGATATATTTTTTTTTCCCAAAGGAGAGCATCACTAGTCTCCAGGATTCATTCATAAAATAAGGAAATAGTTACAAGTGTAGAAGATTTCTGAATACCCCCACCTTTGTTAGAAGAATATGCCAAGGTTTCCATTCATACTCATCACTACACTGGAAAGTATCGCATGAGGACCAGGTAGGACAGGGTGGGGAGAAAATAACAGTAGCAAATATAAGCAAACCACAAATACAGATTATTTCCAAATTTAACACAAGCAGAACAACAGTGTGATACAACTATGAAAATCAAGACCATTTGTATAGTGCAAACTTCCTGTAGCAGATTCTGTCTACTACTAACACAGAACAAGGAGGAGGAAGGGTAGGTTTGTAGATATGAATGAAGATAAATGGTATGTCAGCTACAGAACCCAAGAGATAGCTCTGGAGTTAAATACTAAAACCACTACAAAACACTACTTCCCCGAGCGCAGTTTTTGTCATTAGAGATCTAGTATACACAGAGAAATAACAGGAGGCATTATCTTGCACCTACCCACTGTGATGCAACTTTCTATTGACCTTCAGTCAGAATAAAATAAGTGCTGAAAACAGCAATCTATTAAAAAGCCAACTTCCGTAATTTTATAAACACATTCCTCTAAAAAAAGAATCCATTTGCTACATTAGCGCCACAACCTAAAAAAGCACAGCTAAAGATTTCATTAAATAAAAACATATTTACATAATAAAATTAAACTGCAAAATTTTTATACTCCCTTTAGTTACAAAGCAAAAAACCCCCCAAAATCAATATTTCCTAAGCACTGAATCTTAATCCTCATTAATAAGTTTATATTTTGTCAAAAACTCAGGCAAAACTCCTGCTTTTAATTTCAGTGGTGCTTGCCCAATACACTTAAAGACATATTTAGGCAGTTTGAAAACCTCCTACATACTTATTAACTGAATAATGGAAAAGCTAATAATGGAAACTTCAATTCTTCAGACTAGAAATCATCATTCTGATTTTAAGTAGAACAGGCAAGTATTCTATATAATCAATATGAGTAAAACTCAGCACATTTGGTGTTAAATTTCAGGAACTTCTTAAAAAAACCTCTGAAATGATAAACTGAAATTTGTCTTATCTTTTGGGTACAAAGCAGTTATCAATTTATTAAAAAACAGAACGAGGGTAAGTAGATAATAAATATTAAAGAAGATGGGAAAGTCAAACAATAAATACCTGTTCTTCATTTCTGAATAGTTACAATTTTGCCAGCCCCTTAGGTCTTGTAGCTACAGCAGCATTACTTAATGCATGAATAACACAGGCAGTAGGGAAAAAAAAAAAAGACCAAAAAAACCCAAAACACCAAAAATACCAAAACACCAACAAGAAACCCCAGAAATTTTATTAGTAAAAGACTCACCAAGAAGGGCAGACATGTTCTGAAATATTCTCAGAAGCTCAGGTGTAAGACACGGACTATTTTCCAACGTCACTAACCTAAGAACAGATTAAGAGAAATATTTTAGATGACCTATGAATAACATTGAGCAATCATTCTGATAGATGTAAAACATTGTAACTTATGGTAAACACCTATATGATCCTTAAATAATGTGAAATATGCTTCAAGGAATTGTTACAAGTGCAGTATTAGTCTTTAAAACACACCCATCAATATAGGCATGGGTCTTGCTAAGGTAGGAAAAGAAAGAAAAATATGCTACTGTCTTTAAAAAAAGACAACATAACTTCAAAAATGCAGCAGTGAGAATGCTTAAGTACCCAACTTGGGGATCCCAGGCAGAATTCAGAGAAGGTGGGTAGAGAGGAATATTCATAGTGTAAGGACAACGCGTGTAGCGCTCTACACCTCTAAGGAGCAGCTGTGGTGGCAACCAGCTCAAACCTTTACGTGTTTGGTTTTGGTTTTTTTTTTCTTTCCCTGAAATGATGCACTGATTACCATACGTAAAAGAATGACTATATGCTTGGCATTGTTTGCATCAATTTAAAATTCCTGAGGTTTGAAAACAATAACTATAAAAGAAATTCATACTTAAAGCCACAGCAACACATTCCAGTTTCTTCCCAGATCTCAGGTGTAGGATTACTGTATTTAAATAAAATTCTGGTTATGTAAAGTATCTTAGCTGGCCTCCTGCTCTTGGTTCAGGAAGCAGAGTCCCAGCCATGTCTGCCAGGCCCATCCAGATTTCTCTGATGCTCTAGGACATCTTAAAATATCGTATATACAGTCTTCAGCACAGGCATCAGAATAACCACCTCATGATCGGTATTATTAAGAAGATATAAAAGTTCTGAACTGATACATTAAAAAGACCCATCTTAAATTTTAGGAAGATCTTGTACTTCAAAGTTGCTCCCCCACCACCACAGAATCATAGAATGGTTTGGGTTGGAAGGGACCTTAAAGATCTATCTAGTTCCAACCCCCTTGCCATGGGCAGGGATACCTTCCACTAGACCAGGTTGCTCAAAGCCCCATCCAACCTGGCCTTGAACACTTCCAGGGAGGGGGCATCCACAGCTTCTCTGGGCAGCCTGTTCCAGTGCCTCACCACCCTCACAGTAAAGAATTTCTTCCTTACATCTAATCTAAATCTACCCTCTTTCAGTTTAAAATCGTTACCCCTCATCCTATCGCTCCATGCCCTTGTAAAAAGTCCCTCTCCAGCTTTCCTGTAGGCCCCCTTTAGGTACTGGAAGGCTGCTATAAGGTCTCCCTGGAGCCTTCTCTTCTCCAGGCTGAACAACCCCAACTCTCTCAGCTTGTCCTCATAGGGGAGGTGCTCCAGCCCCCTGATCATCTTCGTGGCCCTCCTCTGGACCCACTCGAGCAGGTCCATGTCTTTCTTATGCTGGGGGCCCCAGAGCTGAACGCAATACTCCAGGTGGGGTCTCACAAGAGTGGAGTAGAGGGGGAGAATCACCTCCCTTGACCTGCTAGCCACACTTCTTTTGATGCAGCCCAGGATGCGATTGGCTTTCTGGGCTGCGAGTACACATTGCTGTCTCATATTCAGTTTTTCATCCACCAGTACCCTCAAGTCCTTCTCCGCAGGGCTGCTCTCAATCCACTCATTGCCCAGCCTGTATCCATGTTTGGGATTGCCCTGACCCATGCGCAGGACCTTGCACTTGGCCTTGTTGAACTTCATGAGGTTCACACAGGCCCACCTCTCTAGCCTGTCAAGGTCCCTCTGGATGGCATTCCTTCCCTCTAGAGTATCAACCACACCACTCAGCTTGGTGTCATCCGCAAACTTGCTGAGGGTGCACTCAATCCCACTGTCCATGTCGCCAACAAAGATGTTAAATAATACTGGTCCCAATACGGACCCCTGAGGAACACCACTCGTCACTGGTCTCCACTTGGACATCGAGCCATTGACTGCAACTCTTTGAGTGCGACCATCCAGCCAATTCCTTATCCACCGAGTGGTCCATCCATCAAATCCATGCGTCTCCATTTTAGAGACAAGGATGTCGTGCGGGACAGTGTCAAACGCTTTGCACAAGTCCAGGTAGATGACATTCATTGCTCTTCCCTTATCTACCAATGCTGTAACCTCGTCGCAGAAGGCCACCACATTTGTCTGGCATGATTTGCCCTTAGTGAAGCCATGTTGGCTGTCACCAATCAGCTCTGTTTCCCATGTGCCCTAGCATAGTTTCCAGGAGGATCCGCTCCATGATCTTGCCAGGCACAGGGGTGAGGTGAGACTGGCCTGTATTTCCCCGGGTTTTCCTTTTTTCCCTTTTTAAAAATGAGGGTTATGTTTCCCCTTTTCCAGTCTGTGGGAACTTCCCCGGACTGCCACAATTTTTCAAATATGGTGGATAGTGGCTTAGCCACTTCATCTGCCAGTTCCCTCAGGACCCTCAGATGCATCTCATCAGGTCCCATGGACTTGTGCACCTTCAGGTTCCTTAGATGGTCTCAAACCTGATCTTCTCCTACAGTGGGCGGTTCTTCATTCTCCCAGTCCCTGCCTTTGCCTTCTGCGACTTGGGTGGTGTGGCCGGAGCACTTGCCAGTGAAGACTGAGGCAAAAAAGTCATTGAGTACCTCAGTCTTCTCCATGTCCTGGGTAACTAGGTCTCCTGTTTCCTTCCGGAGAGGGCCCACATTTTCCCTAGTCTTCCTTTTATCACCGACATACCTATAGAAGCTTTTCTTGTTGCCCTTGACGTCCCTGGCCAGATTTAATTCTATCAGGACTTTGGCTTTCTTAACCTGATCCCTGGCTGCTCAGACAATTTCTCTGTATTCCTCCCAGGCTACCTGTCCTTGCTTCCACCCTCTGTAGGCTTCCTGTTTGTGTTTGTGTTTGTCCAGGAGCTCCTTGTTCATCCACGCAGGCCTTCTGGTGTTTTTGCCTGACTTCCTCTTTGCTGGGATGCATCGCTCTTGAGCTTGGAGGAAGTGATCCTTGAATATTAACCAGCTTTCTCGGGCCCCTCTTCCCTCCAGGGCTTTATCCCATGGTACTCTACCAAGCAGATCCCTGAAGAGGCCAAAGTCTGCTCTCCTGAAGTCCAGGATAGTGAGCTTGCTGTGCGCCCTCCTCACTGCCCTGAGGATCTTGAACTCCACTATTTCATGGTCACTGCAGCCAAGGCTGCCCTTAAGCTTCACATTCCCCACCAGCCCCTCCTTGTTGGTGAGAACAAGGTCCAGCATAGCACCTCTCCTCATTGGCTCCTCCATCGCTTGGAGAAGGAAGTTATCATCAGCGCATTCCAGGAACCTCCTGGATTGTTTATGCCCTGCTGCATTGTCCCTCCAACAGATATCAGGGTGGTTGAAGTCCCCCATGAGGACCAGGGCTTGTGAATGTGAGGCTGCTCCTATCTGTCTATAGAGGGCCTCATCCGCTCAGTCTTCCTGGTCGGGTGGCCTGTAGCAGACCCCCACCATAATGTCACCTGTCCCTGTCCTCCCTTTAATCCTGACCCATAAGCTCTCGGTCAGCTCCTCATTCATCCCCAGGCAACAGCATTATAAATCTTAGTTTTGCTGCACATAAAACAGATCACTTTTAGGTTAAGTATTCGTAATTCAAATGCACATCTACAATTTAGATCAAAGGAATCCCTTGCTATTTCAAGACAAACTCAATATGTTCCTTTTCTGCAGGAAAGAAATGTGTTGAATTCAATCCAGGTAACGGTTTCCTCCTTTTAGGGTGTCAGCTGCACCAGAAACAAACAAATTAGCCTCGTGGCAAACCAATCACAGTGCCACTTGTTTTATGTTCAGTCACTAGATAGCTTGAGACTTGGAAGATAACTTCTCCTGCATTTTATCCTTGTAAACTCACCATCTCTTCCAGCAACCAGCTCTGAGAATCATTGGGTTAATGTGCTCCCAGAGTCAAGCACGTCAAATTGTTAGATTAGCATGCACATTACAGTGAGTCTAGACTTTTTGTCTTACTGTTCATTATCACAACAGAACTGTATCTTGCTGTCAACTGCTTGAAAACAGATTACCTACTCAGTTATTTTTAACTGTGTTTCTTTTATTAACTTCCTAACCTCACTCTTCTGAGAAAAGGTATGATATAGATGATATCAAGGTAAGATAACAAGAACATATAAATTCTTAATACAGTCAAAGCTTTTGTTAAATCTTTTTTTTTCTTCCAGGGATACAAAAATAAAATTTTAAAAATTAGAATTTGATAAAGAACATACTTACCACAACTCTAAACCATCTTCCAGAAGATAGACATGCAGAGGCTGAGAAACATCTGTACTTAGCTGAATAACTGGAAGCAGAAAAGGATAGAGATCTTTGCTGTCTGCACCCAGTCCCTATAAAAGTAAATAAAAAATGTAAAATACTTCAAAAACCTCAACTCAAGCATTTCAAGAACAGCATTGAAAAAGATCTGTGATGCTGTTATATTTGCATAATGTAAACTTGCATTCAAGAAATCAAAGGTTGAACTTGCAACCATTTCATGCAAAAGAAAATATTTAGTTTGATACTCCTGAGGTTTCTCAACAAGTCTTGAGAAAATTACATAAGTTTTTGGAGAACAAGCAACTTGTCAATGGTCTGCAAGAAAAAAATTATAAACAATACACATTCCTAAAAATATTCATTAGTCATTCCCTTTGTTGGAAAGGTCACAGCTTTAACAAATACTAAATGCTGAATAAACCATGTTAAAGATCAAGAAAAGAATTACTCTTTGGATCTTACCACATCCTAAATCTTTTGACATATTCTAAGAATCAGGAAAAGGGTTTGTTTTCATTCCTAAACAAAGAATCACAGACTGATGACAGTGATTTATTAAGTGATCCATGAGTAATACACAAAGATGTCTTCCCAAGAACACAAAGTAAAAAAATTTTTCATCAATCACTTAATAAAAACCCCTAATTTTAAAAAATAAGCTAGAGATAACTATTGTCAAAACTAATCATAAATTAAAACTAATCTTACAAAGATTGGAATTCTTAAATTGGAAACTACTGGCTATTTTGTAATATTACTACAGAGAACTGAGGCTAGTTGAATGCTGCTTTTGCATAATTACTATATTTGGAAACTGTTAAATTTAAAATTATTTTATGTTTCTCAGTTAAAGCTTCTTTGTGGAATAGTTTATTTATTTAAACAAACTTGTCTTAAAAGAAGAAGGACCTTCCATACATTTGTCTAATCTCTGAGTCCACCTATCCTTTTGGCCTCCATTGTGGCCAGTAACAAGAAGTTCCACAATTCATATATTGTGAAAATATATTTTCTCTTTGTTTGAACTAACTCTACTTTTTTAAAAGAACCCTAAATTTTCCATTAGTTGTAATGCGTAATCATTCCCTTTCCACTTTCTCTCCACTGTTAATGTTTTCATAGACCTCTATAATAATATCCTTTATCCAGAAAGTCATGCCTTTCTGCAAGTTCAAGACTGCCTGCATATTTAGTCTGTTCCTGTATGGACACTGCCCTACATCCTAGGAGCCCTTCTCTGGATCTTTGCTAGTTCTACTACATCTTTTTTGAGATGTAGTAGTGGTTGGAGAAAGTGGGATGGCATATAGCCCATATTAAAGAAGTGCTTAATAGCACAGATTCTGCAGGCAATATAACTACATATCGGTTCATTCTTCAATCTTTCCTCAGTAACCTACTACATTTTATTTGCATTTTTACTGCCAACAGCACAGATATTTCTAGATATTTCAAGTTTAAGGATTATTTAAGTTATACCAAGATCTTTTCCTTCACTGATAAGAAATTCAGTTAATTTTAACAATTATCTCTGGATAAAACAAGCAGCTAATAATTTCTATAGGCTTTCAAAATTCTCTGCCAAGGTACTTACAGTAAGCCTCTAGAGGAATTAGGGAATTTATTGTACATGTATAGAAAAGCTGGGAAGAGAGGCAAATTACCATCAAGAATCGAAACCACCCAAAAGGTCAAAACTCATTTATCTGACTACAGATTAATAGCAACTTCCATTTAGATACAATGTTGCTCAACATAGCTATTCATGTTATATAGCAAAATCTGGGACCAAAAGTTATCTAGATTTCTTGAGTTTTGAGAACTGTAAGACACTAAGTGAACTAAACAAACTTAGCTAAATGAACAACTACGGGCAAATGAAACCTAATGTTAATAAATGCAATCAATATATTCTGGCAAAGGAAAAGTTTCCTACAATACACAGATATACAAAAAAATCTACAGAAAAAAATGATCTGAGAATAACTATGTTCAACTTTATTCTCAGTATTACTATCACTTTTTTTATTATTGCACTTAGAAGCTGCAGTCACAAACAAAGGTAAGGTGATACTAGTCCCTGCTCACAGATATTTTAATAGTTCTGACCATTCTGTTTTAAAACAGACATTGAAAAAGAGGAGATATTCGAGTATAGTTAAAAAGAAAATTATGAGCACAGATGAATACTCAAAAGAAGAAAAAAAAATCAAAGATTGAAATACAAATAATGGGATGTGATACAAATCTATTATATAACAAAGCAGACAGCTCAGAGCTGCTATTATGTCTGTTATATATAACATACGAACAAAGCAGAAGAAAACATCATAAAAGCTGGGAAATTCAAGAAGGGATAAAATAAAATATTTTTTCCCCCCATATGCTATATAAACATGTTGCAGAAATCATTGCAAAAGGACATTATAGGTATCAGAGTTATGCAGTAAAAAGGTAATGGTAAAAATGGTAACAATAAAAGGGTTGGAATTCTAAATAAACAAGATGACCCATAATTAGTCAGTGCCAACAACACCCTTGAGAGACATTAAACCTAACAGTTATGATTTAAACAAGAAATATTTGACACTAATCTGAATTAAAATGCAAATTTAAAGAACAGGCAAAGTGAAGCTTGTTATGGTGGCCCATATCTTGGCCTATGATTTAAAAATGTCTCATGTTCACAGAAAGTTTGCAACCAAAATAGAAAACTCCACATCCCTGGGAACTGAATGGAAACAATGGGGAAACAGATGTGCCTATGCTGTAGAATCAAGTCTGAATCACACACATTTGTAAGAGACTGACACTCCAAATGTCTGCTGGGAAATAAAGGAAGCCTGAACGAGCTCTTTTATATAGACTACAAAGGCACTAAAGGAGGTACAATTCCAAGATTACAAAACCAAAACAAAAATCCTCCAGAACACAAGCAAATCTGCCTAAAGAACTGCTTTTACTGAATAAGCCCCTTGAAACAAAACAGTTTAGTACTTAACATTAGCCATATTTACCTCCACTATCAGAGAACCATGTCTTTATTATAAGACTGAACAGCATTTAGAAATAGCCTCTAAAACAAAAAATATACCTTACACCTTAATATACACACACAGAACATGAAGGCATGTCTGAGAAAGAACTGAAGGAGATACTGGCAACATTTATGTGATTCCAACACTTTACCTGAACAAGATGGATAAGGGTGGTTAGAATTGCACATCGTAGCATATTGTGCTCCTCACTCTGTTTCCAAAGGAGTGGCAAATACTGAACCAAACATCCTACATATGGTCGTATCTGAAATGCAGAACACAAATTTTTATCTTAATGTGTGAAACAAGGCCATTAATTTATCCCAGGCATAATTTCTGAAAGATTTAGGAGCTGCTTTTGTCACAGGAAAAATACAGAGTTTGCTTTTACTCTTTCCTCTTCCTAAAACACCATATTCCATACTCTGTGACTGAAGTGACTTCTGACTGCACAGGGGTTTGAAAAGAACCTATTACCTATGGTAACATTTGTGCATGACAATCAGGCTTAAGTAGTAAATAGAACGCAAACAATACTTAATTTGATAATAATATGAAAACAACTTCAGTTATGTTCTTCAATTAGACAGGATTCCTGAATAACTGCATCCTCTAAGATGACCAGAAACAGTCCCAGGAAAAAATAATGCTGAATAACCTCTGAAGTTATACATGCTTTGAGCAGGGGTTGGACTACATAACCTCCAGAGGTTTGTCCTAACCTAAATTTTTTCTATTATGCTCTACAATACTAAAGGGTTAATCTATTTGTCTTCTGAAGTATTTAATTATGAATTAACCTTAACAGACTCATAAAGGATCTTACTCAACTTGGGTTTTTTTCTGCTGCTTCTTCAACTGATCTAAAATGCAGGGAAATCTGCTGTCACGACTTTTCCTACAAGGGACAATTAAGAAAGCTAAATTTGGCTCTCAGACAGGACTACTTGTAGAAAGAGGAGATAAGCTCCAAACCATGCATTATCTCTGTCCTTAATACAGTAGTACCAGAAAAAAAAAAAAAAAAGACAACAGTCAACAATTAATTTTTATTTCTGCAAAAACATCTTCAATTTCTTTGTTTAAGCTGAAGAATATACTTTAACACTAAGAAGGAAGTACTGAAAATTGAGAATCTGAACTTGAAACTTTGCATGCAGTTAAAGAGAATGCTGTATAGGCAATCACGATCCATATCGGTGCCAATGAGAGATTACAAATTTAACTGCAGTCCCTGGGAATGTAAAGCATTTTGTCCCTGTAAGAGTCGGTCAGAAAATCAGCATTGTCTCAACATTGTCATCAGGAACATGAACAGTACATTACCTGACAACGGCCTGTTTGGAGCGCAGCGGCCAATCCCAAGGACAGAATGTGCGGTACAAGGCTCCTGGAAGGTACCTGGCTAGAGCCGTTAGAGGTAACCGCATAGCTACTGTCAAAAAGGATGGATTGCAACCGTTGCCATAACATCGATGAAGAAATCATGAACTCTAGACGAACTTTGCTTCATTATAATACCAAAACACACCTCCTGGTCGAAGGCTACCCGCCTCCAAGACTTACCACGCCTCGGACACCGACCCTGCGCCTGCGTGATAGCCTCGCTCGAGAAGGGCGGAGATATGATAATTGTATTCTGAGAAGGGCAGAGACTCCTGAGGCAGAGGTGGAGCAAGGTGTGTTACTAAGCATAAAAGATGACTTCTGAACAATGGGAATTTGAAGCTTCCCCACCAAGGACCACGACGATCGACGACGCAGCGTTAGCTGGACCCGGGACCGTTAGGACGTCTTGAGATCAGCGGTGGTAGCTATAACCTCTTTTTCTCCTCTCTCTAAACTTAACTTTACTTTTCTCCTTTCTCTCACCCATCTCTAACTATCGCGTGCCTCTTCACAGGCAATACAATAAAGTTTTACTGTGTGATTACTGCTATCCCCTTTGGTGTTGGTCACCTTAATTTTGCACTTTCGAGATCGTAGCAAACGAACCATCACGAGTCCACCGAGTGGACCGTGACAGTCCCCCAAAATGTCTCTTTTAATATGTAAGGTTTAATAAAATACTATATCTCAGATATGAGACAATTAGAACTGAAAGTGGAAATAAAAAAAAAAATTGCAAGAAACGCATTAAGATAAGCAGTGGAAGTCATTCTGTACTCCTGTTTTAAGTTTGTGTGGCAGGGTTTTGGTAGCGGGGAAGGGGGCTACAGGGGTGGCTCTTGTGAGAAGCTGCTAGAAGCTTCCCCGGCTCCAAGTCGGACCCGCCTCTGGCCAAGGCTGACCCAATCAGCGACAGTGGTAGTGCCTCTGCGATAACATATTTAAGAAGGGGAACCTGCAGCAGGGGATGAGATTGGAATGTGAGAGAAACACCTATGCACACACCAAGGTCAGTGAAGAAGGAGGGAGAGGAGGTGCGCCAGAGGAGGTGATACCCCTGCAGCCCGTGGTGAGATGGCAGGCTGTCCCCCTGCAGCCCATGGAGGTGAGTGGTGGAGCAGATGCCCACCTGCAGCCCGTGGAGGACCCCACGCCAGAGCAGTCAGATGCCCCCAAAGATGGCCATGACTCCATGGGAAAGCCCGCACTGGAGCAGCCTGTGCCTGAAGGACTGTGGCCCACAGAAAGGACCGACGCTGGAGCAGTTAGTGAAGGACTGCAGCCCGAGGGAAGGACTCATGCCGGAGAAGTTTGTGGAGGACTGTCTCCCATGGGAGGGACCCCACGCTGGAGCAGGGGAAGAGTGAGGAGTCCTCCCCCTGAGGTGGAAGGAGCGACAGAGACAGTGTGTGGCGAGCTGACCCCAACCCTCATCCCCAGTCCCCCTGCGCTGCTGAGGGGGAGGAGGTAGAGAAAACCGGGAGTGGAGTTGAGCTGGGAAGGAGGGAGGGGTAGGGGGAAGGTGTTCTAAGGTTTGGTTTTACTTCTCAGTATCCTTGTTTTGATTTGATTGGTAGTAAATTAAATTGATTTGTTTTTTCCCCAAGTTGAGCCTGTCTTTTGCCTGTGACCATTAAGTGGTGAGTGACCCCTCCCTGTCCTTGTCTCGACCCACGAGCTTTTCTTTATATTTTCTCCTCCTCATCCCACCAGGGCCGGGGGGGAGGAGTGAGTGAGCAGCTTTGTGGTGCTTTGCTAACAGCTGGGCTTAAGCCATGACAACTCCAAAAGCTGAGTCAATGCAAAAAATATAGTAAATGAAGTAGTAACTGAGCAAGAACATATTACAGAAAAGATAAATGAGAAATTAAAAGTGAGAAGAGAACCACGTAAAGCAAATAACGCAGGCATCTACCATAACAATAACCAGTCTAACAATGACATTTTTCTACTATTTTTGTATAAGCCAAAAACATTAAGAAGTCCTCTGTGTTCTTAGTACAAAGCTAACACTGTTTGAAGTCTATAAAAAAAATACCTGCATATTGACTCTTTCAATCACACAAGACAGAACGTGAAGAACATGCATTTTGGTGTCACATTCTGTTACTTCCTGAAGTAGCTGAAAGAGCAGTGTAAACATGGATTCCAGATACTAAAAAAAACCAAAAGAAACTACAGATTAGACCATCAAAAATACAACTGGTGACATGAAATGGTGATTTTCCCATATGCTTACAACACTAAGACATCTATGAACTTTGAAAGACATTAACAACGTGTGCAAAATGTTACTCTTTCATTTGGATAAATGCACACTAGCCTGAACAAGATAAAATAATTCAGATATGCTCTTGCATAACAGTTCAAGCACATGATCAATTTGAACATATATAATTTTCATGTTTTGGTCAGTATAAACGTGACTTCACAGATAAAGTTCTGTAAATATGAAGGCCATCTCTCCAGAAGAAACACTTTGTTAGGGTCAGAGCAAAGGTATGGTCTTCCAGCTTTTGGGTCAGTAGATAAAATTTAGATAATGAACTGAAAAAGACAGCTTAAAAAATTCCAGTGTTTACAGTACAGATGCACTCTGCATTTTTTGTTTTTTTTTTGTTCCCAGAGTTGCAATTAACATGGAGGTCATAATCAAACAAGAAAAAAAAAGCACCTGCTAAATTTGAGTGATCAATATTTGCTATAGTCATGGCTATCATGTCATTGTTTACTTAATGTCAACAGCAGTCACCACTGTAAAGAACACGAATATAGGAGACCAAGAAAGTCTATGTTTTTAAGGCACTATTTTAACCACACACTTATATTTAATATTTGTGTGAAACAGCAAGTTGGGAAGTACTGTGTGAAACAGGCATACTAGAAAGTAAGTCACACTGGTGAGGAGACTTATTTGTTAAAGACAGTGTTCATACTGTCTTAGCATGAAGAAACTTAGCATCTGATAACACACGATGTATATAGTACTAAACACAATGATAGGAAGTTGTAATAGTCATAATACTAAAAGGTTTTGAATCATCTGTCTATATATTGCACATTAGCAACCTTAATAGCAAGAGTATGAGTCTTTACATGCTTTGGCCTATGAAGACTAAAAAAATTATATATACACACACACACACTGATTACTAAATAGTCTGGTTTAAGATGAAATTGGAAATTATTTTTTCCTGCTTTCCTCTATGGATCTATCTGCTCATCAGAATATGCCCATATAAATGCTCTTACCGGTAAGAACTGGTCAGTTTTGAACTCAAAGTCATCTACAGGTAAACAACCATTAAAGAAAAATAATACAGATTGCAGATGGATATGAGACTCAAATAAGCAAATATTCTGCGGATACACAACAATTATAATGTGAAGAATTTGGTAGTAAGTTTAAAATTGTTTATTTTCCAGTAGCTCTGAATTAAGAGCTAATCAAACATCTTTGCTAATAAAAGGATATTTAACTTCAGCGTCGTAGCTGTCTCAATACGGACCTGAAAGACAAAAGCCAAGAAGCATCACACATGTCCATTAAACATTATTTTGATTATCAACATAATACCTGAAAATATCAAACCAGTTGCTGTTTTGGCAACTGAATTATCCTGTGTGTTCTGTCACGCTAAAAAGTGCAGTTAGTTCAACTCAGAAATATTTTCGTTTGCTTTTATTTTCGTATCCTTTACAGTTTATTTGGCATTGCTAAAGTGATACCACCTGGAGAAATTACTCAGGCAAAATCTTCATGAAGGCCAAGAAAGAATTAAACAAGGAGATATCTAGCCTGTGATAAAAAATCTTGCAACAAAGGAGTTTAACTTGGGATTATCTCATGGCTTGCTGTCACTCAAAAAGCACAGAATTGAATAAACTCAACAAGTTAGCATGTTCTTCCCTGGTAGATGTTCAGAAAGCATTAACTGAAAACAGTCACAACGCTGACACAGAAATCCATCCTGCTTTGCTAAAGCTGTCTGGAATCACAGAAATAACTGTTAGACTGCCAATTACTAATATTTAACTAACAAACTAGCTAGGTTGGTTTGTTTTATTTGTTGAGTAGCTGTTACGTCAGTATGCTTAAAAATAAATAATAAAAAAAACCAACTGCAAAACCAAGCTTCTCAACCTCACCTGCTGGCAAACTGAAATTTTAGCTTAAAACCACAGAATAGTACTCAACCAGCTTAGCAACCAATGCCATTTATCATATCCTGCCAGCAGATGATAACTATGTTGATGCTTAAATAATATTGTATACTGCAGATACTAGTAACACAATAACTCTATTTTATCTACACAAAGTGTTCATTTGTTTATAAATTATCTCAAGATGCTTCACGACTCTCTTCTTACAAAAAAGAGAGACTGTTGCTATTGCCATTCATTTTCCCACTGAAGCCATCACCTAGTGAACATCTTAAGTGTTCGTTTCATGTCTTTGATCTTGTTTTTCAACATCTCCACAATTAAACATCCCCACAACTTCCCAACAGATTATCTTTTGCAAGACACAACAGACTTTAAGGTGTGATGTTATGAAGTTTTCAACCAAGTTTACATAAGGTATGGTATGTATGTTTCACCTGTGTTTACAGAACAAATGTGTAATCTAAAACACTACTTGCTTATACTTACCACTAAGTCTTGGTCTTGAAGCAAGTTACGAATTGCCTCATATAAAATAGGCCTCAAGTCCGATTTGAATTTTACAGAAATCCACTGTCCAATCAGCCAAATTACTCGTCGGCGTATTGGCTTATACCTTTAAGGGGGGGGGGGGGGGGGGGAGAAAAGGGAAAAAAAGTATTATACTCATTATACTCATTAATACTCATTATACTTGCTGTTCTAGAATGCTTTGATGAAAAAGAAATCTAAGAATCACTAGGAAAACATTATTCCCCAAAACAATTATTAAAATATTTAGTTTGTCAAGACCAACTTTAGAACTTTAATGCAGAAATTTTTTTCATCAAAATTCTTCACTAGAAGGCTCAGGAAACACCAACTTATGCCTGAAAAAAACAACTTTCTTCCTAAATGACTGAATCTTGAAAGTCTCACTAGAGATAGTTTATTCTGCACATAGCACACCAATAAAAGAAACTAAAAATAAATCTTACATTATTACTGCCATCATGGCATCTTACTGCTTTTACCATACTTCCCAGCAATTTCCTTGACATTCCTTTTGTGCTCAAAATTTGAGGTCAGATACAATTTAAAAATGCAAACTTCGCTACTGCATTACAGAAACTGCCAGAGCATTTCATGTCATCAGTCTAAAACTATTCTCAGAAAGAACTGACATTACCTAATCTTGCACCAGTGCCACAACAAGGGCTTAAACCAAACAGCTTTAGAGTCAATAGGAAGAAATAAGAACCAGAATAACAGTGAGCTGAATTGCCTAAAAAAGATTGAGAAAAACATTCCATAGAGCCACTATTTTTCTCTGCTGATTATAAAAGCTGACCAGGAAGAGTAGCTCAGATTTAAATGTTTAACTTGCAGACATATAAAGTTAGGCAAGATGAACCCTATTCATAGAATTTTAAGTAACAAATTATTTTGCCTTGTTATCCTAATTTATTTTTAATTTGATGAACTTCTGCCTTATAAGCCATCAAGACAGTGATTTAAACTGAAGTTATTGAGGCTTCTTTACATTAAATAAATTTATTAAACATTCCCATAACCATAAGATAATTAACAAAGCACACCTTCAGAGAACATGAAAGTTGTGAAAGTAGCATGTATACAGCAGTTCATCAGACTGGAACACAAAGCTGATGAGGAATAACATTCCAGTGTTGTGAAGCATGAACAACCCATTTCCTACAAAATATTGCTGAAGCATGACTTTCACAAGATGTTGCCTTACTAACATATCCTTCTATTTATTCGAGAAACTGTGATGATGCAACTTCTTCTATTCTTAGAATACTCATGCCCGATACACAACCTTGTAAAAATCAGAATATTTAAAAAACCTAAGAGTTTTTCTTGAGATTGGCATTGGATAGTTTTCAAACCACTATCACATAAAGTTCTAAATGACACTTGACATAAGTACATAACTGTCTGCTGACAGCAAGGATTTTCAGCTCTGGTGATATTTGTTGTACAATCCATACCTCCCTACCTGCGTCTTTATATATTTTCTCTCTCTCTCTCTCTCTCTCTCTCTGGTAGAGAAAATATAGCATGCATTTTGGGGGTTTTGGTTTGTTTGTTGAGGGTTTTTTTTGTTGTTGTTGGTTTTATTTGTTTGGTTTTTAAAGGACTTAAGTTCCTAGAAATTCTTCTACTCATAGGTGCTCATTTTTGAGGTCCCGCCTTTTCTATGTTCATTACCTCTGGGGAAAATCTCACCTCTTAGTACATCATTAGCTTTTACACTAAGAGCACACACTAAGTATAAGCAGGTTGAGCCTGCTGGACCTAAAGTTCACATGGGAAAGTGACCATATTGCAAAATAAGGCAGCTTCTGTTGCAATAGCCATAGGATGGTAGCTTTAAGCACTCTGGACAGCATTCACACATTCACAGTCACAAGTATCATACTTGATACCAAAGTACTAAGTGTCACATTGATACTTTCTCTCTCAGCAGGAAAAGAGTTGTCTTTAAGACTGAATTATTGCAAAAGATTGTATTCAGTAAACTATTTTCATACTATGGAAAAGTTTCTCCTTAGTCAGTACAAAACTAAACATTATGCAAATGATAAATTTGGCAATGCAATGTTTCTAAAAGTCTTTAAGAGGTTTATTTTTTCATTAATCCCATATTTCTCCTACTGCTACAGTCATGGTTGACAGTCTCGCTATCAACAGACAATGAGCCACTCAAAGAAAACAAAACAGCAAATCCTATGGTCACTGCTGACAACACATAGGTTTGTGTTCCCAAACATGAACTAGTTTGTGAACAACCATGCTAATCACCATGGGACATTTTGTAGCACAGCAGATCATACCCTCCAATCTGTTTTATCTGAACTGCATATGTATTTCTAAAGTTGTCATTAAAGCAACACTCCATTCAAACTACTAAACACTGTCTCCTTCATTCCCATGGCAGACTCCAAAGACGCTGGCAGTAGAAGCAGTTCAAGCAAACAAGGCTTCAAACTTCTGGACAACTTCTGCAAGCTTCTGTCCTCACAGGAATTTCATCACAAATGCCAACCAAATGGTTAGATCAGGTGTCTTCCCTACTGTAAATATATCAACTGCAGAAGACTTTTGTCAGTTTTACTGTATGGGTGGATGGCATAAAAATGCCAAAGCCAGCATGTGCTACAAATACTGTGGCAGCTTTATTCAGAGATTGGTGCTGGTGCAGCACAAAACCCAAGGTTCAATCATATATACAAGATCTCTAATTTTTTCCTGCTCTTCTGACATTTAGCCTAACCGTTAGAGTGCTTGGCCACTGGTAGATAGTACGATGAAGTTGAGATCATATAAACAACAAAAAAAAGACTAATGAGAAAGAAAAAAAAAAGAAACACATTAGGAGACACCAGATAAACAACCGTGGCAATTATTCTGTGACCCTGAAGTAAGGTTACACATCCAGAAGCAAATAACTCATTAGGAAAAGTATATTGTAATGAAAAGAAGCATTTTAATTTTTGTAATTTTAGCAGGATCTTCCAATCTACATGAAATTGAACTGTATTTGTAAAGAAAATGTTTATAATTGGCATTTGGAAATAAAAAAGCTGGCTAGCAACTCCTTATGGAAAATCATTTACAATTTATGGTAGCTCCTAAGGTTATTAACGAACAAATTAGTTCATATTTCAGATAATGTCTGGTAAGATGAATTTCAAATGTATAAGAAAAGGCCATTAGGGTCACTGCCAATGACTTCGATGAGAAAAATAGGACATTTTATTCAGAGTCAAAGGGTGATTTGGAACTTATCTGATTAGGATTAGCATGTACAATAGCATTCACTGTCCTTCTCCTGAGGAACTGGGAGGAACATTGTCTTCCTAGTCAGTTGTAGATATGAACAGCTCAGTGTCAAAACTGATCTTTCAAAATACTCTATGGTATCTGCTAAACAAAACAGAGGTACTCATGTGAAGGCCGTCCAAGGGAAGAGGACCTTGGTGAGAAGGAAAACCCACAGATGGGCTATATAATACTCTTCACATAGAACCAGACTGTAATCATTCACACTTTACAACACAACCCAAATCCTTACTTCCCCACTTTATTGCTAGCAAAATTAACTGAAGAGTGCTACAGAGGGCTTCTATTTCAACTAGTAAAGAAGAACAAATCACTATTTTGGCTAAGCTACAGTTTCACAGACATTATTTCCACATATTTCAGTGAGACTTTGCTGCCTAAAGGGCTCTGGGGACTCAGGAGGCCTAAGTATCTTTCTACAAATGAGCAAAGGTGGTTGTCCTGAGAAAGTTTAATCAACTCAAATACATGCAAGAGGACAGACATATAATAATAATAATCTGCCTAATATAACAGAACCCTGGAAGTAGACACCACACAGTAATTTAAATGTAAACAGAAACTACCACTGTCATGAACACTGTCACTTCTGTGACTGTATCCATTACTGTGGTGGACTGACCCTGGCTAGATGCCAGGTGCCCACCAAAGCCACTCTATCACTCCCAACCTCAGCTGGACAGGGGAGAGAAAATATAACGAAAGGCTCATGGGTCAAGATAAGGACAGGGAAAGATCACTCAACCAATTACCATCATGGGCAAAACAGACTCAACTTGGGGAAATTAGTTTAATTTATTACCAATCAAATCAGAGTAGGATAATGAGAAATAAAACCAAATCTTAATACGCCTTCCCCCCACCCCTCCCTTCTTCCTGGGCTTAACTTCACTCCCAAATTCTCTACCTCCTCCCCACTGAGCAGGGCAGGGGGATGGGGAATGGGGTTTATGGTCAGTTCATCACACGTTGTCTCTACCGTTCCTTCCTCCTCAGGGGGAGGACTCCTCACACTTTTCCCCTGCTCCAGTGTGGGGTCCCTCCCACAGGAGACAGTCCTCCACAAACTTCTCCAATGCGAGTCTTTCCAATGGGCTGCAGTTCATTAACTGCTCCAGCGTGGGTCCCTTCCACAGGGTGCAGTCCTTCAGGAACAGACTGCTCCAGCGTGGGTCCCCCACAGGGTCACAAGTCCTGCCAGCAAACCTGCTCCAGCGTGGGCTCCTCTCTCCATGGGGCCACAGGTCCTGCCAGGAGCAGGCTCCAGCGTGGGCTTCCCACAGGGTCACAGCCACCTTCAAGTGCATCCACCTGCTCCAGCGTGGGGTCCTCCATGGGCTGCAGGGGAACAGCCTGCCTCACTATGGTCCTCACCACGGGCTGCATTGGAATCTCTGCTCCGGCGCCTGGAGCATCTCCTCCCCCTCCTTCTTCACTGACCTTGGTGTCTGCAGGATTGTTTCTCTCACATGTTCTCGCTCCTCTCTCCAGCTGCAATTGCACGGGAGGGGGGTTTCCCCCTTCTTAAATATGTTATCACAGAGGTGCTACCACCGTCGCTGATTGGCTCAGCCTTGGCCAGCAGCAAGTCCATCTTGATGCCAGCTGGCACTAGCTTTACCGGACATGGGGGAAGCTTCTAGCAGCTTCTCACAGAAGCCACCCCTGTAGCCCCCCCCGCTACCAAAACCTTGCCACGCAAACCCAAAACAGTTATCAATATGTACTTCATACCTCTGCTCATTTAGTGGGTATGTTTAAATACTGAGTATTTTTCAAGTCTGCAATTATTAGACATTATATCTTACCAGATTTGTATCAACAGTTCCTATTTAAATGATGAAGACATAACAAACCAAGGTGTTTACCTGTTATGAGAAACCTGTAGTTCTGCTAATAGTTGATTTTTAAACCACTGATCAAAATCCACACTATCAAATAGTTCATAAGCAGCCAGTCCAACCGCATTATACACTGGGGAAAAACAATAGAGTTATGCTTATTGTGTGCTTGAATGTTTAATTTTTAATTCTAAATAATCAGACTAATTGAATTTTCAAAAAACATTTTTAATAACCTGAGCATAATAAAGAAAATAAAACTAAAGCATATACTCTGAAGAAAGATATTATCAGACCATGGTGAAGGCAACTCTGGAGAAAATTTAGTAAAAGTAAGGTCTTACAGAAGAAATATGCAGACTCTTTAAAATAGTTAAAAGCCATAAGAAAAACTTAAGATCTCATTCTAACATCAAGAATGGCTCCATCAGAGGCCTTAGACAATTCTTTTCTTTTGCCATAAAATCTCCTTATTTGTAAAATGGACAGACTATCTCCATCGAAGCACTGCAGTTCATTTATTTGCAGAGGGGAAAGGACAGGACAGTAAAGGAGACTGTCTAAGGGTTTGTTTCACAAAAATGCTGAAAAAAGCACCATATGTTTACATAAGCATTTCTAAAAGTTAAGACTGACATCAAGTGCATGGAGAAATAGAATTTAGGTCCTACTTTTCAAATGTTTCAAAAATAAATCTTACAACTTCTTCATATAATTTTTAAGAAGTCAAGCACATAAACAAAAGGGGCTCTGTTCCTTCAAAGGTAAAGTAAAATTTAATTTACCAGCATCTTTAATCAGTATAGTACTGGTATCTTCCATGTTGGTAGATCCTACAAGACAAAGTTAAAATAAAGAAAAAAGCATAATTAAACAAAGAACGCAAGCAACTTCACACTTTTACACTATAAATAAGTATGCTATGAATTAAGTCTGCTTCACTATTTTTGTTTTATTCACAAGTTCAGTATTTCAGTTTTGATACTTTCTTGAGTGAATACACTAAAATCAAATCTCTGCTTTCATACCCTATTTTTGACTGACTTCCTCAATGCTGAACATTTTTAACAGCAACATGCAAGTAAGTCAGAAGTATGTATTTTAAAGAACAGACTCAAATCCCACAAATTGCTGAAAACTGTCTACCATGTGGTACTATTTCCAGAGTCACTACTTAGACCTAGATCCTATATACATTACATATGTGTGCATGTGTATTTACAATGTATAAGTAAAAGTTTTCCAAAATCTTAAGGATTAATGAATTCTTAATATCATCTAGTACTTCAACAATAACTCTCAAATTGAAAACATCCAGAAATGGCTACTATGGGCTTCGGGAGGGGAAAAAAAAAAAAAAACCAAAGTGCATATGTGTACCTTTTAGCATGGAAGTATTATATTCCAGAATTCTTGAAAAATAAAGTAAGTGTAAAAGGTTCCTTTCAAAATGGTTGACCATTCCCAGTATCACAGCACAGCAAGCCATCCTGAAACTTATGTACACGAAGTATTTTACAAAGAGATTCTGGATGTGAAGTCAGAACACCACCCTCAGAAAACGAATATTTATTTCTATTTAATAGAATGTATTGATCCATTCTGATAAGTTCAAATATAAAATATTATAAGTCAGTGTCCTGGGTTCAGCTGGGATAGAGTTAATTTTCACAGGAACCTGGGAGGGGGCACAGCCGGGACAGCTGACCTGAACTAGCCAAGGAGCTATTCCATACCATGTGACATCATGCTCAGTATATAAATGGGGAGCGGGCCGGGGGGGTTCTCTTGGCTTTCGGTGGGGGAAGGGACGGAGCGTCGGGTTCCGGGTGGTGAGTAGTTGCACTGTGCATCACTCGTTTTGTATATTCTTTTATTAGTACCGTTGTTGTTGTTGTAACTTCTCTCCTTGTGTTGTCCCAGTAAACTGTCCTTATCTCAACCCTCAAGGTTCCGGTTTTTTTTCCTTTTCTCCTTTCTGATTCTCCTCCCCATCCCACCGGAGGGGGGCGGGAGGAGTGAGCGAGCGGCTGCGTGGTCCTTTGTTACCGGCTGGGCTGAAACCACGACAGTCCTTTTTGGCACCCAACGTGGGGCACGAAGGGTTCAGATAACGACAGATCTGGCCAGAGTGTGTTAAAACAAATTTGTCATACGCATTTCTTATATTAGATAAATAGATGCTAGTCACAATGTTGGTTCATTTGTTCACATGGTGGCGTTTTGTAAATTCTTATATGCTCTATGTATTGCCTGTACTTACGTTTCTCACCTCTGGGAGAGGGATCGGGATTATCATTTTGCTGTACTGGGCAATGTCGACTTGTGAAATGATTACATCACTGGTCATGAGGTTAAGCTGGTATCTGTATGCAGCATTGATATCATTCCCATACCTCAGGTGCGTTCTACTGGAATTTATTGGTACTTGCACCCAATCCATGGGGAAGTTGGGGGGGATACTTCCTCCCGTTCGTTCACCTCCCCTTTCTTCTTCTGGCAAATTACAACATCTTTTGAGAATTTTGAATATCCTTGGATGCGCAAGCCAGCATGCTGTTAGTGCTATGTCTCCTGAATATGTTTCAGGTCTTGTTTAGGGCTACAAAAAGGTTTTTTAAGAATACCACCCAGCGACCTGCCCCAAGGCTGGATAGTCATGGGTGGCACGGCATGTGGGAGGATATGGGCAGGTATCTAGAGAACTTCTCACCCCCAGTGGCTTGGAAGTTCACTCCCGAACAACTACAGAACCCTCATGAAGTGGTAGAATATTTGAAAGGAAAATGCTGTGGCTATTCCAGAGACGCACAACTTACCGCCCTGTGCTGGGCCCTGGCCAGTATCTACCAAACACTGCTTGATATTAGGCAGCACCCTCAGGGGGAAGAGAGGGAAAACAGAGCGACAGGCACTGCGGCTACCCCGACCCCGGCAACAGACACTGCAGCTAAACCAGAGAACCAACCTGTGCCAGTACCAGTTGCCCCTATACAGAAAAAGAAACACACAAAGAAATCGGTTCGCTTAGTGAGAGATGAAAGTGAACCAGGGTCATCACGAGAACAGGAGGAAGAGGCAGAACCTGAAATAATCACCCGATCTCTATCCCTGAGTGAGTTGCGTGACATGCGAAAAGATTTTGGCCGCCACCCAGGCGAGCACATTGTTACCTGGCTGCTCCGATGCTGGGATAATGGGGCCAGTAGTTTGGAATTAGAGGGTAAGGAAGCCAAGCAGTTGGGATCCCTGTCTAGGGAAGGGAGCATTGACAAGGCGATTGGGAGAAAAACACAAGTCCTCAGCCTCTGGAGGCGACTTCTGTTAGGTGTGAAGGAAAGATACCCCCTCAAGGATGAAGCTACATGTCACCAAGGCAAGTGGACCACCATGGAGAGAGGTATCCAGTACCTGAGGGAATTAGCTGTGCTGGAGGTGATTTATAATGATCCAGAAAATGGGCAGTCACCCACAGATCCAGATGATGTCCAATGCACACAACCCATGTGGCGGAAGTTTCTACGAAGTACACCACCAACCTATGCCAACTCATTGGCAGTAATGTCCTGGAAAGAAGGCCATGGACAAACGGTGCACGAACTGGCTGTCCAACTCCGGCAATACGAAGGAAGTCTCTCTTCCTCCCTACCGGCCTGTGTCTCGGCTGTAGAGGAATTGTCCCAGGAGTTCCAGCAATTCAAAGTGGATATGTCCTCCTCCCCACCTCTACAGGCCTGCATCGCAGCTATTGGGAGTAAGCATTCCTCTGCCCAAGAGAGAGGAGAGAGAAAGTACACACGACGGGCTGACCTGTGGTTTTACCTGCGTGACCATGGAGAGGACATGAGGAAGTGGGATGGAAAACCTACCTCAGTCCTAGATGCACGGGTACAGGAGTTGTGAGAAAAAGCAATCAGAAAAGAGGATTCTTCTTGGAAAAATGCCACTCCAGTTTCCCATGAGCAGTCCCCCAGACAGAGTAGAAGGGCCGATCTCATTTCTGATCCTCTTGAAGGGACTTCTGATTCACGTTTGCGAAAAGTGAGTAACGGATACTCTAACCAGGATTAGAGGGGCCCTGCCTCCAGCCAGGTGGAGGAAAGGGACAACCGAGTCTACTGGACAGTGTGGATTTGATGGCCTGGAACATCAGACCCACAGGAATATAAGGTTCTAGTAGACACTGGTGCACAATGTACCCTAATGCCATCAAGTTATGAAGGGGCAGAACCCATCTGTATCTCTGGTGTGACAGGGGGATCCCAAGAGCTAACTATATTGGAAGCTGAAGTGAGTCTCACTGGGAATGAGTGGCATAAACACCCTATTGTGACTGGCCCAGAGGCCCCGTGCATCCTTGGCATAGACTATCTCAGGAGAGGGTATTTCAAGGACCCGAAGGGGTATCGATGGGCTTTTGGTATAGCTGCATTGGAGATGGAGGGAATTGAGCAGCTGTCCGCCTTGCGCGGCCTCTCTGAGGACCCTTCGGTTGTGGGGTTGCTGAGGGTTGAAGAACAACAGGTGCCAATTGCTACCACAATGGTGCACTGGTGGCAATATCGCACCAACCGAGACTCCCTGATTCCCATCCATAAGCTGATTTGCCAATTGGAGAGCCAAGGAGTGAACAGCAAGACTCACTCACCCTTTAATAGTCCCATATGGCCCGTGCGGAAATCTAATGGGGAATGGAGACAGTAGATTATCGTGGGCTGAATGAAGTCACGCCACCACTGAGTGCTGCTGTGCCAGATATGTTAGAACTTCAATACGAACTGGAATCAAAGGCAGCCAAGTGGTACGCCACAACGGACATTGCTAAAGCGTTTTTCTCAATCCCTTTGGCAGCGGAGTGCAGGCCACAGTTTGCTTTCACTTGGACGGGCGTCCAGTACACCTGGAATCGACTGCCCCAGGGGTGGAAACACAGCCCCACTATTTGCCATGGACTAATCCAGGCTGCACTGGAAAAAGGTGAAGCTTCGGAACACCTGCAATACATTGATGACATCATCGTATGGGGCAACATGGCAGAAAAAGTTTTTGAGAAAGGGAAGAAAATAATCCAAATCCTTTTGAAGGCTGGTTTTGCCATAAAAGAAAGTAAGGTCAAGGGACCTGCACAGGAGATCCAGTTTTTAGGAATAAAATGGCAAGATGGGCGTCGTCAGATCCCTATGGATGTGATCAACAAAATAGCAGCTGTGTCCCCACCGACCAATAAAAAGGAAACACAGGCTTTCTTAGGTGTTGTGGGCTTTTGGAAAATGCATATTCCAAATTACAGTCTGATTGTAAGCCCTCTCTACCAAGTTACCCGGAAGAAGAATGATTTTAAATGGGGCCCTGAACAACAACAAGCCTTTGAACACATTAAACGGGAGATTGTTCATGCAGTAGCCCTTGGACCAGTCTGGGCAGGACAAGATGTTAAAAATGTGCTCTATACTGCAGCTGGGGAGAACGGCCCTACCTGGGGCCTCTGGCAGAAAGCACCTGGGGAGACCCGAGGCTGACCCCTGGGGTTTTGGAGTCGAGGATATTGAGGATCTGAGGCTCGCTATACTCCAAGTGAAAAAGAGATATTGGCAGCATATGAAGGAGTTCGAGCCGCCTCAGAAGTGGTTGGTACTGAAACACAGCTCCTCTTAGCACCCCGACTGCCAGTGCTGGGCTGGATGTTCAAAGGGAGGGTCTCCTCTACACATCACGCCACTGATGCCACATGGAGTAAGTGGATTGCACTGATCACACAACGGGCTCGCACAGGAAACCCCAGTCGCCCAGGAATTTTGGAAGTGATCACGGACTGGCCAGAAGGCAAAGATTTTGGAATGTCACCAAAGGAGGAGGTGACACGTGCTGAAGAAGCCCCACTGTATAATAAACTGCCAGAAAATGAGAGGCAATATGCCCTGTTCACTGATGGATCCTGTCGCATTGTGGGAAAGCATCAGAGGTGGAAGGCTGCTGTATGGAGTCCTACATGACAAGTTGCAGAAACTGCTGAAGGAGAAGGTGAATCAAGTCAGTTTGCAGAGGTGAAAGCCATCCAGCTAGCGTTAGACATTGCTGAAAGAGAAAAGTGGCCAGTGCTCTATCTCTATACTGACTCATGGATGGTAGCAAATGCCCTGTGGGGGTGGTTACAGCAATGGAAGCAGAGCAACTGGCAGCGCAGAGGTAAACCCATTTGGGCTGCCGCACTGTGGTAAGATATTGCTGTTCGGATAGAGAAGCTAGTGGTAAAAGTACGCCACGTAGATGCTCATGTACCCAAGAGTTGGGCCACTGAAGAACATCAAAACAACCAGCAGGTGGATCAGGCAGCCAAGATTGAAGAGTCTCAGGTGGATCTGGACTGGCAACATAAGGGTGAGCTATTTATAGCTTGGTGGGCCCATGATACCTCAGGTCATCAGGGAAGAGATGCAACATATAGATGGGCTCGTGACCGAGGGGTGGACTTGACCATGGACACTATTGCACAGGTTATCCATGAATGTGAAACATGTGCTGCAATTAAGCAAGCCAAGCGGCTGAAACCCCTGTCGTATGGAGGGCGATGGCTGAAATATAAATATGGGGAGGCCTGGCAGATTGACTATATCACACTCCCACAAACTCGCCAAGGCAAGCGCCATGTGCTTACAGTGGTGGAAACAACCACTGGATGGCTGGAAACATATCCTGTGTCCCATGCCACTGCCCAGAACACTATCCTGGGCCTTGAAGAGAAAGTTTTATGGCGACACAGCACCCCAGAAAGAATCGAGTCGGACAACAGGACTCACTTCCGAAACAACCTCATAGACACCTGGGCCAAAGAACATGCCATTGAGTGGGTATATCACATCCCCTATCACACACTGGCCTCCGGAAAAATCAAACGATACAATGGACTGGTGAAAACTTCATTGAGAGCAATGGGGGGTGGGACTTCCAAACTTTGGGATACACATTTAGCAAAAGCCACCTGGTTGGTTAATACTAGAGGATCTCGGGCTGGCCCTGCCCAACCAAGACTTCCACATACTATAGAAGGAAATAAAGTCCCTGTAGTGTGCATGAAGAGTATGTTAGGGAAGACAGTCTGGGTTAGTCCTCCCTCAAGCAGAGACAAACCCATCCAAGGGATTGCTTTTGCTCAAGGACCTGGGTACACCTGGTGGGTGATGCAGAAGGATGGGGAAGTTCGATGTGTACCTCGGGGAGATTTGATTTTGGGAGAGAATAGCCAGTGAATTGGGCTGTATGATGGTAACTGCTAAATAACCTGCCAATGTATGTCATTGTATCTATAGTGTCTATATGCCATATCAAGGGTATTACTGTAAGAATTACCCAAATGACTGAAGGATGGACTTTGAAACCGAGCCAAGTGCAACAGTGATGGAACTTGAACCGGGGCCCAGCAATTTCCTCAAGATCAACATCTTCGACCTGCAGACCAAGGGCGTGGGTTGCACCAAATGTACCAGCCGCAAGCTCCAGAGGCAGCATGCAACAATCCAGCACCTCACACCATCTCTCCTATCCTGAAGGACTGTTACAACAGATGGAGCCCCAAAGTCATGGACTAAATAAAATTGATGGACACATTAGAGGGATGGCCCATAGACTAAGTGAATGCTATTTGTGTGTGGGGGTGTCCATATACATAAATATATATATATGTTAAAAAAATAAGACAAGGAAAGTGGTGGTGATTAATTGGAAAATGTAGGATCTGGGCATGATGTAGATGGTATAGAATAAGGGGTGGATAATATCCTGGGTTCAACTGGGATAGAGTTAATTTTCACAGGAACCTGGGAGGGGGCACAGCCGGGGCAGCTGACCTGAACTAGCCAAGGAGCTATTCCATACCATGTGCCATCATGCTCAGTATATAAATGGGGAGCGGGCTGGGGGGGGCTCTCTCGGCTTTTGGTGGGGGAAGTGGTGGAGCGTCGGGTTCCGGGTGGTGAGCCTTTTTTTTCCTTTTCTCCTTTCTGATTCTCCTCCCCATCCCACCGGAGGGGGGTGGGAGGAGTGAGCAAGCGGCTGCGTGGTCCTTTGTTACCGGCTGGGCTGAAACCAGGACAGTCAGGTATGATACAACCTGGGGAAACAGCCTAAGCCAAAATGACAGGGAAAACTAAGTGGCAGCTACCAGTCATTATCTTCCATGGCCACTGTAAAACTCAGTTAGGGGGCAAAAAAACCCTGAATCATTCCTCTGTCTATGAAGACTTAAGTCTTCATACAGAAAAACACTAAACTTTTAAAGTAGATTCTTCAGATGTGGAAAGTCCTCTAGACTCTCCAAAATGACAGCATAACTTGAACTTTCTGTTTAAAAGGAGGTTTTTTTTCCCAGGATTTTTGCAGAAACTTGGCAGAATTACCATAAAGTGCTTTGAAACATTTGAGCAGGAAGTTCCTGGTAAAAAACAACCTACAGAATTTATTAAGCTTGTCAACCATTCTCAAGAAAGCCTGAAACCTCATGAAAGTAGAATTGCCCCAGTTTTTGTCAGTCATCCAATATAGTTATGACAAAAAGGAAAGAATCATTTGGATTCCCTCTTCCTATATACACACTGCATTCTCCTTATGATAGGTTTAGAAATAATTTCAAAATATTAACACATCCTTTCAAAAATAGAGTGAATATACTATATAAAATTAGATATCACAAGATAAAATTGTTTAACAGTTGACAAAAGCGAATGTCAGAATTCTACATTTTACAGTTCCTTTATTTTTTAAACAACTTACCTTGTAGACTGTGAACCATTTCTAAAAGCACAGGGGTAAGAGTCTGATTATATTCATGGAAAATATCAATAAAAAGAACTTCTGTGCATGGCTGAAAAATGAAAAATATCTGGTTTAGAATCTATCAAAATAAAGGCAATTAAATTGTGTTTCATGTTAAAATTTGTAAGTGCTGCATACCTCACAACAAAGGCCACAATTTAAAATGCAATATACTGCAGCAAAGTTAGTCTTAGTATTATATGAAAAACCATCTCATATTATACAGTATGCTTAACTAGCAAGATTTTGGTGGCTGTATCTATATTAGCAAGTTCTGTGGTACAAGAACAATGTAGGTATCTCACAGTTTCCTTTTGGATTAGCCCTAGTTCAGTCATCTGGACTGAAGGTCCACTTGCACTTGGAACACACTAGATGCGCAGGGTTGGGTTTTTTAGTTTTAATCTGAAAGTAACCCAGCAAATAAGCTTTGAGATCTCTTTGCAAAGCAAACCATAGCAGGGATAATTGGGAGATTCACTATAACAGCATACTTTTGATTTGAACTAAAATGCTAATATAGATGCATCAAACTTTCTTCATCATGTCTACTAACAAAGTCATTAGTGATAATATCAATTATCAGTTTAAAAAGGAGACAACTTCTACTGGTTTTAATAACCATCTGATACTACACGATACAAACACTGAAGCAAACTCCTTTTTCCTCCCTCCTAGAACATGAAGTGCATAGTTTCCAGTGTATTTCAAAATGTTTGAACATTGATCAATGAACAAAGTTCATTTATATTAATTCTAATGAAATTTCTCTAATAAAAGATTTTTTTTAAAAGCATGAGCTTATCTTTCTACCAAATATCACCTCTCTTGGGTACAAGACTATCAAGAAATGCATCCAGAAATGACGAATGGTTTTATTTCAAATTGAAACACTTACTCGGAGACTGTACTTCCAAGAATCTCCTCCTGTCTCTTCTACAACTATTATTTCATAGAGAAAAAGAAAGTATTATTTCAACTATGGTTCAAATAAAGTTGAGTATTTAGATATGTGAATATCATGGACTACTGAGAAATCTCTTGTTGTGAAAACAATCTCCAGAGGGAATATTTGTCCATGTAACAAAACTGTAGAAAATAAAACAGCCAATACTGCATAGGCAATTTGTAGAGGCAATGTGGATATGAAACCTCTTATGCCAATATCTAAATAAACTGCAATCAACCATACAACACGTTTCTTACTGAAGCCTTCTGGGTCTTCTTCCCACATTGTTAATTCTTCCTCTGTCAGCAGAAAATAGTGAGTGACTAATCTCCTACATATTTCCATTAGTGTTGGAAATGTGAAAAACGCTGTCTTTATCTTATGTGCTTCAAGAGTTTCAGGACTGCTATCTGAAATAAAATATAGGAAAAAACAAATTACAATTAAAAGGTTTAATGATCAAACACTAGTCTAGCAAAACTAGAAAGAAATCAATAGATAAGAAATCCTCAGAGAAAAAAAAATACATTTTCATGGCAGACATTCATAACAGACTTTCAAGTGTACTTCTTTTAAGCAAGTTAAACTCATTTCATTTACTTTTAAAAGAATTCTTTAACAGCAAAATTGGAGTGAAGGGTTCATAGGGCTTCATGAAGTATTTATAATGCTTTTCAGTTACTACGTAGACAAAAAGAAACACTTTTAGCTGCTGCTTTTGGTGGTTTTCTAATTTAGCATTACTGAAGAAGGTAATTCATAAACACACAGCACTCAAAGGAAGTTTCATTTATACCTATTCAGAAAGTTTATCCAAATATAATCTTAAAAATAACTGGGGGGTTTTTTTAGGAGTTAACATTGGTTAAAGAAAGTAGAAATAAAAACAAATACCATATGCTATACAACCAACACAAATAATCTATGTCAGTCAGAAATTAAGAAAAATAAATTATTTCTCTCTATATTTTAATTTTTTAATCACCCAGTTCTCAGAAAAATCAAGTGCTACAGCTTTTATTAGAATATGCTATTATTCTTTTTGTTAAGTGACTACATTTCTATTTCAAAAACTCAAACACAACTATGAACTTTTGCAAGTAGAAATTTCTGTTAATAATCAGTGGATTTAGAACATTAATGTATTATAAAATTATGGAATAACACTGAAATATATCAGTGTTAAACTTCTTTGCACGTGCAAAAAGCAACAACGAAGCTGGTGAGGGGCCTGGAGCACAAGTCTTATGAGGAGCGGCTGAGGGAGCTGGGGCTGTTTAGTCTGGAGAAAAGGAGGCTGAGGGGAGACCTTATCGCTCTCTACAACTACCTGAAAGGAGGTTGTAGTGAGGTGGGTGTTGGTCTCTTTTCCCAAGTAACAAGTAATAGGACGAGAGGAAATGGCCTCAAGTTGCAGCAGGGGAGGTTTAGGTTGGATATTAGGAAAAATTTCTTTACTGAAAGGGTTGTCAGGCATTGGAACAGGCTGCCCAGGGAAGTGGTTGAGTCACCATCCTGAACATATTTAAAAGACATGTAGATGTGGTTCTTAGGGACACGGTTTAGTGGTAGACTTGATAGTGTTAGGTTTACGGTTGGACTCGATGATCTTAAGGGTCTTTTCCAACCTACATGATTTTATGATTTTTTAATTATTTTTATGAATATTTTGAAGAATTTTAAAAGCTAGGTTTGCATAATCTTTGACACACATACTGGTATGTTCATGAAAATCCCTCACAAAATTTAGAAAAAGAATGCTAATCATTATCTAGTCATTGGCAAATTTCAAACTAATGTGGAAGTTTTTGGTTTTTTTTTTTTAAATATAATTCAAATATAAGGAAAGCTATTTTTCATTATCCATTGTACTGGGTTTGCGTGGCAAGGTTTGGGTATTGGCGGGGCTACAGGGGCGGCTTCTGTGAGAAGCTGCTAGAAGCTTCCCCTATGTCCGACAGAGCCAATGCCAGCCGGCTCCAAGACAGATGCCACCACTGGCAAAGGCCGAGCCAATCAACAACAGTGGTAGTGCCTCTGTGATAACATATTTAAGAAGGGAGAAAAAACTGCACGACAAGCTGCAGCCGAAGAGAGAAGTGAGAATATGTGAGACACACAACTCTGCAGTCACCAAGTTCAGTGAAGAAGGAAGGGGAAGAAGTGTTCCAGGCGCTGGAGCAGAGATTCCCCTGCAGCCCATGGTGAAGACCATGGTGAGGCAGGCTGTCCCCCTGCAGTCCATGGAGGTCCACAGTGGAGCAGATATCCACCTGCAGCCCGGGGAGGACCCCACGTTGGAACAGGTGGATGCCCAAAGGAGGCTGTGACCCCATGGGAAGCCTGTGCTGGAAAAGGCTCCTGGCAGGACCTGTGGCCCCATGGAAAGAGAGGAGCCCTTGCTGGAGCAGGTTTTCTGGCAGGACTTGTGACCCCATGGGGGACCCACACTGGAGCAGTCCATTCCTGAAGGACCACACCCCGTGGAAGGGACCCACGCTGGAGCAGTTCATGAACTGCAGCCCATTGGAAGGACTCACCTTGGAGAAGTTTGTGGAGGACTGTCTCCTGTGGGAGGGACCCCATGCTGGAGCAGGGGAAGAGCGTGAGGAGGAAGGAGCAGCAGAGACAACATGTGATGAACTGACCACAACCCCCATTCCCATCCCCCTGCCCTGCTCGGGGGGGGGGGGGGTGTAGGGGGAAGGAGGTAGAGAAAATCAGGAGTGAAGTTGAGCCCAGGAAGAAGGGAGGGGTGGGGAGAAGGCATTTTAAGATTTGGTTATTTCTCATTATCCTACTCTGATTTGATTTGTAATAAATTAAGTTAATTTTCCTAAGTCGAGTTTGTTATGCCTGTGACAGTAACTGGCAAGTGATCTGTCCCTGTCCTTATCTCAACCCAGGAGCCTTTTGTCATATTTTTCTCTCTCCCTGCCCCCCCCCCCAGCTGAGGAGGGGGAGTGATAGAGTGGCTTGGTGGGCACCTGGTGACCAGCCAGGGTCAACCCACCACATCCATACATACATAAGTGTATGAAGATTCAGAACAAAACACAGTCCTACAGAAACAGGATACATAAACTGCTTGATAGTCAACTGCATTTCAAATTCACTGTGTTTCTGTATTTCAGAGTACTGGTATTAGTTAATTACAACAAACACCAAGCATTTTATCAAACTTTTCTCAAAGGAAAGATATATCTAACTATGATAAAAATGAATCAAATTCCATATCTCAGTACTTTTTAAAATTAGTTCAGTGAAAACTAAAACAATCTACAAAAAGATATCCATACTCCTCGTGGATTTAAAATTACTTTTGCAAGTCAATGGCCATATATAAATACTTTAACCATCAAAATAAGTATTATCAATTTAGACAGAAGCATACATTACTAACTATTGAAGCATTAAATGCTTCAAAAGAATGTCTTAAAAGATTTTAACTCTTGGTATCAACTAGAAAAACATTACTCAAGGTATAAAAAAATTTTTTAGTAAATAACATTACCTTCAATATTTTTGGATGGCTTGTAAGCATAATTTTTTACAATTATCTTAATAAGATTCAGGCACTGTACAATAAACCGCTCAAATACAACTCCTTCACCAGCCTCTGTGAAAACATAGCTTACAGCAAACTCCAATGACCTCTGAATCAAAGGGGTAAATGAAAAAGGATGTTGATCCAGGAAGTCCAAAAGCTAAAAATTAAGGAAGTAGAAGAGCAAGAAAAAGAAATAAAATTACTTTTTGTGCAAGTCTTATATTAAATGCTTTCATAAACTAGTTATCAAAAACAGGTGCCTATTTATATAAAAGAAAACTGAACAAGGACAGGAAATTAAGAAGAGATTAGTATCAATGATTAATGACGCATTATTTCTCCCTGAAATTCTTGATTCGTATTCAAAATTGCCTTTTTTTTTTTTTTTTTTTTTTTTTTAAGTTTAAGGAACAATACCCATTTTCAACTAGAGCAGCTTGCTAGCAACACAGTATATAAAACACATCAGCCACAATTAAAACCCTGAATGTTTTAGCAGATAATTCATCCCTATTAGAATTCTTGTAAGTAAGAGAGACATGAGGGAAAGAATTCTTTCTTCTTTTTTTCTCCCCCCACTACAGTACAAGCACTTACTTCTTCGTCTTAGCTTTTCCAACTAGTGGTCTAGAATGCACTGGTCCATTCCTTTAATCTCCTCTACTACTACAAAAAAGTCTAAACCTAAATTCTTGCATCTGAATTTCTACAGATGGTAGATTATCTATGAATAAAGTGTATTTTCTCTTCAGGTCTATGAAAAAAAGATACACATGCCTCATATACTTTGCTTGTTAGTTCAAAGTAAGAAGTACTATAACAGAGACTAAGAATGCTGGGTCAAAGCATCTTTAATTCAATTTTCGTGAAGCTGACAGGTGCCTCCCACCTCTGACAATTATGCTGAATATTTAAATAAGACCCATGGCCCCAAAATAGAATCTGCAAACAATGGGAATTCTGTAAGTTTTATATCTATTAAAAACAGAGCAAGTGACAATACTAAAATTACCTTCTGATAATATATGCAATTAATGGTGTCCTGGGTTCAGCTGGGATAGAGTTAATTTTCACAGGAACCTGGGAGGGGGCACAGCCGGGACAGCTGACCTGAACTAGCCAAGGAGCTATTCCATACCATGTGACATCATGCTCAGTACATAAATGGGGAGCGGGCTGGGGGGGCTCTCTCGGCTTTCGGTGGGGGAAGTGGTGGAGCGTCGGGTTCCGGGTGGTGAGCAGTTGCACTGTGCATCACTCCTTTTGTATATTCTTTTATTAGTACCGTTGTTGTTGTAACTTCTCTCCTTGTGTTGTCCCAGTAAATTGTCCTTATCTCAACCCTCGAGGTTCCGGTTTTTGTTTTGGGTTTTTTTGTTTGTTTGGGGTTTTTTTCCCTCCTTCCTGATTCTCCTCCCCATCCCACCGGAGGGGGGCGGGAGGAGTGAGCGAGCGGCTGCGTGGTCCTTTGTTACCGGCTGGGCTGAAACCACGACAATGGTTGCACAGAATTAGCTGAAAACTCCAAATGTATTATATAACATAAAAGCCACAGAGGGCAAGAGAATTTTTTTTGTTAATCTTCTTTCAATAAACTATGTCCTGGAAAGTGAGTGAGCAGCTGCGTGGTGCTTAGTTGCTGGTTGGGGTTTAACCACGACAAACTAAAAGTGGCCAGTTATTCAGTAGAACTAGCAGTGCCTTCGAAATAGCAATCTAACTACTTATAAAAGACAGGATGAAAAGTTTCTCTCTTCTTTATTCATCAGTGCTGGTACCAATGTTTTAGCAAAAATTCCAGAATTCTTTTTTGAGCAAAATCCTAGTTAAATAATTTGCTTATGGAATGCACTTAATTTTGTTTGAGCTAAGGAAATGCATTCTTCACTCCTGCAACTTATGTCAGCATGAGTAAACAGATACCCTTTTCTTTTAAAAAAAATTCAAAATATATTTCATAACAAAGAAGTTTTAAGTTGCAGTACCTTCCCATTCTTTAAAAGATCTGAAACCTATTGGCTTTAAGGAAAAATATATATCTGAACAGGGACTGCACCGCCAGAACAGTAAATTATTCGGTAACTAAATGGCGAATTTACTTACCACTTTAGTGAACAGAATTATAGTCTTTTCTAGACGGTCTCTGCATACGTTTTCTGCTCCTATACTTCTACCTGGTAAATCAGATATTTAACAACTATCATTTTTTCAGACTTTCCTTTTCTTTCTGGATAGCTACATTTAAAAAATTAACACTGGAGAACAACTTGTTTTATCTGCAGTTCAGGGATTATGGCAGCCAGAAAAAAGTTCTATGGCAGAATAAATTCAAAGTCATAAATTCAAGGTAAGGGGTACTGGGGGGGGGGGGGGGGAATCTTTAACCATTTCTCTCCGCTGCAGTGAAATTCACTGTAACTGATCAGAATAAAACAATCAGAACATCATTACAGACAACTCAATGATAAAAGACAGTTAACTATGGTATATTCTTACTACATAATACTATGTGCTTTTCTAGAAACCCCACCTTAAAAAAAATTTTACCATGGACACTGGAAAACATTCTAAATTTACAAAAAACAGATAAAGAGAAAAACAAAAAGAGCCATAATGAAGGCACACATGCAAAAAACATAATAAAAGTAAACCCTAATCTTGTAAGGTAGTCATGCCTGCTTTTGCAAAACAGCTTATTGATTAGAAAAGTGGAGATGGGAAGCTTCAGCTCAGTTCTTATCTCAGGACATTCAAACCCCACAGTCCCCATGTTCTAGGGGACTATGTTAACCACCAAGCTTCAGGATGGAATGGCCTTCAATTTAGTCTATTAAATCTAGGCAACTATCTTGCTAAAAATGAAAGAAGGGCCAGAAAGAGCATGACTATACTATAATAGAAGGGGCAAACAGTTGCATGCAGAGAAGCCTGCATTTTAGACAAGCAAAAAAGGTATTTTATTTTGGCATTTAACACAGTGGCAGTTTCCATCTTTTCTAGAAACAAGGCTCAGAGCCCAAATCAGCCCCTCACCTAAGTATAGGTTCCTGATCCAAGTACCTTCATTTGTATCAAAAAAAATTCTTTCTACTCAGTTTAGACATCTACCCTCAGAAAAAGCGTTGTTGAATCCTAAAAGAATGACCTGACAGTCTTTAAATGAATGAATGGCTTGTACCAGGCCTACTACAAGTGCACAGGCAAGAAAGGAGGAGTGAGTTCAGATGCAACACTGCCAAAATCTCCTTTTTGTTTGCTTCAGGTAACCTCCCTGCAGAAGTACTAACACCTGCCAATTATGCTTATATTTCTGTTGACTGTGTTAACCTGTGGTTGCCTGTCTCAGACTACTACTCTTCCAGGTATAAAGTACATATAGCTGAACATGGTCTTTATTTCCCATTTGACACTTATAAAATACATGGCAAACTCCAGGAAAAAGAAAAACAAAACCCTCCCAAACAAGAAAACTCAAGATGATCTGGGTTTTAGTAGCATCTAGATATTTTAATATGTATACTTTGTCACTCCATGGCTTAAGTTTTTTTATTATTATTATTATGATTATTTTGGAATTGGCATTATCACACCAAGTATAATTTTGGTGGGATTTTAGTCTTTTTATATAAAAGGACATTTTTGCTGAAGTCTTTCCCGTACAGTTTCAGCAGCATTTAAAGTAATAGCTCTGCACTTATATCAAAATCATTTAGGTGCAAGGTATTCTTTTTTATTACTATATTATGCTTTCATCCAGTTTCTAATATTTAACAACCAATACAAGGAAAAAGATTCAGATACTTACTACACTCCAGAAACTGTTTTAGCCGTTCAAACACTGCATATAGAAACCCCTGAAAAATATATAAGTATGTGTCTTAAAGATGAAGCTCATTTTGCACTGTATTACAAGAAGAAAGCTGAGTCAAACTGAAGTCAGTTCAGATGCATTACTAGCTCAGACATCACCTTATCACTTTTAACTGAAGTAATTTATTATCTTGGACAAGCAATTTCCTCGTGAAACAAATAATTAGCTATCTAGGAGACTGCATAGATGATCCAAACTGACCTTATTAGTACCACACAAACAGCATATCATCTCTAATAGGAAGAGGTGTATGTAAATATAGACATATGCTTTACAATCTGCTTATCCAGTTCTTTCCTGTTCTCAACTTCCTAGTTTAGGATGTAGCTCTTGGGTACCCAATTCTTCCAGCAAAGCAGGCAGTGTTTGGGGTTAAGGGAGAGGTTTGGGTTTTTCTTCTTCCCCCCCCCCCCCCCCCCCCCCCCCCCCCCATGGGCTGCATACCACAGGCTTTCATCTCATTATCAGACAAATTCTATCAATAGAATTTGATAGGACAAATATGCCATTACATTCATCATTAAATGAAAACATCCTCTTCAAATGATGGCAGAGAATACACGAGACATCTTCCAGTAGAGAACAGGGATCTCACTATCATGTGACATGTAAACTGGAAAGGACACTTTTTTTTTTAAAAAACATCATGCCATTGGTGTCAGCATTTAGGATCTACCTAGGATCTGACAGTTCTTAACTGATGAGAGAACAAATTTGAGACAGTGTAGCTTGATCTTCCTTTACATAACACAAACGTGTGCCTTTCAACTATCTTTAAACATATCTCTAACAACACCTGAAATCATCACAAAAGATTTCTAATTTAGAACTAGAAACAGATATACGTCACTTACCATCACCTCTATGCTCCAATGAGGTTCTACAAACCCATGGACTGTCAGTTTACGAAGGACTGGGGGGGGGGGGGGGAAAGAAGTTACTTGTGTAGATATTTCTCAGCCCTTGTTTCAACAGATTTCAGAACACAATTATAGTTACAGTTGCTGTGCCTTTCTTCCAATTCTCCAAATTAAAAAATACATTTAATTTTAGGCCTTTGGATGCCTCAACCATACCTAACATGAATCTAATCTTGTTGAAATCACTTTAAAATTCAGTACATTATGTGTAAAACAATGAAGAGAATTCCAAGAATTACTGAATTCTCAAGAAGAATTCTGCAAAAGCTGTAAGTATTCACCCTCTGAAAGGTTTGTAACAGGAAAAGGGCCAAGTACAGTCAACTAGGGTCCATAAGCCATCTTATGATTTTCCTCAGGTTTATCACTGCCAGTAAACCAGAGAAGCCACATGCTACACATTCTGAAACAATTAAAGACTGATATCATCTAAATTGCAAGCCCCCCCCAAATATCTCAATTCTTCAATGCAGCAAAGTACAGTAAGGATATGTATTCATCCCACTGATAAGTACTTGAGCATCAACCTAAAATCTAAACTGACTGCTAAGGCTACCTCTTCACTGACCATGGGGTGAACTTAACGCAACAAAATTCATAGCTCAGCTTCCTCAGTTAAGTGCCTAAAGGTAGATGCAAGCCTAAATTACAACACACATAAAAAAGCATCCTGTTATGCCCTCCACTTTCCCACCTCCTAGACTTTGACTTCTTACAACACACATATCAGAATGGTTCATACTGAGAAACAAGAGTACCTTCTCCCCCTTCCATGCCTTCTGCCTTGCTAAAGGCACAGGTAAAATAAACCAAGATTACTAGTTTTCCCAATGGACATGGCTTTGTTAGAGAACGTTAAGACTCTTTACCAAAGAGGACTTGATCATTTACTGTGAAGAAACTTATTTCATTCCTTATATTTAACATCATTCTATATTATTACCTTTCAATGACAACAAGGTTCTTTCTAATGAATTTGTGGCTGCAGCTTCATCCTCTGTACAAACTTGCTGTAGGAACATATCAGTATGATGATTCCACAAGGAACATGCAAAGCTATAAATACCTGATGCAAGCTGCAAAAGGAAGAAAGACCAACAATATTTCCCAAATTTAGCTATAGCATAATAAATTCCTAAATTTTAAAGGCCAGTTTAGACTGTTAAATTATTTAATCCATCTTGTATAACATGGGCCAGTGTTGCACTTGCTTCTTTGTTGTATGGAGTTGTACTGATCCAAAGATGTTTTCCAGAAAAATGTCTTAATTTGAAGATGTTATGATAGACACACCTGCTTGCCTGACTACTTGTTCTACGACTCTACCACTATAACGATAACTACTTAGGCCTCCTTTCTTATCTGATTTTCACTAACTCCAGCCATAGGTCTATAATAGTGTATGAGCCTTTGTGGTGGGTTGACTTTGGGCACCAGGTGCCCACCAAGCTGCTCTATCACTCCCCTCATCATCAGGAGAGGGGGGGGAGAAAATAAGATGAAAAAAAGAACTTGTGGGTCAAAATAAAGGCAGTTTAATAAAGAAAAAACAAAGGCCACATACAGAAGCAAAGGAAAACAAACAAACAAGAAGATTTATTCTCTACTTCCCATCAGCAGGCGATGTCCAGCCACTTCCTGGGAAGTAGGACCTCAGTATGCATAGTGGTTGCTACAGAAGACAAACACCTTAATGACGAATGCCACTCCCTTCCTCCTTTCTCTTAGCTTTGAGTGCTGAGCAGACATCATATGGTATGGAATAACCCTTTGGCCACTTTGGGTCAGCTGTCCTGGCTGTGTTCCCTCCCAACCTCTTGCCCACCCCCAGCCTACTGGCCTTTGGGGGCGGGGGGGGGGGGGAAGGAATGTTGGAGAGACAGCCTTGATGCTGTGTGAGCACTGCTCAGCAGTAGCCAAAACACCGGTGTGTTATCAACACCTTTCTAGCACAGCACTATAAGGGCTACTATGGGGAAAGTTAACTCCATCCCAGACAGACCCAATACAGGCTTCAAAAAAATCTTTTCTCCTCCTCACCTCCTCTCCCACAAGATTTAAACTATTTGTCTTACAGCATAGTTAACATCTGAATCAGCTTACTCTGGGATGCAGTTAGCAGTTACATGCATGTATCTAATAAAAACAGTATTGAACAATGCCTACACTGAAACTTTATTTTAATGATAGCTGCAAACCCTGACTTTCTGCCTCAAGTTATTTTAAACATAGAATGACAAATAGTTTCTAATTAGCTAGCACTGAACAAATCTTAGATTTAATTCACATTACAGTTTCCAAACAGTGCTTATCTGGTAAAGATATTTGAAGTAAAAGCAAAAGATAAAAAATTTCTCATTCAGTTATGGTAGCGCTTAACAGTTTCAAAGCAGAAGGAAGAAACTGCACTTAGTCTGCTACATGTTAGATCAATAGAATCAAAAGCACATATTACCTGCTTATTTAGTTCCTTTGAGTAAAGGTGAGATAGCAGACACACACCTTATCTGTAAGCATGACCTCATAATCTTCAAGTACCATATTACATGAAAAATGTATCAAGTGTTTTCTAAAGCTGAACTAAAAAATGTTGAAATACCCTCTGTAACTACTTATTTGAAAGCATCAAGAAAAGTTTGTAATCTGTTGCTTAACCTTTTAGAACTTTTAGCTTCGAAAGGCTACGTTCTATGAGAAAGGTTTTTCAACTGTCCAAGAAAAGTCACGTGCCACTCAACAGATGTGAATCCCCTTTACCAGGAGACAGAAGGAACAGATGTCAAAGTTGTTCAATTTTGCCATTATTAAAAATTTTAAAAAATCCTTAAATGTGAACCCCGTAGTGCCAGATGCTCAGAAAATTTCCTTTTCCCACCTAAAGTTCAAAAAACTGAACACACACAGTGTTCACAACACAGTGAAACTAGATACACTAAAAACTGTCATTCATTTCAAATTGGATGATAGAGGAACTTTGCATACTGAACATATGCACAAGTTAAAACCCAACATTTAAGCATAAAAAGACTGCTTAAAGAGTATGTTTATTAGAATGAAATTTCAATGGTATTTTTGACAAGAACTGCCTTACAAATGTAAAAAAAATTGTTATAAGCCTTTTATTCACATCTGAACTTGTCTCACTTTCCAAACAAAAGAATATACAAAGAAAATACCAAAACAACTTGCGTTCCGTAAGGAAAAAGGTTCATACAAACTTAATGAGTTTCTTGGAAACACAAAAATGACTGAAGGTACATGAGCTCTTTTTGTGCCTGGTAAGATGGTAGAAATACAGCAAAGGTACTGTTGGACATGACAACTGTAACAACAAATACTGGACCTTATGACCTATAAATTCCTTTCTGTCCCTGTATTGAGATGGTATGGATTTGGCTATTTTATGAAGGTGGGGCTTTGGGGTTGGGTGTTTTGTTTTGTTTGTTTGGGTTTTGTTGGGGGGTTTTTTGGCTATATCTTTGAGCATTAACAGTATTTACAGCTGCATATGCAGGCTGAAAAAGCAACATCTTGATTTATGAGAGCTCTAGAAAACAAGTCATTAACTCGCTCTTTCTTTATTTCTTTGGAATAAATACCTGTGAATATACAAAAACCTGTATTGTACAAGTAGTCAGATCATATATAATAGCCTAATAAATTTCAAAATATAAAAACAAATATTTCCTATGCAGAGATTATATTCATCCATACCTATATATAGCAGAGAGAAAAAACTGTTCTTACACACACACATCTCATAGCAACATATCATCATCTCAGTCCTGTCCTATTACAGGAGCCAGCCTTCAGTTCTTCAGACTCCTAACGACTAAAATTTCACCTTAATGATTTCACTGCCAGAAAAAAATTTCTACATATATGAATAGGTAAACCTTCAGAAATATACTTCATTATCTGCACTATAAACTTTTCTTTAAAATGGGGGAATAAAATGAACTTTTGAAAATTCAAATGTAGCATGTTTGGAAAAGGTGTTTAACTCACTAAATTCAGCTAACTGTAAAATTAAAAACTGTAAAATTGGATTGGAGATGCAACAGCCTACGGCCAAAGGTAAATCTGTGTTCTAATCAACAGATTCTTACAATGGAGAACGTAAGCTGCATGAGACAAGATTTGGCATTTGCATTCATATCTTACCTTTTAATTAACCTGGAGAAAGAAGTTGATCTGGAAAAACCCCAATCAAACACATTCCCAGTGATGATAAAAGCCAAAATACTGTGGTATGGAAGCCCAAAGAGCAGTGTTTTTTAAAGACTATATTGAATTATGAATCCAGAGCGGTCTTCCAAAACCACTGCAATTTCATATATAATAAGATCTGCTGTACAGCATGATAACGTAAGGCTGTTATGTATATATTGTGCTGTAGATGAAGCTCTGCTTAACACAGGTTATTTTAATAACACTCAAGTTGCATGCAAAATTAATAAAGATCTCAAACATTTCACCTAGAAACTAAGTTCCAATTATTTCATATTGTACATATATCCACCAAAGTAAGAGCATTTCTGTTTCAAAGGCAGACATTAAGGTCAACATACCTACCTTTAATGCACTGCCAGCTAACCATGGGCAGTGGCAAGCATGTAAAATAAGTTGTTTGCATGCTTTACAATACTGCATTACTTACATCATAGAAAAGTTTCCTATCTGCAGCAAGTTGTTTGGATGCCAGGGTCTTTGTAACATGATAAAAGGTAAGTAATGCTCTGTGTTGTCGAAGATCGTCCTGGACTTTCACAGATTCTAGAAGAGTGGGTATAAGTTCTGGCCATTGCCTTGGGCAGTCCACTCTGGCAACTTTAGCAATCAGTACAGAGATCTGAGTTGCTATCTGCAAAAAAGCGAAACAAAAACACAGGTACCACAAAGTCAAAGATCATTTAGGAAATGTTCACTGCAGAAATTAACAGCCAAATAAAACCTGAATCAAAAAAAAAAATTAGTATGGATTGCTAGTGTTTTGTAGGGGGTTTTTTCTTAAACTATTTTAAAGTTTGCTGAATGCAAATAAAAGTGGAGAAAAAAAATTGTTTCTTCCATTTTATGTTTATAGTAAATATTTACATAAAATGCTAAGCTGGCTACTTTGTTTAAATTTTACATAAAGACCACTAAAGTTATTTGTTTTAGAAATCACATAAATGAAGAAAACAGATATTTGGGAACCGCTTTTTACTTAGTGATATTTTCTATTGCTTTCTACAAAAAAAAAATATAGACTGCTGAATATATATCGCCCTTATTTCTGCTATACCCGAGTTTGAGCTTTTAGACAGAGACATTCCTTCCCCCAAGCACACTGGTCTGTGAGCTGCAGTCCCATCCCAGTGGCTGAAGCAGAGACTCTCGCTTGCTCCAGATCCTCACACTATAGGCCAGGGACATGTATACCACCCCCCCCATCCGACTTCAGTTGCTGGCACCAAATCCCACTCATGCCAATCTTGCCAGCAGCTGACACCTAGTCCTTGCAGCACACACACACCCCAGAGTGAGATTACACAGAAAGACAGTTAAGGGATTGTCGTAGTTTAACCCCAGCCAGCAACTAAGCACCATACAGCCACTCACTCACTTTCCCCCCCACCCAGTGGGATGGGGGAGAGAATTGGAAGGAAAAAGGTAAAACTCGTGGGTTGAGATAAGAACAGTTTAATAGAACAGAAAAGAAGAAACTAATAATGATAATGATAACACTAATAAAATGACAATACTAATAAAAGGATTGGAATATACAAAATAAGTGATGCACAATGCAATTGCTCACCACTCGCTGACCGATGCCCAGTTAGTTCCCGAGCAGCGATCCCTCCCAGGCCAACTCCCCCCAGTTTATATACTAGACATGACGTCACATGGTATGGAATACCCCGTTGGCCACTTTGGGTCAGCTGCCCTGGCTGTGTCCCCTCCCAACTTCTTGTGCCCCTCCAGCCTTCTTGCTGGCTGGACATGAGAAGCTGAAAAATCCTTGACTTCAGACTAAACATTACTTAGCAACAACTGAAAACATCAGTGTGTTATCAACATTCTTCTCATACTGAACCCAAAACATAACACTATACCAGCTACCAGGAAGACAATTAACTCTACCCCAGCCGAAACCAGGACAGGGATTTAACCAGAAGATAGGACAGACTGTGGTGATCAGGCGCAGGGCTTGTTCAGACACAGTTACTGACCAGCAGTGGTTTACACAACTGGCCCTTTTTATATCTCTGTCTATTTCCCCACTTTGCTCATTCCCAACTCCCTTCTAAACCTTCCTTAATAAATTTTGTATAGTCACATATAACCCCACCTCAAATATCCAAAACCCTCATATTATTCTTGTTTTCCCTGTTCTTATATTGTTCACATTGAAAAGATCCTTGAGTGGATAACCTTAGTGAAGCAGACGCTCTCACCTTCCACACATACTGTTACAACAACCACTATGCTTCAATCCTAGGGAAGAAATTACCTTTTGATGCTATAAAAAGGAATCCAAGCAACTTACGGGCATAAGAGGGAATAACCATGCCCTCCTTTACTGCTTCATTAGCTGTTTCATGTGAAGCCTAACCAAATAAACTTTTTTTCATATCTGATACAAGAAGCAACCTCTAGAGGGATGCTAACAGTACTTTTTTGTTGAGGACTGGCTTTTTAAGTGGGGGAAAAAAACCAACACTGTTATGATATATTTCAAGGAGTATTTTGTTCCTCTATGTTCTCTCCGTATGGTAAATACCTTCAGAGGGCATGGAAATTATGCTCCCAACATATGGTATGTTCTGTTTTTCTTCTCCCCCTCCCTAGAAATCAGCTTAAATCATCACATCACAATACTATGTCCAATTCTTATATTTTTGGGTTGTTTTTTTTCTTTTTATATATACAAGGGTCATAAATTTTTTACCTTCAATGATACAAAAAGCACAAGCAGATGGCAACTATGTTATGAAGTATCTGCAACTGGAAAAGAATGCTTGTAAGGAACACAAGATATCAAACTTCAGGCATATCAAGCAGACTAGGGAATAAACGAAACGTGCCTCTGAAAGGAAACATCAAGATACCTACAACATGAATTGGGGAACAGGGAAGAAAGAAGGGGAGATGGACTGAAACACCTTTCTGCAGTTGCCAGCTATCAGTGCCCAAAGAACTTTACCACCAAAGCATGTTAGCAACCAAAGTGCAGGATACATGATTGTATTGGGTTTGTGTATCAAGGATTTGGTAGTGGGGGGGTGCTACAGGGGTGGCTTCTGTGTGAAGCTGCCAGAAGCTTCCCACATGTCTGTGTGTGGACTGTCCGGCTCATAGTTCACAAACGAGTTTCACCATGTCCAGTGCACACAGGCGACTCATGGGGGGTTACAAAAGTGACGCAGCCTTGGATTGCCTTGAGACCCTGTCTCTCTGCAGAGATGACCCACGGGGAGCTGTGTAGCCAGCTTAGCCCTGGGTTGTCTGATAAACCCTAAACTAAACAGGGCAGTGGCTGCACCATTCAAAGAACCAAAACCTGAACTGAGCCTTGAAATCCCTTAACAAATAGTATGCCCTGAGTCTCAATCCAACCACTATTCAGTTGCCTGAGGAAGCAAGGTAAAAAAAAAAAAAAAAAAAAAAAAAAAAAAGAACTGGAGGGTTTCAGCTTCAGTTTCAAATGACAACCTTGTGTATTCAAACAATCACAGACCAACAAAGGAAAGATAAGGGGAAACTCCACTCAGATATACATAATCCACTCAGGCATATATCATAATCCACTCAGACATAGTCATACACACCATTCCACAAGTCAGGGGATTAAAAACTCTAAGATTCAGGTTGGAAATGGGGGAGTCACTTCTCCAACTATACAGTTGGCTTGTGAAGGAGACCCTTCCCCGCCTTGATCGGGACGCTGGTTGAGGTAACTTCCCTGGGATTGAGAGCCCTTACCTGGAGGGGTAAGTGAATATTGTTTATGCTTTAAGTTTGTAAACGCATGTGTGTTTGTGAATCGCTTGTGGTCGTAACAGTGTACTACTCTTGCCTTAAAAATTGCAATAGTGCATTCCTCCATTGTATCTGTAAAACCTGCAATAGTGGCGTGTTAAGTCTGTGAGTGAAGTTCAAGTCATTTGCTTGAACCTTGCAGTTAAGTCTCTTTCTGTCACAGTCTGACAGAGCCAATGCCAGCCAGCTCCAAGACAGATGCCACCACTGGCCAAGGCTGAGCCAATCAACAACAGTGGTAGAACCTCTGTGATAACATATTTAAGAAGGGAGGAAAAAAATGCTGCGCAAATGCAGCCAGAGGACAGGAGTGAGACTATGAGAGAGACACCACTCTGCAGACACCAAGGTCAGTGAAGAAGGAGGGGGAGGAGGTGCTCCAGTCACCAGTGGTGAAGACCACGGTGAGGCAGGCTGTCCCCCTGCAGCCCATGGAGGTCCACGGTGCAGCAGATATCCACCTGCAGCCCGGGGAGGACCCCACGCTGGAACAGGTGGATGCGCCCAAAGGAGGCTGTGACCCCATGGAGAGCCTGTGCTGGAGCAGGCTCCTGGCAGGACCTGTGGACCCGTGGAAAGAGAGGAGCCCTTGCTGGAGCAGGTTTTCTGGCAGGACTTTTGACCCTGTGGGGGACCCACGCTGGAGCAGTCTGTTCCTGAAGGACTGCACCCCGTGGAAGGGACCCACGCTGGAGCAGTTCATGAACTGCAGCCCATTGGAAGGACTCACCTTGGAGAAGTTTGTGGAGGACTGTCTCCTGTGGGAGGGACCCCATGCTGGAGCAGGGGAAGAGTGTGAGGAGGAAGGAGCAGCAGAGACAACGTGTGATGAACTGACTGCAACCCCCATTCCCCATCCCCCTGCCCTCCTCGGGGGGAGGAGGTAGAGAATTCAGGAGTGAAGTTGAGCCCAGGAAGAAGGGAGGGGTGGGGGGAAGGCATTTTAAGATTTGGTTATTTCTCATTATCCTACTCTGATTTAATTGGTAATAAATTTAATTAATTTCCCTGATTCGAGTCTGTTTTGCCCGTGACGGTAATTGGTGAGTGATCTCCCTGTCCTTATCTCGACTCACGAGCCTTTCATCGTATTTTTCTCCCCCTGTCCAGTTGAGGTGGGGGAGTGATAAAGCGGCTTGGTGGGCACCTGGCATCCAGCCAAGGTTAACCCACCACAATGGCATAAGATTTTGTGCTCCTCATTTGTGGTTCATAAATTGTGCCACAGACTTTAAATGAACATCAATAAAGTCTCTGTAAACACGTCAATATCACAACAATTGTTTGGGCAATCATTTAGGAGCAGGCTGCTGGCATAAAAGAAAACAATCATCCACATCTTAAAAGCCTACATCCCAAATATGTCATAAGGACACGCAAATAAATAGATAAAGCCGCTAGTCTTAATATCCCATCTCAGCCTGCAATTATAGCCTCAGAATTGCCTAACTGTTCATCAGCAGTGGAATTTATAAGTATAAAATATACCATACTACTATAAAAGAAGGTTAACTGATTAAATACTAATGGAAGTACGGAGAAATTATTGATAAAAAGTTTGAATTGTTTTATGCACGATGCAGTTAACATTAGGTTTTTAGAAACGTAGATATTATGCAACCACTTCAAAATTAAATATTTGATAAATTTTGTACTACCTAGTAGTAGCATAAATGAAACACGCTTTATGGTCCAACATGACATACTTCACAGGTTTTTTTGTTGAAATAAAGAAATAAGCATTCTTTAGTCATATTTTTTACATTGAAACTATACCTACACTACAAATTTAAAGATATTTTCTATGCCTACATGCATTTTAAAAAAATTACATTTGAAATAAAAAAAACCTTTAAATTCTAGTCAAAATTATCATTGCACAAATTACTTCTAAATAGAATAAGTTATCCTAGTTTTGATATATTGCTCTAATCCTACAAATAACATTAATCCTATCAATGAATCTTGAAAAGTTGAAACCGAACTGTCTGCAGAATGGAATTTTATTTGCTATACCTTTTCCTTTTAAGCTTCACCTTATGCAAATCATTTCTATGTTTTCTTCAAAGTTCTTTAAGACCTAGCTTAAAATATTAGCAAATAATTCCTTTCAGAATCTCATACTTACATGAGCAAGAATAAGTTAGCAGAAGGAAGACTGATTCATCTAGCATATGCATAGTCTGAGCCCCTAACACTATCTCTAAACTCAATTTAACAATAAATCCTTATTCTAATCAAAACAGTAGCTTGAAATTAGTTATTTTAAATATTTTAAGACAAGACACTATCATACTGAAGCTTTATTATGCCTATTTAAATTCATTAATGCTGTGATTAGACACTTGACAGCAATACTGCTTTAGGTGGGTTTATGCAGCAGCATTCTCAACAGCTTGTTCCTGCTACACCACTACCACCCACCACCACACTTCCTTGTATGGCTATACTGGGAGTCAGCTCAGAGAACAGATACAGCTGAAAAAAGAAAATCACTCGGGGGAGGAGAGAGATTATTTTTGAGCTACATCCATTCCCTGAAACATTTCATCAAATGGTTGCATAACAGCAAGGGACAACATAAACTGCCACTGCAACAAAAACAGCCAGAGACAAAACATGTTGAATTATGATCTATGGAAAAGGATTGCGAGACAGGATCTCACTTCAACATAAAGATCTGTTCAAAAGGCAAAATGTAAATTGAAACTTGTCAACTTTATTATTAAACACTTTGTAAAGAGTGAAACCAAATTATGTACCAATACAAGCATTTGCTAAGAGAGTAATAATTAATCATTCATCACTAACCTGATTCACTGGCTCATTAAAGTTGGTAATAAGTCCAGCACGCAACGTAGTTTTTTCTTCTTCAGAAAGAGCACTGTCAGAATATATTTATTAGAATATCATTTCATTTTCAATAAAACCCAACTATTAATTCATATTTAGAATTATTTTGCAACTACTACTAGACACAGAAGTTAAATGATCATTTCCATCTGTGTTTGACTGGATGAAGTTTACTTTTACACACCATTTTCTTGAAACTAATGTATTTCAGTTTGATAAACTATCAAGAGAACACCCCTTGGTTTTCCACTACCTCAAAGATATTTGAAAAGAGAGGGACATGAAACAGATAAATATTTATGAGGCTGTCCTGGGTTCAGCTGGGATAGAGTTAATTTTTACAGGAACCTGGGAGGTGGGGGGGCATAGCCGGGGCAGCTGACCTGAACTAGCCAAGGAGCTATTCCATACCATGTGACATCATGCTCAGTATATACATGGGGAGTGGGCCGGGGGGGAGGGCTCTCCTGCTCTCGACTTTCGGTGGGGGAAGTGGCAGAGCGTCGGGTCCCGGGTGGTGAGCAGTTGCACTGTGCATCACTCTTTTCTGTATACTCTTTCATTAGTACCGTCGTTGTTGTTGTAACTTTTTTTGCGTTGTCCCAGTAAACTGCCCTTATCCCAACCCTCGAGGTTCCCGTTTTTTTTTCTTTTCTCTCCTCCGTCTCCCCCCTATCCCACCGGAGGGGGCGGGAGGAGTGAGCGAGCGGCTGCGTGGTCCTTTGTTACCGGCTGGGCTGAAACCACGACAGTCCTTTTTGGCGCCCAACGTGGGGCACGAAGGGTTGAGATAACGACAGATCTGGCCAGAGAGTGTTGAAACAAATTTGTCATACGCATTCCTTATATTAGATAAATAGATGTTAGTCACAATGTTGATTAATTTGTTTACATGGTGGCGTTTTGTAGGTCCTTATATGCTCTATGTATTGCCTGTAGTTACGTTTCTCACCTCTGGGAGAGTGATTGGGATTATCATTTTGCTGTACTGGGCAATGTCGACTTGTGAAATGATTACATCACTGGTCATGAGGTTAAGCTGGTATCTGTATGAGGCAGTGATATCATTTCCATACTTTGGGCACCTTCTATCGGATTTTATTGGTAATTACAGCCAATCCATGGGGGAGTTAGGGGGGGATACTTCCCCCCGTCCGTTCGCCTCCCTTTTCTCCTTCCGACTAATTACAACAGCTTTTGAGAACTTTGAATATCCTTGGGATGCACAAGCCACTGTGCTGTTAGTGCTATGCCTCCTGAATATGTTTCAGGTCTTGTTTAGGGCTACAAAAAGGCTCTTTAAGAGTACCACCCAGAGATCTGCCCCAAAGCTAGATATTCATGGGTGGCACGGCATGTGAAAGGATATGGGCAAGTATCTAGAGAACTTCTCACCCCCAGTGGCTTGGAAGTTCACTCCTGAACAACTACAGAACCCTCATGAAGTGGTAGAATATTTGAAAGAAAAATGCTGTGGCTATTCCAAAGACGTACAACTCGCTGCACTGTGCTGAGCCCTGGCCAGTATCTACCAAACACTGCTTGATATTATGCAGCACCCTCAGAGAGAAAAGGGGGAAAAGATGGAAAACAGGACAGCAGGCACCGTGGCTAGCCCTACCCCGGCAACAAGCACCGTGGCTAGCCCTACCCCGGCAACAGGCACCGTGGCTACCCCTATCCCGGCAACAGGCACCGTGGCTACCCCTATCCCGGCAACAGGCACCGTGGCTACCCCTACCCCGGCAACAGACAGCGCGGCTACCCCCAACCGCAGTGACGGATACTGCAGCTAAACCAGAGAACCAACCTGTGCCAGTATCAGTCACCCCTGTACAGAAAAAGAAACACACAAAGAAATCAGTTCGCTCAGTGAGAGATGAAGATGAACCAGGGTCATCACGAGAACAGGAGGAAGAGGCAGAACCTGAAATAATCACCCGATCTCTATCCCTGAGTTGCGTGACGTGCGAAAAGATTTTAGCCGCCACCCAGGTGAGCACATTGTTACCTGGCTGCTCCGATGCTGGGATAATGGGGCTAGTAGTGTGGAATTAGAGGGTAAGGAAGCCAAGCAGTTGGGATCTCTGTCTAGGGAAGGGGGCATCGACAAGGCGATTGGGAGAAAAACACAAGTCCTCAGCCTCTGGAGGCGACTTCTGTTAGGTGTAAAGGAAAGATACCCCTTCAAGGATGAAGTTACATGTCACCAAGGCAAGTGGACCACCATGGAGAGAGGTATCCAGTACCTGAGGGAATTAGCCGTGCTGGAGGTAATTTATAATGATCCAGAAAATACGCAGTCACCCATAGACCCAGATGATGTCCAATGCACACAACCCATGTGGCGGAAGTTTCTACGAAGTACACCACCAACCTATGCCAACTCATTGGCAGTAATGTCCTGGAAAGAAGGCCATGAACAAACGGTGGATGAATTGGCTGTCCAACTCCGGCAATACGAAGGAAGTCTCTCTTCCTCCCTATGGGCCTGTGTCTCGGCTGTAGAGGAATTGTCCCGAGAGTTCCAGCAATTCAAAGTGGATATGTCTTCCTCCCCACCTGTACAGGCCCGCATCGCAGCTATTGGGAGTAAGCATTCCTCTGCCCAAGAGAGAGGAGAGAGAAAGTACACACGACGGGCTAACCTGTGGTTTTACCTGCGTGACCATGGAGAGGACATGAGGAAGTGGGATGGAAAACCTACCTCAGTCCTGGATGCACGGGTACGGGACTTGCGAGAAAAAGCAACCAGGAAAGAGGATTCTTCTTGGAAAACTGCTGCTCCAGTTTCCTGTGAAGAGTCCCCCAGATGCAGTAGATGGGCTGATCACATTTCTGATCCTCTTGAAGGGACTTCTGATTCACGGGTGCGAAAAGTGAGTAACGAATATTCTAACCAGGATTACAGGGGCCCTGCCTCCAGCCAGGTGGAGGAGAGGGACAACCGAGTCTACTGGACAGTATGGATTCGATGGCCTGACACATCAGACCCACAGGAATATAAGGCTCTAGTAGACACTGGTGCACAATGCACCCTAATGCCATCAAGTTATAAAGGGGCAGAACCCATCTGTATCTCTGGTGTGACAGGGAGATCCCAAGAGCTAACCGTATTAGAAGCTGAAATGAGTCTAACCGAGAATGACTGGCATAAACACCCCATTACAACTGGCCCAGAGGCCCCGTGCATCCTTGGTATAGATTATCTCAGGAAGGGATATTTCAAGGACCCAAAAGGGTACCGTTGGGCTTTTGGTATAGCTGCATTAGAGACGGAGGAGATTGAACAGCTGTCTACCCTGCCTGGTCTCTCTCAAGACCCTTCGGTTGTGGGGTTGCTGAAGGTTGAAGAACAACAGGTGCCAATTGCTACCACGACGGTGCACCGGCGGCAATATCGCACCAACCGAGATTCCCTGATCCCCATCCATAAGCTGATTTGCCAATTGGAGAGTCAAGGAGTGATCAGCAAGACTCACTCACCCTTTAATAGTCCCATATGGCCCGTACGGAAATCTAATGGGGAATGGAGACTAACAGTAGACTATCGTGGGCTGAATGAAGTCACGCCACCGCTGAGCGCTGCTGTGCCAGATATGTTAGAGCTTCAATATGAACTAGAATCAAAGGCAGCTAAGTGGTATGCCACAATTGACATTGCTAATGCATTTTTTTCCATCCCTTTGGCAGCGGAGTGCAGGCCACAGTTTGCCTTTACTTGGAGGGGTATCCAGTACACCTGGAATCGACTACCCCAGGGGTGGAAACACAACCCCACTATTTGTCATGGACTGATCCAGGCTGCACTGGAAAAAGGTGAAGCTCCAGAGCACCTACAATACATTGATGACATCATCGTATGGGGCAACACGGCAGAAGAAGTTTTTGAGAAAGGGAAGAAAATAATCCAAATCCTTTTGACGGCTGGTTTTGCCATAAAAGAAAGTAAGGTCAAGGGACCTACACAAGAGATCCAGTTCTTAGGAGTAAAATGGCAAGACGGGCGTCATCAGATCCCTATGGATGTGATCAACAAAATAGCAGCTATGTCCCCACCAACTAATAAAAAGGAAACACAAGCTTTCTTAGGTGTTGTGGGCTTTTGGAGAATGCATATTCCAAATTACAGTCAAATTGTAAGTCCTCTCTACCAAGTTACCCGGAAGAAGAATGATTTTAAATGGGGGCCTGAGCAACGACAAGCTTTTGAACAAATTAAGCGGGAGATTGTTCATGCAGTAGCTCTTGAGCCAGTCCGGGCAGGACAAGATGTTATAAATGTGCTCTACACTGCAGCTGGGGAGAATGGCCCTACCTGGAGCCTCTGGCAGAAAGCACCTGGGGAGACCCGAGGTCAACCCCTGGGGTTTTGGAGTCGGGGATACAGAAGATCCGAGACTCGCTATACTCCAACTGAAAAAGAGATATTGGCAGCATATGAAGGAGTTCGAGCCGCCTCAGAAGTAGTTGGTACTGAAACACAGCTCCTCTTAGCACCCCGACTGCCAGTGCTGGGCTGGATGTTCAAAGGGAAGGTCTCCTCTACACATCATGCAACTGATGCCACGTGGAGTAAGTGGGCCGCACTAATCACACAACGGGCTCGCATAGGAAACCCCAGTCGCCCAGGAATTGTGGAAGTGATCATGGACTGGCCAGAAGGCAAAAATTTTGGAATGTCGCCAGAAGAGGAGGTGACACGGGCTGAAGAGGCCCCGCTGTATAATAAACTGCCAGAAAATGAGAGGCAATATGCTCTGTTCACTGATGGGTCCTGTCGCATTGTGGGAAAACATCGGAGGTGGAAGGCTGCTGTATGGAGTCCTACACGACAAGTCGCAGAAACTGCTGAAGGAGAAGGTGAATCGAGTCAGTTTACAGAGGTGAAAGCCATCCAGCTAGCGTTAGACATTGCTGAAAGAGAAAAGTGGCCAGTGCTCTATCTCTATACTGACTCATGGATGGTGGCAAATGCCCTATGGGGGTGGCTACAGCAATGGAAGAAGAGCAATTGACAGCGCAGAGGTAAAATCATCTGGGCTGCCGCACTGTGGCAAGATATTGCTGTTCGGATAGAGAAGCTAGTGATAAAAGTACGCCACGTAGATGCTCATATACCCAAGAGTCGGGCCACTGAAGAACATCAAAACAACCAGCAGGCAGATCAAGCCGCCAAGATTGAAGTGTCTCAGGTGGACCTGGACTGGCAAAGTAGGGGTGAGCTATTTATAGCTTGGTGGGCCCATGATACCTCGGGCCATCAGGGAAGAGATGCAACATATAGATGGGCTCGCGATCAAGGAGTGGACTTAACCATAGACACTATCACACAGGTTATCCATGAATGTGAAACATGTGCTACAATTAAGCAAGCCAAGCAGCTGAAACCCCTGTCGTATGGAGGGCGATGGCTGAAATATAAACAGTGGGAGGCCTGGCAGATTGACTATATCACACTCCCACGAACCCGCCAAGGCAAGTGCCATGTGCTTACAATGGTGGAAGCAACCACTAAATGGCTGGAAACATATCCTGTGTCCCACGCCACTGCCCAGAACACTATCCTGGGCCTTGAAGAGAAAATCTTATGGCAACACGGTACCCCAGAAAGAATCGAGTCAGACAACGGGACTCACTTCCGAAACAACCTCATAGACACCTGGGCCAAAGAACATGGCATTGAGTGGGTATATCACATCCCTTATCACGCACCAGCCTCCGGAAAAATCGAACGATACAATGGACTGCTGAAAACTACATTGAGAGCAATGGGGGGTGGAACTTTCAAACATTGGGATACACATTTAACAAAAGCCACCTGGTTAGTTAATACTAGAGGATCCACCAATCGGGCGGGCCCCGCCCAACCAAGACTTCCACATACTGTAGAAAGGGATAAAGTTCCTGTAGTGCACATGAGGAGTATGTTAAGAAAGACAGTCTGGGTTAGTCCTCCCTCACGCAGAGACAAACCCATCCAAGGGGTGGTTTTTGCTCAGGGACCTGGGTACACCTGGTGGGTGATACAGAAGGATGGGGAAGTTCGATGTGTACCTCAGAGAGATTTGATTTTGGGAGAGAATAGCCAGTGAACTAGGCTGTATGATATTTAACTGCTAAATAACCTGCCAATGTATGTCATTGTATCTATAGTGTCTATATACCATATCAAGGGTATTACTGTAAGAATTACCCAAATGACTGAAGAATGGACTTTGAAACTGAGCCAAGAACAACAGTGATAGAACTTGAACTGGCGCCCAGCAATTTCCTCAAGATCAACCTCTTCGACCTGCAGACCAAGGGTGTGGGTTGCATCAAATGTACCAGCCAGAAGTTCCAGAGACAGCATACAACAACCCAACACCTCACACCATCTCTCTTAGCCTGAAGAAGTGTTACAACAGATGGAGCCTCAAAGTCATGGACTAAATAAAATTGATGGACACATTGGAGGGATAACCCATTGACTAAGGGAATACTATTTGTATATGTGTGTGTGTGGGGGGGGGGTGTCCATATACATATATATCTATATATAAGACAAGGAAAGTGGTAGCGGTTGATTGGAAAATGTAGGATCTGGGCATGATGTAAATGGTATAGAATAAGGGGTGGATAATGCCCTGGGTTCAGCTGGGATAGAGTTAATTTTTACAGGAACCTGGGAGGTGGGGGGGCATAGCCGGGGCAGCTGACCTGAACTAGCCAAGGAGCTATTCCATACCATGTGACATCATGCTCAGTATATACATGGGGAGTGGGCCGGGGGGAGGGCTCTCCTGCTCTCGACTTTCGATGGGGGAAGTGGCGGAGCGTCGGGTCCCGGGTGGTGAGCAGTTGCACTGTGCATCACTCTTTTCTGTATACTCTTTCATTAGTACCGTCGTTGTTGTTGTAACTTTTTTGCGTTGTCCCAGTAAACTGCCCTTATCCCAACCCTCGAGGTTCCAGGTTTTTTTTCTTTTCTCTCCTCAGTCTCCCCCCTATCCCACCGGAGGGGGCGGGAGGAGTGAGCGAGCGACTGCGTGGTCCTTTGTTACCGGCTGGGCTGAAACCACGACAGAGGCCTTTTAACATCAGGTTTTGATGCGACCTTTGTAAACACAAATGGCAAAAGAAAAAGTTCACAGATAGTGTAAAGTACACAGATAAATGATGAAAATAAAGGAAAACTATACAAATTATGAACTTATTGTTATTAGGCATTTATTATACAGTTATTACCATGATGATTGCTGACTCGAGCATGACTTTGCTCATATATACTAATGGATAATGACAAAAAGGTGCCCAGTATAAGGCAATCACAGTATCAGATGATAGCTCTTTTTGCAAAAGCAATAATCCTTTTCTACTTATTAACAAGAAAGTCATATAGCTACACTTAAAAATCCAGATCCTTCGAAAATTATACCTTTGGGTGAAAAATATATTGATACAGTCTTCAAAAAATACAAGGAAAAGTAATAAGAAGGATAAGTTCTAAGCCAAAAAGATTAATTTTCATTCAAGTTAAGCTTTACACTATCTTTATACTTACTTTTAAGACTACAAGTTACAGTATCATATCACTCCTGTACTACTTCAGACTTCATATGACCCATGTAATTTTCTTTAAAGTTCTGGGCAGGAAACATAACAATCTGCTTTCAAAAATGCTTTGTTGGTAATTATAGATTATACAATCAGGAAAAAAACCCAAACACTTTCATTTACTGATAGCACCTAGAGAGACTTAAATTATCACTCAAGGTTGTTTAGATGAAACTGTTTCACCTAATGTTGCAATGATTTAGACGCATGCATGCAATCATCACATCTCAAATGAAGTCTAGTAGTTGGGAATTAAGAATAAACAGACTAACGCAACTAGTTCCTGTTGTCTGATCTCCATTGTCAATCACAGACACTAACCTACTAGTTTTATATAGTGTCGTGGTTTAACCCCAGCCAGCAACTAAGCACCACACAGCCAGTGGGATGGGGGAGAAAATCGGGAAGAAGAAGTAAAACTCGTGGGTTGAGATAAGAATGGTTTAATAGAATATAAAAAGAAGAAACTAATAATGATAAATGATAATACTAATAAAATTACAACAGTAATAATAAAAGGATTGGAATGTACAAATGATGCACAGTGCAATTGCTCACCACCCACTGATCGACACCCAGTTAGTCCCCAAGCGGCAATCCCCCCACTCCCCCCAGTTCCTATACTAGATGTGACATCACATGGTATGGAATACCCTGTTGGCCACTTTGGGTCAGGTGCCCTGGCTGTGTCCCCTCCCAACTTCTTGTGCCCCTCCAGCCTTCTTGCTGGCTGGGCATGAGAAGCTGAAAAATCCTTGACATTAGTCTAAACACTACTTAGCAACAACTGAAAACATCAGTGTTATCAACATTCTTCACATACTGAACTCAGAAACATAGCACTGTACCAGCTACTAGGAAGACAATTAACTCTATCCCAGCTGAAACCAGAACATATAGTGAGATTTAAAATAATGCTTGAAGTTCCCTATAACACAGCTTTTACACTAATCTAGACAAATACTAAATATCCATCTCAAAATAATAAAAAACAGAGGTAGGATTTATCCTAAGATCAAACATTTGCAACAATTTCTTAGTTTTTACTTTTTTTCCCCTCTATATAAGTACTCACTATATCCCAAATCAAAGACTTAACGTTCTAAGTACAGTACACAAAGGGAGCGATTTATTGTTTCATTGGTAACTCAGAACTGCACACTAAGTCTTATTTTCAAAGGTAATTTATAGCATTCAGGAACCAAATCTGAATGACTTTTTACCAAGATTTAGGCTCCAAGATATTTTTACGTGAAATTAAATTATGCCTAAAAACATTTTGGGTAAAGTTTATAAACTTTTACCATTGCAGAAATTTTTTTCTGCAGGGAACTATTTCAGTTATTAATCTGAAGCCACTAGATGACATTACATTTTAAGAAAATAAATTTCTATGATACCTGGCTTTTTTAAATACACAAATGCAGTATATAATTTCCAGACGTACAAGCATACTCTGAATTGTTTCTAAAACTTGCAAGCTACTATTAAGAAATCTAATATTAAACGTAGCTTGTACAATAACTCACTTTGAGATAACAGAAAGCACCTAAAAACCTGTTTTGTAAAGAAAAAAACCCTGTTCAACTATATTATTTCATTTACATTGTGAGCTCCAAGGCCCTTCCCTTAATTATATTTTCCCTCAATCACATGATATACATATTCCAAGAGCAGCAAACATTCATTACTTACTATAAATAAAAACATTCTAATTAAGCTTTTGACATTACAAACAAAACAAAGGAAGAAAAAGACAACAGATTCATGAGAATGAACTCCTCAAATACAGCTTATGATAAGGAAAGTTAGCAAAGAAAAATGAAAAAAAAAAATTAAGACATTAATGAGGATGCAAGTTGTATACTGCATTTATGTGACATGTATTGAAGAATCTGTAACCATTCACCAGAGGATGGAGGAATTTACTAAATTAGATAATACAACAGTGACATCTGCTGGACACCAAATCTGGAGTGGGTAAGCATGTAGCCGAAGAATTCATAGACATAGCCACAGACAACAGTATCTTTACCCTCCTTTAATACATTCCAAGGGCCACAAATCCATACAAAAGTTATAGCCAGACCAAAAGTTAGGAAGAATGCATATCATTAAGTTATTTCTCTTCAGTGCTGAATTACACCAAATAAAAAATTAAAACAAGTTCTTCTAGAGAAGAAGTCTTTATGTTGTAGTCTTTCACAATTTGCAATTTCAAAGTTTCTGATCTTTTTCTGTGTTTGTGGTATGGGGAAACACATATCCAAAGGTTTAAAAAGTTCTTTTGGAGCTTTTTTTTTTTAATCTACTATTTTATAAACCAGAAATCACAATCTGAAGAGTTATGTAAAAACACACACCAAAAACACACACATGGACTTGAGAAGTATTATTAAAGTTGCTAACACAGTAATCAAATCCATAAGAGACAGGAATTAACAGTAATTCTCTATAAAATCCAAAACATGTTCAGGAAAAGGAATTCTTAATAGCACTCAAATTCAAGAAAAGTCATTTCTGAAGAAACCAAAAACACATGCAAAATCATAAAGCGAAACCACCTTTGAGGAGGCTGATAATTAAAAAAAAAAAAAAAGCAGCCAAACCATGCCTGAAAAGAGACTATGACAACTCTAGACTCTTCTCCACAGCAATTTAGAAAGCTGCCTGAGAAAACAGGAAAGAGAAAGTTCATAGACCCATGTCTAAAATCACTCTCACTGGAAAATGCTGCTTTAAGTCCAAGACAGGTAGAGAATAAGTAGCATGAATTGGACAGACAACATTGGTGAACACGCACAAAAAGCAAAATATTTCACAAGGATCACTTTCTCAAGGAAAAAAAAAAAAAGATTAAAAAAAAAGTTGTTTGTATTCACCATTCTGTAGCTATGTATTTTAGAAGAATGAAACACTCAACTACTTGACTCTCCAAAGAATTCATGATCTCAACATTTTCCTGCTTTGTAGTAGTATCAGCAGCTGAGAAACCACAAATGCTCAGCAAAAGGATAAAGCTAGCCCTGCTTGGTTCAATTGAAATTAACTTCAGCACACTTGTACAACAAAGGCATTTAACTTATTAGGAAAGTTCTTGGAGATTAAAAGTTCTCCACAAGTACATAAGTATTCAAGACAAAAAGTTCTAAAAGAAACCATCTTTATCGCTTATTTACTAAGGAATTAAGGCTATATGAATGTCTATAAGGCTATATAAATGTCTGTCTGCAAGAACCCTCCTCCACTTCTCATAATTTTTCAAACTACCTGTCAAATTTCAACTAAATTTGGCAAAAAGCAGAAATGTCAACGGTATGATTTTTCCTTAACTCTGAAAATCAACAGCTGAATAAAGCAGATAGACCTGACTTTACATCCCACTGAGAAAAAACAGTTATAAAATCAGTCCTTTCCTTCAAGGGGCAGCAGAAACCAGTCACCTCCAAATCAAACATCTGCACTACCAAACAGGCTGGGTACATCAGAACAAGCTTTGAGGTACTACCATGGATGGATGTGGGACAGCTGCTGATGCAAGAGATGAGATGAAGTGAAAGACAAGAATTTTGCAATGACAACAAAAATACAGCCTATGCAACGTAACCTTCAAAAAATCATGGTATCCAAAACACAATTGGTTCACAAAACAATTGACTGAGAAATTACAGCTTAAAAGCAGCATTTCTCAAAACACCCTCAACATATTTTACTTTGAGAAAAGTGAACTGAGCGAGTGCAAAATACTGACAAGATGTCACATATGAGAAATTTAAAAGAAAAAATGGAAATGGGGAGAAAAAAATTGGACATCAAGTAGAAATTTAATACAGATTTACCCCATGGAATCTAACAGCAGCCAATAACATTTTTAAAATTTATTTCATATTTTAATCACATTAAATTTGTACTAGAAAAATTAGAAATTAGGAAAAACTGGACGTGTAGTGGAAATTTCATATAGATTTACCCCATAGAATCTTTAATAGTAACCATATTTTTTAAATTTTTTTAATGACATTAAATTTGCAACAGGAAAAGTACATTGAAAGACTGTTATTCAATTTTTACCTTGTTTCAAACAATAAAACTATAGTCATTACTTCTGCAGGAAATGAACCATGGATTTTTTCATCAGAAGTGCTACTAATATCTATCTAAAAAAATTAACAAATTGGAACAATATATTTTAATTGCTTCAACTAATGCTTGCTAAGTACCAGTAACATAAACAGCATTATCTCATCACTTTAACCAGAAATGTCAGATATATGCCATCTTCCATGCACAGGATGGCGTTTTCCCTTTACAAAAGAGAGTCTGAATGCTTAGAGTTTTGCAATCATATACTTATTCACATATACAAAAATTCCAATGCTTCACATAATAATGAAGGAGTACTACGCTATTTGAAATGGTCCTGTAGATGCAGAATTTCATCACTTTTCCCTCTTTTTGCCACATAAATTCAGCAGATCTTTGAAAAAGCTTACAATGTAAGGCAAAATACATTAAGCTATCTCAAAGAAACAACACAATGAAAATCATACCATACTTTCTGAACTAGCTTGAAGTCATGATCCATAAAAACTGAACCTGAAATTCTAATTTTTGCCCTACAAAACCTGACAATGATGTCCCACTTATTTATATTACTAGCATCTAAGAAATGCTAGTCTAGGCCTAGACTAGCTAGATTCTAGATCATTCTTAGTTCCTGAAAACACTGAAAGAAAACTGAAACCCTTTGTTGTGGTTTAATCCCAGCCAGCAACTAATCACCATGCAGCCACTTGCTCACTCCTCCCCACCACGGTGGGATGAGGAGAATCAGGGAAAAAAAATAAAACTTGTGGGTTGAAATAACAGTTTAATAAGTAAAACAAAATTAATAATAATAATGATGAAGAGAAAGATAACAAAAACAGAGAGAGAAATAAAACCCAAGAAAGACAAGTGATGCACAATGCAATTGCTCACCACTTGCCAACCAACGCACAGTCAGTTCCTGAGCAGCAATCGGCCCCTCCCGGTCAACTTCCCCCAGTTTATATACTGGGCATGATGTCACATTAGTATGGAATATTCCCTTGGCCAGTTTAGGTCAGCTGTCCTGGCTGCATCCCCTCCCAGCTTCTTGTACACCTGCTTGCTGGCAGAGCATGAGAAACTGAAAAATCCTTGACTTCAGATAGGCAGTACTTGGTAACAACTACAACATCAATGTGTTATCAACATTATCATCATCCTAATCCAAAACACAGCACTGTACCAGCTACTAGAAAGAAAATTAACTTTGTCCCAGCTGAAACCAGGACAATATCCACCCCTTATTCTATACCATTTACATTATGCCCAGGTCCCAACACTTTCCAATACATCCAAATTGATCACCCCCACCTTTCCTGTCTCTTGATATACATACACAGATAACATTCCCTTAGTCTATAGGCAATCCCTATAAAATGTCCGTTCAGTTAATTTAGTCCATTACTTCAGGCTCCATCTGCCTTTCAGGGCAGGAAATATGGTGTGTGGTGTTCGACTGTTGCATGCTGAAGCTAGTTCTGCTTCTATCATAGCTGCACTTTGCTTGGTTTCATCAAAGTTCATGCTTCATTAATCTTAGTGATTTTTACTAGAATACCCTTGATATGGCATTGTGGTAGGTTGACCCTGGCTGGGTGCCAGGTGCCCACCAAAGCCACTCTATCACTCCCCCTCCTCAGCTGGACAGGGGGGAGAAAATATAACAAAAGGCTCGTGGGTCAAGATAAGGACAGTTTAATAAAGTGAAAGCAGAGGTCGCGTGCGAAAACAAATGATGTTATTCTCTACTTCCCATCAGCAGGCGATGTCTGGCCACTTCCTGGGAAGCAGGGCTTCAGTACGTGTGGTGGTTGCTCCGGAAGACAAAAATGCCCCCCTTCTGTCTCCCTTTACTTAGCTTTTATATCTGAGCTGACGTCATATGGTATGGAATATCTGTTTGGTTAGTTTAGGTCAGCTGTCCTGGTTATGTCCCCTCCCAAAATCTTGCCCAGCTCCAGCCTGCTGTTGAAGGGGGAAAAAATGTTGGAGAGACAGCCTTGATGCTGTGCCAGCGCTGCTCAGCAGTAGCCAAAACACTGGTGTGTTATCAGCACCTTTCTAGCTACTGATGCAGAGCACAGCACTACAAGGGCTGCTATGGGGAGAATTAAGTCCATCTCAGCCAGACCCAATACAGGCATACAGCCACCACAGAAGTGATGATATACCGTGTTATATAGCAATTAACATCATACAGCCTAATTCACTGGCTATTCTCTCCCAAAATGAAATCCCCGAGGTACACATCAGACTTCCCCATCTTTTCACATCACCCACCAAGTGCACCCAGATCCTTGAGCAAAAGCAATCCCACAAATGGGTTTGCATTTGCCTGAGGCAGGAGTAACCCAGACTGTCTTCCCTAACATATTTTTTATGTGCACTACAGGGACTTTATCCCCTTCTACAGTATGTAAAAGTTCAGAATGGGCAGGTCCACCCCGATTGGCAGATCCTCTGGTGTTGACTAACCAGGTGGCTTTTGCTAAATGTGTATCCCAATGTTTGAAGGTTCCACCCCGCATTGCTCTCAATGTAGTCTTTAACAGTCTATTGTATTTATATAGTAAAAGTTGAAAGATCAAGAAAATGAGAATGAGCAAGAGGGAGCCATGAGCAATCACAAAGCTTAATTAAATGTTTGATGAATTTACAATCTTGCTGAGAAGGCACAAGCAGAGGCCTTGCTTGAGAGATAGGGCCGGAAAAGATAAGAACTCCTACCTGTGTGTGATGGGTTGACCCTGGCTGGTTGCCAGGTGCCCACCAAAGCCGTTCTATCACTCCCCCTCCTCAGCTGGACAGGGGAGAGAAAATATAACAAAGAGCTTGTGGGTCGAGATAAGGACAGGAGAGATATCACTCATCACTTACCGTCACGGGCAAAACAGACTCGAACTTGGGGAAATTAACTCACTTTATTACCAATCAACCAGAGTAGGGTAATGAGAAAAAAAACCGAATCTCAGAACACCTTCCCTCCACCCCTCCCTTCTTCCCGGGCACAACTTCACTCCCGGCTTCTCTACCAACCCCCCCCCAGCAGCACAGGGGGAACGGGGATGGGGTTTACGGTCAGTTCATCACACGTTGTTTTCTGCCGCTTCATCCTCCTCAGGGGGAGGACTCATCACACTCTTCCCTGCTCCAACGTGGGGTCCCACCCACGGGAGACAGTCCTCCACGAACTTCTCCAACGTGGGCCCTTCCCACGGGCTGCAGTTCTTCACGAACTGCTCCAGCATGGGTCCTTTCCACGGTGTGCAGTCCTTCAGGAGCACACTGCTCCAGCGTGGGTCCCCCACGGGGTCACAAGTCCTGCCAGAAAACCTGCTCCGTGGGCTCCTCTCTCCACAGATCCGCAGGTCCTGCCAGGAACCTGCTCCAGCGCAGGGTTCCCACGGGGTCACAGCCTCCTTCGGGAAACCCACCTGCTCCGGCGTGGGGTCCTCCACGGGCTACAGGTGGATATCTGCTCCACCGTGGACCTCCATGGACTGCAGGGGGACAGCCTGCCTCACCATGGTCTTCACCACGGGCCGCAGGGGAATCTCTGCTCCGGCGCCTGGAGCATCTCCTCCCCCTCCTTCTTCACTGACCTTGGTGTCCGCAGAGTTGTTTCTCTTACATGTTCTCACTCCTCTCTCCGGCTGCCGAATCTGCCTATCCCAACTTTTTTTCCTTCTTAAAAATGTTATCACAGAGGCGTTACCGCTATCGCCGATTGGCTCGGCCTTGGCCGGCGGCGGGTCCGTCTTAGAGCCGGCTGGTATTGGCTCTCTCTCGAACACAGGGGAAACTTCCAGCAACTTCTTACAGAAGCCACCCCTGTAACCCCCCCCGCTACCAAAACCTTGCCAGCAAAACCAATACACTGTGTTCCCGTCCTTGTAGATAATTTAGCTTAAACTAGACATGTGGTTTTACATCACTAATGAAAACTTAGATAATAAGAGCACTAACAAGCATTTTTTAGGGACTAACAAGCATTCTTTAGGATAAGATGTACCAAAACATGTAAAGGACCATACTGCGCAGAATCACCTGAGGAGGATCAAGTAGCTGACAAGCAAGGAAGACTATGGAAGACCACCAGAGACCTTCAATGCACCTGCGTAAAGGACATTTGCATATGCTAATAGTTTCCCAGAAAACTAATGAATATGTATAACATTTCTTGGAAATCTACTGAATATGTATGTAAAACATGTACTTAACCTGCACAATTAGGCCTGACGGTGTGCATGATAGGTGGAGCGATCCCCCGTGCATCCAGCGCTGCAATAAAGAAAGCCTGCTTTCTAAAACTCCAATATCAAGTCTTAGAGAGTTTCTTCGACTGGCTTTTTCGGTATCAGTTTCAATCGATTTTCCCAGAGGCTGGTGCATGATAGGGGATATGATACACCCACTCAATGTCATGCTCTTTGGCCCAGGTGTCTATGAGGTTGTTTCGGAAATGAGTCCCATTGTCTCACTCAATTCTTTTGGGGTGCCACAAGACCTGCTTTTCAAGGCCCAGGATAGTGTTCTGGGCAGTGGCATGGGACACAGGATATGTTTCCAGCCACGCAGTGATTGCTTCCACCATTGTAAGCGTGTGGTGCTTGCCTTGGTGGGTTTGTGGGAGTGTGATATAGTCAATCTGCCAGGCTTCCCCATATTTATATTTCAGCCATCGCCCTCCATACCACGGGGGCTTTAACCGCTTGGATTGTTAATTGCAGCACATAATTCACATTCATGGATAACATGTGCAACAACGTCCATGGTCAAGTCCACTCCTCGGTCACAAGCCCATCTATATGTTGCATCTCTTCCCTGATGGCCTGAGGTGTCATGGGCCCACCAAGCCATAAATAGCTCACCCTTATGTTGCCAGTCCAGGTCCACCTGAGCCACTCCAATCTTGGCAGCCTGATCTGCCTGCTGGTTGTTTTAATGTTCTTCACTGGCCTGACCCTTGGGTATGTGAGCATCTACATGACATACTTTTACAACCAGATTCTCTAGCCAGGAAGCAATATCTTGCCACAGTGCGGCAGCCCAGATGGGTTTACCTCTGCGCTGCCAGTTGCTCTGCTTCCATTGCTGTAACCACCCCCACAGGGCATTTGCCACCATCCATGAATCAGTATAGAGATAGAGCACTGGCCACTTTTCTCTTTCAGCAATGTCTAACGCTAGCTGGATGGCTTTCACCTCTGCAAACTGACTCGATTCACCTTCTCCTTCAGCAGTTTCTGCAACTTGTCGTGTAGGACTCCATACAGCAGCCTTCCACCTCCAATGTTTTCCCACAATGCGACAGGACCCGTCAGTGAACAGGGCATATTGCCTCTCATTTTCTGGCCATTTATTATACAGCGGGGCCTCTTCAGCACGTGTCACCTCCTCTGGCGATATTCCGAAATCTTTGCCTTCTGGCTGTCGCATTAAAGCGTAACGAAGTTTGGCAGAAAATAAACCCCCTTGCATTCCAGCTTGTCCTCAGATGTCAGAGGGGCTGGGGGCGGCTAGTTTTCACCTCTGAGTGATGTCTAATTCAATGCTATAAGTCCAGTCATGTTCAATATGTTGAACTATCACAATTACAGATGCACTAATAACGTACTGCACTCTCGGTTTAGCTGCGTTCAACGCATGAGAATTACCAGACTTAGGGAGTTTGGTCACATTAACAAACTATCATGACTAGATTAATGAACAGTGCAGTTTATTAAAGCAACAGACTGCAGATTCTTTTGGATTGCCGGTGATAAATACACTGTCTGCAAAGCACGTGCAAATAATAATACAGTCAACTACAAGCACACTAAATTATGGAAAAACTCTATAGAGATTTCTATAGTTTTCCGGGGAAGCACTCGGTATAACCAGGGGTACGAATCTTACCCAATAAGCATCCCTGTGGGGGGGGAAGAGATGTTCAGCCCGTCGACTGATCCCAAAGTCAGCACTGTCCTCCCGACTCGTCTATGATGGTGTCTTCCTTGACATTCCTCCTCTCTTAAGCCCTTTTATACTATTTTCTTATTTTTACGGGGAGCTTGAGTGACTCTAGTCATACATACCATTATTATGATTGGTGTAAAATCTCCTCACTTTACTTTTAAAGATATATGCTAGAGAAAATTCAGAGCGCATGCTCAGTGAGGGGTGGTCGCACCTTGGAGGTGGGTAGTTTTTTGGGATGGAGGTGTGTTTTGGTATTATAATGAGATTATAATGAGCAAAGTTCACCCAGAGGGCATGATTTAGCGTGTCACTACTCCAGAACTGGGCACTTATGATATAAATCAGAAGTAAAAGACAACAGCATTGACAGAACCCCCATTATTTCACCTCCTTGCTTCAGTAGATTCAATGCAGGTACCTTCCATTCTTGTTCCAGTAGTTCCAGTTCCCCATCCCTGCAGTGATATCACAGAGCCTGGCTGCGGTGCTTCCACTCCGCTCCACCCTCCGTGTTGCTTCTCTTAGATTCAGCATACCAAGCTCCCCTGGTGTTGCTAACATCTAAGGTTGCAGGTTATGTTGCTTAGGGAATTATTATGGAACAGATTTCTTGCATATCTACTGCATTTCACCCTGGAGGTTTACCTCCCCTTGGTGGGGGTAGGGGACACACACATATCAATAAGTCACTTCCAGTAATTATTCCACACTGGCCAGTCCGTGATCACTTCCAAAATTCCTGGGCGACTGGGGTTTCCTATGCGAGCCCATTGTGTGATCAGCGTGACCCATTTACTCCACGTGGCATCAGTTGCATGATGTGTAGAGGAGACCCTCCCTTTGAACATCCAGCCCAGCACCAGCAGTCGGGGTGCTAAGAGGAGCTGTGTTTCAGTACCAACCACTTCTGAGGCAGCTCAAACTCCTTCATATGCTGCCAATATCTCTTTTTCAGTTGAAGTATAGCGAGCCTCAGATCCCCTGTATCCCCAACTCCAAAACCCTAGGAGTTGGCCTCGGGTCTCCCCAGGTGCTTTCTCTGCCAGAGGCTCCAGGTAGCACCGTTCTCCCCGGCTGTGGTGTAGAGCACATTTATAACATCTTGTCTTGTCCAGACTGGTCCAAGGGCTACTGCATGAATAATCTCCCGTTTAATTTGTTTCAAAGGCTTGTTGTTGCTCAGGGCCCCATTTAAAATCATTATTCTTCCGGGTCACTTGATAGAGAGGGCTTACAATCAGACTGTAATTTGGAACATGCATTCTCCAAAAACCCACAACACCTAAGAAGGCCTGTGTTTCCTTTTTATTAGTCAGTGGAGACATAGCTGCTATTTTGTTGATCACATCCATTGGGATCTGACGATGTCCATCTTGCCATTTTATTCCTAAAAACTGGATCTCCCGTGCAGGTCCCTTGACCTTACTGTCTTTTATGACTATTAAAGGGTGAGTGAGTTTTGCTGATCACCCCTTGGCTCTCCAGTCAACAAATCAACTTGTGGATGGGAATCAGGGAGTCTCAGTTGGTGCGATATTGACGCCGGTGCACCGTCGTGGTAGCAATTGGCACTTGTTGTTCTTCAACCCTCAGCAACCCCACAACCGAAGGGTCTTGAGAGAGAGCCGGCAGGGTAGACAGCTGTTCAATTCCCTCCACCTCCAAGGCAGCTATACCAAAAGCCCACCGATACCCCTTTAGGTCCTTAAATACCCTCTCCTGAGATAGTCTATGCCAAGGATGCACAGAGCCTCTGGACTAGTCACAATGGGGTGTTTCTGCCATTCATTCCCAGTTAGGCTTACTTCAGCCTCCAATACAGTTAACTCTTGGGATCCCCCTGTCACTCCAGAAGTACAGATGGGTTCTGCCTCTTTACAGCTTGATGGCATTAGGGTACACTGTGCGCCGGTAACTACTAGAGCCTTATACTCTTGTGGGTCTGACTACTGGATCCACACAGTCTGATAGACCCAGTTGTCCCTTTCCTCCACCTGGCTGGAAGCAGGGCCCCTCTAATCCTGGTCATAGGATTCCCTACTCACTTCTTGTAAAAACGGAATAGAATTCCTTTCCATAGGATCAGGAGTAAGATCAGCCCTTCCCCTCTGTCTGGGGAACTGCTGACTAGAGCAGCAATTTTCCAGGAAGAACCCCCTTTGGTGATTGTTTTTCCTTGCAACTCACATACCTGTGCCTCTAGGGTCAAGGTAGGTTTTTCCATCCCACTTCCTCATGTCCTCTCCTTGGTCCCACAGGGAAAACCACAGGGTACCCTGTAATATGTACCCTCTATATCCTGTCTCTTGAGCAGAGGAATGCTTACTCTGAATAGCTAAGATACTGGTCTGTTCCAGTGTGGAATAGGACCTATCCTCTTTGAATTGCTGGAACTCCTGGGACAGTTTTTTCAAATAGTTTTTCAGACTTTTCAGACAGTTTTTTCCACACCTGAGACACAGGCCCAGAGGGAGGAAGAGATATTTTCTTCGTATTGCCAGAGCTGGCGAGTCATTTCATCCACCATCGGTGCCTCTTCATCTTTCCAGGTCAGTATTGTTCATGAGTTGGCATACGACGATGGTGCACTCCATACAACTTTCCACCACATGGGTCATGTGCATTGGACTTCATCTGGATCTCTGGGTAATTGTGCATTGTCCAGGTCATAACAAATCATCTCTAGCATGGCTAATTCCCTCAGGTACTGGATACCTTTCTCCCTGGTGGTCCACTTGCCTGATTGACATATAACATCTTCCTTAAAGGGGTACCTTTCCTTCACGCTTGACAGGAGTCGCCTCCAGAGGCTGAGGGCTTGTGTCCCTTTTCCAATTGCCTTGTCAATGCCCCCTTCCCTAGAAAGGGATCCCAGCTGCTTAGCTTCCCTACTCTCTAATTCCAGGCTACTAGCCCCATTGTCCCAGCATCGGAGCAGCCAGGTGATAACGTGCTCACCTGGACGATGGCTGAAACCTTTTTGCATATCCTGCAGCTCACTCAGGCGTAGGGAGCGAGTGGTTACTACTTGTTCTGCCTCTTCCTCCTTTTCTTGGGATGGCCCTGCTTCATCCTCCTTTAGTAAATAAGCTGATTTTCGTGTCCATTTCTTCTTGTGTATAGGGCAACTGATACTAGCACTGGTTGATTCTCTGATTCAGCTCCATCACCCATCACCGGGGTTAGAGTAGCTGCAGTGCCCATCACAGGGGCTAATCTCTGGGTGATATTCTTAAATAGTGGTTTAACCCTAAACAAGACCTGAAACACATTCAGGAGACATTACAATAGGAACATGCTGGTTTGAGCATCCCAAGGATATTCAAAATTCTCAAACACTATTGTAATTAACATTGCGGAGAAGGGGAAGATATGGGAAGATGTCTCCCCCATAGGTTGGCTCCCCAAGGAGAAACAGTAAAAAGTGTAATTATTAATACTCTCCAGGAGATGGCACCTGAAGTACAGAGATGATGGCAATGTCGAGTACAAATACCAGATTAGTCTCACGACCAGAATTTTATCATATTATAAGCCAGTGTTACTAAGTACAACAAGATGATAACCTTAACCCAGCCCCCCAGAGGTGATAAACAGCACAACAGGGAACACATACAGCAAGGAAGGTGTTACATAACACAACTCTAAGAACAAGCACAACAACTCTGAGAATAAACAAATCAACATTGTGAACAGCGACTTAAACTGATATAATGAATGCTTGTAACAAACTTGTTTTAACACACTCTGGTCAGGTCTGTCGTTATCTCAACCCTTCGAGCCCCACATTGGGCGTCAAAAGGTCTGTCGTGGTTAAATCCCAGCCAGCAACTAAGCACCACGCAGCCACTCGCTCACTCCTTCCCCCTCCCAGTGGGATGGGGAGGAGAATCAGGGGGGAAAAAAGGAAAACTCGTGGGTTGAGATGAAAACAGTTTAATAATTGAAATAAAATTAAATATAATAATAATAGTAATGAAAAGGAAGGTAACAAAAACAGAGAGAAATAAAACCCAAGGAAGACAAGTGATGCACAATGCAATTGTTCACCACCCACTGACCAATGCCCAGCCAGTCCCCAAGCAGCAATTGGCCCCTCCCAGTCAACTCCCCTGTCTATATATACTGAACATGACGTCCTATGGTATGGAATATCCCTCTAGCTAGTTTGGGCCAGCTGTCCTGGCCATGCTCCCTTCCCAGCTTCTTGTGTACCTCCTCGCTGGCAGAGCATGGGAAACTGAAAAACCCTTGACTTAGGATAAGAACTACTTAGCAACAACTAAAACATCAGTGTGTTATCAACATTATTCTCATCCTAAATCCAAAACACAGCACCGTACCAGCTACTAGGAAGAAAGTTAACTCTATCCCAGCCAAAACCAGAACACCCTTTTTGAAATTATACCTACTTTTTCAAGAAAAAAAACAAACTTCACACAGAACACTGAGAAGTATATAGTTCTGTAGATATCACAAATTGTAATGGCACTATTTATAACTTATAAGTAAATTATTTGGTCCTCAAGAATACTGGCTAGATTTTAGCTTCTTTGGAGAACTTTTTGTTATGCATTATTAGAACCCACATATCAGAACAAAAAAAAAAAAAAAAAAAAAAAAAAATCAAGATCAGAACTTCCTACTGTGATAGCTACTGCCTCTTACATATATATTCAACACAAATTCTGAATCAACTTAAATGAAATGTCTCCTTAATAATCTCTCCAAGAGACTTCCTACCTTTCATGTCTGCCACTATCAGAAAGTCCAGGTGTTAACTTTATCAAGCTTATCACGTCACTTCAAAATCTGGCATCTATGAAAAAGACTTCTAACTCAGTTTTAAAAGTAAAACATGAACAGAGTTGTAAGAAGTACTATGAAAACAGACTGGTTCATTAATGAGTCCTAATATTGAAACATTTTATCAATTTCACCATAAATTCTAAAGTAACTTCTATCAACCAAGGAATTTGCTGTTTTCCAGTTTGGCAAGTGTAACAAAACCTACCGTAGAAGGTTAAGTGGAAGAAAATTAGAACTTACTGTGGTGCGACCCGTCTCCAATAGCAATCAATTCCATTTTTAAAGTACAGCACAGCTAACCATCTTACATTCACATCCAGGGTATGATTTGTAAAGATATTCTGTTAAGAAAAAAGATTAAGTTAAAAACCACTCAACATGCCACAGACAGGATAGAATTTTTATCAACACATGCACTTGCGTATGTATAAATACATGCACTTCTATGTACAGGCGTATATAAAAAAATGTATTAGCATTTGACAGACAAGTGAAACTATGTGTTAAACATTAATTTTAAAAGATTACAAAAATGCTTATCACTAGCCCTAATAATTGATTTGTAAGAAATAAGCCCAACATAAAGGGCAAGTGTATTTCTAATCTCATCTGGCTGAGCTGGGAATAAAAGGGTAATAATTACTAGCACCAGCCAATTATTACACTCTTTAAGGATATAGCTGGATTCTGACTAGAGTGAGAAGTTATTCTTATTGTGCAGTGCCACAGGCCTCTGAGATCTTTCAGGTGGTTTCTTCGTTATCTTGACATGTGCCAAGAACTATCCTGACTACCAATGTTGACTGCAAAACAGTGATCTGGCAGGACAGCAATTCTCAAACTTGCCTATACTTATTCTTGAAAATTAGTTTCTACTACTTGTCCTAGTTTCAGCTGGGATAGAGTTAACTGTATCTGTATCTATCTATACACACTTTCATGTACATATATATATATATATATACACACACACACAGAGATTATTTTATATAGTACCGTTGTAAAATTAACCAATCGGGAAAAGCTAAAATAAAAGGTAGGCTATTGAATCTTAATACAGGTACTACTCCGGACAGCAACTCTCCTCTTTTCCACATGGAGAATGACTGCATCAGATAGATCCTTCTTGAGGGAAGCGAGACATTGCTTCCTCTTTTAGGGAACAAATAGGCATGAGCTCAGTGGTCTTATTCTACAGTGCACTGTAGAAAAAGAGTGCACCACTTGTATCGGTTGCTTTTAGAAGCCCATTAAGAAGGGACATGAAAAACACAGGGATTGAGGTCAAGAGCATCTGCTACTTTGGGTGCCATGTTTGAAGAAACTATAAATAAACTCTTCAAAGAACTCAGCACTATAGAAACCAGGGACCTCATCAAGCATTTTCACTATAAATTCAAACCTTAACCTTCTCTCAAATTCTATTTCTACAGTAACAGCAGCTTTTTAAATATAACGCCCAGCACAAAAAAAACAACCTTCACAAACTCCAATCACTACAAAGCAAAAGACTACTTACATGCCAACAAAGCTATCGACTCAAAACTAGTAACCTTTAGAAAAACATCAAAAAGGTTGTAGCCCAACAATAAACACCACACAACATGAAAAGGATCTTTATGTAATACATCTTCCTTTCCCAAAGCTAGTTTAGGAAAAGGGATTGAATCTTTGAAAGATTTGACCTTTCGCAAAAAGCAACTTAAGCATTTTACGATATGAAGAGGAAACTTCAAATATTGTCACACTGCTTTAGCCTCACATCCACGCAAAGCATTGCAAAACAAATTAAACAAGGAAAACAAAAAATACTTGTTCTGAAACTCCCACTGAGCCTTCAAATTACCATTTCGTTCCCAGCTAAAATATTCATCAGAAGCAAAGCTTCCTCAGATCAAAATACCACAAAACTAGAGTGGGGCAGGATAAGAAATGCAGAAAAAGGCAAAGTGTGGTGGGTTGACGCTGGCTGGATGCCAGGTGCCCACCAAGCTGCTCTATCACTCCCCCGCCTCAACTGGACAGGGGAGGGAAAATATAACAAAGGCTCAAGGGCCAAGATAAAGATAGGGAGATCACTCAACCAATTACCATCATGGGCAAAACAGACTCGACTTGGGGAAATTGGTTTAATTTATTGCCAATCAAATCAGAGTAGGATAACGAGAAATAAAACCAAATCTTGAAAACACCTTTCCCCCCACCCCTCCCTTCTTCCTGGGCTCAACTTCACTCCTGATTTTCTCTACCTCCTCCTCCCCCCGAGCGGGGCAGGGGGACAGGGAAATGGGGGTTGCGGTCAGTTCATCACATGTTGTCTCTGCCCCTCCTTCCTCCTCATGCTCTTCCCCTGCTCCAGCATGGGGTCCCTCCCACAGGAGACAGTCCTCCGCAAACTTCTCCAAGGTGAGTCCTTCCCATGGGCTGCAATTCTTCATGAACTGCTCCAGCATGGGTCCCTTCCACAGGGTGCAGTCCTTCGGGGCACACCGCTCCAGCGTGGGTCCCCTGTGGGGTCACCAGTCCTGCCAGAAAACCTGCTCCAGCATGGGCTCCTCTCTTTCCACAGGTCCTGCCAGGAGCCTGCTCCAGCACAGGCTCTCCATGGGGTCACAGCCTCCTTTGGGCGCATCCACCTGCTCCGGCGTGGGGTCCTCCACGGGCTGCAGGTGGATATCTGCTGCACCGTGGACCTCCATGGGCTGCAGGGGGACAGCCTGCCTCACCATGGTCTTCACCACGGGCTGCAGGGGAATCTCTGCTCCAGCACCTGGAGCACCTCCTCCCCCTCCTTCTTCACTGAACTTGGTGTCTACAGAGTGGTGTCTCTCTCATAGTCTCACTCCTGTCCTCTGGCTGCAGTTGCGCAGCATTTTTTTCTCCCTTCTTAAATATGTTATCACACAGGCGCTACCACCATTGCTGATGGGCTCGGCCTTGGCCAGCAGCGGGTCCGTCTTGGAGCCGGCTGGCATTGGCTCTATTGGACATAGGGGAAGCTTCTAGCAGCTTCTCACAGAAGCCACCCCTGCAGCTCCCCTGCTACCAAAACCTTGCCACGCAAACCCAATACACCAAGGTATCTACACAAGAACCAGCAAAACCTCTCTATGTTCTGTATCCATATATGAACTTCCCAAAACAAAGAGTATTTCATATAACACAGTAACGCTGTTGTAGAAATTACGGGAATGAAGCTAAAAAATACATAAATTGATACAACTGGTAAAGGACAGAGGTTGCTTTTCAAAAAACAACCATTCTATCTCCAACTTTTCAGCTCTGTTCTTCAAAAGGGAGGAAAACAACACCTTCAAAGAGAAGCACAGAAACTAACATTAATAACTCCACTAGAAGCTTCCCCCGTGTCTGACAGAGCCAGTGCCAGCCGGCTCCAAGACAGACCCACCACCAGCCACAGCTGAACCAATCAGTGATGGTAGTAGTGCCTCTGGGATAACATATTTAAGAAGGGAAAAAAAACTGCTGTGCAACAGCAGCCGGAAGAGAGGAGTGAGAATATGTGAGAGAAACAACTCTGCAGACACCAAGGTCAGTGAAGAAGGAGGGGGAGGAGGTGCTCCAGGCGCCGGAGCAGAGATTCCCCTGCAGCCTGTGGTGAAGACCATGGTGAGGCAGGCTGTCCCCCTGCAGCCCATGGAGGTCCACGCCAGAGCAGATATCCACCTGTATCCTGTGGAGGACCCCACGCCGGAGCAGGCGGATGCACCCAGAGGAGGCTGTGACACTGTGGGAAGTCCGCGCTGGAGCAGGCTCCTGGCAGGACCTGTGACCCCATGGAGAGAGGAGCCCATGTTGGAACAGGTTTTCTGGCAGGACTGGTGACCCCGCAGGGGACCCACGCTGGAGCAGTCTGTTCCTGAAGGACTGCACCCCGTGGAAGGGACTCACATTGGAGAAGTTAGTGGAGGACCGTCTCCTGTGGGAGGGACCCCACGCTGGAGCAGGGGAAGAGTGTGAGGAGTCCTCCCCCTGAGGAGGAAGGAGCAGCAGAAACAACATGTGATGAACTAACCGCAAACCCCATTCCCCATCCCCCTGCACTGCTCGGGGGGAGGAGGAGGTAGAGAAAATTGGGAGTGAAGTTGAGCCCAGGAAGAAGGGAGGGGTAGGGGAAAGATGTTTTTAGATTTGGTTTTATTTCTCATTACACTACTCTGATTTTAATTGATAATAAATTAAACTAATTTCCCCGAGTCTGTTTTGCCCTTGACAGTAATTGGTGAGTGGTCTCTCCCTGTCCTTATCCTGACCCAAGAGTATTTATAGTTATATTTTCCCTCCCCTGTCCAGTTGAGGAGGGGGACTGACAGAGCATCTTGGTGGGCACCTGGCATCTAGCCAGGGTCAACCCACCACAATCTCCTTCCCCCCACCCTTTTCTGCTCTACCAAGAATGTGCCAACTATCTGCTCTCCCAGGCAGTCCACCTGTCATAGTCAAGTTAAACAAAGCAGCAGAGATTCTCTACTTCTATTTAGTTTGCAAGATTACTGTTTATATATCACACTTGAAGAAAGGCTGATGTGTCCCCAAACAGGCCTGCTTAACCACATTAATAGAATTAACATCATTTGATCCTTTTAAACCCTACATTTTTAGGCTTTAAATCTAAAACTAACTCCCATCAACTTCAGTTACAGCTGTGAGTGCTCAACTTGTCTACAACTTGAGCTGTAAGGTCTCACAGCAAACATCTAGAATATAAAGAATGCCCAGTCAGTGGCTATTTCTGCTGTTTTCTATCAAAATTGTTTATCACCACAGAAACACTATGACAAAGGCAGTGGGTAAAACAGAATTAGACAGCTTGAAAGTCAGATTATTTTTTTTTTCCCTTTCCCTAAATCCCCTGACTCACCTTCAACTTTTCAAAACAAATCAAAAAAAGTGTCTACAGAGAACAGAACATGTCACTCCACAAGTCTGAGTCATTCATCCTGTGCACTAAAGACAGATGTTTGTAGGAAAAACAGTTTATCTGTATGTTTTTTAAGACTATTATATTATAAAACACATACACATAGGAATCAGAGTGTAACAACACTGTTAACTTCTGAGTGTCTCCTCTGAAACCATTTGGTCTCCTTCTTTGACTATGTTTTCATCACCTTGCACCATATTAATGCATCTATTTCACCAACAGTAGTAGTACCTTTAGAAGTATTCAACCTTTCCCATTCCAGGAACCTTACTATCAGCCCGGTCAGCTAATCTCTCTGGGAGTGTCTCTCTGCTGACAAGGAAAGCAATCCCAGCTGTGCATCAAACTTAGTACAATGAAAAGCATAGGGAAACTTTCTACAAAAACTGTCAGAATGCATCACCTCCACAATAAAGAAAAGGTGGTTACTGCCTTGGTATATACAAGCTCAAATCTTCTCTCAGCCAGAGGTCATGGTTCAACAGTATTCTAGAAAGCCACATTCAAAATTACTCAAAGTTTATGTAATAGCACTTTTACACTGTATCTTACCAACAAGACTGAATAAAAGCCTGGCTGTGTCTCCCACTGCTTTAGTTGTTCCTCAGCTGGTTTCAACACTGCAGTATCTTGACTAGTAGCTTGGGTTAAGACTCGCAAAACAATAGTGCTAGCACTATTGAGATCCATGAAAATCTGAGAACATTTTAAAAGGAGGAAAAACACTTAAGAAAAAAAAGACAGCAAATACAGACAGGTATTTTCCATTCATATTATCTAAACGCCCCACACTAATTTTTCATTAGACTATACTGTATAAGATAGTATTACACCCACTCACAGGCAGTGTCAAAGTATGGTGATTAAACTATTTTGCTTTCAGAAATTTCTCAGCAGAAAAAGCAAGCATTAAGTCTATCATTACAAGCACATTCACGAGATTTGAGGAATTACAGAAAATATATTGATTTTAAAACTAGTTACCTCTCCTGTGAAGCACAGAAAACTAAGAACAAAACCGCAAGTAGCAATAACTTCAGCTGTAGGACAGAGCAAACCATGAGACTATCTGAAAGAGGCAAAGATGCAGAGTATTAACATTTTTTTTTTTCTGAATAGGTTTTTCCCCCAAAAGAGAAACTGACCCATTTCAGATAGATTTGAATTGTAGAATTTAACTATCTAAACATTTTATATAGATTTAAAAGAGGATTAATTGTAGTTTCACAATTAGAGTCCTAAATGAAACTGAATTTTCCTCAATATATTTGTATTCCTTCATTATCTATTTAGCATACAAAATGCTAATCAGATGAACTGACAAAGCAAATTGCCTAATTTCCAATACATTCTTGTACTCTATAAAGACAAAACATTGCTCACCAGATGACACAAACAGAGATTGCAGAAACAGCATTACAACAAATTAAAGAGAAACATATATAAAACCACCTATGAAGTGTGACAATTAAAAGTGGTTTTCTGTCTATAAAAATCTTCCATTTATAACCTATGTAAACTTTTCATAATACAGATGTATGTTAAAATATTTATGGATTAAAGTTTTATAAATAAACAACCAAGCACAGTTTATTTCTCTTCTACAAACAGGCCTGAGGATTTGCTTTTGTTTAACATTAAAAAAAGTTTATCTTTCCAACCTTCAGGGGAAGAAAAAAAAAAAGTGAGGTGTAAAATTGTTAGGGTGATGGTAAGAAAGTCAGAGAAATTAAATCTTATTCTGATACAGGTTTAAAATTTTGATTTAAAAAAAAACAAAAAACCACCCTAACAACAAAACAAGCAACAAGATTAAAGACCTTTATACCAGTAATAGTCCTGCATAATTAAAAAGATTATATATATATAAAAATCTAAGAACTCACAATATGTAAGTCTCCAATCATCCTCAACAAAAACAGACTAAAAATTCAATATCCTAAGGTTAAAAAAAAGTATACTTTCAAAACTACTAACCACAAAATCATCTCTCTCTACAGCAATAATTGAACAGAACAAGTAACTCAACCTCTGTTTTATACTACCCATGTGATGCATCTTTTTATCTCTCTGCTTTATCTGCCCTGCAAAACTGATCTACCTTTTATTTCTTCGTATCTTCTTGTATCAGTCATTTCAATCTTTATCAACTCGCAGATTCTCTAAAAATTTCCTGTGATTATGAGACCATTGCATAACAAATTTAAACATTCAAATTCTCAGCTCACTTCTCAGAAGACCATTAATTTCCAGGGAACCAAGACCCTGATTTAGACTATAAATCCAATTGGGACTGGTTTACCCTATGTGTAATAGTGCCCAGCACAAAGAATTGATGTCAAGGCAAGACCCCCAGACCCCAGTTCTTCCCATTCCTCACCATTTTTTTTTAGTCTTTCCACTCCTTTCCTTTCACTAGCTCAGGTCCTTGCTTTCAGGAAGCCAGCTGAACTCACTAACCCCACCTTATAGTTCTCTGGAGGATTTTTTTTTTATTTTTATTTTTTTTTTTTCCCCAAAGTTATTGAGTCAAGTCATCCAAGCACATGGTTCAACAGACACCAGGAACTGTCTAGGGGAGGAAGGAGGAATACAGGACTTCTAACAGTGTCAAGCCATTACAGTCTCAAGTCCTAACACAATTTCAACTCTGATGAAGTCTCTCCTTACATTCCCTTCTCACAAACAGGATTTCTATTGAGAACTTATCCTCTGCATGCACTCTGTAGAGATGATTGACTCAATGAGGGCATCAGCTCACACCTTATGTGTTAATGGGATCCTCCCAAAACATAGTTTTAATTACTGCCATGTACAGATGCCTTTGTGAAATCCATTCCTGCAGATAGAGCCCAGCTGTACTTTAGGAGTTTAAACCCAGATCTCTCAAATCTTGATTTGTTGTGACCTCCCCCCACTTGCCCCCCCCCCCCTTTTTTGACATACAGATGCTTTTAGACCACACAGAACAGCAAAGGCCCATGAACTGCAGCTCTAATATTGTGGGATAGAGACAATTTTCATCTCTTACAAATCAGGAGGTAGAAAAGGCTTTTCTGTTGCACAGCAAAGGCAGAGGGACATGGGTTACACCATACAGACAAGGATTTTCTCCACAGTCTGATGAGTATTTCTAGAGTTTAACTCATTGTTGAACAAGTTCTACAAGACTGTCCTAGAGATGAAACAGAGGCGGCAAGTATTAAGTAGCTGTGATCTTTTGGGTATCTTCATAGCCATGAGGCATGCATAGAAATGCTGGTAGAATCTATTAACCTTTTAAGCAACATTTTCTTAGAAGGAAGGCAGAGTCTGCACTTCAAGTCATAACAGCCAGAATTTCCAAGTTTGATCATTGGGTAAGGTTAGTGTTTCCCATCTTTACTTACTAATCTCAGACTGTGTCTTCACAATAAACGTTGAGCAATTTCAGGAACGTTGCTTGCTTTCTACTGCTTTTCTGTGGTTCATAACCATTGCTATCACAACTAAGTAGCATGGGGGGGGGGGGGGATGTAAATCCCTTCAGTGGACAGAAGTGTTGAACATTTTCTAATTGCAAATCCAAGCATGGATCTATTGCTATGCCAGAATTTCTGCTTCTATGAGGGTGTTTGGATTGTCCGGCTCATAGTTCATACATAAACAAGTTTCACCATGTCTAGTGCACACAGGCGACTCATGGGGGGTTACAAAAGCAACCCAGCCTTAGATTGCCTTGAGACCCTGTCTCTCTGCAGAGATGACTCACTCACACAGGGAGCTGTGTAGACAGCTTAGCCCTGGGTTGTCTGATAAACCCTAAACTAAACAGGGCAGTGGCTGTGCCATTCAAAGAACCAAAACCTGAACTGAGCCTTGAAATCCCTTAACAAATAGTATGCCCTGAGTCTCAATCCAACCACTATTCAGTTGCCTGAGGAAGCAAGGTAAAAAAAAAAAAAAAAAAAAAAAAAAAAAAGAACTGGAGGGTTTCAGCTTCAGTTTCAAATGACAACCTTGTGTATTCAAACAATCACAGACCAACAAAGGAAAGATAAGGGGAAACTCCACTCAGATATACATAACCCACTTAGGCATGTATCATAATCCACTCATAGTCATACACACCATTCCACAAGTCAGGGGATTAAAAACTCTAAGATTCAGGTTGGAAATGGGGGAGTCACTTCTCCAACTATACAGTTGGCTTGTGAAGGAGACCCTTCCCCGCCTTGATCGGGACGCTGGTTGAGGTAACTTCCCTGGGATTGAGAGCCCTTACCTGGAGGGGTAAGTGAATATTGTTTATGCTTTAAGTTTGTAAACGCATGTGTGTTTGTGAATCGCTTGTGGTTGTAATAGTGTACTACTCTTGCCTTAAAAATTGCAATAGTGCATTCCTCCATTGTATCTGTAAAACCTGCAATAGTGGTGTGTTAAGTCTGTAAGTGAAGTTCAAATAAATCATTTGCTTGAACCTTGCAGTTAAGTCTTTTTCCACCACAGAGGGAAAAGAGCCTAATTGCACACAACAAGGAAAAGCTACTCTCCAAGATCCCAGTGAATATGCGCAGAACTGAGACAACAGCATATTCTCAGTTGACGGGGAGGGGGGGGGAGCCTATAAGACATGGAACACATCAAATGCCACCCCTCAGCACAACGAGACAGCAGTGTCTTCAGAAACTGCAAGTACCAATATGATCTCATCATCGTTACCATCCAATGTCCTGCACTTCCATTCCCACTCCCAAACTCCTTCGCCTCCTATCGCTTGCAAAAATCCAAGACCCACTTCTATTCTACTCTGTAGTCCTTAATTTCCTATCTAAGGAAGTATCTGCATACACAGTTTACTTCAGAGAATAGTCCAAGTCTCTTCAATGTTCTGCCATACTGGTTTAATGTTTTCCCTGAGTAGTCAATCCTTTTGATAGAGCCAAAAGAATATGCAGGTAGTATTCCCATAACACTGAAATACATCCAAATTTTAGAATCATGTCAGTTATGAAAACAAATCCAGGACTGCTATGTATCTGCAAGGGAACAAAACAAAAGATTTCATCAGTAAATGCCTCCAAACTTCACTTTTTCTGGATTTCAAAGAATGCAGTATAACAACTCATATCCAAGCAATTAATTCTGTACATTTTTTTTTATCTTTTGTTAAGCATTCAATAAATTCTTTTCCACTGTAATGAGGTACAAGAATGGATTCAGTTAAGATTCTCTGAAATTAGGAGATGTCCTGGTTTCGGCTGGGATAGAGTTAATTGTCTTCCTAGTAGCTGGTATAGTGCTATGTTTTGAGTTCAGTATGAGAAGAATGTTGATAACACACTGATGTTTTCAGTTGTTGCTAAGTAATGTTTAGTCTGAAGTCAAGGATTTTTCAGTTTCTGATGTCCAGCCAGCAAGAAGGCTGGAGAGGCACAAGAAGTTGGGAGGAGACACAGCCAGGACAGCTGACCCAAACTGGCCAATGGGGTATTCCATACCATGTGACATCATGCCCAGTATATAAACTGGGGGGAGTGGGGGTGGGAGGGATTGCCACTTGGGAACTAACTGGGCATTGGTCAGTGAGTGGTGAGCAACTGCATTGTGCATCACTTGTATATTCCAATCCTTTTATTATTATTGTCATTTTATTATCATTATTATTTTATTCTTTTCTGTTCTATTAAACTGTTCTTGTCTCAACCCATGAGTTTTACTCCCCCCCCCCCAATTCTCTCCCTTGTTACCAAAAAAGCCGGTCGAAGAAACTCTCTAAGACTCAATTTTGGAGTTTCAGAAAGCAGGCATTCTTTATTGCAGCACTGGATGCACAGGGGATAGTTCCTCCTAGTGTGCATACCACTACCTACAGCAAGCAAAGCTTATATTGTTCCAATATATATATATTCATTACATTTCCCAGAATTGTTGTACATACTCATATTATTTCCCAGAAATTATCTACATAGTGTCTGCCCTTTTGGGCATGGGCTATTAAATGGATCGGTGGTTTTTTGGGGTCTTCGAGACCCTCTGGTGGTCATTTTCTTGGTGTCCTCTAATTGAACTTTCCCTTAAGGCATGCGCAGTGCAGGTCATCCCAGGTGGTTCATCTCTTCCTCCCAGTTAGCTGGTCCTAAACTGGTCCTGGCTGGTTTTAATCACAAAGCTCAGCAGGGCCTAAGGCTTCTTATCTATTTGTGCATACTATTAACAAAGCTCAGGGTTTTCTTATTTGTACATACCAAAGTTCTGAAGTTGCTCAAGCAAGCATAAATTAAGCACTACAGAGATACAGTGGAGTGTCTTCCATCTCCAATCTTTATTCAAGGTATCACCCCCATCTCACTGGGTGGGGGGAGTGAGTGAGCAGCTGTGTGGAGCTTAGTTGCTGGCTGGGGTTAAACCACAACAGGAGAGAAAGTGGTAAATCTATCACCCAAAATACAGTGCGTTCTCACTGATGATAATGCAAACTACATACTGGGCTACTTTAAGAGGAATGGGGAAAGTGGCTCTAGGGATGTTATTATTCTCCTTTACTCAGCAGTAGCCAAGACTACTTTTAGAATACTGTCTTCAATTTTGTCATCATTGTTCTCCCTTTCCTGAGTTGAAGAAAAAAAGTGTACAAACTGGAGAGAAGCCAGAGCTACTAAGATGGTCTGGGGTCTAAAGCAAATGACCTATGAAGAGAGGTTGAAGACTTGTTTAGTCTGGTAAAGTGGAAGACAAGGGAAGACTTTGTAGACACCTAACTACCTGTATTGGGTTTGTATGGCAAGGTTCTGGTAGCAGGGGGGCTACAGGGGTGGCTTCTGTCAGAAGCTGCTGTGACAGATACACCCGCCCCAACAGGAAACAAAACTTCTCTGGGCAGGGAGGAGAGGCAAAAGAAAACCAAACCCTAGAGGCCGCAGGTTGAAAATTAAACTGACCAATCAAACACGACAGGTACACGGAAGTGTTGACCTTTTGGCCAATGTGGATTAAAATGACCACAGATCAGATTCAACAAGGGTATAAACGGGGTCCCACCAGAGGACATGTTGGAATCAGTCCTCCTCAGAGCAGCAGGTCTGCAGTCGGGGACTCTTCCCTTGTGTCAGGACACTGCCCGAGGTAACTCCTCAATGTTGAGAGCCCTAATCTTTTAGGCGATATGTGCATTTTGAGTCATCATTTTTAAATCTTAAGAATTCTTAAGTCAGCTGTGTAATACTAATTCCCCTTACATCATTGAGCCTGTGGTTCACAAATGTTATCAGAGTTCTAACTAAATTTTTTACTGAAGAATAAATCTGATTTTTAACATCAGTTGGACTTGTGTGAGCCTCCATAACAGCTGCTAGAAGCTTCCCCCACATCCAACAGAGCCAATGCCAGATGGCTCCAAGACAGACCCACCACTGGCAAAGGCTGAGCCAATCAGCAACAGTGACAGCACCTCTGTGATAACATATTTAAGAAGGGGGGAGGGGGGGATGGGAGGACACAGACAGATGCAACACAGCAAACCAAACAACTGCACAACAGCAACTGCAGCTGGAGAGAGGAGCAAGAACATGTGAGAGAAACAACTCTGCAGTCACCAAGTTCAGTGAAGAAGGAAGGGGAAGAGGTGCTCCAGGCACTGGAGCAGATTCCTCTGCAGCCCGTGGGGAAGACCATGGTGAGGCAGGCTGTCCCCCTGCAGCCCATGGAGGTCAACAGTGCAGCAGATGGATGTGCCCTGAAGGAGGCTGTGACCCCATGGGAAGCCTGTGCTGGAAAAGGCTCCTGGCAGGACCTGTGGCCCCATGGAAAGAGAGGAGCCCTTGCTGGAGCAGGTTTGCTGGCAGGACTTGTGACCCCATGGGGGACCCACACTGGAGCAGTCCATTCCTGAAGGACCACACCCCATGGAAGGGACCCATGCTGGAGCAGTTCGTGAAGAATTGTACCCCATGGAAAGGACCCACGTTGGAGAAGTTCATGGAGGACTGTCTCCTGTGGGAGGGACCCCACACTGGAGCAGAGGAAGAGAGCGAGGAGGAAGGACCAGCAGAGACAACATGTGATGAACTGACCACAACCCCCATTCCCCGCCCCCCTGCACCGCTTGCGAGGAGGAGGTAGAGAACTCAGGAATGAAGTTGAGCCCAGGAAGAAGGGAGTGGTGGGGGGAAGGTGTTTTTAAGATTTGGGTTTTTTTCTCATTACACTACTCTTATTTTAATTGATAATAAATTATACTAATTTCCCCGAGTCTGTTTTGCCCTTGACAGTAACTGGTGAGTGGTCTCTCCCTGTCCTTATCTTGACTCACAAGCTTTTTGTTATATTTTTCTCTCCCCTGTCCAGCTGAGGAAGGGGAGTGATAGAGCATCTTTGGTGGGATCCTGGCATCCAGCCAGGGTCAACCCACCACACTACCTGAAGGGCACTTACAAGGAGAACAGAGCCAAACACTTCTTGTCAGCAGATTATATAACTAGGGGCAAAAGCTACAAGCTGCATTTTGGGAGGTTCAAGGAGAAACTTAAGGTTGTCTTTTTTTTCCAGCACACTTGTTTTAAGAAAAATGGGAAAAACAAAGTTTCCATTCTGAAAAGCCACAAGAACCACTTATGGGGTCACCTTCTGAAGACACAAGTAACATGAATGCTAACATTCCTAGCGATATTCACATGACATACTAGCACTGCTTTTAAGGATACTGTCAATTTCAGGAACAGTTGGTAGTTATACCAACCCCTCTCTAGCCGTCTATAAACTTTCCTATGAGCCTCTTTTCTAACATTATAGTACCTGTACCAATCATGCCATATGTTAGTATTTCTACTGATCAGTAAAACAAACACACACCAAAAAACAAAACACAAACAAACTGCTAGTACCTTGGCTACTCAGGGTTCTCCTAAAACCACTAACCACTTGTCATGGTTTAACCCCAGCCAGCAACTAAGCACCACGCAGCTACTCGCTCACTCCTTCCCCCTCCCAGTGGGATGGGGAGGAGAATCAGGGGGAAAAAAGGAAAACTCGTGGGTTGAGAAGAAAACAGTTTAATAATTGAAATAAAATTAAATATAATAATAATAGTAATGAAAACGAAGGTAACAAAAACAGAGAGAAATAAAACCCAAGGAAGACAAGTGATGCACAATGCAATTGCTCACCACCCACTGACCAATGCCCAGCCAGTCCCCAAGCAGCAATTGGCCCCTCCCAGTCAACTCCCCTGTCTATATATACTGAACATGATGTCCTATGGTATGGAATATCCCTCTAGCTAGTTTGGGCCAGCTGTCCTGGCCATGCTCCCTCCCAGCTTCTTGTGTACCTCCTCGCTGGCAGAGCATGGGAAACTGAAAAACCCTTGACTTAGGATAAGAACTACTTAGCAACAACTAAAACATCAGTGTGTTATCAACATTATTCTCATCCTAAATCCAAAACACCACTATACTAATGACCACAATCACTACAATGACTAATGTTAGTCATTACTGAGATTTTAAAAAACAATAGATTAATTTTTCTTTACATAAATGAACAAGGCTGTCTATACTTTGCCCAATTTAAGCCATAGTAAGGAAGACAAAAATGTCTAAGTAGGAAAGAGTTATGGTTTGGGGTTTTTTTTTTCCATACTGCTATTGACAAAAACAGAGGACTAAAACTTCTACAAATTTATTTTTACAAAAATGCAACACTGAAACTAAAATCTAGGTCTGAAAAAAATCAGCACGTAGAAGACACAAGGGATAAAAGAACAAAGACTAAGAAGGAAGAACACAGGAATAAAGGACAGCAGTAAGCAAGGCTGACAATAATATTTAGGGAAGTAACTCAGATTACATTATAAAATATTGAGTACAAGAAGAATGGCCTTTCAGGTTAAATGGAAAGCACCAAACTGACCAAAAACTCCTAACAGACAACAAGCAGTAAAAAAAGTAACAGTAAGACTATTCCAAGGAATTTGCTTGGATACAGCTCAGAAGAAATTCTTATCATAGGGTTCAGTACTGATGACATAGGGAAAGCCAAAGGGATACACAAAGACAACAGAAAAATATTTTTAATGTTTAATAGTATGCTTGTAGGATGACCAGTCTCACAAGACCAATCTTGTTCCTTTAACTTCTTCCTAGCTCACCTCATTTTAACAGATTTTTAAAAAGATAAGACAGAATTCTTTATAACAAATTATTGTGCAACAGCTGAAATAGAAATTCAACTTTCAGTCTGCCCTCATGCTCTGAAACTGCTTTAAACCATTTCACAGTTTCACCACAGTTAAAACCTGCTTCTGATGATACAGTTTTAAAATTTTATATGTAAAGCTTGTTAAGAAAATAAAGCCTTAATTGTAACTGCGATTTAGTGCCATCATCATTCTGCCAAGGATCCCTAAAAGAACACATCTGTCCCCTTAGTGTTGGGTAACAATGCCAATTTGAAAGCCACAGCAAATACATTACAGACAACACTTGACCTATAAGACAAGGGAAGCAAGGCACATAGTAGCAGAAGTTGGAAGCAATATCAGTACTGGAAGCAGGGCTACGTACTTACATTTTACACATGTTGTCTTCTAAGGTAATATAAACTGGAAAAATAACTCACCGCTACTACACTGACCCTACCTTTGATTTAGAGAAGAATCTGTTTTCCCGTAAGACTTCAATTGCTGTTCTTCAAAAACCCATAGGAAGAAAATAACCATCTTTCATGAAAGACCAATACTTGCCCTTTCCTACAAAAAAACAACTTCTGTCAACAAACCGCACAGCTTAATACTTCATATTCTTCTGATGGCTTCCCATTGATTCTACCCAGACTGAAAACTGTTTCAATTTGAAACTAGGAAATAGTTCCCTGGAATTAGGTAACAGTTTTTCTTTTCTTCTGACTCAGAGAAAGCACTTTGCCGTTGCCAAACAATATAAAACGCAAAGCCGAGTTGCTTTATCCTTGGCAGTCAACAGAAGTCAGCACAGAAAGCGACATACATAAAAGCAATGCTACACTAGCACAGAACAGCACCTGATAGCTCAAATAAAAATACAGAAGATGTAAACAAACAACCTATATATACGGGTAAAGAGCAGCCGGAAAGAGCATCGTTCAGTGCACTCCAACTTTAGGGCTCCTTCCTCTGAGCTGTGCCTTGCTTTAAGCCGAAACCATTTTTCCCTCCCTTTCCTCAGCCTACCGCCGGCCCGCCCGCGCGCACTGCACGGCACTGCACGGCACTGCACGGCACTGCACGGCACTGCACGGCGCCCGCCCGAACCCAGCACCGACCAGCTCCACATCGCGCCACCGCTCGCTCGCCCACCATACTGAGGAACATGGGAAGACGCCAGCCCGCCACACCGGGGCAGCAACTCGCAGCCGCCCACTTCCGGGCCCGCATCGCCACCACCCTCTCGGTCCTAAAAGGGCGGCCCGCAATAGCGGGGAAGCCCCTGGGCGGCGGCGGCGGCCCCACGAGCGCAGCTCACCATGGCGGCTGACAGCACTACACGCAGCCCCACCTGTTCCGAAGCTCGCACCACAAGCCGAGACCAGCTGCTGCCGCTATGGCACCCCACCTCCCCCGGCGCGCCGCAGCTGACGTCATCATCCAGCGACATGCGCCAGCTCTCCCCGCAGCACTTACAGACGCCGTCGACAGTAGATGGGGAGGTGCACCCTCTGGTGCGCATGCGCCTCTTACTGCTAGAGGCGGATACTCGGGGTGGTGTGGGTGGGGGTACCTAGTGCGCGGCGCTGTTTGACGTCAGTTGCTTCGACGGGTGGAAAGGTGGAGGAAGGCTTCTCCATAAGGAGTGGTGGGGCTGCTACCGGCCCTCGGGGCGGATAGAGCTCTGTACCCGGTGTGTCTTTATCTCTGCTAAGGGATGGCCCTGCTGTTCAGCCATCCCCGAGAAGCGAGCTTAAACCTGTGGTGCAGCAAGCCGGGGTTCGCGGCCGCTGAATAATGGCCCTTGGGGTGTGCCTGTGCTAGTCGCCTCAGGCCTGCTTACCAGCTCGCGGCCTTCGTGCGGGGAAGTGGCCTGTAAACCTGGGTTGCCGCCACACTGCTTCGGTGCAGCACAGCTGTGAAACCGTGGCTGAATTAATTGCCATTCCCTGATTTAAAATAATAGGACTATTGGGCTTCCCTCACAACTGTTCACTGCTTCATTTGTGTATTTCACATCAAATCAGGATAATGGCTTTCTCCTGGTGAGTTTGGTCTGTAAATGATTGAAAATAATTGAAGAAAATTTAAACTTTTGACAGTTTTATGTATTGTGTGATTATTCTGAAGTTATAATGATGGGGAAGAATGGTGTGAAGGGGCTGTTAGTAGAAATGTATATTTACATTCACATATAATTTTTACACTGAGTCGGGTGTCTAATGTCTAAGTAACTTGATTTTTGTTTGTTTATTTTGGAGAATACCAAATATTGAAAAAGTACCTGATGAAATCCATAGGCTGGACTCTAAGATATCCCTATGTATAACTGGATAAGGAGTTACTGTGTGCAACTGTAGCCCCACAACTTAGTCTGTCTCCTCCTGTGTAACAGCACTTGGAATCTGTAAAAGCAACAACAAAGTGCTCACCCCATACTGTGTACCAACAATAGAGGATTATTTAATTATAAACCACAGTTTCAGATTATAAACTGATAGACCATTTATGTCATATGGAGTTGGTGAGTTAAAGCATCCTGTTGCTTTATCACCAGAAATTGTTGAGAAACACCTTTTAAATAATTTTTTTCAAGGCTCAAACATGAGGTTTGCATTAGATAGTAGGTACTGGAACAAGGGCGATCCCTCCAGGACTGATAAAAGAAGAAATAGTTCTAGCTGAAAGTTCTGCCTAACAATGAACCCTGCATATCAAGGAAGCGTAGGTGAGAAGCTGGTTAGCAACAGGGCGTGACAGAGGGTGCGTAGTTCTGTGCTCTGATAGGCTGAGCAGGGCAGCTCACCATGTATGGCCAAAGGTCAAACAATGGTCATGCCTGCAGGGAAGGAGAAGTTATTCCCCAAACGACCCCCAAGCCCATCACCCATTTCTCGAAAGTTCTGAAGGCACAAAGCACGCATGACACCTAATTAGCCTAATGAGTTCGAGTGCCCACCCAAAGGAAGGGCAAGGAGACTATAAAAGGGCACGAATTGAAGCCCCATGTGCACATGCCCTCCGGAACTGGACTTCTAGACTGGCTGGACCAACGCTGGACCCAGGACCAGTGAAATCTTTCTCTTTTCTCTTTCTTTCTCCTTTTTCATAATCCCTACACCTCATCCCTTTAGACATAAAGCCATTGACCAAGTCTGGGATTAGGAGTGGATCTAGCTGCCCCTAGGCTCTTCTCTAAGAAGGAGTCTAGAAAGCAAGGGGGTCCACTCTGAACCTTGTGCCCAGCAGGAGGGATCTCCTTATTTTCTTCCCTGAATTGATATATGTGGTTAGCATGTGTTATATGGTTTACTGAGGTAGTTCCATGCCAATTCCTGTTGTGAGAAACCATGCCACCTACTGTCAATGCCTTCCAAGTTTGGTTTGCTTCTGCCATAAATAAAAGGTTTAACTGATCATTTGGTGTTGTTTCACCTTAATTTAACCCGAGGGAATTCTGAACTCACCATGACCCCTCCCTGGTCTGTCCAGCCCGGGTCGTGACATTTTTTTTGGCGTAGTTGGTGGGATTCCCTTGGTGTTGCTAAAGCAATCATTGGGACCAGGTCTCTGCTGTAGTCCCTCTCTGAGAGGAGTCATGCACAAGAGGAGATAGTCCTCAGAGGACTAATAAAGGGATCTGATCCCTATAATTGTGTGCTCGTTATGGCCTCCCTGGGAGTTTTGACCATAGACTATACCCTTCTCCTGGAGAGATTAGAGGGCTACAATGCCCAGCCCTCTCCCCCTGGTATGACTTGGGCCCATAATAATTGGCATGATCCACAAGCTGTAGCAGACAGGATTCTCATTTTGGCTAAAGAACGAAGGTTGAAGTAAGGAAAAGGGAAAGTGTTGGTTTGTGCAGTTTTAGGAGCCGCTCTGGTGGCAGCACAACAGGACAAATGCGTGGCCCGACAATCAGAAGGGGAGATGATAAAATCCCTTCAAGACTTGGTGAAGGCTTTGCAGGAGCAATTGGAAAATGAGAGAAGTGTCCCCGATCAACTCGCCACCGAGTGACTAACCAGAGACTACATACCCCTTTGATGGAGGCTCTGGAGCGGGAAAGGGTATTAAGGGAGCAATTAGATGAAACCTGCTCCCAGATCAATGTAGAAAATGTGGATGTAGACTGACGGGGAAAAAGAATCAAAATCATACCTTTTTTAAGACCTAGGGTGTATAAGGGAAACATTTTCTCTTGGGAGGGGGGGAAACCATGATGCGACCTTTGATTAAAACTGAGACTGTGGATGGTGGTCAAGGAGGAGTCCAACAAGTTACCACCCGCATCGTCCCCTATTCCCCCACCAATTTGGCTAAAATTCAGGAAAAATATTCCTGGGGACCCTGAGAAACAGAAACTGAGTATGTGTGGAGAGTGTCCCTTAGGGGGACAACCATATCCTGCTAAATGAGGATGAGGCAAGAGGATATTGGGGACTAGGGGTTTTTCTAAATATGAATGATGATAGAGAGCCATGGTCCCTAACCCAGAGAGTAGCATATTGGGCAGGTGGATTAGATGTACAAAAGTGACTGATTGTACACTAAATACAATTTTGTATGTGTCTAAGGATGGTTTGGAAGCTGTTGGGAAGGAAAAGGAAGTATGCAGTGTGTATCTCACTATACTCTGTAAGTTAGAAGCAGAATTTAAGTGTGAACAGGTTACATGCTGGGAATCGAATTGAATCAAATTGAATAGAATAGTTGCAGTTGGAAGGGACCTACGATTATCTAGTCCAACTGCCAAACCACTTCAGGGCTGACCAAAAGTTAAAGCATGTTATTAAGGGCATTGTCCAAATGCCTCTTAAACATTGACAGGCTTAGGGCATTGACCACCTCTCTAGGAAGCCTGTTCCAGTGTTTAACCACCCTCTTGGTAAAGAAATGCTTCCTAATGTCCAGTCTAAACCTCCCCTGACACAGCTTTGAACCATTCCCAAGTATCCTGTCACTGGATAACAGGGAGAAGAGAACAGCACCTTCCTCTCCTTCCCCTCCTCAGGAAGCTGCAGAGAGCAATGAGGTCGCCACTCAGCCTCCTTTTCTCCAAACTAGAGAACCCCAGAGTCCTTAGCTGCTCCTCATAGGCCATAACTTCCAGCCCTTTCACCAGCTTTGTTGCCCTCCTCTGGATGCATTCGAGTACTTTAACATCCTTCTTAAACTGTGGGGCCCAAAACAGTACACAGTACTCAAGGTGAGGATGCACCAATGCTGAATACAGCGGGATAATCACCTCTTTTGACTGGCTGGTTATGCTGTGTTTGATGCACCCCAGAATGCAGTTTGCCCTCTTGGCTACCAGGACACACTGCTGACATACTGAGCCTGCTGTCAACCAGCACCTCCAGATCGCTTTCTGCAGGGCTGCTCTCCAGCCACTCCTCTCCCAATTTATACTTGTGCCTGGCATTACTCCATCCCAGGTGCAGAATCCGGCATTTGTTCTTTTTAAATTTCATGCTATTTGTGGGAGAATTTGTGGGGAAAATTGTGGGAGGACGAAGGAAACTGCACAAGGCACAACTGTTGTTGTAAGTTTACTAACTGCACAAAGGCACAATTATTATGAGCTTGCTGAAGAATGCACAAAAAGTAGAACAAGGTCGGGCGTACGTGACTGATAACAGGAGGGCGACGTGACTGAAGACAGAGTGCAAGACAGCATGCAGGTGGAGGAAACTATTTGCGTGATTAGAGGACTTTATCCAATTAGACTATTGTTTAAGCACGTGAACGGCACATGTTAACCAATCAACAAATGGCTTATGCGTGAGTAGATACTAGAAACATATATAACCGAGTGTTGCGCAGTTAATAAACGGAGAAATCGTTTGATCCACAGTATCTGTGTTAGTCCGTTTTCTCCCCAGGGCGAGTCCCTGGCGATGTGTCATTTTCCCTAGATTGTCGCAGCAGAGAAAGTGCGACAAGTGGTGACCCCGACACGGACGCAGAGTGTGCGAGTGTTTTGCCTGGCCAGGCGATTGGAAGAGAGCCCTCGGGGCGATCCTGCCGGTGACGATGGCATCCATCGGAACAATTATTAAGGTATTAAAGGCAGTAGGCAGGGATGTGGACTGTGGAGTGCATACGGCTCCAGTCACGAGTCTCATCCAGTGGATGATACAATGGGGCTTCATAGTAAAGCCGGGAGAGATATTTGACGCGTCGCGGCTGCGGGCTGCGCGCGAGGAGTTGGTGGAGGAGTGTTTGAGTGGAAAGAAAGGAGCTGCGGATAAGCTCGCAGCTCTTGGTTCAGTGTTGACCGTATTGAGGAAGGGGAGAGAGGCAAAGGCGGTTTGGATGGCGGCTACAGCGGTGTTGCGCGGAGAGGCGAGTAGAGAGGTGCTTGATTTGTTAGAGGTACAGGCTGACAAAGAGAGTAAAGGTGTTACTGGAGTCGGAGGTGAGGAGATGTTGGGAAAACAAGTAGAGAGACTGGAAAGAGCGGAGGATGCTCCGGACGCCTTGGCGTTTCCAGTCTCTCGCGGGCAACCAGAGGATTCTTTTTTTGGCTATCCACCCCTTCCCCCACCAGGATTGTTTTCACATGAGGCAGAGGAGCCCTCTAAGTATGTCCCGCCAGCGAGTAGTATGACCACGGGTCCTAGTGCACCTCTGCTGTCTATGAGGGAGGTAGATTCGGATGAAAAAGAACGTTGCATTAGAAAGAAATTGCAAGCAGAAGCAGTTCCATTGCCGGACTCGGATGAGGAGAGTCCACCGAATGCAAAACAGAATCAGATCACTGAGGTAACGGAGGTTTTGACGAAATTTAAAAATTTAGTGGCGACTATTGAACAGACAGTACAGCATGCTCAAAGCGTTGTAGATCGTGCGGCACAACCTCCGGTGTTTACGGATTGGAAGTTAATAGCAAAAAATTGTGTTCTAGAGGGTGTGGATTTCAAACCTTCAGATGAAGGGGGAGTATTAGCATGTCCGTTGTTAATCACTCAAGATGGACCTAGATGGCAACCATTAGATTACAATTTAGTAAAGGAATGGCAGACAAGCTGTAGAGATGACGGATTGAATGGCCCAAGGACGCGAGCTCTGTTAGATGTGATTTATGCTCAGCCGTTACTGCCCTTTGATTCGAGACAGCTGGCGCGTGCAGCACTTACGGCACCTTTGATGTGCCTCTGGGAGCAGGCGTTTAAAGAGGAAGCAGAAGCGGTTGTTTTGGACGCTCTTACTCCAGGACACGATTTAGTAGGGGTCTCTATGGCGCAGTTAACGGGGACCGGAGATCATGCATCCCCTCAAAATCAGGCCCGTTTGCGAGGTCGGGTGATAACAGCTTCTTCAAAGTGTGCTAGAAATGCATTTATGAAGGTCAGTAGGTTTGAAAAGAAAAGAGTCCCGTATACAAAGGTTATTCAGAGACTTAATGAACCATATCAGGATTTCTTAGAGCGTTTGCAAAAGGCGGTGGAGGTAGCAGACAGACCGGACGAGGTTAAGCCAGTTCTTGCGAAAGAATTAGCTCGTACACAAGCAAATGACCAGACAAGGCAAATTTTATCGCAATTGCCAGCAAAAGCTTCAGTAGCAGATATGATTAAACGGGTGTTAGAAGCAGAAGCTCAAACCGCAGCGGCACCTGTGGTTGCAGCAGTTACAGCTGTACTTCGCAATTGCACAAATAACAACCCGAGGAAAAACATCTGTTTTGGTTGTGGGGGAAGCGGTCGCGTTAGAAGCCAGTGTCCTTCAGTGTCTAGAGCCAATCTGGGCAGGACGCCAAATTCAGACCAACAAAGGAGTTGTTTCCGCTGTGGGAAGTTAGGGCATCTTGCAAAGCAATGTCGCATGACACGGGCCGGGGAACATCAGGGAAACTACAGGGGCGGTCCCAGCACGGGGTGGGCAGGGCTGCCGGAGAACAATCCGTCCTGTCAAGCATATCCCATAGAATGCCGAGAATCACCGACGATTGGACAGCAAAAGGACGAGCTCCTGCCCTGGAAGATCACAACCGACGGCCTTTAAGAACAACCACAGGGGTTTGGGTGGGCCAACCCACAACGATAACTTTGAAGGGAGGAGGATCAGGAGAGAATGTGGGTGGCATTCTAGTGGGCAATGGGGCTCATAAATGGGGGGTTGATATTATTCCGGGAATGTACAATGAAACAAATGACACGATACAAGCCACTATAGTTCCCCTCACTGAAATACCAATGTATATTCCAGAAGATACTTTTATTGCTCATTTAGTATTGGATATGTCAACACGTCCTATGATTGGATGTCTTTTACAACCAGTGGGCAAACAATGGGGACAGGGCATTCAAATTCGAGCCCTTTTAGACTCTGGGGCTGATGTCACTGTGATTCCCCAAGAAATTTGGCCCGAAATATGGCCCTTGGAAGAGATTAGTGTCTCCGTGACTGGGGTTGGTGGCAGTCAAGGTACCCGAAAAAGTATTTTACCCATCCAAATTCAAATATTGGGAGATAGAGATCATCACCCGTCAACTGTGATCAGACCATTTGTGTTAAAAGGGCTTCCTTTACCTCTGTTGGGACGAGATGCTATGCAAGGTCTATCGCTTCGCATAGTTTCTGATCCACAATTGAACACTGATCCCCATTTTTCGTAGGGGCCGCTGGCCAATTCCCGCCAGCCATAGCCATGAATTGGAAGACCCAACAGCCGGTGTGGGTTGACCAGTGGCCCCTTCCTCAGGAAAAATTGTCTCAATTACGGATATTAGTACAACGAGAAGTAGAAAAAGGACATTTAGTCCCAACCACCAGTCCATGGAATTGCCCTGTGTTTGTCATCCAAAAGAAGTCAGGTGCCTGGCGTCTTTTGCATGATCTTAGGGCAGTCAATGCTGTTCTTGAAGACATGGGACCATTGCAACCAGGCCTGCCCTGGACATCCATGTTACCCCAAGACTGGCCAGTTGCTGTAATTGACATAAAAGATTGTTTCTGTTCTATTCCACTCCATCCGGACGATCGACCCAGATTTGCGATGACGATCCCGACGATCAACAATCAAGAACCAGTACAGCGCTATCATTGAACGGTGTTACCACAGGGGATGAAAAATTCCCCAACTCTGTGTCAGTGGTTTGTTTCTCGCGCGTTGCGTCAGTTTTGAGATACACATCAAAATTGGGTTCTCTATCATTATATGGATGATATTTTGCTATGCGGGGAGGGAGACATTAACACAACCTTAAAACACTTGGTTCAAACTCTTAAGGAGCATGGTCTAGAAGTAGCACCTGAAAAAGTACAAACAACTGTTCCAGTGAAATATTTGGGAACACTCATTCAGAAACGAGCAGTCCAGCCTCAAAAACTACACATTGAACACCAAGTGTCAACCTTACACGACCTACAGGTGTTGGTTGGTAACCTGCAGTGGTTAAGACAATTCATTCCCATAACACACAAGGAGTTACAACCCTTGTTAGCAGATTTAGCAGGAACCCCAGATGCTGCAGCTCCTCGCACATTGACAGACACACAAAAGGCTGTGTTACAACAGATAACTACTAAACTAGCTCACAAGAGTCTCAGCCGTTATACCCCAGAAATCCCATTAGAATTGCATATAACTATGCAACGAGAAGGAGCAAACGGACTAATATATCAATTCATTGATTCACGGGTATGTCCTTTGTTATGGCTGTATACCAGTTATCCCAAACAAGCTGCACCACAATTTTTAGTAGCATTGGCAGATGCAACCTCTCGAGGACGACGACGAACGCAGCAGTTATCAGGAAGAGATCCTAAATTTATTTCAACATCTGTTAGTCCCCGTAATTTTGAACAGTTACTAATGTTTGATATGTGTTTACAAGCGGCCTTAGCAGATTTTATGGGGCAAATTATCCCGGCTAGGGGTGACCCTCTCATTAAGAGTCTATTATCATCAACCTTCAAACCACAAACACCCATTTCAGAGAAACCCCTCCAAGGCCTCACTGTGTTTACAGATGCCTCCGGAACGACTCAACAGGCAGCTATAGCCTGGTTTTTGGACAATCAATGGCATACCAGAGCTTGGAAAAGCCAAGGATCTGTACAAATTTTAGAATTACATGCTGTGTTAACTGCTTCAACGACTTGGCCTACCATCCCTCTAAATATTGTAACAGATAGCGAATATGTGTATAACTTAACACAACGATGTAAACAAAGTTTGCCGGGGGGGACTGGACCTGCTCAAGAGCTGTTATCAATATTAGAGAAAAGACAAGAACTTGTATTTTTTGCACATATTAACAGTCACACACAAATACCAGGCGCTTTAACGGGGGGAAATGCTCATGCAGACAAAGCAGCAGGAACCCTCATTCAGACAGTAGGTATCCCCATTTTACAACAAGCCAAACTTTCTCATGAATTTTTTCATCAAGGAGCTAAAGCACTAGCAAGACAATTCCGACTACCCCTGTCTGATGCTCGAGCAGTGGTCGCTTCTTGTCCACGCTGTCGTCAAACTAACTCTTGGACATGGGGAATTAACCCCCGCGGTCTACTACCGAATCAAATTTGGCAAACAGACATCACAGTCTATGAACCTTTCAAACCCCGGAAGTATTTACACGTTACTATAGATACTTGCAGCGGCTATATTTGCCCTACTGCCGAAACTAAGAGTAACGCCACAGCCACCATACGACATCTTTGTCACGCCATCAGTGTCTTAGGGATTCCCCAAGAGATAAAAACAGATAATGGCCCCAATTATGTTAGTTCTCGAGTTCGCGAATTTCTGAATAAGTGGGGCATCTCACATATAACCGGAATACCCTACAATTCTACAGGACAAGCAATCGTTGAACGAGCCCATCAAACCCTAAAGACGCAGTTAGACCGTCTTAGGGAGGGGGAGAAGGTACCTGTAAGCTATCAAAATGAACTGTTAGCCAAGGCCTGCGTGGTAATAAATCATATGCCACGAGGCGACTCAGATCCATCTCAGCATCACACCGCGGCACAGCGACATTTTCTACCGCATTGCTATCTGACCGTACGCTGGGAGCACCAGTTCGGTATCGAGATCCAATCATGATGGAATGGCAAGGGCCGGTACCCATTTTACAATGGGGGTGAGGATACGCCTGTGTCCAAACAGACTCAGGACCCAGATGGGTACCGGCCAAATGGATCCGACCAGATGTACAAGGAACCAATAAGGATTAACAGCCTACAAAGTGATACCCCCAAAACTGCGAGGAGGACTCTGTTCCAAAGGACAATTGAAAGCCTGGGCACCTACAGAAGCACAATTAATCAACGTGACACATCGAGAAAAAGGAACTGTACAGGTAACGAAATTGGACAGCTCTTGTGACCCCAACGTCCGTTTACCCACTGATTTTTTATACTTGACACTCTCATCAGTTACTCCAAGTAGGACCTTGGATAAACAGAATGAATATTCAAGCTTTAGCCTGTTTGGTTTTAAAACAAGGAAACGCCACTGCTCGAGCCATCGACGCATTAACAGCGCTTCAGGAAATGACAACAAATCAATTACAAGCACTACTTCCACCCATAGATGTTCTACTGGCTCAATTTGAGGTACGATGCAAACAAAACAACACCCTTTTTCCAGAATTTTGTTGTTTAGGCTTTACAAACAACACCGAGACACTGAAAACCATCAGACAACAAGCCGAGATCATTCGACAACTCCAAGATGCTGTAAAAAGTGATAGGGATTTCAGGTATTCCTGAGGATTGGTTTGGCTGGTTTTAAAAATGGGGTTTCTCCATCATTGGAAGTCTGTGTATTTTGGCCGTTGTCTGTATGATCATTCCTTGTGCTTTGGCGCTTTTGAACAGTATGTTAGAATAGTTAAACAAACTATGCACACTTATGAATTATACTCACCTATTGCGAGCGAGACTGTTTAGATGAGCTTAGGGAGGGGGAATTGTGGGAGAATTTGTGGGAGAAATTGTGGGAGGACGAAGGAAACTGCACAAGGCACAACTGTTGTTGTAAGTTTACTAACTGCACAAAGGCACAATTATTATGAGCTTGCTGAAGAATGCACAAAAAGTAGAACAAGGTCGGGCGTACGTGACTGATAACAGGAGGGCGACGTGACTGAAGACAGAGTGCAAGACAGCATGCAGGTGGAGGAAACTATTTGCGTGATTAGAGGACTTTATCCAATTAGACTATTGTTTAAGCGCGTGAACGGCACATGTTAACCAATCAACAAATGGCTTATGCGTGAGTAGACACTAGAAACATATATAACCGAGTGTTGCGCAGTTAATAAACGGAGAAATCGTTTGATCCACAGTATCTGTGTTAGTCCGTTTTCTCCCCAGGGCGAGTCCCTGGCGATGTGTCGTTTTCCCTACATTGTCGCAGTGGAGAAAGTGCGACAAATCAACTTGCTGAAGAACTTGAAATCTGGCGAGAGGAGAATAGAGAAGGTGTTGTACTACAGTATGTGGATGATATTTTGCTGGCAGGGGAAACCCAAAAAGAATGTTTGAAGCTGACAGTAAGCCTTTTGAATTTTCTCGGAATGAGTGGTTACAGAGTATCATGAGAAAAGGCTCGAAAACTCAAGAAACTGTAATGTATCTGGGGTTCGAAATTTTTAAAGGACATCAGCAGTTATCAACAGAAAGAAAAGAAGCCATCTGTCGCCTCCCAGAACCAGATACCCTCCGAGAACTACGAACCTTTCTCGGGATGACAGGGTGGTGCCGTTTATGGACTGATGAATATGGACTGATGGTAAGACCATTGTATGAAATGTTGAAAGCTTCTACAGATACCTGTTTAGAATGGACTGAGGAGGGAAGAAGTGCTTTTAGAAATCTCAAACAAGCACTAATGAAGGCACCAGCATTGGCATTGCCAAATTTAGAGAAGCCTTTTGAGCTGTTTGTTCATGAAAAATGAGGAATAGCACTGGGAGTGCTTACCCAGCTCCTTGGACCTTTATGCCGAGCAGTGGTGTACTTTTCAAAAAAATTGGATACTGTAAGCCAGGGATGGCCTGGATGTTTGAAAGCCATGGCAGCTACTGTAATTTTAATACAAGAATCACGGAAGTTTACCCTGGGTCAGGAGATTACAGTATATGTACCACATGGTGATTACAGTATTGGAACAAAAAGGGGAACACTGGTTGGCCCCAAGCCGAATGATAAAGTATCAAGCGGTCTGTGGGAGCAGCTCGGAACACCTGGCATTTGTTTTCAAGACTGACCGTTAGAATTTGTTGTGCTGCATGTTTGCCAAGCCTTGAAGAACTAGTTTTACAAGGTCAGGTTGGAGGATGGCCTTGTGTAGGCCTGGGAAGATGTGGCTGAAGACAGTCACGAGTATGTCTATGGAATGTTTTTATCTTTAACTGTTCTGAGGACTGGCAAACATCCCAGCTGGGCCAGATATGCCCTCCTGTGCTAGTAGTATTGGCTGTGAGCCGTTAGTACTTTCTGGATCTTTGTTGAAACATATATAAGTTGGATCCTTTTGTGAAATAAGGGGAATCTTGCACAGAGAGTTTGAGCGCTTAATTGAGTCTCCGCAGATGGTGACCCCGACGTGATAGAGAGAAGAAGACGACGTGATCGAGAGAAGAAGCCGGCACGATTAAGAGAAGAAAACGACGTGATTGAGAAAGAAGAGGTGATTCCCCTTCACTGCGGAGACCATGTAATCTAATGGGGAGAGTTTTGAAGAAGTGGCCACGACTCCGAGAAAAATAGGTAACAGCAACCCCTGCGGAACAGGTGAGTTGCGAGATTGCGGTAGCATGGGACAATCAGTTTCCCAGGAGCATAAGCTCTACTTAGACGTTTTGCAGCAGATTTTATGGGCCTCTGGGTGTAAAATAACAGAGGGACAAATTGCTTTGCTTTTAATATGGGTAAAGGATAACTGTAATTGGTTTCCCACAGAGGGAACTTTTGATACCGAGGTTTGGGAAAGAGTCGGGGAATATTTACAAACGCGAAAAACTTTGGCCTTTGGTGTATCAGAACATTTAATTATGACATGGAGATTTATTTATGCTGCGCTGGTGCATTTAGAGCCGGCAGCAAAAATCATACCAATACAACCTGATACTGCTTTTGAGGAGACAGTCTGTAAGCAGGCCGCTAATGATCAGGATTCTGATTCTGATAATAATTCTTTTGTATCAGGCAGGGTGGACTCTGAAAAAGAGCCGGATTTATATCCCTCATTATCTCCACCGCCGCCTGCACTAACACCATTAACGCACACACCCCACCGGCAGGCAGACAGGCAGGCAGCGGGCGGGCAGCACGGGCTCCGCGGGCTCGCCGACCCTCACCACCGCATACAGGTCCCTGCCGCCCCACCGCTGCCTCCCGCCGATTTCGCACCCGCTTCGCCACCTGCCGCGGCCGCCGCCGTCCCCCACCCCCCCACCCCAATCGCCTGGTACTTCCTTTCCAGGGTTTGCAGGACTTAAAACAGAACCTGGCTTTGCTGCACTGCCTGTATCTCCTTCTCCTGCTAATCCCTCTAACTCTATGCCTCTGTCTAATCCTGTGGTTCCTGCTTTACAGCGGTGCGGAGAAAACATTATAGTGCCTTCAGCTCCGCCCTTACCGGACTTTGATTCTAAATGTGACAATTCACTTAATGATTTGGGAAAAAATACACATAGCTTGATGCAACGCTGTCGAGAAAAAGCTCTACAGCAAGGAGATACCACGTTCACTTTTCCTGTTATATACAAACCCCATACTCCACCACAGCATGACGGTTTACCTTATGAAATGATAAAAGAATTACGGAAATCGATTCGTGAAAATGGGTTACACAATTCATTTACAATGGGACTAGTGGAAGCAATTGGAGGAACTTATACTATGACTCCTTGGGACTGGAAATTACTTATGAAAACGGTGTTGACTTCTGCTCAGTATTCTGTATGGCAGTTAGAATATAATGATTTGTCGGTGGAACAAATTATGGACAACTTGTCATCAGGGATAGCTATAGATCAAAACATGTTACAAGGAACAGGCCCTTACATTACACCTCAGGCACAAGCAGCTTTGCCAAAGCAAGTTTTCGATCAAGCTACTCATATTGCACTCATGGCTATACGACGAGTACCTGAAACTGGGCAAAGTACCATTTCATTTGCCTCTATACGACAGGGCTCTCAGGAACCGTATGTATCTTTTATTGATCGCATTCAAGCTGCGATAACACGGCAGGTAGAAAATCAGGAAGCTGCAAAAGCATTATTATTTCAGTTGGCTTATGAGAATGCAAATTCAGACTGTCAGGCTGCACTGAAGTCAGTTAAAGGAAGAGCTACTGACATTGGGCAGTATATTAAGATATGTCAAAATATAGGGACGGAAACTCATAGAGCTAACATGTTAGCTGCTGCACTGTCACAGCAACTAAATATTCATCAAGTTACTATGAAATGTTTTGAGTGTGGAAAATTGGGACACATGGCTAAGCACTGTCCTAAACGACAAAAATCCAAATGTGATAAACCTGTAAGTCACTTCTGCCCTCATTGTAGTAAAGGATATCATTGGGCGAATCAACACAAATCAAAATTTGATAAAGCAGGTACTCTCTTCCAGGGAAACTACAGGAAGGGCGCGAGACCCGGTGCCCCGCAAACCAACAGGGTCTGGAATTCAGTGGAGGCACCACTAACCAATGGGACTGCTACACAAACAGGCATCACACAAAAACCATCTATGACCTCCAGCCCTCAACTACAGGGAGTGCCGGGCTGGATTTGGCAACAGCAGCCGACCTCTTAATAAAAGAACAGAGAATTTATATTGTGGGGACTGCAATATTCGGACCTTTGCCTGATGGCATGTTAGGATTAATAATTGGACGATCTAGTGCTACGACACAGGGAATAATTGTATACCCTGGAGTTATTGATTCAGATTATCAAGGGGAAATTACAATCATGCTACCTTCAACGCAAATTCCATGTACAATTCCGGCAAACACAAAAATAGCTCAATTAATATTGCTTCCTTGTTGGGTACCTCAAAACATGCAAAATAATCGAGGCGACGGTAGCTTTGGTAGCACCGGGGGTCCTTTTGTATTGTGGTCGCAGGAAATAACACAGCAACAGCCGATTTTAAAATTGCAAATTGAGGGTAGATGGTTTTCGGGATTGCTAGATACCGGAGCAGACGTTTCTATAATATCAAAAGAAGACTGGCCAACTTCGTGGCCATTGCAAATAGCTCTTTCTACAATTGTTGGTATAGGAGGCACTCGACAGCCCATGCGAAGTGCCAAACTTTTGTCAGTAAAGGGGCCTGAGAAGCATGAAGCATGGATTCAGCCTTATGTACTTGACTCATCTGTAAATTTGTGGGGCAGAGATTTATTGAAACAATGGCACATTACCCTAACCACAGTCAATTCAAATTTATCCTAAGGGTCACTGATGTAAAACCCCTGCTCAAACTGATGTGGCTAACCTCTGCGCCTGTTTGGGTTGATCAGTGGCCGTTAAAAGGGGACAAATTGATACAAGCACATAAATTAATTCAAGAGCAGTTGCAGCAAGGACACATTGTCACTTCAACTAGTCCATGGAATACACTGATTTTTGTTATTCCCAAAAAGTCGGGAAAATGGCGATTATTGCAGGATTTACAAGCGATAAATGCAGTGTTACAACCGATGGGGATTACCCAGCCGGGAACGCCAAACCCTGCAATGGTTCCTAAAGAGTGGGAATTACAAGTAATTGATTTAAAAGACTGCTTCTTCACGATTCCTTTACATCCTGATGATTGTGCACATTTTGCCTTTTCAGTGCCTAGTGTAAATAACGCGGAGCCTATGCAGCGTTATCAGTGGACAGTGCTACCTCAGGGCATGATGAATAGTCCTACTATCTGTCAGATAGTAGTTGCTGCGGCTATTCAACCGAGCCGAGACGCATTTCCAAATGCTATAATATATCATTATATGGATGATATTCTAATTGCAACAGAAACAACACAGTATTTGGAAAGTGTTGTGCGACATCTTGTAAATTCTTTGCACACCTTTGGGCTTCAAATTGCTACAGAAAAAATTCAAACGATGCCGCCCTGGAAATATTTAGGGTGGATTCTTACAGAAAGAACAGTACAGCCTCAATCATTAAAGTTGCAGACAGATATACGAACTCTGAACGATGCTCAAAAATTATTAGGAACAATAAACTGGGTACGACCCATGTTAGGTATAACCACGGAGGAATTAAGTAATCTCTTTAACATTCTGAGAGGTGATCCTGATTTAACATCACCACGGATCTTAACTCCAGCTGCCAAGGAAGAGTTAAATCTAGTTTCACAAAAGATATCTACATTACAGGCCTATAGAAGGGACTTAACTTTACCTGTTGATGTGTATGTCATACAAGGTCCAAAGCAACCCTTTGCTATTATAGGGCAACATGATAAAGTCGCTCAGAAAATTTTATATTTGGAATGGGTGTTTCTCTCTCACACTTTGAAGAAAACTGTTACACAGCCTTTAGAAATGATTGTGACTGTGGTACAAAAAGCACGGTCACGCACTCAGTGTCTCATTGGTTTTGATCCCGATACATTGTATCTTCCTTTTTCAAAACAAGATTTTGATTACCTTTTTGTCCAATCACAATCACTGCAAATCGCATTGGCCGACTTCATGAACAAAATTTCTTTCTCACTGCCTAAATGTAAGTTACTGCAAAACCTTCACACATTAAACATCAAACCACAGACGATAGTATCAGATACTCCTATTGTTAATGCTCGTACAGTTTTTGTGGATGGCTCTGGAAAAACTGGACGAGGTGTAGTTGCCTGGCTAGATGATGGAGTATGGCACACATCTGTTGTTCTGTTACAAGGTTCCACACAACGTGTAGAATTACAGGCTGTTTTACACGCTTCAACTTTATTTCTATCGGAACCACTCAATATTGTTTCTGATTCAGAATATGTCGTACGTGTTGTACAGCCATTACCAGGATCTTACTTAAAGGAGATAAATGATGAAGACTTATTCAACAAATTTTTGGAATTGCAAACTCTTTTAAATAAAAGAGCTTATCCTTTGTTTATTTGTCACATTAGGTCGCACACTGTGCTGCCAGGACCTTTGACTAAAGGCAATGCCGTGGCTGACTCTTTTACTGTTGGCACAGTGCAATTCCACTCTGCTGTGGCCTCTCATTCCTTTTTTCACCAAAATGCTGCAGCATTGCAAAAGATGTTTAATTTGACAAAAGCACAGGCTAAAGATATAATTCGTTCTTGTCCAGATTGTCAAAGAGTTTCTTCGGATGCAGTGAGCATTGGAGTTAACCCACGTGGTTTACACTCTAATGCCATTTGGCAAAGTGATGTTACACATGTATCTGCCTTTGACTCCTTGAAATTTGTGCATGTTTCTATTGATACCTTTTCCTCTTATATTTGTGCTACTGCTCATTCTGGAGAAAGGGCACGTGATGTACAACGACATTGGTCACGATGCTTTGCAATTATGGGGGTTCCGCAAACCATTAAAACTGACAACGGTCCAGGATATGTAGCTAGATCTACTCAATTATTTTTGCAGCAGTGGCAGGTATCCCATGTGACAGGAATTCCACATTCACCTACTGGACAAGCAATAATTGAGCGTGCGCATCATGCTTTAAAGTCCATGTTGCATAAACAAAAAAGGAGAAATATGCCACCACAAGAACAGCTAGATAATGCTATGTTTACTTTGAATTTTTTAAATCGCTCACCAGACTTAATGGCCATCACAGCGATAGATCGACATTTTAAAACTCCTGATTCTATTATTTCACACAGACCTAAAGTACTGTATAAGGATCCTTTTAGTGGACCTGGTTGGAATGGACCTGTGGAACTAATCACTTGGGGGCGAGGGTGTGCTTGTGTTCTTCTTCCCACAGGAACCAAGTGGATTCCAGCTAAACACGTGAAGCCATATCATGAGCTGATGAAACCACCTGGATAACCCTATCCTGCAGATGAAGACTCTGAATTTGAAGGAGAAGAGACAAATGAGGAGGAAGCAGCACATCGAGAATGAAAGAGCTATCACATAGGGACATTTGAAGAGAATGCAACAACAAGCTAGTGAGATGATGCAACGTGTATCCTACTCCAAAGAATACCTTTTTTAGCATACCTGGCAATAGTGGCCAGCGACAGTATTGTAAGAATTCTGATCTTTTTTCTTTGCAGATGGGTTAAAAAATGGGATTTTGGTCCGTGGATGAACACTGGGGGAGAGGTAGATAGCCGAGGAAAACGCAGACTGCTAGATGATGACAATATGCCGCACGTACAAAGCCCATGAACCAACAGACAGGGTGGCTATGGCTCATGCAGCGTGCCTGGCCAGCAAGCGCATGCATCATAGGCTCCCTATGTTACAATCGAGGCGTCTTTTGGCACCCGCTGGCCACGTGTGCTGAAACCCGTTCCTTTGCAAATGTATAAATACCGGGATTTTTCCGAAGAGCATCGGGCTGGTGTACGGCGAGGCCACCGTTGCCTCCGTGGGGACGCCCACGGAAAGCTGGCACCTACCGATTGCCGGGCTGAGCTTGCGGCGTAAGACAGCACAAGAATGTATAGACTCACAAAGATTTGGTTATGATATATACTTCACATCCTTATGTTTTTGTAGAAACTCAATTTCTAGATGTCACTTTATGTAACCATGCTTTTGAAACTAATCTGAATTAACCTTGGTATTTTAGCTGTTTTACTCATAAGAATATATCTGTCCTAAGTCTTACAGTAATCATGTAAAAAATGTTACAACTGAAATGAATACCCAGGTACAAATTGATCAACAGTACTAGAATGATTGGATGCTTTGGAAGCAGTGGTAATTTGGCTTGGGCTGTATTGGGTTTGTGTGGCAAGGTTTTGGTAGCAGGGGTGTCGTGGTTTCAGCCCAGCCGGTAACAAAGGACCACGCAGCCGCTCGCTCACTCCTCCCGCCCCCCTCCGGTGGGATAGGGGGGAGACGGAGGAGAGAAAAGAAAAAAAACTGGAACCTCGAGGGTTGGGATAAGGGCAGTTTACTGGGACAACGCAAAAAAAGTTACAACAACAACGACGGTACTAATGAAAGAGTATACAGAAAAGAGTGATGCACAGTGCAACTGCTCACCACCCGGGACTCGACGCTCCGCCACTTCCCCCCACCGAAAGTCGAGAGAGAGCAGGAGAACCCTCCCCCCGGCCCACTCCCCATTTATATACTGAGCATGATGTCACATGGTATGGAATAGCTCCTTGGCTAGTTCAGGTCAGCTGCCCCGGCTATGCCCCCCCACCTCCCAGGTTCCTGTAAAAATTAACTCTATCCCAGCTGAACCCAGGACAGGGGGTTACAGGGGTGGCTTCTGTGGGGGCTGCTGGAAGTTTTCCCCTGTGTCTGATAGAGCCAGTGCTGGCTGGCTCTAAGACGGACCTGCTGCCAGCCAAAGCCGAGCCAGTCAGTGATAGTGATAGCACCTCTGCACAGAGAAAAAAAAAAAAAAAAAAAAAAAAAGAGAGAGAGAGAGAGGAAGAGACAGGAAAAAAAAAATTAATAAAAACAAACGGCTGGAGAGGGGGAAGAGAGATGCGGTTGCGGAACACACAGACATGGCAGCTGAAGAGTGAGAACATCTAAGAGAAACAGCCCTGCAGACACCAAGGTTAGTGAAGAAGGAGGGGGAGAAGATGCTCCAGGCGCCGGAGCAGAGATTCCCCTGCAGCCCGTGGTGAAGACCGTGGTGAGACAGGTCGTTCCCCTGCGGTCTATGGAGGTCCACGGTGGAGCAGATCTCCACCTGCAGCCCGTGGAGGACCCCACGCCGGAGCAGGTGGGTGCCTGAAGGAGGCTGTGACCCTGTGGGAAGCATGTGCTGGAGCAGGATCCTGGCAGGACCTGCAGATCTGTGGAGAGAGGAGCCCATGGAGCTGGTTTTCTGGCAGGACCTATGACCCCGTGGGGGAACCATGCTGGAGCAGTGTGCTCCTGAAGGACTGCACGCCGTGGAGGGGACCCATGCTGAAGATCTTCATGGAGGACTGTCTCCCGTGGGAGAGATCCCACGCTGGAACAGGGGAAGAGTGCGATGAGTGCTGCCACTGAGGAGGATGAAGTGACAGAGATAATGTGTGATGAACTAACCGCAAAACCTCATTTCCCGTTCCCCTGTCCAGCTGTGGAGGAGAGAGTGATAGGATAGCTATGGTAGGTGACTGGTGTCCAGCAGGATCAACTCATCACATAGACAAAATGCATTATAAAATAGAATGAAATTACATTGCAATTGGGAATTTCAAAAACAAGGGCTCTGTGTAACTCCTTTACAAGGGAATGAAAGTGTATATATGAAATTAGCAGAATAAGGTGTTTTTCAAAGAATTGTCTAATAGTGTTGAATGCTTAAATCCAAAAACATGATTTGAAGGTTTAAATTTGTGTATCTGAATTTATATTGCTATTGGAGGGTTATTAATCATTTGTGTGTTTGCAGCAATCAGAATCACCTGAGGAGCAGTACGAGGATTGCGTCAATTCGAAGCTAGAGTCCTCGCTGCCTTCCTCGTGAATCTGATGTTCCTAAACAAAAAAGGGGGAGATGTGGGAGCAGCTCGGAACACGTGGCATTTGTTTTCAAGAGTGACCGTTAGAATTTGTTGTGCTGCATGTTTGCCAAGCCTTTGAAGAACTAGTTTTACAAGGTCAGGTTGGAGGATGGCCTTGTGTAGGCCTGGGAAGATGTGGCTGAAGACAGTCACGAGTATGTCTATGGAATGTTTTTATCTTTAACTGTTCTGAGGACTGGCAAACATCCCAGCTGGGCCAGATATGCCCTCCTGTGCTAGTAGTATTGGCTGTGAGCCGTTAGTACTTTCTGGATCTTTGTTGAAACATATATAAGTTGGATTCTTTTGTGAAATAAAGGGAATCTTGCACAGAGAGTTTGAGCGCTTAATTGAGTCTCCGCAGCGGTCCTGTTAGACCAAGATTATACACAGCTCAAAACTACCACAATATTGAATCCTGCTACATTTTTGTCAACGGAACAGATAAAAGAGGGGGAGCAGAAATTAGAACATGACTGCTTACAGATTATAGAAGAAGTATATGCCAGTAGGCCAGACCTTAAGGACACCCCCTTAAGTAACCTGGACTTGGAACTATATACTGATGGAAGTAGTTTCGTCACAAATGGAAGACGCATGTCTGGGTATGCAGTAACCACTATAACTGAAGTTATGGAAGCAAATGCCCTATCATCGAAGGCGTCAGCACAGAAAGCCGAACTAATTGTCCTGACAAGAGCACTGGACTTAAATAAAGGAAAACATGTAAATATATGGACAGATTCAAAATACGCGTTTGGGGTAATTCACGCTCACGGGGCTATATGGAAGGAAAGGGGCCTTTTAACTACACAAGGCACAACCATAAAACATAAAGAAGAAATTTTGAAACTCTTGGAAAGTGTTCAAGCACCTGCTGAAGTGGCTGTGATGTATTGTAAGGCTCATCAATCTGGATCAACTGACCAACATCGGGGAAATAGATTAGCCGGCTGGGCTGCAAAAAGGGCTGCAGAAAAAGGCATACAAGCAGAAGATTTTGCAATAACCCCAGAGTGAAAGATAATATTACCAGAAAAACTGGTGTATGACAAACAAGATTTGAAACTGATCGAAAACTTGAAGGCAGAAAAACGAGAGGATGGATGGGCAGTAACACCCTTAGGCCTAGCAGTAGTTCCTTACACTCTCATAAATGAGATAGTAAGGAAAGAACACTATTCTGTTCACTGGGGAACTGAAAACTTTTTAAAACATTTGCAGAAATCAATTATTAGTAGAAATATGGTGGAAAGTATACGATCTGTGACTGAGAGATGTGAAGTGTGTTGTAGGAATAATCCGAAAACGCAAAACAAGATACATTTTGGAAAAATAACGGAAGGTAAAGCACCTGGTGAGTATTGGCAAGTTGATTTTACTGAACTACCTAGAAAAAGAGGGATGAAAAATCTGTTGGTTTTAGTAGATACATATACTGGATGGCCAGAAGCTTTTCCCTGCCGTACCAATAAAGCCCGAGAAGTTGTCAAGGTTTTGTTAAAAGAAATAATTCCCAGGTTTGGAATACCTATAGGAATGTCATCAGACAGAGGTCTCCATTTTGTGGCAAAGATAGTTACAGAGCTATCTAAAATATTGAATATAACTTCGGACTTACATACTCCATATAGGCTACAAGCTAGTGGAAAAGTTGAAAGAATGAACTATACCCTTAAAACACAAATAAGTAAACTGTGTCAAGAAACTTCTATGGATTGGATATAGACTCTGTCTTTGGCCTCATTGAGAATTAGAGTACAGCCCAGAGGTAGACAGTGTTTGAGCCCTTATGAACTGTTATATGGAAGACCATATCAGACTCCTGGATTGCCAGGAGAAATGAGAATACAAGGTGAAAGTGATGTAATTCATTATTTAATCGTCTTGGAAAAAGTATTGCAAGATCTAAATAAGTATGTGGTGATGAATAAATCTTTGAATCTTGATTCGCCAGCTCACCCATTTCAGCCTGGAGATTGGGTCTACCTCAAATCTTAGACATCGGAGCCACTACAGGAGAAGTGGAAAGGACCATATCAAATTTTATTAACCACATACACGACAGTAAAATTGAACGGAAAGGGCCCTTGGATTCATTATTCAAGAATTAAGAAGGCAGCTCCTCAATGGAAAGTGGAACAAGAAACGCCACTGAGGTTGAAATTAGTTAAGAGTTAAGGGTAAAATGTGGTGGTCATATGTTTTTATTTGTTTCAGTTTGATGTTCACAGGGAATCTAGGTATTTGGGATATGAACCTACACTTGAAACTAATTGGAGGAATAATAAAAACCATTACCAATCAGATTGCTGGGCTTGTTCCCAACTCCCTGAGCAGACAGAAAAGGGTGCAAATTTAGTGGGAATACCAATCCCCTTCAACACATCCTGGAATAATTTGTGGATAAGGCCAAAATTTACCTAGGAAAACAAAACTGATCTCCAAGTATGGGATGTGTATGATCCAAATGTTTCTGAAGTTAAATGTCTAACAACAAACAAAACCCTTAGAATTGGCAACAACACTGTGGGTCACTACCCTTACAGTAGTGTTGCACTGACAGTGCAATGGTTTAAGGGCCATTAAGCAGCAAGGCTGCAGGGTGTTACACTTCCATCTTGTTTATGGGAAAAGAAGAAACATACTGTGGCAGGACATCCTGCCAGCAGGAAACAAAACTTCTCCAGGAAGGGAGAAGGGGAAGGAAACCCTGGAGGGTGCAGGTTGAAATTTGAACTGGCCAATCGAGATGTGCCAGGTACACCGAGGTGACCCTCCTGGCCAATAGAATTAAATGACCACAGGTCAGATTCGACAGGGGTATAAACAGGGTCCCGCCGGAGGACACGTTGGCAGCGGGTCTGCAGTCGGGGACTCCCCCTTGGGTCGGGGCACTGCCCAAGGTAACTCCTCAAGGGAGAGAGCCCTCAGCTTTTAGGGGAGAGATACGCGCATTTTGAGTCATCACTTTAAATCTTGGGGATTCTTAAGTCGACCATGTAGTATTAAGGGTAAATAAACCAGCTACTAGGAAGACAGTTAACTCTATCCCAGCTGAAACTAGGACAGTATCCACCCCTTATTCTATACCATTGACGTCATGCTCAGTTCCTATACCTTTAGTTACATCCTGGTCAATCATCATCAGCTTTTCCATCCCTTTGAGACATATGAACAATGATATATGTATATATGTATACACACACAGAGATATCATTCCTTTAGTTTATGGGTTATGTTCATGTCCTAGTTTCAGCTGGGATAGAGTTAACTGTCTTCCTAGTAGCTGGTACGGTGCTATGTTTTGAGTTCAGTATGTGAAGAATGTTGATAACACTGATGTTTTCAGTTGTTGCTAGTAGTGTTTAGACTAATGTCAAGGATTTTTCAGCTTCTCATGCCCAGCCAGCGAGAAAGCTGGAGGGGCACAAGAAGTTGGCACAGGACACAGCCAGGGCACCTGACCCAAAGTGGCCAACAGGGTATTCCATACCATGTGACGTCCCATCTAGTATAGGAACTGGGAAGTGGGGGCGGGGAATCACTCCCTTGGGGACTAGCGGGGTGCCGGTCGGCGGGTGGTGAGCAATTGCATCATTTGCACATTCCAATCCTTTCATTATTACTGTTGTAATTTTATTAGTGTTATCATTATCATTAGTAGTTTCTTCTTTTCTGTTCTATTAAACTGTTCTTATCTCAACCCATGGGTTTTTGCTTCTTTTTCCCGATTTTCTCCCCCATCCCACTGGGTGGGGGAGGAGTGAGTGAGCGGCTGCGTGGTGCTTAGTTGCTGGCTGGGGTTAAACCACGACAGTCCATTAAATGTTTGTTGAGTTCATTTAGTTCCCGACTCTGGGCTCCATCTGTCATACCAGTCTTTCTGGGTAGGAGGGATGGTGCAAAGTCCTCTCAGTCGGTAGAGCAGAATTGGGCTTCAGTGCAGTGTGACAAGCAGGTGACATTGGACGCAGCAGGAGGATGGTGTGCACCGTTGGATTGTTGCATGCTGGAGTCAGTTTCTGGTTCCATCACTACTGCGCTTTGCTCAGTTTTATCACAGTTCTTTCTTGCTTGATCTAAGTGATTCTTACTATAGTACTACGGATATAGCGTATAACAATTATAGTAATGATAACATACAGTAGCAGGGTTATATAGCAACTAATATCATACAGGTTAATTCTGGCTATTCTCACCTAAAATTAAATCCCCTTGAGGCACACATCGGACTTCCCCATCTTTTCGCATCACCCACCAAGTGCACCCAGGCCCTTGAGCAAAAGCAATCCCACGAATGGGTTTACCTTTGCCTGAGGCAGGAGTAACCCAGACTGTCTTCCCTAACATATTCTTAATGTGCACTACAGGGACTTTATCCCCTTCTACACTACGTAAAAATTCTGACTGGGCAGGGCCACCCCGATTGGCAGATCCTCTGGTGTTGACTAACCAGGTGGCTTTTGCTAAGTGTGTATCCCAGTGTCTGAAAGTTCCAACCCCCATTGCTCTCAATGTAGTTTTCAGCAGTCCATTGTATCGCTCAATTTTCCCAGAGGCTGGTGCATGATAGGGGATGTGATACACCCACTCAATGCCATGCTCTTTGGCCCAGGTGTCTATGAGGTTGTTTCAGAAATGAGTCCCGTTGTCTGACTCAATTCTTTCTGGGCTGCCACAAGACCTGCTTTTCAAGGCCCAGGATAGTGTTCCGGGTGGTGGCATGGGGCACAGAATATGTTTCCAGCCATCCAGTGGTTGCTTCCACCATTGTGAGCACATAGCGCTTGCCTTGGCGAGTTTGTGGGAGTGTGATATAGTCAATCTGCCAGGCTTCCCCATATTTATATTTCAGCCATTGCCCTCCATACCACAGGGGCTTTAACCGTTTGGCTTGCTCAATTGCAGCACATTTCACATTCATGGATAACCTGTGCAATAGTGTCCATGGTCAAGTCTACCCCTCGATCGCGAGCCCATCTATATGTTGCATCTCTTCCCTGATGACCTGAGGTATCATGGGCCCACCAAGCCATAAATAGCTCACCCTTATGTTGCCAGTCCAGGTCCACCTGAGCCACTCCAATCTTGGCAGCCTGATCCACCTGCTGGTTGTTTTGATGTTCTTCAGTGGCCTGACTCTTGGGTACGTGAGCATCTACATGACATACTTTTACAACCAGATTCTCTATCTGGGATGCAATATCTTGCCACAGTGTGGCAGCCCAAATGGGTTTACCTCTGCGCTGCCAGTTGCTCTTCTTCCATTGCTGTAGCCACCCCCACAGGGCATTTGCCACCATCCATGAGTCAGTACAGAGATAGAGCACTGGCCACTTCTCTCTTTCAGCAATATCTAATGCTAGCTGGATGTCTTTCACTTCTGCAAACTGACTCGATTCACCTTCTCCTTCAGCAGTTTCTGCGACTTGTCGTGTAGGACTCCATACAGCAGCCTTCCACCTCCGATGCTTTCCCACAATGCGACAGGACCCATCAGTGAACAGGGCATATTGCCTCTCATTTTCTGGCAGTTTATTATACAGTGGGGCCTCTTCAGCCCGTGTCACCTCCTCCTCTGGTGACATTCCAAAATCTTTGCCTTCTGGCCAGTCCGTGATCACTTCCAAAATTCCTGGGCGACTGGGGTTTCCTATGCGAGCCCATTGTGTGATCAGTGAAATCCACTTACTCCACGTGGCATCAGTCGCATGATGTGTAGAGGAGACCCTCCCTTTGAACATCCAGCCCAGCACTGGCAGTCGGGGTGCTAAGAGGAGCTGTGTTTCAGTACCAACCACTTCTGAGGCAGCTCCAACTCCTTCATATGCTGCCAATATCTCTTTTTCACTTGGAGTATAGCGAGCCTCGGGTCCTCGATATCCTCAACTCCAAAACCCCAGGGGTCGGCCTCGGGTCTCCCCAGGTGCTTTCTGCCAGAGGCTCCAGGTAGGGCCATTCTCCCCAGCTGCAGTGTAGAGCACATTTCTAACATCTTGTCCTGCCCGGACTGGTCCAAGGGCTACTGCATGAACAATCTCCCGTTTAATTTGTTCAAAGGCTTGTTGTTGCTCAGGGCCCCATTTAAAATCATTCTTCTTCCGGGTCACTTGATAGAGAGGGCTTACAATCAGACTGTAATTTGGAATATGCATTCTCCAAAAACCCACAACACCTAAGAAAGCCTGTGTTTCCTTTTTATTAGTTGGTGGAGACATAGCTGCTATTTTGTTGATCACATCCATTAGGATCTGACAACGTCCATCTTGCCATTTTATTCCTAACAACTGGATCTCCTGTGCAGGTCCCTTGACCTTACTTTCTTTTATGGCAAAAATGGCTTTCAGAAGGATTTGGATTATTTTCTTTCCCTTTCTCAAAGACTTCTTCTGCCGTGTTGCCCCATACGATGATGTCATCAATGTACTGCACGTGTTCCGGAGCTTCACCTTTTTCCAGTGCAGTCTGGATTAGTCCATGGCAAATGGTGGGGCTGTGTTTCCACCCCTGGGGCAATCGATTCCAAGTGTACTGGACACCCCTCCAAGTAAAGGCAAATTGTGGACGACACTGCTGCCAGAGGGATTGAGAAAAAACTCATTAGCAATGTCAATTGTGGCGTACCACTTGGCTGCCTTTGACTCTAGTTCGTATTGAAGTTCTAGCATATCTGGAACGGCAGCACTCAGCGGTGGCGTGACTTCATTCAGGCCACGATAGTCAACTGTTAGTCTCCACTCCCCATTAGACTTTCGCACTGGCCATATGGGGCTATTAAAGGGTGAGCGAGTTTGCTGATCACTCCTTGGCTCTCCAGTTGGTGAATCAACTTGTGGATGGGAATCAGAGAGTCTCGGTTGGTGCGATATTGTCGCCGGTGCACCGTCGTGGTAGCAATTGGCACTTGTTGTTCTTCAACCCTCAGCAACCCCACAACCGAAGGGTCTTGAGAGAGAGCCGGCAGGGTAGACAGCTGTTCAGTGCCCTCCATCTCCAAGGCAGCTATACCAAAAGCCCATCAATACCCCTTTGGGTCCTTGAAATACCCTCTCCTGAGATAGTCTATGCCAAGGATACACGGAGCCTCCGGACCAGTCACAATGGGGTGTTTCTGCCATTCATTCCCAGTTAGGCTTACTTCAGCTTCCAATACAGTTAACTCTTGGGATCCCCTTGTCACACCAGAAATACAAATGGGTTCTGCCCCTTTATAACTTGATGGCATTAGAGTGCACTGTGCGCCGGTGTCTACTAGAACCTCATACTCCTGTGGGTCTAACGTGCCAGGCCATCGAATCCACACAGTCCAATAGACCCGGTTATCCCTTTCCTCCACCTGGCTGGAGGCAGGACCCCTCTAATTCTGGCCAGAGTATCCAGTACTCACTTCTGGTAAAATTGGCTCAGAAGTCCCTTCAAGAGGATCAGAAATAAGATCAGCCCTTCTACTCTGTTTGGAAACTGGAGCGACATTTTTCCTAGTAGAATCCCCTTTTGTGGTGGTTTTTCCTCGCAGCTCACGTACCCGTGCATTTAGGACCGAGGTAGGTTTTCCATCCCATTTCCTCATGTCCTCTCCATGATCACATAGGTAAAACCACAGGGCACCTCGCGGTGTGTACCTTCTATATTCTCTCTCTTGGGCAGAGGAATGCTCACTCCTAATAGCTGAGACATTGGTCCTTACAGGTGGGGGAGTAGGACATATCCTCTTTGAATTGTTGGAAATCCTCGGACAGCTTCTCCACAGCCGAAATGCAGGCTTGTAGGGAGGAGGAGAGATTTTCTTCGTATTGACGGAGTTGGCGAGCCACTTCATCCACTGTCGGTGCCTCTTCGTCTTTCCAGGTCATTATTGCCAGTGAGTTGGCATAGGACGATGGTGCGCTCCGTACAAATTTCCGCCACATGGGTTGTGTGCATTGGACTTCGTCTGGATCTTTGGGTAATTGTGGGTTGTCCGGGTCATGATGAATTGTCTCTAGCACAGCTAATTCCCTCAGATATTGGATACCTCTTTCCATGGTTGTCCACTTGCTTGATTGACATATAACATCTTCCTTAAAGGGGTACCTTTCCTTCACACTTGACAGGAGTCGCCTCCAGAGGCTGAGGGCTTGTGTCCCTTTTCCAATTGCCTTGTCAATGCCACCTTCCATGGCAAGCTATCCCAGCTGCTTGGCTTCCCCACCTTCTGATTCCAAGCTATTAGCCCCATTGTCCCAGCATCGGAGAAGCCAGGTGATAATGTGCTCTACCTGGATGACGGCCGAAATCTTTTCGCATATCCCGCAGCTCACTCAAGGATAGGGATCGGGTGATTACCTCTGGTTCTGCCTCTTCCTCCTGTTCCTGTGATGACCCTGGTTCACCTTCATCCTTTGCTAAGCAAGCTGATTTTTTTGTATATTTCTTTTTCTGTACGGGGGCAACTGATACTGGTGCAGGTTGGTCCGCTGGTTCAGTTGCAGTATCGCTCGCCGGGTTTTGGATAACCGCAACGTCTGTCGCCAAGGTTTGGGTAGCAGCAGTGCTCGTCGCTGGGGCTGGAGGGACCGCAGTGCCCGTAGCCAAGGTTTGGGTAGCTGATGTGCTTATTGCCGCGGCTGGAGGGGCTGCAGTGCCTGTTGCTGAGGTTTGGGTAGCCACAGTTCTCGTCGCTGGGGCTGGAGGGGCCGCAGCGCCCATTGCCGGGGTTTGGGTGACCGCAGTGCTCATCGTTTTGTTGTTAGGTCCAGAGACCTTCTCTTCCCCTTGAGGGTGCTGATTTGTGTCGAACAGGGCTCGATAGGCATGGGCCAGGCCCCAGCACGTTGCAGTGATTTGTATCTCTCTGGAGTTGCCAGGATGACAGCGTACCTTTTCCAGATATTTTACTAGTTCTTCTGGATTCTGCACTTGTTCAGGGGTGAATTTCCAGAACATTGGAAGTGTCCACTTTTCTAGGTACTTGCCCATACTACCCCACACACCCTGCCACTCATAATTATCCAGCCTCGGGGCAGACCTCTGGGTGATCTTCTTAAACAGTTGTTTAACCTTAAACAAGAGCTGAACCACATTCAGAAGTATGCTAATTCCCAGCAGTAGGGCTAGGACCGTGCTTGTCTCAACATCCCAAGAGTATTCAAATTTTTCAAAATTCTCAAACACCATTGTAACTGGACTGAAGGAGAAAGGAGAGGGGAAAGAAAGGTACCCCACCCATAGACTGGTTTTCCAAGGAGGAAAATTAAATGCTATAATGTTGTGGACTCATATTTAGCTAACGGTCACAAGAGCATTCCAGACACCTTTAGAAGGCCTTGAACAGAATAAACAAGAAGACAAAAATAAGAAAGATACCAATTAGAAAAACACAGGTGCGCATTCCACGATAAAGAGAACTTGGCACAAAGAACCTCAATTCGGCAGTTTATCTTGACCAATTAGACTGAGACAAGTCTTGCATGTTTTAGTTAGTTTAGCCAATTATGTCTTATGTTTATGCGCGTGTACAGTGTTGATATAACCAATCATTAAGTGTAACTAGGCGTGTGGACAGTGCATGAATAGTGTGTGTAACCAATAGTAAATAGCTAAACGCATGTACGGATGTAACTAATGTATAAAATGATGTCTGATGCTCTAGTAAAGGGGCTTCACCTGATCACATTGGTCTGTGTGTGATGTCCTGTGCCTCCGCAATTGGCGCCTGAACAAGGGACCCTCAGATCGGTGTTGAATTTTTCAATGGGAGCCGACGGAGAGAGGGAGCGGAGAAGCCGGCCGAAATTATTCCTGCTGCCCTGCCAGGATGACCAGCTGAGCTGGGAAGACAAGGAAGCGCGCGCAAGTGAATAGAAAAAGGGAATCTCGCCCTAATCAGGTGAGCGGTCGGAGAAGGAGATGGGGTTGGACAAAGAGCAAGAAGTGGTCCTAAATCTCCTTCAACATATACTCTTTAAGAGAGGCATAAAATATGATGAAGCTTGTTTAAAGCGGCTTTTACAATGGAGCAAGGACAGAAACTTTTTAATTAGTGTGGGTACAGCTTTTGAGCTTAGTACCTGGGAAGCTATCGGAACCTCCCTATGGGATGAAATTAGTGACGGGTCTAAAGAAGTTAAAGGTCTTGCAACTTTATGGAAATTATTAAGACAACTCTACAAGAAATGAAAGCAGATCGTAAAGCATCTGCGTCTGCTTTTGCTGCTCTCTCTCCAACCGCAAGCAAAGGGGAAACGCAGGGAGAAAAACATAATGCAGCGAGAGAAACTTTTGGCTTTCCCAGAGCTTGTCTGCCTGCTCCTGTGCCCTTGACTTCTGCTCCACTCCCTGGGACTGCCAATATTAATCAGCCATCTGACAGTTCCCAAGCCTCCCTAACCATACACTTAAAGGAAACCCTACAGAATCAGGAAGCGAGTAAAAATCCGCCTATGAAAAAACAGCCCCCAGTTTTCGCCGCTCAACATGAACAAATTATACCTATCATATACCCTCCGTTACCTTTGTCTACGCCCGGGTCACCTCAAGACCATGAAGAGGGGCCGGAGCTCACTTCGCAGCAGTTGCAGTCAGTAATAGAAAAGCTGGCACAGCTGGAGGCTGCTGTGAAGCGAGAAAAACCGCCAGCCGTATCCTTTGATGCACCCCTTCCCCCCCCCCCCTTCCTCCTCCTCCTGCTTCAAACCCTCTTTTTTTTAGCCTCTGCCCCTTCCTTGTCCTATACCTATACCTCTACCTTCTCCACCTCCCAGGGAACCGTTCCCCATCTTTCCAGAAACAACGGACCCCCAGAATAGATGGCGAGGAATTATTCGCGATGCCTTAATTGAGGGAGAAATCATAGCAGCTCCCACAGCGTTTCCAGTTATTGCTGGGGCTGGGGGTAGACCTGATCAATGGGTTCCATTTGATTGGAAAATCATAAAAGAAGCAAAGGTTACAATTGCTCAGTATGGTTTAAAATCTCCTTTTACGCAGGCAGTTTTGTCCCATACATTTTCTGGGTCAACCTTAACTCCACATGACTCGCAAATGCTTGCTAAAACCTTGTTGTCGACATGGAAATTTATTTATACTAAGCTGGTGCATTTACAGCCGGCAGAGAAAATCATACCAATACAACCTGATACTGCTTCTGAGGAGGCAGTTTGTAAGGAGGCTGCTAATGAGCAGGATTCTGATTCCGATAATAATTCTTTTGTATCAGGCAGGGTGGACTCTGGAAAAGAGCCGGATTTATATCCCTCATTACCTCCGCCGCTGCCTGCCGCGGCCGCCCCGCCGCTGCCTCCCACGGCCTCTGCGCGGCCGGGACCGCTGCCGTGCCGCCGCCGTCCCCCACCCCCCCACCCCAATCGCCTGGTACTCCCTCTCCAGGGTTTGCTGAACTTAAAACAGAACCTAACTTTACTGCACTACCTGTATCTCCTTTTCCTGCTAATCCCTCTAACTCTATGCCTCTGTCTAATCCGTGACGATTCACTTAATGATTTGGGAAAAAATACACATAGTTTGATGCAACGCTGTCGAGAAAAGCTCTACAGCAAGGAGATACCATGTTTACTTTTCCTGTTGTATGCACACCTGCCTCAAGTAATGCAAGAACCTCAAGAGTTGGAGTTGTTAGGATCAGTCGTCATGAATGCCTGTGTGATGTTTAATTACACCTATAACACCACTCGAAAGGGTCAGAATGTAAATGCTATTTTGCCTGTATATAGAAATGCTACAGCTTGGTGTAACTATATCTATTCCAGAATATCACACTCTTTTTTCTATTCCAGCTGCTTTACCTGCGGTGGTGATTTTTTTTTTATTTGAGAGAATAGAGCGTGGGAGGGGAATTCCATCAAAACTTAACGGGAGGCCATGTAGCCTCAGACGACTTACGTTACTAACACCCGATATCAATATGATTCACAGTAAAAGGCTCACGATAACTGACACAGCTTTAACTGGATGGCTAACAAGTTTGGGAATTACGGGATGGTTGAAAGATTTGCTTATGCATGGCTTAGTTATTTTAATTGTAATATTAGCAGTTGTAATGATTGTACCACGTATCATAAAATAGTTGAATGTATGATTGCAAAAGCATTTCTTGTAACTTGGCTTGCAAAAAAAAAAAAAACCCCAAAAAAACCAAAAATAAAACAAAAAGGGGAAATTGTGGGAGATTTCATGGAAAATGGGGAACATTTCATTGAGCCTGATTATTTAGAGTTAGCATAAGTAGGCCACAGTTAGCATGAGTGGGCCAGAGTACGTGACAGCTGCAGTATGAACGGACCTTTGAACCACCAGAGAAACAACGGACATGAGGAACTTGGACAGTGGAGCAATTAATAAACAAGATAACAGAACTGCAGAGGCAAGAAGGAGCTGCAAGAGTTTTATCGCATTTAAGAAAGCTGTCATTTCGGCTTAGAGCATTTAGCTGCGGGATGGGGAATTAGGAGTTGGTTTGTATCTTTGTTAAAAATGGGGGTTTCTTTTATTCTGTGTATTTTATTAGGTATATGTTGCTTTTACTGTGTTTTAATTAATTGTGTTCATAGATCTTTGCAAAGGGCTGAGTTCACAGGCCCACGATGGACTCCCACTCGATTTGTACGACCGTCATCATCTGGAACACCCTAGATGGTGCGACAATGTGAATACCACCTCAGCCAAAAACTAACGTGTGGGTCACCTTGGCCAACATAACAGGTCAAGATTCTCTGTGCATTGCAACCACATCACAAAGCCCATGAACCAATAGACAGGATGGCTATGACTCGTGCAGCGCGCCTGGCCAGCGAGCACATGCGTCATAGGCTCCCTGTGTTTCAACTGAGGTGAATTTTGGCACCCGCTGGCCATGTGTGCTGAAATCCGTTCCTCTGCAATGTACAAATACCGGACTTTCCGAAGAGCATCGGGCTGGTGTACGGCAAGGCCATCGTTGCCTCTGTGGGGACGCCCACGTAAAGCTGGCACCTACCGATTGCTGGACTGAGTTCGCGAATGGTGGTGACTAGATCTGTTAATGCTCTTTTTAAAGAAAAGGGGGGAATTGTTGTGGACTCATATTTAGCTAACGGTCACAAGAGCATTCCAGACGCCTTTAGAAGGCCTTGAACAGAATAAACAAGACGACAAAAATAAGAAAGATACCAATTAGAAAAACACAGGTGTGCATTCCACGATAAGAGAACTTGGCACAAAGAACCTCAATTCGGCAGTTTATCTTGACCAATTAGACTGAGACAAGTCTTGCATGTTTTAGTTAGTCTAGCCAATTATGTCTTATGTTTATGCGCGTGTACAGTGTTGATATAACCAATCATTAAGTGTAACTAGGCGCGTGGACAGTGCGTGAATAGTGTGTGTAACCAATAGTAAAAGAGCTAAACGCATGTACGGATGTAACCAATGTATAAAATGATGTCTGATGCTCTAGTAAAGGGGCTTCACCTGATCACATTGGTCTGTGTGTGATGTCCTGTGCCTCTGCAGTATAATTATTAATAGTTTCCCACAGATGGCTCCCGCAGTATAAAGGTGACAATGCTGAGTGCAAATACCGGATTAATCCCACAACCGATGACTTTATCATACCATAAACCAGTGTTATACAATACATCAAAGTGAAAACCTTAATCCACATCCCACGGATGATAAGCAGCAGAAGAGGGACTACATACAGCAAGCGAGGTGATACATAACAGAACTTTAAAAACCAGAGCAACAACTCTAAGAACACATAAATCAACATAATGAGCAGCGACTATTAGACCAATATAATGAATGCTTATAACAAATTTAACGAGCTCTGGTCAGGTTTGTCATTAACTCAACCCTTTGGGCCCCACGTTGGGCGCCAAAATGGACTGTCGTGATTTAACCCCAGCCAGCAACTAAGCACCACGCAGCCGCTCACTCACTCCTCCCCCACCCAGTGGGATGGGGAGAAAATCGGGAAAAAGAAGCAAAACCCATGGGTTGAGATAAGAACAGTTTAATAGAACAGAAAAGAAGAAACTAATAATGATAATGATAACACTAATAAAATGACAACAGTAATAATAAAAGGATTGGAATGTACAAATGATGCGCAGTGCAATTGCTCACCACCCGCCAACCGGCACCCAGCTAGTCCCCGAGCGGCGATTCCCCGCCCCCACTTTCCAGGTCCATACTAGATGGGACATCACATGGTATGGAATACCCTGTTGGCCACTTTGGGTCAGGTGCCCTGGCTGTGTCCTGTGCCAACTTCTTGTGTCCCTCCAGCTTTCTCGCTGGCTGGGCATGAGAAGCTGAAAAATCCTTGACATTAGTCTAAACACTACTTAGCAACAACTGAAAACATCAGTGTTATCAACATTCTTCACATACTGAACTCAAAACATAGCACTGTACCAGCTACTAGGAAGACAGTTAACTCTATCCCAGCTGAAACTAGGACAGTGCTAAAATTATGTTTGAGCATTTCCTTCTTATTCTTTTTTAGCAATTTCAGATATCCTGACACTACAGCTGTGCTTGACAATTTGTTGCTTTCTTTATTCTTAATTAGAAAAATTCTTCCCTGTATGGTCTCGTTGACAGTAATTTTCTGTATTAGGGAGGTCAGTAAGTGAAATGGGATCCCCTGAATACCTTTCTAAAGGACCTTAAAGAAGACCTAACCAGTCTGAATGACAGCTTCAGGCAAAAAGCTGATGAAGATTTCTATGGCAATTTAATTAGCTATAGAAATTGTCACTATTTTAGAATTTATCCACTGAGGTTTTTCTAACCTTTTTGTAGGTGATCTTTATTATTGACTGTCCTTTACCAAAATATTTTTGTTCTTTTTATTTTAATTTTGCAGTTTTGCTTAATCTTCGTGTATGAGTGTGAGCCTTGGTAAAGAAAGTTTATCATTTTAATTATTTGTGTATGTAAGCAAAAGGGAAGAAAACAGGGAAGAAAGTTAGTTGGAGCTCTACTGGGAGATGAACATAGATGAAATGTATTCATCTCATAAAATTACAAAAAAAATTCTTCAATTAGAATGTGTTGGAGTAGCTTCAGTTTCTGGAGATGATGTGATTAAAATACTATAATACCGTTCCTGTTACAGCCACCCCTTGTAGCTCCCCACTACCAAAACTTGCCACGCAAACCCAATACAGATACACATGCTACTCTGCTAATTATTATGCCATAAGTTTCTGTTTAAACATCATGTTGCTACGAGACTAGACTTTCGGATTAAAACACTCAAAAGAACAGTTGATGCTAGATTTTCTTTTCTGCTTGCATTGCTGATGAAATTTATTAGCAAAGGAAACAAGCACTTGACTACATTTGCACAGGAATATTTTTTAAATCAACTTTCTCTTGTCTTTGTGTAAAGGAAATATGGCCATGTAGATGACATAGAAGTGACAGAGAATTTTTTATATATGTATTGGGTTTGCATGGCAAGGTTTTGGTAGCAGGGGGAGCTAGAGGAGTGGCTTCTGTGAGAAGTTGCCAGAAGCTTCCCCCATGTCTGATAGAGCCAATGCCAGCCAGATCCAAGACAGACCCACTGCTGGCCAAATCTGAGCCAATCAGTGATGGTGGTAGCGCCTCTGTGATAACATATTTAAGGAGGGGCAAAACTGCTGCGCAACTGCAGCTGGAAGAGAGGATGTGAGAATATGTGAGAGAAACAACTCTGCAGACACCAAGGTCAGTGAAGAAGGAGGGGGAGGAGGTGCTCCAGGTGCCAGAGCAGAGATTCATGGAGGTCCATGGTAGAGCAGATATCCACCTTCAGCCCATGGAGGATCCCACACCAGAGCATGTGGATACGCCTGAAGGAGGCTGTGACCCCGTGGGAAGCCCATACTGGAGCAGGCTCCTGGCAGGACCTGTGACCCCATGGAGAGAGAAGCCATGCTGGAGCAGGTTTGCTGGCAGGACTTGTGGCCTCGCGGGGGGACCCACACTGGAGCAGTGTGCTCCTGAAGGACTGCACCACATGGAAAGGACCCATGCTGGAGGCAGTTGTGAAGAACTGCAGCCCATGGGAAAGACCCATGTTGGAGAAGTTCATGAAGGAACTGTCTCCCACAGGAGGGACTCCACAATGGAGGAAGGGAAGAGCATGAGGAGGAAGGAATGGCAGAGACAATATGTGATGAACTGACCACAAACCACATTCCCCATCCCCCTGTGCCACTTGGGGGAGGAGGTAGAGAATTCGGGAGTAAAGTTGAGCTTGGGAAGAAGGAAGGGGTGGGGGGGGGGGGAGGTGTTTTAAGACTTGTTTTTATTTCTCATTTTCCTACTCTGATTTGATTGGCAATAAATTAAATTAATTTCCCCGAGTCGAGTCTGTTTTTCCCATGACGGTATTTGGTGAGTGATATCTCCCTGTCCTTATCTCGACCCATGAGCCTTTCGTTATATTTTCTCTCCCCTGTCCAGTTGAGGAGGGGAGTGATAGAGTGGCTTTGGTGAGCACCTGGCATCCAGCCAGGGTCAATCTGCTACAGTATCATAAATAAAACTGTGTATAACAACTTTATGCCAGTTAAAGAGATGGCACATATGATGCCTATCCCACAGCTAAGAGGTGAGGAGATTTCTGTACAAGTGAGGGGACAGCTGGCAGATCTTATCAAAAGATCTCCTTGTTATCAGTCTACTGCTTAAAATTCAGAAAGCTTCAATTTGTGGACCATCTAGACCTTTTGTAAGGTTTGTGTTTTAAATAAGTTATTGCAAAGGAATGGTGTTTGAGGAATGATGGACGGGGTAAATGGTCTGGGGTTTTTTTGATCTGTAGGCTTTTTCACAGTTATCCATTACTTGAGGTTGCTTTCTTTTTGCTACTAATCCTCTTTATAGTCAGTTATAGAGTTCAGCACAGTAATTCTTAAATCCTTCTGTTGGTGAGTATGTTGCACCAACATTAATAGTTGCCATCCTACTTTAATAATTTAGGCAGAGAAATGTGAAATAGCAGATGTTCAACTCCATTTTCTATTTCAGTATCCTGTCACTCCAAAGAAAAACTTTGAACTCACTGATTTGGGGGGGGGGGGGAATTTTCATATTTGGTTTCTGAGAAGCATTGTGACAGACTTTACTGGAAGGAAAATCTGCAATATTAAACTATAGCAGAGAGAAAAGATTGAAATCATCAGAGGTTGTATTCAGTCCCCTCAAGGCTTTTGTAGGAAGGCTGTCGTGGTTTAACCCCAGCCAGCAACTAAGCACCACGCAGCCGCTCACTCACTTCCCCCCCCCCCCCCCCCCCCAGTGGGATGGGGGAGAGAATCAGGGGGAAAAAAAGGAAAACTCGTGGGTTTGAGATAGAACGGTTTAATAGAACAGAAAAGAAGAGACTAATAATGATAATGATAACACAAATGAAATGACAATAGTAATAATAAAAGGATTGGAATATACAAGTTTATGTACAATGCAGTTGCTCACCACTCGCTGACCAACACCCAGTTAGTCCCCGAGCGGTGATCCTCCTACCCCCACTCCCCCCAGTTTATATACTAGATGTGACGTCATATGGTATGGAATACTATGGCATAAGAAGCTGAAAAATCCTTGACTTGAGACTAAACATTACTTAGCAACAACTGAAAACATCAGTGTTATCAACATTCTTCTCATACCGAACTCAAAACCATAGCACTATACCAGCTACTAGGAAGACAATTAACCTCTATCCCAGCTAAAACCAGGACAAAGGCTCATAAGAAATGTTTGTTTCAAAGGAGATCTGTAATGCCAAAAAGGAGGAACAATACTCTCCTTTTTTTTTTTTACGACTTCTGTAAAAAAAGATTCTTATGTTTTCTCTGCATGGAATTCACACCAGAGGGGCCGACACAACCTTTTATCTGTTATTTAGGCATTGTGTCAAGGCTCTTGGAGATTCATAGAATTTTTTGCAGACCTCTGTAAATGAATTTTCCCCCTCTTTGTTTGAACTACTGGTTACAATAAAGATGAATGATTATCAATATTGCTTTATTGGTAGGGTGTAGTGACACTAATAGCTGTGCCTGGATGCTTTACTCCGCATATTTATTTTTGGTGTGAAGCTTCATTTGCCAACTTATCTGTAATGTTCATTTCATTCTCTTAAATGCCTGAATAAATAATGTGTGTATTTTATTAAATGCAAAATCAAACCAAAAATGAAGATAGGCTTGTAACATAGCACTTATATACTAGTTCAAGGGTGGGTATAAATATTAAGGCATTAAGATGATTGTGATTCAGGTACTTGAGTAATATTTATTCCAGTGGCCTGTCTCTGAATTAATCTTGATAATTAAATTATTTTAATAGAAATAATACTTTATGATAATTGAATGAAGTAGTTGCCATCATCTTCAAGAAATCTTCATAAGATCTGTGTTTACAGGTGTTCCTTAAACAATGAATATGATTCTCCTAAGAGAAATTTCCAAGAGGGTAATAATATCTAGAGCTGCAGTTTAGATGTATATTCCAAAGCTTAATGGCTCAATTACTCCATAGAAGGAACTGTAGAGATTAATGAAGTTACATAACGAAAAATGCTTAAATAATTTCAAATCCATCATAACAAGAAACTGAAATATATAAGATGCTTGGGAAGAAAGGGGATATGTGTATAATATCTATGTACAACCTCTAGCACAAGGGATATTCACTTCTGTGTGCCTATTTCAACCCTGATGAAAACAGTATGAATCAGTAATACATTTAAAATAGTCATTATTCTAGTTCTGTGAGGTGTACAGGAATAAAAAGAAAAGATATTAGATAATTTTCTTCTCCTTTACCTGTTTTTGTAAGTTTTGTTTTTCACTTTTTCCACAAAATAAGCCTTTATCTCCTGACATAAATAAGATTAAAGATCTGCTGAAGTAGAAATAGTTCAGTGAGACAAATTGGTTAACTTTCCATATATCAAGCCATTTTATAAATTTATTTTTCTTAAGGTACTCTAGTAATGTCCTCAAATGTCCGTTTACTTAAAAGAAAGCATATTAATAATGCATTTAACTAATATTAAATAATGTTTTTCGGTAACAGGCTACTGAGGTTATTACAGTTCTGTAACTCTGTATTAGCTTTGTGTGGCAAGGTTTTGGTAGCGGGGGGGGGGGGGGGTTACAGGGGTGGCTTCTGTAAGAAGCTGCTGGAAGCTTCCCCTGTGTCCGAGAGAGAGCCAATACCAGCCGGCTCTAAGACGGACCCGCCGCCGGCCAAGGCCGAGCCAATCAGCGATAGTGGTAACGCCTCTGTGATAACATTTTTAAGAAGGGAAAAAAAGTTGGGACAGATGGAAAACGGCAGCCCGGAGAGAGGAGTGAGAACATGTAGGAGAAACAACCCTGCAGACACCAAGGTCATGAAGAAGGAGGGGGAGGAGATGCTCCAGGCGCCGGAGCAGAGATTCCCCTGCAGCCCGTGGTGAAGACCATGGTGAGCAGGCTGTTCCCCTGCAGCCCAGGAGGACCCCACGCCGGAGCAGGTGGGTTCCCGAAGGAGGCTGTGACCCCGTGGGAAAACCCGCGCTGGAGCAGGCTCCTGGCAGGACCTGTGGATCTGTGGAGAGAGGAGCCCACATTGGAGCAGGTTTTCTGGCAGGACTTGTAACCCCATGGGGGACCTACGCTGGAGCAGTTTGTGAAGAACTGCAGCCCGTGGGAAGGACTCACGTTGGAGAAGATTGTGGAGAACTGTCTCCTGTGGGAGGGACCCCATGCTGGAGCAGGCACTAATTTCATTTAGATGGGAAAGAAGAGTCCATGGTATTCTTCTGTTTCAACTCTTGGTTAGTAGAAGAGTTAGAGAATGTAGCCCTATGAGGCATTTATATTCTTCTGCTATCATTTCAGGGCAAATTTATTGCACAATTATTATGCACTAATAATAAGTCAACTACTGATTAACTTGGAGTTGTGTTTGCATTAACAAAGCATACACAGGTATCTTTAGGCTTTAATTCTTCTGTTTAAAAAGTGAAATATATGGAAAACAATCTCTAATGTTTACTTAAATTCAAGGCCTTTTAAAAAATTCTACCTTTGATCATTAATCTTTGCTGGGTTAATGTTTCTATGAAGTACAGTTTTATGTATTTTTTTCCAAGTTTTATTTCAGGCAGTTATCTTTGCAAGATAATCTTTTGAAGTATAGAACTGATTTTTTTCTCAGTCATCATTCCCTTTAACTGTGGACATTTTTGAGCTTACAATGCATTCTAAATTGGTCAGTTTAAAATGAAGGTTTTTTCATAGTTTGGCATCTTGGGGCAAATGTTATGTGTGCTTTATTTAGTTTTATCATTATCACTGTTCTGATCATACTCCCAGATTTTACTCTGAACCTCCTTTTACTGGGAGCATACATATAGAATCTTTTCTTGTTAGTGTTTGCATCAACTGGTTCTAGGTCTTTCACGTGCTTACAGGTAAATCTTACATTAAATGTCATGTTATTCATTGGTGCTTGTGTTCTGTCTGAATGTGGGACTGAATCAAATACTTTCATTGTAGTCCAGCCAAACTGTGTTAGACTCCTTATGTTAGTTAACATTCTTTATAGGCTTTTCAAGCAGAAGTTGATCCTTTGTTCCTCTCTTTTTTTTTTGTTAACATCCTTTCTGCCATCCACCCAGTGAAATATCAGTGATTATAGTCAGGTGTGATACAGTCAGTATTAGCAGTTCCGAAGTGACTTGGGAAGATGAAACTTTTGGAGGGCTCTTTCCTTTCTTTCATTTTTTAGGAGTAATAGTATTGTTTTGCTTTCAAGGTTTTCCTGTTAGTATTTGGGCAATCTTTTACGCCCATCACTGTCCTTGATGTCTACAATTTTGTCTGTACTATAATTCTACAAGAACGACATTCTTTTTATGCTTGTAAAGCTCTCAAACACTGAAATTCTGGCTCTAGTTGGAACATTTAGGCACTGCTTAATTGCAAACAAAAATAATGTCTGTTTAAATTATTTTGCATTAGCTTCTTGCATAAGGAAGTTGCTCTGATTTTAGCTTTGCAGTACTAATTGATGCAGTGTGCATAGATAGGTCTTTTGAGAAGGGGCACAAAGCTGTAGAAAAGACAGCTCTTCCTCTGATCCACTAAGCAAATTAATCTTAACTAGAGTCTAGTTTGCACATTAGAATAATTTTAATCTGCTTTCTAATTGCAATTGACTGAGATTCTTCTGTCTGTTCATCTTACCCTGAATACAAAACCTACCTCAGAACCAACCATTACCCATGAGTACTCAGCCATTTTGCCTCTAGCTCCCTCATTTGCTTAATTGGCTCATGCAAGATGTTTAACTTGCAGCCGATGAGACAGGCAGCTCCTCTATACACATTATATATTTCCTTTCTGATCAGTGCTTACCAAAACCAGTCAGCAAAAGCTTGCTTCCGCACCCCCATCGTTTGGTTCATGCTAGCTTTTAATTATGATTTGTCCTTACATGGCTGAGGGGGGGGGGGGGGGTTATTGTCAAATGTATTAGTGTTTCCTAATTTCTGCTGAAGTCATCTCTGTCACATATTAAGTTCAGACTACTTTCCTCACTTTCTGTGACAAATTATTTTCCAATTTTTGTCAAAGAAACCATGTTATGAGGCTTCCTTCATTCTAAAATTACCTAGCTGTAGTCAACTCTCAATTACCTTTTGCCATTCTTTTCTGGTGTGGGTTGTCTGTGCTGTAAGTGTAGAGACAGTCTGGGTTAAACAGTATTACTGATTAGTTGTAATCCAGTGCTGTTCTAACACTCTTTCCTACAGCATGGAGCTAGAAGTAATAGTGCCAGCTATTACTGGCTGGGACTAGCTTCTATAGAAGCTAGTCCCAGCTAGACCTATACTAGATGCATGTCAGTAAGGCCTAGTTGCCTCTGCAGTAAATTTCAGTACACACTGAAGTTTTTCTGGACTCATCTCAAATCTGGCATGGAGAAAATCAAGCTGAAGTAATAAGTGCTGAGGTAAGAGCCACACAGGTGTTGATGCTCAGGGTTGCACAAGAGCTTATGCTTGAACACAATGCTAAACCCCAGCTGTCTCCATGTGTTGGTGTCACAGCAGGCCAGGAATTTATAAACCCTCTTGGCACCTGGCATTCTGGAAAGTGTGATGCTAAGGCTGGGAGTTTAGAACAAGGGGCATGAGAGAAGAGATTTGACACTCAGCAGTGTCTGATACCCTCCTCTGTCTTGGCTCTTTCTTGGTGGGTGTTTTTAGGGTGGTTTCAGGGATTCCCGAGAAGGCGAACACACACACACTGACTATAAGGGAAAAAGCAAGCATTTATTAACTACAGACATGCGTTATGCTAAGGGTATCTTGTAAAGCAAATTAACATACCGACCGAGGACCGTGAGGAAGATGGACCATCCATACATTCTTGTGCCGTCTTGCGCCGCGAGCTCAGCCCAGCAATCGGTAGGTGCCAGCTTTACGTGGGCGTCCCCACAGAGGCAACGGTGGCCTGCCGTACACCAGTCCGATGCTCTTCGGGAAATCCCCGGTATTTATACATTTGGCAGAGGAATGGGTTTCAGCACATGTGGCCAGCAGGGTACCAAACACGCCTCGATTGTAACATAGGGAGCCTATGACGCATGCGCTCACTGGCCAGGCGCGCTGCACGAGCCATAGCCATCCTGTCTATTTGGTTCATGGGCTTTGTACACACGGCATATTGTCATCATCCAGCAGTCATGCGCCGACCATGCTCACAGCTGTACTGTGCAACAGCCCTCTGCCCGTCCTCCCCCAGTATCGCTCAGCTTCTTATCTCTGTGGTCAGCATTCCAAGCAATGGGCAAAAAACCATCCATTTTCTGTGCTGACTGCGTTTTTCTTGGCTATCTACTTCTCCCCTAGTGTTCATCCACAGACCAAAATTCCATCTTTTAACCCCTCCCATATACAGTGGGTCTCTTGGATATTGGGCTATGTTGGGTTCTGTTAGCTGTGAACAGAGAGTATGGACAGAGGAGCTAGAGCAAAGTCGTCTCTCTTGTGTGGCTCCCATAGAGATGAAACAAAATATTTTTTTTCCTTAAGTCAAAAATCCTGCATGCCATTAGTATAAAATCTTCAGATTACATGGAAAAGTTTAGTCATCTATAAGAGCAAAGCAGGAAACCTGGCAATATACACAAGTTCTTATGCTCCTATGGCATGTACAACATATGGGAAGTCTAACTATATCTCCCTACAAATATATCAATGCATGGAAATTCAGAGCATGCATGCTGCAAAACAAGTACTTTGCCAAAAATGTTAGGGGTTCCTTAGACTTTCTACATTAAGTTTAAGATTCTGCATTGTACTAATAAAGCTGTGGCTTGTTTCAAACTGTGCATCATTATTCTTGCTGAAACATGCCCTTCACAAATTACCTTTTGTAGCAGTGCTACATATCAAGGTGCCCGCGATTAGATCACTGGTCGGCCCGGACCAGGGAAGAAGAGCAGATAACACACATGGTGTGGAAGCGCCAACTCCGTCCTTTATTGCGCAGTTATATTCCTTTTATACTGACAACGGTAGGTGGGATTACTGATATGTCATAGGGAGGCGACGACTAGCCTTCTACCTTTCCGTGACATCGCGAGATCTTCCGAACGCCGTACTCTACATTTCCCCCTCCTCAGTCCAACTAGGCTCCTATTGGTTACACACACTATTCACACATTATTCATGCACTGTCCACACGTCCCAGTTTGCACTCAATGATTGGTTGTATCAACACTGCGCACGCGCATAAACATAAAATATAATTGGTTTATACTGACTAAAAACATACGAGACTTATCTCAGTCTAATTGGTCAAGATAAACTGCCGAATTGAGGTTGTTTGTGCCAAGTTCTCTTTATCGTGGAAATGCGCACCTGTGTTTTTCTAATTGGTATCTTTCTTATTTTTGTCGTCTTGTTTATTCTGTTCAAGGCTTCTAAAGGCGTCTGGAATGCTCTTGTGACCGTTAGCTAAATATGAGTCCACAACAATTCCCCCTCCCTTTTTCTATTAGAAGAGCATTAGCAGATTTAGTCACCACCATCCGCGAACTCAGCCCAGCAATCGGTAGGTGCCAGCTTTACGTGCGCGTCCCCACAGAGGCAACGATGGCCTTGCCGTACACCAGCCCGATGCTCTTCGGAAAGTCCCGGTGTATTTATAGATTTGCAGAGGAACGGATTTCAGCACACGTGGCCAGCGGGTGCCGAAATTCACCTCGGTTTGAAACATAGGGAGCCTATGGCACATGCGATCGCTGGCCAGGCGCGCTGCACGAGTCATAGCCATCCTGTCTATTGGTTCACGGGCTTTGTGATGTGGTTGCAAGGCACAGAGAATCTTGACCTGTTATGTCGGCTAAGGTGACCTACAAGATATATGAACACAATTAATTAAACACAGTAAAAGCAACATTATACCTAATAAAATACACAAGAATAAAAGAAACCCTGATTTTTAACAAAGATACAAACCAACTCCTAAGTCCCCATCCCGCAGCTGAATGCTCTAAGCCGAAATGACAGTTTTTCTTAATTGCTTTAAAGCTCTTGCAGCTCCTTCTTGCCTCTGCAGTTCTGTTATCTTGTTTATTAATTGCTCCACTGTCAGAAATTCGTAGCAGATACCCAAGACGTCACAAGCCAGGAAAGGATAACAGGCAATCTGTAAAGAAAAACACTCAAACACTACGAGGTTAGGGCAGGACGAACCATACGACTAGGGACCCCATTTCAGTAGCCCTTCAGGTGTCTGTACACAGGCGTACCCCCGCCCGAGGCAACGCAGCTCAAACGGTCCGTCCCATTGGCGTGTCTGGGGATCACGCACACGGACCAACGGGTAGGGGCCTTTCTCTTCCGTACTCGTAAAATGTCGTTGCGCCGCCGTCTGGTCCAGGTCCCCCCGAATTGTCTGATTTAATGAAGTTAACGCAGTAACAGGAGACGCTGTGTACGGAGAACAGGTGAATTATCCCGTAAGCAGGAGGGCTCCGCTTGGTCCCCCTCCCTAAGCCGATCTAGCAGGGTCTTTAAGGTTCGATGTGCTCGTTCTACAATGGCCTGGCCGGTGCTGTTATAAGGAATGCCATGTACAAGGGCTATACCCCAGATTGCACAAAATCGTTCATCACCTTTTCCGCAGTATAAGCTGTACCATTATCCGTCTTGATCTGTCGTGGAATCCCCAGTTGGGCTATGCAAGCACGCCAGCGTTGTACAACCGCCAAGCTATTCTGCTTCCTGTGTGCTGTAGCGAGAATATATTTACTATAGGTGTCTACGGTAACATGCAATACTGTAGTGGCTTAAAGGGAGCGTACTCCGGTCCACTCATGTTGACTGCGGGCTACTTATGCTAACTCTAAATAATCAGGCTCAAAGAAATGTTCCCCATTTTCCATAAAATCCCCCACAATTTCCCCCTTTTTTTTTATTATTATTTTTATGCAAGCCAAGTTACATGAAATGCTTTTGCAATCATACGTTCAACTATTTTATGATACGTGGTACAATCATTACAACTGCTAATATTACAATTAAAATAACTAAGCCATGCATAAGCAAATCTTTTAATCATCCCGTAATTCTCAAACTTGTTAGCCATCCAGTTAAAGCTTGTGTCAGTTATCGTGAGCCTTTTACTGTGAATCATATTAATATCGGGTGTTAGTAACGTAAGTTGTTCCCGAGGCTACATGGCCTCCTGTTAAGTTTTGATGGAATTCCTCTCCACGCTCTATTCCCACAAATTAAAAACATCCGCGTAGGTAAAGCAGCTGGAATAGAAAAAAGAGTGTGATATTCTGGAATAGATATAGTTACACCAAGCTGTAGCATTTCTTATATACAGGCAAAATAGCATTTATATTCTGACCCTTTCCAGTGGTGTTATGGGTGTAATTAAACATACACCAGGGATTCATGATGACTGATCCTAAGAACTATAACTCTTGAGGTTCTTGCATTTCTTGAGGCAGGTGTGCATAAAGCAGGAAAAGTAAACATGGTATCTCCTTGCTGTAGAGCTTTTTCTCGACAGCATTGCATCAAACTATGTGTATTTTTTTCCAATCATTAAGTGAATCGTCACGGATTAGACAGAGGCATAGAGTTAGAGGGATTAGCAGGAAAAGGAGATACAGGTAGTGCGTAAAGTTAGGTTCTGTTTTAAGTTCAGCAAACCCTGGAGAGGGAGTAACCAGGCGATTGGGGTGGGGGGGTGGGGGACGGCGGCGGCACGGCAGCGGTCCCCGGCCGCGCAGAGGCGTGGGAGGCAGCGGCGGGGCGGCCGCGGCAGGCAGCGGTGGAGGGTAATTGAGGATATAAATCCGGCTCTTTTCCAGAGTCCACCCTGCCTGATACAAAGAATTATTATCGGAATCAGAATCATGCTCATTAGCGGCCTCCTTACAAACTGCCTCCTCAAAAGCAGTATCAGGTTGTACCCGCCTGCAAAACTTGTTGCAAGCCGCAGTATCGGACGCGCTTCCCGGTGTTGCTTCTCCTCTCTCCAGTACATGGCGTATCACGTTACCTAGGGACGAACCCCGCTGGCCAAATGGGAGACAAGCGCTGCGCTCTGTGGGTTAGCTTGAGCCCTAGCACATTCAAGCACAATCGCCCTCTTTAGCCGCCTCCGGAGGTTTGCCGCCTGCACAGCAGCTGAAGCCGATCTAAAAAGGCAGTAAACCTCTCGGCAATCCCCTGCGGAACTTTCACGCCAAGGGGTGTCCGCTCTATCCATGGCCGCGACAAGCCCAAGTGCGGCCAAGGCAGTTTGTTGCAACTGCCGTAAAGTCACGCCCGCACGTGCCTGTGCCTGAGGCGTTGCAACCGTCCCTCCCCCATGAGCTGCCGAACCACCGCCGGCCTGCAACTCCTCTCATGGATTACTGTGGGGTGGGGGGGGGGGGGGGGGGGCGCATCAGGTCCCGCTGGTGCCGCCTCTGCAGGAAAAACCTCCGTCTCCGCCGCACCCTCCGTGCCCATGTCCGCATCAAAGACGGACCACTCTGCGAGCCCCGCTCCACGGCCGCCCGCTCCGTCTGACCCGCTGTCCGCGCGTCCCGAGGGCCTGTCCCGCTGTCCCGAGGGCACTGTCCCCGCTGTCCCGAGGGCTGTCCCCGCTGCTCCCGAGGCGGCGCTGCACCCGCAGACGCAGCAGCTCGCGCCGCCAACCAGCACGCCTCAGCCTCCCGTCCCGCCGCGACCACCTGCTCACCTTCCCCCAACTCTGCGATCGTTCAGCAGCTCCGCGCTCGGATCGGAGCAAGGACTCCCGAATCTCTCCCCAATTTGGGGGGCTCAAAACTTATCTAGGAACCAATGTCCCCCGGCGCAGCATCCATTGGATGCATTCGCCCGTGGGGCCCCTCCTAATCGAACCGCGGGCACCCACCTCATCGCTAACACCTTTAATACCTTAATCGCTTGCGCAAGCTCCATCGTCGCCTGTGCGACCGATCACGTCGGGGTCACCACTATGTAGCAGTGCTACATATCAAGGTGCCGCGATTAGATCACTGGTCGACCCGGACCAGGGAAGAGACAGATAACACACATGGTGTGAGTGCCAACTCGTCCTTTTTATTGCGCAGTTAATTCCTTTTATACTAACAACGGTAGGTGGGATTACTGATATGTCATAGGGAGGCGACGACTAGCCTTCTACCTTTCCGTGACATCGCGAGATCTTCCGAACGCCGTACCCTACAAGTATCTTGGTGGAGATGTGAAAAAAAATTATTATTGTAGTACTAAAGACCCAGCAATCGAAAGAATTCCTCCTTTAGCTGCGGCCTTGAAGTATGGCTGCTTGTGCAGAGGATTCAAAAATGATCTCAAATTAACTGAAACATTCACACCCAAAAGGGGAACCTTTTTCAGTTGTAGAAAATCTACCATTCAGAGTCCGGGACATTTGGTTTAGGCATTAAGTGATGGAACTTGGACAACTCACTTATCATTAGATGGCACGGTAAAACAAGTCACTTTAGGCATGCCAACATTATGCCCGATTTGGAAGAAATCGCCATTCAAAGGACCCTTGGAGAATTTAAAGTTAAAACGAACCAAGAGGTCTGAAATAGATGATGATACATGGAACGAACCATCAACAGGAGTGAAAATTGGCTGGGCACTTGAATCCCTTTTGAACCCTATAGCTTCATACAGAAACAGAGAATGGCTCCACCAGTTAACAGGTCAGGTAGAAAAATTAGCAAACATCACAAAAAAGGGGTTCAAGGAATTGAACGTACAGCTGCAGGTGACATCTAGGATGACTCTCCAAAATAGAATGGCTTTAGACCTACTTTTACTTAAGGAACATGGAGTGTGTGGATATCTCAAAGATAGAGTGGACCATTGTTGTATTCATATTCCTAATGTCACTCAGGACGTAGAACATGATTTGGAGTTACTGAGCAAAGTTGAAAAAGAAACTGAAACTATTCGAGAAGACATGTCAGAAGATTGGCTGGGAAAAATTTTTAGTGGATTGGGATGGAATCCGAGCTCTTGGTTACGGTCTATAATCAAAACTCTGTTTCTGTTACTAATTGTCTTTTTAATGATCATGCTACTATATGCTTGTCTGAAAAGACAATTTATCAATAGAATTGCAGTAAATCGCATGATCATGAGAGAGGTTCCAATTGTTCCACCAGAATGCAGTCCACCACCAGTATATGCCGAAACAAATATTGACTCTCGGAATAATAGTGGATAAATGTTAGGTAGATGATGTGAAAGTATTGAAATAATTTTCAACACTTTCAAAGGGGGGAAATGTTACTGATTTGTCATTGATTTGTTATTAGTTAATCATATTTAATTTTAATATTTTAGCAAAATCATGTATGTTGTATTTTATACATTTAACCACCAACCAGTGTCTGCTGTGAAATCCCCTGTATAGCCCCGTACCAAGGCCGGAGAAATTGGCTAAAATCATCTAGTAGGAACATTTAGAACTTAGATAACAAGATAAAGAAATACCTGACGACCACGTTGAGCCACGGGGTGGTGTAAGAGTTGTCAGTACGTTACCTGACAACGGCCTGTTTGGAACGCAGCGGCCAATCCCCAAGGATAGAATGTGCAGTACAAGGCTCCTGGAAGGTACCTGGCTAGAGCCGTTAGAGATAACCGCATAGCTACTGTCAAAAAGGATGGATTGCACCTGTTGCCATAACATTCATGAAGAAATCATGAACTCTAGACGAACTTTGCTTCATTATAATACCAAAACACACCTCCTGGTCAAAAGCTACCTGCCTCCAAGACTTACCACGCCTCGGAGAGACCTTCACTGTGCCTGCGTAAAGGATATTTACATATGCTAATGATTTCCCGGAAGTCTAATGAATATGTATAACTTTTCTTGGAAATCTAATGAATATGTATCAATAAGTCTTAATATAAGGAATATTGTTTTGGTGACAGGTGTGCGTGGTTTGTGAGAGGACTCGCCCGCGCACCCGGCCGTCAATAAAGAAGTGTCTGCTTATCTACACTAAATTGGTGTTGATAAGTTCTTCATTCCGAGCTTTTCGGTAACATCACCACGGGCTGCAGGGGCATCCACCTCCTCCAGCACCCCTCCTCCCCCTCCTTCCTCACTGACCTTGGTATCTGCATAGATGTTCCTCTCACGTTCCAATCCCACTACTCACTGCAGGTTCCCCTTCTTAAATAAGTTATCCCAGAGGCGCTACCACTGTCACCGATTGGGTCGTCCTGGGCCAAAGGTGGGTCCGACTTGGAGCCGGGGGAGCTTCTGGAAACTTCTCACAGGAGCCGTCCTTGCAGCCCCCTCCCCCGCTACCAAAAAACCCTGCCACACAAACCCAAAACAGGCACCAAGCCTGTCAGAGTTCAAGGAGCGTCTGGACGACGCTTTTAGTCATATGGTTTAGTTTTAGGTAGTCCTGTGAGGAGCAGGGAGTTGGACTCAATCCTTATGGGTCTCTTCCAACTTGAGCTATTCTATAATTTTATGATTAATAAATAATCCTGGATTTATTTTGTTATGTTCTATTGTTTTAATTTAATTTGAAAATGACAGTAATTTTATCACTAACGCTGTATCATTCACTTTTCCTTAGTGTATATTATCCTCTCTGGAGGGTCTTAGTCAAGACTGCTACCTGTGATTTCTTTTTATTTATTTCTATACTTAGAGTAACTCTAACACAAAATGCTAGAGGCTGCTTTTTGGATCAACAGTTTGAGAACATCTTCTACTCAGAGAATTATGCAAACATGTAGCTGCATTAGTTTTGTCTTGATAGTTCTCACCTTCTAGAGGATTTAGACAAATATTATCCTTGATTTGTATGTCTGCAAATCTGCATTGAATTTATCATGGATTAGATTTTGTAATGTAATCATTCTACATTCAAGAGCAGCAGTTTCAGTATACAAACTAGCTATTCTCTAATTGCTCTTGCTATAGAAAGCCACAGAAAAATTGTTGGTGCTGTATTAAAGGTATGTATACAATCAGGAACTGCTTACTGTACAACATGTGTAATCCCTGTGGCTTCCCTGAGTGTGAATAGATTTTAATTCTGTTGTTGAAATAGTCTCTTTTTTACCATCTGTAAATTGATAAAGCTTCAGCTGAAAATGTCAATAGTACAACTATTCTGTAAACTGAATTCTAGAACTTAACAGAGGCTAACAAAGAACAAGAACTGTTTCTTTACCCTGAAGTATATTATCAAATAAATTTGGGTACAGTACTGAAACTGAGGATCAGATTTAGAAACCCTACATGGTCATGCACAAAGGTTACTGCAGACTCTATGATCCATACTGTGACTACTACCTTTAGTAAATTCTGACATGAGAAATACCTTTAGATGTCTATCTGTCCAGCTAGAATGGAAATAAGCTGTGTCTCTACATGTGATTCCAGCCATCTGCAGATAAAAACTGAGCTGTGGAGTTCCTAAAAAACTGTATAGCAACATGGAGTAGGGATTTGAATTATGAAACAGAAGAGCTGAGGGAGCTCCAAATCCCTTTTAATGTATTTGCTCCTTTTTTAAAAAGAAACCCTATCTTATTTGATGAATACAGACACTAAATAATTTCTACACAGGCATGAATTTGTTAAAACTTATACTTAACTTTTTTGTGCATGACTGTGTTGCTATACTCTGAACAAGAACTTTCACTCAAATCACATGAATATGCATGCACAGTGCCAGCGGATTCTGGCAGACTTAGTAGAAACCTGTTACTAGATAACAAAAACAATGTTGTGTGCAAATCACACTTTTATATCCATAAAAGCGCGCAAATCAAAAGGATTTTCACCAGAGCATGAATAAGCAAATCTGTTGCGTGTGTCCCTGCCAAAGCTTTTGCAACCTCCTGTTGAGGTACTAGCAATGCTCAAAATAAGACTCCAAACAATATAAAAATATTCTCCCAATTTTATAAATTGGCCTCATTTTACTATGACTGAAGAATGTAAGATGAGAGATGGAAAATTTTACTCTAAAAATGTGCCCGAATGAATAATATGCAAGCTATAATAACCATTTACATTATAAGTGCCTATGTAAGATTAAATTAGCTTATCAGATGTACCAAGGTCATTTTGACCCAGTCTCTTCTTTCTGATATGAGCTGCTGAAAGACTGTAAGAAAAAGGCAAGTACAGACTGACACCTTCCCATACGTGCCCTTGCAGCAACCAGCAGCTTAGGACCCCGGTGCTTTGGAAGCTGTGCTCAGAACAATGTGTTAAAATGGCATTGACAGGACTTTCTTTTCTTACATGTGTCTGTGCATATTTTTGAACCAGATTTCATAGTGCCCCCACTTACTGTGCTTTGTGTCCCTTGGTGGAGTAGTCTTAGATTGATTTAATTTCAGGTGAAACTAAACCAGAAGATGAGTTCCAAGAGCTCTGATGTGCTCCAGTAATGTGCTCCAACCACTAATGGGCATTCAGCCCTTGGGATTGGAAGTAAGTTGCCCCTGGTCCCTAAAATGCAAATGTGGACATCTGGTCCCCAGTGCAAATTGTTTTGCCCTATCAATTATGGCCAGTATAATTGCTAATGTAAGAATGCTTCTGAGACACAGCAAACAATCTTTCCTAAAACATCTTTATGCTATTCATAATTTTACAGACCTCTTGTATCTGTCTTCTGTAATATCCTTTCCAAACAAAAGTGTTGTAAACTTCCTTTGTATGGAAAAGCTTCCATACTTCAGATCATCCTTTCCGCATTATGCTTCACCCTGCTCTATCCTTTGAGATGATGTAATCTAAAATTATATGCAAAATTGGAGAAGTGGGATCACCACAAATCTAGACAATGACATAATGTTTTCCATTTTATGATCCTAATAATTCCTGTTTACTTTTTGACTATGGCTGTGCACTGAATGTTTTCAGAAAACTAATCACAGTATTACACAGATATATTTTCTTAAGTGGCAATAGCTAATTTACAGCTCATCATGTTGCAAATATTCTGGTAAAGAAATTAAAATTTAATCACATAAAAGAGTTTGGTTTGATTAAGAAGTAGAAAATTGTGAAGCATAGGTATGGGAGTGTTAAGTTTGAAATGTAGTCATAGGAACTTTAGAAAATGTACTATGTGTAACCATAAGAATTCAAGTATTGTCTAAAATCAGTTACCACAGAAACTTTGACAAAGATTTGTTGATTTGTAGTGTTTTGGTTTAGGAAACTAAGGAAACTGTTATGGACACCAGTTTGCTGCTTGGAAACCCCTTACCCTTCCCACCTCGATCTAATTATCGAGGATTCCAATCAGTAGAGTTAAGTGAGATTAACCAATGATTATTTTAATATAAGAATATTAATAAGATGGTGTGACTGAAGGACCAATTATTAGAAAGGTTACATTTAAGAATAGACATAGTATGCATTTTTATGTAAACTAATATAGATGATGATGAGAATCGTACTGCGCAGAATCACCTAAGAGAGGTCAAGAAGCAGACAAGTGAGGAAGACTATGGAAGACCACCAGAGGGCTCCTGAAGACCACCAGAGACCTTCACTGCGCCTGCATGAAAAGACATTTACATATGCTAATGATTTATCGGAAAGTTAATGATTATGTATAACATTTTCGAGAAATTTACTGAATATGTATAACAGGTGTGTATTTAACCTGCACAGTTAGACTAGACAGGTGCACACGCTAGGTGGAGCGATCCCCCGCGTGCCCAGCGCTGCAATAAAGGAGTGCCTGCTTCTTAACTTCTCATTGCTGTTAAGGAGTTTTATTCCGGATTTCGGCAACAATCATAGTGAATATTATGTATTATGGAGATTTCATAGCCTCTGTGGGCAACTGCTCCACCACTTGACTGTCCTCATGGTGAAAGTGTTTTTCTTATTTGCAGTCTGAATCTCTCATATTCATTGTCACTCATCCTCCTGCCATGCACCACTGTGAACAGTTGGCTCTGTCCTCTTGGTGGTCTCCTTCTAGCTATAGGAAGGCTGCCCTGAGATCCTCCCCAAAGCCTATCCTTCTCCAGACTGAACAAGCACAGTTCCCTCAGCATCTCCTCACAGGACAGGTGTTCCAGCCCCCTGAGCATCCTGGTGTCCCTCTGCTAAACCTGCTCCAATTTATCAACATCTTTCCTGTATTGGGGGGGGGGGGGGGGGAACTGCAGTATTCTAGATGTGGTCTGCTGAGTAGCAGGTAATCACTTCCCTCATCTACTGCCCATGCTCCTGTTCATACAGCCCAGGATGCTGCCAGCCACCTTTGCTGCCAGGGTACATTGCTAGCTCATGCTCAGCTTGCTCTCCATCAGGATACCCAGGTCCTTTCCAGAGAGCTGCTCTCCAGGCAGTCAGTGCCCAACCTGTCTCATTGCCAGGGGCTCTTCCTTTCCAAGTGCAGGACTTAGCATTTGTCCTGGTGTGACCGGTACCCTCTGCTCCTGGACCCCTGGTAACATGGTTAGCATAACCAACGCCATTTTATGAGGCAAGCAGCCATTCTCTGTGACCGAGTGGGTCACATATTCGTTCCCTTTGCCTCATTATCAGGCCCTGAAGGTCCCGTGAAACAAGTAGACAAACCAAACAGATTTCTTCTCCTCCCTACTGGCCTCAAGATTCCTGGGCGCCAGGCCAATTACTCTGTGACAGTCTGACAAATTATAGTCAATGTCTCAAACGTTCGTTAAAGAACTTTGGTGGAGAAAATGGCCTCTGTAAAAACGC